>NC_089237.1:13213616-14610298 GCF_963924675.1 Phocoena phocoena
CATCCATGTGGCTGCAAATGGCATTATTTCGTTCTCTTTTACAGGTGGGTAATATCCCATTGTTTATATGTACACATCCTCTTTATCCATTCCTCTATCAATGGACATTTAGGTTGTTATTCCTACTTTTGAGTGTTTGTATCATGAAATAGCACTGGATTTTGATTATAGCTTTTTCTGCAATAATTGATAGGATCACGTGGGGGGTTTTTTGTTTTTTTGTTTGTTTTTGCGATACGCGGGCCTCTCACTGTTGTGGCCTCTCCCGTTGCGGAGCACAGGCTCCGGACGCGCAGGCTCAGCGGCCATGGCTCACGGGCCCAGGCGCTCCGCGGCATGTGGGATCTTCCCGGATCGGGGCACGAACCGGCGTCCCCTGCATCGGCAGGCGGACTCTCCACCACTGCGCCCCCAGGGAAGCCCTGATCATGTGTTTTTACTTCACACCTTTATTGTGGTTCAAATACGTTGCTTAGCTTTACTATGTTGCACAAGCTGAAATTTCTGGCGTAGAGACGCTTATGGCATCATCGTTTAATATTCTTTTGCTTTCATGTTGCTCTTATTTTGTGGAGGATTCTTACATTCCTAAGTTATACTGATGTAGTTTTCTTTTTTATGATGTATTTGTATGACGTGATTAGATTTGGCTTGGTGTTAGTGGTTTGGAGGGTTAGTGTTAGGGCTGAGACTTGCAGGGGCTGGGGCTGGGTTATGGTTTATGGTTATGACATATGTATGGTTAATGAATATTTTATGGTTTTGGTCACGGTTGTAGTTTTCTTTATTAAGCTTTATGGTTTTGGTCTCATTGTGTTAGGGTATGGGTTAGGATTGGGATACAGGTAGGATACGGGTATGGGTATGGGTTAGGTTTAGGGTATGGGCTAGGGTTAAGGTTAGGTCAGGGTTTAGGGTCAGGGTCCGAGTTTAGGATTAGGATCAGTGTCAGGGTGAGGATCAAGGTTGAGCTAGGCCATTGTTTTTCTGCCCCTCCAGCCCTGGGCCCTGATAGATGAATGTAATGTCTGCTCTAGTCACTCAACTGATTCAAATTGAACTCAGCCTCAGTCAAGGGTACTTAGGGTCTCAGAGATCATGCAGGGTTTCCCTCTACCCTCCCACCTGGGAAGGGATGCTGGCCCCACTCTGTCTGAGCAGCCACAGTCCAGCGCAGCCCTGACATGCAAGGTACTCTCAAGACATGTGTGGATTTATACAGGACTGGGTGCATCAAGCTGCCGGCCCATCGGTGCTACCTTGTTGAGGGCTGGTGGGGCCCTCCTGGGACTGGATGGATCCTCTGTTCCATCTGCATGGATGTAAAAACAGTCAAGTCTCAGAACAGCCCTTGGCCTCTGAGCATCCAGGGAGGCATCCATGGTCCTCCAGCTCAGGTCAGCCTTTGCCCCTCAAGCCCCTGTGGCCAATTACTGAGCCAGTTGTGCTGCTGGGTAATTGAACAGCTACCTGGTTATCCTAGACAGTTCCTTGGGATGTTTCAGTTCCCAGTATCCATGTGGTTGAAACAAATGCCTCCTCCCTCATTGCCTCTTAGCCTGCCAAGAGAGGTAATAACCCTCCAAACATTGAGTGTGGCCCTGGTCATGACAACCATACACAGACTGTGGCCCTGCAATCCTTCAACCTTCTGGTTGTAACCAAGATTGACATTCATATCCATTGAGAATCAAAGGTATTGAAGCACCACCTAGAGGGGCAGGATAGGGAGGGTTGGAAGGAGACGCAAGAGGGAGGAGATATGGGGATATATGTATATGTATAGCTGATTCACTTTGTTATACAGCAGAAACTAACACACCATTGTAAAGCAATTATACTCCAGTAAAGGTGTTAAAAAAAAAAAGGTATTGAAGCATCTGGGACTCAGACAGTTTCACATTGAGGCCATATTGTTGGGGAGATAAGTGCATCCCTGTCCCATACCCTGTGGTCTCTGGAAAGCCACCAACTGTGTTAGCGTGGTATAAAATAATCCTTGAGACTCCCACTGTTTCATTGAGTAATAATTTCTCTACTTTTTGTAGAGAGAAGAGACTGGAAAATGAGCAAATTTGTTCTTCATGGGTGGGTGATAAATGTGAACATGGGGCATGATGCCTGAGCTCCCACCTCCCAGGGACAGGAATGAGATCTCTGTGCCTTCCGAGGACACACAGGCTATTCTTGACCAATCTCTGAGATGTGTGGACCCGATGCCCAAGGCAGGAGCCCTGAGTTTCCCACCAACAACAAAGTTGCTTTTTCAGCAAGTGGGAGAGCTTCTTGCCATCCTGGGAGGACAGCAAGAGCACTGGAAGGGTGGCCACAGCCCCTGACCCTAAGTGAACCGTTTCCCTCCTTGGACTTCAGATTCTGTGCTGTGCAGTGGGCTGTCGGTGATGTGGAATCTGCTGCTTCCCCCAACCCAGCATCTATTCTCAGCATCTCAGCTTTTGGGAATTACATCCCACCTGCTTCCAGTCCACACTTGCAGAGGGTTGATCCCATGTTCCACTCACCTCAGAAATGGGTATATGATCCATGTCTAGCCAGTCCCATGTTCCATCCTCTTGTTCAAGGATGAGAATGTGACCCAAGCTGAGCAAAGGTCTTTAAAGCTGTGACTTTTCATGGAACCTAAAGAAGGAGAGACCCTTCCCAGTAGAATGGACATGAGTGGGTGTCAGCCTGGAGTTGCTGGAGGCCCCTGATGTAGAGATAGAGACTACCTGTGGATGGGGCCACCACAAAGTCACTTAGTAGGACAAAGGGACCAGGTCACACTATGAGAGTGTGAGCCCCTGTCCCACCAGGCTCCAAACCACTGCCATAACTGCCTCTTGCAAGTAGAAATACATATTTCTATCATTAAGAAATTTATTATTTTTACATCAGTGTGTCCAGTCCCTTGGAATCAAAAAAGTCCTAGCTTACACATCAGAATCAGTAATCCCTGAGACTCCCTCTCGCAGGGTGTTCTCATTCAGGGTGTCGTGGTGGGTGGAAGTGAAGACACTGGGTGGGGTCAGATCGTAGGGGAGCTGCTGGACATCTCTGTTCCTGTTCCTTCCCTGTCCAGGAGAGGGAAACCCCAGCATAATGAGAGGAGAACCAGCAGGGGAAAGAGGTCCCTGGGTGGCTAATTGGTATGTTTGTATTTTCCTAATTTTAGAATCATTTTGTTAATGTGTTTTTATTACAAAATCACCCATTTCCTCTATATTTCCAGTTTGATACAATAGGTTTTTTTCTTATTTGACTTTTAATTTTCCCTCCCTTTTAGCTTCCTACAGACCTGTCACAATTAATGAACACATATTAATACCTTTTTATTAACTGAAGTCCATATTTTATTCTGGTTCCCTTTGTTCTACCTTTTTCTGTTCCAGATCCCATCCAGGGCACCACATGACATATAGTCATCATGTCTGTTCAGGCTATTCTGGGTTTTGACAGTTTCTCAGACTATCCTTGTTTCTATGACCTCGACAGGGTTGAGGAGGACTAGTCAGGTATTTTGTAGACTGTTCCGCATTGGGATTTACTTGATGTTTTTCTCATGATTAGATTGGGTTTATGTGTTTTGAGGAAGTTAGGTCAGAGAGGTCAAGTGCATTCTCATCATTTTATGTCAAGGGAGCAGGCTCTCAAGGCAACTTATCACCGTTCATGTTAACTTTGGTCACATGGCTGAGGTCGTGTTTATCAGTTTTCCCTGTGAAGTTATTTTTCCCGTGTCCATACTGTATGTCTTATTTAGGAAGAACCCACACTTCAGAAGAGGGTTGGGTTACCTCCTTGATGGATGGCTGTGTGTCTACATCAGTTATTTGGAATTCTTCTGCATAGGACATTTCTATTCAACCCAATTCATAAAAATGTTTGTAATCATTCATTTTACTAGTGTGGGCACCTGAATAGTTATTTTATACTTGTGGTTATAATTCAGCAGTACAGTATTTGGGTGCTTAATTCATTCTTGCTTTGGATATTGCGAGCTTTTTTCATTGTCTTGTGGAATTATGTCAAATGAAAACATCTTGTGGGTTTTTTTTTTCTTGGTACTTCTTTACTTTCTGATAATTCAACATTATCCTGGCTCATATATTTACTCTCTCAGTCCTAGTAGCAGCCATTTCTTCAAAGAGCCCTGATTCCTTTTATTAGAGGATGGTATTAAAAAACTTACCTTTGGGGACTTCCCTGGTGGTCCAGTGGGTAAGACTCTGCACTCCCAATGCAGGGGGCCCGGGTTCAATCCCTGGTCGGGGAACTAGATCCCACATGCGTGCCACAACTAGTAAGTCCTCAACCCCATGTGCCGCAACTAAGACCCGGCACAGCTAAAATAAGTAAATATTTAACAACAACAAAAAAAGATCTCCCATTTAAAAAAAAAAAAAAAACTTACATTTGGAAGCTAAATGTACCCAGCTGATAATGCACTGAAATATGTATTCCAACTTATGCGTATATACCTAATTATAAACATTTTTTTAAATTTATTTTTGGCTGCATTGGGTCTTCATTGCTGCACGCGGGCTTTCTCTAGTTGCGGCGAGCAGGGGCTACTCTTCATTGTGGTGCACAGGCTTCTCATTGCGGTGGCTTCTCTTGTTGCAGAGCACGAGATCTAGAGCACGTGGGCTTCAGTAGTTGCGACACGCGGGCTCAGTAGTTATGGCTCACGGGCTCTAGAGCGCAGGCTCAGTAGTTGTGGCACATGGGCTTAGCTGCTCCACAGCATGTGGGATCTTCCTGGACCAGGGCTCGAACCTGTGTCCCCTGCATTGGCAGGCAGATTCTTAACCAC
The DNA here is from genome assembly GCF_963924675.1 of Phocoena phocoena. NCBI lineage: Eukaryota > Metazoa > Chordata > Mammalia > Artiodactyla > Phocoenidae > Phocoena > Phocoena phocoena. The sequence goes on from NC_089237.1 coordinate 13,218,433, forward strand.
TGTGCCACCAGGGAAGACCTATAAACATTTCTATGTGGAACTGTTTGTATCCATGTTAAGCTAAAGATGAGTTTACATAAATGCCACCAACCTGATCCATTATTACATGGATATTGTAACCTTCTCCCTTTGCTTATCTGCAACTTCCTACTCCAATGGTGAGAAACCTGGCTTCCACCATCTATCATTTTTTGAATTCATTGCTTGCTCCATTCCAGATTACAAATACAGTGGTTTCAGCATTCTTAGCTCCTACCCCCAGGGAAATAACTTTATAAAATAGAGTCCAGGAACTTCCCTAGTAGTGCAGTGGTTAAGAATCTGCCTGCCAATGCAGGAGACACGTGTTCGATCCCTGGTCGGGGAAGATCCCATATGCCGCGGAGCAACTAAGCCCGTGCGCCACAACTACTGAGCCCACGTGCTGCAACTACGGAAGCCCGCGCACCTAGAGGCCATGCTCTGCAACAAGAGAAGCCACTGCAATGAGAAGCCCGTGCACTGCAACAAAGAGTAGCCCTTGCTCGCCGCAACTAGAGAAAGGCCACGCACAGCAACGAAGACCCAACACAGCCAAAAATAAATAAAATTTTTTTAAAAAGAAACAAAAACATAAAATAGAGTCCACTGTTACCTTTATTCTACAGATTCCATTTATTTCCAAAGTTACCGAGGTCAGCAATTTTTGTCCCACCACCAACAGTGAGGTTATTTTTTAATACATTTCTAAATCAGTTTTTGTTAAATTCTGTAATGCATCCTGTGGCACTCCCATATCCTAAATAACTAAAATTAAATATATTATATTTGTTGGGCTGTAAAAATTTATGGGTTTAGACAAATGCATAGTGGCAGGTATTCATCACTAAAGTATTATATGGAATATTTCAGTCTCCCACCCATAACCCGTTTACCATCTCTCTGTTTTACTTGTTGCAGAATGTCATAAATGGGGCCATACAGTGTATAGCACTTCAGACTGGATTTTTTCACTTAGCAATATATGTATAAGACTCATGTTTTTTGCATGGGTTGATGGTTCATTCCTTTATATTTCTGAATGCTATTCCACTGCATGTATATGGGAGGGAAAATAATTTTCCCTCTACCTTTCTTTGTTCTTCATTGAGATCCCCCATGTAGTAATGAAAATGAAAGGCAGATGAACTGGAGAAAAACATTCAGAAGTTTAATAACGTGTGTGCCTCCTATATGCAAAAGAGATATTCAGGAAAACTGAGTTAACGCCCTGAAATGGCCCAAGCCATCACCTTAAATACCATCTTCATCTAAAGATAAAAAAAGGAAGGAAGGGTATGGTTGTTGTGCAGATTTAAATCTTACCTTCTCCACTGATAAGAGTTTCTTGAGATTTATTCATCCTTCCATTCTTGGTATGGAGAGAGAGACCTTTCAAATGGAGACTTCCCTTATAAATGTCAACTTCCTTCACAAAAGGGCAATCTTGATTTTCAGAGATTCTTATGTGTCTTCTTTTTTAAGAAAAAGAAATCAGCTCAAAGTAATCCTTATGCCAACAGGCATATTTTGGGGTGGCATATTCTTCTCCCCTTGAAATGAATGTACCCCAATTTGCTTATGCATTCTTCTACTGAAGGATATCGTGGTTTCTTTAAGTTTATAGCCATTATGAATAGAGTTGCTGTGCTTAATTACATCCTTGTTTGCATTTGGACATAGTTCTTAAAAGCAGTTGTCTAAATACTGGACGCACAATGTTGGATCCTCAGGTGAGCCTTACTGAGCTTTGGAAAAAACTTCTAAAATGTCTTTTAAAGTAGCTGTATATGCATTTCACCAGCAGTGAAGGAGAGCTCTTGTTTTTCCTCACCCTCCATCAATCAGTAGTAGTTTTTTTTTTCTTTTTCTTTTTTATTTTTTTTGAGTTTATTAGTTCTAATAGGTGTGCAGTGCTATCTCATTGTTGTTTTAATTTGCAATACCCTAATGGTGTATGCTGTTATTTACTATCTGTATATCTTCTTTGGCCAGGTGTCTGTTCCAGTCTTTACCCATTTTTAATGGGGTTTGTTCTAGAGTCCTTGGTGTAATTTGAGTACATATCTTTTATCAGTTATGTATTTTGAAAATATTTTTCTTTCAGTTTGTAGCTTGTCTTTTGGTTTTCTGAATAAGATATTTCATAAGAGTTTAAAATTTTTTAAATCCATGTTCAAAATTTTATTTCTGGGCTTCCCTGGTGGCGCAGTGGTTGAGGGTCTGCCTGCCTATGCAGGGGACACAGGTTTGCGCCCCAGTCCGGGAGGGTCCCGCATGGCGCGGAGCGGCTGGGCCCGTGGGCCATGGCCGCTGGGCCTGCGCGTCCAGAGCCTGTGCTCCGCAACGGGAGGGGCCACAGCAGTGAGAGGCCCGCGTGCCACAAAAAAAAAAAAAAAAAAAATTATTTCTTAGGCTTTTGAGACTGTGTTAAAATTCATCACCAAACCCAAGGTTATGTAGATTTCCTTCTGTGTTTTCACCTATAATTTTTATAGTTTTACATTTTAAATTTGTCTATGGACAATTTTGAGTGAATTTTGGTGTAAGTTGTAAAGTTTGTGTCTACAGTCTTTTGATTGCATATGGTTTCCAATTTATTATTCTATAACTATTTTTGGAGAAGTCATGGGATATTGGGCTCCATCTCAGTTTGAATTTCCAAATTTAGTGGTTCTGCAGGCTCGCCAGTTGTGAGCGTGGGCTCCAGGGAACTGAGAGGTTGAGGTCTGCACTTCCCAGCTGGCCAGCAGCGGCACCAAGCCCACCTCTCTGATACTTGAGGGGCATGTGTGTTCCACTGGTGGACTTGGCTCATGAAGGAACTTGGCTACTTGTGCCACTGATAGAAGCTCGGTCTCTTCAGGATCCACCATGGTTTCAGCTTTGGGACAACACTTGGCTGAGTCCACGCAGACAGATCTGAACCCAGTGTCTTCAGGAACCACCAGGAGGCACCACCTTGGGAGTAAAAGGTGAGGAAAAATGGGAGGAGAAGCTTCCTGTGTGTGCCTTACTGCTAAGGGCGGGGGTGGGGGGTTGGGTGTCCATTTTCAGAGGACCCAGCAGAGGAAGGACTTGATGTGGAAAATTGTGGATTTTAGTTAGTTTTGTATGTGTTGTTGATGGTGTCCAGTTTTCTTGGCAACATTTATTGAGGGGACTGTCTTTCCCCCTTCCCCCGTTTTGTGTTCTTAACTCCTTGTTCATGAATTTACAGACAACATACAAATGGGTTTCTTTCTGTGCTCTCTATTCTGTTCCTCTGGCCCATGTGTTTGTTTTTGTGCCAATACCATATTGTTTTGGTTACTGTAGCTTCGTAATGTAGTGTGAAGTCAGGGAGGGAGATGATTCCAGCAGTGCTCATCTTTCTCAGGATGGCTTAGGCTATTCAGAGTTCTTTGTTGTTCCATACGTGTGGTAGCATTGTTTGTTCTGTTTCCATGAAAAATACCATTTGAACATTGGAGGGATTGCATTGAACATGTACACTGCTTCTGTTGCTGAATTAAGTTGTATGGACCCCTCCTTGGAGGTCCATACAACTTGATTCTGTAACAAATTTTAGTGAGCCAGCCAGAGGGTGGCTTTGGATCTGCCATTCTATCCAGTAATTCAGCCAGGACTTGCTTGCTGACCTAGGATTGACAAAGCTGGCTAAGTAACTGGGTAGTTTGCCCCAATCCTTGACCTCTGGGCCAGTGAGGGGTACTGAATCCAGTCTGAGATCAAAAAGCAGCCAAGGGTTAGGTAGAGTTCTCCCTAGGTAAAGACCGGTTCCCTACTCTTGCGTATCTATAGCAAGGATGCTTGCTACACATTGGGGTAGTATCCAGGGGATGGCTGGCACAGGGGGCCCTGACCCTACTTCAGCCAATAAAGCCAAGATTGGTTGTAGGGGTTGGCTGGTTGAAGGAAAGGATCCTGGCCTGGCTAGAGCCAGACCTCTGTCTAGAGGACTGGACTGGGCAACTGGTTATCTAAATATAGCTGATCCTCTAGTAGTGGGTGAGATTGGACAATAGGCTGTCTAGTTGGACTGGTTCCCAGCAAGGGGACTGGACTGGACGAGAAGCCCTCTGGAGGCCACCACATGGTAAGAACATCGCCTTGTTTTCTGTCTGTATTGTAAGTTCTAGTCTCTGTTCTTTATACAAGTGAAGCTTCAGTCTCTGTTCTGTGTGGTCTTATCTGTTCTAATGCTCTTGGAAATCCTTGCTGCAACTGTGGGCACGGATCGAGTACATAAAAGCCACTAGGGCACTCACCACTGGAACACTCCTGTGAAAGGATAAGTCAGTCACAGACCAGGGTAGATGAGCACTGGGCACCCTGCTGACTGGAAACAAATGTCTGTGTAAGTAGCCACACTGTAGAACGCCCAAGCCACCCAGTCCCTGCTGTGTTCCCTATATCCTTTAGGATATAGTAAAAAATCCAAGAGCACATCTTTTGTGTTGGTCTGTCTTACCCCAATTTGCCATCCCAGGGCAGGGTACCTGTCTCTGTCAGGTAGGTCTCTCCCCACTACTGTCCATCACAGATCTCTTGGAATCCCTCCTCAGACGTGAACCCTTTAAAAATATTATTTTTGTCAGGTTTCAGGAAAATCGCTTTGCCTGGCTGGGGAAAGAAGAGGACCCCCAAATCATCCGAAGTCCTTGGGTCCTTGTAGCTGGTTGTATAGAGAACTGGACACATGCCAAATGAGTATTTGGCCTCACTGCTTGATCACCTGTAACAAAGCATGGACAAGCCCTCTTTGAACAGTCTCCTTGAATGCTGGAGAGGCTCTCTGGGTAATTTATTTGGCTAGAGAACCCTTATTTCCTGCTCCACCTTCACCCTATCTCCAGGGACTGCTTGCTGAAAGCACCCACCTATATCAGGTATCTCCTACAGCCCCACAGTGGGTCTGGGAATGTCTAATTGCTGACTTAAGAGGGGATCTGTGACTTCCCTGGTGGCACAGTGGTTAAGAATCTGCCTGCCAGTGCAGGGGACACGGGTTCGAGCCCTGGTCTGGGAAGATCCCACATGCTGCAGAGCAACTAAGCCCGTGCGCCACAACTACTGAGCCTGCGCTCTAGAGCCCATGAGCCACAACTACTGAAGCCCGTGTACCTACGGCCCATGCTCCACAAGAGAAGCCACCACGAGAAGCTCGTGCACTGTAACGAAGCCCCCACTCGCCACAACTAGAGAAAGCCCGCGGGCAGCAACGAAGACCCAATGCAGCCAAAAAAAGAGAGAGAGAGACAGAGAGACAGAGAGGGGGGACCTTATAACTAAGGCCCTCTTAGACAGCGTCTCCCCTCCCATCCCCCACAAAGATTGGTCCACATTTCAGAGCACCTAGATCACCTGGTGTGGGCTAATCTTGTGGGATCTGCATCGCCACCAACCCTAGAAGGAGGCCACTGGGAAGTTGGAAACAGACTAGAAATAAGGACTCCCCTACTGGGGAGTAACCAAGCCTCTATCCCAGCGAAATCGCCACTAGGGTGCATCCTCCATAACTAGAAATTACCGCCCACTAACAAACAGCTTCTTTTCTTTTGCAACACATGACCCCAGTATAAACTGGTGGATGGAGAAAGTTGGCCAACTAATGGCTTTCTAAATTATAATACCATTTTTCACTTGGACCTCTGTTGCCAACATTTGAAAAATATGGGATGAGATCCCCTATGTCCAATTTTTCATGGTGCTTTGCGAAAACAAGGGCCTCCGTGAGAAATGCAACATTATCTCTAATGTCTCTCTCTCCTGGTACTGGAATCTCAGCCTGAAGATTCTTTTTTTTTTTGTAGTACGCGGGCTTCTCACTGCTGTGGCCTCTCCCATTGCGGAGCACAGGCTCCGGATGCGCAGGCTCAGCAGCCATAACTCGCGGGCCCAGCCGCTCCGCGGCATGTGGGATCCTCCTGGACCGGGGCACGAACCCGTGTCCCCTGCATCGGCAGGCGGACTCTGAACCACTGCGCCACCAGGGAAGCCCCTGAAGATTCTCTTGACTTCCTCTCTCTGCCAAGGGTAGCTTCTCCCCCTTCTGACAGTTCACCCGAGACTCCTGAGTCATCTACCCTACCTGACCTGGTTCCCTGACACCTTCTACTCCCTCTAATTCACAACCACCCTACCTGGTGCCCTTGCCACCTCCCCGACTCTCCCACCTCCATCTCTCAGCATGCCTCCCTTGGGGACTAGTCCAGTTCACACCCATAGCGGCATTCAGTACCAGCCCTCTGGGAGCACTAGGCTATTCCCCCTTTCCGAGGTCCTTAATGGAGAGGGCAGACTGACCACTGTGCATGTACCCTTATCTTCCTCAGATCTATGTAACTGGAAGGATCAATCCAAGGGTTTGAAAGAAGATACCAAGGGGGTCCTTACTTTAGTCTGGGGAATATTCCACACTCCTTTCCCCACTTGGGTGGATGTCCAAACCCTCCTGAACATCGTATTCTCTGTGGAAGAAAAGACACTGATTATAACTAATGCAACTGAAGAAGCTGATAAGACCAAGCAAGATAATGCAGGACAAGCTCTATACCAGCCTTGAATCCAGGCCATTCCCTCCATGGACCCTGGGTGGGACCAGTAAGTGGAAAATGGTCAGCAGCACCTCACACATTTCAGGGATTTGATTCTTAAGAGCATTCAGTTGGCTGGGAAGAAACCCTTAAATTGGAGTAGGGTTCAGGGAGTCATCCAGGGACTGAAGGAAACCCCCTTGGCTTTCCTGGAATGCCTAAGGGAGTGCCTTTGTGGGTACACGAAGGTGAACCTGGAGTCAGTGTAAGGGTAGGCCATTCTTAAGTCCCATTTCGCTTCCCAGAGCGCCCCAGACATTAGGAGAAAATTACAGAAGTTGGAGATAGGGCGCACTACACCTTCTTCCTGGGGTGGAGTCAGCATTTCGGGTGTTCAACAACCAGGATCTGGAGGCAGATGCCAAGGAAGCTAGACCAGCGGAACCAACTGCCAGTATTCTGGCTTCAGTAATTCAGGGTCAGGCAACCTCCCAGTGATGACGGGGCCTCCCCCAGAGGGACCCTGTGACATCAGTGAGTCACCCCAGGTTTTGAAGACCACACCCACAGTGGAGAGAAGGGCTCAAAGCCAGTCTGTGTGCATACTGCAGGGAGGAGGGCCACGGGGAGGGGGATGCCCCAGACGTCTCAGAAGGAAGCTAAAGGGACCACTGTGTCCAGGCTTATCCTTGCTGGTCTCACACGTGAAAGAAGAAGAGGACTGAAGGGGCCCAGGGGCTCCTTGGAGAAGCCTTGGCTGACCCTGACTGTGGGGGTAAAACACACTTTCTAGTTCACTTTCTAGTCGACACAGGGGCCATCTACTCAGTCTTGAATACCCGACAAGGCAGAATGACCAAGGATAAATGTAAGATAATGGGAGTGGAAGGGAAGCCACAGGAACATAATTTTATAGAGCCCCTTGAGTGCGATTTGAAAGGGAGAATGTTATCTCACTCTTATATGTACCAGAATGCCCAATTCCCCTAATAGGAAAAGACTTAACTATACAAACTGGGAGCTACAATTTATCTCTGAGACAAAAAACCTTACCACGGAAAAGCCCAGAATACCCAAGGTGGATGATTAACAGTCATGGGCAGCTGTTCCTCATCAGCCACTGCACTGCAGGCCATCCTGGAAGCTCACCAGAGGACACATTATGAGCAGGAGGCCCTATATCAATGGCTCATCAGGGATTTCCCTGGTGGTCCACTGGCTAAGACTCCATGCTCCCAGTGCAGGGGGCCTGGGTTTGATCCCTGTCAGGGAACTAGATCCCACATGCTGCAACTAAGAGTTCTCATGCTGCAGCTAAAGATCCTGCACGTTGCAAAGAAGATCCTACGTGCCACAACTAAGTCCCAGCACAGCCAAATAAATATATATATTTTTTAACGGCTCATCAAATCCATGACTGCCCCCAATTTCCGTAGTCTCCTTAAACAGGTGGTTGAAGCTTGCCCTATCTGCCTCCAGAATAAGGCCAACACAAACCCCCAACCAAGGTCAAGGGAGTGACCCCCACCCAGCATAGAGGCACATATCCAGGTCAAGACTGGCAACCTGATTTTACAGTAATGCCCTGGACACAAGGAAGTTTTAGATACTTGCTGGTCTTGACTGACACCTTCTCCGGCTGGATGGAAGCATTCCCCACCTGAACTGAGATTGCCTGGGAGGTCTCTAAGGCCCTGTTCAAGGAAATAATCCCTCAGTTTGGGCTCCCTAAGTCCATCCAGAATGACAGTGGGCCTGCCTTTGTTTCCCAAATGACTAAGGGAGTCGCTAGAGCTCTAGGAATTAAACGGGGTTTACTCTCCACTTGGAGATGACAATCCTCAAGAAAAGCAGAATAGGGCTTCCCTGGTGGCACAGTGGTTGAGAGTCTGCCTGCTAATGCAAGGGACATGGGTTCGAGCCCTGGTCTGGGAGGGTCCCACACGCCACAGAGCGGCTGGGCCCGTGGGCCACAGCTACTGAGCCTGCGTGTCTGCAATGGGTGAGGCCGCGATAGTGAGAGGCCTGCGCACCACGATGAAGAGTGGCCCCCACTTGCCACAACTTGGGAGGGCCCTCGCGCAGAGACAAAGACCCAACACAGCAAAAATAAATAAATTAATAAACTCCTACCCCCAGCATCTTAAAAAAAAAAAAAAAAGAAAGAAAGAAAGAAAAGCAGAATAAATCAAACCCTCAAAAGAAACTTAGCCAAACCATGTCAAGACAGTCATCAACCCTGGATCTCCCTTCTCCCCACAGCACTTTCGAGACTGCGAATAGCCCCTAAAGGAAAGCTCAGGTTAAGTCCATATGAGCCCATGTACATGAGGCCCATTCCTGAAGGACCCGGCTCCAAGACCAATCTTAAGGATATGGACCGGCAGAAATATACCTTACAGACAGGGGAAACAATTAAAGCTTTACATGCCTACGGGAATCTGGAACTGCCTTCCCCTTTAGACAGGGTTTTACATCCTTTCTCCCCTGAAAATTGATTTATTTGAAAACCCGGAAGGCTGGAAATCCACAAGACCAGTTAGACCCCAAGTGGACAGGACCTTATCTAGTAATCTGGACTACTTATTCTGCTTTACAGTTACAGGGCATAACTCCATGGGCCCACCATACCAGAGTGAAAACAGCACCTACACCTAAGGAAGAAGTTACTGAGCCATCCACGCAAAGCACCTATGAACCTGTCACAGACCTTAAGTTACTTTTCAAAAGGCCTAACTTACCAATAGATAAGTAATGCGGTGGGCAGGCTTAGTAGTTGGCCTTGTCATTGCTATTGCCTTACTTGGCTTCTGCTGTTCTGCCAAACTCCCTCCCTCTGGCAGACATCTCCTCTGTCCATGCTGGATATCAGGGACATTAACGTTGGAAGCAGGATGAGTAGCCATTATTGTCTATTCTTTCTTATCTTCTCTGCTCTCTTACAACTGTCCACATGGAATGGGAACTCAGTGCAATAGTAAATTTCTCACGGATTATAGCCCGTGGACAAAGTCTATCCCAGTGCTGGTCTGTCACCCCCAACCACAAAGTGATGCCTATGGATTGAAGGTATATTGCATTTTACCCCTAAGAATGACAGCCTCACTCTCACCTTGGCTAACGAATCTGCTAAACCTTCCCCACTTGAAGTTCGTATCCCATCCATAATGCAGCTTCCCTGCTTGGACCTCACCCCTTGCATTAACATCTCTAACAAATACAAAGCCCTCACTCTAAAGTGCCATCACTCTAACCAGTCTCTGTCTCGCTGCCACTGCCCGTCAGCAGCCCTTACCAAAGGGAGGGACTTGCAGTAACACCAGGGGCTGCTCTGGACTCTGATCACTGCTTCTTCCATTACCCCACAATTTAAGTGCCCCGGGACTGACTCCTATGGAAATCTCACCCATTGGTGCCCTCTGCACTGACTCAATGAATACACACAGGGACCAGATGGGAGATGTACTTACTGGGGAGGGAAGACACCAGTTGTCTGGGGTTTAGTAAGTGGCCCTCCTGAGGTCTGGGGAAAAGCCATTAGGTCCAGAATCCCCCAGTGACCTCTGCTATGCAGGTGGGCTTCTCTCCCCACACTGCAAGGGCACCCCCTCTTGGGCTAGCCACTTACAGAGGTGGTTCAGTTACTCAGAGGTGCACCAGGCATGCACGCCCCCTGGGTACCTGTTCCTTTGTGGCCCGAGAGTAAACCAGCTGCCGCATCAGAACAACCCCAGCGCCTCCCCTCGTCCAGGGTGGGCTCTAGCCTGCCCTTGCTTTGTAACGCCCAGTGTGTGCACAATGCATGCTAGGCCAGCTAAGTTCCAGACACCTAGGTATAACCATTCATAATGTCACCCGGCCCCCAGATACGAGGGCAATAAAACTCATTCTGGCAGGAGTAGGGATTGCTCTTGGACTGGCGGCCTCCTGAGGAGGTTTCGCATACCATGAAATCATGCTACAAAATCTCACACGGGCCCTTGAGGACTTGTCTAAAAATACAGGGGATGCCTTACAAGGACTCTGTACTTCTCTGGACTCACTATCAAATGTTGTTCTCGACAATAGGCAAGCCCTTGACGACCTCCTGGCTGAGCAAGGGGAGTCTGTGCAGTTATGAATGAAACCTGCCGCATGTATGTCAATAACTCTGGTCAGATTGAGGTCAACATAAGAGAGAGAGATGAGCAAGCTCAGTGGTAACAGAGATAAACACACAAAGTCCAGATCCAAGCTCCATCTGGAATACGGTCAAACAGAGCCTCCCCAGCTTAACCGGCTTTCCTCCATTTCCTGGCCCACTAACTGCTATTATCCTCTGCTCATCTTTGGGCCTTGCCTCCTTAACTGCCTTGTCAACTTCGTTAGCAAAGGGCTTGAAGCCAGCAAACTTCAGATGACACAAACACAAGGGTACAAGCAACTGGGACTACAGCCTGGTGACCACCAGACATATTTTAGGCAACACAGGGAACAGTTCTGCTCCTCTAATCCAGGGGAAGACTATGCCCATGTTCAGCAGGAAGCAGCTTCAGAAGGCAGAGCATTGCCCTTCAGCGCCCCTCAAGAATGAGGAGCAGTAACAGAAAAGGGGGGATTTTGTTGCCAGAGCTGTGCCGGTTCTTTGCTCAAAATCCACCAACCCCCGCTTGAACAGGAATCAACATGTATCTTTAAGTCACAGGGTCCAGAGACAGAAGAAGGAAGCTATTAGGAAGAGATAAACACCAGATAGAACCAGCTGGAACAAAGGTGGCAACGAATCTGACCTCCAACAGACCCTCAGTCTCATTCTGCTGAGTTTACTACATTGGCTACTAGATGACACACCTACTGGTGGCCCTGACTGGAAGATATGGACCAAGAAAGGATAAAAAGGGTGTGGCTCCCCTTTCCAGGAAAGTGCTGCCCCTTCCCTAGACTAATGCATGTGCCTCCCCATCCTGCATTTGTCTTTACTCTTTAAAATCAAATCCCTCTCACCACATGAGCAAGATGATCTGTGAACTAAGTTCCCAATTCTCCATTCTTTGGCCACAGAATAAAACTTGAGCTGCATCAATCTCAGCTTCGGTTTCGTTCTTTGGCTATACAAACCGGAACTAGCATCTATTCTATACTTTCTTTTAATTCTTGTCCTTATACCAATAACAAGCATTCTTGAAAACAGTCTCCTAAAAAGAAGACTCTTTGGGGAGTTCCCCGGTGGCCTAGTCGTTAGGAGTCCCAGCTTTCACTGCCGTGGCCCCGGGTTCAATCCCTGGTCAGGGAGCTGAGATCCCACAAGCCACATGGTGCAGCCAAAAGGAAAAAAAGACTCTTTGCAGTCTATTTATTACCCTGGTTTTGTAAATCAGAGAAGGAGAGGGAATTCCCTGGCAGTCCAGTGGTTAGGACTCAGTGCTTTCACTGCTGGGGCCCAGGTTCAATCCCTGGTTGAGGAACTAAGATCCTGCAAGTCATGCAGTGTGGGAAAGAAGGAAAGAAAGAAAGGAAGGAAGAAGGAAATTTTTTTTTTTTTTTTTAGAAACAAAGTTTTTAAAAATAAAATACAATAAGGAAGGAAGGAATTGAATCCTTGTCAACTGGTGTCAAGCCAATACCACAACCATTATGTCTTTCTCAATAAGTGAAATACCATTAAAATAAATTACATAACGTTGTAAAAGTTAAGTCATAGGCAAAAATCCTGTATAACACTATGGCATATCCATTTCATCTAGGCTCTCAGGATGCAACATCACCTATTATAGAAGAACTTTTACATCTTCATGATCACACATTAATAATCAGTTTTTGGATAAGTTCTCTAGTCCTCTATATTATTTTACTAATATTGACAACTAAACACTCATACACATACACTAGATGCACAAGTAGAGATAACCATTTACCAGCCCCCATTCTAATCTTAACTGCCTTATCATTACTAATCCTTTACATGATACATGAAATCAATAACTCTTCCCTAACATAAAATCTACAAGTCATGAATGATACTGAAGCTACAAATACACAGATTATGAAGATTTAAATTTAGACTCCTCAGGACTTCCCTGGTGGCACAGTGGTTAAGAATCCACCTGCCAATTCAGGGGACGCAGATTTGATCCCTGGTCTGGGAAGATCCCACAAGCTGCAGAGCAGCTAAGCCTGTGCACCACAACTACTGAGCCCACGTGCTGCAACTACTGAAGCCCCCGTGCCTAGAGCCCATGCTCTGCAACGAGAAGCCACAGCAATGAGAAGCCTGTGCACCGCAACGAAGAGTAGCTCCCGCTCTCCACAACTAGAGGAGGCCCGCGCACAGCAACAAAGACCCAACGCAGCCATAAAAATAAAATTTTAAAAAGTTAGGGCTTCCCTGGTGGCGCAGTGGTTGAGAGTCCGCTTGCCCATGCAGGGGACGCGGGTTCGTGCCCCGGTCCAGGAGGATCCCACATGCCGCGGAGCGGCTGGGCCCGTGAGCCATGGCTGCTGGGCCTGTGCATCCGGAGCCTGTGCTCCGCGGCAGGGGAGGCCACAGCAGTGAGAGGCCCACGTAGGGGGAAAAAAAAAAAAAATTAAAAAAAATTTTTTTGACTCCTCTATAATCCCCACATCAGATCTAAAACCAGAATTATGACTAAGAGAACTCAACTAAGAGTTAAGTCATCTCAACTAAGATGACTAAGAGATAGTCATCGAATATTAGTTTCATCTGAAAATGTTTTACACTCATGAGTTGTTCCTTCTTTAGGCCTACAAAGCTATCCCAGGACGCCTAAATTAAAGAACGATTGACAGGACCAGGCCTATGTTGTGGAAAACGATCAGTAGACGTCATTTTCCTGCATTCAAAGACAGGACGTAGGGAGATGGCTGAGGCTCGGGGTAAATCTGGAGCCTAAGGTGGGTGCACTCTCTGGGCTCCAGAATAGGAACTGGGCCTCTGGGGTTCCAGACTACCCACTACTCCCTCCTGAGCGGGGTCTTGGGAACATCCCATGTCAGTGATGAGGCAGCCTGAGCACCTGTCACGAACTCGACGCTGTGTTCTGTGAGGGCCCCATGCTCTTGGGATCACACCCCACACTCTGCGGGTCGGCCCTGTAGGGTCCTTCTTGCTGCAAGAGCAGAGACCACCTAATAAGCAGCCCCCTCCCCAACCGGCAGGAAGAGGGGAGGGGAGCAGGGGCACCAGAGGAATCTCACTCAGACACCAGCATCCTAGGGGCGCCAGCAGGGACAGGGATGACACAGAAGGGCAGCCTGGGACCAGAAGGCACCACGGGCAGCTGGTCAGGTCCTGGCTCATCTGCACCCCCTGATGCGCTGTCCCTTGTACACCCTCTCCCGAAATGCAGGTTCTTCAGATGCAAACAGGCAGAGCTTCAGACTGAAAGCTCTTCCAAACTGACCTGTTCACAGCAAACTGCAGGACTGTACTCAAACAGGTGCCTTGGAGTCAACAACTCATGGACCAAAGTGGACGTCAGTGCCAGGGCTGTGGGGGGTGGGGTGGTGCGGGGTGAGACTTCCGTGGTTATGGGATTTTGGTTTTACAAGATGAAAAGTTCTAGCGATGGTGTGATGGCCCCACGACAAGGTGAATGTACCTGATGCCTCGGAAACGTGCCCTTAAAATGGTGACGATGGTAAAGGGTATGTGATTGTTTTATTTTTTCCTGATTCTTGACTTTTAAAAGTTCTTTGTATGTTTTTTAAAATTAATTAATTAATTAGGTCGTGCTGGGTCTTAGTTGTGGCAGGTGGGCTCCTTAGTTGTGGCTTGTGGCTCCTTAGTTGCAGCATGCTTGTGGAATCCAGTTCCCTGACCAGGGATCAAATCCGGGCCCCCTGCACTGGGAGCACGGAGTCTCAACCACTGTGCCACCAGGGAAGTCCCTGATGTGTGTTTTAGTTCACTTAAAGATAAAATAAATTTTTTAAATGATGTCTTGTTAATTGAGATTCCAATTCAACTCCCCTGTCACAAATATGCGAGGCCCAAGCACCATCCCCCACCTCGGGGGCCATCATGGTACCCTCCCACAGCACGTGATGGACCATTCTTAGGGGGGCTCATCTGTGCTACCTGAGCTCTGTCCAGGGGAACCCATGGATTAGATATGCTACATGCTATGCTGTGATATTAATATGGCACCACCAAGGGCTACTGATCACTCAGCAGACCACAGAGCAGCAGCCGGCTCACAGGCGCCTGTCCTCATATGAACACGACAAGATTAAGAGAAGAAAAGGGACCACCGGTTAGTCAGGGCAACACCCTCAATTCAGATGTTGGAAATCTCAGAGGGGCAAGACACACTGCAAGCAAAGAGCAGATACAGCGTCTCCCCCTACACCTGAACCTGACCCATGTAGACGGGGTGAGACCCACACAATCCCCAGACCCTCACCTGGGGTCACACATCCACACTCACCAGGGTGACCCCACCATCCAAGACCCCACACCTGGGGTCACACATCCACACACAAGAGTGACCCCACCTTCCCAGACCCCGCACCCAGGGTCACACATCCACCTCGGTCAGGACACCATGGCTGTGTTGGGTGGACCCACAATGTGTGAACAAGCCGGGTCCGCAGGACCTCCTAGGACGGTAGAAAGAAGTGTAGGGTCCGTCTCCTCTCCCGACACTCGTCCCGAGAAGTCAGTCCCCTCCTGTTTTAACTTTGGTCCTGTGCTATTTTAATTGTTTTTAAAACTTTTCATGCTGGGCTTCCCTGGTGGCGCAGTGGTTGAGAATCCGCCTGCCAATGCAGGGGACACGGGTTCGTGCCCCGGTCCAGGAGGATCCCACATGCCGCGGAGCCACTGGGCCCATGAGCCATGGCCGCTGAGCCTACGCGTCTAGAGCCTGTGCTCCGCAACGGGAGAGGCCACAACAGTGAGAGGCCCGCGTACCACAAAAAAAAAAAAAAAAGTTAATGGTAAATGATTTTTGATTCATAGGACTTTCTGAAGTTATTCCACAAATATAAGACATGAGAAATTAATGTCGGTATTACATGTGTCCTTTGAGGGATGAATGGAGAAGCAAAACACGATCCATCCATTCCATGGAGTGTTATTCAGCCTAAAAAGGAAGGCAGTTCTGACACAGGCTACAGCACGGATGAACCGTGACAGCATTATTCTCAGTGACATAAGCCAGACACAAAAGAACAAATAATGTTTGATCCACTCACACAAGGCCCCTAGAGCAGTCAGATCCATAGAGACAGAAAGTAGGATGGGGGGTGCCAGGGGCTGAGGGAGGGGGAATGGGGAGTCAGTGTTTAATGGGGACAGTTGCAGTTTTGCAAGATGAAGAAGTTCTGGAGGCAGATGGCAGTCGTGGTTGCACAGCAGTGTGAATTACTTCCCTGAAATGTGCACTTAAAAATGGTTAAGATGGTAAATTTTATGTTATGTGCATTTGACCACAATTTTTAAAACTTAAAAAAATAAAAAAACAGGGCTTCCCTGGTGGCGCAGTGGTTGGGAATCCGCCTGCCAATGCAGGGGACACGGGTTCGAGCCCTGGTCTGGGAAGATCCCACATGCCGTGGAGCAACTAAGCCCATGCGCCACAACTACTGAGCCTGCGCTCTAGAGCCCATGAGCCATAACTACTGAGCTCGCGTGTCGCAACTACTGAAGCCCGCGCGCCAAAAGCCCATGCTCCGCAACAAGAGAGGCCACTGCAATGAGAAGCCCACATAATGCAAAGCGAAGAGTAGCCCCCGCTCGCCGCAACTAGAGAGGACCTGGGCGCAGCAACGAAGACCTCAGCCAAAAATAAATAAAATTTATATTAAAAAAAAAAACAGTAAATAGTCCATGAATGCAACAAGATGCACACTTTACTAATAACCCAGGGAATTAAAACCATAAGAAAAAATTAAGCGTAGACCTACCAGACTGGCAGACATTAAAAACACGGTATCAAATATCAGCGGGACGTGGAGCAATGGAAAGCCTGGTACATGCAACAGTGGTGGGCGTGCGACCACTGCTAAAACAGTGTGGCCTCAGCGAAGTCCCTACACACAGACCCACACTGCTGCTCCCAGTTAAACACAACCCATGAGCACTGCACCAGGACACACTGTCATGGACTCTGCAGCCACAGGAGCCAAACCCCAAACCAACCTGAAGGACGTCACAAGCAGATGCGGAAATGAACTATGCGCACTCCTACGAAGCATGCTCGTGTTCACCAGTTTTCCAGCTGCCTCCCCATAACTTACTCCCCTCAAGAGAAACCCAGAACCCTTTGCTTTGTACAGCCCCAGATGGGTGACAAGCCGGAGTTCTAGTCACTCTTGGGGTGACCATCAGTGGGTGCCCCCCTGCATATGTGCGACATCATGAATGCATCTGTGAACTAACATGATCCTAATGAACTTGTGTGTGCCTTTCTCTTGTTAATCTGTCCTTGGCCCGTCTTGCGTATGGGGCCCCCGCCAGAGAACCCAAGATGGGCAGAGAAAAAGATGTTCTCTCCTCCTCTGCAGCGAGACCCTCCCTCGATATGTGGTCACCCCAGAAACCTGGTCACCCTGGATATCTGATTGGTTACTCATCCTCCACCCCGCCCCCCCAGGTGATGTCTGATTGCAAGGATCCCGGTAGATCAGTTTAGCCAGAATCCCCGCTGACCCCCAATGTGTACTCTTAGCAAGAGTCCATCTCTGCCCCCTCATTCTGCTCGTTGGCTGTAAACCCCTTGCCCACGCTGAATTCAGAATGGAGCCTGGTTCTATACAGAGGCTTCTTTTCCCCCATTGCAGTAGCTCCTGAATAAAATCTGTTCTTGCTGTCTTCATCACCATCTGGCTCTAGTTCTCTGAGAGAGGACACAGCAGGAAGAGAACACAGCGGTCTACACACCAAAGAGGGAGCCGTAGGAGAAACCAACCCTGCCAACACCTTGAACTCGGAGCTCCAGCCTCTGGAACCCATGAGACAATAAATGTCTGTTGTTTAACCACCCAGTGTGTGGTGTTTGTTACAGCAGCCCCAGGAAACAGACACCATCCTCTGAGAGAAGTGGTGAAGAGCTGGGTTTGCACCTGAGCTCCACCACCAGCAAGCCACCCTTGGACCAGTTACCCCATCATCCATGCCTTGGTTTCTCATCTGTAAAATAGGATTGGTAATAGTGCCCATCTCAGAGCGTTGTAGGGTGGATTCCGTGAGCTAAAGTGTATGAGGTACTCAGAACTGGGGCCCACAATAACCATGCAGCGTGTTGGCCATCGGCCCCAACATTTTGGACCCTCTCCTCTGGTAAGGAAGTGTTCCCTCTAGTCTGGGGGAGGCCCACCCACCAGTACCATTTCCAGCTGTTAGAAACTCTTTGTTTACAGCTGTGGGGGATCAGAACTTGCCACCCCAAATATGCCACTTTGGCATAAGGGTTACTTTGAGTTGAGATGACTGAAAGGCAGCAAAAAGAAAAAGTCTGCCCTCCTCCGTCTGCCTGATCCCTTTGTGAGGATGTACCTGTACCAGGAAAGGGGAGAAAGAATCTTATCATCTGAGAAGGTACTGGCTTCAGTCTGCATAACCTCACTAAATGAGCTCTGTCTTCCATGATTTTCCCCTGTTTATTTACCTTCCCACAACTTCCTATCCCTAGAAACTGAAACCTGTTTTCCTTTGTCTCCTCAGTTCTCCAGAAACTTATCACCCTTTGTTAACAGGCACACAAGTCCTTAAGTCTAACTGTCTTTTTGTGTCTCTGCTTCCTTTTTATGAAGGGCTCTGTAAACAGACATAATAAACCTTTTGCTCCTGTTAACCTGTTGTTTGTCAGTTTAATTCGCAGATCCCAGGTACAGAACATAAGAGGGTAGAGGAAAAGTTTTTCATGTCCTACACATCAGGTACACCAAGAGCCAACCCCCCAATGTTCTTGTTCTTCCTCAGCAGCAAGAGACCAACCCTCTACCCATCTATGAGACACTCAGCTAGCACCCCTGCCTACATCTTCTCTCACAGCCTGTCCCGAGGCTCTCTCAGCTCATGCCTTGTCTTATAAATGTCCCCCCAGGTGTGAGCGTGGGACCACAGGCCACCGGGGGGGCATGTGACATTCAGGCAGCAAGTGTCCAGGTGGCTGGAGCTGGACTCTGCCACGCAGCACACACGGGAGTGATTCCATCCCTGTGCCATCAGCTACGATGGCCCGCCCATCCCCCACGCAGATTTCTGAAATGCTTGTGGATCAGGGCCAGGGCTCAGACCCCAAAACCCCACCCTCAGGACTCTGCAGTGTGGGATGGCTGCATCCTAGGGACCCTAAGTAGGAGTGTGGTCAGCCCCGATGCAGGGACACACACCTCTGCTGTCCATATTAGGAGAACAGGGGCAGGTCTGCACCCCTCTAGACCACCCACCCCACTGGGCCCCCTTCACAGCCAACTGGAGTACTGACTGGCATCTGTGACCTGAGTTGGGCCAGGTCTCAGTGATCCCAGACGCAGGGGCTCAGGTAACTCCCGGGATCTCATGGGGATTCCCCATTTGCCTTTAAGGGAAAACCACTAGGTTTCAAATGAAGGGAACCAGAACTCACCAACCCAAAATGTGACCGTTTGGCGTAAGCATTATTGAGGGGAAGGCCACTGAGAACCAGGAGACTCAGGAAACGCTCTAAGAACAGGGTACAAGCATTCTGTATGTAAAGGAAATTCACACTGATAAAGAAAATGCTCGGGATTCCCTCGTGGCGCAGTGGTTAAGAATCTGCCTGCCAACGCAGGGGACTTGGGTTTGAGCCCTGGTCCAGGAAGATCCCACATGCCACGGAGCAACTAAGCCTGTGAGCCACACCTACTGAGCCCACGCACCACAACTACTGAAGCCCGCGCACCTAGAGCCCGTGCTCCACAACAAGAGAAGCCACTGCAATGAGAAGCCCACGCACCACACCGAAGAGTAGCCCCCACTCGCCGCAACTAAAGAAA
Organism: Phocoena phocoena; assembly: GCF_963924675.1. Taxonomy (NCBI): domain Eukaryota; kingdom Metazoa; phylum Chordata; class Mammalia; order Artiodactyla; family Phocoenidae; genus Phocoena; species Phocoena phocoena. Next base: position 13,237,953 of record NC_089237.1, read on the forward strand.
GCCCTTGCGCAGCAACAAAGACCCAACGCAGCCAAAAATAAAGAAAGAAAGAAAAGAAAAGAAAAAGAAAATGCCCATTTGTAGGGCCCTCTCCTTCCATACCTAGCGAGGAGGCCACTTAACAACTCTCATCAATAAAAAAGTCACCAACTTGAATCTGCATCACAAACCCCACTAAACACCCTTGTTCACTGTGCTTTCCTGGCCGCCTTGCCATTAAATACTCCCCCCGAACCCCTTCCTTCTGTCCAGCCCATGATAGTATTTAACTCGCCAGTTCTCACTGCCTCCTTGAGTAACACTGCTTTATAAACTCCCACACCTACATACGTCATTCAAAAAAAATTTTTTTTTTCTCTTGGGTCTTCCCTGGTGGCGCAGTGGTTGAGAGTCCGCCTGCCGATGCAGGGGACACGGGTTCGTGCCCCGGTCCGGGAAGATCCTACATCCCGCGGAGCGGCTGGGCCCGTGAGCCATGGCTGCTGAGCCTGCGCGTCCGGAGCCTGTGCTCCGCAACGGGAGAGGCCACAACAGTGAGAGGCCTGCGTACCACAAAAAAAAAAAAAATTTTTTTCTCTTGTTAGTCTGTCTTTTCTCATTTTAACTTCTGGGTTCCAGATACTGGACCTGGAAGGGGAGAGGGCACCGGAGATGGCTGCCATCCATTGTGAAAGCCATATTGGCATCTTCAGGAATGGCGTGAGCCATTGGTAACCACAGCTACTGTTAGAAGTTAACTTACAACCTTACACTGCATAAACTATATTCACAATAAAGGCATCAAATTCTCGAAACTCACCACTACTACTGTAGACCCCACTGGTTGTCGTACTGCATGTACCACCGTCCCTGCTTGCTCTTACCCCCTCCCACCCATAGTGTGTGTGGTGGAAACGCTCTCTGGGGTTCTTCCTGACTCCAAGCTCAGGAACATCACGTTGGAAACCTGAAACTGGCCACTGTGGAAATACCTGGGAACATCTACACCACAGAAACGGCAAATGCCACAACCCAGCCTTGGCTGATTGTTTTGTTGATGGTCTAGACTTAGAAAGTGATGGGGAAAGTGTGACTCGTGCAGACCAGGTACACAGGTATGTGTCTGCGGTGCTGCACGGTAAAGACAGAACACGCTTCCGCATCTGCAACCCAGGATGCAATTCAGCAGAGGCTGCTGACGTCAAGGAGGAAGGAGTGAGGTTCTACACACATGGAGTTCGCAGTCTGACTCCTTAATTACAAGAAAATACCAGGCAATGTCAGAACCGCTCTCGTGTATCGACTAGGGGACCATGGGTGATGGGGAAACAGGAGCCGGGCAAACATCCACAGAAGCATCCCATGAGGCCCTGGGCTCTCTGGAATCTATACCAGCGTCCTGTCCATTAGCATTTGTTGTGAATTGTGTGCTACGCATCCTGTATATCAGTTTACCTAATAAACGTATGTGCCCATACGTGCACCTTTTTGGGGAAGACCATCGATAATAATTGTGTGTTACCTGTTATTACATGATATCCGCATATTATCATCTCTGTTATCTGTGTACCACTCTCCTTCACATCATCTTATTTCATAAACCGCGCACGCATGCTGCCTCTTCTTTCCTTGGAGAGCGGGGTCCTGAACATTGGCCAGCACACTCCTGCCCCCGACCCCGTCACCAGCCCCTGGCAGAACCCGGACCCTCAAACATCTGCTGGACTCACACCCAAAACCCAGGTGTCCAGGGGTTTGGATTTTCCAGACTTTTACCTCGATTTCACAACTTGCCAAATTGGATAAACACGGCCACTTTGCACACTCAGATGTCAGCGAGGGCAGTGGGCAGAGCTCCTGTGAGACGGAGGAAGAGGAACACAGTGTGTCCGACCAGCAGGTCCACAGTTACGACCACGGTGAAGCTGGGCACCCTCATGTGAGAACAAGATGATGCTGCTGCTGCTGGATGTCTGCGTCCGGGCACCGTCACCGCAGGAGAAAGGGTCACCCCAACAGACCTCAGCCTCACTCATGCCTGAGTAAAGGAAGGAATAAAGGAAGGAAGGAAGGAATGGGTGGTGACCCAGCAGGGTGTCCACAGGGAACCAAGCCCCTCCCCCAGAGAAATTCCAGAGTCCCTCCCAACAGGGAGCTTGTCTGACACCTGCATTGCAGGCCCTCCACACACTCCTTGACCCCAAGCACAGGTTTGTTGAGTGAATGAACAAACATCACCCCCACGTACAGTCACTAGAGCCCCTACGTTTTAAGACTGCCCCTGCACCTTAGAGGCACACAGACATTTCTATCTACAGGGTCCAGTGTTCCTCCAGGAGAATCCAGCTAAAATGTGAACTTGAAAGTGGAAAGGTCACCCCTTCCCTGTACCTGTCTTGTACCTCCCTCAGGCCTGCCCACCTGCTCGGCATCCTCAAGTGCACACACCGGATTGATTTGCCTGTGACTAATATTAGCGGCAGTGGTTCCAGAAGCGGGGGCGGTGGTGACTGTTCTATCACTAGCACGTTGCTTTGCAATTTTAATCCTCGACTGAGTGAAATAATTCCTGGGGCCTCATCTACCTTGAGACAGAAAACATCCATCCACCGTGCAGACAGATTTGCAAAGTAGGCAGGAGAACTCGGTTTCTACACAGCCCACCTGGGACTCACACTGGGCAGCACAAGAGCAAACTAAATTCAAACCTCCGGCCTTAATTCTCCGAGAATAAAGGGCGACTTCCCCCTTTCCTTTCCTTAGGACATTTATTTTAGAAAACATGGGAATTCCTTCTCTGTCTCTTTGAAGTGTGTGCACATCTTTTAAAGACGGACATGCCTCTGACACTCTCACATCTCAGAATGTTTCCTGCAGAACTGGGCGTGTCTCAGAAATGTAATGGAGGAAAAAACCCTGACTCCCAGCTCCTGGAAGGAGAACCTGATTCCAGCAGGGCCTGGCTCCAAACCAAACTCGCCTCCATCATGAAGAAATCAGGGATTGTTTTATCTGGGGACATGGATGGAGCAGGTGGTCTCCGCTCAGCTACACAGAGGGTAAGACTCCTCCTTCTCTGCAGCCTCTCAGCAGGTCTGCCCCCGATGCCACCTGTGAGGCGCACCCCACTGTGGTTTCATGCTGGTTCCAGAATAAACAGGGTCTTCTCTCCTATGTTTGTGGAATGTCCTCTCCCTCCTGGCACATGTCAGGGTCTGAGTGACGCCCCCCCACTCGTGTCACAGCCTAGGATCTGAGTGTCCCCTTCCTCCTGTCACAGCCCATTGCCTTTCGACAATGTTGAAGCTGACCTGAAGGTCCAGAAATCCCCTCACCCTCTGTGTCCGGGAAACAGCTTTCCGCAAAGACCCTTCCCCACAAAGGCTCAGCTGAGACTCAGGATCCCCCCTTTCCTGACCAGCCACACAGACCCAGTCCCTCCCTGGGCTCATCAGCCGGGAACTGACCCACTCCTTCCGAGGGTCATTCAGAACAAGGGCTGGTTACACACGCGACCCCATCCTCCCTGTCCCAGCCTGCAGCCAACCACTGTCCCTCTGCCTGGCAGAAGCCCTTCTCAGAGCACCTCCTGCGTCGGGGTCTCTGATCCACGTGCCATCAGGCTACCTTTCAAGCCAACCTCACACCCGGGCCTTTATAGCTGTGTTTGCACCCCTCCATGGAGAAACCTCCTTTGTCCCAACTATCCAGATGCTTGCAAACCTTGTTGGGAGTTATCCCTGTTGTCATAGTCCCTGCTCGACAGCAACAGTCCTTCTCTAGTTTTCTATTCCCCCTCTACAGTAATAATCCTCCTCTATTGTTATATTCCACCTCTATGGTAACAACCCCTCCCCAGAGAGTAATAATCCTCCTCTATTGTCATAGTCCCCCCTCTACAGTAACAGTCCCCCCTCTAGACTAACAGTCCCCCCTCTAGAGTAAGTCTTCCTCTACTGTAATAGTTCCCCTCTATCGCCATAGTCCCCCCTCTACACTAGTAGCTCCACTCTACTGTCACAGACCTCACTCTATAGTAATAGTCCCCTCTGTATTGTCATAGTTCCCCCTCTGCAGTAACAGTCCTCTATTGTAAAAGTCCTGCTTCTTTTGTAATAGTCCCCTCTGTACAGTAATAGTCCCCCCTCTACAGCAATAGACCTCCATCTATTGTAACAGTCTCACCTATACTACAATAGTCCCCTCTCAACAGGAATAGTTCTCCACTATTGTAATAGTCCCCCCTCTGGTAAAAGTCCACTCTCTACAGAAACAGTGTTGCCTCTACTGTAATAGTCCCCTCTACAGAATGGTCCCCCTCTATTTAATAGTTCCCTTTATTATAAGTCCCCCCTCTATTGTCACAGTCCCTCCTCTATTGTAACAGCTCCCCACATTATCAGTCTCCCCATTGTAAGATTCCCCCCTCTACAGTAAGAGTCCCCCCACTACAGTAGTAATCTTCCTTTATTGTAAGAGTCCCCTCTTCACAGTAATATCCCCCCACGTGGTCATAGCTCCCATTGATTGTCATATTCCCCCCTCTATCATATTAGTCACCTCTTTACAGTAATATTGCCCCTTGTACAGATATAGTCCTTCCTCTACAGTAAGAGTCCCCCCTCTATTGGAATAGTCCCTCCCCCACTCTCACCCCCTTGTAATGGTCCCCCTTCCTCCTCACAATAATCCTTTTGAAATAAAAGTCTCCTTTCTAGCCCGGATTTGATTTTATTTCATAGGCCTCAAGGGACTGCAAAGGTGACATACAGCAAGACACTTATTGCAGGGTCCAGGCGTGAGTGGTGTAGAGGCACCTGTGGATGTATGTCCCCCATCATGTAGGGCACCTGTTGGTATGCCTGTGTCACCATCGCGGGGGCACCTGTGTGTGTCTGTCACCATTGTGGGGACACCTGTGGGTGTGTGTCTGCATCCCCATCACAGAGGAGACCTCTCCCCAAACACAAGTCACATGACACTAAGCGTGTCCTGTCCACTCCTGTCCCCATGTCCCCAGGCCTCTCCCCATAACTCAGGTCACCTGACCACTGAGTCTCCTGTCCCGTCCTGTCCCATATTCCCCAGACCTCTGTTTCATCAGAATCTGGGTCACTTTGTAACAAGTCCCTCATCCTCCCATTTGTTCCCTCCTGAGCTCATGGGTTTGTCCATGGTGGGAGGAAAATCATCCCATCCCCGGGGACACCAATCCTGCACTTGCCAGGCACTCACCACCTCCCACAGACCCCAGCTCTCTGGTTTCCAAATACAGATTCAGGTGTGCTCAGCACCAGTGTAAATCCAGAACCGCCCAGGCAATCCCCACTCCCCAGCTGCAGCTCAACCTCCAGCCCTGGGCCAGTACCCCTGGGAGTAAGCTGGGTGCACCTGTGCACCCCGATGCCTTCCCGACCCAGCGCTTCCTCAGCTGTATCCACTCCATTCTTTGCCTTCTCAGTCAACATGGGACTCAGATGAGCACCAGGAGAGGATTTCACAAAATGCAGCAGCTGCAAGATGAGTTTAGGTTCCAGCCCCAGTGAGCCGCCTGGGTGTTCTCAGGCGAAGGAACGCATGGACGTGCACACAGCCGGCAAACCCGCCCGACGTTCCCGTCCTCCTCCTCACCCGGCCTCCCCGCGAACGCTCAGCGGGCTCCTCAAACGCTTGCCAGGCTCCCCAAATGTTCACGGGGCCTCCTGACCGCTCACCGGGAACCCCAACTGCTCGCCAGTCTCCCCAAACGCTCAGCGGGCTCCCCAAATGCTCACCCACACCGACCTACCCGATGGCCCTGTCCCCGCGGCATAAGGACAGGACAGGAGACCTCAGCCAACAAGTTCTTCCCCGACCCCGACCTGACCTGACCTACCGACTCGGTTGGCGGCACAGGAGACGGTGGACTTGTCGCAGCCCCAGTGAGCCGCAGCCCCGGGGCTCCTGCGGGCTTAGCGGCTCTGACCCAGCAGGGCGCCCACCTGCCCACCCCACCCCAGCCCCGACTCCCCCGCCACCCCGGCGCTGGCAACAACGGAGCCGGCGAGTGGACGCCTCCCCCCTGGGGGCCCCAGCCCTCCAGCCCCTCCTGCTGCCCCTCCGGCCCCGGCGTCCCAGGAAAGAAGAAGGAGCCGAGGCCTGAGGGGAGCGCGGACCACCCTCGACCCCCGCCCCCCCTCGAGACTCTGAGTTCAGCCGTGCAGGCGGTACCCACCGCGCGGTCCAGCAGCAGCTCCTGCCTCCTCCCTCAGTCTCTCACCGCGGGAGCCTCCGGCGCTTCCGCAAACGCTCTGGGCCGTGATTGGATGTGAAACACCCACTCCTGTGAGGGCGTGGGCGTGGGCGTGGCTGCCTCCCGCAGCTGACCTGTCCCAACCCCAGCGCGGGCAGCAATCCCCCAACTCTGGAGGGGACCCGCTGTGGGAACACCACTTCCCCCAGCTGGTGGCGGGGGGGGGGTCCCCAGATCCTCACGCCAGACAGTATGGAAGGACCAGACTCTCACAAGGGACGTGAGGGCTTTCTGAGTGTGACCATGGCATCCAGTAGTCAGATGGCGGCGTGTGAGGACGTCCTGGGTGTGACCTCGGGGTCCAATGGAACGCTCCCAAGATTATAGTTGATTATGTTGGTAAATAATATTCAATTTAAGCTCAGCTACAAGTTGCTTGACTTGTGTTCAGGCCTCCGATGTCCATAGCTGACTTACAGCATCCCTCAGAATTAAAAAATACCAAATGCGTGAAACCAGTTATGTATGAGCATAAACTGATCTGATAGTCCATCCAGATGTCTTATTTAGGGGGAAAGAGTGGGCAATTTTAGGTGAGATGGCCCGAAAGTAAGAACCAGATGCCAGATATCATTCATTTATAGAAATCCCCCTGGTTCTTGGGCCCAGAAAAGGGGAGAGGCACGTTTGTGGACGAGTTGATGGTTTATCAAAGTTTTCTGATTAAGCTCTCTGGTTATCGGTTATGATAAGCATGTTAACGGGAAATGTTTGGACAAATTGTGGTATGTACAATTAATAATGTTGGGAATTCCCTGTCAGTCCAGGGGTTAGGACTTTGCATTTTCACTGCTGAGGACCAGGGTTCAAGCCCTGGTTGGGGAAGTAAGATCCCACAAGCCACACAGCGTGGCAAAAAAATAATAATAATTTTTAAAATAGGGGCTTCCCTGGTGGCACAGTGGTTAAGAATCCGCCTGCCAATGCAGGGGATACGGGTTCGATCCCTGGCCCGGGAAGATCCCACATGCCGTGGAGCAACTAAGCCCGTGGGCTACAACTACTGAGCCTGTGCTCTAGAGTCCGCGAGCCACAACTACTGAGCCTGCGTGCCACAACTACTGAAACCCACATGGCTAGAGCCTGTGCTCCACAACAAGAGAAGCCACCGCAATGAGAAGCCCGCTCACCGCAACGAAGAGTAACCCCTGCTCGCTGCAACTAGAGAAAGCCCGCTCACAGCAACAAAGACCCAACACAGCCAAAAATAAAAACAAATAAATTTATTTAAAAATATATAAAATTAAATTTAAAAATAAATATACATCTTATATCAATCACTTCAATTAGCCCTGTGAATATTCCATAGGGACTGGAATCTAATATGGATTACACTGTTTAATGTGTCCTGTAATATCGATAGGCTGAAGTACATGCTTATACACATGAGGTAGATAATTAATACACGATTACATGATCATGTATTATAAAGCATAGGTATTGTACTTATATATGTGGAAGGGCATGTAATGCACAAAGTACAGTATAATATCTGTTTTTATAATGTCATTTTTTAATACTTACACAGTACTTAAAGATAGTGTTAATGTCCCATAAGCAAATTGTTCAGGGAATAGTTTCAGTAGAATTTCAACTTTGGGAGCTGAAGGTGGAGCTGAAGCCTCTTTCTTAAGTCTTAGGGAGATATGTTGTTCTCCTTTTCTGATTCAAACCCAGGGTAATAGACTACAAAGAGTCTTCTTTTTAGGAGGTTATTTTCAATAATGCTTGTTATTGGTATAAGAACAAGAATTAAAAGAATTAATAGAAGCTATAGAATAGGTGCTAGTTCGGGTTTGTGCAGCCAAAACATGAAACCGAAGCTGAGATTGACGCAGCCCAAGTTTTATTCTGTGGCCAAGGAATGGAGAAGTGGGAACTTAGTTCACAGATCACCTTGCCCGTGTGGTGAGAGGGATTTGATTTTAAAGAGTAAAGACAAATGCAGGATGGGGAGGCACATGCATTAGTCTAGGGAAGGGGCAGCACTTTTCTGGAAAGGGGAGCCACACCCTTTTTATCCTTTCTTGGTCCATATCTTCCAGTCAGGGCCACCAGTAGGTGTGTCATCTAGTAGCCAATGTAGTAAACTCAGCAGAATGAGACTGAGGGTCTGTTGGAGGTCAGATTCGTTGCCACCTTTGTTCCAGCTGGTTCTATCTGGTGTTTATCTCTTCCTAATAGCTTCCTTCTTCTGTCTCCGGACCTTGTGACTTAAAGATACACGTTGATTCCTGTTCAAGCGGGGGTTGGTGGATTTTGAGCAAAGAACCGGCACAGCTCTGGCAACAAAATCCCCCCTTTTCTGTTACTGCTCCTCATTCTTGAGGGGCGCTGAAGGGCAATGCTCTGCCTTCTGAAGCTGCTTCCTGCTGAACATGGGCATAGTCTTCCCCTGGATTAGAGGAGCAGAACTGTTCCCTGTGTTGCCTAAAATATGTCTGGTGGTCACCAGGCTGTAGTCCCAGTTGCTTGTACCCTTGTGTTTGTGTCATCTGAAGTTTGCTGGCTTCAAGCCCTTTGCTAACGAAGTTGACAAGGCAGTTAAGGAGGCAAGGCCCGAAGATGAGCAGAGGATAATAGCAGTTAGTGGGCCAGGAAATCCCGTTAAGCTGGGGAGGCTCTGTTTGACCGTATTCCAGATGGAGCTTGGATCTGGACTTTGTGTGTTTATCTCTGTTACCACTGAGCTTGCTCGTCTCTCTCTCTTATGTTGACCTCAATCTGACCAGAGTTATTGACATACATGCGGCAGGTTTCATTCATAACTGCATAGACTCCCCTTGCTCAGCCAGGAGGTCGTCAAGGGCTTGCCTATTGTCGAGAACAACATTTGCTAGTGAGTCCAGAGAAGTACAGAGTCCTTGTAAGGCATCCCCTGTATTTTTAGACAAGTCCTCAAGGGCCCGTACGTTGATTACAACATTGATCACTAGGAAGATTTACAGATGGCTTAAACTCTGTGTAATCATGTGGAAAATGCCAACTGTCTTAGCCTGGATTCCCCAGAAAACACAGCCTGAGGCAAAAGCTTATCTGCTACTAAAGTGTTAGGGAGTGTGATTTCAGGGGGCAGGAATGAGGTACCAGGGGAGGGAGGCCAGCAAGGAGAGAGAGGCACTACCGGAGGACGATGCATCATTAAACCTGCTGCTGCTCAGTGTGGCTGGCTGCTCAGTCCTGGGGGACTGTCCTCCAAGAAGTCATATAACCAGCACCTTCCTCCCTTTTGGCAGCACAAGCTCACCTGTGTGCCAAGCTGCGGGTCCTGCTGTGTCAACAGGGAAGCCCAAGGGCAGGAGGAGGGAAGTGGTGAAGCAGACCCAGGGCAGGACCTGGTGTGGCCACATCAGCTTGAAATCATTTGCATCTACACAGAGATGATCAGTGAGTTTGTGGCTGGAAAAGTGACAGATGAAGCCCAGAAATTCTCAAGTGGTGCATGAGTGGTATCTGATAGGCCATCTGAATACTAATCCAAACTGCGACTCTAAAGAATATAAGAAGCAAAATGTCAGTGAGGCCTTAGAGCCTCAAGAGAACAGCCCATCCAGAATGTGTTCAAGGATATTTACAACAGCAGTGTTTGTACAGGGGAAAAAATAAAAATCAAGAACAAAAACTAGGGGAATTCCCTGGCGGTCCAGTGGTTAAGACTTCACCTTCCAATGCGGGGCATGTGGGTTTGATCCCTGGTCAGGGAGCTAAGATCCCACATGCCTTGGGGCCAAAATACCAAAACATAAAAGGGAAGCAATATTGTAACAAATTCAATAAAGACTTTTAAAAATGGTCTGCATTCCCAAAAAAAAAATTCTTAAAAAAAAAAGAACAAAAACTAGGAAAAACCATTCAAACAAAATGGAGATTGGTTAATAAATGATGATATCTAAGACAATAAAAATCTATGGCTTATTAAAAAGAATGATGACGGGGGATAGTGGGGGGAGACAGGAAGAAAGGATTACAGAGGGACAGCAGGAAAGTTTTGTAGGTTGGTGACACATATGTTCACTATTTGCTATTGGTGAGAGTTGGCAGGATGAATACAGATCTAAAAACTGATCAACGGGACTTCCCTGGCGGCGCAGTGGTTAAGAATCTGCCTGAAAATGCAGGGGACGTGTGTTCGAGCCCTGGTCCGGGAAGATCCCACATGCCACAGAGCAACTAAGCCCCTGTGCCACAACTACTGAGCCTGCGTGCCACAACTACTGAAGCCAGCACACCTAGAGCCCATGCTCTGCAAAGAGAAGCCACCACAATGAGAAGCCTGTGCACCACAACAAAGAGTAGCTCCTGTTTGCCGCAACTAGAGAAAGCCCACGTGCAGCAATGAAGACCCAACACAGCCAAAAATAAATAAATAAATTTATTAAAAAACAAAACAAAAAACTGATCAAGGGACTTCCCTGGTGGCGCATGGTTAAGACTCCATGCTCCCAATGCAGGGGGCCCGGGTTCAATCCCTGGTCCGGGAACCAGATCCCACATGCACGCCGCAGCTAAGAGTTCGCATGCTGCAACTAAGGAGCTGGCGAGCCGCAACTAAGGAACCCGTCTGCCACAACCAAGACCCCACGCAACCAAATAAATAAATTTTAAAAAACCTGATCGAAATGTACCCTTCAAATATGTGAGGTTTAAGGAATTCCCTGGCAGTCCAGGGGTTAGGACTCCATGCTTCCACTGCAGGGGGCACGGGTTCAATCCCTGGTCGGGGAATTAACATCCCACATGTCACGTGGCCAAAAAAAAAAAAAAAAAAAAAAGTGAAGTTTATTGTATGTCAATAAAGCTGTTAAAAATAATAAAAACTGAGAGTGGGGTGGGGGAAATGGAGAGATGTTGGTCAAAGGGTACAAATTTTCAGTTATAACATGAATAAGTTCTGGGGAGCTAAGGTACAGCATGGTGACTGCAGTTAATAATATATAATAATGTGCTATATAGTTGAAATTTCCTGAGAATAGTTATTAAATGTTCTCACCACACACACACACACACACACACACACACACACACACACACACAAGATAACTATATGGGGTGATGGATGTGTTAATTAGCTCGATTGCGGTCATCATTTCACAATGTATACATATATCAAAACATATTGTACACGAGCTATAGGACATGGACTTCCCTGTTAGTCCAGTGGTTACGAATCTGCCTTCCAATGCAGGGAACGTGGTTCGATACCTGGTGGGGGAACTAAGACCCCACATGCCATGGGGCAACTAAGCCCTTGCACTACAACTAGAGAGAAGCCAGGGCACTGCAACTACAGAGCCCACGCGCTCTGGAGCCCACGCACCACAACTAGAGAAGCCCGTGCGCGGCAACGGAAGATCCCACATGCCTCAACTAAGACCTGATGCAGCCAAAAATAAATAAATAAATATTTTTTAAAAATCTATAGGACATAAATTTTGAAAACAACCTTGAGACTCAGTGCTTCCAGATGCATCTAAAAGAAGAAAATGAAAACAGCTCTCAGCAATTCTCCTAGTTTAATTCATTTTGAGTAGCAGAACTGGATGATTTTGATCCAAACCCCAGGATTCCAAGGAAACTGTTTTGACAGTTTACCATTTATAGGAGAAGCCGGTAATTCATAAACATACACACGTCATGATGATACCATCTCAAAAGACATAGCATCTAATGCGGCTCTACCAAGCTGTAGTGTAACTCCTGTGACAAGTAAAGAGTTTGAAAATGCTTTGACAGAAAGAGCACTTGAATGTAATATCGGCCAATGTTTTCCTAAACGTAAAACGCTGCCATAAACATTCAGAAAGAGCATGGGAATTGAAAAACCAGAAAGGAAATGAGTGATAGGTATCTCATGGGAAGGAGCACAAATTCCTTGCAAAGGCATAAGTGTTCTATAGGCACTTGTATCCCATCCAACTTTTACCTGACAACTGAGTTTACTTTGAATGACTTCAAGTAGTGACCAATTTGCCTATCTCAGCAAACATTCCATAATAATTGGAGTTTAGCTAACTTATTTCAACAATATGGTATATCTCAAAAGCCAGGGAAGTATATAAATGGTTGAACATTCGATTTCAAGATTAAAAAAAAAAATGCTTCAGGCCCAAAATGAAGTTGTTGAAGTTCAAGATAAGAAAAGGACACTCTTCTCTCTTTGACCAGGGAGAATACAAAAACTGTCTCTCAAGAAAGACTTCACTGGATCACATTTATTACCTTGGTGAATTTTCTACATGCCAGGTCTGACCTCTGAACTTGTAGACACAGAAACCTAGTGTTTCCAGCTCAAAGAGCAGATCCATCTTTCAGAGGAAAATATACACCATCTATCCATTGCATTCTGGCGTATAACACCAGAATGATCACTTACTTATCACTAATGAGAATTTAACTGTCATCTTCATGATCAACTCTTCCTCTCCTGGTAGGCAAATATATACGTTATCAGAAAAAGTATGTATGTAAAAAAAAATTAAAAATAATAAAAAGTATGTATGTATTATTTCTCGTTTGATTTTTTTATAGTAAAATATAATACCATAAAATGTACCATTTAAACCACTTGTAAGTATAGAAAAAGTATTTAAAACTTGGAAATAGGTAAAAGAGATTGCTGGGTTTTCTTTCAGTGCAGTGTTTATCTTGACTTTGGGCTATTTTAAAATTCTGTAGGAGCAGAGATTAATTTACAGATTTCTGTCCATTAGTGATGCAAAGTGTCTGGCAAAATAGGAAACCTCAAAACATTACAATGCATGGCCCTGTTGGACATTAACCAATTTTGTATCTAGCAGTTTTATTCTTATATAAATATCCCTTTGAACTGGTTTTAACATCTTACTGGTTCCCTTATTAATTGTAAGTTGAATAAAATCTTTTTTAAAAACATCTTTATTAGAGTATAATTGCTTTACAATGGTGTGTCAGTTTCTGCTTTATAACAAAGTGAATCAGTTATACATATACATATGTCCCTATATCTCCTCCCTCTTGCATCTCCCTCTCTCCAACCCTCCCTATCCCACCCCTCTAGGTGGTCACAAAGCACCGAGCTGATCTCCCTGTGCTATGTGACTGCTTCCCACTAGCTATCTATTTTACGTTTGGTAGTGTATACATATGTCCATGCCACTCTCTCACTTTGTCCCAGCTTACCCTTCCCCTTCCCCATATCCTCAAGTCCATTCTCTAGTAGGTCTGCGTCTTTAGTCCCGTCTTGCCCCTAGGTTCTTCTTTTTTTTTTTTTTAAGATTCCATATATAGGTATTAGCATACGGTATTTGTTTTTCTCTTTCTGACTTACTTCACTCTGTATGACAGTCTCTATGTATGACAGTCTCTAGGTCCACCCACCTCACTACAGATAACTCAGTTTCGTTCCTTTATATGGCTGAGTAATATTCCATTGAATAAAACCTTTGATAAGCATATTTTATATTTACATGAGTCATGATCTTACCTTGCTATAAAAAAAAAAAACCTAAGGTGAAATTCACATAAAATTAACCATTTTAAAGTGAAAAACTCAGTGGAAAAGAGTATATTCACAATGTCGTACAACCATCACATGGATCTAGTTCCATACTTTTTTTTCTTTTTAATTTGGCTGCCTTGGGTCTTCATTGCTGCACGTGAGCTTTCTCTAGTTGCACCAAGCGGGGGCTACTCTTCGTTGCGGTGACTTCTCTTGTTGGGGAGCACGGGGTCTAGGCACGCGGGCTTCAGTAGTTGTGGCACGTGGGCCCAGTAGCTGTGGCTCCCAGGCTCTAGAGCGCAGGCTCAGTAGTTGTGGCACACGGGTTTAGTTTCTCCGCAGCATGTGGGATCTTCCCAGACCAGGGCTCAAACCCCTGCATTGTCCCCTGCATTGGCAGGCAGATTCGTAACCACTGCACCACCAGGGAAGTCCCTCCATAACATTTTTATCACCGCAAGATAAAATGCCTGATTCATTCAACAGTAACTTTCACTCCCTCCTCCCCCAAGTCCCTGGCAAGTACCAATCTGCTTTTTTCTCTTGGATTTACCTATTCTGGATGTTTCATAGAAATGGAATCACACAATATGTGGTCTTTTGTGTCTGACTTCTTTATATTTGACATGTTTCAGGATTCATCATCACCATAGCATATATCAGCATTCCTGACTTTCCTTTTCCTGGCTAAATAATATTCTATTGTATGGACATACCACAATGTATCCATTCATCCTCTGATGACCAGTTGGGTAGTTTCTGTCTTTTGGTTATTTTGAAAAGTGCTGTTATGAACATTTATGTACAAGTATTTGTTTGAATACGGTTTTCAGTTCTCTTCGGTATATACCTAGGAGTGGAATTGCTGGGTCATATGGTAATTCTAAGTTTATGTTTCTGAGAATCCACTGAACATGTTTTCCACATGACCGAATCATTATACAGTAGGTTTTATCTTTTTGAAAATAATACTTGGTAAGTTGTCAAATAATACTTCGTAAGTTATCATGAACTTAAGTTAAATCATTACCTTAAGTTTGCTTATTGAGTATTAAGTCAGATCAGGTGAGCTTATTATACGACTTTAGGCTATTTTTGCATGCTGCCTCAATTTCTTGAGAACTGTTTCCAAAAATGGGACTATGGGCTTTGGGCTGTAATTCCTGTCCCCATTTCCATAGTTAGGATGGCCCAACCTAAAAGTCCAGAACACTTGGATTTGGTGAGCTAAGGATGTCTCTCCCCCACACACACCCCCGTGTACTTCTATGACTAATTTTTCTAGCTTGCAATGGCCACCTCCTTGATTGACATTTTAGATATAAATCTTAAAGTTAGTAAAGTTAGAGTTATCTGGTTATTCTTCAAAGTCCATACATTTTGCAACTATGAGCTAGGCACTATTCTGGATGTTGAGAATTTAGTTGTCAACTAGTTGTGAAAGTTGGTCTCTAGAAGCTTACCTCCTTAGAGTCAGCTTTTGTCAGCCAGGGAGCCATTACATATCTGCTTCTCTGCTTTGGTCCAGAATATGTTGCTATTATCATCTAAATCTTAGAGGAAGAGTTTACTTCCAAACTCTTACTACAATCCCTAAGTACTGATGGCAGAAGAAAATTACATTATCCTTTCTTTCAAGATTTGCATGCTAAAAGGTGAAGGGGATGCGGTCTTGTATAGCATTTCCATTAAGTGGGAACACTTTGAATAAAATAACGGCCCTGCATTCTACACACAATGGAAATCGATGTGGAAGCACCAGGAAGCCAGCTGTTTAGTATTCTGTAGCGAGGCATCACATTGTACATTTGGCAGCAGCAGACAAGATACGCATTTTAAGAAACATCTATTCTTTCCCAGCATTCTCTTTGCTATTTCTTGAAGGTTAGTTAGCTCTTTTAAACTTATCTAATTCTTCAAAATCCTTAAATGAATATGAAAATCTTAATCAAGTAAAATTAGTTTACATCATATTTAACCTTTTTACTTTCTGTGCTTTCAAGTGACATTTAAGCATTAAAAAAAAAAAAAAAAAAAAAGGCATTATGAAACCAGAAAGTTTTCTTTCACATTTCAAGGAAAATGTCCAAAGTTCAAATTAAGATATGAAATTAAACAGGGCACTAAATTTAGAAATATTAAAGATGAAGATTTTCACTGCAGGGTTGGTACTCATTACGTATTAAATAATGAGGCTGTATGTATGGGAATACAGAAAAATTAAGAAAAGGTGTTATCTGTGACACCCACTTTTTTCCTTGTAGATAAAGCTTCTTGCGTTGAGAACATTATTTCTACAGCCTGAAGTTTCTGAAAACTTGGCCCAGATTTTTCGTGTCTGTGTGAATGTGTAAATAATATTTAGCAACTTTTATTATTCATATTAAATAATACTTTTATTTGTCCCAGAGATGCCAAATATGCTTTAGACTTTTTGGTACTAAAACCCTAAAACATTCTTAATGGGTTTCAGATACAAGACCACCTATTATAGACAGGAGGGCCCTATTGGATGCTAATCGCGCTACTGGGACTTATGCACAGGATACACATCCAACACGGCTGACACTTGGTCTTGTAACTCTGATGTGGTTCCTATTCCATTGACCCCCTTGAGAGTAGGTCCAACAACACAGTTCTTTTGGAATTTGTCTTTATGGTTAGTGAGGTAAGTTTTAAATAGTAACAGCTTTACCGGGAATTGGTCCCTCTGGTCTACCACATCATTCCCTTGTACATAAATATTCTTTTGGTTTTAAAAGCCAATGTGCAACTTGAGTGAAGGGTACAAAGGACCTCTCTGCACTATCTTTACAATTGCCTCTGAATAATTTTTTGTTGTTGTTTTTAAGCCAATATACCTAAAAGAACTGAAAACAGGACTTCAGATAGTTGTATACCCATGTTCACAGCAGCACTAGTCACAATAGCCGAAAGGTAGAAAAAATCCAAGTGACCATCAAAAGATGAAGACACAGAAGTGGTCTATCCATACAATGGAAATCTATTCAGCCATAAAATGGAATGAAGTCCTGAAACATGCTACAACATGGATGAACCTTGAAAACATTATGTTAAGCAAAATAACCCAGTGATGAAATGGAAAAATATTGTATGATCCCACTTACACGAAATATCTGGAGTAGGCAAAGTCATACAAACAGAAAGGAGACCATGAGTTACCAGGGGTGGGGAAGGGGGCAGGTGGGGAACTATTGCTAATGGTTACAGAGCTTCTGTTTCGGATAAGGAAGTTTTGGAAATAGTGGTGATGGTTGTGCAATACTGTGCGTGTAATTAATACGGAATTGCACACTTACAGGGTAATTAGAAGTTGGAAGCTGAGGATCAAAATTCCAGTGATATGCTAGTGAAGGGTTAAAAAAGATTAATTGGGGGCTTCCCTGGTGGCGCAGTGGTTGGGAGTCCGTCTGCCGAAGCAGGGGACACGGGTTCGTGCCCTGGTCCGGGAGGATCCCACATGCCGCGGAGCGGCTGGGCCCGTGAGCCACGGCCGCTGAGCCTGTGCGTCTGGAACCTGTGCTCCGCAACGGAAGAGGCCACAACAATGAGAGGCCCGCGTACCGAAAAAAAACAAAAAACAAAAAACCAGGATTAGAGAGGTAACATGACTTAGAAAGAAAAATGAAAAGTATCTGTGGCTTTTTGTTATAAACAGTAAAAGAACTGAAAAAAGTGATCTTTTAAAGTATGAGTTTATTCTCCAGGTTTTCTTAAATATCCACAAATTAGTGCTTTTATTGCAGCTATATCCAGAAGCTGGAAACAATTTAAAATATGTTCTTTTATCATACATTTAACACTTAAGAGATAGAATGGAACAGTATGAATTTTAGAGATGTTTTTCAATGATTCAACAAAAAGCATATGGAAATTGATAATTACAGAAATAATGATTGAACTCTAAAATAAAAACATAAATTATATAGAAATGAAAGGGTAAAAGGCGTTTCATTAAAAACAAACAAACAAAAAAAACAGTGGCTCATCACTTCTCCTGCTGGTTAGTAACCTAATGAAAACAATGAGTCAAGTATTCACTTCTCCATATTAAAACAAAGTGGTTCTAACCTTTTCATGCATGCCGGCTTTAGGTCAGAAATGCGAGCCAGGATTTTAGGTTCAGAACATCTCAAATATTTTACTGCCTTAAGCTAATGGATTCTTCTTTGTAACACGAGAAATTGATAATAACTCTTAAGTTTGCTTGGACAGAAAAAACAATGGATGAGCAGTTAATCAAGTCAAGTGGGATTTGGTCACTGGGACACAGTTGCAAATGGCACCAAATCAGAACACACAAAAAGCTTAGTTTGAGGGTGAGCATGTTAAAATAAAAAACAAAGAAGAGGAGCATTTGAGATCTTTACAGAAACATATTTGGCCAAACAGTCTAGGTTTGGCAAGTACAAGGGGAATGAGTCCCTAGAAAGATGAAGTTAATGAGAAGCTAGATTCAAATTAGTTCCAACTCAATTTACAAATTAACAATGCAAAATGATTTTATTTTCCATCCTTTTCATTCAATAGAAAATTAAAAACTATATTCTTACTGCTAATGTAAACTTCTGATGTTTCTTACCTTGCCATATTTTTTGTTAGTTTTTAAAGATAAGTGATAGCAGATATTGTTATTAATGTGACCAATACATTAAATTTCCAAAGAATAAAATTAGATTAATACTATGTTATTATTCACAATAGAGGTTCTACAACTGTTCCCAGCCCTGGGATCACGAAATAGGACGATTTAGTGATCATTAAATGGAAAATGAATTGTGAAAACTGTTATTTCCAGAATGCCTTTCCCTCTCTATTTGTATTTTTAAAAAAAGACCTTATACTTTCTTCATTTAAACATATTTTAAATAACCTAACATTGTTTCCTTTTTCCATTTTCTCTGAAATCAAATTTTAAAACTTCTAAAATTTGCTCATAAGTGAGTGATCTCAGATGTTTCTTTTAACAGTAAAACTACTTTAATTCTGTTTAAAAAAAAGTGTCAACACTATACCATTTGCCAAGAGGGTGGCCTGAAGTCTCTTTTTTTTGGTCATTTTTAACGCATTTTAGGTTGTTATCTAGCAGGCATATAATGGAATTAAAGTTCCTATAGGAGAGAATGAAGTGGGAGCATTAATGATGTAATTACACATGGAAGTTAAAGCCACAAAGGAGTTATAAAAATGACCTTGTGTATTAACCTCTGTCAACACAATTGGTTCAACACCTGGTCAAGTCAGGGAAAGGGGGTAACAATAAGCTACTGTGACTGAAACAAGCTTGACTCAAAAAAAAAAAAAAAAAGTCTATAGCCTACCAGATAGCTCTGTACACACTCAATCTACAGACTTTCCACCACAATACTAAAATACAAATTCTTCACAAGTCACAACTTTATCCCAAATGTTCTTATAGGTTCTATGCTGCTTTTTAAATTCTACTAAATAATCAATAGCTTTACAACAAAATTAATTTTATTTAAAAAACACTTAAATCACTATCCCACAAAATGTTTAGAAACACAGGTAACCATGGAAGGTAAACGTGCATATACTGCTTTTATTATTATAGTTATGGTTGTTAGCTGAATGAAAACAAATAGTAGCTAAAAAGGTTTCAAATGATAGAATAACATATTTAGGTAAGTTATGACAATTTTTTGAGTACTCAGACAATAGAAATGTATTATATATTTTTGCACCAACTGCACATGCAAAGTTAACAATGAAATCGAGGAACTGAAGATCAAAAGGGGCCTCAAACATGTTCACTAGCTTTTAAATTTTAGACAAAAGAGCTGAGAATAGAAAAAAAAAAAAACCCAACATATACACCATAAAAGTCTTTTTCTTTTTTAATGACTTCCAATTTTAACTCTTTTCTAAAAGCACTCAGGGCATGGAGACGCTTACTGTAGATTATGTATCATCTCCTCTTTGGCTATGAGGTGTGTGGTTTTGTTAACTAGAGACATCAATGAGTTCAGTTTCTGAGACCAGTCATTTAATAAATTATTTGGATCCTTGGGTCTCTGGAAGTTGATAATTCCTGCCAACCTGTCTACTTTAGCAAAGATGGTCTTGTTAACTACTAGATTCGAGAGAAAAGCCTCTGACTCCTGCAAGAGAGAGACAAACTGGATTAAGACAAGATAATTTAAATTATCAATAAACAAAATTTAAGGAAAGCATTCTCTACACTCTTCACTCAAGAATATGCTAAAATTCATTAATAGTTAGAAACTGCTGATTTCCTGCAATGATGTACTTATTTTACTAAGAGTCTAGGGAATGATTAGAATGAGTACATTCAAAGTCAGCATTCAGTTTGAACCTCCCGGCAAACTTAATGCTGTGGGTACTGCCCAAGAGCCTGTTGCCACCAGCAATTTGGTCTACCTTCTACGTTTCCCCCTAAAAGGCAGTATTATACAGTTAGTTTCCAGAAATGGTGGGATAGAATATATGCTCTGCCACTTGCCAACTCTGTAGCCAAAGAGAAGGCACTTTACTTCTAAGGACCCAGGCACCCTCGTCCAGAAACGAGAAGAGCTAATGAACTAACCGAGGATCAAGCCCTCTAACCCCAACATTCCACGATTCTTCCTTTTCAGCTAAACTGTCAGACTCCTTCTGGTGACAGAAATGGTTTTTCAGACCATTACTATACACTTTGCTTAACTCCTATCTCTTTGTTATTGTACATTTTACCAACATGAAAACCAGACCTGAAGATGATATTCCTCTAACATGTCCTGGGTCCTTTTCAGGTGAACTGCAATCAAGTCTCCCTCACATGTTTTATTTCTACAGTTCACTTTTGGGAACCTAGACATATTTACTATAGAAATATATACTTTATCTTCAAATTAATCACTGTAAAACTACCATATTTAAGTGAAGATTTTAACTAGTATAAATAATATTAATGTAGCTATAAACTTGTTATTTAGGCTACTCTTTGGTATTCAAGATAGCGTGGGGAAACTTTCTATCACCTAAACTTAAAATTAAGTAATAAAACAAAATTGATTTTCTTGCTCAATTTTTACAAGTCAATTGATTTTCAAAATGAACGGTTACAAACAACGTTTACTACTTACATCAACAGACAGATCCAGAAGTTGTGCCATCCTCTTCATCGTTATCCTCGTGTAATACTTGGCCATTATTCTAATATTCTGAGGAGAGAATATACGGCAGAGGACACAGCTGTCAGTAAGGCCAAAAGCCCATCCCATTTGTTTTCATATCCAAATAGGTTTAGCTAAAATGTCAAATACTCAGAGCTGTTATTTTGCTATAGTCCACCACTGGAATGAAGCTGGTTCTAAATGTCAATAACGAAACTAAATATTTAGATATTTTGGCTTCTGCAGTTATTTTTAGTTATTCTGAGTACACTCTACAACTCTTCTAAAATATATATAGTCAAAATATAGGCTTAACTAAATTAGTTGTTAAAAGTTGTAACTGTACTAAAATATGTTTGCTAAATGCAAGAATCTAAAGTTAAGTTTTTCTAATTATGACACAAATGTTTAAAAGCCTAAAATTTTTAAAAGATCAAAATCATCTCAAAACGCTACCTTATCATCATTATAACTATGTAAAGGTAACTCAAAATTAAACTCTTAATTTTCACTGGAAGTGGTGCTAAAGTTAGAGAGACGCCCCTTTGTTATTCTTAATGTTAATGTTATTAACAAAGCAGCAGCGCTCACAAGGAAAAAGGGGGATGGGGGGAAGAAAAATGAGCTCATCTCTGAAGAAGCTGCACCTCCTCCCATCTCTAATCAGGGCTGAGGGCAACACCAACCTCTCAGAAAGCATAAGAATCACTCAAGACTCCCTGCTTTTCCTTCATCCTTTAAATTTAACCAATGACCAAATTCTATTACTTTTCTTCTTTAAAACAGTTAATTCCATTCCACCCACTCTTCCTCAATACCTTGGCTACTGCCTTAATTCAAGCCCATAAAGCCACTTAGCTAGTCTCATCTCCAGTCTTTTCTCTCTCCAAATCCACTCTTCACACTTCCTCCCAGAGGAATCTTTATAAAATACAAGCCTGGTCATTATCCTCTCAGCTTTGTTACGACCCAGCCCTTTTCCGTACCTCCAACTTCCTTTCTCACTGAGCCCTTTCCTTGGAGGTCCTCAGGTTCCCCTGCTGGTTTGCTGCCTCCATACCCCAGCGCAGACCATCCCATCTGCCTACCGACACTGCCCTCCCTTGTCTGCCTGCTGACTACATACTCTTCTCACAAATCTTACCTCCCACATCGATTCCTATGTATCCAGCCTGACCATTCTTCATGGTGGAACCAATCAACTCTCTCCTTGTGCTCCCCTCTAGTACATGTATACTTGTACCATAATACATAATTTATAAATGCATCTTCCACTGTGATTTATTTTTAAGCATTTTGAAGGTAGGGACCATGTCTTATTCTCCCATGTGTCCCAGCACTTTGTACAGCGTGTGGCATATAGAAGCCTCACAATAAATGTTTGTTAATGAATGAATGTTGACATAATTCAATTTGTAGTGACACCAAGAAGATCAAAGGTCAAGTTTAAGACATGCTACCCATTTCCAAAACTACCCAGCAAGTACCAGAAAGAAAACACTCCCTCCACCCCCATCCATCCCTCACATTCTTAAGAAATTCCTTCTGATTTATATGCTATAAAACTTTGGATTCTTGAGAGGTCCTCTCAAAATACAGCATGCTAACACAGTTATCTTTTCTGAAAAGCTAAAGAGGTGGGGAAAAAAAGACAAGAGGGGTAAGATAAATTCTGATATGCTTTGGGAAATAAGACAAACATCTGAACAACAAATTTACATCACTACTACATTGGGCATAGAAAAAAAAAATCCTAAAGTGAAGAATTAAAGACATAACATCCAAAAGAAACATTTGAGGAATAAAAGTTTATGCTCAAATTTGCCAAAGTTTACTTCTAAATTGTCATCTCCATCATGCCAGATCCTTACATGTTCAACAACTCTGTTTTTCAAGTCTTTCCACCTTTTTTCACCTTCCTCTGTATAACCAAAAACATCAGTTGCAGGACTCTCCAGAGAACCTTTTCTTAATTCCATTCCATAGTCTTCAACAAGTGTGGACCAACGCATCAACTCCATTGTGGTAAAAAGCTTTAAAAGATCCCTGTAAATTAAATAAAACTTAATATATTCCAAATCTGTAAAAATTAAGTTGCATCTAATAGCAAATTCTAAAATATCAACAAAGAGGATTTTTACAGTTTTGTTTGTAGAACAAGATACAAGTTAGTACTTATTTTACCAACTTTACTACCATTTTTTCCACAGTAATTGTGAAAAGCACATTCCCCTACTTATCATTTTGCGATCTCCTCTATTGTATTTGCCAATCTCTGGACTAATTGACTGTAAACTTACTAATGAAACAGATAAGAAAAATAGCTTTAAAAAAAGCACAATGGGCTTATGATAAAGCCTATGTCTGTTTTATTTATTTATTTCTTTATGGCTGCATTGGGTCTTCGCTGCACGCGGGCTTTCTCTAGTTGTGGCGAGCGGGGGCTACTCTTTGTTGCGGTGCGCGGGCTTCTGATTGCGGTGGCTTCTTTTGTTGTGGAGCACAGGCTTTAGGCGCGTGGGCTTCAGTAGTTGTGACACGCGGGCTCAGGAGCTGTGGCTCGCGGGCTCTAGAGCGCAGGCTCAGTAGTTGTGGCGCATAGGCTTAGTTGCTCTGTGTCATGTGGGATCTTCCCAGACCCGGGCTCGAAACTGTGTCCCCGGCACTGGCAGACAGATTCTTAACAACTGTGCCACCAGCGAAGCCCATGTTGTATATAATGGATTTTCAGAGGCATCTACTTCTGAAAATCACAAAGCCCCAAACATTTACAAATGATAAAATTTATCAGATGATTAATTAAACAAAAGTGAGTTTGAAATAAGACTTCTACTTGATAAGTGGCTTAGAAGGGAGTGTTATAACCTCACTGCATTAATTTCAAATGTAGTCCTAAAAAAACACTTTATTTTCTCTAGTTTTATTCTCTAATACAATCTATCAGTAACCAATTAAGAAGTATACACTTAGGTTAACCAATTTTCTTTCAAAACGGTGCTTCTACTGAGACATACTATACTAATTATAAAAGTACTTACTTGTATTTAGGAATTTCTTCTAACTTCTTGTCACCACTTATTCGGTGAACCAAATCTGACTGTTCATTGTCAAAAGGAGCCAAGATAACATAAAGGACAACACTTTTCAGGGCCTAAAAAGGTTGTACAATGCAACAGTTTACATACAAGACTAGAAACAAAATGGAAACTTTGGCAGAAAGTGAAAATTCATGGAATAATTGTATATACTCATTTTTAATACTGTATTCAAAAGTCAGGGGAAAAACCTTATCAGATTGCTCTTCATAGTGCTTTTCTTTAATGTTGACTTTTCATAAAACTATTATAAAACAAATGCAATGACTCTTTGCTAATTTTTTTTCCTTTCCGGCTGTGCTGCACGGCTTGTGGAAATCTTGGTTCCCCGACCAGGGATCGAACCTGCACCCTTGGCAGTGAAAAAACAAAGTCCTAACCACTGGACCACCAGGGAATTCCCAAATCTTTGCTAATTTGAATTACTATCTGGGTTGGCTTTTTTTTTTTTTAACTGAAGTATAGTTGATTTACTTAGTGTTAGCTTCAGGTGTACAGCAAAGTGACTCAGTTTTATATATATATATATATATATTTCTTTTTCAGATTCCTTTCCATTACAGGTTATTACAAGATATTGACTATAGTTCCCTGTGCTATAGGGTAAATCCTTGTTGTTTATTTTATATAATACATAGTGGTATGTATCTGTTAATCCCATACTCCTAATTTATTCCTCCCCCAAACTTTTTTTTTAAATAAATGTATAAAAAAAGGTTCTTATAACAAGTTAGCAGCAAAAATGTGGAATCCACATATAATCTATTCACAGACTTTGCAAAATAATTTTCCAAAGTAATGCTAGGTCTTTATCTGTGACCTTCGTTAGAAGGTAACCTGCTGTACATGTCTTAAATAGTAAGCCTGCATTTCTTCAAAGGCCATAAATAATTCATCTGAATCAGTAAGGATAAAGTGAACTATCAACAGACTGAACAGAAAGCAGTACCACACAACTGCGTGTAATTACTGAAGTTAAAATTATTTCAAAAAATGCAAATTCCTCCTAATAAGTATCAATGTCAAGTTTAAGACTATATTCTTACCTGTTGCCACTTTTCACTTTCTGCCTGTATACAGGGAGTATCATAGATTGCTCTGTAGTGCTTACAAATAGACAAATAAGATCCTTCATGTTGATCCAGCTGAATCATTAAGTTATAGTATTTCAACTTTAATTTCTGAAAAAAGTTGACAAAATAAATTGGGGTTTACAGGGTTTCCCCCCAACATTTTCAAAGTAAATTTATAGTAAGAGATAGGCTTACCTCTGTATTTTCTTCCTGGAAAAATTTGGTGTTAATTTTCTTGCTGATGATTTGTGTACGAATGTAATCCTTCACAGCTAGGCAGAGCCGCATTTGCTCCAAAATAAACTCCACTCGCTCTTTCTTTTCCATTGACCCATACGTTTCCACCTAGCAGAGTAAGCCCCCAACCAAGATTATAATCTTTAGTAATATTTTTAAATTGCAACAAAATTAAATAGACATTAAAAATTCACACTTGATAAATAATATGAACCTTCACGCATGTTGATGGTGATATAAAAAGCTAGTTTCCTCCAGGAAATTACAATTAAAAAAAATTATTATACAGTAAAACGGATATTTTTCTTTTGGTGTAAAGTTCTATGAATTGTAACACATGCACAGATTTCTGCAACCACCATCACAATCAAGACACAGAACAATTCCATCACCCACATAACTCCCTCACATGCCCCCTTTACAGTCACACTCATAACCCCTGAAAACCAATGATCTGTCCTCTAATACCACAGAACTGTGTTTTCTTTATTATTATTCATTCATTCATTCATTTTTGGCTGCATCGGGTCTTAGTTGCGGCACAATGGACCTTCCATTGCGGCACGCGGGCTTCTCTCTGGTTGTGATGCACAGGCTCCAGAGTGTGTGGGCTCTGTAGTTGCAGCACACAGGCTTAGTTGCCCCACAGCATGTGGGATCTTAGTTCCCCGACCAGGGGTCAAACCCACATCCCCTGCATTGGAAGGTGAATTCTTAACCACTGGACCATCGGGGAAGTCCCCCAGAATTGTCTTTTCAAGAATGTCGAATATAATATGCAACCTTTTGAGACTGTGTTTACTCAGCATAATGCTTTGAATAAGATTCATTCAAGTTGTTGTATAAATCAAACAGTTCGTTCCTTTTTATGGCTAAGGAGTATTCCATGCATGGATGAACCCCAGTTTATCCATTCACCTGCTGAAGAACAACTGGGTTGATCCAATCTTTTGCCTATCACAAATAAAGCTACTCTGAACATTAGTGGACAAGTTCTGTGTGAACATAAATTTTCCTTTCTCTTGGGTACCCAGGGATGGGATTGCTGGGTTATACAGTAAGTGTATGTTTAACTTTATAAGAAACTGCCAACCTGTTTTCCAGAGTGGCTGCACCATTTTGCATACCGATCAGCAATCTATGAGAGTTCCAGCTGCTTTGCATCCCTGCCAGCTCTTGGTATTGTCAGTATTTTAAAAAAATTTTAGGTATTCTAATAGGCATGTAGTAGTATCTCATCATGGTTTCAATTTGCATTTTCCTAATGGCTGATAAGGAAATGACAATTCTAAAAATGAAAAAAGATATCAGTTGCAAGCTAACTATATAATAGTTGAAACCATTATACAAAAAAGAGGCACAGGTCTTTTTAAAATTCAGATGACAAGGCTGATGTGACCCTTCATGGGCGCAGAATGTAGTTACAGTAGATACCCACAAATATAACAGAGAATCAATTATATCAAACACTATGAAAAAGTTTCTAATATAATATTTGGCACACATATATTATAAATGATTGATAACATCTAGAATGACACTTTTACAAAGTAGAATGAAGTAAGGCTATTATTACTACAATTTGGTCTGAAATGTTTTTATTTCACTGTCTTGTCCTTCGTTATTTTTTTAATAGTTATTCAACATACTGTGTGCCAGGCACTGTGCTAAGTACTCTATGTACACTAATTCTCCTTTGTAATTTCTTAAGGAAAATAAACACACACACAATGAACCATCAATGTTTCATTTTGACATGTTCACTCACTCTCCATGTGTCAATTACTTTGAAGCAAATCTCAGACAAGGTATTATAAATATTTCAATATGTATCTCTAAAAGATAAACTGAAAAAAATATCATACCTAAAAGTTCTTTATATCACGAAATATCTAGTCACTCCTCAATAGTCTCATTTAGTTTTTTAATCAACTCAGAATCCAAATAAGGCTCATACTCTGCAATTTGTAGCTATTTTTCTTATGTCTCTTTTTTCCTTGCCATTTATGCATTGAAGAAATCAAGTCAATCATCCTATAGTTTTCTAGAGTCTGAAGTTTGCAGACTGCGTCCCTGTGGTATCATTTAACAGCCTCCTCTGTCCCTGGTATACCTTAAAAACTGGTAGTTAAACCTAGAGGCGTTATATAACTGAGATTAATTTTTTGGCAAGAATACTTCACAGGGGATGTTCAATCATCAGGCATATAGTCCTCCTGGTTGGCAAACAGAGTTGGGAGGCAAAACTATGGAGCAAATAAAAAGATCAGTGGTTGCCAAGGGTTAGATAGGCAGAGCCCAAAGGGTTTTCACAAGCAGTGAAACCATTCTTTATGATACTACAATGCTGGAGACACGTCATTATATGTTTGTCAAAATCCATAGAGTGTACAACACCGCGAGTGAACCCTAATGTAAAACTCTGTACTTTGGGTGATAACGATGTGTCAATGCAGGCTCACTGACTGTAACTAACGCACGACGCTGGTTCGGGATGCTGATAGTAGGGGAGGTTGTGTGTGTTGTGGCAGCAGTGGGTAGTACTTCCCACTCAATTTGCTGTGAACCTAAAAATACTCTAAAAAAAAAGTCTTTTAATTGAAAAGAAAAAGAAAAAGGTGTGTGTTTAGCGGGGTGGGGAGCCTGAAGCCAAACATAACTAGTGGTAATCCAACAAGTTACTTAACTCCTTTAAGTCACAATTTCCTTGGCTGGGGATAAAAATAGTGTTGCATGTGCACATTAAAGGAGATCAAGTATATAGAGAACATGTTTTAAAAAATGACAACAAACACAATGCATGCCATACAAGTTCCTTCTAGTATTATTTTTTTCCTTTCCTTTATCTAAAATGGATAAGGTACATGATTGAAAAGTTAAAATAATCGATTTAACTTAACGGGGAGCCTTTGATGAACTAAAATTATAAGCAAAAATTTGAGCATAGGGCTTTCCTGGTGGCGCAGTGGTTAAGAATCCATCTGCCAATGCAGGGGACACAGGTTCAAGCCCTGGTCCGGGAAGATCCCACATGACGTAGAGCAACTAAGCCCACGAGCCACAACTACTGAGCCTGCGCTCTAGAGCCCATGAGCCACAACTACAGAGCCCACGTGCCACAAATACTGAAGCCTGCGCGCCTAGAGCCCGTGCTCTGCAACAAAAGAAGCCACCACAATGAGAAGCCAGCACACCACAACGAAGAGTAACCCTGGCTCGCCACAACTAGAGAAAGCCCGCGCAGCAATGAAGACCCAACGCAGCCAAAAATTATTTTAAATTTATTTTAAAAAAAATTTTGAGCATAGTTTACGTACATTTTTCTGATAGGAGAAATGGCTTTTCTCAGATTTCTTAGCACTCTGCTATCTCATTTTAAGGTCTCTCTTAAAAACTGTCCTGAAACACAGCAAACTATGAAGGAGTTTTTCTTTGTTAAACCAACATAGACTAGAAGTTGACCACCAATCAAATATTCATTAAGAATGAAGCCAACGATGAACAGTAAATTCCTAAGGCATAAGTAAATGAACGTGAATTACTGGTTTTAGTTAAATTCTAAAGAGAATTAAAATGTTCAAATAAGGGCACAAAGTTAAGACTAATTTGTTGATCCTACTTTTCTTCAAAACATTTTTAGCAGTTAAATTTGGTTGGGACCATAATTACACAACTTCCAGCTACTTAAACAACCTCACACTCTACAGTACTCACTCTTAATCCTGGTGGTTCAGAAGAAAGTGATAAGGTGCCAAAATAAGCAATTACGAGAAAATATTGCTGACTGTTTTTTTTCTTTGCTGCGCCACACGGCTTGTGGGATCTTAGTTCCCCAACCAGGGACTGAACCTGAGCCTTCAGCAGTGAAAGCACCAAGACCTAACCACTGGACTGCCAGGGAATTCCCAAAATACTGTTGACTGAATGTAAAATTTTACGTACTCTAAAATGTAGCACCTTACCTGTAACTCTTGTAAAATGGAAGCTGCCTCTTTGACGTCACCGTTTTGCTCTTTTATAGTTGCTAATGTTTTAGTCAGCCGAGCACGCTCAATTTCAACATAAATCTACAAACATGAGAGGTTTATATTATCTAAATTCCTACAGAAACGTGTTAAAATTGAAAAGGTAGAACTGGACTATTATTCAAACAAGGTATTTCTCTTGCAGCTGTCATGCACTTTATCCTCCACGTACAAACAGCACTGTGTGACATTTTACATTTCACAATCACATAATTTTAAAGAAAATATCTCTATAAAATGTTATCCATATTTTGCACTTTGCTTTGAGAACTTAAGTATGAAATCACTGTGCTTAACAACTAACAGGACCAAAAACTAAATAAATGGCACAGAAAGTACCTTTAAAAGAACTGATTATTTGAAAAATAACACTTTGCAAAGAGCATATGCAGTCTATTATCTATAATTCAACCAATACTCTCATTCTGATTTCTCTTTAAATGCAAGGCTACTTTCTCTAAAAACATCTGATCTTGCTAAGTTAAAGTTATTAGCATTTTTGTAGCCATTTGTAATGCTAGTAGATTTATAATTTCCAACAAATTAAACATTAAAAATATAACTATAGCCTAACAAAGTCTAGGGAACTAATTTTCATGCTTGGGCTTGCTGACCCATTTAGCCTTTGCTCTGCAGCAACCCCTTTTCCCCACTCCGGTCCCAAATCCTTAATCTCCAATGATAACAAACTGCTTACACTTTCCTAAATGTACTAAGTGTTTCTCACTCTGATATCTCTGCATATAATTTCCCCTATGTCTTAAATGCCCTTCTCCCTATGCTCTGGTCCAGTAGAATTTCTATTCATTCTTAAAAAGCCAGCTGAGCCACCATAAACTCTCTGAGGCTTTCCTGGGGTCCTCAGCCAGTCAACCCCTACCTCTGTGCTGCAGGGAACAGCAAGCACATTGCTACTGTCATGACCAGCACAGTAACTATTTCCATGATTGATCTCTTTTGAGGTTAAAAATAGCGTCCTGCCCATTTTGGACCTTGCACAACACAGGTAGGTGCTCAATAAACGTTTAATGAACTAAACTATCAAAAGAGGCAGTAAGTTATATATAAACTAAGTTTTTGTCTTCAAACCACAAAAATCTACCTAGAAAGAAACGTATCTACCATAGCCACCATTTCATACTTGCTGTTTTTAGAGAAACACTAGATTGTGGGTGGGGATGGGGCACAGGCATCAAAAGAAATACAGATCGATTCTGGCAAGACAGTGAAAGTTTGAAAGCTAACCTCACACTGTAAACGCTCTAAGAAACCTTAGCTATCCCAAACATAGACTTCTTGAGCAGATCTAGGCCATGTGAAGAAATAACCTTACGTTTAATTATTACCAAATGTAAATTTGGAATCAGATCACTAATTTCTAGAAAAATCTGGATATACTAAGACTGTCACTATTTCAGTATATTCACTGGCATATGGGAAGACACTAGAAGGAGATATATTTACAAAGATATGGGTTAAATTAAGATGACGACATTCTGTGTATTCCATCTTATAAACACATACATATGTACTTATATAAAATGTTTAAACACATAAGTATCTCTGAATACAGGTAAGAAAGTACTTACTGTGAGTTCTGCTAATAGAAAACTTACCTTTCCTTCTGTAACCATTCGTAGAGTATCAATTAATCGAAGTTTGATTGGAAGATCTGTGATTTCCTCAACATAAGTACAGCACTGTTGAACCATTTTTGCAACAGCCTAAAATAATAAAAACCATTCATAAGTTAAATTCATTCCTCATACAGGAAAAGGGAGTATTTTATTGATGGAAGTGCTGTGGTCAGATCTGGTCTTCCCAAGCAACTCTAGATACTGAATTGCTGATTAAAAAAAAAATAAGAAATCAACCCCCCCCCAGCCCCACCTCTGCAACCCTTAGCTAAGAAGTACTGAATACTCAGTGACAAAGCAGTAAAGGTTAGGAAAACCTCAGGTGTAAAGACCTTACCCCTCTCCACTACAACTGGTGGGTGAGCTGATTACACAACAGGAAAGGTGGAAGAGGCATGTCTGGCAATGTCCGTTAGAAGGCTGGCTGGCTAGCTTTTTTACAGTCAAGAAGAAAAGTATGGAAGAAGTGGCAACAGATTAAGGGCAGGGAAAGGTGGGGGGAGAGAAAAGCAGAGTTTAACAGTGGCTGTGACAGCAGTGAAACCATAAAAAAGAGTCGGTGGCAGAAGCAGAAGGTAAGACAGTTCCACCATCTGGGCGGGGAGCAGGAGCCACAGCCAGCCACGCCCACCTCAATAAAATTCGACACTGAAAAGCTCAGCAACTCTTGCCCACAGTTCCCTGACAGGTAGTACAAGCAGGCTGTACTACATTTCTTCCAGTGCTAACAGTCTATGATCTAGGTCAGGGGTCAGCTGACCTTTTCTGTATGTGTTTATAAATATTTACACAGTAAGTATTTTAGAGTTTGTGAGCCATAGGATCCTCTGTGGTGACTATTCATTTTTATTTTTTATTTTATAAATAAATGTATTTATTTATTTTTGTCTGCTTTGGGTCTTCGTTGCTGCACGCAGGCTTTCTCTAATTGCTGCGAGCGGGGGCTACTCTTAGCTGTGGTGCGCGGGCTTCTCATTGCGGTGCACGGGCTTCTAATTGTGGTGGCTTCTCTTGTTGCAAAGCATGGGCTCTAGGTGCGCGGGCTTCCCTACTTGTGGCTCACGGGCTCTAGAGCGCAGGCTCAGTAGTTGTGGCGCATGGGCTTAGTTGCTCCGTGGCATGTGGGATCTTCCTGGACCAGGGCTTGAATCCATGTCCCCTGCATTGGCAGGTGGATTCTTAACCACTGCGCCACCAGGGAAGACCTGTGGCAACTATCCAGCTCTGCCTTTGTAACTCCACAGATATGCCATACATGACAAATGGGTGTGGCTCTGTCCCCCCAAAATTTTATTTACAAAGGTGGCAGGTAGGATTTGGTCATTGGCCCATAGTTTGCCAACCCCTAATCTAGATTCTAAACAGCGTATCATAATCATTGATAATAATAATTAGGACTCTGTCATCAGGAAAATGTTAAATTACATTAAGCATATTTTAAGATAGCAGAAAAGTAAACAGAATATCTTGCTGTCAATTATATCTCAGTAAAGCTTTAAAAATAAATCCCATGGTTTATCTTGCAAAGATTTCCTTGAAAAACATTTAATGTTCACATAGCTCAGATCAGACTTAATTATCTGAAAATTAGCTGTTTAGAGACTCCCAGGAGTTCCAGAGGCGAAGGTATTATTGTAAAATATAACTTTCAGTAAGTGCAAAGCTCTGGAACACCTAGTCTCTCACAAAACAGATGATCCCTCTAAAACTAATTACAATAATGATTTCTAGAAAGGCATACAACTTGATCATTCTAAAAGCTGTGCAAAAAATACATTAACAGAAACCAGATGGGGAAAAGAAAAGGAAACAAATCAATATTCTAATGATAAGTGAACATCCTGCTGCTCCCTGAAAATAACTGTAGGGAAGTCATTAGGGGAGTTACAGCTGGCATGATGCTGACCCTCTGCGCTCAACGATAGTGAGTTAGAAAACATTAATCTTAAGCAACCTAGAAAAGGTTATTTTAAGAAGATTACTACTTTCTAACCCTGATAAAGCAAAAATGAAAAGTTTGAGGTAAAACGTAGTTATGAGAAAAGGAAAGAGATATTTGGAGTCCCTAAGTACTTTCCAGCTGTGAAGACATAACATGTTAAGGCACAAAGAGCAGCTCTGGTTCCAGTTCTGGGGATGTCACTAGCCAGCTGTAACACTTACTCCAACTCTTTCCCCAAGAAGCCTTCCCTAATAAACTTAATTAAAACCTTTCTCTTCCTCTTTTCATACATCTTAGCATTTTTACTATTCTAATGTCACTTACTATATGTTACCATGTATGCAAGTAATTTTTAAAAAATTTAAAAATCAATCTTGGGACATGTTAAAGATTGCTATGATTACTTGCGATTTATGTTCTGTACTAAGCTATAGGTTACTTACACATTTCTTCACATTCCAAGAGCCTTACATACAAAATTCAGTTTCTCTATCAGAAAAGTAAAAGAGTAAACAGTCCCTCTACTAGTTCTAAAATGTTATGACTTTATGAAATTAAATCTGTATTTTAGGATATGTGCTTTGAACTTTATATTAATACTATATAAAACACATATTTTTGTTTATTTTAACCCAGGTTGCCCCAAGACTTCTAATTAAGTAGCCCTTTCAAAATTGTCCCATAGAGAGCAAGTTTCTTAGAAAATCAGAGGAGGATGGTTTATCCATGTTAGTCTCTCAAACCACAGAAATAAGCAGTAAAAATCATATTTAGATGCTAAAAGAAATTATATTTAAATGAATTTCACATTCACATGTCCTAGAGAGCCTCAATTAAATCTATGTTAATTCTTTTTTTTTTTTTTTTTTTTTTTTTTTGCAGCACGCGGGCCTCTCACTGTTGTGGCCTCTCCCACTGCGGAGTACAGGCTTCGGACACGCAGGCTCAGCGGCCATGGCTCACAGGCTCAGCCGCTCCGTGGCATGAGGGATCTTCCCGGACCGGGGTACGAACCCGTGTCCCCTGCATCGGCAGGCGGACTTCCAACCACTGCGCCACCAGGGAAGCCCTATGTTAATTCTTAACAGTGAATTTTATATGCATGTAAACTTATCTAAGAAAAAGGAAAAAAACCAATCACAGTAACTTTGCTTTTTGCAAAAAATAATTTAACCCACTCTAATATCAAGCTCACTCTCGCAGCAGACTAATTAATAAAATAAGGGCTTTGGACAAGAACCCTGTACTTCTATTTTTTGGTTCTACTACTACCTTGTTTTACAATGTCATTACCTTTAACATTTGAAAGCAAAAAATAAAAACCCATAAGCTACTCGGAACAGCATTTTAAATATAAAATATAAATGTAAAAAGTGGAGTCTACTTCTACAGAGGATCATTTAAATATATCTCAAGCAGAACAGGAAAGCAGTAAAGAAAATCCAGCTTCACAAAAACACCAAAAGAGAACATATATAATCTTTAAACAAAATGAGTAGTCTGAAATTTTTAACAAAATGATGTCTGAAAATGGCCTCAAAAATAAGTTAAATAGGGGCTTCCCTGGTGGCTCTGTGGTTGAGAATCTGCCTGTCAATGCAGGGGACATGGGTTCGATCCCTGGTCCAGGAAGATCCCACATGCCGTGGAGCAACTAAGCCCATGTACCACAAGTACTGAGCCCACGTGCCACTACTACTGAAGCCCATGCACCTAGAGCCCATGCTCCGCAACAAGAGAAGTCACCGCACTAGAAAGCCCACGGGCAGCAACGAAGACCCAAGGCAGCAATCAATCAATCAATAAGAGAGAGTAGCCCCCGCTCACCACAACTATAGAAAGCCCACGCGCAGCAACTAAAACCCAACGCAGCCAAAAAAAAAAGTTAAATATTAAGTGCTTAATAAAGGCATGATTAAGTAAATTACGGATTATTGACTTGACAGATTATAACACAACCATTTAAAATAATAAATATGAAGGAGCGACATGGAAATAGAAGCTGCATCAACACTCTCAGAATAATTTTGTAAAAGTATGCAAATATATAAAGATTAGAAGACAAAAATAAAAGCAGTTGTCACGAGAATATGGATAGAATTTTTTAAAACTCTCTAAATGTTGTGATGTTGATTTAACAGTAGATTTAAAACAGATTCATAGAAAGGTTTTTTTTTCTGAAAGTCCTTATTTAAATTTGAATGTATTTGTTTTTGATCAATCATGAACTCACTTGTTTTAACTGACTCCGTCTTTTTGACAAAAGCATAATATTTTCATTGAGTAAATCCCATTCTTTAGCCTCATAGCACATCTTCACTACTGCAACTAAGATACGGGATGTAGACACCATATCAGAAGCCTGTAAGAATGAAAATATATTGAAAGTTAATGGAAACAGTATCAAATGAAATTAATGGCAATTGAGGTTTTCATTATAATCTACTCACAGTTCGGGTCTGTTTTTCCAAAGAGAGAAGGGTTTCAATGACTTCTTGAAGTCTTCCTTCCTAAAACAAAAGGTAAATAAACAATGAAAACACCAACAACACAAAACCAAATAACTTAGTCTAACATGAGATGCTTCTGACACAGAAAGACAAAATCAATAGCCTATTTTAGAGGAAAGAGACTACTGTTGTCTTTTTCTCCTTTTCATGATACTGCCTGCTTCTCCAGAGGATTCCAGAAGTCAGTGGTTCCCAACTTGGGGCCCACAAGCTACTTTTTTTTTAAAATAGATCTTTATTGGAGTATAATTGCTTCACAATGCTGTGTTAGTTTCTGTTGTACAACAAAGTGAATCAGCCATATGCGTACATGTATCCCCATATCCCCTCCCTCTTGAGCATCCCTCCCACCCTCCCTATCCCACCCCTCTACGTCATCGCAAGGCACTGAGCTGATCTCCCTGTGCTATGTTGCTGCTTCCCATTAGCTATTTTACATTCAGTAGTGTATATATGTCGATGCCCTAACCCACTACTGGGCATATACCCTGAGAAAACCATAATTCAGAAAGAGACATGTACCCACAATGTTCATCGCAGCACTATTTACAATAGCCAGGACATGGAACCAACCTAAGTATCCATCAACAGATGAATGGATAAAGAAGATGTGGCACATATATACAATGGAATACTACTCAGCCATAAAAGGAAATGAAATTGAGTTATTTGTAGTGAGGTGTATGAACCTAGCGTCTGTCATACAGAGTGAAGTAAGTCAGAAAGAGAAAAACAAATACCACAAGCTATTTTTTTTTTTTTTTTTTGCGGTACACGGGCCTCTCACTGTTGTGGCCTGTCCCGGGGCGGAGCTCCAGACACGCAGGCTCAGTGGCCACGGCTCACAGGCCCAGCCGCTCTGCAGCATGTGGGATCTTCCCGGACCAGGGCACGAACCCGTGTCCCCTGCATTGGCAGGCGGACTCTCAACCACTGCTCCACCAGGGAAGCCCCACAAGCTATTTTTAACATTTCAAAACGCCTAGGAGAAACTGACTCTAGAACAACAATGATTTAACACTCAAGAAAAACATCAAGTCTTTGTTTTGGATTCTAATTCATCACCTCAGTGTGGTAACACCTGTTTATCTTGTTCTGAAGAGACTCTTAACTGGCTGTCACCCGTGTCTTTGAAGAATAAAAATGGGAAAATAATGATTTCTTTATAAATTCACCAAAAGTATTTTAAAGCATGAAGTTCTGAGGAGAAATAAAATGGATAGTTGGTGGTAAAAAGATAGGAAACCCTGGTTTAATTTTTCAATGACTTTAGAAATAAATTATAAATGTGCTTAAAGAAAACAAAGCCTACCTGAGATTACCCACGCATGCTATACCAAGTCATCAATTGACAATAATCTCCATCTCATACGTAAAAACAAAACATTCTCCCTAGGGCATACATTAAGAAATAACAAAATTCAAATAATATAAATCTAGATGATAATACACCAGGACTAAAATAAGCCATATTTGGAACCACACATTTTGATAAAAACAAAACCAACCCACAGCACAAAGATTGCATTAATTTAAGATATTGATATTACTAACACTGAATGAATTGGAAGTGATGAGGAGGGTTTCATTTATAAATTGCTTTTCTAACCCTAAAGGAAATTTATTTTTATTTTAATGACATTCATAGATGGTACATGAGTACTACTCTTTTACTGATGAGAGAAACTAAACAGCTTTTGAATTAAGGGCACAATGTTTAGACTTTTCAAAATACTGTTCCCATATTTTCCAAGATAACTTTTAAGCTATGAATTTTCTAGGCAGCACAGAAAATGTACTGTATAGGCATTGTTTCAATTTATTTTAATTAAATCTAAAACATACAATTACTAACATTTTAACAATGTTTCCCATGCAAAGGGGAGCACCAGTTCTGAAAGCTGTATAGGTTTACGTGTACAATAAATGTTGGCTAAATGTCCATCAGAGCAGAAGAACAAAGAACAAATCTATAAATTCTCCAAAGTTAAAGGTTAATAAATCATAAAAATCAAAGAATCGAAACCTGTGTTGTTCAAAGATCAACTGTAATTTCCATAGGGAAATGGTTACTACTTGGCAACAAAATATAGTGCAAACATTGCTAAGATGCAAAATACTGTTTACTGATGGTCCCCTCTTGTCACTTTTGTAATTACTATTAGTCACATGATTGTGATCAACAGCATGTAGTTTACTGTATGGTATTTTAATTCAGAAATATGTATTTTAAAGAACTGCACCCTACAATGAAGGAATCACACACCACTCTAGAGCTGGGGTCTACCAGTATCAACAAAACATTAAACGTCACCGTCACCTTCTCAGAAAGGCGTTCTTGGATAATGCTCTCTAAAGTCAGTAGTCACTCAGCACCTCCTTTAACACTCCAGCCCACTGACTTTCTGCTTTGCAATGACCCTGTGGACAAAAAATGTCACCTGCCATTTCAGTAAACAAAGGATGTTGCAGCCGTAAAACAGGATACTGGTCCTAGATAGTTACGATGCATATCAAAGAAATGATTTCAGTAAGCCCAGGCTCTTGCATCTTCCCCTACAGAGAAAAACACTAAAATCATTAACTTGAGATGTCTGTTTTTGTGATTAGCAGTAATCTTTTGATGTTCAACTACATGTTTGTTTTTTTTCAGCCAAAACTCCTACGTATTCTGGCTCCTCCATCACCTCTTTGGAACAGTCCCTCAGAGCTATCTGAGTGGCTGCCTTTTTGGGCTATAGTTCTCAGTAATGCCCCAAATAAGACATAATTCTCCACTTTTACGTTGTGTATTTTTTTTCAGTCGACAACCCCAAACTCTTTTCCATTTTAATGTTCACTGTCTTTCTAATCTCGCTAGAATGTACTCTCTAAGAGCAGGGGCCATGTCTATACTGTTCACCACTGTAGCTCAGTGCTCTGCACCTACCCAAGCATATAATGGTGTTTTTGTAGATATTCTGGAGCATCCCTTTATACCTTGTACCACAGTTATTAATGTGCATGTCTTGCCTCCTAAGTGGTCTATAAGTTCTTTAGGGCTGGACATTGTTTGATTGTTTCCCTTACACCAACCTGCACACAGTATGTGTTCAATGGATTGACATTGACCTGAACTATTCACTTGATCTTGGCTTACAATTCGATTCTTACTGTTACAGTAAGTAGGATGTGACAAATTATATGGGTGACAATTCAGTGCTATCTGAGAAACGTTACCATCAATTTCATTAAATACAACTCCCAATTCTCTAATCATCCCACTTTTCCACCCAATCTTCCATGTTCAAGCTTATGGCTAAACATCTTCCTCGTTCCTTTCCTATCTATTCACATATCTTCCTTGAAATTCTACCTCCTCAATGCTGCCTTTCAACTCAGAGGAACAAAGTGGTCAGAGCTATCAAAACCAAGTTGTTAGAACATGTGACTTTTGTGATTCCTTTTTCTCATTAAAATAATCCTTGTCGGGGCTTCCCTGGTGGCGCAGTGGTTGAGAGTCCACCTGCCAATGAAGGGGACACGGGTTCGTGCCCTGGTCTGGGAGGATCCCACATGCCGCAGAGCGGCTGGGCCCATGAGCCATGGCTGCTGAGCCTGCGTGTCCGGAGCCTGTGCTCCGCAACGGGAGGGGCCACAACAGTGAGAGGCCTGCGTACCGGGGCGGGGGGGCGGATATCCTTGTCAATGAGGTAAATGACTAAGAAGTTTATTCAACATCAATACATGTTGGGTATCTGTATATTCTGTATGTTTGTGTCCTTTAACTCCTAAATGATCCAATCTTTTAATGATTTCTTAAACAACCTCAACAAGTAAGAAAAGGCCCATAAAAAGTTAACCACAAACAGTTGAAATGTAATGCCAATCCAATACTTTTAAATGACCCATTTCTTGAAGGGGTCTTTTGTCCAAGCTACTAACGATCAGTAAACTGTTTTACATTTCACTTCCTCTTTATTTTTAGTGTTAACCATGAGAAGAGGTTGCAGGTGACCAAATGAAATGAAAAGACATTAAGAGGAGGGAGAGCGACTTCCCTGATGGCGCAGTGGTTAAGAATCCTCCTGCCAATGCAGAGAACATGGGTTCGAGCCCTGGTCCAGGAAGATCCCACATGCCACGGGGCAATTAAGCCCGTGTGCCATAACTACTGAAGCCCGCACGCCTAGAGCCCGTGTTCTGCAACAAGAGAAGCCACCACAATGAGAAGGCCGCACACCGCAACAAAGAGTAGCCCCCGCTCGCCACAACTAGAGAGAGCCCGCGTGCAGCAATGAAGACCCAACGCAGCCAAAGATAAATAAATGAAATAAATTAAAAAAAGAAGGGAGAAACGAAGGATATATTCGATTTAAGAATGCAAGTAGGGCTTCCCTGGTGGCGTAGTGGTTGAGAGTCCACCTGCCGATTTAGGGGACACGAGTTCGTGCCCCGGTCCGGGAAGATCCCACGTGCTGTGGAGCGGCTGGGCCTGTGAGCCATGGCCACTGAGCCTGCGCATCCGGAGCCTGTGCTCCACAATGGGAGAGGCCACAATAGTGAGAGGCCCGTGTACCGCAAAAAAAAAAAAAAAAAAAAAAAGAATGCAAGTAGTCCCTAAATAACCATATGCCAAATATACACGGTAATCCAAAAGCAGGCAGTGGGGGTAGGGATTGGAGGGGAACCTTCTGTGCATTAGAACTGTTAAATACTACATCTTTACAGTTCAGAAAAGGCCCTCATTAGATTAATTTTTAACTCCCTAATGCCAGGGTGAAATAACAACTATTATCTAGAACTAGTATCACTTTTATTATCTCACCAATCTGATACAGGGTCCTCAAATACCAATCACAGAGGCAGTAGAATATAATGGTTAAAAACAGGCTCTGCAAAAAAAAAAAAAAAACAAAACAGGCTCTGCAGCCAGAATGCTTGAGTCTAAATTCCAGATCTACCACTGTGTTACTTTAAGAAAGACACTTACCCTCTCTGACCCTCAATTTTCTCTTCAGTGATATGAGCATAATAATATCTATAGTTCCTGCTTCATAAAGCTGGTGTTAGGATTAAGGCAATGATGGCTAACATTATTAGTCACTGTTGTTATTTGCTAGGTGAGTGTTAGGACACAGAAACAGAATTGTACTAGGTCAGGGACTTCCCTGGTGGTCCAGTGGGTAGGGCTCTGCGCTCCCAATGCGGGAGGCCCAGGTTTGATCCCTGGTAGGGGAACTAGATCCCGATTGCATGCCACAACTAAGAAGTTCACGTGCTGCAATGAAAAGATCCCGCATGCCGCAACTAAGACCAGGAGCAGCATGCAAGCATGCATAAATAAATAAAGAAATAGATAGATACATGGATAGATAGAACTGTACTAGGTCACAATTGTAGGAGATTCAAATGGCCTAGATTTGGCAAGTATACCACCTGGGTTTAGACTTCGGTCTGATTTTTGAAGGCTTCTGCTATATGTGGTATTCTCACCTGATACATTCTTATTAATTCTCTATACACATAATTTTTTTTTTTATACACATAATTTTTATCTTCGAATGTCTTTCACATTAAAAATAAAAAATGTCTTAAGGAAAGTAAGCACAGAAGTGATAGTCTCTTAAAGAAGCCATGGGGGGCTTCCCTGGTGGCACAGTGGTTGAGAATCTGCCTGCCAATGCAGGGTACACGGGTTCAAGCCCTGGTCTGGGAAGATCCCACATGCCGCGGAGCAACTAGGCCTGTGAGCCACAACTACTGAGCCTGTGCGTCTGGAGCTTGTGCTCCGCAACGAGAGGCCGCGACAGTGAGAGGCCCGCACACCGCGATGAAGAGTGGCCCCTGCTCACCACACCTAGAGAAAGCCTTCACACAGAAATGAAGACCCAACACAGCAAAAATAATAAATAAATAAATTAATTAATTAAAAAAAATACCAGGGGAATGAGTATGTATAAAAAAAAAAAAAAAAAAAAGAAGCCATGGGATGTAGCAAAAAGAACACTATACCTATTGCCAGGAGACCTCAGCTTGATCTGATTCTTCTACAGATCTTGGATAACTACTGAAGCTGCCTGAACCTTGGTTTTCTCACAAGCAAAGTGAAGGTAACAAAACTTCCTTCAGTTTTATTGATGGGCTCAAAATAAAAAACAAAAGAATGTATGCTAAAGTGTTCCATGCATTCCAATGTAGAAATGCAATGCTTTAAGTATTTTTTTTATGATTGGCAGAATGGCTATAAAATAATATAAAATGAGGGATAGAAAGCAAAACAGGGAAACATACCCTAAAAAACCCTAAGACAGATATCTAATCCAAAAGTCGAAAACTGTGGGTCTGTATTAAAAAAACCTTCTACTGGGCTTCCCTGGTGGCGCAGTGGTTGGGAGTCCGCCTGCTGATGCAGGGGACACGGGTTTGTGCCCTGGTCCGGGAAGATCCCACATGCCGTGGAGTGGCTGGGCCCGTGAGCCATGGCCGCTGAGCCTGTGCGTCCGGAGCCTGTGCTCCGCAGTGGGAGAGGCCACAGCAGTGAGAGGCCCGCGTACCGCAAAAAAAAACAAAAAACAAAAACCTTCTACCTTCCCATGCCCCAGCCCTCTTCCCCCTGCCCCGCCTTCCCACAAAGACAATCCATATCTACACCTTGTTTTGTTCGACAGGCACAGTGGCTTAAGAGAAAAATCAGGGCTTCCCTGGTGGCGCAGTGGTTAAGAATCCGCCTGCCAACGCAGGGGACACGGGTTCGAGCCCTGGTCCAGGAAGATCCCACATGCCGTGAAGCAACTAAGCCCGTGCGCCACAACTACTGAGCCTGTGCTCTAGGGCCCGCAAGCCACAACTACTGAAGTCCACGCACCTAGAGCCCGTGCTCTGCAACAAGAGAAGCCACGGCAATGAGAAGCCTGCGCACCGCAAGGAAGAGTAGCCCCCGCTCACCACAACTAGAGAAAAGCCCATGTGCAGCAACAAAGACCCAACACAGCCAAAAATAAATAAATAAAATCAATAAATTTAAAAAAAGAAAAATCAAATGGCTTTAATTTTACATAGTTTAACAGGCCCCAACATTCCCTGCTTCAAACATTTCCATCACCCACTTGACACCCAAAAAATCATTTGGCATTTGAGTTTGCAAATCTTCTCAACTGTCTTGAACATAACAGTGATGTTCTAAATAAATGCCATACATTGACTGCTAGAACAATTGTAGCAGCGAAGTATTTTTTTCTTACTGGCCTATAAGCTATTTGAAAGCAAGAGCTTTGTCCACTAATCTTTATACCCCCATAAAGTCTAGCACTGACTGGGTCTTACACACGGTAGGCTATCAGAAGAAATTGGTGAGGGGAAGATTTTTTTTCACCCTAGTCTCAGTTTTTGGAACAACTGTACTCCTTTAAAGCAATTAGTTTCTTCCTTATGGCAACTATCAATCTATTAATTCCAAAGAGGTGGTTTGGGGCTGACTTTGACCTGTACATATGTTTTGTCTGATCTACGTGGTATTGGCTCAAACAGTGCTTTAAAACAGATTAGTGTCCAGTTTCTAAATATAAAGGCAATTCATATAAAAATCCATATTCCTGGTCTCTCCCTCAAATTAGAGGAGTTCGTAAAGCGTGGCCTTCATTCGCAATTGGCAAAGATTAACCTGAGGTGCAGAGTTCCTACTCTCTTTCCTTGAGCAGGTGCTCAGAAGTTCAGGTTTCATTACACTTTGCTCACTGGGCAGGACACTCGGTGAGAGCAGAAGCTCTAGAATCAGTATGCCTGGGTTTGCATCCTGGCTCCGCCACTTTACGAGCTGTATGACTTTAGAGCATGTGACTCAACTTCTGTTAGACTGTTTTCCTATCATAAAATAAGAATGATAATAATACCTACCTCACAGGGCGAAGGTGAGGATCAAATGAGTTAATACATGAGTGCCTGGCACTGCAGAAAGCACTCAATAAATGTCAGAGATTGTTTATCTGCCCTGCGCTGGAGGTGTTTTGAGTTTTCCAACCTCTATGTAACTGGTGATGTTTCTTTTATGTAACTGGTGATGTTTCTTTATAGTAGCAGCTAGAAAGCTCAGAGATGAATTGATGGCTACCCTCCACTTAGGGTACTGAACCTAAGAAATACAAGTGTATCAACTTCATCATCTTTCCCTAACCTTGTCTTTTGTAAAGCCCCACTAAATTCTTTTTTGGAAAAAAAGGTAAGCATTGAAAGGGTTCCTTGAGAATTAAATGTTAAGTATTACTTGACACTCCTTCTGCCCCTGAATTTAGTATGTTTTAATGTACTTAGGTAGCAAGCTCCCTAAGAGACAAAAACGACCCTATTAGTGAATGCATCCCAGATGAATAGCAATACATGTTTGTGGCTGGACTGATCAAGGAATTTAAAGAGGCCTGAGCACAACCCTTAACAACGTTCCCCGATGAAGGTGATGCAACAACTATCCAAACCCTAGTCAGGCACCTAGGTTTAAATCCCTGGTTCTACCTATTGCTAATGTTAGGATGGACAGACAACTCTAAGCCTTGGTTCCTTTACATGTAAAATGATCCACAAAGTTGCCTGACACACAGCATCCCATATTGCACGATAAATGTTCAGATCAAGTAAAATTTCTATTTCATGGGAGATATGCAGCTGGGCTAAACTACTGTTAACGACCTCCATTAATTATGTTACTTTGTACTTCTGTGCCTGTTTGCCTTTACTCGTGCAGTTCCCGCTTCCAGGGATGACTCCTCCCCAACCCAATCTTATTCTGCAAGGCCTGATACAAACGTCAGCTTCTCTGTAAAACCCTCCCTTAACCGACCAGTAAAAACGAACGGCTTCCTTCTGTGTTCCAGTAAGACTTTCATACTTGTATGGCACTCACTACCACGCGTAACTTGTGTAATTTGTTGTGTACACGGACTCCTTAGGGCCAGGGGTCCTGTGTTAATCACCTTCATCCCTATCCCTTTCCTGTCCCTTCTCCTGGCCAAAGGCCAAGCACATCGCCACGATGCGTACGCAACTTAACCAGAGAAA
The DNA here is from genome assembly GCF_963924675.1 of Phocoena phocoena. NCBI lineage: Eukaryota > Metazoa > Chordata > Mammalia > Artiodactyla > Phocoenidae > Phocoena > Phocoena phocoena. Next base: position 13,282,407 of record NC_089237.1, read on the forward strand.
CTGATTCGACAAGAGCAAGAGAACTAAACTCTCTGATCTAGCGTGAATGCTGAAGCGGCCTTAATCCCTGAGAAACTACTCAAGTAAACGTGAAACTGCATCCAAGAAAAGGTAAAAAGTACTAATGGAGCCCCATTCCTAAGGGAATGAAGTGACCATCTGTCCTGGGGAGGTTCTGGGAAGCTGTATGCACTAGCGTACTCCGGCTGCGGGGTCTCCCTGGTCAGGCCGACCTGGGATCTCCTACTTCTGCAGGCCTAGCTCGGGCCGGGCAGGCAACAGCGGGATGCGCGCTCCAGCCCGCAGGCTCCCTGAGGCCTAAGCAAGCTCGGCGCCGTGACTCAGCCCCTGGCTCCCGCCAACACCCAGCCGGCCTCCCCTCACCTTGGCCAGCTTCTCGCACTCTGGCAATCGCTGATCCACCGTGGCGCTGTAGTCCACCTCCATCTTGACGATGCGCCCATCTGCCCGCTCCAAGTCGCCGTCCGCCATGGTCCCTACCTGAGCGTCCGTTGATGTCCCCCTAATTCGGCACCACTAGTCTCCCACACCGGAAGCTGCCGGCGCACCCCCTCAGGCAGTGCGTCGGCAGCCCGCGCGAAGGACCCCACGAGGCCCCCTGCGCTGGCCGCCAGGCAGGCAGCGCCGCGGACAGCCCTGGGGGCGGAGCTGGGGCGCGAGGCTCGCTCGTGCACCGTACGTCCGGTTTTGTCTTTGCTGACAGACTTCTCATCTACAGTTTGCGGTGAGAAAAGCTAGTGTAATCGAATAGGCTATGATACATATTCTTACACCTCTGTTTTGAAATATGATTTCTCAGAGCCGTGGGCAAGTCGCTTAACTTTTCTTGGATCTCGGTTTTCTCCTGTCTATAGGAGCAGGCTGAAATAAACGCCGAAGAAAAGAGTTCTCAGGTTTCATCTGGTTGAGAATCTTGGCATAATCTGTGGGATCTCTTAAAGTTAATAAGAGAAGGTATGGCAGTGGCTGAGTAGTATAATAGGTAAATATTATGTTGGTAAGAAGAATCTTTAGAAAGACGTTTTATTTGCTTTCCCTTTCCAAACTCTTATGAGCATCAAAAGAGATCACGTATATCCGAGCCGATTTTCCAGTTAGGGACCATACAAGTTTTCTTTATTATCATCCACACCATCTGGGTCCCTCTTTTTAAAAAAAGCTTAAGATCCTTGAACGTGAGAATGAGGCTGTGTGTGGTGTGGTCCAAGTGTCAACAGTAGCCTGAGAAGCAAATGGGAAATCTTGGAGCGGTCTACTGTTATGTTAGTGATTCTCAGTTTAATCAGCACCAACCTCCCTTTATATATGCTGAATAGACCTTTTCTTAAAAAAAAGAAAAACTGAAAAAAAAAAAAAAAAAAAAGAAAAACTGTTCTGGGGACTTCCCTGGCCTTCCAGTGGTTAAGACTCTGCTTCCCATGCAGGGGGTGTGGGTTCAATCCCTGGTCAGAGAACTAATATTCCGCATGCTGCATGGCTTGGACAAAAAAATTAAAAAGAAAAAACAAACAAACTATTCTGGAATGAAAATCATGGATAATATAACCCATCTACACACATAACTAAAAAACAAGCACGAAACAAGAAAACATCCTAGCTGTAAAGGAGAAACATTGCAAAATAATAATATATTTCAAAATATAAAGGCTAAAACATGTCTACAGTAGAAATACAAAGAAAGCCATTTGCTTGTACACATATACAATACAATAACTATAAATGCAAACATTACAGCTGCCACAGGTGTGTTCTTTTGGTTCCTCAAGCATAAGGGTGGCATGATTTTTCCAATATGGTGTACAACTTCTTGGTAAAGTTCTGACTATATTGAAGTATAATCTTCCATTGTTTTTCACATAGAAGAAGTCTTAGAAAATTTAGTGCGTATTAAAACTTCAAAAAAAAAAAAGCTTGGCATATGTATAATGGAGTTAGGCCTCAGACACATAAGGAGGTGTCTGGCAGGACGTTGAAAAGTCTGATGGAATGTGAGACGATATTTTATTGTGTAGGTTTGTTGCATTGCAGTTGTTCAGCATCCCAATTACATGTTGATACCTTCCTCATCCACCGTGACTGTGACAACCCCAAATTCCCTTACAAATTTCGAAAGCACACTCTAACAGCTCGTTGAGACACACTAGGGTAAGATGTTTTCTGGCTCTACATTTGGTGGGCAGTTGCTTTGACTAGAGTAGACAAAAGGATTTGGAGTTCTACACTTTGTGTGAAAAGTTTGATAAAACAAAAAGTAACAAAGGTGTGATGGACTAAACAGATTTATAGTTTACGGAACTCAAAAAATAAGAGTGTAAAGAAGGCAAATAGGTGGAGAAAAGTCAGTTGGCTCCACAGCAAACTGAAGCCCTTCCTCTCTAGGCTTGGAGGTAACAATAATGAAAGCCAATTGAAATCTAAGGAAAAGCCTGCAAAGGAAACAAAAATTTAAAGTGAAGTAAATAAAGAAGGAAACCAGTAAAAGTCCGAGCAATGGGCAGAGAAAATAGATAAAAGTACTGTATTATAGACAGATTCTTTATAAATCTATTATTTGAGTGAGCCTGAGATTAAATATGTGGCTTTGTAAGAAAGAAATTGGTTTCAGAAGAGAAAAATTGGCAGTGGAAGAATAAGGAATCTAGGAATTCCCTGGCTGCCCAGTGGTTAGGACTCCAAGCTTCCACTGCAGGGAGCACAGTTTCCATCCCTGGTTAGGGAACCTGCGTGCCACGCCGCATGGCCAAAAAAAAAAAAAAAAAAGAATAAGGAATCTAAAATGAAGGGAGAAGTACTGATTGGAAAAAGTTTATTCAGAAAGAACCATGGTAATATATATTATGATACTAGTTATTGAACATAGTGTGCCTATATATTAATTGCTACTTTGGTATATATATTTTTTCATATTTGGCATTTCTGGCACTTTCAGCTTATTGGCTGTGCACATACCTGACCCAAAGTTCCTGCCTTTGTGAAGTGAACATTCTAATGGGGAGGAAGACAGAAAATCAATATGTAAATATGTGCCAGGGATGATAGTGCTTGGGAGGTGGTCAAAGAGGGCATCGCCAGTGAGCTAAGACCTGCAGTAAGGGAGTCTTGCAGGTTGCTGGGGGATGAAGATTCTAGGCAGAGGCAGGAGCAAGAACCCTGAGCTGAGAGCAATCAGATCATGCCTGGCTTGTTTGAAAAACAGAATGAGTAAGGGCGAGAGTTGTGGGAGATGAGATTTAAGGCAATTTGACCATTAGAAGGACTTGGTTTTTAATCTGAGTGAGATGGAGAGCCAATGGGAGTTTGGGGCAAAGGAGTGGCAGGACCTGATTTACATAGTAAAGGAATCACTCTATTTCCTAAGAGACAGAAGCTGTTTTCTGCTGGGCAGAAGCTGGGAGACTAGTTAGAAAGTTTTTGCAATAATGCAGGGGGAAAATGATGGTGCCTTGGACGAGGGTGCAGGCAGTAGAAGTAGTAAGAAGTGGCTAGATCCTGGATATAATCTGAAAATAGAGCCAAGATAGGACTTGTGGTTGGTTATGAGAGGAAAGGGGTCAAACATGTCTGCAAGATTTTTGAGCTCAATCTCTGAAAAGATGGAGTTGCCATTTGCCAAGATGGAGCAGACTAGGGACAAGAAAGTCAGAAGGAAAAGGACAGGAGTCAGTTTTGGATATGTTAATTTGAGGTGCCTATTGGGTATCCAAGTGACAATGCTGAGAAGGCAAGTGGATATACAACTGTCAAATTAAAGGGAGTCATTTGGGCTAGAGATTTGAAGTTAGGAGGCATTAACATACTGATGGTATTGAAAGTCGCAGGGCTTACATTACAGAAAACTTCCTGAAATGTGTGTAAAATATTTGTTTGTAAAATATTTGTTTTTATTTATTTGCTTACATATATTTTTGGCCGCACCGCTTGCGGGATCTTAGTTCCCTGACCAGGGATTGAACCCGGGCAGTGAAAGCTCCAAGTCCTAACCACTGGACCACCAGGGAATTTCCAAAATATTTGTTTTTATAAATTGCTTATTTTAAAGGCAATGGGAGAACTTGATATTTTCAAGTCTGTTATGAATCATTTTGTAAAGAAAAATATTTTATCTTTTGGGTAAAGGTCAGGTGAGTAAAGGCATACCTAAGTCATTGTATCCATTTACTCTTGCTGCTGTAACAAATAACCATGAATTTGGTGGCTTGAAACAAAAGCAATTGATGCCCTCACAGTCTGGAATCCAGAAGTCTGAAGTCAGTGTCAGTGGGCTGAAATCAAGGTATGGCAGGGCCATGCTCTCTCTGGAGGCTCTAGGGGACAGTCTGTTCCTTGCCTCTTCCAGCTTCTGGTGGCTGTGGGCATCCCTTGGCTTGTGGGGATCTCATCACTCCAGTCTCTGCTTTCATGGTCACAGTGACTTCTCCTCTTCTGTGTGTGTGTGTGTGTCAGATGTCCACCTGCCTTTCTCTTACACAGATACTTGTGACTATATTTAGGGACACCCAGATAATCCACGGTAGTCTCATCTCAAAGTCTTTAACTTAACCACATCTGCCAAGACCCTTTTTCCAATATGGTAACATTTTCAGTTTCCAGGGCTTAGGGCCTGATGTCTTTGGGGCCATTATTCAGCTACACTGTAGTCACCTATGCAATTTCTAAGCTGGGGTTTTGATATAAACGGTTACATGCTCTTAATAGCAAACATAATTCCTTCTTCTCTCTGGGGGCATTTAAAACGTTCCACAAAAAGTCAAATTCCATGACGTCTCTATGGCACTACATAGCTAAAAAATACTATTTCTGGATCTGTGTTGACGTCATTTGATGATACTAGGTCAAATATAATTTGGCATTAAAGAGTTACCGTAAGTTATGGTTGCACAGTTACTTCCTCTTAAAGGATACTCAGGGTCAAGGACAACGTCTTCTTTCATCACTAAAATTTCTCTCCAGTGAGTATAGGTTACAGATCCTCTCATAATTCATCTCAAAATATTCCAATGTTTGCCAACTTCTGTAAAAGCAGGTAATGCAATAAAAAGTGAAACCTTCATAAAATTTATTACTAGCTTATTTATTAAAAAAAAAAAAGAAGACAAAACCATACGTTTGGCCACGGATCCTCCAGGGTTTTTTCCCATGTGAAGCAATTTGTACCACATCATTGTCAATTAATCTTTATTTTATGAGCATTTACTGCACAGCTGTAAGCAATTCCACATCAAAGGCATTCTCCGTATTTAAAAGAGGACTGATAAGTGGGTCTACACATAAGAATTGCTTTGGGACTTGCTTTGTGTAGTTTTATTAAGAATGAATTTAACATTTGCATAGGACCTAACAAGGTTAGACATACAAGTGTTTAAAACACACACACACACAGGAATATATAGACATAGGCTTCTCTGGAATTAAAAAATGTTTAATAAAACAATTGCAAAGTATAACTTTGATTTTCAAAAATTGCCCTTAAAGAGGGGGAGGGGCATGTCAAAAGGACGCAGGAACCGACCTGGAAGAGCTACCAATGGCCAAAGCTGGGCCAGTGTGAACAACAAAAATAACGTCGTATTGAATTATAACTCAAAGTAGAGAAGAAATATGCCTGAGTCCACACTGATATAAATAAATAATTGAATGAACACACAAATGAGGGAGAAAGGACACATCTTGCAGGATACCATATTGTGTGTGTAGATACCCTCCCCTTGAGGGGGTGGGGCTTAGCTCTGCTCCCTTGAGTGTAGGCTGCACTTCAAGACTACCTTCCAAAGAATAGAGTATGGAAAGGGAAAACTAGTCACTACAATAGAAAAACTTGGTAGACATTACCGTAACCAAATGATAAAGTTAAGTCCTTTATCAAGGGCTACTTGGCTAATAGAAAGCAGAGCATGGGAATGAGAAGGGGACATCTTTATAGAACTGTGATATAACAGTTTTGTTCTGTTCCTTCTCTCCTTAGCTCTAAAACAAGTTGAAGTTCAGTCTCTTCAAAAGCTTCTTTGGAGTAGCTACACATTTAGATAAGATTAATGAATGTTACATAATGCAGTGATTCTGTGCTGCAGCAGTTCCCCCCCTCCACACCCATCCCCATATTTGGCAATGTACGTGGGTGTGTGGGTGGGATTGCTACTGATACTCAGTGTGTAGAGACCAGGGATGCTGCTGAATCCTACAGTGATTCCCCCAGCAAAGAATTATCTGTTATCAAATGTCAATAGTGCCAAGGTCGAGAATCCTGAACTCATATGCATACATCTAATAGACCTTGATTGGGTACCCACAATATCCCTCAAACCAGGCTACACTTTACAGATGACACAATAGGACATGGTCCATCTCCTCAGGAAGGTTACCATCATGTTGGGGGATTGGAGAACAAGTGAAACACTTCAAGTAAAGGATATGATATTATATATATAAAGGCCACACTGGCATACAAACCAGAACCAAAATGAATAGTCCAGATCAGTGTTCTGGGTTGTCTAGAAAGAGTAAAAAGAGTTATCTAGAATGGCTCCACGTAGGAGATAGGAGTCTTATTGGGCCTTGGTGAACCCACAGACTTTAGATCTAGTGAGGAGGACTAGAAGGAAGATGGACAGAACCACAACAGCTTACTTTACAAGTACCAGGGATATTCTTGGAATAAAATATGAAGAGTCACGAAGTCTGTTAATACACTCTTCTTTCAGATCCTAGTTACAGACAGAACCCTACAGGTTTTGGGTTTTTTTTTCACACAAACTAGGAAGAGGTTTCAATGTGGGGGAGGGGGTGAATCAACAGAATTCGGGTGAAGACAATGGGTTGAACAGCTCCTCAGATGATTGATTGAGATGCACACCTCCCCCATCTCGCGTTCTGAGAACCCTGCCTTCAGAGGGTGTCACCCATCTGAGAATATATGCTGTCATAGACATGAGTAGGCTAATACTCTTTTCCTTTTGGTCGCATCATTCCTCACTGGTAACTTTACTCTTGGTTCTTCTCTTTGCCCTTTGCTCCCCATCCACACTTTTTAATATGTGATGATCCGTAACTGTAGAGTGTACGTTGTTAATGGAACATCGCTACCATCCACAGTGATGATAGCAACACCTTCAAGGCTCTTTGGAAATGGATATTGCGAACTCCATGTTGAAAAGAAAACAAAGATACAGTTCTCACCAGACTGTTGCTGACGAGGTGACTTAAAACATTTTAAAGCAAGGTGTCTGACCAGTAGATGGCGCCCTCCTCCCTTGTGTGAATGAGTTATGAATGAATACGCTCTCCCTTTGCCCTCCCCTCTCCCAAGCACTGTTGTAGAGAAAACCCATCGGTTCCCAAGTCCTATCCATATCTTTTAAGTTCATCGTCTTTTCTTCATTCGCTGTCTAATTCAGACCGTCCCCGTTTGTCTCCTTTAGAATTACAGTCATATAAACCTCTGGCCTCTGGTATCCTTCTGTCCCAACCCATCCAATACACTACCATCAGAATCACTTTCCAGCAACACAGATTGTCAATGCCCTGCTGCTTAATTGTGTCCTGAGGGAGGAAGTGGGAGAGGATTCTCTGTGAAGGCAGTGGCAAGAGCAGAAGGATCGAAGTAAGTGGAGCCCTTCTCTGGACAACAGAGTTTTCTCATTTGGCTGGAGCAGGGCCGGGGAAGGGTGATGGGGCTCTGTGGGAAAGGTAGATTCAGAGCCTCGATACTCCCGCCAGGGAGTTTTAACTTGCTCAGTTAGACCACAGAGAATCACTAAGAGGTGTTGAAGGCAGAAGGATTAGAGCTGTGCCTGAACAAGGGTCATGTGACCAGGCGTGCGGACTGACTGAAAAGGAAAAGTTCAGGGAGGAAGTCAGTTTAGCAAAGGGGAAAGGACAGAAGCATACATGTGGTAATTTGCAGTTTGTGAGATTCGGAGAAGGAGTTCCTCAACTGTAATATTCATCAGTAAAACACTTCATTATACAGAATCAATGTCAGGAAACATCTAGGAAAGCCAGGAATTTGTCCACCTACCCTGATGTCCTGTGTGCATATGCATGTGTGGCTAGCCAATACATCCCCTAGCTGCCTCTGGGAAGAGTTTTAAGTGCCAGAAGTGAAGCCACTACTCCGTGTTTGAGTAAGAAGCAGGAAAAAGAAAAACAGCTTGAGCATCCTCTGCGTATCACAGGCTTTCATGTGTTATTATTCAGCAGTACAGTGTCAGATTTAGATTTTCCACCTCGAGGAATTTGGTTTAGCTTCAATTAGTTGCTGTGAATCTTTCTGAGCCAACTCTGGGAAGCATTTATCTAGAAAATAGTTTTTTCCCTAGAATATAAGCTGGATAGAGGGTGTCATTTTTCTATCAGCCTTTGTATCATATTCACACAGTTATAATTTCTCTCCAGCCATCTGGATGATTTTAGCCACAGCCCACCATAGTTATATTGGTTAATTACTTATTACTTACAATTTTAAATACTCTAAGATTGAGGCCATCAGTATCGCCATCCAAAGCCCTGTGAGGAGCAGCAGGATCTTAGAGCACGAATATTTTTTCTGAGGAAAGATGATGCTTGCAGGTTATTCTGCAGAGAGGCAACTGATGCATTTTTCATCCAGCAACTTTTCAGAAAAACAAGCTTAAAAATACCAGACAAATGAAAAACAGACTTCAGCAGTTACATGCAGCTTCCTGAGTAACTGAAGAATGTGCCTCTTGTGGTTAAAATGAGGCATCTGTTTAATATGGATGAAATACCAACACTCCAGGCATTTTCACTGACATTTCACTGTGACTTTTTGAACTTGGGAATGCTGACAGGAAAACCTCTTCTTGCTGCTCTGCGAAGCCTGCAGTCAGACTGCAGAGCAGGGCCAGGAGAGGTAAAAGGCTATGCCTGGTTCATGTTCCCCCTGGTTTGTGTGTCTTTCTGTTTGGATTTCATTTTCATTCACATTGTTGGACTTTCCAGTTTCTGGATTCCTGCTCTGAAACCAGTTAGGAAACCAGGCAAGGGTTTGCTCTCCTGCTCCCAAATCCCATCGCCTCTCCAGCGCTGGACTTGCTTACTGGACCAAAGTGAAAACGCTCTCGGTGGGCATTTGTAAAAACCTTCTCTAAAGGTCAAGGGGCACTTCTGTACCTTGGACCCAGAAACTACCCAGAGTGGCTGGACAGAGCACTGTGGCACCCGGGGTACATTTGAGAACAGATTCAAAGGGTAAAGGAGCCGAAGGGAGCCCCCTTTCCCGAAACTCCCCATCGCCGGCCAGCCTCGGCTCTCCGCGGCAGCCCTGCCGTCTGGCAGCAGCCGGGGAGAGACATGCTGTTTTGTTTAAATCCTCCACATTCTTTGCCATTTCCCCATTGGCCGGATGGGGCTACCCTCCCCGCCGAGGCGGCTGCTGATGTCAGCTTCGCTCGCGCTCGCTCCTCCCGCACCCACCTCCCCGGCCCGAGGCACACTGCAGCTCGGCGCCGACTCTCCGGCCCCGGCGAGGTGGCTGCAAACTCTCGGGCACGCAAGGCGCTCGGGGATCCGGACTCGGGGGAGGGGAAGCGCACGGAAGGCGCCAGCTTCCTCCCGCCCGCCCCTCGCAGCCGCGAGCCGAGGTCGGAGGAACCCAGAGCCCCAGCCCGGCAGAGCTGAGCGGCGGCGGCGGCTTCCCTTTTCTCCCCCAGCGAGCCCTGAAGCGCCTCGGGGACCGGCCCTAAAAAGAGCAGGAAATCTTGTTTACCGCCCAAGGAGCACAGCCGATCGAGCCTTTGTCTGGAAAGTCAGCATCTCTGGCTCCGTCAGCAATGTGTGCCTGGTGACATTAGCCTTGGGCAGACCGGCCGGAAAAGGGGGGTCGCCAGGTTCAGATCTGGTTTCAGAGGCGGATCGAGCGGGTGACTTTTGTGCATTCGTTTTAATTTTTGGAAATCTCTCTTATTTTTCCTCCCTCGCCCGCTGCCGGGCATGTCCTGATCTGGCGCCCGCTACTACTGCCCCGGGCTGCCGATCAGAGCGGTTTCCAGTGGGTCTCCCTCCCTCCCTGGCTGACTTTGCAACACCGCGTTCCAGGCGGATCGACCTCGGCGTCGGCGAGGAAGGAGGCGGGGGAGCCGCGAACACCAGGACCCAAGCCTTGACATGCTCTCGGGCGGAGAGGAGGAAGCCAGGACCTGAGCGCACCGCCGGGGCTACTTCGCCGCCCGGGTCCGAGCACGGGGCTCCGGGCGCTTTGCCCTGCGCCTGGGCGGCAGCCTTGTTGGTCTGGGGGAGCCCCCCTCTTCCCGCCTCGGGGGTCCGCGGCCGGCAGGACCATGCTGCTGAAGGAGTACCGGATCTGCATGCCGCTCACCGTAGCCGAGGTAAGCGCCGCGCCGGGCCCGGCCTCGCCCACTCCCCGTCCCCGGCTCCGGGGCGCCGCGCCTCCCGGCCGGCGGGTCCACTGCGGGCGGCGGGGAAACCCTGGTGGAAAACTGCCTTCCAAACCGGGAGGCTGGAGGGGGAGGAGGAAGTGGAATTACTGCTTCCACTTGTCACCCCAGCAAGGAGGGCGGCGTTGGGTGGGGCGGTGGAGACTGCAGGTGGGTTTTGGGGGGGGAGGCTCCCAGAATCCAGATTGCTGGGGATCAGAATGCGCCAAAGGGATTTGGTCGCCCCCTCCTTCCAATTAAGAAAATGAATAAAGCAAACCCAAGAGCCCCAAGCATGCCCTGGTAGCTGGGGGGAGCAATCCGACCTGGCGTGGGCCCAGGTTCCCCTCCCGCCCTTCGCTGGAAGGTTGGGGTAAGGGAGAAGCCCTTCGCCCTCGGGATTTGGAGGGCCCGGGCCCCGCCTCGGGGCACCTCGGAACCCTCGGGGGGTCCGTTTGGGCTCGGACCCCTTGCCATCGCCGCCAGACTGGGCGCCTCTTCCGCCACGCCCGCGCTTCGAGGCCCCCGGACCTGGCTTCGACCTTTCTCTAACCGCCTGGGTCGGAAACTTTCTGCTTGTCTTGTTTCTTGGGCCGCGGGGAGAGCTCTCTGCGGGCAAGCGGGGAACGGCGGGGGCTGCGGCGCGGCCACAGGGGGGCGCTCCAGCACGTGGGTGCGGGCCCGGTCCGGGTTCCCGGGTCCCGCAGCTTCAGGGCGAGGGGAGGGTGCTTGTCCTGGGCTCGTCCTCCACGCGCTGCTCAGGTTCCTTTCTCCCGAACCCCTCCCTCCCCACCCCCTTTCCCCACCCCAAGCCTCAAGCTCGATCTTTCAGGAAACGATGACTCAGTGAGGATTATTCAGGCCCCGGCTTTCCTTTATTCCCGCTCTGCCTCCCTATCTTTGGTGATTTCACAATTGCTTAGCGCTTGTCCAGGGACACCGTGGGAGCTTGAAGCCAATCAAGGCAATTTGAAACTTACCAGTGTGGTTTGGTGTGGCAACACACGTAACACCGGCGACCCAAACCGTGTTTATGTTGAAATACAGTGCACTTAATCTGTTAGACATGTTACTGAGCCACTACTTGGGGAAGGGGCGAGGTGCTTTGGGAGAGAAAAAGGTGGGGACTTGTCTACATTTGTTGTCTGGAGCAAGTGTTAAGGAAGAGCCAAGTACAATCCAAGGCAAGATCAAAGTATAGCTCCGAGTTTACAAAATGTATTCTAGGGACGCTGGGTGCCAAAGAGATCAGCCCCCACCCCAACGATCAACCGAGCGGTGCAGTTCGTTGGCTTTGGGGGAGATAACATTTGAGCAAGTTCTTGAAGGAGGGAGGCCATGTGGGTAGGCAGACCGTGTAAATCACGTGGAAAAGCAGCACACAATGCTATGTGGACGATGGGAGAGACAAATGAATGAAACTGGTTAACCGGAGTTTTTCTAGAAAAGGTTATCGAGATCTTCTCACCCCTGAGCAGATGAGCTGAAGTAGTTCAGCTTGGAGGTGTGTCTGCTTCCACTCCATCTCCTCCTAATGACTTTCTTTATTGAGAGGAGTTTGGGATCTAGGGGCAATGCTGGTACTGCACGAAATGCCCCCCATTGCAGGTGATAGTCAAGAAAGTAACCAGCTCTAGAATCTTCTGTACTACCTACAAAATCTCTTTATTCTGTTTTTTTCCCTTCTCAGGCTTTCTTGAACCCTCAGACACCGCTCTTTCTCCACATTTATTTTTGTACTGAAATAACTACAACTTTGGGGAGAAGTAATCATATTTGAGTGGTATAGGTGGAGGCCCTTCCTTTCTTGATTGGCAAATGAAATGAGACTCGGCCTGTAATATAATGTATAATTATAACTTAATTAACGTGTAATTCATTTGGACCAAAGCATGATTCAGTGTCTGTAAGGTCATATTCCAAAGTAGTTTTCTTCTTTGTTAGTGAAGCAGAGGGGCAGTTTAGATTGAGCAGGGTTTCAAAGCGGAAGGATTCAGATTAACCAAGTCAGATGATGGATGAGGACGTGAGGCCCAGCTTGCCAGAGGTTAGACCCCTAGGGTCTGACTGGTAGTGAACCCCACAATCCACCATCCACCTTAGCACTGTGTCCTCCCAACCTTAACTCTGAAAATTGGGAAGCCATTATCTTCAAAGAAGACAACTACCATCCACTTTGGTAGACTTTTAGAAACCTCACTTTTGCTACAACTCTTGATTTGCTTTGGGCCTGATTCAGCCTACATGAAACTTCTAGGATTTGTCCCTGTTCTGACAACCACAGTTAATTAGTAGCAATGTCCATACTTTTAAAAATGAGACAAATGCCCTTGTTTTGGAGAATCATCAAAAGGACCAACACTGTATGTCCATCCTTTTTCCCTGGTCTTATCTAGTTTAACTCTTCTTGGAGGGGAGTGCAAGGGAGACTGGTGTGTTATCCACATTTTGCAGATGAGTGAACAGAGATTCAGAAAGGTTAAGTAATGTGCGCCAGGCCACACAACTAGTTAATAGCCAAGCCAGAACCATGGTAAAACCATTAGTATTTGTTTCTCCTTACTCTGCTTGCCTGTTTCTCATGTTTAATCTAGAAAAAAAAAAAATTCTTGAAAACAGATAAAGTCAGCACTATCAACTAAATGAAAAATCAAAGACCTTTTGAATTGGTATAGAGTGTGCTAGTTTCTACTATTTCTCTCGCCTTATTTTAACTCATAAAATATTCCCTAGTTCCAGGAAAGAAGAACAGCTCTGGGAGATAAAGCAAGTAAAGCTGAATTACAGTCTAGATCAGTGTTGGTGTTTTGTTTTTCAGACATTCATATCAGAGTAAAGAATTATAAGTAACATCCCATGGATATATTTTTTTAATTATTATTATTTTTTGCGGTACGCGGGCCTCTCACTGCTGTGGCCTTTCCCGTTGCGGAGCACAGGCTCCAGATGCACAGGCTCAGCGGCCATGGCTCACGGGCCCAGCCGCTCCGCAGCATGTGGGATCCTCCTGGACTGGGGCACGAACCCATGTTCCCTGCATCGGCAGGCGGACTCTCAACCACTGCGCCACCAGGGAAGCCCCCATGGATTTATTTTAATTTAAAAAAAACCCACTTCATTGGAATAGTCTCCTCATTTATTTTCAATGTTGCTGTCTCTGAACTAAATATAAGCCCATTGGAAAGTTCTAAACAACAAAGGTCCCTGGGGGCCAATAGTTGCCTATGAAGAGACAGTTGTCATTGTCTTCATTTGAAACATTTGGTGATATAGATTCTAGAATTTTAGACTTGGAAGGACCATTAGAAATGGTCTAGAGTTGAAGCATTTCATTTTGTGGAGGAGAAGACTAGAACTATAGAAGGTGCTGTTAGTTGCCCATCTCATAGCCAAGGGCAAGGTCTAGGCCAGAACCCGGAGCAAAGCTCTTTTGCTGGGACTCCTTGTTGGAAGGAAGTATCCCTAAGCCGAATGTGCAAAGCAGGAGACTAAATCAGTCTCTAGTTGGAAGGTGGGTTGGAGACTCTGACCTTGTCTTCTTAGGGGAATTTTAGGGGTTGTCAGCTGCCCCTAAAGGTGGCCAGGGGCCTCTCTTTGAAGCTGCTTTTGTATAACAAGTCCACTGGTTTTCCTTAGATTGTATTTTTTTTGGGGGGTAGCTTTTGGATGTGTGGCTCAATGCAGATTATGGTGGAGTTCAAGGCCCTTCCCTCCTAAGCCACTCCTTGGTGCTGCCACTGGTCCCAGCATCTTGGTCCCAAACTGCATCTTCAGGGCTCCGTGGAGCACAGTCTGATCACTCCTCCCTGGCAAGTCCTTATCGGTGAGATAAGCATCTTCCAAGAGCTGAGCACAGCCCAGTATGATCTAAGGTGGGAATCTTTTCAACTTCATTGCTTGCTTTGGTGTTTAATACTTCCTTTTCTGACTGCATCAACATTAATGTCTGGGATTTACTTGTGATCTTCAGGGATTTTTTTTTTTTTTTTTGCGGTACGCGGGGCTCTCACTGTTGTGGCCTCTCCCGTTGTGGAGCACAGGCTCTGGACACGCAGGCCCAGCGGCCATGGCTCACGGGCCCAGCCGCTCTGCGGCATGTGGGATCTTCCCAGACCGGGGCACGAACCCATGTCCCCTGCATCGGCAAGCGGACTCTCAACCGCTGCGCCACCAGGGAAGCCTGATCTTCAGGGATTTGACGCATGATGGAAAACAGAAACACTCCCCTCCAAGAAAAGAAGAAAGAGAGAGAAAAGAAAAAAGAAAAAACAACCCAACTTTTTAACAGAATATTATTTTATTCTTTGTCCTGGCAGGGAGCCAGCGCACTTTATCCAGGCTCCCCTGAGTCCCCAGAGAATTTTCTTGCGCACATTTCTGAGAACAGATTTGGGATAGGGGTGATGCTGTCTCTGGAATGACATAAATGAAGATGCCAAAATGCCCAACAGTGTTCCTTTTTGCTCCGTTTTAAAGCATTTTCATGAAATGCATCTGCAAACCTATTGGGACAGAAATTCTTTAAGGAAAGAGGGTTTTTTTCATATATAAATTTATTTATTTATTTTTTGGCTGCGTTGGGTCTTTGCTGCTGCGTGCAGGCTTTCTCTAGTTGCGGCGAGCGGGGCCTACTCTTCATTGCGGTGCGCGGGCTTTTCATTGCGGTGGCTTCTCTTGTTGCAGAGCATGGGCTCTAGGCGTGTGGGCTTCAGTAGTTGTGACATGTGGGCTCAGTAATTGTGGCTCACGGGCTCTAGAGCGCAGGCTCAGTGGTTGTGACGCACAGGCTAGTTGCTCTGAGGCATGTGGGATATTCCCGGACCAGGGCTCCAACCTGTGTGTCCCCTGCATTGGCAGGCGGATTCTTAACCACTGTGCCACCAGGGAAGGCCAGGAAAGAGGTTTTAAATTTGATATTTTCATCAACACTTTGTTTTCTGTACAAAGTGATATCCTTGAATGTAAAGGAGAAAAGACTCCTTGGATTAATCTCATAGACCTTCTCCAGGGTTCCTCATAAACATAATTTTGGAATTTTTTTTTTTTAAGAATGAGCACTATTTTGACTTTTTTTTTCCTAATTGTTAGCTTAGTTGGGAGGGACAAAGGCTGGGGTTGTGAGTGATTTCTGGGTGATCCCATTAGCTTCTCTGGCCTGTTTCACAGTCATCAGGGAACAGTGTTGCTCATTGCTGCCCAGCTGTCTCCCAAAGCTCCCTTCTTGGTCGTGAGGGGCACCCGGGAAGTGGGGGGCGGGTTAATGGATCAGTGCAAACCTTTCACCACTAATAGAACAGACAACGAGGAGCAGATGCTGTCTTCCTGGCTGGTCAGTGAAAGTGACTTTGTGGAGAAAGGACACCGCATTTTCCCTGTGATTTGGGTGTGAATGCCTGTCACATGAAACAGATTCTAGGCCTTGGGAGAAAAAAAAAACAAAACCACTATTGTTAACAAAACCCTAGTTAAAAGTGGGTAGTAATTAACTTTTGCTTTTCATTGCCTTCCCAAGGCTTTTAAAAATCAGCTTCAAAACACTGTATCTGATTGAGTATAACTGATATTCAGGGAAAGTGAGGCATCTTCCTTTCAGAAAGGCTCTCATTTTGGTGAATGGAGAATACTATTTTTTATAGGTAGCTTTCAAAAAAAAATAATCTATTTTCAACACTTAACCTCTTTAAGATCTCTTCCTTGCCCCAGTGTCAATCAGGGAAGTGTGCGTGTGTGTGTGTGTGTGTGTGTGTGTGTGTGTAGGGCAGAGGGTTCACAAAGATGTTTTGTTTTGTTTTTTTAAATATAAAAGCGTGTGCACAGTGACAGGCAGTAAGTGTGTTTTTCAGGGGCAGCGATTACTGGAAAAGTACGTCGAGGTTCATTGCTTTGGCCGCCTGAGTGAGGGCGCAGGTGCCCTGGCTGGCCTCTGTGGATTCTGGCCTGCTTTCTGTCGCCTGGAGGTCTGTATGGTCAAGTAACTCTGAAAACTTTTTTGAAAACTAGCAAACGTGTCTGCCTCTGTTCAGAGAAGAAGACAAATACAGAAACCAGCTGATTTGTAGCAAGAAGTCAGGAAGGTTTTACAAATCTTTAGCAAATCGCTGGGAGACGAAATTTAGCAAATCGCTGGGAGACGGAAAAAAGAATTTCAGATTGCAGACTGCCAACTGCCTGCCCTCTGTGTCTCATGCTTGAAATCAGGAATTTTGTTGTATTCCCAAGTAGAGATTTTTTTGTAGGCTACATGGCAGATGAAGTTGAAGTGTGTTATAACTATTAAAACTGGAAAACAAATTGTATCTGGAAAATGTAAAGTTTGAAAAAAGTATCTTATGAAACCTTAGAAGCAATTCATACAAACAGGATCTCGGGGTGCACACCTCCAGGGGGCGCCATTTACATGGAACCCAATCGGAATGGTGCAACGTGATAGCCCTGCAGCTCTCAAGCTCCCCAGCCCCTGGTGCTGTCATGTGTGAAAACTTGAGAGTTAACAGCAGTCTTGCAGGTTTATAAGTGGATATGTTACCTCCTCAGAGACATCTTTCCTGACCACTCCATATAAAATAGTTTTCCCCTATTATTCTCTATCTTTGCACTTATTTCCTTCATAGCATTTATCTTTTTAAAAAATTTTTATTGGAGTATAGTTGATTTCCAATGGTGTGTTAGTTTCTGCTGTACAGCAAAGTGAATCAGTTATACATATACATATATACTCTCTTTTGAAGATTCTATTCCCATATAGGTCATTACAGAGTACTGAGTAGAGTTCCCTGTGCTATACAGTAGGTCCTTAATAGTTATCTATTTTATACATAGTAGTGTGTATATGTCAATCCCAGTCTCCCAATTTATCCCTCCCCTCCTTTTGCATTTATCTTAATCTGTACTTATTTGTTTACTTGTTTGTCATCCATCTCCATCACTATCTTTTCAACGTGTAATCCACATAAGAAAATACTAACAAGATCTTTTAACTTATTTTTCTTTCATACAAAGTCTTTGAAATCCAGTGTGTTTTCCATTTGTAGCACATTTCTTTTTTTCATTAAATTTTTTTTTTATATTGGAGCATAGTTGATTAACAATGTTGTGTTAGTTTCAGGTATATAGCAAAGTGATTCAGTTATACATATACATGTATCTTTTCTTTTTCAAATTGTTTTCGGTTATTACAGAATATTGAGCGGAGTTCCCTGTGCTAGCACATTTCAATTCCCATTGGCCACTTTGCAGTGCTCAAGGGTCACATGTGGCTGGTGGCTGCCATATTGGATAGGGCAGCTCTACTGCTTAAACCTTGGGTCTGGCACACAGTAAATGCTTGCTGAATGAATGGATGAGAAGAAGCTGAGAAAAATAGGAACCTTTTAGGAAAGCTGTCCCTAGATGTTTTCCTTCACACTGTTTAAGTTTTTCACTTAAGCTTTATACCTCTTGAAATTTTGCAAACTAGAGATTCTTTTTTATTAAAAACCTCCTCATTTTAAAATTCCACAGCAGTACCTCTGAGAAGTTTGAGGCCATTCATTCCTGGGAGTTAATGTAATCAGTCTGCCTTCCTCCAGATTCCTGGAGGGGTATATTCAATATCTATTGCTATATAACAAATTTTCACAAACTTAGCAGCTCCATGTTCTTCTGGAGCTTGGAGTACTCTTCCAAGTTCACGTGGTTGTTGGCAGAATTCAGTTCCTTGTGGCTGTAGGACTAAGTCTCCCCTTTCTTGCTGGCCATCAGCTAGGGGCCAGCTCTTAGAGGCCACCTGCTATTTCCTGCCATGTGGCCCTCGCCACAATGTGGCCGTTTGCCCCTTCAAGGCCAACAGGAAAGCATTTGCTCCAACTCTGAACCTCTGACTTGTCTCTGACCTCTACTCTTTTTCAAAAAGAATGGTCTGATTAGGCCCACCCCCATTCAAGGTGAAGGAATTGTACATATACAGGGTGTGCACACTGGGAACCTCAGGGATCATTCTGCCTACCGTAGGGAGATGAGCTGAATTGAAAGTTTCTGTTGGAGGAAAGAAGTAGTTATTTCTCGTATCTAGGAAACTTAGGGATCTGGAAGGTTCAGGCTGGCTCTGGGGCAGCATGAAAGTGTTTATCACAAATACTTACTGACCTCTTACTCTGTGCCAGGTGCTAGGCTAGGTGCTAGACCTGGTGCCAGGGATGGAGCAGCAAACAAGGCAGATGTGATCCCTACCCTCTTAGAGCTTACAGTCCAGAGAACATTGGAGAAGTTTCCTTGCTGTCTTAAAATAGATTTTGGTGATGGTTGCACAACTCTGTGTAAATATATTAAAAACCATTGAGTTGGTGTGTAAAATACATCTCAATAAAGCTGTGTTTTTTTTTTTTAAAGAGGTATCTATGGATTTTTCCAGCAGAATAGACCTCTATGTTCAGAGAGAGAGCCATTGACAGAAAGCACGGAAATTGAATTATGAGTACGAACACTGAAAAGTTATGGTCCCTCTTCTCAAGAAGATGACTCTGATTGTCCTGAATTTAGACAGCTTTCCAAAGGAGGTTGTTCTCTTCTGCAGCAGTGTGGGAAAAAAAAAATCTGCCAGATTTGGACTAGAATGACCACAATTTAGGTCAGAATTTGATACTTAGCGGAAAAAACATAATCACAACTTGAACAGCTACAGGGCTTTAGGGGGTGGTGGTGGAGGGGGGGGTGGATATTCATTGACAGATTTCACAATCTTCAGGAACAGCCCCCCTCCCCACCCCTAATTGGAGACAGAGGCTGGCACCAGCCATCATTAATGGAAGGAACAGTAAGTACCTGGTGACCTTTCTGGCTGTGGTTCCAAGTGCAGTCCTCTGCTTTCTCTGCACATTGAGTGGGAAATGATGTGTTGGCAGAATGAATCCTGGAATATGTGTTCTGGAGGAGATGATTCTACATGGGAGTTGAGTCCTCTGCTTTATTCATCTCTGGCAGATGTCCTTGAGACTTTCCATCACAGGCTTCATTATAAAATAGACTAAATGACTATTTAAACTGTGTGTCAATAGTCTCTGTCTAGGATGGCAAAATCATGCCGCGTTAGGCTGGGCAAGTCTCCCAGGGTGACACAGAGTTAGAAGGAACCCCCCTGTGCCCAGGACACACTATCTTGGCCACTAGCTTTACCCGTGACAGAGAAAGGAGTATAGGGTCACTGGCCACTTCCTGGCCTATGGCCTGAGCAACATTATACAATGCTGTTTGTTGATTTAGAAACACGAAAGCCAGTGCTCACCAAGATTTTGACATCAAGTATAAAGTGAGTCATTCTTGGGCTTCCCTGGTGGCGCAGTGGTTGAGAGTCCGCCTGCCAATGCAGGGGACAGGGGTTCGTGCCCCGGTTTGGGAAGATCCCACATGCCACGGAGCGGCTGCGCCCGTGAGCCATGGCCGCTGAGCCTGCGCGTCCGGAGCCTGTTGCTCTGCAACAGGAGAGGCCACAGCAGCGGGAGGCCCGCGTACCGCAAAAAAAAAAAAAAAAAAAAAGTGAGTCATTCTTTCATTTCCCAGCACTCTGACAAAGGGGCCAGCTCTTAAAACTCCTTTTTAGATTTTAGTGGAAGTCGACTCATCCACCTAAACAAGTAGCTAATGTAAGTTCTTGATCAGATTTATCCAGTGGTTCTTCACTTTTTTTTAATCTTTCTTTTTTTTTTTTTGCTTCTTTTAAGTTTGGGTGAAGCACAGCCTTCTAGAATTCCTGTTGTTCCCAAGCAAAGAAAAAACATCATCATCCTTTAATTTCTTTAGAATTAATCTGACAATCTTTAGGGTGTTGTTTCTTTCCCAGGATGAATCACCTAGAGAAGTGAGATTGGCCAAACAAATGTAATTTGATGACAACCTGTAATAATGTTGTTTAAGCACCTAATCTAAGCAACTAATCTCCAAAGACTGCGCCCTGTCCCATGTCAACTACACACACACACCATTTAGGTCTGATTATATTTGCCGTATTAAGGTCAGATCCAGATGTTTCTGAGCATTAGTTTGTGTATTTTTATACCCCAATTAACTGATCTGTGTATTTATTCAGAAGAAAATTTATCAGCTGGGGTTAGAGAAGTCACCATGAACTTGGATGCTAATATAATTAAGTGATTGAAGCCTTCAAATGAATTAGGTCTTATTTGCTGGATTAGCTGGAGTTCCCCAAAACTCTCCAATATTTTCTAGTTTTAACCGTCATGGTGGGATTTATTTATTTATTCTTGAAACGACCAAGTTTCACTTATCTCTTGGCTCTCTGGCAAGAGTGTTTCCAACTGGCATAGACCGTTTATAGAGATGGTGTAGGACCTTTTAATAATTACTGTGCCCACGCTTCCTGAAAGGTATCGTAGAGAACTGAATAGTCCCTAGGAAGTGCAGGGTTACACTGTTCATTATGCTTACCTGAGCCATCTCTGTCTTCGTGTCTTACACAGATTGTGAAAGTTGCTTGCCCTGATTCTCTCTTTTTTAAACAATAAATTTATTTATTTATTATTTTTGGCTGCTTTGGGTCTTTTTTGCTGTGCGCAGGCTTTCTCTAGTTGCAGCGAGCAGGGGCTGCGGTGCACGGGCTTCTCACTGCGGTGGCTTCTCTTGCTGCAGAGCACCGGCTCTAGGTGCGCGGGCTTCAGTAATTGCGGCACACGGGCTCAGTAGTTGTGGCTCACGGGCTCTAGAGCACAGGCTCAGTAGTTGTGGCGCACGGGCTTAGTTGTTCCGCGGCATGTGGGATCTTCCCAGATCAGGGCTCGAACCCATGTTCCCTGAATTGGCAGGTGGATTCTTAACCACTGCGCCACCAGGGAAGTCCTCACTTTGCTTTTCTGTACATAATAAAATAGCACTATGTGCCTCGGCGATGCATCCCGTGAAACCTGCTTGGAAAGTAAGAGTTTTAAAAATTCAGTTTCTGTTTTGTATGCTTGGATTGCAAGCAGTCACATTCCGCATGCAAAGGAGGCAAAGAGAAATTACATTTGTCCAGCGCTTTCTTGTTTATTTAATCCTTGTAATGGTGCAGTGAGTTGGATATTAGCATCCCATTTTACAGATGTGGATCACAGGTGCTTGCATGGCTATTCAATGGCAGACCTGGATTCATGCCCATGCTGGTCAGACTTCCGAGCCCAGGCTCTTTGCTTTCCCATTTCTGCCTTCCCTAGAATCCCAAAGCTGGAAGGAGCATTAGAGATTATTTAGTTCTATCCCAATACACACACACACACACACCCCTTAAAGATTAAATAACTTGTTCAGGATTATCAAAGGAAATAATTGGGGGAAGGTAGTTCTTCTGTTCCAGTTAAGCTAAGAGAGTGGTCCATAAGCTTTATCTCCTACTGAATAATCAGTTTTATTCAAGTATTAAACCAAGTGACATTCCTCAGTTTAACTTTGATAAATGAATCATACTCCTCTTTGAAAAGAAGTTTTGTAGTTCATGCTCTAAAAAGAGAACCACCCCTACACTTTGAGAAATTATTCCTTTTAATGGCAGTGACAGCCTTTGGCTTTCATAGACATCTTTAGCCGAGATGTTCACTGATAAGCACTTGTAGGTTTCTCAAAATTAGTATCTGGAAATAACAATGGGAACAGACAAGTGACACCATGTTTCTGGCACATTTCGTTGAAAACTTAAACCTCTTTCACATGGAGGTAAGCAAACTGGAGGGTATGAAAAATGATCAAAATGTATTAGTCAGCACTGTGTACTTTCCCTTCCTGCTGAGAGGTGGCTCCTTGGAAACTTGTGTCTCACCTTTACTAGCATTGCCTCACAGGCAGTTTACAAACCACATGCACAAATTCATATTGCTCCTGTAGAGTCACACCTCATGTGGGATAAAATAAAATTTTTAGCTTGATAAGATTATTATTCTGAAAATGGAGCTATAAAAGGCTTTTTTAAAATTAAAAATTGTCCTCCAAAGACATTTACCGTTATCAGGAATGTTCAAAACAATGAAAAAAATCCAAACAAACCTGTCTTAAATTTTACGGCAGAGATTCAGAGATGTTTTGCTCTGTGTCAACACTATGGAAATAAACATGTAATGCCCTAAAATGAACTATTTGAAGGGGACCACACTTAATTGGATGTGTACATTCAGGTCAGTTTTTTAAAATAATTTTTAAAAAATTATGGTAAAACATATTACATAAAATTGCCATCTTAACTTTTTGGTTTTTTTCCCACACTGCGTGGCATGCGGGATCTTAGTTCCCTGACCAGGGATCGAACCCTTGCCCCCTGCAGGGGAAGTGTAGAGTCTGGACCGCCATGGAAGTCCCCGTAACTATTTTTCTTAAACTTATTATTTTTAATTTTTATTTTATTTAATTAATTTATTTATTTAGTTTTGGCTGTGTTGGGTCTTTGTTGCTGCACGTGGGCTTTCTCTAGTTGCTACTTTTTGTGCGGTGCACGGGCTTCTCATTGCGGTGGCTTCTCTTGTTGTGGAGCACAGGCTCTAGGTGCACGGTCTTCAGTAGTTGTGGCACACGGGCTTAGTTGCCCCGCGGCATGTGGGATCTTCCCAGACCAGGGATCGAATCCGTGTCTCCTGAATTGGCAGGCAGATTCTTAACTACTGAGCCACCAAGGAAGTCCTTAACTATTTTTTAAGTGTAGAATTCGGTGGCATGAGGGCATTCACATTGTTGGCCAGCCATCACCACCATCCATCTTCAGAACTCTTTTCATCTTGTAAAACTGAAACTCTGTACCCATAAACAATAACTCCCTATCCACCTCCCTGCAGCCCATGGCAACCACCATTCTACATTCTATGAGTTTACTGTTCTAGGTATCTGGTCAGCATTTTTTTCTTTCCTTTAAAGCATTGGTTATATTACTTTATCATTAAACTCATACATCATTTCCTGAAGCAAACTTAATAAAACTTGAATTAACAGAAGGTAACTAGAAATATTTTCTGAATTCTGCCTTCTTTCAAAGGAGGAAAATGACAAGATGGACCTGTATCCATATTTTGGGTGGCATTAATGACTCAATTTAGTGACCTATACCTTTGTAGCAACAGCTGGAGTGCCTGACAGTTTTAATTCAGGAGTCCTACTATATTGTCATTTAACACAAAAAGTGCATTTTTGCTTGGAATACTTACTAAGACAGGAAAAAGTACCAGTGCATTTTAGAAGTATTTCCAACAAAGTTGTCACTGACAAGTGTTCTTCAATTAAAGTAGAAGACAGAATATTTGATTAATGATAATGCTTTATTCCTGTACCAGGTGGAAACAGACATCAATTGGACTCTTTTTCTAAATAAAGAAGTACAGTTAAAATGTTAGCTTTTTTTTTTTTTTTTTTTTTTTTTTTAGGATTTGATAAATATTTAACTCAGGAGAAAAAAACGAATTTATTATTATGACGGCTTATTAACAAGTTCACTTTGCAACATTTTCATTGTTGTCAATTCTCTTAGTGATGTCTGTAGGTAGAGTTTTCAACTCAGTAGCCAACAACCTGGATTTCATTAGATTTTTTAGGATTATAGTCCTGCTGCTCTCAAGGAGCAGTTTGTGTCCTGCACTGTCCAAGAAAGTAGTGGGTTGTAGGAAAATGTTGGTCTCCAGTCCGAGAACTTTCCAGTGTGCCTGGGCCACCTTACAGATGTCTGTTTAATCTCTAATGCACCCGAAATAGTAGACATCTGCAAAACAAAGTCACAGAAAACAACACTCTTGTTAAAGTAGTAATTAGCAGTTTAACCAAATAGAAAAACAACACTGGATAGATGTTTAAGAAAACAAGACTTGTAATCACCTCCTTGTATGGACAGGTAGTTCTGAAGACAGGGTTATCACTAAAGTTTGTATTTGAATCCCTGGACATGTCTTCTGAGATGTGTGAGTTCCCTGTGTTTTGTACCCTCTTGACATGGGCCTTCATCAGGAAAATTTTGCTGAGTTTACCCTGACCTGAAACAATGATGATGAAGATGTTGGAGCCGATGAAAAGACAAATAAAGCCATTCATGTCACCTAACATTTATCATCATTTTGGGCTATTTCAGCCTCCATTAAAGTGACATGGTGGATAAAAGTGGTTTTCTCAATGCTTGAAAAGTGCTGTGAAAATAGACGGTTCTTTTGCTCAATGAGGCAGGTTTAAAGATACGAAATAGAGTTATTTACTCCCCCCCCAAGTGCAAAGAGTTTGGTAACTAGAATTGTCTTTAATCGTTGGGGTACAGACTGTACTGTGTACACTGGAGACCCAAATCCTGGACTATTGAAGGCTATGACGAATGCTTCTTTTTTGGATGTTGTGTTTTTGTTGCTCATAAAGAGGCATCGTGCTCAAAATGAAAAACCTTTAGATTCAGGATTCAATAGTTCACCTCTTTTGGATTGTGTTTGATGGAAACTTGGATGCAGCTGAGTGTAATTATGTTTTTTCCAGCAGTATGACATATAGTGCTGCAGAGATGGCTGTTCTTAGAGATTTCTTGCCAAGACTGGCCGAAAAGGAGTTTGGTTATTGTTTTCTTAAAAAATAGTAATTAGGCTATTAGTTGTCCAAATGGAATAACCCCCTTAAGCCTTTTCAAGAAACACACATCCAAAAGGGTCAAGTATATTTAAAATTAGCCATTATTTACATAGTGTTCAGCCTTCTGCCTTAACTCTTTTAGGAGGTTTTTGTTTGTTTTAATGTTGGTTATATCTGTCAGAAACCATCTTTTTTTTTTTTTTTTTTTTTGCGGTACGCGGGCCTCTCACTGTTGTGGCCTCTCCCGTTGCGGAGCACAGGCTCCGGACGCGCAGGCTCAGCAGCCATGGCTCACGGGCCAAGCCGCTCCGCGGCATGTGGGATCTTCCCGGACTGGGGAACGAACCCACGTCCCCTGCATCGGTGGGCGGGCTCTCAACCACAGTGCCACCAGGGAAGCCCAACCATCTTATTTTTTAAAGGGGTTCAGGAATGGTTCTCATATCAAAAGCAGCCAAATCCCTGGCATCATAGGAAGCTTCATCATAGATTCATCTGTTTTTCATCTGCAGAACGGCTGCATTCAGTGTTGTCCTGGCCTTTGGACAGTCTCTTCTGTGGATCTGGAGAAGGAACTGCGCACGGGCCTTGCAGGCCTCTATCTTTGAGGATACTCAAGAGCAAAGGAAAAAGAAGCAGTTAGAAATGGTGGCCAGGGCTAATGGACTGTGGTTCTGGGATGGAGCCCAGGCCTATGTTTGTGACCACTGGGCTCAGGATTTGCCTTGGTGTCTCTCAGATCCCCAGATGAGGTAGAACCTGTTCACCCAGATGCAGACTCACTTGGCCCTGCCACATGCCACCCCACGACACACCTTTTGGGTGTGTCTCGTCTTAAAGCTGGATGATCAGCTTTCTTTCCTGTTGGTTGGGTCTTTTTGAATGGCAAATCAGCCGTACCTTACAAAGTTCATCTTTTAAGTCCTGGTAATCGCCCCACCTCTCACGGGGAGTATCATGCCTGAAAAGAGGCCTCATCACTTTCAAACATGGTTTTCCTTTCATTTTCCTCTACCCTTTCCTTGGCATTTTATCTCCTGGAGCTAAAGTACCTATATTGCCCTAACTCGGGGTTTCTGGCTTAGGGTGGTGCAGTATGGTGAGGCCTTGCTGATTGATAGCCATGAATTGATTTAGGAAGACTGGATTTTCTTGTGCCTCAGTTTCCTCAACTTTCAATACCCCTCTTTTTAAATTTTTTATTTCTCATACAAGTTTAAAGGTTACAGTTATTTTTAGTTATTACAAAATATTGGCTATATTCCCCGTGTCGTACAATACATCCTTGAGACTATCTTATATCCAGTGGTTTGTACCTCCCACTCCCCCACCCCAATATTTCCCCTCCCCGCTTCCCTCTCCCCACTGGTAACCACTAGTTTGTTCTCTATATCTGTGAGTCTGCTTCTTTTTTGTTATATTCACTAGTTTGTTGTATTTTTAGATTCCACATATAAGTGATATCATACAGTATTTGTCTTTCTCTGTCTGACTTATTTCACTTAGCATAATGCCCTCCAAGTCCATCCATGTTGCTGCAAATGTCAAAATTTCATTCTTTTTTATGGCTGAGTAGTATTCCAGTACCCTTCTTTTTGCCTCCATGAGGGGCTGATCACATGACATACAAGCCCATTCAGCAAATGTAAGGGACAGTGATAATTGTCCAAGTGTGGATGCTGTGTGAATACCTGGTAATCATGCATTCCCTGAGCTGTGCATGAAATCACACGGTCTCACACCTTTAAATACCTTTATTTTAGAAGTCCATCTAGTACAATATTCATTTTTGGAGTCTGTGCTTTCCAGATGGCCCGTGGGAAGGAATCCTGAGGTGTCCAGAGGATCTGAGTTTGTCCTGTGGGAACGTTATGTCATAGTAACACATGCTTAAGGATTAGTTTATTTCCAGCCCTGCAGAAGCTATAAATTGCTTCCTAAAATTTTATTCTCCAACACCGTGATGTTTATGTTGCTATGGTGGTATGTCTCTTGCTTGGGTGTCAAGGTTGCCATTGGAAATAGATAGGCCAAAATAACAGCTTAACAGGTGGCTGTGCTTTGTGAAGTTGTTTGTAAAACTATTTTATGAAGTCCAGTGCAAGTAAATCACCCGACTGTGCCCTTTACTGTATTTTGTATTTGAGCACATTCTTTTTTTTTTCTTAACACATTCTTCCCCTTTCCATTTTAAATATATATAGACTATTCCCCTTTTTCAAGCAGCACCAAGCTGGTTTCCTGTAGTAACACAAGGCAAGAGTCCAGCTCATTTTATTTAGCAGCGGACGTCCTTTCCTTATTTTCTGTAGTTGGAACCCTCCTCCTAAAAATAACCCTTCTTTTTTTACTGTGCTTCTTTTTATAGCTCCTGTGCTCTTTATTTAAGTAAACCTCTTGTTAATATGCCATTTACATATATATGTACCTACACACATATATGTATACACATACATATAGGTATATATATTTCCCTGTAAAGTATAATCCTTAGTGAATGTGGTAATAGAAATTGTTTCCATTGACCTGTCATTAAGCTGTCACCTGTTATTTATGATCATTTTCTTTTGAGATAAAATTTAGAGAGAACCTGAGTGTTAAACCAGTTCAGCTTCCTACCCACTGTAAGAATCTTCTATAATAATCTCGCATGGCAATCATCTTGCCTTTTAGCTTAAATACCAGCATGGCAGGGTGCTTGCTCTTCTGTGATATAACATCTATGATTGTCCACTTTGATGTGTTAGAAGATGCTTTTTTTTTTTGGCTGAGCGGCTTGTGGGAGCTTAGTTCCCTGACCAGGGATCAAACCCAGGCCACCAGCAGAGGAACTGGGGAGTCCTAACCACTGGACCACCAGGGGATTCCCAGAAGATGCTCTCTTATGTTTAATTGATGTCTGCCTCCCTAGAACTTTCATTTTCCTGTCTATGGTGACACAAACACAAGCCACTTCCACATGCTGGCTGTTTAAATATTTAGAGAAAACTATAATGTTGTCCTTTGGTTTTCTCTTTTGCTGGCTTAATATCCACAATTCCCTCAACAATTCACCTTAGGAAATGGTTTCAGACTCCCTGCCCAATCTGTTGGACCTCCTCTGTTATTGCCCTTTCAAAAATATTGAATGCGGTGCTCTAGAGCAAGGGTCAGTAAGCTTTTTCTGTAAAAAGGCCAGATAGAAATATTTTAGAATTGCAGGCTATAAGATTGCAACAACTCAACTCTGACCTTGTGACATGAAATCAGGAGGAGACAATACGTAAATGAATGGGCACGGCTATGTCTGGTAAAATTTTATTTATGGACCCTGAAATTTGAATTTCATATAATTTTCAAATGTCATGAAATATTATCCTTTTGCCTTTTTTCAACCCACGCATAGCTAGCTCGTGGGCCGTACAAAAAGAGGTGTGGGCCAGGTTGGGCTCAAGATATTGGAGGACCAGTGCTGAAAATATGGGAACTGTTACTTCAGCACCTTATGCTATGTTGATGCTTTAGTATTAGCATTGTCATTTTTGGAAGCTGCATCAGACTGCTGGCTGACCAGGTTATCAGTTCACCTTCGTCTTATCCACGTGATTCTTCGGGCAAAG
This sequence comes from Phocoena phocoena, assembly GCF_963924675.1. NCBI lineage: Eukaryota > Metazoa > Chordata > Mammalia > Artiodactyla > Phocoenidae > Phocoena > Phocoena phocoena. The sequence continues at coordinate 13,310,956 of NC_089237.1, forward strand.
CTAAGTGTCTCCATCCGGTGTGTCTGAGGCCTACAAAAACAAGCAGCCTTATAGTGATAACAACCATTACCGTAGGACTTTGAAATGTAAATGTGATGAATGGCATCTGCTGATTTCAAGTTTGACAAAATGTTTTTGGTTCTTGCTTTTGTTATTTACCGTATTAGCTACTCCTCTTAATTTAGTGCTAGATGTGATAAGCATGCCTTTCTGTCTTCATCCAACAACACAGCGACTTTTCAGTCCAATCCAAATCCTAAAATATAGGTCATAGCTGCTCACCTTGGTTGCAGAAACCAGTAAGCACTTGGGTAGAGAGATGAAGCCTTCAGTTATATTAATAAGCTTAAGAATGGATTATCCTCCACTTCCTCATTAGTTTTAATTTTAAAAATAAGGTTCTCATGAAATTTTTTTGACACAGTTTAACCAAGATTATAATTTACCATGCAGAGGAGAAAATTTAGTAAATGGCGAAGCAATTTTTTTTTTTAGTGCCTAAATGTTTAATTAAAATTATATATTTCTCTATGTGGACATTTAGTTAAGAAGGCTTTGCTTTTTCACAAGAAAGGGGAAAACACAGAGGGCCAATGTTTGTGGAACATTCTAGTGTGCCAGGATCACTGTGTTAATTATCTCATTTCATCTTTGCAGTCATTCTCCAAGGTGGATCCTAATATCTTCATTTTACAGATGTCAGAGAATCAGTGGCAGATTTGGATTCTAATCCAGGGCTCTTTGGCTACAAATTTCCATTTGCTTTCTCCAACACCATTGCATCATCAAGTTACTTGTATTAATTTAGACAGTTGATTCTAAAATGGATATATGTTCCTGAATTAATTACTGGAATGATACATTTCTAGAGTATATATCCCAGAAACTGTGATATAAAATAAAAATATTGATTTCCTTAGTGGAAAAAGAGTGTTCAGGTTAAAACTATTTGCTTTTGCCGATCTTTGGTAAAACTGGAAACATAGATACAATTTTCGATGACCTATAGCGATTATAAATCTTGAGGGTAACCTTAATTGTTTTTAGAAAGCTTGTCTGTTTATCTAGACCGTATCTTGCAAAAAAGGCACTTCAAGATGTCATTATATGAATATTCAGAAACTAATAGAGTCTAGATGAGAATGTGTGATAATCTAAAGATATCATTTAAGTCGGGGCTTTAAAAATATATTACTTCCGGCTTCCCTGGTGGCGCAGTGGTTGAGAGTCCGCCTGCCGATGCAGGGCATACGGGTTCGTGCCCTCGTCCGGGAAGATCCCACGTGCCGCGGAGCGGCTGGGCCCGTGAGCCATGGCCGCTGAGCCTGCGCGTCTGGAGCCTGTGCTCCGCGACGGGAGAGGCCACAACAGTGAGAGGCCCGCGTACCATAAAATAACTTCAAGTGAAGAACAAGCCTCATAAACAAGTTCCTTACAATTTCCTATGGTCTAATTCCACCTTATCCCAAGTCCTTAAAAGCAGATTTATAAAAGGGAGAGGAAACAACTTTTCAGAATAAAAATTTGAAGCTCTCAAAGTAAAATATATTGATATTTTAATTGTATGAAATTGTATGAAATGGATTCTTTAATAATAGCTGGTGCTGGGACTGTCAAAACCTTTGCTGAAATTATTCAATGAGGAAGCTGGTTTATCGCTTTCTGGAGCTGGAGGGCTGCTCATGCTTTTAGTTTATAAGTTCCTTGGAGGGTTGTGATTGTCATTGCCTCTATTTTAACTCCCCATAATTTTCCATAATGGTATTTTGCACACTGAGGTTGCTTAGTTAAGGTTGACTACCAACTTATGGTCATTTAAATTCAAATCCAATTTTTGTGTTGATTGTGGTTTGAAAAACAGAAAAAAAAGTATATTTATTGCTCTTGTAAATGTTTTGTTTTTTTATCGAATATTGAATAGATATGAAGCAATACACCCATGAACCTATTGCCCAGCTTAATAAGTAGAATGATACAAGTTCATTGAACACTCTACATGCCCCCAGTGGTCCCAGGCTCTCTATACATGTGGCATCCCAGAGGAGGTAGTCTTCAACAGCTTGCTGGGTTTTTTTCTATTAACTTTTTGTATGGAGATATAATTCACATAACATAAAGTTCATTCTTTTAAATAAGTGTACAGATCACTGGTTTTAGTATATTGACAAGATTGTGCAACCATCACCGCTTTCTTATTCTAGAACATTTCTATCGCTCAGAAAGAAATCCTGTCCCCATTGTCAGTCACCCCTCACTCCCCACTTTCCCTAGCCCTTGGCAACCATTGATCTACTTTCTATATTTATGGGTTTCCGTATTCCAGACATTTCATATAGATGGAATCATACAATATATGGTTTTCTGTGTCAGCTTCTTTCCCTTAGCATAGTGTTTTCAAGATTCATCCATGTAGCATGAATCAGTACTTCATTCTTTTTTATGGCTGAATAATATTTCATTGTATGGATATATCACATTGTGTTCATACAGTTATCAGTTGATGGACATTTGGGTTGTTTCCACTGTTGGGCTATTATGAATAATGCTGCTATGAATATTCGTGTCCGGGCTTTTGTTTGAACAACAGTTTTCACTTCTGTTGGATATATACCTAAAGGTGGAATTACTGGGTCGTATGGAAATTCTGTTTAACTTATTGAGGAACTGCCAGAATGTTTTCCACAGTTGATGCACTGTTTTATATTCCTACTAGCTGTGTATTAGTGTTCTAGATTCTCTGCATCCTAGCCAATACTTGTTACTTTCTGTCTTTTTGATTCTAGTCATCCGTAGTGGGTGTGCAGTAGGATCTCAGCCTGGTTTTGATTTGCATTTCCTTAATGACAATCATAATGGTGGACATCTTTTCATGTGCTTATTAGCTATTTCTCTATCTTTGGAGAAATTTCTATTCAAGTTATGTGTCCTTTTATTGTTGGGTTCTAAGAGTTCCTTCTGTATTCTGGATGTTAGACCCTTATCAGATAACATGATTTGCACAAATTTTCTCACATTCTGTGGGCTCTTGTTTCACTTTCTTGATAGTGTCCTTTGAAGCACAACAGTTTTAAATTTTTATTAAGTCCAAGGTACTTTTTCTTTTGCTTTTGGTGTAATATCTAAGAAATCATTCCCTAAGCCAATGATCCAGTGCCACAAAGATTTATACTTATGTATTCTTCTAAGAGTTTTACCACTTAAGCTCTTACATTCACGTCTTTGGTCCATTTTGAGTAGGTTTTTGAGTATGGTATAGGGTAGCGGTCCAAATTTATTCTTTTGCATGTGGATATCTACTTTGTCCCAGCACCACTTTTTTTTTTTTAAAGCCTACAGCACCTTGGATTCACATTTGGTCTCCCATTCAAGTACTAACCAGGCCTAGACCCTGCTTAGCTTCCGAGATCAGACGAGATCAGGTACATTAAGGGTGGTATGGCCATAGATTCCACATCATTTCTGAAAGGACTGTGTTTCCCCATTGTATTGCAGAGCTTGATCTTTTTTTTTTTTTTTTTTTTTTTGAGGTACGCGGGCCTCTCACTGTTGTGGCTTCTCCCGTTGCGGAGCACAGGCTCCGGACGCGCAGGCTCAGCGGCCATGGCTCACGGGCCCAGCTGCTCCGCGGCATGTGGGATCTTCCCGGATCGGGGCACGAACCCCTGTCCTCTGCATCGGCAGGCGGACTCTCAACCACTGCGCCACCAGGGAAGCCCGAGCTTGATCTTTTTTACTGAACATTTTGATCTTGAGATTGATGCATATAACTATAATTCATTCACTTTTATGGCTGTAGAGTATGTGTTATATGAATCTGCCGTAATGTATTTAATTCATTCTTTGACCCATAGTGGGTTGTTTCCAGAGTTTTGCTTTTCTACACACTGTTGCTGGGAACATACTTAAACATGTTTTTTATTACCCACATGTGAGAGTGTCTTTCTAGGGAATATGACTAGGGGTGTAGAGTTATGCACATGTTTCCCAAAGTGATTGTAATATTTATGCTCCTATCAGCAATGTATAAGAGTTTATATCTAGGAAAACTCAGCTTCTAAACGTTCTCTTTGTTTAGTGTCTCCTTGAATAGTTATTACCCAAAGGAAAGAAGTAGTATTTGCAAGTGAAATTTGCTTCTTAGGCTTCTACTATTTTATTAGCAAGAATTATTATTATTTAAAAAAAATTTATTTATTTATTTATGGCTGAGTTGGGTCTTTGTTGCTGCGCGCGGGCTTCTCTCTAGTTTGTCGAGTGGGGGCTATGCTTCCTTGTGGTGCGCGGGCTTCTCATTGCGGTGGCTTCTCTTGTTGTGGAGCACGGGCTCTAGGCACACGGGCTCAGTAGTTGTGGCTCACGGGCTCTAAAGCACAGGCTCAGTAGTTGTGGCACACAGGCTTAGTTGCTTCGCGACAAGTGGGATCTTCCTGGACCAGGGCTCGAACCCGTGTCCCCTGCATTGGCAGGCGGATTCTTAACCACTGCACCACCAGGGAAGTCCAGCAAGAATTATTGTAAGCAAGCAAAAGGCCAGTAGCCGGAGAACCCAGTATCCAGTTAGTATCTCTTTAAATTTGTAAATATCAGTGTGAGGCTTAAACAGATCTTTGGCTCATTGAGGTGGTGAAGCTTTTGCTAATAGTGAATAAGGGTGTGTGTTCATTAAAGCAACATCACACCAGCCTATTATTACTCTCTTACATAGGGTCTGGGACTAGTATAGTGTAGCAGTTGGCAGAATCAGGGTATCAAGGGGTGAGGAGAGCTGCTTCACTTTCTTGGAACCCGCATATTATAGTTATGCTAAGACAAAATTGTGTCCATGATGATGAGAAACATACCCTGTCACATCCTATAGCATCATGTGAAAGGGTTGGCTGACACAAAGTTGGGTAGATGGTACTCAGAACATTGGAGGAGATGGAAATGCTCTCTGCTTGTGATTACAGGGAGTTACAACTGGAAAACACAACAGCTCTATGCTGGACCACCAGTGTGGTCCAGGTAGGTGGGTGTCAACAGGGATGGTCATGAGAAGGTGAAGAAAGGCCTCTGGAAGGCAGGTGGCTGGGGGGTGAAGGAAGCCTGCCTAGCAGCATCAGAAAAGCATGTGGGGAAGTGCTCCAGCTCAGAGTGGGACTCAGGGACAGGATGTCAGTTACAAAGCAGGAGTGAGGGTTGGGGGAAGAAGAGATGGGCAAGATGCCCCAGCCCTAGGGGCACTTGAGTAGTTCATCAGTTGCTGTATTCAAGAAACTGAAACTCAAATCCAAGAGAAATGGCAACTCAGTCTCAGGAACAAATTGATGTTCTGACTAGTGGTGTCGACTGAATGTTTATGGTCTCCCCCACCCCTCACCTTGACGTTAGCCCCAGGATGCCTGGAATTAACCAAGTCCTCCAACTCAACTAGATACTAAAGTCTTGATGACTCCTCACTCATTTGCATCCCTGTAATTATGCTCCTGATCTCTCGTGAACTGGGGAAAGAGCAGAAATTGGAAGATAATAAGTACTGGTATTCCATTTCCTCAAATATTTATCTTTGCACTTAAATTTCTTTTCCCTTTTATTGTATTATTTCCCGTTTACAGATTTCTTTTTGGTTCCTATCTATTGTTTCTCCATTATAGTTTTCCTCTGCAGTTAGTTGGTTCCTGGATGTAATTTCAGAGTATTTGAGAAGCTGAGAATGATGGGGGAGAAATTGAAAGTGTAGGTACAGAAAGAGATGACAGTGGGGGAATGAAATTTATTGTTCCTTTTGTCCAATGTGAAGCCAAAGCTGGAGGCTAGATCATTCAGAAAGAGAATTCAGTGTTTTCTAAGCTACCTGCATATAAGAATGACTTGATGGCGTGACCTGATTCAATACTTCTGAGGAGAGGATAAAGAATTTGGTTTTTGTTTGTTTGTTTTTTGCGATACGCGGGCCTCTCACTGCTGTGGCCTCTCCCGTTGCGGAGCACAGGCTCCGCACGCGCAGGCTCACGGGCCCAGACGCTCCGCGGCATGTGGGATGTTCCTGGACTGGGGCACGAGCCCGTATCCCCTGCATAGGCAAGCGGACTCTCAACCACTGCGCCACCAGGGAAGCCCAAGAATTTGTTTTTTTAGCAAACACTCCCCATGACTATAATAAACCAAATATGGGAATCAAACTTAAGCCTTTTTAAAATAAAGCACCCAAGTTGGACCCATTAGTTCGACTATAGAATTACTGAATATTTTTAGTATTGACAGAGAAAAATACTTTATAAAGTGCTTAAATTTATTTATTTATTTATTTTTGCGGTACACGGGCCTCTCACTATTGTGGCCTCTCCCGTTGCAGAGCACAGGCTCCGGACGCACAGGCTCAGCGGCCATGGCTCACGGGCCCAGCCGCTCCGAGGTATGTGGGATATTCCCGGACTGGGGCGCGTAACCATGTCCCCTGCATCGGTAGGCGGACTCTCAACCACTGTGCCACCAGAGAAGCCCATAGATTGTAAGTTTCTTAATAACAAGACCCATGTCGCATTCTTCTCCGAATCCCTAGGGTCAGCACACCCTCTTTTACAGTGAGTCTAAGCCTTTCAGTGTGACATTTAAAAAAAATAATAAATTTATTTATTTATTTATTTTTGACTGTGTTGGGTCTTCGTTGCTGCGCACGGGCTTTCTCTAGTTGCGGTGTGCAGGCTTCTCATTGCGGTGGCTTCTCTTGTTGTGGAGCATGGGCTGTAGGTGCGCGGGCTTCAGTAGTTGTGGCACGTGGGCTCAGTAGTTGTGGCTTGCGGACTCTAGAGTGCAGGGTCAGTAGTTGTGGCACATGGGCTTAGTTGCTCCACGGCATGTGGGATCTGCCCGGACCAGGGCTCGAACCCGTGTCACCTGCATTGGCAGGTGGATTCTTACCACTGTGCCACTAGGGAAGTCCCTTGTGTGACATTTAAAGTCCTCCAGGGCAGACATCCCCCACCCTCATCTTCTGCCCCTCCCTTGTATCCCCTGCTTGGCCAAATGAAGTTAATTGCATTCCCCCAATGTATTATGTAGTTAACTTTTAATATCTCTTCTTTTTATTGCCTTGGCTCTCTTGAAAATAGAGCTAACAAGATTGTTGGCTATTAGAGTTACATGGACATGGTTATATAATGGCTTCACAATGCCCTTAATAAATGAAATCTAAAATGTTACATCTTTTTGAACCCAGAAACTCATTCTGACTTTTTTCACTCTGAAGAATTATAACATTTTCTGAAGATCATGTTGTCCTCTTCCTTCCTCTGGATGTTATGCAAGGAACTTTGGTTGAAAATGATGAAGTCCCGACTTAGATAGGATAAATATGCAATAGTCACGTCTTTCGGAAGGAAAACATTGACTTTTAAAAATCGTGCTTGCCTGAAAAACAAACCTGAGTGTTTTTTATATTTATGTGTAAAAATGTGCTGCCATTCTTTGCCCTCATTTGTATGTTGAAAAACGATTGCAAAATTGAAGGTGCACCAACATCAGTGTCATGTGTGTTTAATATGGAAAATAGCATGGCAACGACTGGACTCTTTATGAACACAGGTACGAACTCTGAAAAACTCACTTCATTTTCCAAATAACGCTTTGTCCTTTTTTGTATGTAAATGGGCACCCCTTTTCATTATTCATATGTATTGCTATTTTATTTACAGTGGAGTTTTGCATAATTTCACCCACTGTCAAATTAGGTTAAGATCCTATATTTTCAGCTACAGATGCATAAACCTAGCGAAAACGAGACGGTCATGGGGAGCTGGGACAGATGCAGTGTATTTCTGCCTAGATTCTTTGGCCCCCAGCCTCTTGTTGAGGTTCTCAGGGTGCAGGGATGCTGATGTACCTTGATAGGGTCCTGCCATATTTGAGAAGTAAGGGTTTATAAATAGTCCCAACATCCAGGACCCCTCCTGGTTCCTAAGCTCAAAGTGGTGTCTGCAACGAAAGCGGAGGCAGAGTTAACAGGATCTGCGTATAGTCTCTTGGTTGCCAGCCTTCCTGATCTTCTAAAAGGCCCGTTGCTCCACAAATCTAGAGTACTGAAAGGCCTGGGTTGAATCTCTTCTATTTTCTATACAATTCTGCGTGTCTTTTGAGGTGGGTCATATATCGTTGCACACTTTTAAAATAATTTCTCATCAGTTGTCCCCCTGAGAGCATACTTTTGTACTTGGCACCGTGGAAAAGGTCTCTCTGGTTTCCCGCAGACATGGGGGCCCTGACTGCTTAGTCAGTGGAATACAACAACGTATTAGGGGTATCCTTCCCTTGGGAAGTGCATGTCATAAATCTCACTGACAGATGATTCAGGTCTTAAGGCTCCTAAGCACATAACCTCATTATCAGGAGATGATTGTGTAGTAGACTAAGATCTGCCTATAGCCTTGCAGATTATTATAAAGCACCCCCCCCAATACCTTTTTTTGTGTGTGTGTGGTATGCGGGCCTCTCACTGTTGTGGCCTCTCCCATTGCGGAGCACAGGCTCCGGACGTGCAGGCTCAGCGGCCATGGCTCATGGGCCTAGCCGCTCCGCGGCATGTGGGATCTTCCCGGACCGGGGCACGAACCTGTGTCCCCTGCATCGGCAGGCGGACTCTCGACCACTGCGCCACCAGGGAAGCCCCCCATACCTATTTTTATTAGAGACTAAATTTCTAACTTGCTCAATTTGTTTGTTTATGGCAGCGCTGCTCTGCCGGTCCTAGGAGAAGACAATTTTACATTTAAATGGAAGATTCTAACTTTGCTTAGTAAGTAATGACCTAGAAATTACAGTGCAGGGAAATGGGATTTCAGTGTTTCATGAAAAAAGTTCCTATCAGAAGAGCATCGTGTTTTTCATTTTTTGGATAGGTAGGCAGATTTCTACCTGTTCCGTGAAACAGTCTTGTTAGAGGGGGAGGAAACGAACAAGAAAGGCATTAGCGACCAAGGATGACAGTCATTTTAGGTTTTCTGCTTAATATAATCATGATGAAAATGAATGCCCTCGACCAGAGAAAACACACAGTACTGATGCCTTGGGTTGTGTTCAGAGATCTCTCAGCCTGTGAGAACTTCATGTTACTTGGGTCTAGCTTGGCATTGCAAAGTAACTAGCTCTTTTTATGCCAGCTGACAGAGGACCACACCTTCTTTGCCCAGATTAACACTGGATTGAGAATTCAGTGAATTTAAGCAGAGATGGTGGCTTGCAACCACAACTAAAAGCTTGCTTAGAGGGAGAAGGAGAAAAGGAGAGGGAAAATGTGGAAGCAAGAAAGATGGCAATAGGAGGTTGGAAAAGGCTGGCAGCAGGTGCAGGGGATGGAGGGGTACATGTGGCAGAGAAGTAGAAGCTCTCTCTGAATTGTTCAATCAGCTCTGTTTCATTGGCACAGATTCTAGAAGTTTCCTAATTCTTGGGTAGAGCATAGATAGGGTGTATTTCCTACGAAGCCAGATTTATATCCAGCAAACATTATCTCAGGTTGCTGTGCCAGACTCATGCATCCTTCTCTGTGTCTTTGTCTCAAGTTTTGTGGATTCGGTACATGCTTTAGATCTCAGAGCTAGCCAGGCTTTCATGCTTGTTTGGGATACTTTCTAGTTTTGACTTTAAAATGGGATCAGGAGAATTCTGAGAAAGGGAAGTCCCTCTTTTTCTCTGAATTACAGAGTAAACGGACTCATGTTAAAAAATTCTTTTATTCCGGAATGATCCACCTCTGCCTGTACATAAAGCACAAAGTTATCAGAGACATTTTCCTTTGTGCTCTGTGGGCCTGACATGAGTCTGCCTTTGATTCCCAAGGGGGTGTCAGGAAAGCACTGCTTTTCAGATTGGAGGTATAAAAAGGTACTCCATGGAAGGGAATATATTTTATTGATCAATGATTAGTGAGTCTTTTTTATGACATGCTTTGTATTAAATGCGATTTGAAAACCTTCAAAGGAAGATTCGCAGGAATTACTAAGTCACGGCCTGTCGGCATACCTCCGAATGCAGCCAGAAGCAGGGGAGCAAAAAATCTCAGTGTGTAGCAAGATCTCTAAATTCTTGGAGGCACATGACGTGAATCCGTTCAATTTTCTGCTTGTGTTTTTATTTCCAGTGCATTTCCTGACATTTATGTATTTTCTCCTCATAGAAGCACTTATAGTGCCTTGGTACTCAGGCTTATTTTCCAGTATTTCTTCTGATCAAATCAGTAGTCCTCTACTTACATAGTCTGTATGCAGTGGAAGGAAAATCAGAAATGCCTAATGTGGGTCCTAATTCATAAAGAGCCTACTAAGAATCTCACCATCCATGAATAATGCATTGTCCACGAAGTTAACTAGAACATACTCAGCTCCAGTCCATTTGTGGGGAGGGGGCTCTTTTAGGGTCCTTCTGGGTGCACGGGGGAAGGTGGTACTTTGGGAGACCTCTGCACACCTCTCCCTGGCTTCTTCCCTTCCAGGTAGGCTGAGCATAGGCTTTCTTCTTTATGGTGCTTGTGAGAACTTGGTAGGTGGAAAAAGAACTGTTAGTTTTTCACCCTGTGTTGGATTCATTCACACGTACAGCATAGGATCAATGTCTTTTATCTTGGTGCCAAAGACTTGGGAAAAGCAGATGGTAAATTTCAAAACCCATTTATGTTGTTCCTAACCCCTTTGTATAGCATGGCATTAGGGAAAGAACCAGGTTGCTCTATCAGATGACACCTTATCCAGGTTATGGCTGTTCTTAAATGGCTTTATGTGAAGTCCCACTCTTTTTGTGGTCTTAGAGAAGTTATCTTAAAGCTTCCTGTGCCTTAGTTTCCCTACCTCCTTGAAATGTGGCAAAAGTACAGTGTCCATTGGTCTAGTCAGTATTTATCAGGTTCTGGGAATACAGTGGTGAGTGAGCCAGCAAATCCTTCCTTGATGGGGCTTACAGTCTAGAAGGGCCAAGCAATTAGAGACCTTCCAGAGATAATAACTAGAGGTGAATTCCACATGTAGATGATACATGAGGCCAACAGGAAATGACCTCAAATTGAAGTTAAGATTCACAGTATGAGAGTTTAATATCTGTGAACCCTTGGAACCCAGCAAGGTGAGCTGGTATAACTTGCAGGAAGTATGACTCACTTGTGACTGTAATGAAGAAGGCGTAAACCTAATCATCTGAAGAAAGACTGTACCTATATATGCTGCGAAAGACTGAAAGGAGAGGCAAGGAAAAATAAAATAAAAATAAAAGGAGAGGCAGAGAGCAAAACAAAACAGCACGTCCCCAGGGCTGTCCCAGGAAGTGAGGAGGTCGTAGACCTTTGACATTGTCCAGCTATCATTACATAGAGTTGGGGGGAGAAAACAAAACAAAATAGGGTTTTGGGGATAGAATGAATTTGAATCCCAATTTTGCCACTTCTTACTAGGTGCTTGACCTTGGACAAGTCACGTCAACCCTCTGAGCTTCCGTGTGCTCATCTTTTAAAGTGTGCCGAGACAGGGAACTATATTCAATATCTTGTAGTAACCTATAATGGAAAAGAATCTGAAAAAGAATAGAGATATATATACATGTATAACTGAATCACTTTGCTGTACACCAGAAGCTAACACAACATTGTAAATCAACTATACCGCAATAAAAAAATAAATAAAAGTGGGCTGAGAAAGAGTGGTCGTGTGGTCGTGCCTCAGTGCCTTCTGTGGCCTATGCACTTAGCAAATGTGGCTCTTCCCGAAGGGATGAAGCTCAGATTTGGACCCAGCAGCTAGGTCTTAATTCTGTTACTCCCAAGACTTCAGCATCCTTGCCTTTTTTTTTTTCTTTTTAAATATGGGAAAGAGTACAAGGAAGAGCTGCATTTTAATTGTATTACTGCTTAACTGCTAATTGTTTTGATAGATGGAAAGAAGTCCATTGATTCTTCGTGGAGGAGTGCTTGCTGGAGAGTGAGTCAGGCGTCTGCGTTAACTCGTTCAGAAGCTTTTTGTGGCAGATTGATTTAAAAACCTCCCGACAAGACGGGAGGATTTTGTTTAATAGAAATATTGTCAGGATGGCATTGAGATTTGGGTGTGGCTTTCAAATCAAGCAATACAAGTTGAATAAAGGTCTTTTCCCTAACAGACAGAAGAATCTTGATGGATTGGGGAAATACTCACCATCATCTTGCAGGGCTTTGCCTGGGGGAGGTAATATTTGCCTGGAGCACCCTCACCCCCACCAGCAGGCCTGCTGGGGAGAGCTGGTGAAATATGGTCACTAGTACTTTCAACCTACAGGGTTACGTGGTTTACCTGCGTTGAATGAAATGGGTGTGCTCCCAACTGTATCTATGTGGGTTTCCATCCTGGGTTCTGGGGTCAAGGGCAAATAGGAGAAGGTTGCTAAAGAAAAGAAGAGAGTTTCTGTAGCTCCTTCAAAAGCAGGCTCCAGATTTGTATTCTCCAGCCTGGAAGGAATATGTGGTCTGAGTCTCACATGAAGAGAGTCGCAGTGTTCCTTCTTGAGCGTCTTGGTCCTTATTTGGATTCAGTGCTGAAACATCCGGATCAGTTTCACAGAAGAGGTTTTGAGTAGATTCCTTGCAGATCTGCAAGTCACACTTCTGTGGAACTGGTTTTAACACCAATCCAAACCCCACTGGTGTTCCTGTTACATTTTACAGCTATTCATATGCCCCTGTATAAATGACCTCTGCAGAGAAAGAAGAATCACTAGTTCATTGTGCAGGAAGATGGGGCCCTCAGAAATAGCTACAGCTTCTTCAAGACCTGTCACCCGTTCAGAAGGTGCATTGCTTCACCAGAAATCCAGTTTACTTTAGGCAAAATTTTTCTTAAAGGGCCAGCTAGTGACTGTTTTTGGCTTGGCAGGCTACAAGGTCTCTGGCACAATCATTCAATGCTGCCACTGAAGCTCAAAAACAGCCATAGGCAATAGGTTAGAGGGATGAGTATGAGACTGCATTTCAATAAAACTCTATTTACCAAATAGGCCATTGGTCCTCAACCTCTGGTTTGCTGACACCTGCATAGATCATCATAAACTTCCTGTACTCTTCGAAGTATGAAAATTATACTTTGCAGTAAGAAACTCATTTGAATATAAATATATGTTTAGAGTTTCTATATTGAAGTATCACAATGTTTTCTTACAACTTATTTAATTTTTATATAAATGTTCCACATTTATTTCCTGAAAATTGGATTTCTCATTTGCATTGCTTGGTAAGGGCACCCATGTTTGATATGAAACAAATTAATTGATAATGCTGGAATTCCTATGCACGTTGAAGTTCACTTTCACTTGCCAACGACGTTCTCAGCACCGTGTTCCGTGCTTCTCTCCTTTGTAGCAAATGCAAGTGTGAGGTCCCTTTGACTCCTTAATACCATGGAGGTGCCATCCCAGGCCACTCTCTCCTAGTCCCAATTCCCCCCGGGAGAAGTTCTCCTGGTTGTCTGGAATGAGTTCACATTAATACGCAGGGCTTTGTGGCACTGTGAGATGCTGGCTACTTTACTCCTTTCCCACCATTTACAGTTTCTCACTATTAAAACCTCCTCCGACTCCTCTCACAAGAGCGTGTGATCCGGATTTGCCGGATTTTCAAAGTCTTCCTTTCTTGCACGTGAACATTGGCTGCACCCGGAGCTTGGCTGCGAACTGATTATTCTCACCAGGACCTGTTAACACAAATTCCATCACTCCCAAGGCTAAAAATAAACCGTATTTAACACTTGGAAGCAAAATTCCAAGCAAATATATAATCTGATTTGATTGAATCTTTGTTGAAAACGTTCATGGTGGAATCAAATGCTTACTTTTAAGGTGGAAGATGGCATTCCTTCTGTGAGCCGGTAGATAGAAATCAATTCCATCTATCAACTGATGTAATCACAGAGATTGATGGATGCCTCAGCATCTGAAATGGCACTATTTCATCTTGTTTAAGAGTGTTCCCCCTTAGGGACTTCCTTGGTGGCACAGCGGTTAAGAATCCGCCTGCCAATGCGGGGACACGGGTTCAAGCCCTGGTCCGGGAAGATCCCACATGCCGCGGAGCAGCTAGGCCCATGCGCCACAACTACTGAGCCTGTTGTCTAGAGCCCGCGTGGCACAGCCCACTGAAGCCTGTGCGCCTAGAGCTGGTACTCCGCAAGAGAAGCCACCGCCATGAAAAGCATGCGCACAGTAACGAAGAGTAGTCTCTGCTCGCTGCAACTAGAGAAAGCCTGCGTGCAGCAATGAAGACCCAACGCAGCCAAAAATAAATTAATTAAAAAAAAAAGAGAGAGAGAGAGAGAGAGTTGTCCCCCGTCCCCTCCCCCGGGAATTCCCGGGCCTTCCAGTGGTTAGGACTCAGTGGTTAGGACTATGATCCCGCAAGCCGCGCGGCCAAAAGAAAAACAAAAAAAATAAGAGGGTTTCCCCCTCCAGTTGTGGCACATAGCCATTGAGGATCAGTCTTCTATTTAAATCATGGTGCTACATTAGAGGACTTAGGAATATTTAGTGTTTGTGTGTCCAGCTAGTGTCTGTGTAATATAAAAACATACTATGCTTAGGAGATAAAAATATTAATATAGTCATTTGTGACAGAATTATAGATGATTTTAAACTTTCTTATAATTTGTTTTACAAATGCTCAATTATGAATATGTATTACTCTAAGAAAAACAGTACAAAAGCTTTCGAAGTTTTTTTTTGTCTGTGACCCACAGTAAGAAATATTTTACAATTTACATCCCGACCCAGTACAAACATGCATTTATGTATTTATACAATTAAAACAAGCGTTTCATGAAGTATTAGTTAACCTTTGTGCTACCTGTCCTTATCTCCTGATGTTTTCTATTTTTCTATTCTATTTTACTGAAGAAAATGAAAGAAAGAAAGGAAGAAGAGAATGAAGGTATTTACCAACTAAAATGACCTCATGAACCCCTGATGCGTAAATTGAAAAATACTGACTATTGTGCAATGGTGCCAGTCTTGTATTTCATGGGTCAGTAAAATTTCAAAAGAAATTTTGGCACTTGATGTAAGATTAACTCTCTGCTGCTGCTCTGTGCCATAAACAACTTGGAAGTTGAAAGACCTTTATTAGGTGTTTCTACTTTTGATGAACTGTCCCTTTAAGGATCATTGACATAAACAATGCTTCTTCTAAAAAAACTTTCCTGTATTGTCTCACCCTGGAGATTTACCCTTCTTACATTTTCTCCCATCTTTTAACCTCCTGTCAGCCTCTTTATACCTTTATTCATGACGGGAACACAGCTTGTTTGGCAGTTTTAGGGGACAGTTAGAAAATATTCCTTGACAGTGCCATGAGTTTGCAGTTTTTAAGTTGTGGTTTTGGCTAGAGAGGACTTAGATGGGTGAGCGGAATACTAAGAATAGGGGAAAGATGTGCTTCTGTTTAATTACATGGTAATTTGTAAAACAGACCGGTTTCTGTGGCCCTTGAATGCTAATGTAGATTTGTCCCTTACTTAAAAGCATAAAGCCGGAGGAATGCATAACTCACACATTTCCACACATTTTAGATCTCCAAGGGCTCCACGTGCATCAGTCTGAAAACCTTTTCTTCGTTTATCTTCGAAGTGGTGACTTTTTTGGACACCGGGTTGTATGTCTATTTCATCAGCAACACCTGTATTTACAATGTCCTCTCTTTGGCTCAGTCTGATATTTTCAGTTTCAGATGGCACCAGCCACACCCCTGTATTTCCCCAGTGGATTAACCCTCCAGGAAAGTTGCAGCCATCTGAAACTCTCAGGAAACAAGCTGGGTGTGCCTGATAAGGAAGGTTGAACAAAATCATGTAAATTTTTCTAGGATGTTTTCTGTCATAGTAGCTAACATTTTGCTGGGCTTGCTATGTTCTAGAAACTTTGTTACAGGCTTTCTGAACATCAAATAAAATTTAACTCTAAGAAAAAATGAAATACTCCTCTGCCTTGATCTCTTGAGGGATCTTTGTAAACATCAGCTATTATAGTGTATCCTACCTATGGATTTCGGCTCTGTGGGACTATTGTTCTCATTTAACCTATCACTATTTATTGAGTGATTATTATGTGCCAGACACTGCTCTGGGCACTAGGGATGTGCAGCCACATGTCAAGGAATGCCTGGGGCCACCAGAAACTTCCTGCTTTCTGCATGGGAGGACCCAGACAATAACGTATAAACATAAAAATATAATGTAATGTCAGGTAGAGATTTTAAAAAGGCAGGATAAAGGAGCAGGGAGTAGGGATGGGAGAAGCAGTGGGGAAGGCCTTTGATGAAATGACATTTGAGCTGAGACCTGCATGAATCATGGGAACAAGCCTTGCAGATATTTGGCAAAAGAGCCAATTGCTTCTGCGTTAAATGGTTCTCCCTCTTCTGCTTTTTATAGTTTTCCTGTCTTCTCCTTGCTTGAGCCAGACCAACGGAAGCCAGATCTAGAGAGGAGACAGAGCTACAAGTGTGCCTTAGGGAAGGCAAAGGGCTTAGCTGCAGCTGCAGGGGCAGGTCTGGACACGTGGGTGACGCCGCATAGGGAGAGTGCGGTGGCTGCTATGATCAGCCAAGCTTGCAGGCAGTTGCATCAGAGGACCACCCAGCCGGGGGAGAAGAGGCATCCAAAGAATAGTCCGGCGGCCAGCAGGCCAGCAGAAGTACAGTACGGGCTGAATGGGGGTGTTGTCAGCAGAGACCACAGGTGGCACTGCTACTCGGGCTCAGAACAGAACCTGGCTCTCCAAGGGCATGGAGCAGAGCAAGGCTGGAGCACAGAAGCAGGAACTCTGCTTTAAGAGAGCACCTTGATTACATATGTTAAGGAGGTCACGCGTTTAGTGCTTAGAACCAGGGCTGCAGCTTGGGAATGAGTCTTGCAGCAACTGACTTAATGCTGACACTTCAGCTATGGAGCCAGGGTCCTGTGTCCCCTCCTCCTGCTCATATAGGATGACCAGAAACTTCTTTGCATCCCTTTGAATGCCATCGGCTGTCTGCCGCTCTCTGTTATACTGCCTGTCCATTTGCACATGTTGATTGCCTCCTCTGCCCAGGAACTCATTAGCTTACCAGCAAAGGGATGCTCTCAACCCTGTTCAGACAGTTTCCTCTTCCGGCTCTCACAGGCCTATAACATAACCTTCACATTCCCCTTGGCAAAATGCTGTCATCTTTTTGGGGGAGGTAGACTAGAAGCCAAAAGCACAAGATCTAGACTCAGACCACCTGGTTTGAGCCCTGGCTCCCCTTGGCAAGTGACTCAACCTCAGTTACCTCATCTGTAAAATGGGAATAATAATAGCACCTACCCTGTAGGATTTTTGTGAAGATGAAATCCCCCCACAGTGTCTGGACCCATGAGTGTCACTGCTTTTTACATGTCTTTGTGCCCTCACTAAACTGGGAAGCCCTCCAGGCACGTCCCTGTCCTCATGGGGCTGACATTCTACTGGTGGAGACAGACCATAAGTAAGCGAACACAGAAATAAATAATATAATTTCAGATGGTATTGAGTGTAATAAAGAAAAATCAAATTAGGGTAATATAATCAAGTGACCTAAGGTACCTGTGGGTGTGCGTATGGGTGCTATTTTATTTTATTTTATTTTCACAAATAAGATCTTTTATTTGTCACCATTAAAAGTCTGAATTTTAAACAGATTCTTGGACTGGTGGCTCATATCCATCAGCTTGTTCAACTTTAGCACCTGTCTCATCCCCAGTAGCTTTTCTAGAACTACTACCTTTACCATGTAGCTCCATGAGTTTTCCCAATTCAAACTTGGTCTTCTTCAGCTTTTTACTTTTCTAACAAAGACATCATGGAGCTGATAAATAGGTTGACAGGCCTTTTCTATGTCTTTTCCAATGCTGTCTGGAATCCTGCAAACCAGTAATGATATATTAGAATAAACCTACACTTCATTTAATATGGGTGCTATTTTATTTTTTAAATTAATTAATTAATTAGTTAATTAATTAATTTATTTTGCTGCGTTTGGTCTTCGTTACTGCACACGGGCTTTCTCTAGTTGTGGCGAACAGAGGCTACTCTTCATTGCGGTGCGTGGGCTTCTCATTGCGGTGGCTTCTCTGGTTGCGGAGCACAAGCTCTAGGCGTGTGGGCTTCAGTAGTTGTGGTGTGTGGGCTCAGTAGTTGTGGCTCACGTGCTCTAGAGCACAGGCTCAGTAGTTGTGGTGCACGGGCTTAGTTGCTCCACGGCATGTGGGATCTTCCCGGACCAGGGCTCGAACCCGTGTCCCCTGCATTCTTAACACTGTGCCACCAGGGAAGTCCCTATGGGTGCTATTTTGAATAAGATGGATGGAGAAGGCTTTTCTGAGGATTTGACATTTGAACAACGGTAGGATCCAAGTGACAATCTGGAGGACAGCCGTCCAGGTAGAGGGAGACAGAGGGGTCAGCAAGTGCTGGCGTGACCTTGGTGTGTTTGAACGAGGAGGAGAGTAAGGGTAGAGCTGGGTGAACAGGAGGAGCACAGACAGGGTGAAGCGAGGGCAGGGGGAGGAGAGGGGACGGAGGGATGAAGAGGGCAGACTGTGAAGGGCTTCAGGGCCTGGCCAGGAGTTTGGGGTGTGGTCTCCTTACAGCGGGAGCCACTGAGAGTTATAAGCAGGGGAGTGACATGATTTTTTTAATATATAAATTTTTATTTATTTATTTATTTATTTTTGGCTGCATTGGGTCTTCGTTGCTGCGCACAGACTTTCTCTAGTTGCAGCTAGCGGGGGCTACTCTTCCTTGCGGTGCATGGGCTTCTCATTGCAGTGGCTTCTCTTGTTGTGGAGTATGGGCTGTAGGTGCGCAGGCTTCAGTAGTTGCAGCACGTGGGCTCAGTAGCTGTGGCTCACGGGCTTAGTTGTTCCACGGCATGTGGGATCTTCCCGGACCAGGGCTCAAACCTATGTCCCCTGCATTGGCAGGTGGATTCTTAACCACTGCGCCACCAGGGAAGCCCACAGTGGTTGTTTTTGATATGCTTGTTTTGGAGGTGGGAAGGTTCTCACTCTGGACATCCACTGATAGACCTGCAAGATTATGAATCTTGACATGTAGTCTTGAAACCGTGCACCTCAGATTGGGACTTGAACCCACGCAGCCGGAACTCAAACCCGGCCAAAACCCACAGTCTTCCAACTGAGATCACAGCTGGTTTCAGGACTTAATGAAGCTCAGGTTATTGACGTCTCATCGCAGAAAGAATTCAGTGAGAGACCAAGTGATAGGTAAGAAGTGGATTTGTTTAGAGAGAAACACACTCCACAGACAGAGGGTGGGCCACCTCAGAAGGTTAGAAAGGCCGAGTGACATGATTTGATTTCTGTCTCTTTGCTGTATGGAAAGTCGAGGCAAGAGGAAGAGCAGGGATAGAAGGGCACCAGGGATTCTTGGACTTCAGGGATGTTGAGGTTCAGCGATTTGTTCTGATGGCCTTTCGGGGGAGGTGGGGTACTCAGTTAGTTTGATGATAGCCTTCTGTGGTAGGTCTGATAGTGTCCCCTCAAAATTCATGTCCACCCAGAACTTTAGAATGTGACCTTAATTGGAAATCGGGTTTTTGCAGATGTAGTCAGTTAAGAACCTCGAGATGAAATCATCCTGGATATAGGGTGACTGGGATCCTTACATGAAGAGAGGACACAGACACAGAGAAGATGGCCTTGTGAAGGCGGAGGCAGAGGTTGGGGACATGCAGCTGTAAGTCAAGGAATGTCTGGGGCCACCGGAAGCTGGAAGAGGCAGGAAGTATTCTTCCCTAGGGCCTTCAGGGGGAGTGTGGCCCTGCTGACACCTTGATTTTGGACTTCTAGCTTCCAGAGCTGTGAGAGAATAACATTTCTGTTGCTTTAAGTGACTCAGGTGGTATTATTACTCTGTTATTGCAGCCACAGGAAACTAATGCAGTTCCTAAGGGTCTTTGGTCTCTTAGGAGATTGCACTGGGGTGGAGGGTGGGAGTCTTATCAGGAGCTTTGACAGCTCTTTAGACCTCCCTTAACATCAGGGAGGGTGGTCTTAACCAGGAACTTGAAGGAGCATTAGTAGCCCAGAGGAGGCGTCTGATGAATGTTGGTTGAATGAATGAATGAATGCATGAATGAGTGAGTGAATGAATAGGCCTGTCTGTGAATGCATAGGGCCGTGATCTGCCCTGACCATCATTAAATAGCCCCAATTGTGATAATTATAAGCTGCCATCTACAGTGGCATGGATGCCCCTTCTGCCATGTGCCTTCTAAGCTCCTGCAGGTTGAGAAACCAGATTAATTAAGATCTTTGGTAGAATTTGGATGAGAAGGACGGAGTTCCTGAGTGAGAGCCTACGTGACTTTCGAATGCATAGAATGTGTGGATTTTAGAATCTGGACTTTTAACACTGATTTTCTGAGCTCAGGGGTAATTTTTTCTTCCTTCCTTTTACATGTTCATTTAGCTGGGTCAAATTAGGAGAACTGGAGAAGCAATCCAGACATATAATCCTCTGCCTCAGCAACAAAAAGCAGTCCTGCTGATGGTTTATTGCTACTAATTTTTTTGTTTTGTTTTGTTTAGAGGTTGAAACTGCTGAACAGTGAGAGGAAACTCCAGGCCACCAAAACTTTATTTTATTGTAATCCTGCCAGGGGCCCACCCCCTCTGCTACTATAAATTTCTCTTGGCCTGTCCTGTAGAAAGTGTACATGGGCTGAGATCAAGCTTTTTTTTTTTTTTTTTAATTAAACTAATGGATTGCACTCTCCTCCATAAAACACGGGTCCAGGTGGTGATGCCCTGCTGAGCATCAGTCTCTCCCAGGAAGCCTGGCCCTTTGTCTTAGTGATACAAATTCCTCCTGTCGTAGTCTGGACACACAGTAGGTACTGAATGAATGCTTCTTTAATTGAAATCAGGGCTGAAATGCAAAACTGTTTGGGCATGTGTACCTGGACAGTGTCCATTTCTATGTCAGTTTCTCTCCCGTGTAGTTGATGAGCTTCCTAATGTTGATTTTTAAAAGAACGAAGAACTGTATTTAGTTAATTTAAAAAAATGCAGACTAGGATTCAGAACAGCTGTGTTTGCTGTTGGCATGGCTGTTATCCTCCTCATGCTGGTGTTTTGTCACAACAGTACCACATTGTAGAAACAAAAGTTTAGAAAGAGGGGCGGAAGGAGGGGGGTGGGATGAATTGGGAGATTGGGATTGACATATATACACTAATATGTATAAAATAGATAATAATAACCTGCTGTATGAAAAATAAATAAATAAAATAAAATTCAAGGAAAAAAAAAGGAAAAAGGATGACTTTTCATCCTCCAGCTACCAGTACAACCTGCAGCCTCAGCGCACAGTACTTAATTTTGTATCTGGTAATAGGGCGCAGAGTCAATTCTTTTTTTTTTTTCTTTTTAACATGTTTATTGGAGTATAATTGCTTTACAATATTGTGTTAGTTTCTGCTGTATAACAAAGTGAATCAGCTCTGCATATGCACATCCCCACATCCCCTCCCTCTTGCGCCTCCCTCCCACCCTCTTTTTCCCACCCCTCCAGGTGGTCACAAAGCACCGAGCTGATCTCCCTGTGCTATGCGGCTGCTATCTTACATTTAGTAGTGTATATTTGTCAATGCTACTCTTTCACTTCTTCCCAGCTTACCCTTCCCCCTCCCCGTGTCCTCAAGTCCTTTAATAAAGTGCCTTTATTCCTGTCCTGCCCCTAGGTTCATCAGAACCTTTTTTTTTTTTTAGATTCCATATGTATGTGTTAGCATACGGTATTTGTTTTTCTCAGAGATAATTCTGTGAAGCAGATGTGTGAAGGGCTGATCCTTATGGAAGCTAACTTTTTTTGTTTTTTAATTTATTTTTGGATGCATTGGGTCTTTGTTCCTGTGTGCGGGCTTTCTTTAGTTGCAGTGAGCTAGGGCTACTCTTTTGTTGCAGTGCGCTTCTCTTGTTGCGGAGCATAGGCTCTAGGCACGCAGGCTTCAGTAATTGTGGCACACGGGCTCAGTAATTGTTGCTTGCGGGCTCTAGAGCGTAGGCTCAGTAGTTGTGGCGCGTGGGCTTAGTTGCTCCGTGGCATGTGGGATCTTCCTGGACTGGGGCTCAAACCCATGTACCCTGCATTGGCAGGCGGATTCTTAACCACTGCGCCACCAGGGAAGCCCTGGAAGCTAATTTCTTATAGAAATAAATATATTCTGCAGCCCTGGGAAGGGGGGCGTGAAATTATTCTAAGACGCTTCCTTTTTGAGTGCGTTTGAATATGTTCATGGGTTGTGTAGAATTTTTTGCATCCCGTTATCCAATGTATCACCTTTTGACACATTTCTTGTTTATAAGTATCCCAGCCAGTGATGAATACAGAAAGAAGATAAAGGAAAAAAATAAAATGAGCAGGAAAACAAAAGAAGCAAACAAGCAAGTCAAAAAAAAGGGAGGGGGGGGGAATCTTCCCTGGTGGCACAGTGGTTGAGAATCCGCCTGCCAATGCAGGGGACACGGGTTCCATCCCTGGTCAACATGCCGTGGAGCAACTAAGCCCATGAGCCACAACTACTGAGCCTTCACTCTAGAGCCCGCGAGCCACAACTACTTACTGAAGCCCGTGCGCCTAGAGCCCGTGTTCACAACAAGAGAAGCCCTCGCACCGCAATGAAGAGTAGCCCCCCGGTCACCGCAACTACAGAAAGCCCGCGTGCAGCAACGAAGACCCAACTCAGACAAAAAAAACCCCAAAGCCCCACAAAACCCAAAACCTCTTTCCCAGTAGGTAATAACTTTGGATGTAAAACTTATCAGGCAGGCAGGAGGAGGGTGAAAAGTCTGCCTAAAATGAGAGCTGTCTGTAGGCTGCATTCAGGTTATCACAGGTCACCTGCAGGCTGGAACATGGCCAAAACTAGGGTGAGGCTATTGAGACACGCCCCTGGGGACCCAAATTGAAGGGGTATCCCCCAAACTCCATAATCACAATGAATAATATTTTTAATCCATTGTATTTAAAAAATCATCATTAATGCAAAATGTTCCTATGCTGAATAAAATATCAAAATGTTGAGTGCAGGATCTGACGCTGCACGGGCAAACTCAAGCTCATTCACCTCTCTAACCAGAACGTCACTGAGCTCTCAAAAGGAAAAATTTCTCCTTACTCTAAGCCTGGCTTCGCTCTGAGTTTGAATTCTAGCTCCTTTAGGACCAGCTCTATGAGCTCAGGCTCTCAACTCAACCTTTCTGAGCTTCCTTTTGTAAAATAAAGATAGCGCTTTCCATTGTAGGGCTCTGGGGTGGTTTAAAAAATATGCCTGTGATATACTGGGCACATAGTAGATGCCCAATAAACCATAGCATTGAATAATTCATAGTTACTCACAGAGAATTCAGTTCTTCAGGAGACCCAAGCAGGTCCTGCCTCTTACACGAGTCTCTTACACATCTGTCAGGGTTAACACAGCTCTGCTTTCACTTTATAGAATGTCTCAGAGTATAGCCTGGTGCCTGTGCTTTGAACACTCATACATCCGTTCAACTGCTCAGTAACCGATTTCCTGTTTAGTCGTAGCTCCTTGCCTGGGCCGGGCCATGGATGGCAAGTTGATATCTCTGCACCTCCCCCTCAGAGCAACTCAGCCTTCCGAAGCCATCCAAAAGTTAGGTTTGGTAGAAGCTTTTATTTATTAAGGCCTCCTCCATCATTGTGAGTCTCTCTTGAGTGCATTTCCACACCTGATGGTTCATCAGGATGACGCCTCACCCTTATTGTCACTTAAACTGTCCACAATCCTGAACTGGCCTCTGATTTGCTCCGCAGAGATGGGGCCATATTCCATGACACAGGACTGAAGCTGGGGGCTGAGTGGAAATCACATGGGCAGGAGGGTCGAGTGGGAATCCGGTTACTATTTGATACAGAAAACTGCAAAGCCCCCCACCCATTTTCTCCTATTGTCCAAGGCTGGTGGGACCAACCGTTTTTTCAGCCTTTCTTCTAATCTGATCATAGCTTCAGAGATGACAAAGCAGAGCCCTCACTTCAGTTATTCTCCTCCTTAGTTCTAAGGATGCAAAATGAGATGGGAGAATGACGGGAGAGTGTCCACTCAAACAACTTATTAGATTTTGGGGAGGGGGGTCTTAGTTATCATGAATGGGTCGTACGTTTTGAACATTCATCACTGCGTCCTGCTCTTCAGCGAGAGACAGTTTGTAAAATTGGAACAACATACTTCTGGCTTCAGTTGTGTGTGCTTTGGACTTAAGCTCTTATTTTCCACTTAATTAGTTAATAGGAATTTATCGAGCTAGGCGCAAAATGATACAAAAGATTAGGAGAACGGGATTTTTGACCCTGAAGGTTTATGACGTAGTTGGGGAGAATAAATTGTGCTCGAGCTGAGCCTTTAGGCTGATAGTCCTACTGCACTTATATAGTCTCCCATTTCTGCCCTAGAAATGTTGCTCAAATTTGGCCTCTTCCTCTTTCACACTCTCGTTTTAGGGCTGTCGGTCCTCATTTACTGCCCGGGCTATGGCAGGGCCCTACCAAGCTCTATGGGAGCCTTGAGGCAAAGAAAACTGTGCACCCCTATGTCCACTTATCAAAATATCCTCCCATGTTGACAACCAAGTGGGAAAAGTTAATAAAAGCTCTACAACAAAAAAATACAACTATATGTAAAGCCTCATGTTGTCCAATCTGTTCCTATATCATTGCCCACCCTTGTAAACCCACCCAGCATGGTGAGGGCTGGGGGGTGGACAGGTGGGGTGGTGCTTGCAGTTTCATAATAAAGCAGGGTGGTAAAACAAAGGGTAACATTCTGTCTTCACTTACACAATTTTTTTTTCCATCGTGGACTTTCTTGGCTTTAATTTTGATTTCTAAAAAAATATTGCATTAAAATAATATTCATCTGAATCGCTGAGTTCTTTGGCGTCCCCGTAAATTTTGTACCTCACTCTCTCCGTACCTAATCCTGGCTATGACCTGCTGCAAAAGCCCATTCCAGGCTGTTAGGTGCACAGCTGACAGTGACCTTCCTAACAGACCAACAGTGATCATGTCACTTCCGCATTTGCTCCTGATTGTCTAAGAGGTAAAATCCAGCCCTGTTGGCCTGGCTGCAAGCCTCTTCACAGTCTGGGCCTCCATTTACCTCACCAGGGCATCTGCCCCACCTGGCCCTGTTCCTTCCTCATCACGCCTCTTCAGGACTGCGTCTTTGCCCACACCACAACTTCTGCCTGAGTTGCGCTCCTGTCCCCAAACTCCTTCACCTTGGACGTCCTGCTTAGCTCTTGAGTTCTACCTGGGATAACAGCTCCCGGCTGGGCTGCCTTTTTGAGTTCCCCAAGTAGGCTTAATTGCTGTTTTCCCATAGAAATTTATTTGTTTCCACTCGATTCCTATCCTGGCTGTTACACTCACGATTCCACTGTGATTTATCTGTTTACCTGTGTCCCCAGTTACACTGCCTGCTCTCCTTGAGGAGAGCAACCGGGCTTTTCATGTCAAATGAATAATGAATACAGCTGGATACAGTGAAAAAAAGCAGTAACAGCAACTATGAAATAATTCATGGAAAACAATAGAACAGCCCAGCGGGCTCTGCTCTTAATGTCAGGCAATTCTGAGTTCAAATGTTGGTTGTCCTTAGCTAGCTTTGTGACACTAAAATTTTCAGATTTTTACTATGGAAACTTTCAAACATAAGCAAAAGTAGAGAGACCCAGGACTTACCTGGTGGGCCAGTGCTTAAGACTTTGCCTTCTTAAAAAAAAAAAAAAAAAAAAAAAGACTTTGCCTTCTAATGCAGCGGGTGCGGGTTCACTACCTGGCTACCTGGTCAGGGAGATAAGATCCCACATGCCAAAAAACCAAAACATAAAACACAAGCAATATTGTAACAAATTCAATAAAGACTTCTTTTTTTTTTTCCGTTTTGCGGTACGCGGGCCTCCCACTGCCGTGGCCGTTCCCGTTGCGGAGCACAGGCTCCGGACGCGCAGGCTCAGCGGCCATGGCTCACCGGCCCAGCCGCTCCGCGGCATGTGGGATCCTCCCGGACTGGGGCACGAACCCGTGTCCCCTGCATCGGCAGGCGGACCCTCAACCACTGCGCAACCAGGGAAGCCCAAGACTTCCTTTTTTTGAGATTTATTTATTTATTTGTTTGTTTTTTGGAGGCGTAGGGTCTTCGTTGCTGCACGCGGACTTTCTCTAGTTGCAGCGAGCGGGGGCTACTCTTCGTTGCGGTGTACGGGCTTCTCATTGTGGTGGCTTCTCTTGTTGCGGAGTACAGGCTCTAGGCGCACGGGCTCAGTAGTTGCGGCACATGGGCTCAGTAGTTGTGGCATGCGGGCTCAGTAGTTGTGGCATGCAGGCTCAGTAGTTGTGGCTCGTGGGCTCTAGAGCTCAGGCTCAGTAGTTGTGGTGCACAGGCTTAGTTGCTCCGCGGCATGTGGGATCTTCCTGGACCAGGGCTCAAACCCGTGTCCCCTGCATTGGTAGGCGGATTCTTAACCACTGCGCCACCAGGGAAGCCCAATAAAGACTTTTTAAAAAAAGTAGAGAGACCCCTCTGATGAACCCACATGGGGCCCACCCCGAATGCCCCACCCTCCACTCCTATCCTTGGATTTTTTTTGAAGCAAATTCCAGACAACATATTATTCCAAATAGAATTATTTCAATAAGAACATTAAGCTTTTAATTGATTGCAAACTCAATATGAACCATGTGCAAAAAAGAGCTGTCAGGGGGTTTGGGTCATGGGGAGGCCCTTTTAAAGCAAGTCTTGAAGGATGAATACGGATTTTGGCAAAGAAAGGTTGTAAGTCGGAAGCTGTAAGTCATGTGTGCGCAAGGGGTCAACAGGTTGTTTTGCTGGAACAGGGGTCAGGGCAGGGAGAGGGAATGGGAAGAAAAACCTAGGTGTGGAACAGATAGGGGGCCAGGCCCTTGATGCTTCAGAGGCAGCCTTTTGGGGGGGGGGGCTGGGGGAATCTTTTAGTTTTAGGTAACAGTGTGTTCCTTTGAAGGTCTGCACTCAATTGTGACAGGGGGCTGAGGACAGTAGTAATATTGATTCAGTGCCCTTGAACTGTCTCTCAGAGCACTTTCCTTGTTAACTGATTTCTCCTTTAACAGCAAAAGAAATCGTCACTGCATATTTAAAGAACTGGCTCCTCTACCAACCACCAGGCTTTAGTAGAGGAGAAATGAGAACTCAGTTTTCCATGCTGAGCCCTACACTAAGATGACCTGGCAACTGTGTATTTTATCCCACTGGGTTTAATCCTTATTATGAATAACAGAGCGAAGCTTTGTTATTCACAGGAGTTGCATTTCTGCTGCTGGGAGAATTAGCTGCAATCTTATTCGCAAGGTGCCTTCTGATGCAATGAGGTCTTTTGAAGTGTGCATAAATAGAGGCTATTGTTTAGGCATTTGGAGGTAAGGCTTAGATTGCTCCAGAAGTTCCAGTCTGACTCTAGGTATCTTTGTTTGGCTGATTCTTTTTTTTTTCTCCCTGGGGCCACAAGTAGTAGTTTTCTCCATATGGCTTTAGCGACTTGCCTCTTCATCACCTCCTGAAACTAGGGCACAACCAACAATTTTTCTGTAGGGTTTTCTGCTTAGAGGAGGAGGAAATTGTTCTGAGTCCAAAAAAACAGAATGGAGAAAAAAATGTGCAAGTTTAACTAGGATATCACACAGAAATGGAGCCTTTGGTAAAGAAATAATTTTGTTTCTGATTAAGATTTTTTTTTTTAAGCTAGGAGAAATAGAAGCATAGTAAAGAGTGAGCCTATTAATTTATTGCCACCTGGAATCTCTTAGGAGACTTTAGGATCTCCAAAGGAGAGAACTGATCATTTTTTTAAGTCTTCGAAGCTCGCACACCCCAGTTCCCCAGCACAATAAGCCGTTCTGGGCCTTTGGAGCAGCGGATGTGAAACTTCGTCTTCAAAACCACAGAGAGAAGTCTCCTTTCTTTGAAGGTGTTTATTTTCTGAAGTTTTTACCTGGGATCCCAGCTAACACACATGGCTGTTTTTTGTTTTTTTAATTTTTTTCTTGCCATGAGAAATTTTAAGATCTACTCTCTCAGCAGCTTTCAAACGTACAATCGAGTATTGTTACCCACGGTCTCCACACCAATACATCACATCCCCAGGACTTCTCTCACCACACTGCTTTTCTGGAAAGGCTTATTGAAAATGATTTGCGGGCTTAATCTGGGTGTTTTCTTTTGATCACCTCCGTCTGCATGTGTCCCTGACTGTATGGCTGTCTGAGGTTCTTCCACCCAGAGTGAAGTGATTTTCTCATCTGGAACCAGATGCTTCCAGAATCGGGGCAGCTTCCTCGACTTGCGGGAGGGGGTACCAGACTTCTCCAGGACCCAGGAAGCTGCCCTTTGTAGGTGCTTCACGCTTGCTTTATTCACGACTCCGTCTTCATAATGTTACCTCCGTTTCTCCCCTCCACTGGATCTGTTTAGAGCCACCGGGCCATTCTCTCCTCTTTTGTGACTCTGTGAATCTAAGACTAGAATCTAGTCCTTCCCGAGGGATAAGATCTTCTGGTGCAAAGTCCTTTCTCACCATCCACAGACAAAATCATCATTAGGCCATGTTTACTGAACTGCAAAGTTGGGTGCATCATCTCCTTCAAGCACTAACACTTTTACCTCTTTGCTCTTCCCCCTTGTCACCTGTGCGTTGTCACCCAAGTGATTAAAACCATTTGGTTGTAATTCTTCGATTTGCACTGACCTTCTAAGGGGTGTCCATGTTGACACAGCAAAGTCCCTTCTCTTGCCTTTTCTCCTCCGCCATGTTTGAGCTTGGCTTAAAGGCTTGGTATTTGGAAGAAGTTAAAAGTGATCCAGTGACTTGCTTTGGACCATGCTGATACACACATCTTTTGGAGCCTTAGACTGGGGAGTGTCAATTTAATTTGGATTCTGTCAGCTTGTTGCATTCTGATCACCCGTTTTGAGGGCTTCCTGAGAACCTGAGATTATTTGATAAACTGCCATTGGAATAAACCACTTTTCTTTAAAGGGAAAAGAACTTTTTAAAGAAAGTAATAAGCATACCTCTATATTTTCCTGACAGATATCAAAGAAAAAAAAATCTTCCTGTTTTTACCTTGACAAGACATCTAACATCGCTGGGAGGTTTTGCTTGCATGAGAACTTCAACATTATAATCTAGAAATCTCAAGCTCAACAACTTTCTCTGTCTGGGGATGGGGAAAAGGGATGATAAAATAGTTTTCTATACAGCTGGTTACCAAAATAGTCAAATATGAAAGCTATTTCATCTCCTTTTAAAAGGTTAGTCTTTTGATATATGAATCACAATTGATGCTAAAAGGAAAGTGTTAGAAACATAAACTTTTCTTCTCTGCTAGTTCAGGTTTTGAATGTTTTAATCACTTAACTGTTTATTTTTCTGGCAGTGAGGTTAGTACTGGTAGCCAGTGATTACCAACAATTAAAAAAACAAGTCATCTAAGACAACTCTTACACTCCCAGAAAACCCAATTAAAATCACACTTCGTTTTTTGCTTTTATGGTTTAGAAGTAAATTCTGAATCAGTTTCATGATTCTTGTGGTATTTTTCCAAATTAATGACTTTGGACATTTGGACACTGAGCTGTGTGAATGCTGAATGTGTTTTCTTCCCTTTGCTATCAATTAGATATTTAAGAATGTATCTTATGAAGGAATAGCCACCTAAAAATACGCCAAAGGCCACAGTCCTGTATCCTTCCTCAGACGGAATACTGCACAGGAGACTTTAAAAAAATTGCGATTATATGTGTCATAAAATTTACATTTTAACCTTTTTTAAGTGTACAGTTCAGTGGCATTAAGTACATTCATAATGCTGTGCAACCATCACCACTACGCATCTCCAGAACTTTTTCGTCAACCCAAACAGAAACTCTGTACCCATTAAACACTAACTCCTTGTGCCCCCTTTCCCGAGCCCCTGGCAGCCACCATTCTACTGTACTTTCTGTTTCTATGAATTTGACTATTCAAGGTACCTCATATAAGTGGCATCATGTGTCTGGATTATTTCACTGAGCATAATACTTTGTAGGTTCATCCACGTGGTAGCATCTGTCAGAATTTCCTTCCTTTACAAGGCTGGATAATATTCCATTGTATGTAGGTACCACATTCTGTTTATCCACTCACCTGTCAGTCAATGCACAGGAGACTTTTAAATTTAATTTTTGCTCTCATCACACACACATACACAAAAAGGTAACCACGAGAAGAAATATGTTAATTAGCTTGACTGTAGTAATCATTTCACTGTGTATAGGTATCTGAAATCATCATCTCAAACGCCTTAAGTACATATAATTTTTATTTAAAAAAACAGAATAGTAAAAAAAAAAAAAAAAACAGAATAGTATAAAAATTTTATTTTTAATATGTGCCATTTGGCATCTTTCCCCCTAATTTCCTGGCATTCTTTCACTTGGGGGTCATTTTTTGAGCCTTACATGCTGACAGGTGCTGAGAACACAGGAATGAATGAGCTCTACCCTGCATGCAGGGAACTTCTTTTCTGGTTGGGTAGACAGACCAGGAAATAGGGTCCAAGGCTTGGTGGTGGCCACCCAAGCAGAAAGCAGAGGGGAAGGTGGGTGACTCACTGTTGGAGAAGGGCTACATCCATTGTGGGTGGGAGTGTGGGGGCCTGATGAATGAAGGCCTCTAGGTCATGTTCTAAGTTCTCCTACTCAAAGGCTAGAAATAGATATCAGCAGAATTAAAGGTCATGTATAGAAGGAGAATCTGATATACTGCAGTACTCCACCTCTAGGCATGATTTCTTGTAAATTATATTCACGTTTTACCGTCAAAGACACTTCTCTCCCCTAAAATACTAGAGCACAACTTTAACTCATTTGGCCCCTAAGTAGACAGGAGGTTGTGTGGGGTATGACAAACTTTCAAGCAGTATTACCATACACTGTGCAGAACCTTAAATTTTCAAAATCTGATCCGTGCATTCTATTCCCATTTGTACATACAAAGAATATAATTAACTTGTCCATGGTGGAAGAATATAGAATCTGGACTTCTGGCATTTAGCCTACTGTTCTTTTGTCTATATTTCCTAGTACCCTGTATATAACAATCTGTGAAATTTTTTGTCCTCTCCATGTGTTAGCCATATGGGGGCTTTGGGAAGGTCCAAGAAGGTAGATCTCCAGGGTGCCAATTTGCACATATTATTGACAAGATGGTGGAACTGATGTGCGTTTGGATGGTTGTGGATGAGCTGAGGGCAACAGATGGACTCTGACCCATGTACCCTTAACTTGAAAGAGCAGACTAGTACCCACATTCACAATATGAGAGTTTCAAAGGCAGCGAAAGCATGCGCCTTGCTTTCTAGATAGCAGATTCTATATAGTCTCAATTGCCTCTGTTATGTTCTGCATTCTGCTCTCCCATCTATGTATTTGTCCCCAGTTTGTTTGGCATGTTTGTCTTGTAATCTGTAACTCTTTGTAAAATCTATTGGCGGTCTGCTAGGAACAAACACACAAGAAGAACAGCGACATGGCGCCCGCCAGCCTGAGGCAGTGCGCAGTGGCGCGTGCGTGAGCTGACGCGCGAGCAGTGCCCGGTCGCGCCGCCGGGGCTCGGGCGCCCGCCGCCATTTTGTAGAGTTCTCTGAGACGCCAGAGCCGCCGCCGCCGCCGCCACACGGAGGCTCTTGTCAGGACGGTGACGCCGTTCATCGGACACCTGCCCCAGGAGGGCACAGAGCAGGCGATCCGCTGACTCGAGCAGTGTGGGAAGGTGCTGGAACGTGACATCATTAAGAACTACAGCTTTGGGAATTCCCTGGCGCTCCAGTGGTTAGGGCTCCTTGCTTTCACCAGGGAGGGCTCTGGTTTGATCCCTGGTCGGGGCACTAAGATCCCGCAAGCTGCGCCAGAATACAAACAACAACAGAAGCCACAAAACTACGGCTTTGTGCACACAGGGGACCAGGTGGCGGCCGAGGATGCCATCCACAACAAGCTGCACAGGGTGAACATCACCGTGGAAGCAGCAAGGATAAGAGCAGAGCTTCAGGGACTTCCCTGGTGGCATAGTGGTTAAGAATCCGCCTGCCCATGCAGGGAACACGGGTTCAAGCCCTGGTCCCCATGCTGCAGAGCAACTAAGCCTGTGCGCCACAACTATTGAAGCCCGTGTGCCTGGAGCCCGTGCTCTGCAACAAGAGAAGCCACCGCAATAAGAAGCCTGCGCACCACAACGAAGAGTAACCCCCGCTCAATGCAACTAGAGACGCAACTAGAGAAAGCCTGCGCGCAGCAATGAAGACCCAATGCAGCCATAAATAAATAAATTTATTTAAAAAAGAAAAAGAGCAAAGCTTCAGCCAAGTTGCACATAGGCAACATCGGTCCTACTTGTACCAACCAGGAGCTTTGGGCCAGGTTGGAGGAGCATGGTTCAGTCATCGAATGTGACGTTATGAAAGATTATGCCTTCGTACACGTGGAGCGGGCAGAGGATGCAGTAGGGCTGTCAGGGGCCTTGACAGCACAGAGTTTAAAGGCACACGAACATACGTGCAGTTGTCCACCAGCCAGCTTCGGACTGCCCCTGGGATAGGACACCAGAGTGGCAGCTGTCAGTGTGGGAAAGAGGGGCACTGGTCAGAAGAGTGCCCAGTAGATCGTACAGGTAGTGTGGCGGACTTTACCGAGCACTGTAACAAACAGTATGGGGCAGCGTGCACACCTGACACCGTTGGCTACGGGGAATCCGTGTGTAACAATGATGCATAGGGCGCACTCCACCACCAGCCTTACCGAGTCCGCTCTTAGGAGGCAGTGGCATCAGCAGCTTCCGGGTCCAACTACCTACAACTGTTACTTGTCCCATCTGCTTCAAGACCACAGCGCAGCCCTAGGTGAGGATTATACTGACAGCCTCTCTTTCCTGTACAGTAGAATCCCTCCTACCTTGCTTTCCTTAGGAGTTGACCCCTCTCCCTGTCTACCTGCAACCTCTCCTTTCCCTTTATTTATTTTCAAATTTTCAAATTTAATTTCTTTAAAAAATTTTTTCAATTGGCTGCACCTCGTGGCATGCGGGATCTTAGTTCCCTGACCAGGGGATGAACCTTCTCCCCCCCACCCCCAAAGCGCTGGGTCATGACCACTGGACCACCAGGGAATTCCCCTCCTTTCCCTTTAAAATGACCATATGTAGTGACAGGCAACCCTCTACTCTTCTCTGTTAGCTCTGGACTTTGACACTGAAGCTAATCTTCTGAAATTGCTAGGACCATTGGGCTTTTGTTTGTTGTTGTTTTGTTTTGTCTTTTTATGTCTGATCGTGGTACAACATTAGCTGAAATTTAGCCTTGCTTTACTCCACTCCTCTCACTTTTTTTTAAATAAAATATTTTGACAAATAAACGTTTCTAATGCTTAAAAAAAAAAAAAGAACAGCAACTGAAAGAAAAGCACTTTCTTAATGTCGTTGCATGGATGACAGGGTAGACTCTGTAATTAGCCTTTTTAATCTTGAGCCCTAAGTTCTTGCTGTTTATGTGAGTCCATAGCAATCTTAACAGTTCAGTGGTTTCAGTGACTATTTCTTTGCTAAGAATTCCCCAAGCCACAGCGTCAACCCCAGACTCTTTCCAGTTTTGCAACTCTTTGCTGGATATTTGTACCTGAATATCTTGACAGCACCTCACAATCAACCTAAAACAGTATTTGTGTCACCACCTTCCCCCAAAACTGCTTCTGCTCCTGTCGTCCTTATTTGTTTTAGTGACACCAGCATCTTAGCTGCTAAGATTAGAAACTGTCTTCTTTCCCACCACCTCATTAGAAACTAAATAGTTGGTTCTGTGTCTTTTACCTGGACACGGCCTCTTGCTTTTTTCCCCTCATCTCTAAGTCATCTTCTTTTTACACTGCCTCTAGAGTTAGCTTTCTAAAACTCACATGTGATAGTCACTCAGCCCCCGTCAGATTCTGTGGTGACTTCCCATGACCTATGAGATGAAGTACCAACTTCTTAACAACTTCTTGTTTTCTCACTTACCCAGTCTCTAAGTGCAGGTTGCCCTTTAGTATCACCTATTTCTTTTCCCTCCCCAAATCCTACTTGAGTTTTCATGCCTTCCTGCCTCTGCACACTGTTACATCCCTCCCTCAGCTAAATGTCCGTTATCAGGATATTATCTCAAAATTTCTCTCTTCTAAAGGCTTCCCTACCCTTTCTTCCACCTCAAGCAGATATCTGCCCCTTCGCTCCTGTAGTTTTGTTTTAAAACAGCTTTACTGAGGTCTAACTTGCATACCATAAATTCACCTGTAAGTATACTGATGAGTTTTAGTAAATCCATGTATTGGTGCAATTCAGTTTTAGTACTTTCTGTCACCCCACAAAGTTCTCTCTTGCCTGTTTGTAGACAGTCCTTGCTCTCACCCCAATCTCAGGCAACTGCTGATCCGCTTCTGCATCTATAGTTTGTCTTTTCTAGAAATGTCATATAAAATCATACAATATGCAGTCTTTTGAGACTGGCCTCCCTTAGCATGCTGTTTTTGAGTTCATCCATATTGTTGAGTGTATCATAGTTGGTTCTTTTTTATTGCTGGATAGTATTCCATTGTGTGGATATACCACATTTTGTTTATCTAGTTTCCAGTTGATGGACGTTTGGGTTGTTTCCAGTTTGGGGCTGTTATGAAAATACTGCTATGATCATCTGTATACAAGTCTTGGTATGGATGCATGTTTCCATTCCTCTCAGGTAGATACTTAAGAGTTGAATGTCTGGGTCATATGTTTAACAGAAACCACCAGCCTGTTTTCCAAAGTGGCTGTTGCATTTTATATTTTACGTTCTGCGTTCTCCACATCCTTGCCAATATTTGGTATTATCTGTCCTTTTGATTATAGATATTTTACTGGGTGTGGTGGTATCTCATTGTGGTTTTAATTTGCATTTTCTGTAATCATTTAAAACTGCTTTCTGTTATAGAATGTTTTGTTGTATTGATATATATCTTCTGATCTGTGCACTATGCTAGGGTTTGGTAAGTGGATGAATGAACAATCCCATACTTAGGATGAGTGGCCAAATTCTCAGTTATTTTTGGAACAGAAAACACTGATAAGTTAACTTCAGAAATGATATAAAAGTCAAGTCTCTTTCCCTGAACAAATTTTTGCCAGAGTTTCTAAGAAGCAATAACCTTGACTGAACTAAGTTTTACTTTCTTTTTTTTTGCTCACCCCTTGGTGGGAGGTAATGGATAAAAAATATAGACATAGCAGGAGAAGGAGAAAAGAAACAGTCTCTAAATGACTAAGAGCTTGTGGAATAGCTTGGGAGAGAGAACCATTTGGGTTCTTGGTTACTCCATGGTTCCAGGTGTGGGGACTCCATTAATACTGTGACCTCTGCTTCTCCCCACTTGCTTTTCTCTGTCAATTCAAACAGGAGTCTGCAGACATTTTCAGTAAAGGGTCACATAGTAAATATTTTAGGCTTTTTGGGCCAATACACAACATCAAGGACATTACGTAGGTGCTTACATAATGAGAGACTAAACAAATTTCCACACATTTTATTGATGAAATTCAAAACAGAATAATAATAATAAAAGGGTACAATTTTCTGTTATACAGGTCTACTAATAAAAAGAATGGAATTCTTTTTTTTTTTAAATTAATTTATTTGTTTTCATTTTTGGCTGTGTTGGGTCTTTGTTGCTGTGGTGGGCTTTCTCTAGTCACGGCGAGCAGGGGCTACTCTTCGTTGCGGTGTGCGGGCTTCTCATTGTGGTGGCTTGTCTTGTTGTGGAGCACGGGCTGTAGGCACGCGGGCTCTAGAGCGCAGGCTCAGTAGTTGTGGTGCACGGGCTTAGTTGCTCCGTGGCATGTGGCATCTTCCTGGGCTAGGGATTGAACCCATGTCCCTTGCATTGGCAGGTGGATTCTTAACCACTGTGCCATCAGGGAAGCCCAAGAATGGAATTCTTTTGAGGAGGATAATACTTTGGTTAATTAGAGTTCAGAGTTAGTGTTTCCTATCATCATGGTAGAAACAGGGCCTCATTCTCCAATGAGCCTTCACTGAAACATTGTGGTCTTCCATCCTGAGAATTCACCAGACTGTGCTGGCTGCATTTGCCCTTATAGTGGTGGAGAACTTTTCACATGGAGGAAGCAGCTTAAGAGGATAAGGTCTGGGGTAAGACTCCTTGGGTGTGAATTTCAGCAAAGACTCAGTAACTAGGAGATCTTTGACTACTTACCTGACCAATCTAGGAGCTTCTGTTCCTTCATCTGTAAAATGGGTCATAGTACCTACTTCACAGGGTTGTTGTAAAGATTAAATACAAAGATTAGATTAGAATGGCAGTTTATAAATATTATTCTTCTTTTGATTTTTTTTTTGAACGATTTAAAAATGTAAAACCATTCCTAACTCACAGGCAGGGTGGCAGGCTGGATTTGGCCTGCGGGATATAATTTGTGGACCCCTGCATTAGAGTATAAACTGGAATTATTGCCACTTACTTTAGAAGTAATGATTGCTTTTCCCCCCTAATTGCAGAGCACCATATGCTCACTGCAGAAAACTTGGAAAACAGAGAAAAGCACAATAAAAAAAAGTCATTCAGAATCTTTACCATCCAGAAGTGCTTCACTGGTGGTCCCTTGTCTTTGTGTATATATATATATATATATATATATATATATATATATACACATATTTTTTTAAATTAAAACAAACTCATACTATCATACTGCTTTGTATTTTTTTTCACTTACTAATATATACTTGTCACTAATAATCTTCTATAACCTTAACCTGAATTTTAATGACTGCATACTGTTCTGTTATACAGATGCATTACAGTTTACTAAAACAGTTCCCAACAACATTAAAGTTGTTTTGAACTTTTCACCTTTTGACATAACTCAGGTGTAAACTAATACACAAATGTTTGTACACATTTCTGATTAGTTCCTTGGGATAAATTACAAGAATTCAGTCCCTGGGTTAAAGAGTACCTACAGTTTTTTAAAAAGATTTTTTGATGTGGACCATTTTTGAAGTCTTTATTGAATTTGTTACAGTATTGCTTCTGTTTTATGTTTCGGTTTTTTGGCCCAGAGGCATGTGGGATCTTAGCTCCTTGATCAGGGATTGAACCTGCACCCCCTGCATAGGAAGACAAAGTCTTAACCACTGGACTGCCAGGGAAGTCCCAAGAGTAATCTATATCTTTTAAGTTTTGGTGTATCTTGCAAAATTGTTCCCTAGGGAAGGTGTATAGTTCTATACCCTCCCAAGTGGTGTATAAGAACATTGTCATTTACTGTGGTCTTATATTTTTACTTGGTTATTGGGCTTATGGATTTAAACAGTGAAAACATTTTTATTTTTGAAACAATTCAAATAGATTAAAATGTACAGACAGTAATGAAACTCGCACCCACGTACGCACCAGAAAGATTACGCAAGTGTTAACATTTTGCTGTACTTGCTTGTGTTATTTTAAGAAAAACATGTTACAGATTAAAAACTAAGTCTGTCGGGGCTTCCCTGGTGGCGCAGTGGTTGAGAGTCTGCCTGCCGATGCAGGGGACACGGGTTCGTGCCCCAGTCTGGGAGGATCCCGCATGCCGCGGAGCGGCTAGGCCCGTGAGCCATGGCCGCTGGGCCTGCACGTCCGGAGCCTGTGCTCCGCAACGGGGGAGGCCACGACAGTGAGAGGCCCGCATACCGCAAAAAAAAAAAAAGTCTGTCATTATCATCCCATTCTACAGATGATAATGGGAATCTCATATCATTGATGAGAGCAATCAATCTGCAAAAAGTTAAGAAATTGTGTAAGCAGTAAGAACAGGTAAGTGGTTTTACTTACTGGTAAAGTAAGTAAGAGGTTCTTATTTACAAGAACCTCTTGTAAATAGCATATGGCTAAATTAAAAAAAAAATCCAGTCTGAGTTTTTTAACCAGCTATTTTAATCTGTTTGCATTTATAGTAACAGTTGATATTTTAAATTATTTCTCTTATTTCATGTTTTCTATTTTCCATACTTTTCTTTTGCTTTCTTTTTCTTATTTCCTGTCTCTTACTGAATTGAGTTTTATCAGTTCCTCCCTTTTTTCCTCTACTGGCTTTATTATCCTTAAATGTGTGTTCTTAGAAAGCAGTCTAAAATTAACTCCAGTCATCCCCCCTACCAGTTTATTTGCTTTTCATTTAACTTAAATTTCTCCTTGTTTTTGGTATTTTATAGCCTTTGATATTCTGCCATTTAACTATAGCATGTGTAGATTTGTTTTGGTTTATTCTGCTCAGAACTTGCTGTTATTCCCTACATGGGAGATTTGTGGCTTTTACAATTCTGGAAAATCCTTAACTATTATCTTTAAAAATATTGCTCCCCTTCATGTCAGTAGCCATGAAAATGTGCCTCTCAGATCTCCTGCTGTGGGAAGCCTAGTTGACTGACCCCAGATGCCATGTCTCAGGATTCACTCAAAAGCCACGCTTCCCCTGGGCTGTCCCTGGTTGCTGGCTTAGTAAGATGTGGCTACTAGTGCTAGCCCATCCTGTAGGATATAGGACTCTTCTAATGGGGAGTCCTTGAGCCATGACTTTCTGGTCTGAGGTTTCTCCTTGCCCACTCCTTCTCTTCCCAACATCCTTTCTTAGCATCTGCTTATTGGAGGACCCAGACTAACACAGTCTCTCTATTTGCATCATCTGGATCTTGCATTAAATGCGTCGGAATAGTCTCATTGTACTCCCTATTCCAGGAGCTATTCTTTCATGCCCCTTTTATCTCTGTGATGCCCCTTGGTAATTTCTTCAAATCTGTCTTCCATTTTACTTAATTCTCTCTTTACTTGTGTCTAATCTATTTAATGTATCTGTTGACTTTTTAATTTCAGTGATTATGATACTTATTTCTGGAAGTTCTATTTGGCTTATTTTCATACCTGGCTGTTTTTGGTATTTTTTTCCTCAGGGTTTTATTTCCTACTTTTATGTCTTTCATAGTTTTAAGCATATTAATTTTTTATTCTCTTTTTCAAATTTTAATTTTATTATCCCAAGTTCCTGGAATTCTTTTCTTTTTAATTAATTTATTTTTTTTCTGCTCTGGGTCTTCATTGCTGCATGCGGGCTTTCTCTAGTTGTGGCGAGTGGGGGCTACTCTTCGTTGAGGTGCATGGGCTTCTCATTGCGGTGGCTTCTCTTGTGGAGCATGGGCTCTAGGCACACAGGATTCAGTAGTTGCAGCATGTGGACTCAGTAGTTGTGGCTCATGGGCTCTAGAGCACGGGCTCAGTAGTTGTGGTACACAGGCTTAGTTGCTCCGTGGCATGCGGGATCTTCCCGGACCAAGGATTGAACCTGTGTCCCCTGCATTGGCAGGTGGATTCTTAACCACTGGACCACCAGGGAAGTACCCAAGTTCCTGGAATTCTAACAATCTTGTTTGTTGTGTTTGCTGTTTTCTTCTCATGATATATTGTAATTTTAAATTTTCTTATAAGCTGATCTTGAGTGGGGATTACTTTTCCTGTGACCTGATAACAGGCCCCCTCCAGAACAATTTGCATTGCTTCTTCTAGAGATCTCAGGAGTATCACTGGCTTGGGGCCAGTGTTTCTGCTAATTTCTTAGGTTGGAACTTCCTGGATTACTCTGCTCAAGGCTCAGATCTGGATATCCATATTTCAGAGGAGAGGTTTCTTTTTTTCACTCAGAGCCCAGGGGCACACAAAATTGTCCTCTTGGACCCCTTTTCTAGGGTATGAGTTCCCCCCCGCCCCCAGTCTTCACTGAGGAAGCCCCTCTTTGAGGATCCTGCCTCTCCTCAAGTGTTTTTTTTTTTTTTTTTTGCGGTACGCAGGCCTCTCACTGTTGTGGCCTCTCCCGTTGCGGAGCACAGGCTCCAGACGCACAGGCTCAGCGGCCATGGCTTACGGGCCCAGCTGCTCCGCGGCATGTGGGATCTTCCCAGACTGGGGCACAAACCCGTGTCCCCTGCATCGGCAGGCGGACTCTCAACCACTGCGCCACCAGGGAAGCCCCATCCTCAAGTGTTTTATTTCCAACTCTGTGCCTCATGGCAGCCCATGGTTCCACCTCCTTTGTCCACTTGGGTTTTAAAATGCAAGTCTGTAAGTTACAAAAGCAGTCTCAGAATCCACGTGCTTTCACTCAGTTTTTCCCTTTCTTTTTCAGGTCATATTTTACCCAGCATTCTTAAGTATTTGTAGTGGGAGGGTTTTTTCCACATTGTCTTAATCTGCCACCCTATTGCTGCACCTGAAGTCCCATTTACCATATTCAGTTCTGTGCTGCAAGGCTTCTCAGGGTACCAGTTTCTAAGCAGTATCATTAGTGAAACCCATAAACTCACCCATTGTTAGAAAAGCCAAGTGCTTGAGATCCTATTGAGACTGTAGATATATAGTATGTCCTAAGGGATCTGGAAAAAAAGCTACCTTTATTTTCCAACCCATGGTCACTTCATTGGTAAATCCAGGAAGTGCCGTAAGATTTTACAGATGGAACTGATGCTTAGGAAACAATGAAATTGAATCATCATCATCGTTATTATTTCTTTTACTAAACAGGCCTAGGAACAGAGCTCTTCTGTTTTCCTCCCTTCTTTCTCCCAGCTTTCCCACCGTCCTTCTCAATTTGTCCTTTGTCAACAGGGCAGAAAAGAAGGGCTGAAGTGATGTATGGGTATAATCCACTGTGCACTGCTAAAAAGATAAACTTAAATGAAGTGATTTATTACCTGGTGACAGGTATTCTGCCCCCAGAATTGTCTGTCAAAGTGAATGCTCATTGATTTTCCATACTTTCTCTGTCAGCCTCTGGATAGCCATTGTTCATTACAGGTGGGTAAGATGCCAGAGTATTCTCGCAGCCTCCGCACTGTGCTGCAGGGCTTAGCCTTTATTTCTGTTCTAGGGCTCAGAACTCTTTGATTCTCTTGCTTTAAACTGTGTATATGAGAAGAGCAAATGCCACTGGTTTCTCAAATTATTCAAGTTAGAAGTAAAACATATTCTGTATTCCCATTTTGAAAAAGCTTCTAGAATCTTCCTACATGAGTCAAATAGATAATAGGTCCCAATACAACAGCACAGGATAATATATAGCTGTCAGGGCAGTGCCTGAGTCAGTCTGGTCTGTCTTAGAATAAAGATACTCCATATCCTTTGGGAACTAATGAAATAGGTAATTTTCTTTCACTTAAGGGGACCGCATGCATATCATATAGGACATGTCTTTCCTGTTTTGCTCCAAACCCATCCCATTGTGTTGGAGAGCGACAAGCAAAATCTTTTCAGCGACCACAATGCAGTCTTGGGAGTCAGGATCAGTGTCGTGGAGTCTCAGCAATGCCCAGGTGTCGAGATGGTCTTAAAAATCTGAGAATTTTGACGTGGCATGAACCTTAGACCATTTAATCCGGTGTTTTAACTGTAGATGAGGAATCTGAAGCCTCAAAGTATGTTATAACTTGCTCATCATCGCAGAGTCAGTCACACAGCCAGCACTCAACCTGGTCCTTGGACTTCCTGCCCATCACTGTTCCCTGGGGAACTTCTCTTCCACTTCTCACCTGGGTAGCAGTTCCATTTGCTTTCACAATGTACTGCTTGAATTTAAAGATGACTGTGTTGTCAGTGGCTCGCATCATTGAAGTTCATGTGTTTGGTCCTTTGACAAGGAGAGTTCTGCTGATTCTGAGTTGGGAGGAGGGAGCTTAGCTACAATTTTGATTTTTCCTTTTTTTCTATCGTGTGCTTAAGTATGGTGACCTGGACAAGAACACCACAAAGCAGCCACTTTCCAAATACACGTTGTACTGGAAAAAAGACTGCTTTTATGCAGTTGGGGTGGAGCCAGGGAAATTATTTACATGATGTAATGGTATTTTCTAAATGGCATATTTCAAGGAAAAAGACTAGTTGGATCACTAAATAATTATAGGCAAATACATAGATTGTATTTATATATACACACGTATATATAGTAATATACTAATCGTATGTAACATTTGTATTTTTTAAAACCATAAGCATCCTGTAGTAATTTGGACTTGTAAATGCCTTTGCATAGCAAGTAACAGTTTATAATAGCTAAGGAGAGATGAACACTGATAGTATTTTTCTTTTTGTACCTCTGATTGGCAGGTAGGGGGAATTGAAAGCTTGATTTGGGTTACTTTTTTGTTTATTTATTTATCTATCTATTTATTATTTATGGCTGCGTTGGGTCTTCATTGCTGCAGGCAGGCTTTCTCGCTTCATTGTAGCGGCGGGCAGGGGCTACTCTTCGTTGTGGTGCTCGGGCTTCTCATCGCAGCGGCTTCTCTTGTTGCAGAGCACGGGCTCTAGGCGTGTGGGCTTCAGTAGTTGTGGCTTGTGGGCTCCAGAGAGCAGGCTCAGTAGTTGTGGCTCACGGGCTCAGCTGCTCTGTGGCATGTGGGATCCTCCCGGACCAGGGATCGAACCCGTGTCCCCCGCAATGGCACGCGGATTCCCAACCACTGTGCCACCAGGGAAGCCCAGTTTTGATTTTTTTCAATACTTAGTTACAATACTGATGAATCACTTTCTTGATTGAATATGTGGCATGTATTTCCTCAGTATGCATTTGTGGCAGCATCAGCTTTCCCTGAGCCCATACTAATAGTTCTTACAAGTTAAGCAGGATGTTGCCTTCATGGTGTAATGATTTGGTACTTCACATAGTACTTTGGAGGCTGGAGGAAGCAAATTCAGCCTCCAGAAGTCCTTAACTTAGAGTCGAGAAGCATCACTGATACCAGGAGAAGCTACCTGAATGTGTATTTGGTGGTAAAAGTAAAAAGATATTTTATGTGTCCAGACAAGCAGAGGAAAAAAATATATAGACCTGCATTATATTCATTTTCTTCCCTGTGTTCACTAGTGGCCTGATTATTCATCTGGCTGAGATGTAAGATCTTTTGAGCTTATAACATAATAGTTATTCATAAAGGCATTTAGGCTGATGGCCTGCTCAGAACGTCCTGCTGTTCAGGATGGACTTCATCTATATTTCAATGAATTTCTAAACGGGAGAAACAGAACATTTTCCCTTTGATTAATTCATTGGTTTTTTTAGTCCTTAAGGACCCATATGCAGGTGAACTCCAAAAGGAAGTCAGTAAAGGAAAAATGGTAAATTGGA
This sequence comes from Phocoena phocoena, assembly GCF_963924675.1. Taxonomy (NCBI): domain Eukaryota; kingdom Metazoa; phylum Chordata; class Mammalia; order Artiodactyla; family Phocoenidae; genus Phocoena; species Phocoena phocoena. The sequence goes on from NC_089237.1 coordinate 13,354,278, forward strand.
ACTGAAACCGTGAACTGGCCCCATAAAAATCTTTGAACACTGTCCTAAATTCAACATCTGAAATATAATGGGCCAGGCAAAGATCTATGAAAGCTAATTTTAAAAGCTAACGTAAAATTGCACCAAAGAAGGACATTGTTATGAGTTGTATAAAGTTCTTAGGCTGTTTCAGACCACTCTTTTACAACTCTCTGGCTTTTAACCTACTTTGCCCAAGAATCAAGTACTTTAGCAAATTATAACTAGTTAGGTCATAGACACATGCTTTGAGTTCTTGGGCTCTTCACTGGGAGTATGCCCTCTGGAACTATGATTTTAAGGTTTTACATTATTGGATGTATACCTGTCTTAGAGTGGTCCCCAGAGATCAACCCTAAGATGAGAAATGGGGCAGGTGATCCTAGGAAGCCCAAAGAGGAGCACAGGGCAGTGAGAAAGGGGAAGGAGGGAAGGCAGTAGAGTGTAAAGGAGAGAGTTTCCTACTGATCCGGTATAGAGGAAAAGGCCTTGAAAAACACCAAGGAAGATCATCTGTGCCTCAATTCTAGCACCAGCGTGAAATCCCATTTTAAATACCTTGTTGAAAAAGACTTGATAGCTGACGTAACTCTTTTTTTTGCCTTATAAGTGATCTGTGAGATTGGATTTGCCAGTGTTAAGTTTTTCCCAACTTGAGTACACAGTGTCCAGGAACTAGCAAAATCAGCCTTTTGTAGTAGGATCTTTTTAGGACATGGCTCTGTCACCCAGGTATGAGGGGGGGCACCTCCTTCTGATGTCCTTTCTCCAATCTGAGTAAGGGAGAACCAGGACATGAGCTTTCTCTCTGGTGCTTGGGGCATCGGTGGGCTTGGGTCTTAACCTTCTCTGCCTAGTTGTCCTCAAGGGAGCACTGGAGTCCTTGAAATGGAAATTCTCTTCCCAGGATCTACCAGAAACCTCTAAAACTTCAAGGAAGTTTAATTCCCAATGTCTTGGGTCAGATTGTTTAGAAGTTGAGGGATTCTCATGGAGATGATATATGGGCCTAGGAGGTGGAGGTGAGGAGAGTGGCAGGGCAGTGGGGGAAAGGGGAGTTTTAGCTGGGTTTCTGGGGAGCTCTGTCTCCCCTTGCCCAGGGGTCAGCCTTTTGTTTCCCTCTCCCATGTCAGCCATTGATCGGTTATGGGCCTCCCTCAGGGCAGGTATAACCTTCTAGGTGGAGATGCTCCCATAGGCCAAAGGCAATTTTACAGACTAGGGGGCCAGATGGGACCCATTAACAGTCAACACTTATAGCAAACCTTACGTGGTATAAAGGGATACAGGCAGGGCACTCTGGCCTTCTGGCCTTACCCAGCAGAGAATAGGGCCAGGCATTCACCTTTTCTTACTCATTCCCTTTAACACAATTCACCACTCCTCCAAGTGTCCCTCTTCACAGCAGTCCTTTGCCCTTCCAAATTCAGTGTCCTCGGCCCCCCTCCTTTGAAAAACTTACTCCTGGACACAGGAGGGGAGAATCAGATGCCCCTGCCTTCTGGCACCTGTGGCTGAGCTGGACCCCACTGGGGGTTCGCTGGCTCTGGGAGGAGTGGTGGTCCCTGGTGTTGGTGGGAGGTAGGATGGGAGATCATGAAGGCTTTCATCCTGATCCATCTTTCAACCATTTGCTTCCAGAGTCAACCCATGGCAAATAGGTCTCAGCAGTGAATATTAATTTTCTGCCCCAAACTATTTTCCTCCTATATACAGGGCTTTGACCCTACTGTTTGCAAAATAACAAGCTGGCATTCTTGTTCTGAGGTCCACTTGATTCCTTCTTGAGCCTGCTTTTGTTCCCATTTTAGCTGAAAAGGGCTTTGAGGCATCCAGATTTTTTTTCCTGACCTCAGATTTCTTTCCAGATACAAGATGGGGAGAGGGAGCTGTGGACGAGTGAGAAAGGTTTCAGGTGTACCTGTTTCATATTTACTCTGACCCAGAGTGACTGGGGTATTAATTTAATGAATGTTGTCACCAAGGCTTTTGAAGTGGCCGTGGTCGGTGATTGAATGGCAGTTACACAATTTCGAATTTGGGAACCAGGTATTGTTCTTTCGCTACACCAACCTGTCGCTTTAGGCATGTTATAAGGTTTGCTTTGCCTGCACCCCAACCAGATTTGCTCTACAAGTTAATGTCACTCAGGGTAAACGCTACACTATCTCTGCATCAAAGCCACCTGCCAGCCACAGCCAGGTGTGTAGTGCATTTGGATATTGTGTCAAAATATCTCCATGACCTCTAAGAATAGAACTGCCATAGGTCAGCCTGATAGTCTAGAAAGCTGTCCCTGGGACCTACTCCATGCATTAGAAGTGAGTCACTAAATCCAGCCCACATTCAAGGTGGGGGGGATTAAGCTCTACCTAGTAGAGGGAGGAGCATGAAAAAAAGGTTGTTTAGGGGTGCTAAAACCACCACAGTGATTAATAAATACTTTTGGAGAGATGCTTGGAGCCTATGCAAGAAACTTGTTTCTCCTTTAAAAACTTTCAACATTTACCAGTGGATCTCACCGGCAGCCATTATTACCATCATGTTCTGTTAATGGTTTTCTATTTCCTTCATTCCTTCTATGTTTATTTCTTGGAATTCTTCTGTGAGGATGTTTTGTCCCTTCTCTTCCATTTATTTATTTATCCACTTATTTGTTTATATCAGTATAGACTCAACAGGTATTTATGTTATTCTCTAGGTGAGAGATGTTTTTAAAAGGGGAAAACAGCCTCTCTGAACCAGGTAGAGGGAGGTGGTGAGGGAGGGTGTGGATGCTGAGGAGGAGGACATGGTGGAGGAAGACAATTTCCTGAGAAGGCCGGTGAGAATGAGGTCCAAAAGAGGGGGGGCCTTGGCAAAAATGAGGGACACTCTGTTCTCAAAAACAAGGACAAAGAAAGCTTGGGAAGGTTGCTTTTTTTCTCAGGAAGGAGTTCCCATTAATTATCTTTTGTCTTCTCGGTCAGGATGTTTTTTGGTGACGACAGTAGGAAATTGGCTTTTGGAATTTAAATTTTCTAGGCGGAAATTCCTGGCCTCTGGAGGAGGCTTTCTTGAACCACAGCACTATTGACATCTGGACTGGCTCATTCTTTGTTGTGAGGGGCTGTCCTGTGCACTGTAGGGTGTTTAGTGGCATCCCTGGCCTCCACTCACCAGATGCCAGTGGCATCCTCCCCTGCTTCCCCAGTGTGATCACCAGAATGTATCCTGTGTCACCAAGTTGGAGGCAGTGCCACCAAATGTCCCCTGGAGAATAAAATGGCTTTTGGCTGAGAACCAGTGATCTGAAATAGCATACACCATGCTGGCCATGCACAGAATTCCTGAGTGTTACTTTTGAAAGACTAAGACGATGGCATTTACCTGAGCTCCTGCACAGAGAACTCAGCTGCCCTGGTGTGAACATCAGCGTGGCCGCAGTTGATAAGTGGGTGGGGGGGGTTCTTGGGAACAGCTGATGATGTTCTCAGCACACAAGAGGAAATGGAGCTCTGGTTCTCAGAGGGTCTTTGTTCTGGCGAGTGTTGCTGTGGTTATAGCCTTGCCTTCTGGTGGTGGGTTGTTTTGCTTTCTCTGTGGTTTCTGTGTGCGTTTGAGAATCAGCTTCGATGTGATGTCAGCTGGGGACAAGAAGCTCTTCTCACCGATGAGTTTCTGAAAGCCCATTTGTTCTAAATGCAACATGACACTAACCTAGCTTGGGTGCACGTCGGTTGCTGGTAAAGTTGTTTCCTGAGTGAGCCGGGGATGGCGGGGACTCCTAGTCCTTTACAACTCTCGTTTTATTATCCAGAGACACTTCTGCATTTTGACTTTTTTTTTTTTTAAACCTTTTTACCTTCAGTTAGTTTTTAACGAGACACTGCATTTCAAACATAGCAAACATGACAGAGATTGAGGAACGAGGGGGAGGCTGAAACGACCTTGCACGACCGCTGATGCCATCTATTGGTGGTTGGCAGAACTGATGCCCTTCGAAGCTTTGATCATTGCACAGAAGAAAGTTGAAAATTGGCAGCAGAGAACCTTCCTTGCACCCAGGGAGCTTGGGATTGGCAGGACAGGGGAAGAGTGGGGGGGGGGCAGTAATGTGGGTTTGCTTCGTAGATCAGCACCAGTCATCGGTGGGTGCCGGGCATCCATATTTAAAGTAATTTTAGGAGGATTTTTCAAGGTACTGGCTAGGATGCCATTGGGACCTAAAATCCATTGATGAGTCAGTGGTCATTTAAGAAAGAATCCCAGTGCATTGGGCTTTGGGGTGTTAACAGAACAGCAAGGAGATCTCAGCTAAAAACAGTCTCTTCCATAGAATTAACATGGAGCTGGTATTTGTGAAATTTGATTAGTCGGGGACACTATGAACTCATTCTAACCGAGGAAACTAAGACTCGATGAGTAAAATAACTATTGTAGTTTATCTTCTTTCAAAGTGCTTTCAAATACTGCACATTTGTTTCTATACCAATCCATTTCGGCCAGCATATCCCTTTTTTCTGATACCAAACTGAGATTCCTAGAGATTAAGTTTCCTGGGTCCACATATCTAGTTGATAGTGAGAGCCAGAATTAGTCCAGCCAGTGGATCCTCAACCCTGGTTGCACATAAGACTCACCTGGGGTACTTAAGAGAAAGCCCAGTGATTGGCATCACTGCCACATATACTGATTTAATTGAGCAGGGGAAGGACTGGGTCGGGGGTTCCCTTTCAGAACGATAGTGATTCTAATGTGTTGCCTGGACTGAACTGTGCAACTCAGAGTATGGTCTGTAAGCCAGCAGCAGAGCATCATTTGGAAACGTGTTAGAAATGCAGCATCTCAGGCCCCATCCCAGAACTTCTGAATCAGAATCTGCACTGTAGCAAGAGTCCCAGGTGAAGTTTGGAAAGACTGGTGCTGCCTCTGAGGCAGGATTTTCTGAGCTGTCCGTTGGCATCTCCACTGGGCACGCCCGCTTTTTTTTTTAACCATTCAGACAGCGTTCGAGGGTTGGGTGGCCTCCACTGAGGGTTCCAGCTTCCCCCTGCCCTATGAGTTCTCCTAGACTGAGAGCACAGGTGCTCCCCGCCTCCCCCTAAAAGTCTTGTTCAGTGCTCGCAGGTAGAGTGTGTTTTCACAGACCTCAGTTTCCGGGTGCATCGTAGCATTGTCACCAAACCAAGACTCCAGTCTAGGTGCCTCCAGGCTCTGCCTGTTAAGAGTGATGGCACCCTGATCAGCCGGTGATGAAAGGGTCACCTTGTGTTTAGCCCCTAAGACTCTCACTTTACCTCTAGCTTAGAGACCGCTTGGATTGGAAAGGAAGGAGGTACTACGCCTTTTTCTTTCCCCCTAAAGAGAAAGTACTCTGGGTCAGTGTTTGTTTTTTGAATATTTGAATGAGAAGAAGCCTGTGAGGGCATCTGGGAAACTTTTTGACGTTACAGACAGGCTTCATCCAACCCCAGCTGGGTTTCGGTGGAGGGACCTCTTACCCAGCAAACGCATCCATTGTCTTTCTAAAAGAGATCTTTTTTAGTTCATTTCTTCAAATCCAATGCTATACGAGTGATCTTTTCTAAATCTGTAGCTGCATTTTGGGTAGTGCCTGAAAGAGACACAGAAGTCCCTGTTCAGCCTCTTTTTGGGAAACTGAGAGCCTTGGCTTCTTTTCCACCCGTCCTTTGCTGTTTTTAACAACAAACCCCCTTTGATGAAGGGCCAGTCTGAGCTGGGCAGAGCCAACCATTTCTCCTCACTTCCAAGCTCCCCTCCACCATCTCCTCTCCCTCTTCCAACCTTCCTCCCCGCAGGAACAAAACAATAACAAACCAAACTGGGAAAAAACAAGGGAGGTTTGTCCCCATTTCTGAAATCCTTTGAAAGGATGTTACTGAAAGAGGATTCAGAAGTGCATGGAGGGTTTCTGTGCCTCTTTTTCTGGAAGCGTTGGGAGGTCTCCGTGCACCCGATCTGGAGAGACTGGAATGATCATTTCTGCACGGAAGCCACTCATTAGTGGCTACCAGCAAGAAGACCTTGCCAGGTGCTTGTCAGGCCTCTGAATTCAGAGGTTTTGAAAAGACCCCAAATGGGGCTTGTGGCTTTCTTCAGTCTTGTTGGGTTTCATTTTTTTCCCCTTCCTCTTCCAGCCACTCTGTTCTCTGTCCAGCGTTTCTCCTCTGTTGCCCACAGCAACCCCAGCAGTTGGTACCGGAGTAGGGGGAGCTGGAGGCCAGGTAACCTCGGAGTCGAGAAATCCTTAACTGATCAAGTCACCAGAGTCATACACAGGAATAGGTTTTCTGGAAAATCTCCCGATTCAAACCACCCTCCACAGCTCCCCCCCAACCTTGCCTTTCCAGAGAGGCTTGTTTCTTCTGGTCCCGGAGAAGCCAGTTACTGAGACACTCGGGCCCCACCTCTGGAGGCATCTGTTTACAAACAGTGCTGCGTAAACTCTAACGCGTTTCTTTTCAGCTCACACTTTCCCTCCACACAGACAGAGTCCGTAGGCTCTTTTACAGTGGAGGGTGTTACAGAATATAGTATCACTCTCCCTGTGCAGAGAGACAGACTGGGGGAAGAATCAGCCCACGGCCAGTGGTGTAGAAGAGGCAGCCAGGCTGTAAGGTTTTTTCTCTTTTGCTCTTTACCACAGGAAAGCGCTTTGTCAGGAGGAAGTGCCAGTGTCGTCATGGAAATAAATGATCAGGCGGTAGCAGCCAGATGAATTGAGCCGTCCTTGATTTCGGAGACCTCTACCATTAATATATCTAAAATTCAGTGTACAAATGAGCATAGGATGACTTGATCTGGGATACCTCTTGCAATTCTTTTGCAGCTCAATTAGTAAATTTCCTTTCCCTTTGAATACCACAACACTCTCTGAAACTCAGAGAACCGAGCAGGTAGAACGTTGAAGGAGTTTTCTGAAGGAGAAAAAACAAAGCAAGTTTGGAAACATGAAATAGTGATCCTCATTTGGATCATGCCTTCTGGTATCTAAGCGTACCAGTTCCTTCAAATTCCAAGGACTGGCGGGCTCTTTGGATATTTGTCAATGACAAGTGAGTATGGGTTGAGTAAAGGCATTTTCTTCTGCAGTGTTCGTTTCTATTTCCATGGTTTGCCTCAGTCCTTTTCTTTAATTAATGCTGTTTATGCTCACTGATGAATAATTCAGAGTCATTACAAGCAACAGATGTCAGAGGATTCAAAATGACTTTCTCTGAATTATTTATTATTTCCAAAAAAGTAACAGGTTTGTTGAACAAGTAATTGGCAACACAGATGTAGATCAAGGTTTGTCAGCAGGAAACAAGGTCTACTACTGCTTTCCCTTTTGTGCATGTTACTAGCCAGGACTGCATTGTACAGGGGGAGTTTGCCTGACACTGCGTAGGGAGTCAGTTACTTATTCCGGGTGCTGAGTGGGGAGCTGGACCTTGTTTGGTTTTTCCGGTTGACAAAACATAAATAGGAGTTCGTTCAAAAATATAATGAATGAAGGCAGCCTTGCAAACACCTATCAGACATAATGACTTAATGCAGGTCCCCAGAAAGAGGGAACATCTTTGTCTGCAAAGATATGCTGAGAATAGAGACCTGGGGGGAAAAAAAACCTGATGGATATGTAAAGGTTTGTATATAAAAATGTTCTCTGCAGGGTTGTTTATAACAGAATTTTTAAAAGGAAAAAATGCGGGCTTCCTTGGTGGCACAGTGGTTGAGAGTCCGCCTGCCAATGCAGGGGACATGGGTTCGTGCCCCAGTCCAGGAAGATCCCATATGCCGCGGAGCGGCTAGGCCCGTGAGCCATGGCCGCTGAGCCTGCGCATCCAGAGCCTGTGCTCTGCAATGGGAAAGGCCACAACAATGAGAGACCACGTACCGCAAAAAAAAAAAAAAAAAAGGAAAAAATGCAAGTGGCCAACAATGAAAAATTAGTTGAATAAATTTTGATAAATCCAAGCAGTAGAATATTATATAGCCATTAAAATTAATTATACGTATTTCTGATACAGAAAAATATTAGAGAATTCCCTTGCATCCAGTGGTTAGGGCTCAGTGTTTTCACTGCCAGGGCCCTGGGTTCGATCTCTGGTTGGGGAACTAAGACCCTGCAAAATGTGTGGCATGGCCAAAAAAAAAAAAAAAAAAAGAAAAAATACATTAATATATTAGATAGACGATGATATTAAGTGAGAGAGGCTATATGTCTGTAGAAAACTATGTGTATGTGGTTTTTCTATAGACATAGAGAAAAGTCGAGAAGGAACTACCCCAAAATGTTAATAATTATTTAGGTGTTGTAGGGCATTGGTCCTCAGCCTTTTTGGCACCAGGGACCGGTTTTGTGGAAGACAGTTTTTCCCACAGATGGGGCGAGGGGAGGGGGGAATATGGTTCAGGCGGTAATGTGACCAGTGGGGAGCGATGGGGAGTGGCAGATGAAGCTTCGCTAGCTCTGCTCGCTTGCGGACTGCTCACCTTCTGCTGTACTGGCCTGCGGACCAGGGGTTGGGGACCCCTGGTGTAGGGTCCAGGTGACTTTTCCTCTGCTTCTTGTATTTTCTCATCCTTTCCACTGTAAATATTCATTCATTAGTTAGAGTAAAAAGCCAAGCTGCTAAGAAATCCACAGTATTGAGGCTTAATGAATTTGTCTCTCATTTAACAATTTAAAGTAGCTGTTCCAGATATGCAGGGGGCTCTGTTCCGTTCAGATATTCACAATCCCGGGTTCCTTCCATCCTGTGGCTCCCCCCCTTCCCCAGGGCCTTGTCATCTTTTTTTTTTTTTTTTTTAATGTTTATTTATCTATTTGGCTGTGCCAGGTCTTAGTTGCAGCACACAGGATCTTCGTGGCTGCATGCGGGATCTTTAGTTCTGGCATGTGATCTCTTAGTTGCAGCATGTGGGATCTAGTTCTCTGCCCAGGGATTGAACCCGGGCCCCCTGCATTGGGAGCGTGGAGTCTTAGTGACTGGACCACCAGGGAAGTCCTAGGGCCTTGTCGTCTTGTACATGGTCAAGGCTGGGTGCTGTCACAAGGAAGAAGAGGGGGCATGGAAGAGACTGTTCCCAAAGTGGCACACATCACTTCAGCTCACATGCCTTTCCAGGGACACAGTCACATGACTAAACTCAACTGCCAGCTACAAGGCAGGCAAGGAACAAAATCCTGATAGGCATCTATTGTGGCCTGCAACAACGCTATGCTACAGAGGAAGGAGAAAATGAATTTTGCTGGAAAGCTTTCAGTCTGTGCTAAATGTATTACCTGTATAAGAAAAAATAATATAAATTTTTTCTAAAGGGATAGAACTTTGGATTAGATGCCTTCCGAGGGCACTTCCTTTAGAAATTAAGCGTACAGAGGAAGTATAAAATTTGGATACCGCCTTCAAGGGATTTACAGTTTGATATAGTAACTAGACCAATAATAATTCAAAGTCTTATATACAAAGGGCCAAAAGAGGAGCCAGATCAATACAGAAGAGAGAATTGGCTAGGATCGTGGAATAAGGCTTAGGTGATTTGAAAAGTTTGCAATTCTGCTTTGTTGAGCTACGAGGATTACTTGTATCTTTGGAAGAAGAAAAACTATTTATGTTTTGTGATATTTTACAGTAGTATGATCTCCTTTTACACCATCGAGGAACCGAATCATAATTTCCTACTGACCTAACAGTAAGACTCTGATTGACCTTCAGTTAGCTGTTGTTCATTGTAATTCCTTGTTAAATCTGTATTGATCTATTTTTTAAAATAAATTTATTTATTTTATTTATTTATTTTTGGCTGCGTTGGGTCTTTGTTGCTGCACATGGGCTTTCTCTAGTTGTGGTGAACGGGGCTACTCTTCATTGCAGTGCGCGGGCTTCTCCTTGCAGTGGCTTCTCTTGTTGTGGAGCACGGGCTCTAGGCGTGTGGGCTTCAGTAGTTGTAGCACACAGGCTCAGTAGTTGTGGCTTGCGGGCTCTAGAGTGCAGGCTCAGTACTTGTGGCACACGGGCTTAGTTGCTCCGCGACATGTGGGATCTTCCCGGACCAGGGCTCGAATCCGTGTCCCCTGCATTGGCAGGCGTATTCTTAACCACTGCACCACCAGGGAAGTCCCTGTAGTGATCTTATCATAAAATATTTCAGAAGGGCTACAATTTGAATAAAGCTCTTAGCAATAATTTATCAGTTACTTTAAAAATAAACTTAAAAAAATACAGTTTTAAAATATGATTATCTAGAGGTATTTCTAGACCTGTTTGGAAGGCAAACCAGAAGTATAATATAGATAAAGGGGTTTTTTTTCTCCTTTGGATAGAAATTTTTCTATCTTTGACATATTTTTAGTAACCATACGATATATTACCTCCTTCACAATAGGATCAGATTTTGCATATCTTTTGCCTAGCGTCAGATTTTTCAAGTCTGTAGAGTTTAGGCTGTTAAAACCGAAAAATGTTCTGGTTTTATATATAAAACTTTGTAAAGTCAAATGGTGGGTTTTTCTCTTTTTTTTTTTTCTTTTTTAAAGTATAGTTGATTTACAATGTTGTGTTAGTTTCAAGTGTACCTTTTTCAGATTCTTTTCCATTATAGGTTATGAAAAGATATTGAATGTAGTTCCTTGTGCCATACAGTAGGTCCTTGTGGTTAGTCCCTTCTTTAATCCACCACAAATATCCCTTAAGACATGTTGCAATCCAATTGCCCTGTGATTTGGTATTTCCCTGATAGTTCATGAGATGCAACAAAAATGTTTGAAGGAAGACAGTAAGAACTGTTTGGTGCTTTAGGTTTGTTTTGTTTTGTTTTGTTTTCAGGAAATTCAGGTTGCAGAAGCCCCATAGGGCAAGAATCATTGCAAATGAGGCCCAGATTTGAACATTGCTGTTTTGTAAATTGTGCTTATTCTCATAATAAAGATTTCTACAGCTGGAAAGAACTTTAAAAATTGGGTGATCCAGTTGCCTTATTTTGCAGATGAGGATCCGAGATGCAGACAGGTCAAGTCACTTGCTGAGGTCACATTCATTCGTGGCAAAATTCAGAACCATGCTTTGACTTTCTGTCCTCAGGTCACTACACCACCCCTTTATCTTAGGCCTCTGGTGATTGCCAGCTTACTTTCCACCAGTGACAGGAACCTCAGATAGAAACTCCAATGAGGAGAGGACAATACTTTCACAGCTCCTGACCTGTGGGAGTGATGGGTTGGCATCGGGATGAAGTGGGAGTGAGGGCACCATCTTTATAACCCAGCTCTTCCTGCCCCTTTCTTTCTTTCTTTCTTTTTTTTTTTTGCCTGCCCCTTTCTTGATACTTTGTCTACCGAACATTTGCAGAGATGTTCTTGATTCATAGTAATAATAAACACGTTAGGGGGCAGAAATTGGACTTGCAGCCAATTTTGTAGGAAGTTTCATTGCCATCACATCTCAAGATAAAGAATTTCAGTTTATCTCTTTATTTTTTTTACCATTATTTAAGAGCGCTGAGAGTTGAAATCTCACAGTGACAACAAAAATATAATATTTTCTTCTCATTGTAAAAGTGGTCAAAGAGCTGAAAAGCCATACCATTTTTTGTACGTGTGTGTGGTGCGCAGGCCTCTCACTGTTGCGGCCTCTCCCGTTGCGGAGCACAGGCTCCGGATGCGCAGGCTCAGCGGCCATGGCCCACGGGCCCAGCTGCTCCGCGGCACGTGGGATCTTCCCGGATGAGGGCACGAACCCGTGTCCCCCGCATCGGCAGGCGGACTCTCAACCACTGCGCCACCAGGGAAGCCCGAGCCATACCATTTTAAAAAATATTTATTTACTTGGCTACGCCGGGTCTCAGTTGCAGAATGCGGGATCTTTTTAGTTGCGGCATGTGGGATCTAGTTCCCTGACCAGGGATTGAACCCAGGCCCCCTGCATCCCTGCATTGGGAGCACGGAGTCTTAGACACTGGACCACAGGGGAAGTCCCCCATTTTAAAAAAATAATTTTCTTCTCCTTATTTGATCAACATTAAGATGAATTGTCTCTTTGGGGGTGTGATTCTGGTTTAATCGGTCCAAATGTTTTGGAAAATGTTTCATGACCTATAGGTTTATTGATTTCAAAGACTATAAATCCATCTGCCCATCTATCCATCACCTACCTACCCATCTGAGGGCAGAATGGGAGGATGGGAAGTTCCCAGGGAAGTACCAACAGCTTGGATTAGTGGGTAGCCTGGGCAGACTTAGTACTTTATACTTTGATTTTTCTACTTGAAAAACATGTAGATCTTAATTTTCAAAATATAGCTCTGTTTATAATGGAAGAGAAGTAAAATGTAGCCAAGACTGTTGACTGTCGTGGAATAGCCATTCTCCCTTCACCCCTATTAACCCATTTCTTTATTCAGTTTCCTTGCTTGTAACATGGGCATGATACCCAGCTCTGAAAGTGCCTATGTGATAGATGCTTGTGTTAGTTTCCACTGTCTAGCTTCGCCTAATTAGATTTGTGTTAAGCTTGGGATCATTTATAGCCAACTTTTTCCAGATTAAAAACATAAGCCTTTGTTGAACTATCTCGTCATTCTAAATTGGAACCATCTTGACTTTATATCAAAGAATTCATCTTTAGTTCAGTTACCACATAAGCCGGCTTAATCCTCTAGGGGCTGCTGTCATTGTTAATTTACATCTGACCTTGTTCTGAAAAAAATATTTAAAGCAGTGGAACCCTAATTTAGAACTTGCTGGTGCTTGCTTTGCCTATTCGTCTGGACCTGTAAAAATGAGTCCAATTCCCTAAGAAATCAGACTGAAGGCTTTAATAAAAATTTCAGATGCCACCCTAAGAACTAGAACTTCTTTTGATTCTTGCTCATTGTGTCAATGAAGATGGTGACACTGAGTATTACCATCTTACAAATAGGGAAGCAGAGAGAGACCCAGTGACTTACCTAAAGTTGGTAGAACGTAGCCACTGGGTTCTCACTCCCAACCACTTGACCAGACTCTGTGTGTGTGTGTGTGTGTGTGTCTGTGTCTGTGTGTGTCTGTGTGTGTGTCTTTGTGTGTGTGAGTTTGCTGGTTTCCTGGTGCTCAGGCTACTGGGAGCATCTGTCACAGGCACAGTGGGAATTATGTGGAGCATGCTGGGAAGCGTCTGGCTTTTCATCTGGATTTGTGGATTTATTTTGTAATAGGGTATCTGCCAGACCATGTGCCTGGGAGTCAGCAATAGCAGCAGCTGATGGGTGTTTCTGTGGGAGAAGAACAGACTTGCCAAGTCAGTCTGGCATATCAGGATTTGAGAGACATTGGAACTACAGAAAAAAAGTTATTGAAGATGACTCTTAAGATGTCAAGAGGAAAAAAAATGACTTCTTAGGCCAGAAAAGCAAAAGCTATCATACTCTGTGAGCCCTGCGCTGAGAGATGGCTTTTCAAGGGCGGCTTAAACGCGTTAGATTAGTCTGCAATGTGGATTAAGGGACTGTGGGATTTAATAACTGATGTATTAAAGAATGACCCTGCGAATGTTACTCTGCCATAAAAACATAACCACTCTAATTGAATTTAGAGGCAATATTAAAATTACTCTTTTGGTGATGCTTCCTAGATATATTAAATAAAATATCAAAAGTCACAGTTGATTAAGCTGAAACTTCAGCATGTGAGAGTTATTAAGCACTAAATTCTGTTGCTAGAGGTTTTTATTTTATTTTTTTCTGAAATGTAAGAAATTTCTCCCTTTACATAATTTATGGTCATTCCATTATTTCAGTGTGCCAGAAAATGTTCTCAGAGCCTTAACGGTGTTTTGGAACACAGTATATTATCTTATTGTTGGGCTGTTTCTATAACGAACACTCAATATTTATTGATGGTGGTATTTCGTGAGCTGAATTCGCTCTTATGGGCAAAGAAAGCAACAGGCTATTAAGCTACATATGGTGCTTTAGGGTGCTTCTAAGGAGTAATGGTGGAAAATACACCTTTTCTTCCTCCTCCCGTGGCAGTATGTAGTTTTGCTAGCCTTATGTCTGCACACAAAGACCTTCTGAGAAGTTGACCTTGATCTGGGGTGGTACTGTATAGCTGGGATGCTGCTGTGCACATACATACTCCATGGACCGCTTCATGTTCCAGAGTTCCATGGACTCCAGAGAGCCTCGTGGAAATCATGACGCTTCCATGGCAGTTATAAGCAGGGAGTATTTTCCTTTCCATCCATGGGGCAAACTTGAGGCAGCGGGGCGGGGAAGCAAGGAGGTTACGTTTATGTGTCTGAATTCAGAAACATAATGAGGAATATAGTTGAAAAGTATCTATGCATTTGGAGCAGGGGGTAGAGATTAGAAGCACCCAGGAAACCAGATCCCTTCTTGCTCTTCAGGCTGTCTCCTGGAGTCCCGAAAGTGGCACGTCCTGTATTAAAGAGTATTGTGGAATTTATTTGTAAGTATCTATATGAAAAAAATCCATAAAATATGGACATTGGTTAGAACTTATCACAAATGAGTCAAACCGTTTAAGTTATGTTTCCTTTTCCCTCTGTGGACAAGAGCCTCTCCCCTTTTCTGTTATTGCTTAGATTTAGAGAAATTTCTTTTATCTTGAAGAACCTTATGCCAAAGAAACAACTGTTTCACTGTGTCTGAGCTCAGTAGAAGGATGTTTGAGTACTTAATGCAACTCCTGTTGAGTGATTGGCTTCTGGCAGAAGTGTTAATATGCAATCTCTTAAAGCAGAAGGTTTACATTTTTCCAGCTGCCAAACTTTGGGCTTCCTGGTGAATCACTGGGACAGACTTTCTTGGTCAAGTGTGAGTGGTGCTCTGGGGCTGCTGGTCCGAGGCTGGGGAAGCATGACAAGTTGTTTTAGATGCCTGGCCGGAGCTCAGACACGTGGGTTTGGGGACCAGCCTCTAGGGCCCAGATGACTTCCCCTAGAAAACATCTTCACAAGCCATCCCCTGAATAGGATCATCACAGACTGAAGGAAAGGGTTAGGACCATTGATCAGAGAAGAGCTGCAGGTTTTTTCCTTCTCTGTCTGTCGCAGAGGTGTTAGTCAAGAAGAAAGCTTACTCACTTGAAAGCTTTGGATTGCAGAGCAGCTAAAAAAGAGCTGCTGCCAACGGATTTTCTTCTTGTTGAAGTTGTTCTTTGCCCCTAGAATACTAAGCCAAAAGGAAGGAAAAGATGAAAAATAAGCCCCTCTTTCACAATACATTTGAGTCAACCCATCAAAAAGGAAACCAGAGATTTCTCAACTAACAAATAAGTGGCATTACTGCATTTGGGAATTAGAAAAAGGCTCCTTGATAAAGTTATTTGGGAATTAATCATCAGTTGGCTCCTCGTAGGCGTGGAGCACATTGGAATTCACCTCGTCTTGTTTGGAAACTGGCAGCTTGGTGGTTATATAACGTGAAACACAAGGCCTGCCAGCCGGCCCTCATGTGCCCCCTGGGGAGTTGCAAAGCTCTATAACTCTTTCTTGAGTCAGCCAGTCCTGCCAAATAGATTTCAGTGGCCTGGGGTATGTTGTGCGCAGGCCTCAGACGTCAGAATTTTACAGATGACACATCTACCTTTGTGATTTTGCCCTCAGTAACCTCTGCCAACACCAGAGAGAAGTAAATGAGAGGCACTCATTGGGTACCCCCCTACTTGTTAAAAAATGTACCGTCCTAACCATTTTTGTGTCCCATTCAGTACATTCACATTGTTTGTGCTACTATCATCACTGTCCATGCAAGTTTTCTTCTTGCAAAACTGAAACTCTGTACCTATTAAACAATAATTCTCTGTGTCCTCCCTCCCCCCAGCCCCCAGCAACCACCAATTGACTTTCTGTCTCTATTATTTGACTATTCCAGGGACCTCATATAAGTGGGGTCATCCAGTATTTGTACTGTGACTGGCTTATTTTGTTTGGACCAACATCCTCAAGGTTCATCCATGTTGTAGCCTATGTCAGAATGCCCCCTTCCTTTTTCAGGCTGAATAATATTCCACTGTGTGTATAGACCACATTTTGTTTATCCATTCCTCAGTTGATGGATTGCTTCGACTTTTTGGCTATTGTGAATAATGTTGCTGTGAACACAGGTATACAGATATTTGTTTGAGTCCCTGCGTTTTAGTCTTTTGGATATATATCAAAATGTGGAATTGCTGGATCATATGGTAATGGGCTCCTCTTTTAAAGAGGAAAAGTATCCTAAGAACCTGTGAGTAAGAGTACAGGACCTGAATGCTTGCTCTGTTCCTCCTTTCTCCAGCTCTAGTCCACATGCCTCTGTGGTCACAGGCATGGTGGGGAAAGGTGACCTTGTCCCAGGCTGAGATCACCCATGTAGATCTTCTCAATTTGACCACACATTCATTTAGCCCACTGAAGCACAGAGGATGACAAATTGAAGATCACGTCATATAAATGACCCCTCCCTCCTTTTCTTTTTCTTTTCTTTCCTCTTTCTTCTTTCGAAAACTATGATTTTGGTCTCTACACAGCTGTTTTGGCCTAAACTCCAGTAAACCAATGACACTCCAGGTTGGCTACACATTGGAGTTACCTGGTTGCTTACTGCCATCCAAAACCCACCTCCAGAGATTGTGATTTAATTGGTTTGAGGTCTGACCTGGGCATGGGGGTTTGGGAAAGCTGAGTGAGTCTGCTGGGCAGCCAGTGTTCTGAAGCACCAGGTAAATGACTAAATATAAATGAATATTTTCTGCATCCCTTTCTTTCTGTCTGCTTCTTGGTTATTTCTTTAGAACACATCTGCAGATTTGTAAATCTCAGCCCACATTTTAAAGACTTTTAATAGGCTTTTCTTTTTAAATTAATGAGCTGCATGATGTAATTTTGAAACAAAGAATGAGGAAACCTGGGTTGTATGCTTGTGTACATCATTATCTAACTGGGGAATGATGAATTACTTGTCAGGATCGCAGGTTTCTTGTGCTTTGGCTTTAAAAAAAACTTGGCTTTAAAATTAGAATGAGGATTGGCAAACCAGTTAGAAGAATGAGATTAAAGATATTTTTTCTTAATCTTTTTTTTTTTGCGGTATGCGGGCCTCTCACTGTTGTGGCCTCTCCCGTTGTGGAGCACAGGCTCCAGATGCGCAGGCTCAGCGGCCATGGCTCACGGGCCCAGCCGCTCTGCGGCATGCAGGATCTTCCCGGACCGGAGCACGAACCCGTGTCCCCTGCATCAGCAGGCGGACTCTCAGCCACTGCGCCACCAGGGAAGCCCCTTAATTTTTATTTATTTATTTTTGGCTGCGTTGGGTCTTCGTTGCTGCCCGCAAGTATTCTCTAGTTGCGGCGAGTGGGGGCTACTGTTCGTTGTGGTGCTCAGGCTTTTCACTACGGTGGCTTCTCTTGTTGCGGAGCATGGGCTCCAGGTGCACGGGCTTCAGTAGTTGTGGCTCGCAGGCTCTAGAGCGCAGGCTCAGTAGTTGTGGTGCACGGGCTTAGTTGCTGCACGGCATGTGGGATGTTCCCGGACCAGGGCTCGAACCCGTGGCAGGCGGATTCTTAACCACTGTGAAGAAGCCTGAGATTAAAGATTTTGTTTTAAAAAAAAAAAGTCCTCTCTGGCTTTAACATGCCATGACTCTGAATGAACAGGTGGAATTGATGGGGAGTGAGGCAGGCCTGTATTGTAGTTCCATGAGTGTGAATTACGTCATGTTCTAGCGATAATGAGCAGGAAGATAAAGAACCTTCCCACAGGGTGCTGCCGGGAGTTCTGTCCCAGAAGCAGCCTCAGGGCAGTTCTGATCAGTTACTAAAAGGATACAAAATAAAGATCTCCAAGGCTCTGTAGTTAATCAGAAAGCAGGAATGTAGTGCCAGGTAGACTGTAAGAGAGTGTTCGGGCTTTTTATGTGATGGAGAGAACATAGCAGGACTCTGGTCCAACAGAGCAGAGCGTCAGAGGCCTCCCCATCTCCATGAAAATTGTTACCTCTTTACCACCATCCACCTTGTGCCACATGCTGTTTAAATCTATATTTCTTCTTGGAAATTCTTTCAAAGTTTATACTTCTTTCTCTCCTCGGATCCTATTTGAGGAATGTGAATGGCTCAGGTATTTTATGTTTGTTTTTTCCTCTCTCTAGATTAACACAGCTAATGTTGAATTATGGTGCCAGGAGCTATTAGTGTAGAAAAGCAGAGGATGCAGTCCTCCCCTGGATACCTCCAGGCATGGAATTTTACTTCCATGGTGACTTCTTAGGCCCATGGGAAAGTGAGAGGCGGTGGCCTCCTGGGGGGCGGCCGACTCAGCCTCTGGAACTGGGAGCCGGAGCCAGCCCCATAGTGTGTGACCGTCAGGATGACGCAGAGAGGCATGTGAATGCAGCCGGCTGCTGCAGCTGGTGCACTTGACTCTGGGCAGGGCGTTCCCAGGAACCCGCAGGACACTGAGGACCGAGAGTGATATAACCCAGATCTGCCAGATGTGGGAGCCAGTGTGAGTCCCGCTGGACAATTCATTAAGAAACATTTTCTGGTCATCTGGGCAGGGAACACTGGCTGCTTTCCCTGCCGTCTGGGGTTGGAGGCACCCAAGTCCACATACCAGGAATCCCCAAGTTTACGAACATCTGTCTAAAATTACAGCCTGATTCTCTGAGCTGACACAGTGCAGAGCCCAGACTCTGATGGCCCCTGGCTTGTAATTTGTTAAAGGATTTCAACACTTTGGGTAGTGGAGGATGGGGGGAAATCAGTTAATTAAAACATACATGGAAGTTGCTGTGAGGTTTCTGTACATTCTACTAAGAACAGAAGTGGGATGGGAGGTTGTGAAAAGCCAAAAACTCTGCAGGCATTACGGCCAATGAAATACCAGAGATTGTGTTCTTCTTTTTTGTTAGATGCGTGCAGAATGTGTCATGGTGAATAACAAATGTATTTCTGAGAAGTTGTATTTTTTTTTAATCCTTGTGGATATATACATACAATCAGAAAAGTGCATTCATGCACCACTGTGTAAAATTTCACACCCAGGTAACTGTAGTGAGTTGAATGGTGGCTCCCAGAAAGAGATGTCCTCCAGAACCTGTGAATGTGATCTTGTTTGGAAAGGGGTCTTTGAGATTAAATTAGGGCTCTTGAGATGAGATCATCCTGGGTGGTCCCTAAATCCAATGACAGGTATCCTTACAAGAGACAGAAGAGGAGAAGAGGCCATGGGAGAGAAGCCCACGTGAAGATAGAGACAGATTGGAGAGATACGGCCACAAGGAACAGTTGGAGACACCAGAAGCTGGAAAAGGCAAGGAACGGATTGTCCCTTAGAGCCTTCAGAGGGAGCCTGGCCCTGCCGACACCTTGATTTCTGACTTCCAGCTTCCAGAACTGTGAGAGAATAAATTTGTGTTGGGTTAAGCCACCAAGTCTGTAGTAATTTGCTCTGAAAACTAAAACAATAACCAACACCCAGCTCAAGAAACAGGATCCTCATGCCTCATTCCTGTCTTCTCATCACCCCAGGATAACCACTGTTCTGACTTCCAACACCATAGATAGAATTCATGCCCTTGGAACTTATTTAAATGGAATCATATGGTATGTGGTCTTCTGTGGCAGGCTTCTTCCACTCAGCACTGTGTGTGAGATGTGTCCTATTGTTGCGTGTTTGATCATTCCCATTGCTGTGTAGTGTTCCATGGTGTGAAGATGCCACAGGTTATTTATTCTTCTCCTTCTGGGGACATTTGAGTAGCTTCCTGTTTGGAGTTATTACAAATAGTGCTTTTAGGGAACATATTGTATATTTTGTTGGCGATATTCTCAGGAGTTGAATTGTTAATATGTTCAGCTTTAGTAGATATTGCCAAACAGTTTTCTAGTTAATTTTTAAAATATCCAGACATATTTGGAATCCTTTTGTTAAAAGGAGAATCGAATGGTGAATTCAGTAGCTGTTCTTTAATGTGGATATTTTGTAAGGTCCAAGTGTTGGACACAGGGTTTTCTAGGAGCAAGGACCCTCTTCCTTAGGTGGGAACTCTGCATTCTCAGTGAGGAGTACTCCATGTGTCAGAAGAACCCATCACAGGGCCGGGCAATTGTTAGAGCCCTAACAGAGAGGCTGCTGAGCTACTGACTGTGAATTCTAAATATTCTTAACCCATCACTGGAAAGATGAATGGCACAGCTGCAGTATCCTCCACCTTGAGCGTCAGCAACAAATTTGCAGTCTCATAAGAGCTCCAGTTTTAACTCTCCTTTCCAGCTTTCAGGTTTAGTTCTACACTCTATACCTGAGAAAGCGATCAAATGATGTGCAGCGTTTCTAAATATCCTGCTTTGATAGGCCTGTGGAAAAAGTACTGGTGTAGTGGAGTAAACTAGATTAAAATTCAAGGCCCCACCCGTCTAAAGTGGAGGCTGCTTCTCAGTTGCCTGATGCCTCTGGACCCTTGTGGGAATAGGGGAGAGTGGGTTTGACCTTGAAGTACTGAAATGGGGCTTGGAAAGGGGAAGAAGGTGTGGTGGCAGCAACCTAGCAATCATTGTAAAAGATGTCTTTGTTTTCTTACTTCAGTAGCAATGCATCTTCCTTTTAAGAATGAGAAAAATACAGGTCTGCCAGATAATACCCACGAATCTGACTCCCAGAGTTAACCACTGTTGAATATATTTGCATGTACACTGCATGTATAAACCTTCCTTTCAATGCAGACATCTATTTCTGCAGTTTACAAATATTTATTGAATGCCTGCCATGTGCCAGTCCCTAGGGATAAAGCATGAATAAACAGACAAAACCCCTGTCTGCATGGAGCTGACATTCCAGGGAGATTATGTATAAAATACTGCTACTAAAATGAGATCATACGGCACACACTTACTATCAGCTGCTTTCTTCTTCTGAACAATACTTTTAACGTCTTTCCATGGAAGCAGATATTCTGATATAACTTTTGTAGATTTATCAGTGAACAAAACCTGAACTAAACCTCTGCCCTTAAGAAGACTGCCATTGTCAGGAGTCAGCCAGCCTGCCCTGTCCCTGGGATCGATTTGCTTTGTAACAAATCAAATTGTAGTAAATCAAAATTTGGAAAATAAAAGAGCCTTTGTCAGAGCAAAAGTTACCATTGGATGAAATTTGCCTGAGCACCTTTTATTATGGAACTTGTACTTTGGCATCATCTAGAAATGGGCCAGCCATTGGTAGCCACATGAGATATTTTCTTTTTTTCTTTCTTTTTTTGGTGGAAGACCAGACTCTTGTTTGTTTGTTTATTTTTCCAGGTTTATTGAGTTATAATTGACATACAACACTGTATAAATTTAAGGTGAGTAGTCCAGTGATTTGACTTACACATATCGTGAATTCTTTCTGTTTCTTAAGGAGTGGTGTTTACCTCCTTCAGTCTCTTGAATTTCTAGGAGTGAATATTTCCCGTCTCTCCTACAGTTCATTAACCGTGTCATATTCACTAAAGTTATTCTCAGTCTCGCTGGCTTTGTCATCTCTGGACTAGCATTTCTCAAACTTTGTTTCCAGGGAAAATGAATTTCCAGGATAAAAGGGTTCCATGGTTGGGAATTCCTTGGCGGTCTAGTGGTTAGGACTCCACGCTTTCACTGCCGAGGCCATGGGTTCAATCCCTGGTTGGGGAACTAAGATCCAAGATCCAAGTGTGGCCAGAAAACAAACAAACAAAAAAACCCCACGCACACAAGGGTTCCATGGTTACATAAACTTGAGACATGCTAGGGTAAATAAAGTCACTATGTCCTATGATAAAGGACTTTTCAGAGCCTATTCTATGCCCATTGACTTTGGGTCTCTCTGGAAAGGCGATCTTTTATTCATTTAACTACTATTTCTTGAGCATCCATGAGCTAGATGCCGGGGTTACACTAGTAAACAGGACAGACAAGGTCTCTCTTTGTTTTTTGTGTTTTTTTTAAATTTATTTTATTTTTATTGCAGCGTGTGGGATCTTCGTTGCAGAGTGCGGAATCTTTAGTTGTGGCATGGGGGCTCTTAGTTACGGCATGCAGGATCTAGTTCCCTGACCAGGGATGGAACCTGGGCCCCCTGCATTGGGAGCATGCAGTCTTAACCACTGGACCACCATGGAAGTCCCAAGGTCTCTCTTTTCACATGCTAAGTGGTTGAAACAGCCGCAGACACATAAATCCATACGTGAAATAAATGAATAAGTAACTTCTGATAGTGATAAAAGCTGAAAAGACAGTAAAACAAGATGACATTATAGAGTGGGGATAGAGTGTTTTCACTTTGGGAAATGTTGCTTTTGATGTAAAACTGTAGCTTTGTGCGTTTTAAACTTTTCTTTCTGGTTTACCATTAGTTTTGTTATTACTAAGTATATTTTAAAAATCTGCATCTTGGTCTGCCGCTGTTTTAACGCTACTAGTTGACTATTGGAAATGCAGTCATGTATGACATGATACTGATGCTTCTAGTGACCAATGACAGGCATTTGGCTGGAGTTAGAGCTGGTGGCCATTACCAGATGTGTTAATAGCTATAACAGATGCCGTTGGTACCCTGCCCATATTCCTTCATCTTTACCACTTCAATGCACATTGGCCTGACTTCTGACTTACAGCACCTGCATTTCTTTGCTTGAAGATTTTTCTGGCCTATAGGTCACTTTGCTGCCCATGAAGCAATGCTTCCTGGGAGCAGCCCAACCAATGACATACCCCAGCTCCCTCACCCTTTGGGGTGGGTAAGTCTAAGGGGTGTGTCTACATGGTTTTTGCAGGTTCCACCAGTGGGGTTCAGCTCAGTTGTGCAGGGTGGAAATTGGCTTGAAACACACCATTTATTTCATATCTTCCCTTCTCTATATCACTTCCTCATTCCTTTTACCTCCCAAATAAATTGCTTGCACTTGAGTTCTTCTCTTTCTTTTTTTTTTTAAGAAGACTCACGGCCCCCCGCCTATCCATGCTGTCACTTCTCACTCCTGATTTCTCTCCTGTTCCCTTTTCTCAGTTCTTTTCTGCTGGGGTAATCCACGTTAAGCGCTAGCCCGTGTCAGAATCAAATCTATGACCTTGAATTCCACTCACAGTGATTAGTCACATAGATGACTGGTCATGTCATTTAGCTGATCATGACAAATGAAAAAAGAGAAGACAATCTAATGACATCTGTCTACAGAATTACATGAGGGGAACGTGAGGGGAAAACACACTCAACTCCAGAATGATGTGGCTGGTTTTCAGTGGCTGTCTTGACCAGTGACTTGGGCAACTGTACCTTGCATACATTGACATGTAATTAAATGTGAGTTAGCAGTTTGTAACTATGTATTAGCCAACATAAACTCTGCTTTAAGGAGGTTGGAATGATGTCTTCGATAACAGCTGCCTACTTTCCTTTTAGTCATTTGATTGAACTGGCAAATCACATTTCTTATTTTAAAAAAATTAATGGCTAAGTACATCTCGATTTTAGCTCAGGTTGTTTTAGAGAACCTGAAAAGCTAGACATTCCTCTTGCTTGGCATCCTGTTATGCCAAAATAATGAGATAAAATAGAAGAAGTTTGGCGCTATTACTAATGCAGCAGATCCTAATAATTAGTTACATTTCCTTTCCTGAAAAGCAAACATCTATCAAAAATCAAATAGTGAAAGTTTATTTTTTACTTCTTAGTTCTCAAGAAATGCTTACAAAGATAGAATGGTTTACCGATTTGGGCTGCAAGCTTGAACTTGTTAAGACAACCATGATGGGGATAAAGGTTTTTCAACCTAGAGGCTGACATCTTAGTATCGTCACACAGATAGAATTCCAGAATATTACATCCATTTTGACAACAAAATTACATTAAAAAAAAACAGCCTAAAAAATTAACAAAAAAATCCAGCCTATTTTATAGTCTCATTTCTAGTGTTTTTGAAAAGCTTTCAGTTATTGTTTCTTCTTGTTTCTCAAATATTTCTATTAATCTCTCATTCTGGACATACAAGAGAACTGTGTTCCTGGTCTTCTGTAGCTGGATGAGGCCACGTGACTAGTTCTGGCTAATGACCTGTAACGTGAGCGACATAGTGACACATTCAGCATTTTCTTGCTAGTGTGGGCCCTCCAAGAGTTCTCCCTTCCCCTTTTGTGTGGTGACCAGCAAAGTTCAAGGTGGTGACTGCTCTGTCAACCCGGGTGTCTGAGTGATGAGGAGGCTCAGAGCAGTCCTGTTGACCTGCTTGAGCAAGGAGTAAACTTTGGCTGTTCTGGGCCATGGAGATCTTGTAGTTCTTTGTTACCACAACATAACAGACCAACCCTGACTGATACAGCTATGGGCATAACATACAGCGGCTTACAGGGAGAGCACTTCTAGCTGATTCTATTATGTTGTCATGGTGACATTGCTAGAGAGTGTTTGTTGTTGATTATAAAAAACTGAACACATATAATCAGCATTGAGAAATAAATTTCTTTGTTTTTTATTTTATTTTAAAAAAATATTTATTTATTTGGTTGCGCTGTGTCTTAGTTGGGGCTTGTGGGCTCCTTAATTGCAGCAGGCCGCCTCCTTAGTTGTGGCATGCGAACTCTTAGTTGCCACACATATGTGGAATCCAGTTCCCTGGCCAGGGATCGACCCCAGGCCCCCTGCATTGGCAGCGCGGAGTCCTAACCACTGCGCCACCAGGAAAGTCCCTGTCTTCGTTTTTTTTTAAAAAAATATTTATTTATTTTGGCTGGACTGGGTCTTAGTTGCGACACACAGTCTGCAGCATGCAGACTTCTTAGTTGCAGCATGCAGACTCTTAGTTGCAGCATGTGGACTCTTAGTTGTGGCGTGCTTGTGGGATCCAGTTCCCCAACCAGGGATCAAACCCAGGCCCCCTGCATTGGGAGCACAGAGTCTTACCTACTGGACCACCAGGGAAGTCCCTAGAAATAAATGTCTTTGGATATGGGACAGTTTATATGTATTGGCCATCTTTTTTTGTGTGTGTGGAAGTATAGTTGATTGACAGTGTTGTGTTAATTTCTGCTATATAGCAAAGTGATCCAGTTATACATGTATATACATACTCTTTTCAATTATGATTTATTACAGGATATTGAATGTAGTTCCCCTGCTATACAGTAGGACCTTGTTGTTTATCTATTTTATATATAGTAGTTTGTATCTGCTAATCCTAAACTCCTGCTTTATCCCTCCCCCACCCCCTTTCCCCTTTGGTAACCATAAGTTTGTTTTCTGTGTTTGTGAGTCTGTTTCTGTTTCATCAATAAGTTCATTTGCATCATATTTTAGATTCCACATATGTGATACATATGGTATTTGTCTTTCTCTGACTTACTTCACTTAGTATGATAATCTCTAGGTCCATCCGTGTTGCTGCAAAAGGCATTATTTTATTCTTTCTTATGGCTGGGTAGTATTCCATTGAGTGTATATACCATATCTTCTTTATCCATTCATCTGTCTATGGATTCCATGTCTTGGCTATTGTAAATAGTGCTGCTATGAACATTGGGGTGCAGGTATCTTTTCGAATTAGAGCTTTGTCTTTTCAAGATATATGCCCAGGAGTGGGATTGCTGGGTCATATGGCAGTTCTATTTTTAGTTTTTTGAGGAACCTCCGTACTGTTCTCCATAGTGACTGCACCGATTTACATTCCCACCAACAGTGTAGGAGGGTTCCCTTTTCTCCACATCCTCTCCAGCATTTGTTATTTGTAGACTTTTTTTTTTTTTTCAATTTATTTTTGGCTGCGTTGGGTCTTCATTGCGGTGCGCGGGCTTCTCATTGCGGTGGCTTCTCTTGTTGCAGAGCACAGGCTCTAGGCGCACGGGCTTCAGTAATTGTGGCTTGTAGGCTCTAGAGCACAGGCTCAGTAGTTGTGGCACACGGGCTTAGTTGTTCTGTGGCCTGTGGGATCTTCCTGGACCAGGGCTCGAACCTGTGTCACCTGCATTGGCAGGCGGATTCTTTTTTTTGGCAGGTGGATTCTTAACCACTGCGCCACCAGGGAAGCCCAGTCCCTAGACTTTTAATGATGCTCATTCTGACTGGTGTGAGGTGGTATCTCACTGTAGTTTTGATTTGCATTTCTCTAATAATCAGCGATGCTGAGTATCTTTTCATATGCCTGTTGGTGTATTGACCATCTTTCATTTGATTATTTTCCACTCCTTATGCTTAGAATTTGGAAATTCTGAAACACAAATGAATTTTTGGTGTTGCTGAGAATTGAATTCTGAGAAGAAAACGTTGCAGGAATTACAGAGAGCATTTTTGGAGTAGTGCCAAGTGTAATACTTGTCCTTAGAGAAAAAAATGCGAGAGAGCACAACTTGAATTGGGGGGTGGAAAGAACACATTTTCAAAATACCGCCCCTCTAACAAACACTTTCGTGAGGGAGACATTTCCCCTTCCCCATAATTTTCTTCTCCATCTCCTCCTACTGTTGAACTATATAGATTCTTGCATGCGGTAATTTCCCCATGAAAATTATATGAAAAATATTTTCAGTCTTCTGAGCATAACCAAATATGCAGGTTTTTAACTAGTTCCGTGAGGCATCTAAGTCTCATTCCTGGCTTTCTTTGAGTTGAGTCATACAAAGGTAAGTGCTTGTCTTTCCTAAACCAAGTTAGGTTAGGTTCCTTTGTGACAAGTATTACGCTAAACTTGAGCCTTAATCTCCCCCTGTTTACTATGGAATTACTGTGTCAGCCTTTGAATTCCAGTCCACTAAGACACATCGAAAGCACTTACTGTTCCCCTCTGGTTGAGCCCACCTGAGAGCATTACATGCAGTTCATTCTACAAAAAATGTTTTCCTTTCTGTCAGACTTCTCAAGCGATTTTAACCCAGACTCATACATGGTGATTGAAAGAGTTAGTATTATCACAGATTAGCAGAATTATTTCTATTTAGACCAGAGAAGAGAAGGTTGAGGGTGATACTGTCAAAAGTGGATAAGTGGGTATTTTTTAATTCAGAAGTGATACACAGGGGCTTCCCTGGTGACGCAGTGGTTAAGAATCCGCCTGCCGATGCAGGGGACACGGGTTCAAGCCCTGGTCCGGGAAGATCCCACATTCCACAGAGCACCTAAGCCCAAGCGCCGCAACTACCGAGCCTGCACTCTAGAGCCTGCGAGCCACAACTGCTGAGCCCACACACTGCGACTACTGAAGCCCATGCACCTAGAGCCCCTGCTCTGTGACAAGAGAAGCCACCGCAATGAGAAGCCCGTGCACCACAACGAAGAGTAGCCCCCGCTCCCTGCTCGTTCCAACTGGAGAAAGCTCTCACGCAGCAACGAAGACCCAACACAGCCAAAAATAAATAAATTCATTTAAAAAAAAGTGATATACAAATAACCCACGTATATTTACAGTAAGAAGTCCTCTTTCAACCTTCCCAATTCTGTCCTTCTCTGCAGAGCTTACCACCATCAAAAATGTGCTGTTTATCCTTTCAGACTTTATTCTGTGCATTTACAAACATGGAAATAAGACTTACCTAGGTTTTTTTTTTTTTAACATAAATGTCCACACAAGACATGTTGTGGTAAACTCACCTTTTAAAAACTTTATATATAATGGAAGTCTCTCTGCAGGTACACTTATATCTACCACATTCTTTTTATCAGCAGCTCATCAAGTAGATGAACAAAAATGTAACTATTCCGTTAATGATCAACATTCAGGAAGTTTCAATTTCTTGCTATTGCAAATAAGATAAATCTCTATTTCCATAAACTCATTTGTGTGTTTCTTTATGTTTTCACGCAGATGTGTATTTTCCCAGGATGGATTCTTAAGGTGGAATTACTGGTCCAAAATATGCACATCTTCAGGACTTCTCTGGCAGTCCAGTGGTTAAGACTCTGCTCTTCCAATGCAGGGGGCACGGGTTCGATCCCTGGTCAGAGGACTAAGATCCCACATGCTGTTTGGTGTGGCCAAAAAAAAAAAATGCACATCTTCAATTTTGGCAGACGTTGCCATCATGCCTTCCCAAAAGCCGTATCACTTCATAGTCCTATCAGCAGTGTTCCATGATCTCTTTTTTCTCAGTTATTTCTGTTTCCGCCTCTTTCACCATATTTACTGGCTGTCTATAGAGTTGTCAGATAAAATATAGGATGCCCAGTTAAATTTGAGTTACAGAGAAACAAAAAATAATTTTTTTAGTGTAAGTATGTCCCAAGTATTGCATGGGAGATATTAATACTAAAAAAATTATTTGTTGTTTATCTGAAATTCAGATATTATTGGGTGTCCTGTATTTTTCTTCATTGAACCTGGCAACTCTAGCTTACCTAATACCAGAGACAGGACCTCATTCACTCCTCAAGGAACTTACCTTCTAGTGGTGGAGAAAGACTACTGCAAAACGCTGTTTTCCTTACTGCTGCCAGAGGGATCTTTCTGACAAGATCACAGTCTCTCCTTATAAAGATGAGCCTTTTCCTTTGAGGTCTGCCCCCCTGCTGGGCGCTAGGCTCATTTTCCCCACCACTAACAGCCATGCCCTCTTCAGCCCTATACATCCTCTCCACTCTCAGCACTTCTTTTTTTTGTTTGTTTTCATTTGTGGTAAAAAACACATGACATGAATTTACCCTCTTAAAAGTTTTTAAATATATAGTACAGTATTATGAACTTTATGCGCATTGTTGTACAACAAATCTAGAGCTTTTTCATCTCACATGACTGAAACTCTATACTCATTCTCTGGTAACCCTGGTGACCACTATTCTAGTTTCGTTTCTATGGGTTTGATTACTTCAGATACCTTATTTAAGTGGAATTATGCAATGTTTATCTAGTTTGTGATTGGCTTATTTCACTTAGCATAATGTCCTCAGGTTCATCCATGTTGTAGCATATGGCAGGATTTCTTTTTTTTAAGGCTGAATAATATTCCATTGTATGTTTACACCACATTTTCTTTATCCATCCATTGATGGACAGATGCTTCCATGTCTTGACTCTTGTGAATAATGCTGCAGTGAACATGGGTGTCAAATATTTCTTTGTATTTTCAGTTCTTTTGGATATATACCTAGAAGTGAGATTGCTTCTGGATATGGTAGTTTTAATTTTTTGAGGAACCTCTCCTCCATACTGTTTCCCATAGCAGCTGCACTGTTTTACATTCCCGCCACAAGTGTTCCAATTTCTCCACATCCTCGTCAACACTTGTCGTCTTCTGTTTTTCTGATAGTAGCTATCCTAAACTATGTGAGGGGATGTCTCATTGTCGGTTTTTTTTTTTTTTTTTTTTTGCGGTACATGGGCCTCTCACTGTTGTGGCCTCTCCCGTTGCGGAGCACAGGCTCCGGACGCACAGGCTCAGCGGCCATGGCCCATGGGCCCAGCCGCTCCGCGGCGTGTGGGATCTTCCCGGACCAGGGCACGAACCCGTGTCCCCTGCATCGGCAAGCGGTCTCTCAACCACTGCGCCACCAGGGAAGCCCTCATTGTGGTTTTGATTTGCATTTCCCTGATGATTAGTGATGTTGAGTACCTTTTCTCCCACTTTTACCTGTCAACATTCTAGATAAATAAATATGGCATATCCATATAATGGAATATTATTTGGCATAAAAAGGTATAGAGTGGGCCTTCCCTGGTGGAGCAGTAGTTAAGAATCCACCTGCCAATGCAGGGGACATGGGTTCGGTCACTGGTCTGGGAAGATCCCACATGCTGCAGAGCAACTAAGCCTGTGCGCCATACCTGCTGAGCCCACGTGCCACAACTCCTGAAGCCCGCGTGCCCTAGAGCCTGCAAGCCACTAATACTGAGCCCACGTGCCACAACTACTGAAGCCCGAGTGCCTAGAGCCTGTGCTCTGCAACAAGAGAAGCCTCCGCAATGAGAAGCCTGTGCACCGCAACGAAGAATAGCCCCCACTCACCACAAATAGAGAAAGCCCACGTGCAGCAACAAAGACCCAACGCAGCCAAAATAAAATTAAATTAAAAAAAAAAGGTGTGAAGTACTGATACATGCTACAAGATGGATAAACCTTGAAAATATCATGCTAAGTGAAAGAATCCAGACACAAAAGGCCACATACTAAAAAACAAAAAAAAGCCACATATTGTGTGATCCCATTTATATGAAATGTCTAGAACAGATACATCCATAGAGACAGAAAACTGATTACTGGTTGCCATAGGCTAGGGAGAATGGGAATTAAGTGCTCATGGGTATGGGACTTCTTCTGGGAGTAATGAGAATGTTCTGAAATTAGATACAGTAGTGGGCATGGTTATAGAACGTTGTGTGTATATATTAAAAACTACTGAATATTATATTTTAAAGAGTTAGTTTGGGGAACTCCCTGGTGGTCCAGTGGTTCAGACTCTGAGCTTTCACTGCCGAGGGTGCAATTCAATCCCTGGTCGGGGAACTAAGATCCCACAAGCCATGTGGTGGGGGAAAAAAAGGAGTTTTATGATCTATGAATTCTATCTCAATTAAAAAACTCTTAATTGCCATTCTCTATTCTTAATGTCTTTAGGTTGTTTCTAAAAGTTGAACACCAAGGAACAACATTCATGTGATCATTGCTGTGTAAACATTTTCACTGCAGGCCCAGGCACTAGGGTTATATTATCTTCTCTACAGAATTAACATCACAGACCACCTAAAAAACAGTATTTCATGCATCAAGGTCCAAATGAATTCTCTGTTTTGTACTATCAACTACAGCTGTTTTGTTTTCCTGGAGTTCCTACTTATCTTTCTTTTTCATGTGGACAAAAAATAATGTTCTTTCATCATCTAGTGTGATTACCATGCTCTCGGTTACGAGACATCCCCTAACTGCTCAGAGCCACCATCATCTTGTCCCAACCCACCGGCCACTGTCCTCAGTTTCACTGCCTTGGCTCAACATTTTATTGAATTTCTTGTCATCGTCTTTTCCCCTTATTTTGAAGCCTCTTGAATGGGTATATCCTCTTGGAAATTCCGAATAAGAAAAAGTACAGGAGAGAGAAACTTTCTGAATCCTAGCATGTCTGAAAATATCTTAATTTTGTTCTTCTACTTTGCCTGTGCCTCAGTTTTCTCATCTGTGCGATGGGGGTGATCATAAATTGCACTTACCTCAGCGTTGTTAATGAGGATTAAATGTGTTAGTGTGCGAAAAGCTGTTAGACAATCTTTGGCACATAGTAAATTTGTTCAGTAAACGTTAGACCTTAATGTTGTAATTGAAGCCCATTAGATGTACCATAGCGTTCAGCACTCTGAAAACGTTATATGGACTAACAGTAAAGTAATAAGATGAAAGTTTGTGTGATTAAGTAAGTAATCCTATTACCGTAGTTGCACCGTAGGCTTATGAATTATTCCTTAGTGTTTTTCTTCTCTTATTTCATGAAGTCATAATCAGTGTTGTAGGATTTACTGTGCTTTTTTTTTTTTTTTTTTAGGTCACTAGGCTGTTTTCAGCTCTCTGGATTTTTAGTAAAGCAAGCCTATTCCAGGAAATGGCTTTAAATTGTAATGCAAATTTGATTTAGGTGTATGAAAGCAGCTTGGGAGGGTAACAATGCAAGCTACTTAAAGAGTTTGGAAAATTTAGGATATTGAAGATTTAAGGAGTAGTTTGGCTCAGGCACCAAAGCGCTAAAACGTAAAACTGTCAGGCTGATCAATGTGTGGGAGCTGTTCAAGAGGTTTCTCGGGGCATTTAGACTATTGACACTAAGTGATGTCTGCCAGGGGACAGTCAGTGCATTTGTCAGTCCTGGCCTCACCGTAACCCTTTCTCAAGAAGGAAGGGACAAGGGGTTATGAGGAGGCTCTGACAGGGAGACTGGGTCTGGTCTCGGGTACTCAGGAATGTGCCTGGGGAAGTTTGAGTGAGCCCAGTCGGGTGATGCTAATTAGGTAAAGCGATAGAGGTTGAGAGAACTGTGCGTTCAAAAGATCCTAGGAGGAGGGGAGCAGGCCAGTGTATCTGTAACACAAAACTAGAAAGGAGAGGCGGGTACATGCTCCAGTTAGATGAGGTACCCAGTCAGTCAGGGCGTCCATCGTGGGCCATGCTGAAGCCTGGGGCTTTATTCCAAGAGCAGTCGAAGGGCTTTGTCTTGGGAAGCAACAAAAACAGATTTATAGTGAGGAGAAGGAAACGGATAGGGACAAGAGTAGATTGGAGCACTCCTCTTCGGAAGCTATTATGGGGTCCAGCAGTGGTTGTATCTTTGACCAGGGCAACAGCTGTGGGATGGAGAGAATCAGTGGAGGTGAGAGTTATTGGGAAATAAATCTCCGGGATGTGCTGGGGGATGGGGTAGGGAGGCACCCAGGATGATACTTTGGATATCCCACTTGTAGAACTGGGCGGAAGGTGGGAGAAATTATCACATATAGAACCGCTTCCTCTCACGAATGAGTGTACGGAAGGGACTCGGATTTGAAAGGAAAAGTGTTTCTGGGTAAGTTCTTTGCAGCCCTGGTATTTTCTCCAACCTTCCAGGAGTCTGTGGAGCATCCTTCCCGAAAGGACCACTTGACCACTCTATTGAACATAAGTCGTTTTCATTTTCTTTTGTATATGTCTGGAAGTTTAGAGAAATGAAAACACGCCAACATTGTATAAACAAAACAGCCACTCAGATCTTCGCATTTTCTCAGGTTGGTGCCAAACAGGTCTTATCTAAAAAGCAAAGCAGCTAAAAAGGCACAGAGGCAATAATTGCTTTGCTATTCCAGGAACTGGCAGCCACATGTGCAAAACTATTAAAGAGCACAATTTCAAACTTCTGCTGAAAAGTTATAAGGAAATGGCTAAAATCTCTCTAGAACCCATTCCTCGCTGGGGCAAAAGGACCTGGAAAACATATTTTAACAAAACAGTGTTTAACGATATTCATAATTTGAGTCATCTGTCTTTTTTTCTTGGTCAGTCTAGCTAAAAGTTTGTCAATTTTGTTGATCTTTTCAAAGCACCAGCTTTTGGATTCACTGATTTCTCTCTGTTACTTTTCTCTGTTTTAGCTGCATCTCATAAGTTTTGATATGTTGTGTCTTAATTTTTATTCCTTTAAAAGTATTTACTAATTTCTCTTGTGATTTCTTCTTTGACCCATTGGTTATTTAAGAGTGAGTTGTTTTATTTACACCTATTTGTGAATTTCTCAAATTTCTTTTTTTAAAAAATAAATTTATTTATTTTATTTTTGGCTGCATTGGGTCTTCGTTGCTGCGCGCGGGCTTTCTCTAGTTGTGGTGAGCAGGGGCTACTCTTCGTTGCAGTGCATGTTGCAGTGGCTTCTCTTGGTGCAGAGCACAGACTCTAGGCATGCGGACTTCAGTAGTTGTGGCACGCAGGCCCAGTAGTTGTGGCTTGCGGGCTCTAGAGCACAGGCTCAGTAGTTGTGGTGCACAGGCTTAGTTGCTCCGTGGCATATGGGATCTTCCGGGACCAGGGCTCGAACCCATGTCCCCTGCTTTGGCAGGCAGATCCTTAACCACTGAGCCACCAGGGAAGCCCTCAAATTTCTAATTTCATTCCATTGTTGTCAGAGAACATGCTTTGAGTGAATTCAGTCCTTTTAAATTTATTGAAGTTTGTTTTATGATCTAGCAATTGGTCTATCCTGGAGACTGTTCCTTCTGCACTGAAAAGAATGTATTCTGCTGTGTTGGGTGGAGTGTTCTGTTATGTTAGGTCTGGTTGGTTTATGGTGTTCACGTCTTTTGTCTCCTTGTTGATCTTCTGCCTAACTGTTCTATCCATTATTGAGAGTGGGGTTTTGAAGTCTCCAACTGTTATAGTTTAATAATCTATTTCTCCCATTAATTTTTGCTTTATGTATTTCAGGGCTCTCTTAGGGGCATACGTGTTTATAATTGTATCTTCCTGATGGGTTGACCTTTTTGTCATTATAAATTGTCCCTCTTCATGTGGAGAACAGGGAACCCTCCTACACTGTTGGTTGGAATGTAAATTGGTACAACCATTATGGAAAATAGTATGGAGCTTCCTTAAAAAACTAAAAATAGAACTACTGTATGATCCAGCAATCCCAGTCCTGGACATATATCTGGAGAAAACTCTAATTTGAAAAGATACATGCACTCCAATGTTCATAGCAGCACTATTTACAATAGCCAAGACATGAAAGCAACTTAAATGTCCATTGACAGATGAATGGATAAAGAAAAGGTGGAATATTACTCAGCCATACAAAAGAATGGGATTGACATATATACACTAATATGTATAAAATGGATAACTAATAAGAACCTGCTGTATAAAAAAATAAATTAAATTAAATTAAAAAAAAAGAAATAATGCCATTTGCATCCACATGGATGGACCCAGAGATTATCATAGTAAGTGAAGTAAGTCAGACAGAGAAGGACAAATATCAAATGATAATGCTTATATGTGCAATCTAAAAAAATGATACAAATGAACTTATTTACAAAACAGAAATAGAGTCACAGATGCAGAAAACAAAGTTATGGTTACTGGGGGTGGGGGGAAAGGGGAGGAGGGATAAATTGGGAGATTGGGATTGACATATACACACTACTATATATAAAATACATAACTAATAAGGACCTACTGTAGAGCACAGGGAACTCTACTCAATACTCTGTAATGACCTATATGGGAAAAGAATCTAAAAAAGAGTGGATATATGTATATGTATAACTGATTCACTTTGCTGTACAGCAGAAACTAACACAACGTTGTAAATCAACTATACTCCAGTAAAAAGTGTTTTTTTTAATTCTCTGCTTCATAATTTAAAAAATGTCCCCTTTATTTCTGGTAGTGTTTTTGTTTTAAATTCTACTTTGTCTGATATTAATGCAGCTATTCCAGCTTTCTTATAGCTACTGTTTGCCTGATTTTTTTTCCCATCTATACTTTCAACCAATTTGTAATTTTGCATCTAAATTCTCTTGTAGACAGCTTATAGATAGGTCTTTTTTTTAAAAAAAATGTTTATTTATTTAGGCTGCACCGGGTCTTAGTTGTGGCATGCGGGATCTTCATTGCAGCATGTTTTAGTTGCGGCATGTGGACTTTTAGTTGAGGCATGAAAACTCGTAGTTGCAGCATGCATGTGGGATCTAGTTCCCTGACCAGAGATCGAACCCTGGCCCCCTGCATTGGGAGTGTGGATTCTTACCCACTGGACCACCAGGGAAGTCCCTCTTGTTGCTGGATTTTTTTTGATCAAGCCTGATTATCTCTGCTTTGGATTGCTTAATCAGCTCACATTTAGTATTATTGATATAGTTGGATTTGCATCTGCTGTTTTACCTTTTGCTTTCTATATCTCATGTCTTACGTCTTTTTATGTTCCTCTATCTCCCTTCACTGCTTTCTTTTGCATTGAGTGAATATTTTTTAGTGTAGCACTTACATTATTTTAATGAGTTTTTAAAAACTATTTAAAAAGTTATTTTCTTAGTATTTACTCTTAGGCTTACCATATACATCATAATGTATCAGAATTTATTTCAGATTTATACTATAGTGACTTAATTCCAATGAGACATGGAAACTTTAGTCCTCCTCCCTCTTTTTGTTCTATTATTATTATATGTATTACAGCTGTGTGTGTTACAAAGCCAAGTACATTGTTATAATTATTACTTTATATAATTTTAAGTCATTTGAAGAAGCTGAGAGAAGAAATGGAGAGTATATATTTATAGAGTTTGTTATATTAACCTATTTATTTACCGTTTCTGGCTCTCTTCATTGCTGTCGGCGGATATGAGTTACCATCTGGTACCATTCCCTTCCTCTAATATAGCTTTCTTTCTTCACACACATCTCCTCTGTGCAGTTATCATCAAATATACTACATTTCTATCCATTATAGGCCCAACAGTACAATTCTAGACATACTGTTTTATACTGTTGCTTTTTAAATCAGTTAAGACAAGAAAGGATAAATATATGTTTATACTATTTTTTTGGTTACATAATTACCTTTATTGGCACTCTTTTTTCATGTGGATTCAAATTGCTGTCTGGGGTGGCTTGTGATATTTGAAATGCCATTTATATTAACTCCCACTTATTTGTTTTTAAAAAAACAAGAAACCAAAATAACATACAACAAAAGAGGAAATTCTCTTCAGCCATTCTATTTTTTCCCCATCAATTCTGTAATGCAAATGCTGCTATATATGACACTGTTAACCTTAAAATAGCAGTCACCATACTGTCCGTGGTTCCCCACGTGTCTGAATGCTTGATTTTCCCTAAAAAGAGACGATAATGATTAGGAGTTGGCAGCCTCTGCACACCATACCTGACATCCAGGCACAAGACCAGAGGATGGAACTGTGCTGAAACAGTAAAAACAGGCTTGTAACAGCCATCAACAGGCTAGAGCTTAAAAGTCTTAAAAGGAGAGAATTTTAATTGCCTTGATTACTTTGGCAAGATGGTGTTTTGTGTTGTTCCTGCCCTCTGATGACTGTAAATTATGTTTTGTTGAGCTTTTGTTTTATTTTGTTCTGGTTATAAAAGTGGTGCATTCTCATTGAGAATATTTAGGAAATTCAAAAAAAAAAAAGAAAAAGAAATTCACAACCCAGAGATAACTACTCAATATTTTTTTCTTACTCTTAATATTTTGGAGAGTCTTTTCTCCCTTTCTTCCTCCCTCCCTCCCTTCCTTCCTCTCTCTCTAATGTGTATATGTTTATATGTACATATAATATTTAAATGGCATCTAAATTTGGACTTAGTTTCCTTTAAGCCTAAGACTTATATAATAGTCATGTTCCTATCTGTTTATCTTGTTTCTGATAGCCACTTTGCCTATATTGCCTAATATTTAATATATAGTGTTCCTATTGTTATTTTCTATTTTTTAATTGTTTATAGCTGTAGGTTCTATTTCTATCATAACCAAAAGTTTATCAAAAAGTTCTTTTAAATTTCCAAGTGTGGGGGAATTCCCTGGTGGTCCATTGGTTAGGACTCAGTGCTTTCACTGCTGGGTTCAATTCCTGGTTGGGGAACTAAGATCCCACAAGCTGCGCAGCATGGCAAAAAAAAAAAATTCCAACTGTTGGGGTTTTGATCTAGACTTATGCTATTTTAAGTGAGGTATTTTTGAGGGGTGAGGGAAGGCGTGACAGTGAGCCCTGTATAGTTTCGTTTGGAATTTATTTAGGTTTTTATTGTGGTTTACTATGATTAGTTTTTATAAATGTTCCATGAACACATAAAAAGAAAATATAGCCCTTATCATGAATCAAGATCACTTCTTTTTGTTTGTTGTCTGCTAAATCTTTTTTTTTTTTATAAATTTATTTATTTATTTATTTTTGGCTATGTTGGGTCTCCGTTTCTGTGCGAGGGCTTTCTGTAGTTGCGGTGAGCGGGGGCCACTCTTCATCGCTGTGCGCGGACCTTTCACCATCGTGGCCTCTCTTGTTGCGGAGTGCAGGCTCAGTAGCTGTGGCTCACGGGCCTAGTTGCTCCGCGGCATGTGGGATCCTCCCAGACCAGGGCTCGAACCCGTGTCCCCTGCACTGGCAGGCAGACTCTCAACCACTGCGCCACCAGGGAAGCCCTGTTGTTTGCTAAATCTTTGATCATCCTTTTATTGTAACATTTCAGTCTCGTTTAGTTTTAGACTTGTCTCTTATAAGCAAAAATGTCACTGGGTTTTATTTTTTTCCACCCAATATGAAAGTTATTTCCTTTTAATATGGAAGTGTATATCTTTTAAAATTATAACTAACAGTATGATCTTGTTTCATCTTATTTTATTTTTACTTTTCCTTTAACATTTGCTATTTGCTATATGCACTATATCTTCTCTAGTGATTTGAAAATTCACATCCTGGTTTTTTTTTGTTTGTTTGTTTGTTTTTTGCGATATGCGGGCCTCTCACTGTTGTGGCCTCTCCTGTTGTGGAGCACAGGCTCCGGTCTCTCAGGCTCAGCGGCCATGGCTCACGGGCCCAGCCGCTCCGCAGCATCACATCCTGTTTTAATCCTTCCTTTAAACTTTGCAAAAAGCATTCTCAGCCTTTACTTTTTCTGATTATCGAGGTCAAGGTAATCAATACGTGGAACAATATTTTTTGTCTTCCCTCCCCTTCTTCATTTATGTTCCTTCAAGCCACCTCCACATACAATAAAACATGTAACTCTCAGAATGTTATTAGTACATTTTTGCATTGAATATTATACTTTAAAATTTTAATTTTCAGTCAGTATTTCATATTTATAGTGATTATTTAGACATGACTATTTTGATGGTTTCACTGTACACTACTAGATCTTTTCTGTCTTGAGCTCTTAATTTTGATACTTCTTAGACATCTAGAGGAGATCTTCAAATAGTAGTTTCAGAGAAAGGGATGTGTTTGAACCTCTGCATGTGTACCTTTTTTTTTTTAAGTCTTTATTGAATTTGTTACAATATTGCTTCTTTTTTAATACAATTTTATTTATTTATTTATTTATTTGGCTGTGTTGGGCCTTTCTTGCTGCAGGCGGGCTTTCTCTAGTTGTGGCGAGCGGGGGCTACCCTTCGTTGCGGTGTGTGGGCTTCTCATTGCGGTGGCTTCTCTTGTTGGGAGCATGGGTTCTAGGCACGTGGGCTTCAATAGTTGTGGCTCGCGGGCTCTAGAGCGCAGGCTCAGTAGTTGTGGCACACGGGCTTAGTTGCTCCGCGGCATGTGGGATCTTCCCGGAGCAGGGCTCGAATCTGTGTCTCCTGCATTGGCAGGCGGATTCTTAACCACTGCGCCACCAGGGAAGCCACTTGCACGTGTACCTATTCACACAGATGCCAGCTGGGCCATACATAAAATTATGGAGTAACTCTCTTTTCTTCCCAAATTTGTTTGCCGACGTTTCTTTCTATTCTGGCCAGCAGCTCTACCTCTTTACCTGATTCGCACTGGGGCTTCCATCATGGCTTTTTGGCTGTATGCTTTTTCCAGTTGTTGGCCCTCTGTTGTTACCCCATCCTTGAAACCCCTTGCCTGCCCTTATGGGCACTGGGCTGATCTCAGTCCCATTCAGTTCCTTTCCGTTTTCTCTCCTTCCTTCCTTAAGTCGTCATGCTGAGGAGATACAGCTGTGTGCCAGGTAGACCAGTTAGTGACAAGGGAAGTTCACTTGATCGTGGGCAAGTGCGTAAATCCTATTTAACTGGCTTTTACCAACTGAAGAAGTGCCAATATATTTTAATGTGAAGAGAAATACTGAAGAAAGGAGAAACAAAAAAAGATGAAGTAAGATTTTACACAAACTTCCAGATTAGATGATGCTAAAGATCTATAGAAGTTTTCTGAACATACAGTCTCTCTATAGATTTACGATTTTGTTTGTTTTGTCCACATCACTGCCTTAATCATGGATTTCAGTCTTTGGAAGAAGATGTGGTGGCCCTCATGGGCTGGGGAAAGTAGTAGTTTCTTCAGTTTTAATTGGCTTTTCTGACAAAAGTTTATAAATTCTGCAAGTCCATGTTATCATACAAACTGAAAAAAACTTTTTTCCATTTAAATAATTTATTTGTGGGAAGTCCCTGGCAGTCCAGTGGTTAGGACTCCACGTTTTACTGCCGAGGGCCCAGGTTCAGTCCCTGGTTGGGGAACTAAGAGCCCGCAAGCTGCGTGGCGAGACCAAAATTAAATAAATAAACATACAAATTATTTGCTATTTGAATGCTAGAGTAAATTCAGAACAGGAATTGGCAATTGCTATTGTCTTCTATCAATGATAAAAATTCAATTCAACAAACATCTTCTCAATACTTACTATGTATAAGTATACTTACTATGTGTAATGCACTGGGGTAAACAAAAAATTTTTAAATTCTTATTTGGTAATTGGGTGCTCATTAAATTATGTCCATACAAGGGAGATCTTGTGCAGCCATTAATAATTTTTGAAGAATATTTAAAGATATGGGAAATGCTGATAATAATATATTCAGTTAGGAAAAGCACTTTACGAAGTGATATATTTAGTATAATTTCTAATTTAGCTTAAAAACATTTTGAAAGAGTAAAAAGAATACGTACCTAAATGTTACTATTGTTTATTTCTGGATGAGTAAGAAAACCCTTTACCATATTCTAATTTTTCTATAAGGAAAACAAATCAATTTAATAACCAGATAATAGTATGATTTTGTTGTTTTTTAAGGCTATAGTGCAGCTCTGTAGGATTATAGGGAATAGGCACAATCATCCCCATTTTAGGAAGCCACTTTGACCTCTCAGAAAAGGTGAGAT
This sequence comes from Phocoena phocoena, assembly GCF_963924675.1. NCBI lineage: Eukaryota > Metazoa > Chordata > Mammalia > Artiodactyla > Phocoenidae > Phocoena > Phocoena phocoena. The sequence continues at coordinate 13,394,556 of NC_089237.1, forward strand.
GGAAGCTGGGCCTTGAAATGAGGGCCAAATATTAATAGGCAAATACGCAGAAAGAATGATGCGTACACCAAGCAGAAGAGCCCATTGAAAAAATGTGCAGTATTGAGCGGGAACACAGCAAATGAAGTGGGGTGGGTGGTGAGAGAGGCAGGGCTGAGAGGATCTTGAAACTTTGGTAAGGAGGCCAGATTTTGCTCTGCCTATTGGGGGAAAACATTGAAGGTTTTAAATTTGGGGTGAGAGAATCAGATCAACGGTAAATCTGTGCTCTAGACAGGTGATTCCAAAACGAATAGGTTGAATGCAAGGCCGGAGACCAGAGGCAGGGGAACCCTTAGGAGGCATGCTCCTGGTTCCTTCTGTGTCTCTGGCTGAGCCTTCTCAGTTATGTTCCCCAGGCTTTCTTCCTTCCTCTCCCGCTAATTGCTGGATGCTACTGGGTCCTGCCTCCCATCCCTATTCTGCCTTGGCTGTACCATCCTTCAGGATGCTGTCCATTTCAGTGGTCCAGCCTAGGTCTTTTTTATAGACTCCAAACCAGTATGTGTTTAAGTATGTCCAGGTCACCTTCACCTAGTTGTTTCCTGACTCCTCAACTTCACAGAAACTTCTGTCTTCCTTCTGAAGTCTGCTTCTCCTCCTCCTCTCTTGAGCCCCGGAACATAGTCCCTTTTCCCCATCCTACCAGTTAACCGAGCCAGAAACTTCAGTGTCCTTACAAAACATACAAAGGGACAACTATTGTATGATTCCACTTATATGAAGTACTTAGAATAGGCAAATTCATAGAGATAGGAAGTAGAATGGTGGTTGCCAGGGGTGGGGGGATGGGAAGGGGATGGCAAGTTAGTGTTTCATGGGTAAAGAGTTTCTGTTTGGGATGGTGAAAAAGTTCTGGTGATGGTTGCACCATTCTGTGGCAGTAATTAATGCCACTGAATAGTATACTTTAAAATGGTTAAAATGGTAAATTTTCTGTGATGTATATTTTACCACAGTTAAAAACTAAAATAAGATAAAATAAAACCTGTTCAACTTGGTTTGAACCAGTTTCTCTCAGACTTATTTGATTATGGAGCTCTCTGATCAAAAGGGGGAAAAATGTTTTAAAGTGGAACATAATATTCACATCCTTTAGATGTAAGAGGAACATACTTTGGGGAACATTCCACTATTTGAGGGCAAGGAAGAGGAATTAAGTTCCTCATTTCCTCACACACTGCTGGAACTCAATGCACTTCTTTTTAAGAAACATTATTAGAAATGGTGATTGGGCTTTTATTTAGGAAAATTGTGGGTCAGTTAGCCTTCCCCAGGCTGACCTAATGATATTATTTCTATGGGAGCTTCAAAACACTTTAGCCTGAAAAGGAAATTCTAGGACACAATCCACTCAAATTGGAGGCAGATTTACTTCAACAGTTCTAAGTACACAGTCTCACTTTATGCAGAGCTTTGCAAATTACTTTGAAAAGATAGGAGTTTCTCCCTATTTTGGGTAACTTCTACCTCTCTTCTCTGGGCCACCTTCTGATAACCTCTTGTCCTGCATAGATGCCAAGACTCTTGCTTTGTTTACCTTTCTGAGTTCTTGTTTCAAGAGCCTATCTAATGCCCCAAGCCCTGTACAACTCAAGAGGGTGCTCTTGTGCAGTACACAACCTGTGCAACTTCCCATGTCAATAAACACCCTCAGGTCTCTTTCTTATTCTGTGTACCGTACACCCCAGGAATAGGAATCCTGCCTTGCAATTTCAGCATAGGGTCACCTTTTCCATACCAACTTATTTCTTTTCTTTTTTTTAATTTTATTTTTTTTTTGCGGTACACGGGCCTCTCACTGTTGTGGCCTCTCCCGTTGTGGAGCACAGGCTCCGGACGCACAGGCTCAGCGGCCATGGCTCACGGGCCCAGCCGCTCCACAGCACGTGGGATCTTCCCGGATCGGGACACAAACCCGCATCCCCTGCATTGGCAGGCGGACTCTCAACCACTGCGCCACCAGGGAAGCCCCCAACTTATTTCTTTAATTGAAAAACACATGCTTTTTATAAAAGCTTCAAACCTTACAGAAGTACATTTCCCACAATCCTCTCTTAGGTAATTATCGTTAACAATTGACTATATAATTTTTTTTAGTTTTTTCCCCCATTCATATACTAGTACATGTGTGTGCACTTTACTGAAACTCCTGCTATACCTACTGTTTGCAGCATACTTTTTTTTTTTTCCACTTAACTATGCATCTGGAGCCTCTTTCCATTTTGGCAATTAGAGATCTATTTCATGATTTGATGGCTGTATTGTATTTCATTATTTGGATGTACCTTTATTTATCTAGCTGGTCCCATTGATAGACAATTGGAGTTTTTCCAGCTTTGTGCTATTGCATATAATGAAGCCATGAATAAGCTGAAGCATATAAATCTTTGCACAATGGCAAAACAGTTTCTCTAGGAAAAATTCCTAGGTAGAGTAACTAGGTCAAATGATATAAACATCTTAAATTTTAATAGATAAAATCATCTTTCTAAAGGATTTAATCACTTCGCTCTCCCACCAGTGTGATCAAGGGTCTATTCCCTCCACCTCACCAACACTGGCAAACCTTTTTCATCTTTACTAATCTGATAGGTGAGAAGTTTTAGTTTGTGTTAAAAAAGATGATTTTTACATGTCTTCCCATTGTAAAATTCTGTAGTGATACTGAATACTTGAGGTTGAATATTTTTCATTTGTTTATCGGCCATTTGTATTTCTTTGTTTTTTTAAAAATTTTTTAAATTTATTTATTTATGGCTGTGTTGGGTCTTTGTTTCTGTGCGAGGGCTTTCTCTAGTTGTGGCAAGCGGGGGCCACTCTTCATCGCGGTGCGCAGGCCTCTCACTATCGCGGCCTCTTGTTGCGGAGCATAGGCTCCAGATGCGCAGGCTCAGTAATTGTGGCTCACAGGCCCAGTTGCTCTGCGGCATGTGGGATCTTCCCAGACCAGGGCTCGAACCCGTGTCCCCTGCATTGGCAGGCAGACTCTCAACCACTGCGCCACCAGGGAAGCCCCATTTGTATTTCTTTGAGTCCTTCCCCAGCTTCTACTTGGCTGTGCACTTCAATTCCTCATTTCTGTGCTCTACCTACCAGGATGGGAAATCTGTTCCCTCTCTTCAGACCCCTGTGCTGACTACCACTTCCTGCCTCAGAGCTGGAAGGAGTGATGTCCAGCCCAGGACTTTTGGTGGGAGAGACCTGGGGTGAGTCCCAGCTGCTCCACATATCTGTGTGACTTTTGATAATTTTCCTAACTTCTCTATGCCCCAGTTTCCTCATCTGAAAACTGAGATGGTAATTTTGCCTACAACAAAGGGTTGCCTTCAGGATTAAATGTGGTAATTGTTATGTAAAGCATTTAGTCCTTGCTTCATACAGTGTAAACGTTTGGGAAACACTAACTATTGTTATTATTGCTATAAAAAAGTGTACTCTTTGTTTTCTAAATTATGCTTCCTGGCTAGTGTCAGTATTGAGATGGTGAGGATATGGAGAAAGCCTTTGAAAATGGAACTATGCTAAAACATTAACAGTGTTCTTATATCTTCTGCATTCCCATAATTGTCTTGGGGCTCAAACATTAATAAGGCAGCTTGGCTCCGAATATAACACTTTCCAGTATTATTCTGCTTGTGCACATCTGTTTTCTCTCTTTATTGTAACCGAGTTACATGTAATCAGAGGTTACAAACTAATGTGGCTAAATGTAGCTCATCAGTTTCTCATGTTTATAGAGTGTTATGAGTTGTTTTTTAATTTTGGCCAACATTTAGAAGTAGGATGTTCATATAAAAATCTACATTTCCAGCTTTTCTTGAGTAATAGGAGATGTTGACTAGCCTCCACTAGAGCTGGGTCGCTGCACCCCCTTTAGACGGGGCATGGGTTCTCCAGGTTCCTATTGCCCGCCCCACCCCCACGCCGGTTCTTCCCCTTTCCCTCTCCCATGCAGCTGGTTATCATTCATAATTCATCGTCATACTTGCCTTGTTGTTTTCCTTAAGGTAGAGGAATATATCCTGGTACCCATGTCGCTACTAAAAGTGGGAAACTAAGACAAAAATTGTATATTGAACATATTTCTATGTATAAGTGAAGGATTGCCCCATGTGTTTAATTTGCCGAGAAAGTGAATCTGTTCATTTTATTTTATTTTTAAATTTATTTATTTGTTTTTGGCTGAGTTGGGTCTTCGTTGGTACGTGCAGGCTTTCTCTAGTTGCGGCGAGCAGGGTCTACTCTTCTTTGCAGTGCACGGGCTTCTCATTGCGGTGGCGTCTTTTGTTGCAGAGCATGGACTCTAGGCGCACGGGCTTCAGTAGTTGTGGCACGTGGGCTCAGTAGTTGTGGCTTGCGGGCTCTAGAGCGCAGGCTCAGTAGTGGTGGCACACGGGCTTAGTTGCTCTGCAGCATGTGGGATCTTCCCGGACCAGGGCTTGAGCCCGTGTCCCCTGCATTGGCAGGTGGATTCTTAACCACTGCACCACCAGGGAAACCCCAGTTTGTTCATTTTAGCCATGAGCTTCATTCATTGACCTAACCTGCCCCTGGAGACAATAGAGATGTGAATTCTATATGAATCAGTCCTGACAACCTGCCTCTACTGGGCGTTTAAGGGCCCTCTCTGCTCTTTTTCCCCAGTGGTTCTCAACCTTAACTCGGAAGTTTGAAAAGATACCGAGGCCTGGGTGTTGGGTTGTTCTACCCCCCACCCCCCCGCCCCTCCTCCTGCAAAGAGCAGGAGAGCCTTTTTGGATGGATCAAGGGGAGGAAGGTTTACTGGATTTGTGTCTAGGGACATGATCTGTCTTTCTTGGCATGCTGCCTCTTAGGATCTCCAGCTTTCCCCATAAAACTGAGGGTTATGAGTCCTGGCATTCGTGGGCTGAAGGCCAAGAGGGCGAATGAGCCCAGCCGTGCCTTCCTTCTCAGGGAGGAGAGAAGTGCTTCCATTCTTTTCCCTTGGTGTGTTCCTTTCTTTGGACTGCCCGTCCTTCACTCTCAAAGTGGTGAGACATAGAGGGTCGAGCTTTGGCTGTGGACCTGAAGACAGTGAGGCCAGGCTGCCTGCCTGGCTGTCATCCCCAGGACAGCTCTCCCTGGGCAGCAGGACCTGCCAGTTGCAGGCGGGGAGGGCCGCTCACTAGGCTTGGAACCCCTGTTGGGGCTGAGGACAGAGCAAGTGTGAATAATGCCTCAGCTTGAGCAGCATCTTGTCCAGTTTCCCCCCAAAGTGTGGCTTAGCATGGCCGGTTGAGGACCTGGGTGGTCAGGCCCCAGTGGCAGATCCCTCATCAAATCTCAGCATCATAGAGCACTGACCCCTCCCAGCTTCCACAAGCATACACGAGGGCTCTATCTTGTGTTCGCAGGCAGCCTGTGCTTCCTTTTCAAGTATTTATATTTTATCATCATTTTTTGTTTATATGTCTGTTTCCCTTACTAGAACCTAAGCTCCTTGACGGCAGGGACTGTACTTTATCATTTTAATAACGTTGGTGCCCAGGGCATAATTGGTGTTTGATAAATATTCTCTAATGGATTTACATTTTCATAATTTTATTGACTCTTTTGCCATATGAAAAGCTGTTTTCTAGGTGCTATGGGAACATAGGAGGTTTAAAATGTAGTTTATGTTCTGAAGGAACTTGTCATCCAGTTGGGGAGATAAGGTCAATCATTCATTCCTTCAGTCATTCATTTGAACATACACTGAGCGTCTAAGCTCTGGTCAGTTTGGCATTGGGGATATGATATCAAGGTGTGTACTCCACTCTCAAGTGGCTTCCAGTTAGTAGGAGAGAGAGATATAAAATGATATAAAATGAGCACAACATAAGGTGATAAGTGCAATGATAGGATTCCTAACAATTGTTAAAAATATGGAGTAAAAAATAAATAGCTCAAAAGAGTAATGGAGGAACTAACACAAAGCAGTGCGTGACTTGGTAGTTGTGATTAGAAGTAAAGCTCAGCTTTCCTAGGGGCCACCGAGGGAACATTGAGAAGTGTCTGCTGAGAAAGCGTCTCCCATGAAATCAGTGGTGCACCGTGCACCTCCGTACAGCTAAGGTTCAGCAAAGGCCCACCTTAAAAACACCTGTCCTGGGCTTCCCTGGTGGCGCAGTGGTTGAGAGTCCGCCTGCCAATGCAGGGGACACAGGTTCGTGCCCCAGTCCGGGAAGATCCCACATGCCGTGGAGCGGCTGGGCCCGTGAGCCATGGCCGCTGAGCCTGCGCGTCCGGAGCCTGTGCTCCGCAACGGGAGGGGCCACAACAGTGAGAGGCCCGCGTACCGCAAAAAAAACAAAAAAACACCCGTCCGACCTGCTTGACCTAGTGTTTCCCAAGCTTATGTGAGCGTGATGCTCTTTTCTCCCCACTATTTAACTAACATCCTATGGAACTGACATTCCTTAAAGTCATTTTAGGAAATGCCAGTGTAGATACCATCTGTAATTAGATAGCTGGTGGCTCTTAACATTTTGCGGGGAGGTGGATCTTTCGAAAAGTTAACAGTGGGGGGAGTTGTGCACAATTCACGCATTCCTTGAAGCCCATCCGAGAACCTTGTCCATGGTCAGGGAAAGAAAAGAAGGGAGCAAATCCCAGGTAGGAGGGATCTGTGTGGGCTAAGACAAAAGAGGATGGAAAAGATGGGTCTTAGTGCCAAGCAGTTTGACTGTGAGGGAGGGAGAGATGGGGCAGAGAGACAGGGGACCACGGTGGATTTGGAGATGGCCAACTGTGGAAGGCCTGAGATAGCTGGCATGGAATTACCAGTCGTTAATGACCAATTGCCTGTGAAGGTTAAGGGAGATGCAAGGTCAAGAACACATCTACTAATGGACACTGGAGTCGTAGAAGGATTATTCATAGAAACAGGAAAGTCACAGAGCCAAAATCTTCCACATGTCAAAACCTATGTTATTATCATGTTGAAATGCTCCAACTTGCCTTTTTCACCCCCTGCCCTCCCCCTGCCAACTTGCCCTTATTAATTTGTGCTGAATCTCCCAGTTGAAAAATTCACTTTCAGAATTGGATTTGCCATCTAACTGGGCCTCCTACCTTGAACAATTAAAAATCCGATTGGTCTGACTTCTAATTTTAGAAGGAATCAAGCTGACCTTCGTTGAGCTGTTGCCAACGGGAGCCTGTTACCTGGGTGACTAGATTTACAATATGTCAGTATGCAAATACCATCTGCCCAAGAGGAGGAAGGAAGGCCTTCGTCCTCTGAGGGTTGTCAGAAGTTCTGGAAATGTCTTCCTCTGGGAATGGGGAGGAGGCTTGCCAAAGAGGAGGAAAACCAGGAACGACGTGATTTTTCAAGGTTAGAGTCTTTTCCTCACTCTAGAAGTGAGGACAGGAGTTTGTGGTTTGCCTTATGGACTGTCCTGTAAGGTTGATCACTAGGGATATACATGTAAGTCAGATTTTACATTTCTTGGGGAGGGGGGGAGGGAACCAAAAGGGTAGCATCTATCACTTCAGTGTATTTAGATTCAGATGACTGCAAAAGTTTAATGAAGCCTTTGAGTATGCAATTCTTGTTTTCCACAATGCCTTTAGGAATCTAATTTCAATTGTTAATAGCGTCTGAGCCCGCTGCCTTGGGCTCTCAAGAAGGGTGAAGAGAAGTGGATATTTCATCTCACTTTCCCTCACATCAGCTTGACTGGGGAAGCTGAAGGGATTTTCTCCCCAGAATATCTGTATTCAACTCCTGTCCTGCACATTGTTTCAGGCTAAGGTTTACAATCACATTTGGAAACATTCAAATCTGAAGGCAGGCAGGGAAGTTCTATTCCTTTTCATGAAATAACTGTCACATCAGCTGTCAGCTGCAGGAGTTTCTTCTACCCACTGTTTTGTGAGTCCAAATTAGATGGACTCATTAATTTTAATTTTTACTTTAAAATCTCAAGGACTTGTATGGGTGGGTATGCTTCCTTTAATTGCCGTGTGTCAGAATTTGTGTAGGAGGAAGAGTTTCCAGGAGCAGGGCCAAGAACCTTGGGCTCTTAGCTTCTAATTTTGTACCCCCCCACCCCCCGGTAACTTCCCGTGACCTCCTTCTCTGCTTGCTCTCGTTGGCACTGCCATCTCCCACCTCTTTAAAAAACTCCTAATATCCACCTAAAACTGTCAGCAGCATGAAAGAGTGAGGAAGGTCACTTTACTTCCCAGAGTACTTTCACCCAGCCTTACAAATAAATAGCTTTTCACGTCAAGCAAGTGGCTGAGGAGATTAATGCCAGAGACAAGGGATGGTAAATCCTGGAGCTCGACTGCCTGGGTTCAAATCCCAGCTCTGCTACTTTCTAGCTGGGTGAAGTTGGGCAAGTTACTCAACCTCTGTGTGCACCAGTTTCTTCATTTGTAAAACAGGGATAAAAATACTACTATCTCATAGAGTTGCTGTGAGGATTAAATAAGTATGAATGCTTTAGGACCATGCTGACCCCAGAAAAGTTAGCACCGTGTAGCAGCATTATTTTTCTTTGCTTTTTTTCCAAAACAAACAACTTTTTATTGAAGTATAGTTGATTTACAATGTTGTGTTTGTTTCTGGTGTACAGCAAAATGATTCAGTTTTTTCAGATTCTTTTCCATTATAGGTTATTACAAGATACTGAATATAATTCCCTCTGCTACACAGTAAATCCTTGTTGCTTAGCTATTTTATATGTAGTAGTTGTGTATTTGTTAATCCCAAACTCCTAATTTATCCCCCCACCTTTCCCCTTTGGTAACCACAAGTGTGTTTTCTATGTGAGTTTATTTCTGTTTTCTAAATAAGTTCATTTGTATCATTTTTTTAGATTTCACATATAAGTGATTTCATATATTTGTCTTTGTCTGACTTACTTTACTTAGTAGTAAGATAATCTCTAGGTCCATTCATGTTGCTGCAAATGGCATTATTTCATTCTTTTTTATGTCTGAGTAGTATTCCATTGTGTGTGTGTGTATATATATATATATATATATATATATACCACATCTTCTTAATCCATTCCTCTGTTGGTGAACATTTAAGTTGCTTCCATGTCTTGGCTATTGTAAATAGTGCTGCTATGAACATAAGGGTGCATGTATCTTTTTGAATTAGCATTTTTGTCTTTTCCAGATATATACCCAGGAGTGGGATTGCTGGATCACATGGTAACTCTATTTTTAGTTTTTTAAGGAAACTCCGTACTGTCCTCCATAGCTGCAGCACCAATTTACATTCCCACCAACAGTGCAGGAGTATTCCCTTTTCTCCACACCCTTTAGTGTGGCAGCTTTTATTATTATTTCTGTGTGCATCTTCAGAGGCCCTAGGAAGTAGTGAGGTTTTGCTGTGAGCACGTAAATGTCCAGGATTTATTTGCAGGCTGTGACTTCCCACTTCCTTCTTAACAGGCTAGTGCCTGTCCACACACAGGTCAAGCCTCATTTTCTGTGTGATGCCCTCCTGGACAACTGTAGTCTGTGCCGCTCCCTTTCTAACCCTCGCACACTTTCCATGTGTGTCGTATAATTAGTACCTTTGGATCTGCTATCTTAGCTCCTAATTGTCTGTATTGTCCTACTTAGCTCTTTGTTGTCCCCGCAGATTAATGAAAAGACACCATGAGCCTGGACAGTTGCCCAGGATGTCTGTTCATCAGACGTGCCCAAGTTTCAAATATGGTGACATGAGCAAGCAAGGCCACACTTGTTCCATAATTTATTCTTGGTTTTTGAAGTCACTTGTTTGACTTTCTACAAGTCACTTAAAATTATCGAAAGTAAGTATGAGGGGACTTCCCTGGTGGTGCAGAGGTTAATAATCTGCCTGCCAATGCAGAGGACACAGGTTCGAACCCTGGTCCGGGAAGATCCCACATGCTGTGGAGCAACTAAGCCCGTGCGCCACAACTACTAAGCCTACATGCCACAACTACTGAGCCTGTGCTCTAGAGCCGGCGAGCCACAGCTACTGAGTCTGCTCGCCTAGAGCCCATGCTCCGCAACAAGAGAAGCCACTGCAATGAGAAGCTTGCACACCACAACAAAGAGTAGCTCCCGCTTGCCACAACTAAAGAAAGCCCATGCACAGCAACAAAGACCCAAGGCAGCCAAAAATAATTAATTAATTTTTTTAAAAAAGAAAGTAAGTATGAGACATTATTGGTGGGAATGTCAAATGGTGTACCAGCTGTGGAAAACGGTCTGGCAGTTCCTCAAAAGGTTAAACATAGTTATCGTATGACCCAGCAGTTCATCCCTAGATATCTACCCAAGAGATATGGACACAAGTCCACACAAAGATTCATACATATATGTTCATTGCGGTATTACTTGTAATAGCCAAAAAGTGGAAATTACGCAAATATCTTTCAAGTGATAAATGAACAGACATGGGCTAGCCATATAATGGAATATTATTTGGCAGTAAAAAAGGAAGGAAATACTGATACATGCTACAACATGGATGAATCTTAAAAACTTTATGCTAGCACTATTCACCATAGCCAATACATGGAAACAACCTAAATGTCCATTTAGGTTGACAGATGAATGGGTAAATAAGAGGTGGTATGTATATACAATGGAATACTATTCAGCCATAAAAAAGAATGAAATAATGCCATTTGCAGCAACATGGATGGACCTAGAGATGATCATACTAAGTGAAGTAAGTCAGAAAGAGAAAGGCAAATATCATATGATACCACTTATATGTGGAATCTAAAATATGACGCAAATGAACTTATCTACAAAACAGAAACAGACCGACAGACATAGAGAACAGACTTGTGCTTGCAGGGGTGGGTGGGGGTGGAGGAGAGATGGAGTGGGAGTTTGGGATTAGCAGGTGCAAACTATTATATACAGAATGGATAAACAACAAGGTCCTATTCTATAGCACAGGGAGCTATATTCAATATCCTGTGATAAACCATAATGGAAAAAATATGATAAAGAATATATATGTATAACTGAATCACTTTTCTGTACACCAGAAATTAACATAACATTGTAAATCAACTATATTTCAACTTAAAAAAAAACACACTATGCTAAGTGAAAGCAGTCAGTCACAAAAGGCCACACACTGTATGATTCCATTTATATGAAATGTCCAGAATGAGCATATCCATAGTGACCGAAGGTAGATTAGTGGTTGCCAGGGGCTGGGAGGAGGGGAGAACGGGGAGTTACCGCTAATGGGTGTGGAGTTTCTTTTGGGGATGATGAAAATATTCTGGAATTAGATAGTGGAGACAGTTGCATAGCCTTGTGAATATACTAAAAACTACTGAATTGTATACTTAAAAAAAAAAACACAACTAGCAAGCATGAGAAACTACTTAAATCCACTGCAGAGTCTAAAGTTATTTCCAAGATTACTTTTTCAAGAGTAGCTTCACCTAAAATAGAATAAAGAGTGACTTAAACCATAAGAAAAACATGAAAAAGGCAAATTACCCAGAGTGGCTTTTTTTACCTCAAATCTTTGAATATAAGTCACACACGTTTGATTCATAAGTAAATTCTGCAAGACTGTTTGCTGCCTTCTACATTGTGATTCTATAATTTACTACATTCCTGGCTGGGCCATCAAAATAATCCTGAAAGCAGCTTCTGTAAGAGAAATAGAAGTGCCTTTTCAGGTCATGTCCACCACCACCCCTGGACTCCCTAAGGTAATAATTCATGGCTGTCTCTTTGTGGTGCCCTACACCGTAGTGACTTAACTATCATGAATATGTTGGGGCCTTTTTACGTAAAGGGATTTATTGCATTTTCATCTTCTGTTTGCAGGCAGAGCATTTCAAAGGGACACCCTCCAATCCCCTGAAAAATAACCACCTCAGTTCATCAGTGCTTTATCAGAAAGGTCTTCTGATTTAAATAAATGGTAGAGTTGAAATCTCTCCCAGGGCAGTCGCAAGTACTTATTTGGAAGACAGATTTGACATGCCCAAGCACCACCTAAAGAGAGCCTTACAACAGTGAGATCCAAGAAGGAAATTAGCGTTGACTTTACAACATCATGTGACCACATCACACCCATTAGGATGGCTATTATTGAAAAACAAACAAAAATGGAAAGTAACAAGTGTTGGCAAGGATGTGGAGAAACTGGAATCCTTGTGCATTGTTGCTGGGAATAAAATGGTGCAGCTGCTGTGGAAAACAGTTTGGTGGTTCCTTAAAAAGTTAAACATAGAATTATCATATGATCCAGCAAATCCACATCTAGGTGTGAACTCAAACAGATACTTGTATACCAACGTTCATAGCAGCATTAGTCACAATAATAGCCAGAGGGTGGAAGCCACCCAAATACCCATCAGCAGATGCATGAATAAGTATCCATGGTATACACATACAATGGAATGTTTTTCAGCCTTAAAAAGGAATGAAATTCTGACACATACTACAACATGGATGAACCTTGAAAACGTTATGCTAAAGTGAAATAGCCCATCAAGAAAGGACGCACATTGTGTGATTTCACTTACATGAGGTATCTAGAATAGACACGTTCATAGACAGGAAGTAGATTAGAGGTTACTAGGGAGGAGGAATGGAATTGCTATCTAATGGGGACAGAGCTTCTTTCTGAAATGATGAAAAAGTTCAGAAATGGAAGGTGGTGTTGGTTGCACAATTATGAATGAACTTAATGCAACTGAATTCTACATTTAAAAATGGCTAAAATGGGCTTCCCTGGTGGTGTAGTGGTTGAGAGTCCGCCTGCCAATGCAGGAGACATGGGTTCGTGCCCCGGTCCGGCAAGATCCCACATGCCGCGGAGCGGCTGGGCCCGTGAGCCATGGCCGCTGAGCCTGCGCGTCCGGAGCCTGTGCTCTGCAACGGGAGAGGCGGCAGCAGTGAGAGGCCCGCGTACCGCAAAAAAACCAAAAAAGGCTAAAATGGTAAATTTTGTTAACTATATTTTACCACAATTAAAAAATGAAAAAAAGAATCCTGTGAGGAACAACATTCCGATTCATCAGTTTGTCTCTGTGTCCTTTTTTCTCCCCACTCTTTGAAAACACGGTGAATTGTATTTATTTCATCACGGCGTTGCCTCCCCTAGGAGAATGCACGGAGATGGGGGATTACTGACTGTTGACAGAGCAAGAACAGGGTCACCACTCGGCCTTAAAAGTACCATTTGATGGAATCTCTCTCTGGGTCATTAGAATAAGTCTGAGATGCATCAGAAAGTTATTTATTTATTTGTAATTTTATTGAAGTATAGTTGATTTATAACGTATTAGTTTCTGATGTATAGCAAAGTGATTCAGTTACATGCGCACACATATATTATACATATTCTTTTTCATATTCTTTTCCATACGGTTTATTGTAGGATATTGAATATAGTCCCCTGTGCTGTACAGTAGGACCTTGTCATTTATCCATCCTATATAATAGTTTGCATCTGCTAATCCCAAACTCCCACTCCATCCCTCCTCTACTCCCCCTTTAGCAACCACAAGTCTGTTGTCTATGAGTTCGTTTCTGTTTTGTAGATAAGTTCATTTGTGTCATATTTTAGATTCCACATATAAGTGATATCATATGATATTTGTCTTTCTGACTTACTTAGTATGATCATCTCTGGGTCCATCCGTGTTGCTGCAGATGGCATTATTTCATTCTTTTTTATGGCTGAGTAGCAGTCCATCGTGTGTGTGTATATATATAACACATCTTCTTTATCCATTCATCTGTCGATGGACATTTAGGTTGCTTCCATGTCTTGGCTATTGTGAATAGTGTTGCTGTGAACATCGGGGTGCATGTATCTGAAAAAGATAGAATTTTTTGGGGGCTTCCCTGGTGGCGCAGTGGTTGAGAGTCCGCCTGCCAATGCAGGGGACGCGGGTTCGTGCCCCGGTCTGGGAGGATCCCGCATGCTGCGGAGCAGCTGGGCCCATGACCCGTGGCCGCTGGGCCTGCGCGTCTGGAGCCTGTGCTCCGCAACGGGAGAGGCCGCAACAGTGAGAGGCCCGCGTACCACCAAAAAAAAAAAAAAAAAAAAAGATAGAATTTTTTGTTTTTTGGGTTTTTTTTTGCGGTACGCGGGCCTCTCACTGTTGTGGCCTCTCCCATTGCGGAGCACAGGCTCCGGACACGCAGGCTCAGCGGCCCTGGCTCACGGGCCCAGCTGCTCCGCGGCATGCGGGATTCTCCCAGACCGGGGCACGAACCCGTGTCCCCTGCATCGGCAGGCGGACTCTCAACCATTGTGCCACCAGGGAAGCCCCAAAGATAGATTTTTAAATGTAGCAATTCCTGGAAATGTACCCAGTTTACTCTGTTTTGCCTGTCTTCATTAACTGTCTCAGGAGAGCAGGAGTTGACAACCATATACTTTTCTCCATCAGTTATCTGCTTCTTTTTACCAAGGAAGAAACACCCATAGGCTGCTATTGCTTAGGAGAACGGTGCCTTCCCAGCCACATACCCTACGGCTACCTATGGGCTGCAGGTACCACTGCAGGCATGTGAAACCTGGGGCCACTCCTCCAAAGTGGGGTGAAAACAGATGCTGTAGTTTTCCAGACTTTGAACCACAGATGTAACTTGGTCATAACTCTCATCATTGCTATAGAGTTAGCAGAGCCCTGAAACCACTTGCCGTGTCAACTAGCACTTAAGCAAGCAAAGGGGTTCAGTGACCTTCAAATATTACTGAGATCTTCTTGTTCTAGGCATGAAGTGTCTTGAATAATTCTTTCAAAACATTAAGAACTCCCATTGTTCAATTGTACGTGAAGCAGCAAGTGCTTCTCTTTGCATTCAGTGTGCTCTTCTGCTCTCAGAAGTTCTCAAAGACACTAAAACTAATTGCTGTCATTCCTACGAGTATATTTCTAGCTTTAACCAGAACAACAGCATCTCTTGATGTCACCCATCATTTTCCTGAAGGATTGGTAGGTACAATAGGCTTCACAAACAGGGGCTTTTCTAATTCTGGAAAGAGCCTGTTACCCCCATAAAGATAGACCTCTCTCCTAGAAACACCTCTGGTTATGAGGCCAAGGTTAAGGAGATGAGCATTGACACAGCAGGGTGTGGCAAGGAGACGGTGCAGGATATATTTCTGGGAAGGTTCTATCTTAGTTTTCTCCCTTTTTGGTCTTGTGATTGGCTGTGGGTTTCTGCTTTGTAGTAAACACAAGAGCCTTGATTGCTTTCTAAAAGTCAGCCCTGTTACCAAACCTCTCCATTTATTTGAGTTGCAGTTGGTTTCACATTTCTTGGCAAATGGTCCCATGGCTTTTATGTCAGCCTCAAGTTCCTTCAGCTCACAGCCTTGTGTCTTCGAGGTGGAACTCAGGAAACCCTCCTCTTCGCCGGAGACCAGGTCGACCTTGTTCATCGCTCTGCCTCCAGTATCTACAGAGCCTGATGTACTCTCTTTGTTCAGTGCACAAACGAGAAGGGACCAAGAGTGTCCCCCAACCGACGTCTGGAGAAATCCTATGTTCTGCCTCAAGGGCCAACTACCCTTGTGGTTTTGAACTGAGTTCTGGCAGTTCCTGTCTTTGCTCTCTTTGTGGTTTTTCATGCTGCTCTCTAATGGCTAATGTGTTCAGATTCTCATTTATCAATACCAGGGGATGACACCTCTTGCCTGAGCCTATGCTTATAAAGTAGCCTCTACTCACTCTGTGTTATCATTTTGGCTTTTCAATATGTGTATCAAATGAGTTCTCAGGGCTAGAATACCACCCCCAAGGATGAGTCAGTGTTGGAAGGAGCAGTTAAAATGTGCTCTCTTGGGACTTCCCCGGTGGTGCAGTGGTTAAGAATCCGCCTGCCAATGCAGGGGACACGGGTTCGAGCTGTGGTCTGGGAAGATCCCACATGCCGCGGAGCAGCTGAGCCCGTGCTCCGCAACAAGAGAAGCCACTGCAATGAGAAGCCCACACACTGCAACAAAGAGCAGCTCCCGCTCGCCGCAACTAGAGAAAGCCCATGTGCAGCAATGAAGACCCAATGCAGCCAAAAATAAAATAAATAAATAAACGTATGTTTTTTCAATGTGCACTCTTACTTTTCATACACTGTACCCTCCTGTACTCGGTCAAGTGGATTATGCTGCTGGACGGCTGAGTGTACGAGAAACAATTTACGGTTTTGTACCGTCACAGGCGTGTAGAGTTCTGCTTGCACCAGCACGAAGCATACCCTGAGCCCTTCCCTTGGCATTGAGTTGCTCAATTTCTATTCAGTTAAGTCCGAAACTTAGAATGGGTTAAGCACCAGCCTACAATGCTGTTTATGTTAGTTTGTCACAGAAGGTGGATTTTTGAATTAAATGTCAATAACCCAGCTCCTTCTTAAATCTTTTTATCAGCTTTTTCATTCCTGCACCCTGGCATTATGACACAGTATTACGTAATAAACAAGGCACCTCTGATAGCTACTTATAAAGATCCGGGAGAAAAGATAAATATGTGATGAAGCACTGATATCCTGAAATATGAGCTGCAGGTTTGTATTTTCTTTGTGGGATCGGATATTGGTTTTCGTGCTTTATTGACCTGGCAGGGAGAGAGCTGACGAAACACCAAGGAACTTTACACCTTCTTTTTTTTTTTTTTTTTTTAAACCTCACTTGTCTACATGGAGAAATCTGGACATTTGAGTTGCAGAGCCAGAAGGACTGATGGGGCTAGCCAGTCATGTCTTTGCAGAACCCAAATCAGATCCAGCCCTTGGAGGTAAAAATACACACCATACCTTCCCAATGGAATAAAGGAAATGGAATTGGGCTTGTTGCAGAGTTGCTCCCAGGCAGATGGAGGAGCTGGGCTGTGAACTGTGAGCTGGGGTTCTCAGTGACCCTAGTTAAGGTTGGCGGGGTCAGAATGCATTTGTATTCGGTTAATCACTCTTTCCCTTCTGTCAGGCTGTTTGTCCGTAACACTGTCACAGTCAGCACCATGTTGCTTGGGAACATGAGCAACAGGAATCCTCCAGATTGCTAATGTCAAAGACATTTAAGTTTAGGGCAGAGCGAGCCAGGCATCTCCCCTGGCATGGCAGGAATCGGGCGTCTCATGCAACATTGTCTCTGGGGGAAGTCATTTTATAGTTCTGTCCCCTTGGCTCAACACCTTCAAATAAGCTTCCAAACCAAAGATCCATCCAAATATAGAAGGCCCTGTCCTAAAAAAAGCTTTTTCATAATCATAAAAATAGAATCACTGATAGATGGCCACCTTGAGGCGTGAAGTAAGTAAGCAACAGGGGAAAATGACGTGTTCCGGGTTTTTTAAAGAATTGTGATGAAATGTACATCACATGAAGTTTACCATTCTAACCATTTTTAAGTGTACAGTTCAGTGGCATTGAGTGCATTCACATTGTTATGCAAATATCAACACCATCCATCCATCCCCAGAACTTTTTCATCATCCCACACAGAAACTCTGTCCTATTAAGCGTTAACTCCCCACCCCTGCTGGCAACCACCATGCTACTTTCTGTCTCTGTGAATTCGACTGCCCTAGGGATGTCATATAAGTGGATGTTCCCAAGTTTTTTTTATAACATTTTGGGAAGTGTTTGATCTGACTACGATCTAATACAATTTTTGCAGATGGAAATGATGGTCTTGGGCTGATGGTCAGGTTTTCCCCGATTTTTGCATTGTAGGGGTGTGTATGGCAGATGCCTTGTTCTCTTAGCCTGTATAGAACTGTAGCAAAGGACTTCCCTGGTGGCGCAGTGGTTAAGAATCCACCTGCCAATGCAGGGGACACGGGTTCGTGCCCTGGTCCAGGAAGATCCCACATGCCGTGGAGCAACTAAGCCCGTGCGCCACAACTACTGAGCCTGCGCTGTAGAGCCCGTGAGCCACAACTACTGAAGCCTGCACACCTAGAGCCCGTGCTCCGCAACAAGAGAAGCCACTGCAATGAGAAGCGCGTGCACTGCAACAAAGAGTAGCCCCCGCTTGCTGCAACTAGAGGAAGCTCACGAGCAGCAACGAAGACCCAGTGCAGCCAAAAATAAAGACTTGACCTTTTAAAAAAAGAACTGTAGCAAAATGGAAACAAATGAAACAGATCTTCACCTCCCAGTCAGATGTGTTGCCAAACAGAAGGAGCCATAGCTACAGTGTACAGTTTTACATTTTATAAAGCATATTAATTTGTAAGTTTTTATCTCACTTGATTGTCACCATGTCCCATGAGGTGTTTTCTTAGTCCCATTTTAATGAGAAACTGTGGCTCAGTTAAGCAAATTGTCTAGGGTTACAAAACTCATCAAAGGCAGAATCAGGACTTTGGCTGCAGGTTTTCAATTTTAAAACTGCAGTGCTTTCCACCATAGCACACAGTGAACAATTATCGCCTCTCTGGAGGTCCAGGTAATGCCAGTCCTCAGAAAGGGAGAGCTTCTCCAAATGTATGCCTTATTACCAGTGCCCTACCTCGCTAGCTTGGAAACACACGGAAACCCTTGACCTGACCAGCCAGCCTCTGAAGTCTTGGTATGGATTGATGGCCTGACTCTCCATCCTTGATGGTCAAGTTTAGGGCTTAGACTAGCACCATCCAATAGAAATATGTGAGCCACAAATGCCAACCACATATGTAAAGAAACAGGTGAAGTTATTTTTAAGAATATATTTTAGTTAACCCTGTATCTCTAAAATACTATCATTTCCATATGCAATCAATTTAAAATTTTTTAATGAGCTTTACTTTTTTTGTTGTTGTTACTAATTTTTTTGCTGTTGTTACTAAGTGTGCGTTTTACACTTATAAGCAATCTCAAGCCAGATGCTAAAATTTCATCAGAGGTACCTGATGTAAATTGAGATTTCATAAAAATTTTCAGTTTAAACAGTAGATTTATGTCTACTGAATGGTGTGTCTCAGACGTATGTAAAAGTTTTCTTATAGCTGAATCGAGTGTCAGTTTTAAAGTTTAAGTTAATTAAAAGGAAAGAAAATTTTAAATTCAGTCCCTCCATCGCACAGGCCCCATTTCCAATGCTTATAAGCTACATATGGCGAGTGGCCACCATCCCGGACAGCGCTGGTTAGTGCTGGACCCAGTAGCACTGCACTAGACAGGGGTCAGCAACCTTTTTCTGTAAAAGGCCAGATAGTAAATATTTTCAGCTCTTTGAACCACACGGTATCTGCTGTGGTATCGTGAGAGCAGTCACAGAATGAATGAGTACGGCTGTGTTCCAATGAAACTTTATTTTAAAAACACAGGCACCAGGCCACATAGTTTGCCGACTGCTGGACCAGAGCATTTGTCCCAGTGCCTCATCTGTGCTGTGAGATTCTAGAAAACAGCTGGCTCTAGCCTCTAGTTTTCTGATATGAGGTTGTTAAAATCTGGCCTCATCACATCCCCTTCCCTGAGTGGAATTACAATTTTGGCACCACTTGGCGTGAAGACTGCAGTGCACTGGAGTCCTGGGTGATGTTTTATCTTTCAGGCACTCTCTTCAGGGGGCTCCTTGGGCGTCGTGAGGCAATTGCTCCACTGTGCTTTGAGGTCCGTTTATTGAGAGTAGAGAAGACTGGGGAAAAAAAGCCAAGAAAAGCATTAAGGGTGATGTGAATAATGTGGCAAACTCCCAGCAATGCCACCTTGTGTCACCCTCTGCTCTTTCCTCTCTCCACACAGCCAGAGTGAGAGAGGCAGGAATCATGCACATTTCAAAGATGGAAACATACATGATATCAGGTTAAGTCAGAGGGACAGGTATTTCTCCGTGGTTGTCATATTGTGTGGTATCCGTCTGCTTTGATGGTAGAAGTGGAAATAGTTGTAAATTCTGATTCCCAATCTGGGGCCTTGAAGACCTGAGTCATGACATCAGGGAATAACTCCATCCAGGCTGAATAATGTTTATTGCAAAACAGTGGTTCCCGCCTTTCACATCGTGATGTTTGAAAAAGGTATTGGGACTAATGAAGGATGAGAAAGGGGGCAGGAAGGGAGGGATTGGAAGAAAGATGACACCCCGTTGGTTCTTTATGGAGGGGAGTATGGGAGCCTGGCCTTGCAGAGATCTCTGAAGCTCAGCAATTGGGGGAAGGGGCAGTTAAGTGAAAGCTTAGGGTTCTACTGAACCTAAAACTTTGGGCCTAGTACTTCTAACGGCAAGGATGCTATTTAGGTGTTGGTGATGGTCAGTTAATAATCCCTTACCATAACCAGGAGTTTTGACTTGGGGTCACCTTTTCTAAAAATCAAGGTTTGAGGTGAACTGTATTAAGTCCCTGGGTCGTGCCCAGGCACAGAGTTTGCAAAAGTACAAAGTGATGAACCCCCTTGGCTTTTCCAAGCATGTTATGCAACTCTGCCTTCCCTCAAGTTCTGCAGCTTTATCAAACATGCAGCGCTGCATGCAAATGGGAAAGATCTGCATCCCCGTGGGTTTTTTTTTCACTACAGAGAGAATTATTTGGGGTAGCTGTTCTGATGATGGCTCTCATGGAGGCTTAGCCCTGCAGCGCAGAGCTGTCTCTAATCGTGATTGCCTGTAATGATGATTACCCCAAACTCTGGAATTATAACAGTAGATTTTACAAAGTTAGAGCATAATTGCTCCACCATTCCATATGTGCGCACAGTTTAAACAACTTTGATCTTTCAAATGATATCAGACTTTTGTTCTTCATCTTCTGAAATAGCAAAGTTCAAAGGCAGTGGCTCTGAACCATCCCTCTTTGTTCATCATAATGAGATCTAGGTTTGTTAAAGTGGTTCACCTGTTAGAGAAATAAGGGCTGAAGCTGAGTGGAGAAGAAAGAGTACAGACCTATGGTCTTCAAACCAGCTCTGCCACCTAGAAGCCACGTGGCAGGAGGAAGTCTCTAGCCTCTCGGAGACTCAGCTTCCTCATCTGTAAATATGTACCTGAATCATTATGAGTCTTAGAAATGAATATAAAGCACTTAATTGGTGCCTCTCACCGATAGGCAATCAGTTAAGCTTTACTCTGTCACCACCACCATCATCATTATCAATTCTGTTATTGACTCTCTGGCTTCAATGTCTTCCAAATCCTTCTGAGTCTATGGATTTCGCAGCCTTCATTTCACATACAAGTTTGTTTGGAGTTGGTGATCTGTGATGTAGTATTCTCACTAAATTAGTAATAGAGCTTTGCAAGAATTCAGTGTTAAAAGAGGAAAGAAGAAACAGGTCCCCTAAAGATGGAACCTTTTGGTCTTGGCACCGTCTGGTACTGGGCAAGTACTAATGAAGGCCTTCCCCACTCTGCCGCAGTGGTTCTCAGCTTTTAGCGTTGTATTTGCATAAGATCCCCAACTTCCATCTACCTCAGTGTGAATGTAAAAGGGCTGGAATGGCCCAGGATTCAGCATTTTTAGGAGTATCTCTGGTGATTTTGAGACACGGTTGAAGGACTCTCTGTCCTGCCCTGTCCGCTCTGATTGAGAAACTTCTCAATGCATGTGTCTTTGAGTCAGTTTGTGGTTTAAAACCTCTGCTTCTGGATGGCCCAGCTCAGATGGCCACAACCCGGAGAACAGGCCTGATTTGCTTGAGCGTGAATAAAGTGACAGCCGCAGGGCCCTTGACCACCTCAGTGTCTGGGCTTGAGTGTCCCGCCACCCCCCAACAATGTCACCCACGTTACTGCATCCAGCGTCTGTTAGTCGCCCACGGACTGACGCTATCTTAATGAGCTAATGCTGGTGTCTGCCCTGCAATGGCTTTTTCAGGAGCCACCAGAATGATCAATGAGGCTGGGCAGCCAGGCCCTCCTCTGGCTGACGGTGAATCAGCCTCTGGCTGCCTCGGCCCTTTCCTTTCAACAGGGCAGGAAGCAATCGAGCTGAGCACAGGCAGGCTGACTCGAGTCTGGCTAATGGCTTTTCTGTGTCATGCATCGCCCTTGGTCCCATACATTTTCATGCGTGAGTGAGTTGGAGCTCCTGGAGATGGTCCAGGGATACGCATCCCTTCTGTCTAAAGCCCTTGACAGCATTTTGGCTTAGGGGTATCTGCTTCAGAAGTGGGGTCAACACTTTTTTTAAAACAGTTGAGGTTTTCAACTAAAGAAAAATGCACAACCTAAAAGATGCAAATTAAGTTGTATTTGGGGAGCTTACTGAGTCCTAGAGCTCTGAGAAACTGCTCCAAAGAGGTAAAGGAAGAGCCAGAATATATAGGAGTTTTTTTGTTTTTCTTTATAAATTTTTTTATTTTTATTCATTTATTATTTTTGGCTGTGTAGGGTCTTCGTTGCTGTGCGCGGGCTTTCTCTAGTTGCGGTGAGTGGGGGCTACTCTTCGTTGCAGTGCGCGGGCTTCTCACTAAGGTGGCTTCTCTTGTTGCAGAGCACAGGCTCTAAAGCACGTGGGCTTCAGTAGATGCGGTGCATGGGCTCAGTAGTTGTGGCGCACGGGCTTAGTTGCTCCGCGGCATGTGGGCTCTTCCTGGACCAGGGCTCGAACCCGTGTCCTCTGCATTGGCAGGCGGATTCTTAACCACTGTGCCACCAGGGAAGGCTTGGAGTTTTTTTGTGTGTGGGAAGGTGCAAGAGTCTGGGCTCATTGAAGTGATTCCTTAGATATACATCTTAACTATCTAAGCACAGAATGTTATATTTTTTTTCTCCATCCTGAATTCCCCTCAGGGCACGCCATTGGGGCTGGGTGGGGTGGGGGGGCGTTGTGTGGCTACAGTGGCTAATGGCTTGATGGCCGGCAAACATTCATTGTTTACTGGAATGGCGGCAGCATTCCCTTTCCACAAGGTGGAAATCACGTAACACAAAATTAACCATTTTAAAGTCAATTCAGCAGCATCTAGTACACTCACAGTATTGTGCAACCACCACCTCTGTCCAGATCCAGAACACTTTCATCACCCCAGAAGGAAGCCCCGTACCCATTGTGTGGGTTTGCTCGGGCTGCCATAGCAAAGCACCACAGAAGGGGTGGCTTAACCAACCAGAGTTGTAAGGGCTCACAGCTGTGAATGGTGGAAGTCAAAGACCAAGTGTCAGCAGGTAGGGCTGGTTCCTGCTGAAGGCTGGGAGGGAAGGATGTGTTCCAGGTCAGTCCTTGGCTGGTAGATGGCCATCTTCGTGCATCGCTTCATCTCGTATTCTTCCTGTGAGTGTCTCTATGTCCACCTTGCCCCTTTGTGTAAGGAAACCAGTCCTATTGGACTTGTGCCCATCCTAATGACCTCATTTTAATTTGATTACCTCTGTAAGGACCCTATCTCCAAATAAGGTCACATTCTGAGGTACTGGGACTTCAACATATGAATTTTGGGAAGACACAATTCAACTGGTAACACACATTAAGCAGTATCAGTATCAGTATTTCCTTCCTTTTTATGGCACAGTAATATTCCATTGTAAGTAAACACGTATTTTTTTGAACTCCAAGTACAAAGCAACTGCCAGTGAAATCTCCACCCCCTGGGCAGCTGGACATGCTGTTCCAGGCTTGTGTGCCCATCCGTATAAGGTAGAGTGTTGATCTCACATATCTCCAATCTATAAACTTTTTCTCACTGTCTTCCTCCTTGAAACAGTATTAGTCTTTATGAGCAAAGGGAAGAGGGGAAGCCAAGGCAAGTTTCTAATCCCAAAATTTGTTTAAAAAGAAATTTTATCTTTGATTTTCCTCTCTCCTCTCCCTGCTCTTAAATCCTTAGCACACACACACAGTTACATTAAAAGCATTTTAAATGCAGACCCTTCTGGGGGAGAGGCGTGGCACAGACAGGAAGCACTGCCCTTTGAGAAGAGCCAGAAGGCTGCTATTCCCATTGTCATGGTTACTGGGCCTGGTCCCTCAGGCTGGCCTCACACCAGAGCCTTTCCCATTCTGTTCACACTCCCCTCCCGGCACCTGCCTCAGAATGGAAGAGGGACCTTTGGACGTGTGTGTCCTCTCAGCTTTGGAACTGACTGCACTGTTGACTTGTACATTATACATGCCCCCTTAATTTAAAATCTATTTCTCTCTCTTATGCACATAGACAGGGGACGTACATACCTGCTGGCCTGGGCTCTTTGGGAATAACCCGGAGCCGTGATTAACCTGCTGCAGACTCACGCCCCTTCCCCCCATCTCTCAGGCCTTGATGATGCTGACACTGTGTGTTGTTTCACACTGAATCTGTGGAAGGACCACAGCAGCGTCTCATCGCCCTGCCTGCTGATTCTGAGCAGACTTCCTCAGTGCAAAAGTCATTTGACTCCCTCCTTCCTCTCTCTCTTCTTTTCCCCTCCGTCAAATTAGTTTTGTCACTTTGGAAGTTCACTGGGTGAAGAGATGCCTGCTGGCCCCAGGGTTTTCAGAGAGGCAAGAAAGAGAATGGAACAGCTCAAAGATACAGGCAGCACGGAAAGTGTTCACATTACATGTTATTCCACTTTATCATTTTCATGTAAGCACATGTAACTTCTGGCATCTCAGCCTGGAAGGCCCCGCACTAAAGCCCCAGGACTTAAAGATACTGTAGATTTTCCTCCTTGTGGACCAGCCTAAAGGTGGGTCCACAGTTTCCACTCATATTGGGGCCTGGGCATCTGGAGGGTTTTTTTTTTTTTTTTTTTTTGCGGTACGCGGGCCTCTCACTGCTGTGGCCTCTCCCATTGCGGAGCACAGGCTCCGGACGCGCAGGCTCAGCGGCCATGGCTCACGGGCCCAGCTGCTCTGCGGCATGTGGGATCCTCCCGGACCGGGGCACGAACCCGTGTCCCCTGCATCGGCAGGCGGGCTCTCAACCACTGCGCCACCAGGGAAGCCCTGGAGGGGTTTTTTTTTAAAGCTTCCAGGTGACTTACATTCAGCCACCTTTGAGAACCACCATTCTATGGGACAGAGGCCTCCAGGAGAGTTGAACACTTTGAGAGAGGCGATGGAAGAGACAGGTGACATCTAATCCTCTTGTGCCCAGCAATGCAGTTAATCAGGCAGAAAGAAGGGACAGAAATCACAAACCTTAGCCTGTCTGAGCCTGTCTTGAGCCAAGCAGAATAGGACTTCAGCGCCACTTAACCCTGTAGGGCCAGAGTGGAAAGGGAGACTCCGGCGTGCCCACCTCCCAGCCGCTACCCATGGGTTGGTTGATCGGCTGCCAACCCTTGAAGGCCATCGGCCACACCGGCAAGCATCTGCCAAGATGATGCAGAGTGTTCACAGGAACAGGCCGTTTCTGCATTCTACTCACAGCTCGTTCTCCACCTTCTTCCTGAGGAAGAGTACCATCAGGCCCACGTGCCTGCTTTCTTTTCTCAACAGGAAGTGCTGATGCTCTGAGCTGCTTGCGGCGCAGTGGCGGTGGTGGTGCCGGGGCAGTTTTCGGAGGCGAGCGATGGGTCTGACCCCTCTGTGTCTGTGTGTTTTGTAGTACAAAATCGGACAGCTGTACATGATCAGCAAGCACAGCCACGAACAGAGCGACCGAGGAGAAGGGGTGGAGGTCGTCCAGAACGAGCCCTTCGAGGACCCTCACCATGGGAACGGGCAGTTCACGGAGAAACGCGTGTATCTCAACAGGTAAGTCCTGGCAGCCGGTGCTCCGCCTCTGGGCGCCCACCCTGCCCGGGGGCTCCCACCCAGCCCCACTGCAAGACTGAGGTAGACGCTGTGACTGTCTGGGATAAAAAGGTGACTGGGAAAGTCTTTACATCCGCCCTCCAAAACTGCCAGTCTAGTTGCTGCCAAAAACAGAAACCCCTGCGTTCTGCAAAATAGTCCTCAAGCGCGTTTTCATCGGGAGGAGCTTTCCTCTTACCTCTCCCAACCTTCCACGACATGTTAAGATGAAATCTGACCTTAAGAATTAAAGGGCTTTGTCTTCACCCGTGGTCCTGGGTTAGCAGAAGGAAAGAGGCAGCTTTGCCTGTAAGTTGTACAAAAGTAAGTGCTGAATGTGGCCGTGTGCTGTTGGGGTCTCGACTCAGTAAGATTTCCACTTCCTGCCGAGTGACCACTCGGGTGTCCGCAAAGGGAGATGACAAAACCACCGGTCACCTGTGACCAAAGTGATATGGAGTACTCGGGTGGTTTCTGTTTCTCAAGTAGACCCGTCCTTCCCAAGGTAGAGGTTGTCATCTCTCCTCTGAAAGGGTAAAGATTCAAGGATGATCAACCAGCGCTGATCAGGACTGCCATTTCTGTTTTGCAAAATACATTCTTTAATCTCTTCTGTTTTCTTATCACTGATGACATAATTGATTGTAGGGGCTTGTCTAATCTTCTCCCGACCTTACACCCCCCTTCCAGGTCATTTTCTTCCTTTCACTTTTCTGGGTCAGAACATTTGTAGTCACGTGCCATATTTTCTCAAAAGTAACTGACTATGTCAGTGAGCCAGCATATAACCATTGTGGTCATTGCTATCATCTCCATGAATACTCTTTACCACCATCTATGGCCTCTCCTATTGGCCTTTTCTCGTCCAGAAAGCACTTCCAGCATAGTAGCTGGACTGTGTCCCCAGTTTAAACAGACACTTGTGAATATTTCTCCATGCTCAGTGCCATGGTCAGGTGTTTCTGAGAGGAGCCATATTTGGATTCCCCCATTCTTGTATGACCTCTACCCTTCGACAGGCTGAAGGGGACTATTTCTTCTTGATGGGAGGGTTTGTGTTCTGTCAGGGTGTTTGGAAATCTCTCAGGCCAATATCCTGACACTGGCTGATTAAACCAACACATTTTAATCTTCCCAGGGAAGCAGTACCAGGGAATTCCTGAGTCACAATGAAATGCAAATGAGATTGATCCTGTTCACCTATCAGTAGCTGTGAATTCCCAGGATTTGGAACCAGTGCAGCCTGCAGCCGGCTGTTGATTTGCAGGAGTAGCTGAGCTCTGGGTCTAGCCTGAGGATGGCTTCCTTGCAGAGAGAGGTTTCTCAATATGCTGCTTTGGCATTCTTAGTGCAAAGGGTGTACTCAAAATCAAATATTGAGCATCGATCACCTCTGTAGAGCAAAGAGAAGTGGGGCAGGGGGGCGGTGCAAGAAAATAGATACAAACCTACAGAAAATTCCATTTCTCGGCAGACGATTGCATTTTCCAAAGTTATTGCCTGGGGAATGTTCCCTGTGTACCAAATTCAAGAAATTAGAAAACTTTATAACTTTTCCTGAAACAGAACAAGAAGTGTCCAGCTGTCTCTGTCATGTCTGTTTTCTCTATCAAAATATATGACATTTATTTTCAAGGAGAATACTAAACATTAGTAAGAGGGAAATTTGTTATAAATAGAATATCTGAACTTCCAGTAATAATAACTAAAAGGATTAATATGGACCCTCCCCCCACCTCATATGACAGACACAGGATGAAATATAACAATATAAAGCTGAGTTCAAAGCAAAGAAAGGGAAATCTTCAGGTACTAGAAATAAAGAGGAAACTAACTGGAGTGGAAAGCAGATGAGTTAATGCTAAGTAAGCTGGGGGGTGTCAGAACTGAGTGTGGGCCCTGACACCTAGGGGCTGTGGATGTCATTCCCATAAGGGGACAGGAAGTGTGGCCTCGGTGCATGTAAATGGGGTATTGGGACTGAGAATGGTGCAAAAAAAATCATTTCTGACAATCAAGGGCTGAGAAAGGTTACTACTCAGAGACACAGATTGAAAGAACTACTAAAGGTTGTACTTGAAGTAAAAGGAAATTGAAACCAAGAAATAGGAGGAGGGAATCTAGAAATAATAGTAAACAAAGAAATCGGTAAACATCTGGACAAATCTGAATGAGCATAGAATGTTTCAAATATATGAATAATTAGTAATTGGAAATATATTTGTGGAATTTAAATAACAGACAATAATAACAGAAGATGAGAGGGTAGTAAGTATAAAAAAAAAGTGCTCTAAGTTGCTAATATCATCTAGGAAGAAAAAAGATGTTTATTAATTTTAAAAAATTTAAGGCAGGGACTTCCCTGGTGGTCCAGCAGTTAAGACTCTGTGCTCCCAATGCAGGGGGCCTGGGTTCAATACTGCGTGCCATAGCTAAGAGCCTGCATGCCACAACTAAAAGATCCCACGTGCTACAACTAAGACCTGGCTCAGCCAAATAAATAAACAAAAATTTTTTTTTAATTTAAGGCAAATATGTGTATTCAAAATATAAAGGTAACCTCTAAAAGAATAGTAAAATAATATGTAACTTCCAAGAGAAAACTTGACCAATCCAATAGAAGGCAGAGGAAGAACAAAGAGAAGCCTACAAAAAGCACAGTAAATAGAAAACAAATTTTGTTTGTCAGATGATAAATTGAAATGTG
This sequence comes from Phocoena phocoena, assembly GCF_963924675.1. Classification (NCBI taxonomy): domain Eukaryota; kingdom Metazoa; phylum Chordata; class Mammalia; order Artiodactyla; family Phocoenidae; genus Phocoena; species Phocoena phocoena. The sequence continues at coordinate 13,422,885 of NC_089237.1, forward strand.
TCAGTGATCACAATAATAATGGGTGTTAAACCCTGAACCTAGCTCAACAAAGATATGGCAACACTGACAAAATCACAAGTGGCCTAAAGTTATAGTGGGAGATTTTAACCTACTTGTTTAATAAACTGATAGATCGAATAGACAAACAATTGAACAAACATAGAGAAGATGTAAATGGCAGAATTACAAGCTTGACCTAGTGGACATTAATAGACCCTGGAACCAACATGCCTTTCAAACACACACGGAAGTGTATAAAAACTGATTATACAAAGTAGGCCAGAAACCAGTCTCAAATACCAGAAAATCAATATTGTGTAGATCCTGTTGACTGATTAAAGAGCATGACAATAAGAAATTTGTAGCAACAATAAATGAACTCCCTCATCATTTAGAAATGTAAAAATTTCTAAGTATTTCACAGGTTTAAAATGTCAGATACTTATTTTCCCAGCCACCTTTGCAGCTAGGGATGGCATGTGACCTAGTTCCAGCCAATGAGATGTGAGATTTTCCTCCCTGATTTAAAAAGGAAAGATGTTCAAGAGAGGCATGATCTGCTTCTAAGAAAGGAGGTGGGAAATACATGGTGATGGCTGGGAAGGTAACTAATAGTGCCTACCACATGAATCTTGATAACAAAACTGAACAGTAACAGTATAAAAGGGAAGCTTATAGACTGCTTTCAGTTAAGAACATAAACAGGAAAATCCTATATGAAACTTTAGCAAATCAAATACCTCAGAGTATAATAATAGTAATTCATGACCTGATCAGATTTATGACTGATTGTTAACATCAATTTGAGAATTTGACAAGATTGCTGGGTATAAAATTCATAATACAAAAATCAGTAACACTATTATAGAGTGGGAGCAATAAATGGAAAAAATAATTTAAAAAAATTCCATTTATAAGAGAAAGGAAACCTAAAGGTAGCCAGTAAAGAATCCACAAGATATACAAAATCTTTTCGGAGGAAAATATAAAACATTAGCAGAGGACATTTTAAAAAACTTAGACAAATGAGAATATTCATGGATGGGAAAAGCTATGTAATAAGGTTGCCACCAATTTCCAAATCAATTAAAATTTAAGGCAAAACTAATTAAAATGCCAACCAGGTTGTTTTTAAACAGAATTTGAGAATATAATCCTAAAATTCCTAATTACTACAGCTTTATAAGGAGTCTTGATGTCTGGTAGGGTGAGTCTCTCCTACTTACTGAACTTTTCCAGAATTGTTCATATGAATCTTAGGATTAGAAACCCAAGTGATACGAAGAATACCGGAAGAAACCAAGGACATTTAACCTAGAAAAGCTAGACTTGGGTGTATAATGGTTTGATCAGGTGGGAGAAGGATTAGGCATATGTATTCTAGATGACCTCAAGAGGACCAATTAGACTAAGACCAATGGGTGAGAATGCCAGGAGAAAAAGTTAGCCTTAGTTTAAGGAAGAAATCTTAAGTATTTGAGCCATCAGAGAGCAAAGTAAGGTGACTTATAGTCAATTATGCTGCTGCTGGGGGTGTTTGAGCATAAGCAGAACACACCCTTGTCAGGCTGTCCTTGAGTAGATTCAAACATCAAGTAGGTGGTTACAATGGACAACCTTTCAGATCCTTTTCATCCCTAATTTTCTATGCTTAAAGTCTGTTTCAGATATTATCTCATCTCTCCTCCAGCATACATAAATGAATAACCAGTGAGGCACAGGGAAAAAAAATACCTTTAGCTCCTTTTGCACAAATCTAAAGTAGGTCCATTATTTTATCTCAGAACCAGGGAGATTATGGTTTAGTAAGAGAGAAAGAAAGAAAAAATTGGTATGTGACATAGCTATAAAATAATAAGTATTTTCGTAATCATAAAAGTAAACCAAACCTACTACTTTGTAGTTACAAACTAAAGTTAACCCACCTCGAGTTAACCTATGTCCTGCATGCACAGGTCATGGGACTGCCATGTTGGTGAGGCTGCTTTGTAATTGTAATTCATTAAATGAGTGTGTACTGAAATTGACAATGTGTAACAAATTGCTCTGGTGTTGGAGAGAATCTCTTAATAATTAAGACATGGTTCTTGTATTCTGATCAAAGTAGGGTCCTAGATCAACCGATTCCATTATTTGTAAGTTCATCTGTCCACCTTATGAGTGGTGTCAAGGAGGAAAAATTTTCTTCAGTCTACTTAGTTATTGGTGATTCGGGTCCCGAGAATTAAATTGAAACTGACAGATTAACAGGAGAAAAGACAAGTTTTTATTCACGTACATAGGCAAGAGCATACAGAAAAATGTGACTCAAAGGGGTGGTTAGAATTTGGGGCTTATATACCATTGTTTTAAAATAAATTTTAATTTATTTATTTACGGCTGCGTTGGGTCTTCGTTGCTGCGCGCTGGCTTTCTCTAGTTGCGGCGAGCAGGGGCTACTCCTCGTTGCGGTGTGCAGGCTTCTCACTGCGGTGGCTTCTCTTGTTGCGGAGCACGGGCTCTAGGTGCGCAGGCTTCAGTAGTTGTGGCGCGCGGGCTTCAGTAGTTATGACTCACGGGCTTAGTTGCTCCGCAGCATGTGGGATCTTCCTGGACCAGGGCACGAACCTGTGTCACCTGCAATGGCAGGCAGATTCTTCACCTCTGTGCCACCAGGGAAGCCCTTATATACAATTTTTAATGAGGGAGAGAAAAGAGACTTATGGGAAAACAAATGTCTTGTATGAAAAATAAACGAGGCCTTAGGAGAATGGATGGGAGACAGGATAGACATTGTGACAATGTCTATTTAGGTGATTTCTTATCCTGGTGCTTACTTCTTGTCTCTGGTGATCGGAGTCAATCTTCTCTGGTTGCGAAACTCACGGAGAGGGGATTTACGACAGTTGAATTCTTTTGGGAGGTTCTGTTTTTATACAGATAAGGGGAGTTCAGAAAAAATGTCTTTCTGCGACTGTTGGATTCTCAAATGTCTTCAGCTCAAAATAATCCTGATGTCATTGTAGCATGTTGTGGACCCCTTCACTGACCACAGGGAAGTGGGTCCTGAGAGTTGGACTGGAAGTAGCCAAGATGTTCCAGTGCCCACTTAATAATTTACGCAGAGGGACTTCCCTGGTGGTCCAGTGGTTAAGACTCCACGCTTCCAATGCAGGGGGCGCGGGTTTAATCCCTGGTCGGGGAACTAAGATCCCACATGCCACACAGTGTGGCCAAATAAATAAATAACTTAACGCAGAGAAATATCAATGTCCTGTGGACCTGAATTCACGAGCTGGCAAAGGGAATGCATGCTCTTCCTTATGTCAATCTGTATGGGAAGACAAATCACATTCAGAAACTGCTTTATTGATTTATTACCCAAAGCAACTATTTGGGGCATTGGAAGTACTCAGTCCCTGTGTCATCAGGGCCTCCTCTCTGAGTCTGTCTTGACCAGAAAGGACATTTTGTGTAAGGATGTTAGTGGTCCACACAATTATCTGGAGGCTTGAGAATGGACAGCTCTCAGGGCAGCTCCAAGAGGCCAAGAGCAGCAATGATGACAACCATCTTTAAGTGAAACTGACCTTTTCATTCTGCCATTACCATCGTGGCTGCTGTGGGTGGGTCTGAATTGTCCATTTTTTCTTTCTATCATTTTTTCTAAAATTTCAAACATGGGGAGTTTCCTGGTGGCCCAGTGGTTACGGTTACAGACTTGCCCTGCTGTGGCCTGGGTTCAATCCCTGACTGGGGAACTGAGATCCCGCCAGCTGCATGGCATGGCCAAAAAAATAAGTAAATAGAATAAAATAAAATAAAATTCCAAACATAAGCTTCCCATTGAGTTCCCAGGTCAAGCCAGGCTACTAGTGGGTGGGGAGAGGGACTTCCAGACTGTTTTCCAAAGCGGCTGCACCATTTAACACTCCCTCCAGCAATGTATGAGGGTTCCAGTTTCTCTACATAATCACCGACACTTGTTATTGTTCGTCTTTTTGATTACAGCCATCCTAGTGGGTGTGAAGTGGTATCTTGCTTGGGTTTTGATTGGCATTTCCCTAATGACTAATGACATTGAGCATCTTTTCATGTGCCCATGGGCCATTTATATGTCTTCTTCGGAGACATGTCTATTGAAATCCCTTGCCCATTTTTGAATTGAGCATAATGTCTTTTTCAAATGCCATTTATCCTTTTAGTACTTGCCTCTTATCTCCCAGTACTGTGGGATTACTCCACTCTCTGGCCCTTCCTAGAGCGTCTGATACAGTTATGTGCAGTACATTTGGGTGGTTGCCTAATGCATTTAGAACATTACGTTAGTTCTAATACATTAGTACATTTGGTGGTTGTCCTTGGGCCTTTGATCCAGTTCAGTTAACCAAATAAGTGGTATTTCTTGGCTTGTCTTCAAAAATCCTGGTTTCAACTGGCATCCAGGAAAGGAGGCAAGATACTAATCAAACTCTGGAACAGCGATTCTAAATAAAACCTGTTGTCCAGAATCATGTGAGGGTGGGGCTTTTCTTTTGTTCCCTTTCATTTTCATTTCATCCCTAGCATCACTCCAGTCCCCTCCCACTGAAGCCCATGAGGAGAGGGAATCTGGTGGGGGTGGAGGGGCATTGGAGAAAAGATGGAGCCTATTTTTAGGCTTGTTTATCAGTCATGAAGTGTCATGTTCTTCTCCACTACCGCTACTGGATTAATTAGGCTGTGCTGGCAGCTGCCAGTCAGGGAGGGTTGCCAGCTTCTAACGGTGATTCCGCCTAATGCGTGAATCGATTTGCACGACGCGAACATTTCTCCCACTACATGGCTCTTGCCTTGCAGGGCAACCTCTCCTGGCTTCTCGTGGCTCTGGGTAGGAGAGGGTACAGCTTCCCTAAGCCATAAATCCTGTTTAACTGGATAAGCAAAGCTACCAGCTGGTCACTTCACCTTACCTACCAGCTCATTGGTAGAGCCTTGTTGCTGTGGCTTGGGTCTTTCTTTCACATTTCTTCTTTCTGTTCTCCCAGATCTTCCCCACAGTATGAGCTAACTGCCCACAGCTCATGTGGCAGAGGGAGAGCCCACTACCCAGGCAACAGGTCAAAGAGGAAGTGTCGGGGCCAGAGACTCTGACCTAAGAGCTTATTTCCACACTATTTTGAAAGACTCTTCATGGTTATTATTGACTTCTGAATATCCAGAGACGATCTTCATTCATTCAGAAAATATTTATTGAGCACCTGCTGTGTGCCAGGCATCATTCTAGGTGCTGGCTGGGTGAGCAGCAGTGGACTGGACAAAGATCCCTGCCCTGATGGGAATGCGTTCTAGTTATGAGTGACAGGAGTGAAACAATAGCCATGTATATAAGAACATCATATATTTTAGAATATTCAGTTATATATTCTATATAAATATATATTCTATATGTATAGAATATAATATTAAATAAATTAATAGTATTTTAAATATATACTGGATGTTACTTCCCTGGTGGTGCAGTGGTTAAGAAGCCACCTGCTGGCACTTCCCTGGTGGCGCAGTGGTTAAGAACCCGCCTGCCAAGGCAGGGGACACGGGTTCAAGCCCTGGTCCGGGAAGATACTACGTGCCACGGAGCAGCTAAACCCGTGGACCACAACTACTGAGCCTGCGCTCTAGAACCTGTGAGCCACAGCTACTAAAGCCCGCGTGCCTAGAGCCCATGCTCTGCAACGAGAAGCCCGCGCACCACAATGAAAAGTAGCCCCCGCTCTCCGCAACTAGAGAAAGGCTGTGCACAGCAATGAAGACACAAGGCAGCCAAAAATAAATAAAGAAATAAATAAATTTATTTTAAAAAAAATATATATATATATACTGGAGAAAATAGAGCACGTAGAGCCTTCTTCCTGACATACCTTTCAATCCATGCTCTTCTATTTGGTCCCCATCTCAATCCTTAAGAACACGCCAAGGCTTCTCATGCTGCCGGGTCCCCTGCCTTCTGCCCCCTCAGCTACTCCCATGGAACATCACAGAAACAGAATGTTTAGGCCTGGTTGGGATCTTACAGGGCATCTTGTCATGTGATTTCCACCTTGGTTGTGCCTCGCTCCTGCCTGATGATGTTGACACATGTGGCTGGCTCCCCTGGGTGCTCCCCACACCCCTGCCACATTACCCTAACACTCTCCACATGCAGAGCCTTCCAAGAACTGACACGAGGCAGGCTTCTTTTCCCAGAATCACAGCACAAACTGTCCTTTTTTTTTTTTCCTCCTTGCGGTACCCGGGCCTCTCACTGCTGTGGCCTCCCCCTCTACAGAGCACAGGCTCCGGACGCGCAGGCTCAGCGGCCATGGCTCACGGGCCCAGCCGCTCCGCGGCATGTGGGATCTTCCCGGAACGGGGCACGAACCCGTGTCCCCTGTATCGGCAGGTGGACTCTCAACCACTGCGCCACCAGGGAAGCCCTAATCACATTTATTAAGTCCTTTGTGTCCTTCCTAGAGTTATCCCTCCCAAGCTACACATGCCTTAAATTCATTTTGGGTTCCATTGCCTAGATACAAGGCCATGAAAATTTGAACATAGGGTACTTCACTCCATTTTAAATTTCCTAACTCATATTGTGACCAAACTTGATTACATAACGCACTAAGTTTTTTTTCCTTTTAATTCCTGTTGTCCAAATCTTTCCCGACCCCAGAGTATATGGCCCAGAGGAGTATTGGTTGGGATTGATGCAGCCCTGACCCATTTCAGACAAGCCTGAGGTGACGTCTCTAACTCCTGAGCTATCCAAAATTCTACTCTTAAGTCAAAATCCACCACGCAATTTAGTCAAGATTTGCACTTAGTTTTAGATGCTATCCCTTCCAAGATAGTCTCCCAATCAGGTGTTAGTTCCCCAGAAGTCGCAAAGAGATGGCACAGAAGACGTCCCCAATGGTGTTGATGATGAACAGGAGTTGGTCTAGCTATACGCTGGGAATAAAGGGTCAGCACTTGTGAGTGTCAGGGGGAGGGGAGTAAAAACAATAAAAAGTACACCTTGGTGGTCACACAGGTCTTCTGGGGTTAACAGAAGAAAGAAAGAAATAGAGCAGGAATGAACAAGAATACAAGAATGTAGGAGAAAAACCTCAGGGTCAAGGAGAAGAGTACAGAGATTAATAATTCTGTCCTGAACCTGCTGTTGGATGTACATAAGTATACGGGGTTGACCCGCCAGTCAAAAATGAGCAGACAGGGCTTCCCTGGTGGCGCAGTGGTTGAGAGTCCGCCTGCCGATGCAAGGGACACGGGTTCAAGCCCCGGTCCGGGAAGATCCCACATGCCGCGGAGCAGCTGGGCCCGTGAGCCATGGCTGCTGAGCCTGCGTGTCCGGAGCCTGTGCTTTGCAACGGGAGAGACAGTGAGAGGCCCGTGTATCACAAAAAAGAAAAAAAAAAAATGAGCAGACATTGGCAGAGCATCTTCCCCAGTATGCATGGCTTGTGGCATCCCACGGGCCTCTTTAGGACCAAGAGCTGACTCTCAACATTTTCTTACCTTATCACTGTCTCTTCGTGGTCACCAGCTGAAACTGTGCACGTCAAATACAGACTTGAACCCACGTGGCCGGGACTCAAACCCGGTCAAAACCCTGACTGGGACTCGAACCCACATGGCTGGGGCTCGAACCTGGCCACAACCCAGACTGGGACTCAAACCCGGTCAAAACCCTGACTGGGACTCGAACCCACATGGCTGGGGCTCGAACCTGGCCACAACCCAGACTGGGACTCAAACCCAGCCAAAACCCTGATTGGGACTCGAACCCTCGTGGCTGGGACTCAGACCCGGCCAACACCCAGTCTTCCAACTGAGATCACACACCTGGTTTCAGGACTTAATGAAGCTCAGATTCTTGACGTCTCATTGCAGAAAGAATTCAGTGAAAGACAAAGTGATAGGTAAGAAATGGATTTATTTAGAGAGAAACACACTCCACAGACAGAGTGTGGGCCACCTCAGAAGGTGAGAAAGGCACCACGGTATGGGGTTGTCAGTTTTTATAGGGGTGGGTAATTTCATAGGCTAATAAGTGGGAGGAATATTCCAGCTATTTCAGGAAGGGGCGGGGATTTCCAGTAATTGGGTCACCGCCCACTTTTTGATCCTTATGGTCGGTCTTGGAACTGTCACGGTGCCTTTGGGTGTGTCATTTAGCTTACTGATGTGAGTGTATACTAAGGCTCAAGGTCTAGTGCAGTCGACTTGTCCACCATCTTGGACCCATTTGGTTCTAATCCGTTTATGTCATGTCCTCCGGCTATGTCATTCTTTCAAAGGTTGTGCTCTGCCCCCTTCTCTCCTGTTTCAGAACCAGGACAGTCCCATTTAACCTGGGACAAGTTGACCAGCTGTCACTGATGTATGTTCTGTTCCATGTGAAGTAAAGAAGTAAGAAACAAAACAATTTGATAAGTTTATCTTTGGTAGGCATGGACAAAGGTTTTGGGGAAATGTGGTAGCATTCCACATCAGCACGTTTCCTAATTCCTTAAAGGTTTTAGAGTTTTGTCTTTTTCCTCAGTGTCCCTAAAGCCTGAGCCATGGTGAGATGGTCTTGGGAGGTTTAGTCTCGGCCACTGGACCAAGAGGACGTGATTCAAGTCATGCCACCTTTCCAGAAGAGAGGTTCTTGTTTGATGCCAGGTAGTGAGTTTGAATGACAGGCTTCTCCTTGGAATTGTAGGCAGTATACATCACGAAAGGGACAGCAGCAGTGGGGTCTAATTTAATTCCATTTTCCTTTGCAGCCCTGATAAATTATTGCTGCATGGAAAAACGAATTTTACTTTCTCAGACAAAAATGATTTGAATGTTGAATGTGCTCTGGGGAAGTCAGGGGCTAGGAGAAGGTCTCTAGTGGACTTAAAAATATTTAAATGGCATATCACAGAATTTGTTCCAACACCTCCTGTGCCTGGCCTGGTAAATGGATTATACCAGAAGGGCCTCCTTTCCAGACTGTTTAGAAGTCACATAAAATTGTATCAGCCATCTTGGCTAAATGTTACGTGTTTTCGGGCGTTTTGTTGGAAAAGGTATTTGATTATAGTTCTGCATACATTGGTGGATGAAGCAGCTAAGATAAAGATTCTAGAGCCTGGAGTCGTGACCACTTACAAATAGGACAAGTTTCAACATGAGTGGAAAATGGCCAGTGTTTTTCATCTTCCTTCCAGAAAATGGTTGTTGCTTAGGGATGTGGTTCTGCTGGGAGACTTTTTAAATGACAGAGGGATTGAGTTATGGAGGGAGGAAGACTTGGGTCCCAAAGTGGTATCAAGAGGAGGCTGGTGAATCTGGGGAGGGGTGCAGTGTAGATGGAACACCCCCGCACTAGAGAACAGTGGAGAAAGGGCTCTAATGCTTGTAAGGAGACATAAGTACTTTGTCTAAACTGAACAATGCCTAACTTACCTTGGGGAGATTCCACAATCCTGTTTCGGTCCCGTTAAAAGCACAAGAAAACCACTTGCCTGTGAGTAGATCCACACCTCCCTGTATGACACTTTGGCATATCACTCTGGGGTGTGGTGGCAAACAGGAGGGCACCTGGGGGACGTTATGCTCGTGACCACTTCCCGCAAGCCAGCCCAACGCGACTTTCCCACTCTCAGCGTTGACCCCAGTTACCCTCCAGCTTCAGTGACTGAAAGAATAAATCCTAGGCGAAAGCTGTAAAAACCCCTGTTGGGAAGCAGCCCCTTCCTTCTAAGCAGATTGAAGGGAAGGTAAATGAGCAGTTACCGCAGAGATGATTTTATGGGAGTGAGACATTCTGCGTTAGATGAGCAAGAAGAATTGTCCTGTGAATCATAAAACTGCTCCGTGCGCCCCTCATAGCACACCTGAGAGCAGTGGCCTCCATCTGACACTCACCTGGCTTCGGGGGGTGGGGGGGGGGGTGGGGGACGCGGCTCTGATTTCCCCATTTGTTTTAGCGCTGAGTATCGGCCTGGAGCTTTCTTTGGGTTAGGTCTGACCAGCCATCGAAAATACGTATTTGTCTTTTAAAAAGCAGGGACTGGATACTGTCAGAAATAAGAGAAACAATTTGGGAAGACATGCAAGGTGCACAGTATTTCACTGGCTCTGGATGTCATTTAAACCCCATGTCCAAGAGGGGTTGGGGATTTGGGGTTCTTTTACCTTGATGTCCCCCCTCTCTTAGCTAGATCAGGTTGCAGTTCACAACCGCTTCTTGATGTTCTTTATTGCCAACGTGCAGCCCTCAGGAGATGGGAGTCTGCGTCATCGCTCTGGGTGTGAGGTACTGCTAGACGTTGGTGTCCCAGACACTTAGCTGTAGGCACCAGCATAGGAAAGAAACAAAATGGTAGCATCTAGAAAGACAGAAAATGCCACAGTGGCGTGCTGGGGGGAATAAAATCGTGCAGCCATCCCTCAGTAGTATATCATTCTGTATATTTAAATATAATATTTAAAGGAATCCTCTGGGCCTGCAGCAAGCTGTAGAGTTTGCCTCAGAAGGAAAACAGAACAAAGCAAAGCAAAACTTAATTCGTCCTTGGTTTACCAAGGGTCTTGGGACCTGTGCCCTTGGGTTTTCCTTGTTTTGAGAATGTTTTCTGCAGATGGCTGCCTGGGTGCCTGTTCCAGAGGAATGACTCTGTCTTTGCATTAGTTTCCTGGGGCTGCAGCAACAAATGGCTGTGAACTGGGTGGCTTTAGACAACACACATTTATCTCCTACCAGGGTGGAGGCCAGAAGTCTGAAATCAGGGTATTGGCAGTGTTGGTTCTTTCTGGGGAACCAATCCGTTCTGTGCCTCTCTCCTGCCTTCTAGTGTCTGTGGCCATCCTACATGTCCTAAATATGAACCGAGGACGATTTAACTATGGTAAAGACCAGGGAGGTGGGGACCAAGTGGCTACAGAGAGAAGAGCGGAAGTAGAAGTCCTCTGATTTCTCTAGCAGTCAGTTTCTCCGGAAAAATATGGTAGCAGGGTGAGGCCCTGGACAGACTCTAATTGTATTTTTTTCTTTCTTTCTTTCGTCTTAGCAAACTGCCTAGTTGGGCTAGAGCTGTTGTTCCCAAGATATTTTATGTTACAGAGAAGGCGTGGAACTATTATCCTTACACGATTACAGGTAAGTTCTTGTACACCCTGTATGTTGCATGTATCCATGCAAGGACATAGGAGGATTCAGATTTCACTGACTGAGGGTGGATTATCCAAGCAGGGACTGGTGGGAACGCTGTGATATCTCCCTGACCCTTTGCCTCCATACTTTTAGGTCAGCACTCTTCCTAGCAGGGGGTTGGGGGGCTTAAGCTAAACTATTCCATCTTCCTTCTTAAAGTGATTGTAGTAAATAACACATGGAGAAGAAAAGGGAAACTCTTTTTAGTGACATTTCTAGAGATTTCATGATCCTTATTTCTCCCTCTTTTCTCAGTAATCCCCAAATAATGTTGAGTTGGGGTTTGTTCATAAACAAGTTGTTTATTTTGACTTGTTTGCTTTGCAAATGCCCCCCCACACACAAAACAAAACCTGACTATAATTTATATAAAAGGTTCTGTTGGGTCGCTCTGCTCCAAACCACTTCTTTTGCAATAGAATAATATGAAAATCACTTTCTTCCTCACTTGTAGTGGAGTGATAATAACACTCAGTGTTGGTACTGAACTAGACACTGTGGCCAAAAATTTAGAAGTTTTGGTTCCTGCCCTCGAACACATGAAAATTCCAGATCCCATTTGAATGTCATCCTAACAGGGTCTTATTGGTTTTAAAAGCTGCTTTTCCACTTAAAAGATTTCCTTTGTGGTTAATGAAATGCTCTACTGGAATTATTAGTCTTTAATTCTGCTTTTCTAAGGCCAACTCTTTGGTTTTTAATTAGCCACAAACCTATAGGCTAATTGAATCTTATCTTACACTCCTTATCTACCCAACCACAGAAGTATGTGAAAAAGTTTCGAGAGCAAACATGGAGACACTTAGTATTTATGAAGGTTTAATCCTCGGAAGGTTTCTTTACCACAATTTTAATAATTATAATTCAGCAATATTTATTAGTTCTGTGGTTTTATATTGCATATAAGTGTGGTCTAAATCATCCTTTTCTCTCTTTTTTCTTTTCCCTCTTGTCCAAATGAACATCTGGGACCAGAATACACAGTAAGTTTCACTTAATCATTTAAAAATATTCATCCTAAGATCAGTGGAGTAATTGGAACTTCCCTTGTGCTTCTCATCTTATCAATGTAATAAAAAAAAAAATAGAAGAATAATTCAGAATCAGAAATATTTAAATGTAGGCTATTACATAGTTATATATAATGCAATAATTTGAATGTTCTCATTTGTTCAAGAGTATGAATGTTAATTTAAAATGCCTTTACATAATTAACTTTTGCTTGTATTTTTAAATAGCTTGACTGCTCTACTTGTGATAGTTCATTGTAATAGAACAGTTTCTAGCAATGTGGTATTCAAGAGATGGTGGTAGTTATCAATGGAAGGTGAGGCTTTTCCTTATAGTCTGTGACCTGATCCCTCATAGAAAGACCTTGAAACGAAAGGTCAAACTATTGACGTATGTTCAAACTATTTTACTCAGATTGGACAGTCTCGGTGGCTTGATAAAGTCGTTTAATTTCTACCTGTCCTAAGAGCCTGTAGAGTCATTACTTACACTAAAAAAAAAAATGTCTATAAGGTCATTGTGTTGTAGTATTTTCATTTGGATCATTTTCCCCAATGACAAATGGGTCAGACTGTCATAAGAAGAAAATGATTAACTGAGATGTGATGGAGTTGAGTTTTTAGTCTTAATCAAAACAGCCACAGGGGAGAGAGATGGTGAGAACTACATGGAGAAAAATGATCCCTCATGTCCTTGGTATGAGCATGGTACATACATGGTACATAGTAGATTCTCAATGAATAGTTATTGAATGACAGAAGGAATGCATGGGTCAAAGGTAGATGGGTAGTCCCAACAGATACAAAAGTGTCACCTGCTTTGGAGTCAGGTAGACCTGAATATCCTCTGGTTCTTATTAGCTAAAGTTCTTAAGTAAATGACCCACAACTGCCAGTTCTTGAACTCATGCTGGTCCATTACTGTGTTCTCACCCATCCTTTGCAAAATGAAAGAAAAAAAAAGTTTTTCATAAAATTAAATTTATTCCACTTAAAGGACTGTTGATAATTAGAACCATCATTCTTGGGTATTAAAATGTCTTTTCTTTTATGAAATGAAGGAATATATATAGCACCCTCCCCGATTTCCCTATCTTTGGGAAAAAAAAGGCAGTTCTATGGCAAAATACAATCTTTACAATTTAGAGGTCAGAGAAACACTGTTCTAGAACAAGGAACTTAACTTCTGTGAACCTAAATTTCTTCCTCTCTAAAATTGGGATAATCCCTTTTTCATAGAGCTACTAGTAGTAAGATTCAATGATCTAACACAGGGGTTAGGAGACTTTTTCTGTAAAGGGTCATCTAGTAAATATTTTCTGCTCTGTGGGCCAAACACTCTCTGTCTCTGAGAAAGCAGCCAGAGATGATATGTAGAGATATGGGCTTGGTCCTGTTTATCTAGGCGGTAGGCTGCATTTGACCCCCAGGCTATAGTTTATCAACCCCTGATCTAATGTATGGAAAACTGTTAGCAAGTTGCCCATAAATAGCAGGCAATTAAGTGGTTCCTGGACAGCACTCCCCAGCCCCATCAATTGCACCGTCTTCAAGAGGAAGACTTCTCGGAATCTTTTGAATCCCGCCTCCATTAACAGTCATGCAGATTAATTCCTTTTAAGCCTCCATTTCCTCATCTGTAAGAGGGGAAAATATGATAACTTTCCCGTGAGGGTGATATGAAGATTATATCAAATAATTCACATGAAATCTCAGCCTAGTCCTTGGTACATGGTAAATCCTCCGTTATTATATATCATACAGTGCTGGAAGCTGCCATCATTAAAATGGAAGTTCTATGGACGAATAAATGGGACTATATCTTGGTGCCCCTCAAGGCAGACTGGGCTCGTTAGACTGGACGGTACTAATTTTCTAGGATTTAATTTGATTTGATTGATAGCTGATGTTACCGCATTTCCCACGTCTCCCTAAGCTTGTGCGTGGACTTTTCATTTGAAATGTAATCCATAGTTGCAAGGCCTAGAGAATTCTTGTCCCTGTAACTTTGCAAAGGCAGTTATTTGCTGCCTTAGAATTGGGTCACCTTGACTTGACCCGAAACTGATAGTACTTATTCTCCATAAATTCATGACACTGCTGTGAAATATGGGGGTGATTAACAGAGAAATGAAGTCTGAAAAATGTTTAGTGGTATTGTGCTCATTTTTTAAGGCGATGTATTAAAGTACTGAAAACAGAAGGTGACAGAATGGAAACCATGGTTCCTGACAAAGCCATCCCCACAGGGACGCACCTCCCATGGAAGCCTTTCCCGCCAGTCTCCATCACCATGAACCCTGGTCTCTTGTGCCCACCTCTGTGCAGGCCGTGGAGGGTTTCTGAGGGGCTCATAGCCTTTACTTCTGCCCAGCCTCTGCCGCACAGTACTGGCTGCAGTTCTAATCATACAGTTCAAACTTTTAAAAGGACACAAATTATTTCTGCTTGAGGAAATTTGGAGACAAAACATGAAGAAGTTAGAGTTGTATAGTCTCATACTCAGCCCCTTCTGACTCTTTAAGTATTACTTGATTTCTCCTAGGCCCTCATGTTTTTGGTCAGTTCCTCCCTAATGTAATCCTTGGGGTAGTTCCCCAGAGCTGCCGTAACAAAGTGTCACAAATTGGGTGGCTTAAAACAACAGAAATTTATTGTCTTACAGTTCTGGAAGCTAAAAGTCTAAATCAAGTTGTCAGCAGGGCAATGCTCTCTCCGCAACCTGTGGGGAAGGAATCCCTCTTTGCCTCTTTCTAGCTTCTGGTGGCCTCTGGCATTCCTTGGCTTGTGGGAGCACCACTCCAATC
Source organism: Phocoena phocoena (assembly GCF_963924675.1). Lineage (NCBI taxonomy): Eukaryota > Metazoa > Chordata > Mammalia > Artiodactyla > Phocoenidae > Phocoena > Phocoena phocoena. The sequence goes on from NC_089237.1 coordinate 13,437,887, forward strand.
TCTGCCTCCGTTTTCACATAGCTGTCTTCCCTCTGTGTGTGTCTGTATCTTCACATGGCATCCTCTTCACTGTGTCTCTCTCTTCTTCTTATAAGGACATCAGTCATATTGGATTAAGGACCTGCCTTATGCCAGTTTGACTTCATCTTAACTAATTACATCTGTGATGACCCTAATTCCCAGTAAGATCACATTCTGAGGAACTGGGGTTAGGAATTCAACATATATTTAGTGGGGACCCAATTCAACCCATAACATCATCTTTCAATTTTAGGTTAACAGTAATTTATTACTGAGCACCAACAATGTGTAAAGCATCCTGCTAGATGCTAGGCTTCATTAAGCAATAACCCCTGCCCTTTAGGAAGTCACAGTCTGGTGGGAAATAGTTAGACATTCCAGTCATAACCTGGGAGTCATCTGCAAGTCCTGGAGTTTTCTGGAGGCAAGGTGGGACAGGCCATCACACAGCTCAGGAGACAGGCCGGCACTCAGACCTGGATGAGCTCTGAGCTGGGCTAACAGCAGAGGTTCAGACCAGAGGGCAGAATGAACGGCACTGGGAATCTGGGCAGAATGAATGGCACTGGGCATCCAGCCAGAAAAGCGATTGCGATGTGAGAGGGAAGGCCCTGGCCCCTGCACTGGGGCCGTGAGCTTCAGAGACAGGACTAGAGTCCTCAAAAAGCTGTACAGGTGAGAACAGGACACAGCCCTCTTACATAGGTTACTTGGTCATGAGATGCTGGGCTGATAAAGTTGCCAGCTTTAGCAAGTAAAAATACAGAATGTCCAGTTAAGTTTGAATTTTCAGATTAACAGCAAGTAATTTTTAGTATAAGTATGTCTCAAAAATTACATGGGCTATACTTATACTAAAAGAGGGCTCATCTCATGTTTTTTTCAATTTATTTTTTACTTATTTATTTTTGGCTGCACTGGGTCTTGTTGCTGCGCACAGGCTTTCTCTAGTTGCGGCGAGCAGGGGCTACTCTTTGTTGCAGTGCACGTGCTTCTCATTATGGTGGCTTCTTTTGTTGCGGAGCACAGGCTCTAGGCACACAGGCTTCAGTAGTTGTAGCATGCAGGCTCCGCAGTTGTGGCACAGGGAAGTCACCTCATCTCATATTTTATCTGGCAGGCCTGTTTGGGGGAGGGGTGACAGTGGGGCAGAACTGGTCTCAGAGACTGATGTACAAAAATCAGGTTATAAGAACAGGGGCATATTGGCAGGCCAAGGGAAACGGAGGAGAGAGAATTGTATAACTCAGGAAACTGTCCTGCAGTTGATATGCCACATTAATGGTGGGGCCAATCACGTGATATGTCATAACAACGTAAGTACTTCCTGCCTCAGTTAGGATTAACTCAGGAAGTGAAATGGACTGAATGGGACAGAGTAGGGGAAAATAACGTGAGAGCAGGTGAATACATAGCTGTCAGTAATTCAAGGAAGACCAGTGCTATGTGTTACAGTCGAAGTGCAAATAGAGGATTGTGCAAAGGTGAGAGAAATTCTGCCTGGGAGAATTGTGGGAAGATTTCTTGGAGCAGGTGGGGTTTGAGCTGGACCTTGGGGAGAGTAGAACTCCCACCTGTAGGTACCTGTTCTATCTTAGTCTGCTTGGCCTGCATCACAAAACACCATAAAGTGGGTGGCTTAAACAATAGACATTTATTTTTCACAGTTCTGGAGTCTGGGAAGTTCGCAATCATAGTATCAGCTGGTTCATTTCCTAATGAAAGCTCTCTTCCTGGTTTGCTGACAGTCCTCTTGCTGTGTCCTCACATGGCAGAGAGAGAGCAAAAGCAAGCTCTCTGGTCTCTTCTTATAAGGGCACTAATCCCATCATGAGGGCCCCACCCTCATGACCTCGTCTAAACCTCATTACCTCCCAAAGGCCCCATCTCCAAATACCATCACATTTGGGGGTTGGGGCTTCAGCATATGAATGAAGGGGACCAAACATTCAGTCCACCATGTGGTCATTCCAGGCTCAGTGGGCATGTGATGTTGCTGGATCCTGGCTGCCCAGACATGTGGAGGCCAGGTGATGGTAGCTTTGAGTTTCAGGGCAAGGTCTGCATTTAATTCTCCATAGGGAAGCAACGTTGTTCCCAGCTAGTCCACTTTTATTTTCCATCCCAAATATAGCACAGCTTTTCTTTCCATCTCCCCAGTGAGGACCTCTTGGTTTTTTTCTCTCTGGCTGCAGGTGCACACTTTCAGGCCTGCAGTGTTCATTTTGAAGCTACCTCCCTCCTCCTGACTAGGACTCAGCCGTGTTCTCATGCTCTCTACCCAGGAGGAAGAGCCCACTCTTCTCTCTGACTACAGGGTCTGCTCCCAGGATTTAGGACAGAGGCTTTCAATTGTCTTCATCTTTTCCCCTGTTTTGAATGCTTTTTCACTGGGCTCTTTATCCACTGATCCTTTCATCCTAAATACCTCTTCTTGATGTCATTCCAAGCCCCATATTTCCTATCTGTGCCCCAAAGCAAAACTGCCCCAAAGCCAAATTCCCAACTGGGGTCACCATACTCCACCCTCCCTCAGGGAGGCAGAGGGGCTCAGTAATACTCTGGACAGGTGTCTTTTCTCATATGATTAGTCCAGAGCATTGTATGTCTATTCCTAGGATCCCCTGGGTCTTATTTCTGACTGTCCAGCTTATTACTGAGACCTCACGCTGCCCTCATTTGTGAGAAAATCCAGCTAAGGGAACTTTCTCTTCAGGGTCATCTAGGGCTTCGGTGTTATCACAGTTATTAAGACGTAAAAGCTTTTTCATCACCGTGAGTGACTGTGTGTGTTTAGGATTATGTGGAAATGCCATTTGCCCAGGAAGTGAAAAAATATATCTTTAGCTCGGTTATAGGAAAAAAAATCTTAATTGTACAGTGAACAAAGAACAACACAACAGCTATTTTCCAGAGGACAGACCATCTAACCAGTTCTTCAAAACCTGCCGGTTCTTCTGAAGTTTATAAAGTCACAGAGGAAGGTGCCCAAGGAGACTGGCTGCTTTCCAAAGTCGCCGATTTTGTTTTTCTAGGGCTAAAAAAAAGGCCTCACTGGAGTATGAACATAGCTCAGCAACATCAATTCAACCTCAGTAGTAACGAAGGGGGGAAGAAAAGGCTTTTCTTCTCATTTGTAAGAAATTGAAAACTCAAGCTATTATAAGTCGATAGCAGTGACCTAGAATATACAGTTGCTGTATATATTTTGCTGCCATGAGCACCCCCTCCAGCAAAACATCTTTCAGTACGAATCTGCAGAAGAGGTGATGACAAATGGAGAGCACCCTTCTGTTAGTTGGAAGGGCTAGCCGTTCCTCAAAGATAGTAGTGGGCTGTCCAGTGCTACCCAGCATTTTAATTATTTAGTTGAAAGAGGTAGAAAAACTCAACTGTAAGAAACCAGGGAGTAGGAAATGACTCTTGCATGAGAACCTCAAATGGTACTGAGCCACAGTGAGAGATGCGTTTGTTCAGTGTTGGGTTAGTCCCGCTGGGGAAGAAAGTCGGGATGCTCACAATTGAGTCATCAGTAACCCAAGGTGAAATCGGGTTATCTTCCCGGGAGTGGCACTAGGGAGATAGAGGTATTTTCCTGAAAGCAGCTAACTGTCCTGGATAGGAATTTCACTTTCAATCTTGACCTCATCAGCTTCCCCGCTAATAGAAAGAGCTGACGGGTGCTGTGTGTACAGACCGACCTCCATTCCGCTCAGGCCTCTCGTCCTTCTTAAGCTCCCCCTCCCCCACCTTCCACTGAGTCCCAGCCAAGGGCAGTAGAAGCCCTTAAATTGCATAACCAGGAAATAGTTACAAGTCTAGGGCAAATACATTATTACACCTGAACTCTAGGAGTGGTCTTGTTTGGAAGGAAATTAGAAGACAATCTGGCCGTCTCAGCTACTATGTGAGCTAAGATAGAATGGAGGTCCCTAAATATTCCTTTTTTGGCATCATGGAGGTGGGGTAATGATGGGAGTTAAGTCTCTGCATCACAGTTAACCCTGAGTATCCGGGGCAGTATGTAATTTGGGGGTGGAGGGGGCAACGGAAGTATCCCTTCTTAGAAATGGGGCCGTATGAGCTGGGACCTGTTAGGGACCAGGCCATAGAAACAGTCTTCCAGCTGGGGATGCTGGATGAGCCAGGCACAGGCCATCCTCCCAGAGAGGGTGGTGAAGTCAGGTGAGTCATGGGTCATGGCATGAGGCTGGTGTCATAGAGTCAGAGCAGCCAAGTTCAGAAGTCTTCCAGGTTCAAGAAAACTTAGACAGAAACAGTCTGGAACCGTTTATCACTATCACTAAGATGGTTCATAGCCAGTTAAGTAAAGGAAACACCGGGTTATACTGATTTTAACACATTTTGTTATTGTAGAATAGCAGTATCGTTGTGAATCTCCAAAAGGAGGCTGTAGCGTGCAACACTTCCCACACTCTGTTTGTCCGTGAGACCTCGGATTTTGCAAAGCCAGTCTTCTAAAACTTAGGGATGCTCCAGAAGCTTCTCTCAGGGTCAGAGCTATTACGTGCCCACTAAATAGTCCAGTGGACCAATTCTATTTCAGTAAATGTTACTTTTTCCCTAAATTTTAGTGGGCTAATGTGTTGCCTGAAGATTACTGTGACTCAAATACCAGAGTTTTTTTTGAAGAACTCCCAACTGTAATGATTTTTTTTTTTAAGAATCAGGTGACACAGAACCTGCAAGTTCTTTTCAAGCAAAGTCAATTCTGTTAGACCAAACAGCCAAGGCAGCAGTACATGGGGATGACAGTGAGCTTATGCATTCTGATTTATTTCAATTTAGAAAATGAACTTGGTTGCACGGGTGAACCAGTTACAAACAAGCTTATTCACCGAAGTGCCTTTGTCCTTATGCAGGGCTAGGACTTGTCTCCACATCTCAGCAACCCAATTGATTGCTGCCTGGGGAAGACTTTGGAACAGACAGTGTTGTTTGTCCGATTTATCCCAGTTCCATTTGCTCTAGCTGTTCCCAAGCTCTTCTTTGTACATCAAAGAAAATTAATTCAGCCATTTTGGTGGGGGGGAGAGCAGAAGCTAAAATATGCTTCTCTACCATAATGTAGCTTTTAAAGTTATTTGCATTTTTTAAAAATTGAAGTATAGTTGATTTACAATGTTGTGTTAGTTTCAGGTGTACAGCAAAATGATTCAGTTATACACATATATGTATATTTGTTTTCAGATTCTTTTCCATTATAGATTATTACAAGATATGGAATGTAGGTCCCTGTGCTATACAGTAGGACCTTGTTGTTTATCTTTTTTTTTTTTTTCGCAATACACGGGCCTCTCACTGTCGTGGCCTCTCCCGTTGCGGAGCACAGGCTCCGGACGCGCAGACCCAGCGGCCATGGCTCACGGGCCTAGCCGCTCCGCGGCATGTGGGATCTTCCCGGACCGGGGCACGAACCTGTGGCCCCTGCATCGGCAAGCAGACTCTCAACCACTGCGCCACCAGGGAAGCCCTATCTATTTTATATATACTATTGTGTATCTGTTAATCCCAAACTCCTAATTTATCCTCCCCCGCCCTGCCTTTCCCTTTTGGTAACCTTAAGTTTGTTTTCTATGTCTGTGAGTCTGTTTCTGTTTTGTAAATAAGTTCATTTGTATCTTTTTTACATTCCACATATAAGCGATAGCATATGATATTTGTCTTTCTCTGTCTTACTTCACTTAGTATGATCATCTGTAGGTCCATGTTTGCATCTTTTTAAACACCGCTAAGAATGACTTTGCAGAGGATAATCACCAAAGAAAAAAAATTTGTTTAAAGGTATTTTCAATAGAAGATTTCCCTAAGAAGTACTCCTTTCCTTCTTTTCTATTTTCTACTTGTACTGAAAATTAGATTTCTCTTCTACAATTTATTGATACCTATGAATTTGTGTTCAGTTCAAGTTGGTGAGATCAAAGTAATACAACCTGGAAGATTTTGTGGGACAGCTTTCTTTCTGCAAAAATAAAATAAAACACATATAAATATGGATATACTGAAATAGTACATTTCAGTGATTAAATAAAGTGAATGCAAGTTGTCCCCCATGTCTTTCAACTTTTCTAGTCACTAAGATACTCAGAACTACATGATAGTATGTGTTTGAGTGAGGAATTTGCCCCAGTTGGTTAAGAGGGCTGATTCTTACCATTTTTAACTGAGAAGGCTTGTAATCTGGAAGTTTCCTCCCTGGCCATATGCCAACCTATATTTGGGGAGTCACTGATTCGTTCCAATCTCTCTTATTTACATGCAGTGCCTTTTCATTTGATGTATTCCGCCTGCTCCTTCACTCGTCCTGCCTCTGTCGTGTGTAGCTATTGGTATTCACAAGCATCCTGGGCTCATTTCTGCCTTGGCAGGTCCAGCTCTAGATTGGATGAGCCTGGATTTAGTTTCCCTCCTCAATTTTCATAGAAGCGCCAGTAGCAAACATTGCCCCGTTGAGAAAACATACTTTCATTCATGCATTTGCTCCTTCTCCCTCCTGGCCTCGCTTCTCCAGTGAGTGGCTGTTACTCAGCATGTCAGGAGAGGGACGAGGCTTCATCAATGGAGGAACTAATGAATGAACAGAAGCCTCAGTGTAGGGTGCGGGCTGGTGAGAAGCAGCGGAGGGGCTGTTGTTCATTTCCTCACTGTGGACTGGAATACAAACAGCTGTTTCCTGCTGTATTTCCATGCTCTGCCTTCTACACACTGCCTTCCTCTCACCCTCCCCAACTTCTCTTTCAGGCCCCACCGCTCCTCTTGGCCCCATTTTTCTTCCGATGCAGCCTATATTTGGGAAATCACTCTCTGATTCATCCTCATCTTTATTATTTACATGTGATTCCTTTTTGCCTTCTCTTTGCTTTAAAATTCTTCCACTTTTTTTCTCCACTTGGGTTCCTCATCTCATTTTTCCGGACCGATCTTCTTTGCAATTTTTTTCCAACTATCCTGTCTCTAGGACCACCCACCCAGATGTATAAAATCATATGTGACCCTCGGAACCCAGAACAGCCAAGGAAGCCCAAATATCTCCCCTTCTTTCCTTTGCATCTTTCCCTGCAGGATGACTGAGATTCTGAGTAGATGCAGGACAACCAGACATACACCTTCTTGAAATTGTTGTGTCTATTGAAGATTTTCTATGCACAAAAGAGTATATATATATTACTTTCCAACTATGGGGCAAATTTTCTGTCCAAATGGAAGGATAAAATTTTTCTGATGAAGAATAAAGAAAGTCAAAAGTTACTTAAAAATCTAGGTTGTCTACTGCCTCTACATACAGATTCACCACCCACAGTCTCCTGTTTTACAAACAGCAGAGGCTCCAGCCCCAGATTCCTAGAAGGTAATAAATCCTAAACTCTACACCTATTTCACCAGGTTCACTGGAACATTCTGGATGTAAGTCTTCTGTTAGTGACAGGAGGAAGCATTTGCAAATCCAGTTTTATTAAGGATCCCATCTCAAGCTGAAATTCCCTGTATGGCTTTGGAGTGCATTTAATATGATAATATAGAATATAGTACCAGGGAATCGATGTCTTCAGTGGGGTTCCATTAGAGAGAAGGTCAAGTCTATATAGAGTTTTATGTTCATTGATAGGAGGGAACACATGTTGCTTGCAGTCAGAACAAGATGGTCAGAGAGGAATGCATTGAATTCCAGATAAAAGCTAAAAGGAAATGATTTTTTTAAACGTTTATTTATTTATTTGGCCATGCTGGGTCTTAATTGTGGCACGCGGGATCTTCGTTGCCGCACGCGGGCTCTTAGTTGCGGCCTGCGGGATCTAGTTCCCTAACCAGGGATGGAACCCAGCCCCCCTGCATTGGGAGCACAGAGTCTTAATCACTGTACCATCAGGGAAGTCCTAAAAGGAGATGATCTTTTAAAAGCCTATAAATACTTCATATACCCCAAGCCAGCCTCTCAACTCTTCCATTTAATTTTCTTGACTCCAAGCCTCCTTGTAAAGTGTTGCTCTCAGACATGGAAGGATTCCGGCTGCTAACCAGAAACAAAGCATTGAATTATTGGGCTCAATCAGCAGTTTTCAAACTTTTCTTCTTTGGTCCAGGAAGTTCCATGGACACACCTCACTGGCCACCACGACCCTGCATAACATTTTATTTGTTTTTTTTGTTTTGTTTTTTTAAAAACAAAACATTTTACCGTTTTATTTTATTTATTCATTTTTTTTGGCTGCGTTGGGTCTTTGTTGCTGTGCGCAGGCTTTCTCTAGTTGTGGAGAACGGGAGCTACTTTTCGTTGCAGTGTGCGGGCTTCTCATTATGGTGGCTTCTCTTGTTGCGGAGCATGGGCTCTAGGCGCGCGGGTTTCAGTAGTTGCGGCACGTGGGCTCCTTAGTTGCGGCACTCAGACTCCTCAGTTGTGGCATGAGAACTCTTAGTTGCGGCATGCGTGTGAGATCTAGTTCCCTAGACCAGGGATCAAACACCCGGGCCCCCTGCATGGGGAGTGCAGAGTCTTATCCACTGCGCCACCAGGGAAGTCCCGTGAATTTCTTAAATGAATTATTTCCCCAATTTATCTTTCGGGTACCTCCTGTTTTTCCTTCTTTGGGCTTGTTTAAAAGAGGCACATCTCTCATTGAATGGATGCACATGGACATATTTTCTTTGCTCTCAGTGGCCACAGGGCATGCCGAGGGGCCTTAGGCACCATCACCCCCAACTGAGCGCTCAACTCAACTGGAAACACTCGTGTGCTTTCCTAATACTCAGCAGGCAGCAGGATGTGGAGTCATGAGCTTGAACTCAGAGCCAGACAGCCTGAGTTGAATCCATCCCAGCTCTATCATGTAAATGTTACGACTTGGGGCATGCTACGCAACCTTTCCCTGCCTTTGTTTCCTTATCTGTAAAATGGGGGTAACAGTAGTATATCCCTCATAGAGTTATATGAGGTTATGGAGTTAATAGATTAATTATTATATACCACGTACTTGCAAGACTGCCTGATGATAGTATAGTATCCATACTGTTGTCATTTTTACCTCAGTATTGAGTCATGTCTGTGTGTCTCAGTTGGACATGAGGAATGGTTACCTGGGATCATCATTTTGACCCAAAGGTATTTCAGAACTTTCTGGGATTAAGAAACACTGGGCACTTATAAGTGCTGCAAGGATGTGGAGAACCTGGCACCCTCAGACACTACTGGGGGGGATGCAAAATGGTACAGCCATTTTGGAAAACCATCTGGCAGTTCCTCAAAAAGTTAAATGTAGAGGTACCATATGACTAGCAATTCCACTCTAAGTGTATACCCAAGAGAAATAAAAACATATGTTCACACAAAAACATGTACAAGAATGTCCATGGCAGCATTATTCATAATAGCCAAAAACTGGAAGCAAATGTCCATCAATTGATGAATGGGTAAGTTAAATATGGTATATCCATACAATGGAATATTATTCTGTCATAAAAAAGGATGCTAAGTGAGAGAATCCAAACACAAAAGACCACATATTATATGATTCCATTTGTATGAAATGTCCAGAATAGACAAGTCAGAGACAGAAAGTAGCTTAGTGGTTTCTTCAGGCATGGTGTGAGGGGGAAGTGGGAGTGACTGCTAACGGGCACAGGGCTTCTGTTTAGGGTGATGAAATGTTTTAAACTAAGATCATGGTGATGGTTGCACAACTCTGTGAAGAGACTAAGAAACACTGATCTGTACACTTGAAATGGGTGAATAATATGGGATGTGAATAACGTTATTTTAAAAAGAAAAGAAAAATCAAGTTCTAGGTTCAGGTGTGGGCTCTGGGACTCCACCAACTTTCTGAAAGCAAGTCATTAGGAGAGGAGCCTGGGATCTGTTTTTAACAAGCCCACCAGATGAAGCATCATTAAATAAGTTTTTGAAACACACTGTTAGAATATGATTGCTACTTTACTGGTATGGGGAGGGATTAGTACCCTTTAGCTTACAGTTTTCACCATGCGCTAGGTGCTGTGGCGGGTATAGCATGACAATAATGATGATCATCCAAGTGAATGGTGCAGTTCTTCCAGAAGTTTCGCCACTGCGTGTTTTTGAAGTGCAGAGCCCCCGGAGAGCCTCAGACTTGTCTCCCTGGCCCGTTCTCTGCAGCCACCATCCCCTCTCACCCTAGGCAGGTGTGGAAACTGCAGCCAGCACCACCCAGAAACTGACTGTGAAATTCCCAGTGCACTTGCACCTTTCTCTTTAAGACTTGCTTACATTCAGTTTCCTTCTCTTAAGTGTTTCTTATTGCCATGGAAACCCTAATCAATCACTGGACTAAAAATATCTCGTTAACTTTTCCAAAGCATGGCTATAGTGAATTGAAAATTCAGCTCTGCCATGTATTTTGCATATGCTACTTTCCTTTCCCAACACGGAACCTGGGTGTGCCTGTGTCTGGAAATTATTCTTGCAGGGGCCCAGGTACTTCACTCGTCTTTCCTGGCATTATTCTTCCCGACTGCAGATTCTCCCATCACTTCCGATACATACAAGTACACATGTTTAATCTTCAACAGAGAACATTGCTTTTCTGCACATCGGTTTTAGGTGCTGGAGATTTCACAGGTACCCGATGATCACTTTGCAATAAGAGGTTCATTCCAGTGGATAACATTATGTTTGAAAGGCAAATTAAAGATGCTCAGATACTGGCTACAAAGGAAGTTGGTCCTGGTAGGGAGCAGTTGAAAGCAGTCCTAGTGAGACTCTTCTGGCTTGGGAGGATCTAAGCTAGAAAATCAAAGAGGAGATGATAGGAGATCTTTTGCCTTTTTTATCTGATTTCGCCATGATACCAGTGTTATTTTTAGAGGGTTGGGGACAAAATAAACCCTGGGTCTAATAAAGTGAATATTTGTTATGTTTCTCCTGGCCAAGCTGCTTTTCTAGTTAACAAGAGAGAGAAAAAGATTTTTCATGAGAGAGAAGGTTCCAGATCTTGAATGGACCCAGGGGAGGAAGGAGGGCAGGGAGGGGCCGAAATGACTCATGACGTCCCCCAGGCTCCGGGGGATGGGAGCGTTTCATGGCCCCTCTCCCTGCTTCATTGCACTGCTCTGGAGTCACTGGCCCAACCCTCTGCCTGTAAGCAGGCTCATCTCATGGGACCCCCTGGGGTTCCCAAATGTTGTTTTTTGATGCTATTTCTTAACTTTTCTGAGCCTCGGTTTTTAAAATAAGGCTGAGTGAACCAACAGGCACAAAGCCTTTAGATCTAGGAAAGAAGAAAGTTCACCGAGATTCTGGTAGTTCTTGTTTCCCTATGTGTAGTTGGCAGGGGATCAAGGATATCTGAGAAGAGGTGAGGGGAGAGGGCCCCTGTGCAGAAAGAGGAGCTGCTAAGCCTTTAGGTAAAGGAGGACAGTAAGAGGATGGACCTGGAAGATGTGATGACATGTCCTCAAAACACAGCAGGTCAGGGGTCACAGCAAGGCTGGAGGAACCCAAGCCTGCTCTGTGGCTTGGCCACCATCCATGTCATGGGAAGTACCAATCAGGTGTTGTGTTGCCACCACTTCAGCAAACCCACAACCTCCCAGGACATCCTTGCACATACACAGTGGAAGGGTCCCCCTACAGACATACCAGCTCTATTTACTCTCCATATAGTCTGTGGGATTTCATGGGGAGGGGTACAACGGGGTGGGCCAACATTTCTCTAGTATCTGTTCAGCCAGATACTGCCTGGCCTTGGACATTTGTTATCTCACCCCACAGCTGTGAGGTTGGTATTGTATCCATTTTACAGATGAGAAAACTGAAGCTCAGGGTGATTAAGGAATTTGCCCAAAGTCTCAGTTTGTATGAAAAGAAGCTGGCGTTTGAATTAAAGGCTGTCTCACTCCAAAACCTGCATTCTTTCTACTGAACAACCCTACTCGCTCCCTGTGGGCTAGGTGCACACTGCTGCATCTGGACACCAGTGAATGGCAAGTTTTGTGGCATCAGTTCCTAGTAAATATCGCCCTGGGCAATAAGTAGTGGCCATTGACAAAGTGGATGACATCACAGGTGGAACAACTAAGAAAGAGTACAGATTTCCCATCCCATTTCCCTAGATATGTTCAAACCTCAAAGTCAGTGATACTTTACTCACATGAGAACCAAACGGGTGATTTGGCAGGGAAGCAATGGTTGGATTCTTGAGGTTTGGTATTATATTGGTTTTCTATTGCTATATAATAAATTTCCCACAAACTTAGTTACTTAAAACATCACACATACATTTTCTCAGAGTTTCCACTGGGGCTCAGGTTAGCTGGGTCCTTGGTTCAGAGTCTCAGTCAGATTGAAATCAAGGTCTCAGCCACGGTTCCAATCTCATCTGAGGCTCAGGGTCCTCTTCCAAGCTCTCTGGTTGTTGGCAGGATTCTGTTCCTTGCGGTTGTAGGACTAAAGTCTGGTTTTCTAGTTCGCTGGCCTCCAGGGGTCGCTCTTTGCTCCTAGAGGCCTCCCTCAGGTTCTAGCCACGTGGCCCTCCCAGGATATGGCAGCTTACTTCCTCAAAATCAACCTGCTTCTTCTAAAAAGAAGTCTTATATAATGTAACATAATCTGATCACCTTTGTAATCTAATCAGAAGAACAACTATCCCATCATATTCACAGGTCTTGTCTACACTTAAGGGGAGGGATTATACAAAGTGTGCAAGATTATACCAGGGGCTGGGAATCTTGGAGACCATCTTAGAAGTCTGTCTACCTTGGGTATTTTAAATTTATTTATTTATTTTTGGCTGCATTGGGTCTTTGTTGCTGCGCGGGCTTTCTCTAGTTGCGGCGAGCAGGGGCTACTCTTCGTTGCGGTGCGCAGCCTTCTCATTGCAGTGGCTTCTCTTGTTGTGGAGCACAGGCTCTAGGCATGTGAGCTTCAGTAGTTGTGGCACACGGGCTCAGTGGTTGTGGCTCTCGGCCTCTAGAGCGCAGGCTCAGTAGTTGTGGTGCATGGGCTTAGTTGCTCCGTGGCATGTGGGATCTTCCCAGACCAGGGATCAAACCCGTGACCCCTGCATTGGCTGGCGGATTCTTAACCACTGAGCCACCAGGGAGGTCCCTACCTTAGGTATTTTAGTCTTGCCTCCATGTTGCTATGGGCCAAATGGAACTTTAAGCATTCAGTGTTCCCAAATGACATGGAGAGCATAAGAATCCTCTGAATCCCTTGGACATCTTACAGTTTTAGCCAGTTGGTGACACTCCTGACGTCTCTCTTCTTGCATCATGTAACAGTTTGGTTGTGTCAGGATTCCCAACTTGTTTTCTGCTCCTACACTCTGACAGTTCCCTCAGTGATATGGAATCCCCCTCACCCTAGGAGATGTGTCAGAATCTTTAGGGGCTGGCATATATTTTGAGAAAGTCCAGGATTGGAAGGTGGGGTGCTCCCTTCTCCACCCCCTGGATATTTGAGAATGACTAGGTTAGGTGGTATCTTCCCAGCTGGAGCAAAGCCCTTTGTCACAGAAAGCAGATTTAAGCAAATTGAAATTAAAGTAGCTGCCCTGATGCCTGAACAGCTGGAGGGAAGTGACTTAAGCCATTCCTGATGGCAGTGGGGGGCAGGGGAGGGATGCTGGTGCTGCAATAGTGTTGGAGCTTATCATCTCTTTGGTGAGCCAAACACATAGACAACTCACTGTGATGATGGAAAAGGAGATAGTGCTGTGACAAAGGAACAAAGAGAACGCTACGTGCATACAAGGGATAATCATTCTGAAGTGGTGTGAGATGGCTGATGGGTAAAATTTAGGAAGGAAATGTCAGGCTGGGGGAACTGTAGGCGTAACAGCATGGTAGCCAGAAGTGTTCCAGGGAATGGAAAGTGGTCTTCTGTGACTGGCCATGGGATGAATACAGGGCAAAGCCAGAAAGAAGATTCGGGTCAGATACAGAAGACTCCAGGTCTTCCCCTTAAGGAGAGAAACTAAGTCAGCAGAACTTGGAGGTTCACTGGATGTGATGGGTGAGTGTAGTGGATGGATTAATGTCCCCCTAAATATTCATGTCCACCGGAACCTCAAGTGTGACCTTATTTGGAAGTAGGGTCTTTGTAGGTGTAATTACTTAAGGACCTTGAGATGAGAGATGAAATCACACTGGATTTAAGGTGGGCTAAATCCAATAACTTATGTCTTACAAGAAGAGGACTCAGACACACGGAGGGGAGAAGGTGAATGGAGACAGAAGCAGAGATTGGAGTTGAGCCACAGACCAAGGAGCGCCTGGGACCACCAGAAGCTGGAAGAGGCAAGGAAGGATGCTTCCCTAGAGCCTTCAGAGGGAGCACGACATTGCCAATACCTTGATTTCAGACTTATAGCCTCCAGGACTGTGAGAGGTTACATTTCTGTTGTTTTAAGCCACATTCGTGGTAATTTGACAGCCCTGGGAAACTCGTGCAGTGCAGAAGAACATTCGAGTTCGGTGTGGACCATTCAAGTTTGGTGGGCCTAGAGGACCCTTGTTGGGGACAGCCAGTGGGCAATTGGACATGTGACAAGGGCAGTTGGGGTGAAAGATGTCAATTTGGGAGGATTCATAAAAAAGGGTCATGGAAAAGTCAGGAGCAGATGAGATCACTTGGGGCAAGAAAATAGGCTGGAGGGCAGAACCTAAGGGACCGCCTTCATTGAAGGAATGGAGGAGGGAAGAGAAGGCTGGGAAGGAGCTGCTGTCATAGGAGGAATTGCTTCATCACATAGAACAGTGTAGAGAGCCCTACAGGGTGTGGATGCAGAATCAATTGCTGCTTTGGAAATTCTTTGATAATTAGTCATTTCCATACCATATTGCACTGGTTGAGAAAAAAATGGTAGGAGATGAAAAAGTAGAGCCAGCAAGCATCGACTGTTCTTTTAATAGAGTTTGATTGTGAAGACGAGGAGGAATGGGATTGGTTGTAGATTGAGGAAGAAACATAACTGAGGGAACTTGATGCTTGTTTGTTTTTTTAAGAATATGACACTTTGGGGACTTCCCTGGTGGTCCAATGGTTAAGACTCCATGCTCCCAATGCAGGGGGCCCGGGTTTGATCCCTGGTCAGGGAACTAGGTCACGTGTGCCGCAACTAAAAAGATCCCACACGCTGCAACTAAGACCCAGCACAGCCAAAGAAAGAGAGAGAGAGAGGGAGGGAGGGAGGGAGGGAGGAGAGAAGGAAGGAAGAAAGGAAGAAAGAAAGAATGTGATACTTTTCATTATATTTTTAGACGGTAGAAAGGAAGCAGGGAGAAGATGCAAATAATCAATGAAACAAGTTTCTGGAGAAGAGACTTACATATATTTTTAACCCTGCACCTATTCTGTGCCAGGCACTGTGCTGGGTTTACCTGAATGATCTCATTGATCTTCTCAGCATGCCTACAGAGTAGAGAAGGAGAGTTGCCGTTCTGTAAATGAGGAAACAGTCTGGGGATGGGAAAATAATTTGCCCCAGTTGATACATCTCAGGTCTGATGACTCCTATGTCTCAGTTCTGATCATTATATTATTTTTCCATTGGGATAAAGAAGGCAGCATCTTTCTCTGATTCATGAAGAATAAGAAGCATCATAAAGGAATAAGCAGGACTTCCCTGGTGGCGCAGTGGTTAAGAATCCGCCTGCCAGTGCAGGGGACACGGGTTCGAGCCCTGGTCCGGGAAGATCCCACATGCCACAGAGCAACTAAGCCCGTGCGCCACAACTACTGAGCCTGCGCTCTAGAGCCTGCGAGTCACAACTACTGAGCCCGCATGAGTAGAGCCTGTGCTCCTCAACAAGAGAAGCCACCACACTGAGAAGCTCGTGCACCGCAACAGAGTAGCACCCGTTCGCCACAACTAGAGAAAGCCTGCGTGCAGCAACGAAGACCCAACACAGACAAAAATAAAATAAATAAAATAAATAAATCAAAAAAAAATAAAGGAGGGCTTCCCTGGTGGCACAGTGGTTGAGAGTCTGCCTGCCGATGCAGGGAACACGGGTTCGTGCCCCGGTCTGGGAAGATCCCACATGCCGCGGAGCGGCTGGGCCCGTGAGCCATGGCCGCTTAGCCTGCGCGTCCGGAGCCTGTGCTCCGCAACGGGAGAGGCCACAACAGTGAGAGGCCCGCGTACCGCAAAAAAAAATAAATAAATCAATAAAAATAAAGGAATAAGCAGAAGATTTGCGACAATGGAAGAGAAGGAAGTTGTAGGTGTTTCTGTCACGTGGTCTGTGTCTTCGTTAAACTATGAATCAAAATTATCAACTGCGAGGGAGGAAGAGTGAAACCAGGCGTGTGGTCTTGAGAAAGGAAGAGAGTTTAAGATAACCTCGGGGGTGAGATGCAGTAGGGAGCCAGCCAGGGAGAAAGGAAAAAAGCCTTGCTTAACAGTTCAGACTCGACTAGGATTAGAGGGCTGGATTTTTAGGGAAGCTAACGTGCTTGGGGGTAAACAGGAGTTTACCTCAAGATGGATAAAAAGATTCTGGCCAGAAAGATTTTAGTGATAGCACTAAAAATGCCCCAAGCCAGAGATACTTCCGATTTTAACATGAGACAGCACACACTCCAAGGCTCTGAAAACCAGCCATCAGCTATCCCAAGGGGATTATCAGTCCCAAACCACTGCTGAAGGAGACAGCACTGACCAGCCTGGAGCTGGCCTGGCTGACCCAGATCTGCCCACTGCCTTGAGGACGCCAGGTGCACTTCTAGCCTCTGGCAGGGTTACCATTCTGACATGAAAATAACCTAAGTCCTTGACTCAAAAATAACAACATCTGTTAACTTGCATAAGAGTTTTGCATTTTGTATTTGGGTTTAATACCCAAATGCTAAAATTCATTTGTTTGACCTTAGTTAAGTGGTTTAGAGATTCAACCGATAAAAACTCCTTGCGGGGTTCCACTCTGACGCACCCAGACCCACCTCCCCACCCTGAACAGCTCTGTTCTCTCGCCACCTTGTACTGTGCACACGTTGGATTTAGCCTCATGAATTATGGATTAAAATCGGTTCACCTGAAGCTTGTTATTTTTAAAAGGGTCTCTGCAGGTGTGTGTCCTCAAGTTCGCGTGTTGATTGAGAGCTCTGCCGTGGGGCTCTGAGCCGCTCCATCTCGATTCACTATGGGAGGCCCTCCTTGGAGAACTCCCTGGGTCTGGGTGTGAGGGCAGCAGTTGTGCAGTGAGAGGTTTGAGAGGAGACAGCAAAGAAAGTGTTAATGAATGATCGCAGGGCTTCATTCTCCATAAAAGCAATTACTGGGATTGATTGTTTCCATGTTTCCTTAGTCACGTTCAGCTTGCTTGTTTCACTCAGATTAAGACAGATGAACACCGAATGCACACAGGCATGTGATGTCAGCAGAATTATCAATGGCACATCGAAGGCCTGTGCCTTCTTGCACAGATGCCATTGGGGGGGGGGGGCGGTCTCCGCTGGGCTGAAAGGGGATCACGGTCACGATGGGGTGACCGTATGGGGCGAGGGTGCATGTTGTGGACCTCGGGGTTTTAGATAATGCATTCTCTCTCTTTCCTTCCCGTGCATGGTATAGTGAGGTGGTTTTCCAACTTAAGCCTGCATCAGCATCCCTGGAGGGCTTGTTAAACACAGATGCCTGGGCTCCATCCCCAGAGTTTCTGATTCACTGGGTCTGGCGTTGGCCCCAAGAATTTGCCTTTCTGAGAAGTTTCAGGGTGCTGCTGCTACAGGTTCAGAGATCCCATGCTGAGAACCAGTGGGGTAGTCATCAAGAGCATGGACTCGGGGACCAGGCCACCAGACTTTCAATCCCAGCTCTACTGTTCACTACCTATGTGATCATGGGCCATTTACTTACTCTCTCTGTGCCTCCGTTTCCTCATCTTTAACACACGGCTGATGATAATATTTCCTACTTCATAGGATGGTGACAAGGAATAAAGGAATTAGAACTTGGAAGCTCTTAGACCAGTGCCGGGTGTAGAATATGTGCTCTATGTACATTGGATAAATAAATAAAGGAGTCACCCTCTTGGACTGTGAGCGTATTGGCCCAAGCCTCACTCCTCCAACACCCAGCAGCTCCCAGTGGAGTTGCTAGGTCGTTTTAGCCAGTAGTCTTCAATCCCATCTCTGGTGGTAGAGAAGGTGAATGCCCTGCTCAGTGCCAGCAGGAGGAAGGCTACATCGACATCCATCAAAATCCTCTTCTCGGGCTTCCCTGGTGGCGCAGTGGTTGAGAGTCCGCCTGCCAATGCAGGGGACACGGGTTCGTGCCCCGGTCCGGGAAGATCCCACATGCCGCGGAGCGGCTGGGCCTGTGAGCCATGGCTGCTGAGCCTGCGCGTCTGGAGCCTGTGCTCCGCAACGGGAGAGGCCACAACAGTGAGAGGCCCGCGTACCGCAAAAAACAAACAAACAAAAAAAATCCTCTTCTCAAGCTACGCTAACCTTTATAGTGTACTGAATACATAGAATGGGCTCAAGGAGACGGGGACTCCAGGATGGTGTGCATTTGGGGTTTTTCTCCCCTGTGCCGACAAAAAGAGAGGCCGCATTTTATGTCAAGTTCAGCTGCAGCCTCATACTGATTTGCTGCCCTCTGTGCAAAGTTGGCTTGATGCCCAGCACTGTTACGTTTTATGCACATGATTTTATTTAACCCTCACAATGTCACTGTTAAGTAATCGTTATTTTACCTGTTTCAATATTGCTGGGGTTCGGACAAGTTCAATGACTTGTCCAAAGTCACATGGCTATCAAGTGATAAATCCAAAACTAAAACCAAGTCTGTCTGACTTCAGTAATTTATAATCTTTTTTTTTTTTACGCCAAATTCTAGATATTTTATTCAAGTGTAAAAAGACAGAAAACAAACACACACACATTCCACCCTGTGTTAGGCAGGATAATGGCTCCCTAAAGATGTATATGTTCAAATTGCTGGAACCTGAATTAAGATTGCACATGGAATGAAGGTTGCTAATTAACTGACTTTACCCTGGAAAGATTATCCTGGGTCACCTGGGTAGGCCTAAGTAACTTATAATCTTAAAGCTCTATGCTACCGCCTCTAGCTTTACATGAATATGTACATCATGGTTAAGGCTGGTTCCCAGGCATCCAGCAGTGGCAGCTACTCCCTGAAGTGAAGCGCCCTGGAACTGGAATTGTCTCTGTTCCAGGGGGTTGCTCTTCTAAAGCCTGTGGTCGGACTCATAAAGCATATTCTTTTGGGAAATGTTCTCTTCGGCGACTTGCCTCATTGCTTAGTTATTCTCTCCAGCCTGACTCCTGGATGAAATCGTGTTCACGTTGCCAAAAAGGTGGCTTTCCTTGCATACGGACATGGAACTAGTATCTTAACATTTCTGATCGTGGACTGTGCTCGCAACCAAATGGTCAGGAGAGCAGCCAGAGGCTAAACTGAAGATGTGAAGAGAGAAAGGACAGTGTGTTGATGAAACTTCTCTTTTTTTCCGTAGTGTTCCTTTCTGCCAAAATTCTCCATTCATATAGAAACCAAGTATGAGGACAACAAAGGAAGCAACAACAGCGTGAGTAGCCCCCTTGCCACCCCACCCCATGCCCCGCCACAATCCATACCGCGCTCTCCCCTCACAGACTCTGAGAGCCCCTCACAGCTCCTGTGTGGCCAGGGCCCAGCAGCACGACCTGTGCCTGGGACCTCAGAAAAGCTCTGGCTTTTCTTCTCATCATTCTGTACTTTCCATGGCCTCTGTGCAGAAATCTCTGTCATCTGGAGTGATTGTCTCTGGGGATCAAGAAGGTTGATGGGGACCTTGGAACTCTAGATCATTGGATTGAACACAGATCTTCTCAATGACATTTGCTTAGAAGAATGAATGCAATCAGGTGTATGTGTGCACACATACATGGATACACATATTTTCTGGGCTGTGCGTATGTTCACATATTCACACACACACGCACACGAATCCCACCTTAAAAAATCAGCGTAACCCTCCAGCAGATGTTTACCTCATGAGGCATTCTGACTCTCGCTAAATTTTAGCCAAGAACTTTGTTTATTAGTATTGCTTAAAATTCACTTCTGACCTGGCTTTTCCCCACCTCTTTCTGTCGGGGTGATACATTTCCAAATCCCCATCCCCTTGGGAGTGGATGGTTTGACCTACAAGAACCTCACCCTGACATTGGCTTGTGGGTTCCATCAGGACACATTGAGGGAAGAACCTGTATCTAGAAGCTGCAGGGCTTCACTTATTAATTTCTACTTCATTTTCACGTTTTGCATTTGTGGAGAAAGATGAAAATTGAGGCTGTGGCAAAATGAGTAAGAGAGTTCTGACAAGGTGACCCCTTTGGTGCCATCATTGAGCCAAGGAGATGCAAAACAAGATGCAGGAGGCCAAGGAGATACCTAAGTGCCCAGAAGAACTATCTAAGGTCATAAACGTTGTCAATTTGAAAACCTTTTTATGTGAAAATAGTCACTGAGATAAACTAAGAAACTCTCTAGAAGGGACAGCTTTGGCCAGGCTGACTCTGTTTCTTCATGTTGACATCTTCTAGAAATTTCCTGCCCTTGGCAAGAACAAATTCTTCTAGAAAGTATGGGTGTGTTTGTGCAGAACTCAGGGTGTCCCATTCAATGTGGAGTCTGCCTGGACAGAGCTTGAGTGGTTCCCAAGAGGAGTCACCCAAGAACTACATTTCATACCAGCATGGTAAGGGAGGACACTGGTTCATTCACTCAGTATTCAACAAGAGCACATCCAGCACTCTCTATTTAGATGTCACTGTGTGAGCTGCATGGATGGTGTTAAAAATTCAGACCTGTTTCTCAAACTCCAGGGACTCATGGTTTAGTTTGGGGGGGAACGAACATATTAAATGACTAAAAACATTAGCGCGTTAATGGACGTCCCTTCCTTTGGTGTGAAGAGTCACCACTAGTCAACCCTTGGAATGGAAAGCGCTTGAGGAGTGACATTCCATAATGACCCATCTATTTACAGGGACTGCCGTGGCTTGTGCCCGGTCACTTCAGCTTCTTGAACTAAGTTAGGAAACCTGAAGATTATCAGGGGTTGACAAACTACTTTATTTGTAAATAAAGTTCTTTTGGAATACAGCTACATTCACTCATCTGTGGATAGCTAAGCTGCTTTCATGCTACACCAGCAGAATGAGTACTTACAGCAGAGCTCATGTGGTCTGCAAAGCCTAGAATATTTACTACATGGCCCTT
The DNA here is from genome assembly GCF_963924675.1 of Phocoena phocoena. Taxonomy (NCBI): domain Eukaryota; kingdom Metazoa; phylum Chordata; class Mammalia; order Artiodactyla; family Phocoenidae; genus Phocoena; species Phocoena phocoena. The sequence goes on from NC_089237.1 coordinate 13,459,138, forward strand.
TACAGAAAAAAAGTTTGCTAACCCCTGGTCAGAGAGACTCAGATCAGAACGGCATGTACCACATCTCCAAATTTGACCCCTTGATAGATCCATCCCAGCTGAATGCCTTCTCCAGAGTTCCTGAAACTTTCCAGAGGAGAGAAGAATGCAACCTGCAAGGGTGCTCTTCCCCCAGTAAGTTCAGGATTCTCAGTGGTTAGCGTCCCCTGGTGGTGGGTGACCTAACAGAGCCGTTTAGTCCCGTGTCCTTCTCAGCAGCCTGAAATCAGAGGTACTTTGCTGGCCAACTGCGTCAAAGCCTCACTGTCTAAAACAGTGTTGCACAGTGTACCTTGAACCCTTCTTTTCTGATTGAAAAATTAACATGGTTCTTAAAACTTGGAAAACACACACAAAGAAAGCAAAACCAGTAGTAATCCCATACTTCAGAGCTAACTGCTGTTAGCATTTTGGTTCATCCTGCAAAGTGTTAATGAATTTACTTTTCAGCCAATTTCCCTAAAATTGACTCATACAACATCCTGTTTTTACCATGTCATGAAGTATCCTTCCCAGTAATTTTTAATGGCTGCGCTGCATTCCCTACTTAAATGTACTTCTTTGAACAGTTGACAGTCACTGGATCTTGAAGTGGTCTTGACCATTTTGATGTAGCTGTAGACCATCAGGAAAAGGGTGATAGAGACCAGACGTGCCTGAATTGCTTTTCCTGGCACAATCTAAAAAATACGGGGTGCGGGGGAGGCAAAGGCGTTTAAAACATCTTTTAATCTTTCTAGACAAATCGCCTTGCTTTCTCTTTTTCTCTGTCGCTCTGTCCAGTCTTCATGAATAGTTAAAAACCCGCTCCGTTTGTAGAGGTATGGAATGGATGTGCGGCCTCGCCTTGATCCTTATAGGTTGATAGGACCAGCGTAATCTTCTGGTTTATCCTCAGCTCAGGTCTAATCTAAAAAAAACCAAATCACATGGTTATCATTTACTGTCTTGTATCCCTTTTTTTGGCACGTGCTAGGGTCTTCTCACTACTCTCCTAGGAATTTAGCTTTGTCACTACTCTCTTAGGAATTTAAAATGCCAGGTTAGTCACCCTAAAGTCAGGATCCGTGCTTAGAGTCAGCACCCTCTACCCACGCCAAAGGCCAGTTCTCTCTGAGACTTAGGCTGGCCTGCAAGAGAAGCACTGAACCCCAGGGCACTTGTGGGCAGTCCATGTCAACGCAATTTGCTTCCTCTGGGAGAAATGCCAGCTCTTGTACCCTGTGTTGCCTCCACCTCCACAACTTGCTGGCTCTGAGACTGCCCGGGGGAGCCAGCTCCTTATCTCTCTGTCATGGCACCCAACTTGCCCAAGTCCGAGTTCACTGAAGAGACCCTACATGTTTTTGCCCAGCCTCTGCCTGGCTCTGATCCATAAATCCCCAGGTCTTGCTTCTGAGCTATTGGACCAGACAGGCCAGCCCCAGCTTGATTAGACTTCTTCTTTGCCAATTCGTCTTCCTCTGATTTCCATATTCAGCAGCAGCTGTTGGTTACCCAGCTGGTTCAGGCTTGGTCCCTGGAGGCAGAAAAGGAAGACTCCATTGGTTTTCATTCACACTTGTTAATGTTTCCAAATCAGAACTTGAGAAATATATATTTATGTAATAATACTTCATTAAAAGATAGCTTTGTCCAGGGGTTCAAAACTGGAGCCTTAAGCAGATGGTGTGTGCTGGCATGCTCTTTTTCTGTCCAGGGATGAGTATGGAGTTTCTGGTGGGAGGCAGAATTGCTAAAGAAAGCAGTACAGTGGTGGGTGTTTCTCTCGTCTCACTGCTTTGCCAAATTATTTAATAAACTCAGGCCATTTCTTTGCATTTTCTAGGTATATAGTCTTATCATTCAGCTACCATCCTTCATACTGCTATCTGCACCCTATTTCCTTCCCTACCTGCCAAAACTTTAATGAAATGGATGACGATAAGAAGCAGTAATTAAATTGAAAGACGCTAGTGATAATCATATTGATTACTGATCGAATAGAGTACATGCTGTTATCCTATTATCAATTACCACCTAAGTCATCTTTTTACATGACCCAATATCTAGTGTAAAAATTGGGATATCTAGATTTAAATATCTTCTCCTCCTCGTTAAAATAAAACTAGTATATTTATGATTGAGAAAACCTGGGAACTGTGATTACATTAACCAGGACACAATGGGGAAGTCGTCTTAAATCGAGGCCCATTTGTTTTATGCACATACTCATGAGAATTATTTAGGCCCTAATTAGTGCTGAGGAGGGTGGCACCATGCCAAAAAGTAAGGCTCTGTTGTTTGTCCAAGGCCATAAATCTAGATCTGGGAGAGTCAGTGCTTATCATTCGAGTGTCAGCTGCTGCCAGGTTACTGTTGTTCATTGTGGTTAATGGGGGGCAGCCTTGTGTCCACTTCCTCTTCCAAACAAAGCAGGTACCACTTAAAAGCAGTGGTTCTCAGCCTTGGCTGCGCGTTGGACTCATCTGAGAAGCTTTAACAATGGCTCCTGCTTGGGTTCCACCCATCCTGGGATCCTGATTTAATTGTTCCGGGGTGCAGACTGGTCTAGGGCCGTGCTTCTGACACCATCCCTCTAGGAACACAGAATTCTCCAATCGGAAGTGTGTGGACTTTTTTTTTTTTTTAGTGAAAATGTATGCATTTAGCTCTAACATTTGAAATTAAATTGCAGGTATCATAACACTTTGCACCTAAATACTTCAGCACGTTATCTCCTATGAACAAAAGCGTTCTCTCGTTCTCTTGCATAATAATAATACCATATCACATCCAAGAAATGTAATATTGATAAATAATATTATTCAGTATGAGTCCATATCAAAATTTCTCAAATTATCTCCAAAACATCCTAGCTATTTGTGTTGATACAAGATTCAATCAAGAATCATGGATTTCATTTGATTATCTCTTCTTTTTAGTCTCTTTTAATCTAGATTCTAGAATAGTACCTTTGGCTTTTTTTTCTTAATGATAATGACATTTTTGAAGAGTCCAGGTCAGTTGTCTTGTTTACAATCTGGATTTGTCTGATTGTTTCCTCGCAATTAGATTCATAATAAACATCTTTGGCAAGAATACTACAGAAGTAATGTTGTTTACTTCCCATTGCGTCACATCAAGAGGTTCATATGCCATTGCCCTGTTATTGGTGATGCTAAATTTGATCACTTATTTAAGGTGGTGTCTTCTAGAACTCTTCATTGCAAAGGTACATTTTTCCTTTGAAATTAATAAGTAATCTGCAGAGTAATCGAGAATGAGCATATTTAACAAGCTCTTATGGTTATTCTTTTTTTAAAATTTTTATTGGAGTATAGTCGCTTTACAACGTTGTATTCGTTTCTTGCTGTACAGCAAAGTGATTCAGTTATACGTATACATATATCTGCTGTTTTTTGGATTTCCTTCCCATTTAGGTCACCACAGATCATTGAGTAGGGTTCCCTGTGCTAAACAGTAGGTTCTCATTAGTTATCTATCTTATACTTAGTAGTGTATATATGTCAATCCCAATCTCCCAATTTGTCCCACCTCCCCCTTACCCCCTTGGTAACCGTAAGTTTGTTCTCTACAGCTGTGACTCTATTTCTGCTTTGTCAATAAGTTAATCTGTACCATTTTTCTAGATTCCACATAGAAGTGTGTGTGGCCTTGTAGAGCCTACCCTCCAGTCAAACCTGATAAGTTCTTTTTGGAGGGCGTAGGATATGCCATCCCCACCCCATCTGAGGATCTAGACCAATGATTCTCAATCATGGCTGCGTATTAAAGTGATGTGGGAAGCTTTAGACTTGCTGATGCCACCGTCCCACTCCCCAGGATTCTGATTTCATTTGTCTGGGATTGGGGTCCAGTCACTGGGATTTGTAGAGCTCCCCCAGGGGAACCTAAGAGCCATCAAGGCTGAGAACTACAGATTTAAAGAAAATATTAAGTGCTATTTAAAACCAACAGTGAATACTTAGGAAATCAGGTTCTCCAAATTTCTTCACTTCTTCATACCCTTGCATACAGAACAGTTTACAAAAAGCATATTTATAACCACCACCACCCCACACACACAATAAAGGGGCCGGGGGGCACTGTATTTCTTCTCATTAGCCATTATTCCTCAGCAATGAAACTTCTCTGATCAGATGGAAAGAATGTCCAGTTCAGTTCTGGAAGCATGAGGCTCTGTCCTTCACAGAGCTGTCCTTGGAAATTGCCTAGAAAAAGTTTTTGGATTTTTTTTTTATATAAATGTATTTATTTTATTTATTTATTTTTGGCTGTGTTGGGTCTTCGTTGCTGCGTGCAGGCTTTCTCTAGTTGCGGCGAGTGGGGCTATTCTTCGTTGCGGTGCACAGGCTTCTCATTGCGGTGGCCTCTCTCATTGTGGAGCATGGGCTCTAGGTGCGCGGGCTTCAGGAGTTGTGGCGCACGGGCTTAGTTGCTCCGCGGCATGTGGAATCCTCCCAGACCAGGGCTCGAACCCGTGTCGCCTGCATTGGCAGGCGGATTCTTAACCACTGCGTCACCAGGGAAGTCCCCAAGTTTTGGGAATTTATTTAGTTTCTAGTTCAGCTATGTCATAATGAAAAAACACAAAGTTGTTCTTTGTGAAACAAAAAGATATGTATTGAAACCCCAGCTCTATGACTTAAGCAATGGAGTCTTGGCTTCTTCATCGAGAAAATAGAATAAATAATGCTTGCATCACAGTGTGGAGGATTCGTCCAGGTTAATTTACCTGGAAGCACTTCATAAACTGTAAAGTGCTATACAAATATTAGGTATTGCTTCAGTTATGGTCCTACCTTGGGATTAACTACGTTACAGATGATTTTCTAATGAGACTGTGCTTTTGTCTGAATTGTCAATTAACCATTTCTTGTCAACAAATTTTGAGTACCTACTATGTGCCAGGCATTGTAAGAGGCAATGAGGATATAGCAATAAGACACACAAGGTCTCCACTACTCATGGAATGGGGGAAAGCACATAATAAGCAAGTAAACAAAGGATTCCAGTTGTAGGAAGTGCTAAGAAGGCGATAAATAGGATGGAGGGGAGCTCAGCTAGAAGCCATGTGGTCAGGAAACGCCTCTCAGAAGAGGTGACAAATCCATGTGAGACCTGAGGCTGGGAAGGAGCCGACCCTCTGAAGGGTTGTCCAGGCAAGGGGACTGTTGTAAGCAGAGTTTGTGTCCCCCCAGAATTCATGTTGGAGTACCTGAGACTATAACTGTGTTTGAAGATAAGGCTTTTAAAGAGGTGATTAAGTTAAAAGGAGGCCGTTAGGGTGGGCCCTAATCCAATCTGACTGTTATCTTTCAAAGAAGAGGAAACTTGGATACACAAAACCAGGGACGTGCAAGCACAGAGGAAAGACCACATGAGGATGACCATGTGAGGACACAGCAGAAAGCTGGCCATACTAGACCAAGGAGAGAGGTCTCAGAAGAAACCAAACCTGCCAACACCGTGATCTTGGACTTCCAGCCTCCAGAACTCTGAGAAAATGGAATTGCGTTGTTTAAGCCACTCCATCTGTGGTATTTTGTTATAGCAACGCTAGCACACTAATACAGGGACAAGAAGGGCAAAGGCCCAAGCCCCTGATGCAGCCTGGCATAATCCAGGAACTGTCAGAAAACCAGCAGCCAGAGCACTAGGGATGAGAGCAGACTGGTAGGAAATGAGATGGAGGAAGTAACAGAAGCCAGATCGTGTAAAACCTATGAGGCCGTAGCTAGAGGTTGGATTTTTTAGCGCAGTGGGAAGTTATGCGGGGATTTTAAACAAAGGAGAGACATGATATTTAGGGTTTGTTTTTTTAATAAATTTTTTAGTTTGGAATTGTCTTAAATTTACACTAATGTTGCAAAGATGGTGCAGAGTTCTCATATACCCTTTACCCAGCTTCCCCTAAATGTTAACATATAATCATGAATCATTTTTCAAAACTGCAGACTTGGGCTTCCCTGGTGGCGCAGTGGTTGAGAGTCCGCCTGCCGATGCAGGGGACAAGGGTTCGTGCCCCGGTCCGGGAGGATCCCACATGCCGTGGAGCGGCTGGCCCCGTGCGCCATGGCCGCTGAGCCTGCGTGCCTGGAGCCTGTGCTCCGCAACAGGAGAGGCCACAACAGTGAGAGGCCCGCGTACCGCAAAAAAAAAAAAAAAAAAAAAACTGCAGACTTGATTCAGATTTCACCAGTTTTCCCACTAATGTCCTTTTTCTGTTCCAGCATCCAGTTTAGGATGCCCAATTACAGTGTGTGATTTGTTTTTCAACGTTTGTTCTGGCCACTCTGTGGAGGGTGGTGGGAGGACGGCAGGAATAGAAGCAGGGATTCCAGCTGGCAGCAAGTGCAAGAATCCAGACCAAAGATGATGGTGGCTTGGGCTGGAGAGACAGCAGTGGATAAAGATAGGTATATTTTGGAAACAGACTGACTTTCTTTGGGGGTTGATGCATCAGATGGGGGCAAAGTAAGGATGACCTCAGGATTTCTAGCTTTGTCTTTGGACCCTGAGTGGGTGGTAGGGAACAGTGCAGGAGAAGCAGGAAGTCAAGTGCCCCAGCTGGGACTCAATCAGTTTGAGATACCAATGAGACTTCCAAGTGGAAATGGTAGGTAAGGAGTTGGATATATGAATCTGGAGTTCAGAGAAAGGTGTAAGGTCATGATTCAGAGATAGAAATAAGTGAGGTTATTTAGGAAGAGGAATGACAGAAAAAGGAAAGTTCTGGTTGCTCCAGGATGGAGAGCACCCTGGCCCTGAGAAGGACTTTCCCATGGCTTTCAATCCAGCTTCTGACTATTTTCTTTTCTCCTTGGTTAAGACCAAGTCATTTTCAGTCACTGAGTTGTGCTTGATTTTAGGGAACTAGATTATCTCATTTAGTCAACTACATAGGTCCACCTGAGAAATCTAGTTTCTTCCCCTGGATGGGTGTCTTCTTTGGATGAATTGAGGAAACATTTCAATATTTTGACTTGGCTCAATTTGCATTGCCTTGGAGAGATGGCCAAAAGAGTTCTCCTCCTGACCACAAATAGTTCCCACTGGAAGTTACCAACCGACAAAGAGGGAATTTCACCATCTAAGGAGAGCTCTATTTATTGAGGATTTGTTATTGCAATAGTCGTCGTGAAGTTCATTTCATTAGTATTAGTATTTGTATTGATGTTAAAATCAAGAGGGCAGTATGGATGGATGTAGGGTAAAATAATTTATTTACACATTTCAAAATGTATTAAAATTAATTTGTAAAGCAGGGGAGCCCATGAGAACTGTAGAATCTATATTTACAAGCCTCTCAAGCTGATTATCCTTTCCTTAAATGGCTTCTAATTGAGGATTATAGAAAGGAAAAAGCATTTGCTTTATTTTTAGACATGATGTCTTCAACTTAACCTTAGATTATTATAACCAGCCACCTACAAAATCTGCAGTTTTCTCTAATAAGTCATCAGAACATGCTGAAAAGAAGTTTGCACAAAGTACCCCCATTTGCAGTTTTGAAGGATTATTATCCATTTTGGTACATGAAGTGGAAAAGTCAGTGTCCTTACTCAGTCTGTGTCTAATAGTATCATTTTGAGGACAATGGAAAACATTATATTTCATTCCTTGAGATGTTGCCTTTGCTCTTTGTGGTACAGTTTGCCATCTGAGAGCTAGATGTTTTAAAAAAAACAACCATCTGAGAGCTAGATGTTAAAAAAAAAACAAACATGTGGGCAAAAAGTGCATCTATCCAGCATGAGGACTAGCTCTCTAATTGAGGAGAACCACGATGCAGGTTATCTCTGCCTTCAGGGAAGCTAGAGATTATTGGTAGTAATCATTATTATTAATAGATATAGCTCAAAGTAGTATTCACTTTCTGTGTAGGCCTGGCTCACTGGTGCTCTGGTAAATCTAAAAAAAGACCTGACTGTGCTGACCAGTTAGTACTAAGGGTTAAGAAGACCAAACTGGTCAAAAGCAGCAACATCAAAGGGACGAGCCTGAATCCATGGTTAGGAAACCAGTGGACAGAGCCAGAGAAGCAATACCAAGTGTCAAGGTCTAGGTGACCATTTTACAGCTACCATAGTAATAATTGATTAAAGCACAAGTCACCAATGGATGCTAAAACCATTGAGTGAAACAGTGTTTGGGAACAGGAATTTACACTGCCTCAAAGTATCATCCCAGAGATTATTTATTAATTATGAACAGTGGAGAAATCTAATGGATGCCATCAAGTAAGCAAATTTTACATTGCCAATAATAGGACAGAATGACATAATGTGCCTCCCATTGTGATACACTGAGGACACAATGTCACAAATCATAATATGGATTATCCTTGCCAAAAATATTTAACCTGAATCCAATCAGGAGGAAGCAATCAGACAAATCCGAACTGAGGGACACTCCACAAAGCAACTAGCCAAAAATCCTCAAAACAGAATGTGTCATCAAAGACCAAAGACCAAAACAAAACAAAAGCCTGGGGGGCTGCCCTAGATTAAAGGAGTCTAAAGGAATTCGACAGGTGAATTTAACACCTAATCCTTGATTAGATTCTGGATTAACAAAAGGGGTGGACTTGTGCAGGACACAGAAAAGATATTATAAGACAATTGGGAAATGAATCTGGACCATATATTACATAATAGTATTGAGTCAATATTAAATTTCTTGCCTGTGATTATTGTAGATATATAGGAGAATGTCCTTGTTCTTAGAAATACATGCTGACATATTTAGGAAGGAAGTACCATGCAACATACTTTTACTCTCATATGGTTCAGCCAAAAAACTTTATATGTGTATGTTTTTCCTTCTTTAAAAAAGTCTTGGGGGCTTCCCTGGTGGCGCAGTGGCTGAGAGTCCGCCTGCCAATGCAGGGGACACAGGTTCATGCCCCGGTCTGGGAAGATCCCACGTTCTGCATGGCTGCTGAGCCTGCGCGTCCGGAGCCTGTGCTCCGCAACGGGAGAGGCCACAACAGTGAGAGGCCCACATACCGCAAAAAAAAAAAAAAGTCTTATAAAAATAGAGGAACTATTCATATGTTGCAATGAGATGTCAAATAACTAAGTTACACAGTGAGTTTTTCTTTTTTTGTAGTCACGAAGCAGAAGCTTTCAGTCTTCTCTCTCTTTTTGGTGATATCCTGATTTCATTAATGAAACAGCAAAATAATTAGCCTAATCATAAATATTATCAGCATCAACACTGATTCTATTCACCCAAAAGATGTTTACGAAGAGGAGACTTTTTGAATTGCAGAAGCCCTAGGTTCTCTCTTGTAATTTCACACTCTGGGCTGTGTCTTCAAGTTTTGAAAAGGCAGATGGAGATGATTCAGACTAGACTTCTAAGTGTACAACCCTCCTAAGGGTTAGAGCCCAGGATATGTACCACCATAGATATTTGTATACTACCCTATTTGCATCCCTCCAAGTACAGCCCTTATCAACCTATATAGTAATTGCTCATTTAACTGCCTCTCTAACCCATTCAAAGCTCTCTGAAGGCAGACACCATCATTAATACCAACACAGCCTTAAGGCACCTAGGAACAATCTAATTTTTATAGACAAAATTTTGTTGAAGGGCATAACAGAGACCTGAATACATGATAAATACTCCATGTTCATGGATGGAAAGACTAAATACAATAAAGAAGTAAATTATTTCCTAAATTAATCTCCAAATTAAATGTAATTCCAATCAAAACCCCAACAGGATTGTCATAAAATTGAATGTAAAATTCATATGGAGGAATAAAAGTCCAACAACAGCCAGTATAATTTTTGAATAAAGAACAAGGAGGGAGATTCATCATACCAGATAGCATAACCATAGTTAAGTGTGGTATTGGCACAAAGATAGAAATAGACCCAAGCTGATAATGAGAGTTTGATACATAGTAGTTAAGGCAGCTTGGAAAGATAAATTTCTCAGGAAATGACATTGGGTCAATTGACATTTCATATGGAAAAAATAAAATATTAGATCCCTACCTCTCGCCATGTTAAAAAAAAACAAAAACAAAAAACTCCTAAAGGAATTTATAAACTTCAGTGAGGGAAGTCATTTAAGAATATACTGTTGAGACATAGAGAATGGACTTGAGGACCTGGGGAGGGGGAAGGGTAAGCTGGGACGAAGTGAGAGAGTGGCGTGGACATATATACACTACCAAATGTAAAATAGATAGCTAGTGGGAAGCAGCCACATAGCACAGGGAAATCAGCTCGGTGCTTTGTGACCACCTAGAGGGGTGAGATAGGGAGGGTGGGAGGGACATGTAAGATGGAAGAGATATGGGGATATATGTATATGTATAGCTGATTCACTTTGTTATAAAACAGAAACTAACACACCATTGTAAAACAATTATACTCCAATAAAGATGTTAATAAATAAATAAAATGCTAAAAAAAATATATATATATATATAGTTGGGACTTCCCTGGTGGCGCAGTGGTTAAGAATCCGCCTGCCAGTGCAGGGGACATGGGTTCGAGCCCTGGTCTGGGATGATCCCACATACCGTGGTGCAGCTAAGCCTGTGTGCCACAACTGCTGAGCCTGTGCTTTAGAGCCCGTGAGCCACAACTACTGAAGCCCACCCACCTAGGGCCTGTGGTCCGCAACAACAGAAACCACCGCAGCGAGAAGCCTGCGCACTGCAATGAAGAATAATCCCCGCTGGTCACAACTAGAGAAAGCCCGCGTACAGCAACAAAGACCCAACACAGCCAAATATTAATTAATTAATTTTTTAAAATATATTGTTTATGGATACATTTACATATTGTACAAAATATAAAGTTTATGAAAATATGGACCAGATTCACAACAAATTTATGATAGCTGTCAGCGTGGAATAGAAAGGAAAAGAACTTTAACTTTAAATGTGAAACTTTCTTTGAATAAAGAAAGAAAGAAAAGGAGGGGCAGAATCAGAATCAAATATGGCAAACTATTTACATGGGTTCATTTTGAGTGGTGAGTAGTGACTCTTTATTATATGATCCTTGGTATTCTGGCCATTGGTCTTTTTTTTTTTAATTTTATTGAAATGTAGTTGATTTACAGTGTTGTGTTAATTTCTGCTGTAGAGCAAATTGATTCCATTATACACATATATATTCTTTTTCATGTTCTTTTCCATTATGGTTTATCAGAGGATTTAAAAAAATTTTTTTTGAATTTTATTTTATTTATTTGTTTATACAGCAGGTTCTTATTAGTTATCTATTTTATACATGTTAGTGTATATATGTCAATCCCAATCTCCCAATTCATCACACCACCACCACCCCCACCCGCCGCTTTCCCCCTTTGGTGTCCATATGTTTGTTCTCTATATCTGTGTCTCTATTTCTGCCCTGCAAACCGGTTCATCTGTGCCATTTTTCTAGGTTCCACATATATGCGTTAATATACGATATTTGTTTTTCTCTTTCTGATTTACCTCACTCTATATGACAGTCTCTAGATCTATCCACGTCTCTACAAATGACCCAATTTCATTCCTTTTTATGGCTGAGTAATATTCCAGTGTATATATGTACCACATGTTTATCCATTCACCTGTCGATGGGCATTTAGGTTGCTTCCATGACCTGGCTATTGTAAATAGTGCTGCAATGAACATTGGGGTGCATGTGTCTTTTTGAATTATGGTTTTCTCTGCGTATATGCCCAGTAGTGGGATTTCTGGGTCATATGGTACTTCTATTTTTAGTTTTTTAAGGAACCTCCATACTGTTCTCCATAGTGGCTGTATCAATTTACATTCCCACCAACAGTGCAAGAGGGCTCCCTTTTCTCCACACCCTCTCCAGCATTTGTTGTTTGTAGATTTTCTGGTGATGCCCATTCTAACTGGTGTGAGGTGATAACCTCACTGTAGTTTTGATTTGCATTTCTCTAATAATTAGTGATGTTGAGCAGCTTTTCATGTGCTTCTTGGCCATTGTATGTCTTCTTTGGAGAAATGTCTATTTAGGTCTTATGCCCATTTTTGGATTGGGTTGTTTGTTTTTTTAATATTGAGCTGCATGAACTGTTTATATATTCTGGAGATTAATCCTTTGTCCGTTGATTTGTTTGCAGATATTTTCTCCCATTCTGAGGGTTGTCTTTTCGTCTTCTTTGTAGTTTCCTTTGCTTTGCAAAAGCTTTCAAGTTTCATCAGGTCCCAGTTGTTTATTTTTGGTTTTATTTCCATTACTCTAGGAGGTGGATGAAAAAAGATCTTACTGTGATTTATGTCAAAGAGTGATCTTCCTATGTTTTCCTCTAAGAGTTTTGTAGTGTCCAGTCTTACATTTAGGTCTCTAATCCATTTTGAGTTTATTTTTGTGTATTGTGTTAGGGAGTGTTCTAATTTCATTCTTTCACATGTAGCTGTCCAGTTTTCCCAGCACAGTTATTGAAGGGGCTGTCTTGTCTCTATTGAGTATCCTTGCCTCCTTTGTCATAGATTAGTTGACAATAGGTGCATGGGTTTATCTCTGGGCTTTCTATCCTGTTCCATTGATCTATATTTCTGTTTTTGTGCCAGTACCATATTGTCTTGATTACTGTAGCTTTGTAGTATAGTCTGAAGTCAGGGAGTCTGATTCCTCCAGCTCCATTTTTTTCCTTCAGTCTTTTTCTTCCCAAAGACTGCTTTGGCGGGACTTCCCTGGTAGTGCAGTGGTTAAGAATCCGCCTGCCAGGGCTTCCCTGGTGGCGCAGTGGTTGAGAGTCCGCCTGCCGATGCAGGGGACACGGGTTCGTGCCCCGGTCTGGGAGGATCCCACATGCCGCAGAGCGGCTGGGCCCGTGAGCCATGGCCGCTGAGCCTGCGCGTCTGGAGCCTGTGCTCCGCAGCGGGAGAGGCCACAACAGTGAGAGGCCCGCGTACCGCAGAAAAAAAAAAAAAAAAAAAAGAATCCGCCTGCCAATGCAGGGGACATGGGTTCAAGCCCTGGTCCGGGAAGATCCCGCAGAGCAGCTAAGCATGTACCCCACAACTACTGAGCCTGCTCTCTAGAGCCTGCGAGCCACAACTACTGAGCCCATGCACCACAACTAGTGAAGCCTGCGCACCTAGAGCCTGTGCTCCGCAACAAGAGAAGGCACTGCAATGAGAAGCCCGTGCACCGCAACGAAGAGTAGCCCCCACTCACTGCAACTAGAGAAAGCCCACACACAGCAACGAAGACCTAATGCAGACAAAAATAAATAAATAATTTTTAAAAAAAGACTGCTTTGGCTATTTGGGGTTTTTTGTGTCTCCATACAAATTTTAAGATTTTTTATTCTAGTTCTGTAAAAAATGCCACTGGTAATTTGATAGGGATTGCATTGAATCTGTAGATTGCTTTGAGTAGTATAGTTGTTTTCACAATATTGATTCTTCCAATCTAAGAACATGGTATATCTCTCCATCTGTTTGTGTCACCTTTGATTTCTTTCATGTGTCTTATAGTTTTCGGAGTACAGGTCTTTTACCTCCTTAGGTAGATTTATTCCTAGGTATTTTATTCTTTTTGTTGCAATGGTGAATGGGATTGTTTCCTTAATTTCTCTTTCTGATCTTTCGTTGTTAGTGTGTAGGAATGCAAGAGATTTCTATGCATTAATTTTCTATCCTGCAACCTTACCAAATTCATTGATTACCTCTAGTAGTTTTCTGGTGGCGTCTTTAGGATGCTCTATGTATAGTATCATGTTGTCTGCAAACAGTGACAGTTTTCCTTCTTTTTTTCTGATTTATATTCCTTTTATTTCTTTTTCTTCTCTGATTGCCGTGGTTAGGACTTCCAAAACTTGTGTTGAATAATAGTGGCAAGAGTGGACATCCTTGTTGTGTTTCTGATCTTAGAGGAAATGCTCTCAGTTTTTCACCATTGAGAATGATGTTGGCTGTGAGTTTGTTGTATATGGCCTTTATTACGTTGAGGTAGGTTCCCTCTATGCCCACTTTCTGGAGAGTTTTTATCATAAATGGGTGTTGAATTTTGTTAGAAGCTTTTTCTGCATCTATTGAGATGATCATATGGTTTTTATTCTTCAAGTTGTTAATATGGTGTATCACATTGATTGATTTGCAGATATTGAAGAACCCTTGCATTCCTGGGATAAATCCCACTTGATCATGGTGTATGAGCCTTTTAATGTGTTGGATACTGTTTGCTAGTATTTTGTTGAGGATTTTTGCATCTATATTCATCAGTGATATTGGTCTGTAATTTTTTTTCTTTGTAGTACCTTTGTCTGGTTTTGGTATCAGGGTGATGGTGGCCTCATAGAATGAGTTTGGGAGTGTTCCTTCCTCTGCAATTTTTTGGAAGAGTTTGAGAAGGATGGGTGTTAGCTCTTCTCTAAGTGTTTGATAGAATTCACCTATGAAGCAATCTGGTCCTGGACTTTTGTTTGTTGGAAGATTTTTAATCACAGTTTAATTTCCTTACTTGTGATTGGTCTGTTCATATTTTCTATTTCTTCTTGGTTCAGTCTTGGAAGGTTATACCTTTCTAAGAATTTGTCCATTTCTTCCAGGTTGTCCATTTTATTGGCATAGAGTTGCTTGTAGTAGTCTCTTAGGATGCTTTGTATTTCTGCTGTGTCTGTTGCAACTTCTCCTTTTTCATTTCTAATTTTATTGATTTGAGTCCTCTCCCTCTTTTTCTTGCTGAGACCGACTAAAGGTTTATCAATTTTGTTTATCTTCTCAAAGAACCAGCTTTTAGTTTTATTGATCTTTGCTATTTTTTTCTTTGTTTCTATTTCATTTATTTCTGCTCTTGACCTTTATGATTTCTTTCCTTCTACTAACTTTGGGTTTTGTTTGTTCTTCTTTCTCTAGTTCCTTTAGGTGTAAGATTAGATTGTTTATTTGAGATTTTTCTTGTTCCTGAGGTAGGCTTGTAGTGCTATAAACTTCCCTCTTAGAACTGCTTTTCTGCATCCCATAGGTTTTGGATCATCGTGTTTTCGTAGTAATTTGTCTCTAGGTATTTTTTGATTTCCTCTTTGATTTCTTCAGTGATCTCTTGGTTATTTAGTAACCTATTGTTTAGCCTCCATGTGTTTGTGTTTTTTACGGGTTTTTTTTCCCAGTAATCGATTTCTAATCTCATAAGGTTGTGGTCGGAAAAGATGCTAGATATGATTTCAATTTTCTTAAATTTACCGAGGCTTGATTTGTGACCCAAGATGTGATCTATCCTGGAGAATGTTCCGTGTGCACTTGAGAAGAAAGTGTAATCTGCTGTTTTTGGATGGAATGTCCTATATATATCAATTAAATCTATCTGGTCTGTTGTGTCATTTAAAGCTTGTGTTTCCCTATTAATTTTGTTTGGATGATCTGTCCATTGGTGTAAGTGAGGTGTTAACGTCCCCCACTGTTATTGTGTTACTGTCGATTTCCTCTTTTATAGCTGTTAGCAGTCACCTTATGTATTGAGGTGCTCTTATGTTGGGTGCATAATTATTTATAATTGTTATATCTTCTTCTTGGATTGATCCCTTGATCATTATGTAGTGTCCTCCTTGTCTCTTGTAACATTCTTTATTTTAAAGTCTATTTTATCTGATATGAGTATTGCTATCCAGCTTTCTTTTGATTTCCATTTGCGTGGAATATCTTTTTCCATCCCCTCACTTTCAGTCTGTATGTGTCCCTAGGTCTGAAGTGGGTCTCTTGTAGACAGAATATATATGGGTCTTGTTTTTGTATCCATTCAGCAAGCCTGTGTCTTTTGGTTGGAGCATTTAATCCATTCACATTTAAGGTAATTATTGATATGTATGTTCCTATTACCATTTTCTTAATTGTTAGGAGTTTGTTTTTGTAGGTCCTTTTCTTCTCTTGTGTTTCCCACTTAGAGAAGTTCCTTTAGCACTTGTTGTAGAGCTGGTTTGGTGGTGCTGACTTCTTTTAGCTTTTGCTTGTCTGTAAAGCTTTTTGGTTTCTCCGTCGAATCTGAATGAGATCCTTGCCAGGTAGAGTAATCTTGGTTTTAGTTTATTCCCTTTCATCACTTTAAAAATATCATGCCACTCCCTTCTGGCTTACACAGTTTCTGCCGAGAAATCAGCTGTTAACCTTATAGGAGTTCCCTTGTGTGTTATTTTTTTTTTTCCCTTGTTGCTTTCAGTAATTTTTCTTTGTGTTTAATTTTTGTCAGTTTGATTACTGTGTGTCTTGGCGTGTTTCTCCTTGGTTTTATCCTACCTGGGACTCTGTGCTTCCTGGACTTGGGTGGCTATTTCCTTTCCCACGTTAGGGAAGTTTTCGACTATAAACTCTTCAAATATTTTCTCTGGTCCTTTCTCTCTCGCTTCTCCTTCTGGGACCCCGGTAATGCGAATGTTGTTGCGTTTAATGTCCCAGAAGTCTCTTAGGCTGTCTTCATTTCTTTTCCTTCTTTTCTCTTTATTCTGTTCTGCAGCAGTGAATTCCACCATTCTGTCTTCCAGGTCACTTATCCGTTCTTCTGCCTCAGTTATTCTGCTATTGATTCCTTCTAGTGTATTTTTCTTTCAGTTATTGTATTGTTCATCTCTTTTTGTTTGTTCTTTAATTCTTCTAGGTCTTTGTTCTTTACTTCTTCTAGGTCTTTGTTATACATTTCTTGCATCTTCTCGATCTTTGCCTCCATTTTTTTTCCGAGTTCCTGGATCATCTTCACTATCATTATTCTGAATTCTTTTTCTGGAAGATTGCCTATCTCCACTTCATTTAGCTGTTTTTCTGGGGTTTTATCTTGTTCCTTCATCTGGTACAAAGTCCTGTGCGTTTTCATTTTGTCTGTCTTTCTGTGAATGTGGTTTTCCTTCCACAGGCTGTAGAATTGTAATTCTTCATGCTTCTGCTGCCTGCCCTCTGGTGGATGAGGCAATCTAAGAGGCTTGTGCAAGCTTCCTGATGAGAGGGACTGGTGGTGGGTAGAGCTGACTGTTGCTCTGGTGGGCAGAGCTCAGTAAAACTTTAATCCACTTGTCTGCTGATGGGTGGGGCTGGGTTCCCTCCCTGTTGGTTGTTTGGCCTGAGGCAACCCAGCACTGGAGCCTACAAGCTCTTTGGTGGGGCTAATGGCAGACTCTAGGAGGGCTCAGCCAAGGAGTACTTCCCAGAACTTCTGCTGCCAGTGTCCTTGTCCCCACAGTGAGCCACAGCCACCCCCTGCCTCTGCAGGAGACCCTCCAACACTAGCAGGTAGGTCTGGTTCAGTCTCCTGTGGGGTCACTGCTCCTTCCCCTGGGTCCCGATGCACACACTCCTTTGTGTGTGCCCTCCAAGAGTGGAGTCTCTGTTTCCCCCAGTCCTGTCGAAGTCCTACAGTCAAATCCCACTAGCCTTCAAAATCTGATTCTCTAGGAATTTCTCCTCCCGTTGCCGGACCCCAGGTTGGGAAGCCTGACGTGGGGCTCAGAACCTTCACTCCAGTGGGTGGACTTCTGTGGTATAAGTGTTCTCCAGTTTGTGAGTCACCCATCCACCAGTTATGGGATTTGACTTTATTGTGATTACACCCCTCCTACCGTCTCATTGTGGCTTCTCTTTTCTCTGTCTTTGGATGTGGGTTATCTTTTTTGGTGAGTTCCAGTGTCTTCCTGTCGATGATTATTCAGCAGTTAGTTGTGATTCCGGTGCTCTTGCAAGAGGGAGTAAGCACACGTCCTTCTACTGCTCCATCTTGAACCAACCTCTATCATAGGGTATTGAATATAGTTCCCTGGATGTCAGTTTTTTGAGGTTTGAAAAAAATATTCATCCAACTCTTCTGTTCCATGAGACACAAACCTCTTCTATTTTCTGTAAAATCCATCCTCAGTTCCTGTCACTTTGCAGTTGCTTCCCAAATATTTGGCTTTTTCTTTCCCCCTCAGAAGAGACCTAATTACTGTGGGAAAACAGTGCACTTCACTTAAAAAAAAAAAAGGCACAGCTTTCCTGTTTATTTACCTAGAGCTTTGTGTTTATGTTTGTTGAGCCCAGTTGTTGGTAGCTCAGTGAATGGATTGTTTAAAACAGATGGTGACCGACAACCTTTGGGTCTTGGAGCCATTTGAATGAGGACACTTTAGGAACCTGCCAAAAGCTCGCAGCTGGCCAGGCCCATTTAGCAGATAATGTACTAGATTCAGAGAACTCCCTGGCCTTGAACCAAACAGGGTCCAAAGCAGAGCTCTGGAGC
The DNA here is from genome assembly GCF_963924675.1 of Phocoena phocoena. Classification (NCBI taxonomy): domain Eukaryota; kingdom Metazoa; phylum Chordata; class Mammalia; order Artiodactyla; family Phocoenidae; genus Phocoena; species Phocoena phocoena. The sequence goes on from NC_089237.1 coordinate 13,477,380, forward strand.
TCAGTGCTAATGGGACTTCATTGTCCTGAACTTCCCCAGCAGTGAAAAGGGGAAAACAATGCCCACCTCAGAGGACGATTGGGAGGATTCAGTGAGAGGATGCATGTCATATACTTCATAACAGTTGTTCTTTTCTTCTAACTTCAGTTATGCTTTGTGGAAACCACTTCAGAGTTAGACCCTTGGCAAGTACGAGATCTGCAAGTGGAGAAATTAATCAGGGTAGTTCTTTTGGAGTGAAGGTGCTAAGTTCTCACATTTCCAAAGCCTGTAGTCCCTACTCCTTTTCTACCATCCAGAAAGGGGCATCCTCAGACATAAGTTGGGAAGTCACATGTTTCTGGGAGCTTTTGAGTTCACTTTTCCAAGGTGAAGGAGGGGAGTGGTCACTGGCCAGAGCCCTGGACCTGCAACCTGTTGGCCTCCTGCCTGGACGTTCTGGTTTCAGAACCCATCCTTCCTTGGCTCTCAGTCACCTGGAGGGGATCCTGATTGGCACATCTTGACCCCAAGAGTTGACAAGCCATCTGTCCTACTGCTCCAAAGTAGTCATCAACAGCATAGAGGCTGAATGGTGAAGAGGTAAAGGCTGCAGGCACTGGAGTCAGACCAACTGGGTTTGATTCCTGGGTCAGCCACTTAGCAGCTAGTTAAGCATGTTATTCACCTCTTTGTACCCCTGTAAATGGATATAATAATAGTCCCTACTTATCGGGTACGGGTGGAGATTAAATGTGTTAATCATGAAAAGCGCTCAGAACAGTGCGTGGTCCACCCCGTCGTACTCAACGTGTTATTGTTACTGGTGTTCCCATATTTCATCAAGTCCAAGGTGGCCATTGTTTTCAACTTTTAACAGCCCTAAAAATGAAACGTGTGTTAGTTGATGGCATCGCGCAGTGATCAGTGGCAACATTTTTCTTTTTTGGTGGCATAAGTGGTCTTTTCTTTTCTTTTTTGGTGGTCTTTTCTTTTTTGGTGGCATAAGTGGTCTTCGGTTCAATGAATTGAGCGTGAGACCTCCTTCTGCACAGGATGTTGAGACGTCTGAATAGTGAACTTAAGCCCGGAAGATTGTGTGCATATGAAGTGTGAACACTGTTCCGGATTCTGTTGAAGAAGAGGCATTGAATAAATAAGCTCTTCAGTCATCCAGGCCTGGAAGGTTGCTTAACTTTTTCCAGGGCACTGATCCGCTTCCTCATGTTGCAAAGGACTTGATAGAGGTCCGAAAAAGGATCACTTGAATCTTCCCACTCTTAGATTCAGAGCCTTCATCTTTATAAAATGAATTTCTCTCTAAAATCCCTGGATGTTATCTATCTGATTAACACCTCCAAGGACAAAAGTCTCCACTAGTATTTTAGTCTTTAAAACAAAACAAAAAAAAAAGTGAGGCAAGGGGATGATGATAGCTGACCTTACAGAAAAGAAGTTAATGATTTCCAATGGACATGGTTTCAAAGCAATTTTTTCCTTTTGATGCACTGAAAGCATTGCTTCCATCTGCTCCTCTGCTTGTACACAGACTCTGTATTTGAACCAAGCAGCGTGTCAGCTGTTGCCCACCAAATTCTGTACTTGATCTGAGACGGATAGTAATTCTGTCTGAACAATACTAAGCTATTAAATCAAATTTAAATCACATTTCCCCACTAATATCTATTGAAAACCTGTTTATAGTCCATCAGGCTTTACAGCCTTTTGGTACATAAACTTAGTAAATAAAAACTTCATGGAGCTGCATCTGAAAATCTTTCCTCTTGTTTCCAGCCCTTTAAGGAGACAGTCATAAATACCTTTGGAATATGCAGGCCATTATGTGGAGTAATAATTTTCTTTGGCTATGCCAATCAGATTATTAATAAGTAGATGTTGAAAAGCATCAACTAAATGCCATTATGGAGTAGATACTCAGGGGTGAAACCGAATAATTGGCTTTTTGGTGCTGAAGAGTTTTATTATCACTCATACCTAAGTTCAAAGGAAATCAGAAATCTGTCATGAGTTTGAGTTTGTTATTAACTCAACTTCACCTTGGTTGGCTTGTCAAAACCAGAGTGAAGTATTGAAATAAAATATGAAGCGTATTAGGGAAGAACCTCAGCAATGAAGGACACTGGAAAGAATGATTTTTCTAGTAACTTAATGGTGTTTTTTTTTTTTTTTTTTTTTTTTTTTGCGGTACGCGGGCCTCTCACTGTTGTGGCCTCTCCTGTTGCGGAGCACAGGCTCCGGAGGTGCAGGCCCAGCGGCCATAGCTCACGGGCCCAGCCGCTCCGCGGCATGTGGGATCTTCCCGGACCAGGTCACGAACCCGTGTCCCCTACATTGGTAGGCAGACTCTCAACCACTGTGCCACCAGGGAAGCCCTAGTAACTTAATTTTGATCTATGGGTGAAGTCTTGTTTTCAGCACCCTGCTAAATTTGCTTAGAACCATCTGGGTCTCTTGAAATAGATGATGTTAAACCAGCTACACCAGTTGCACACATGGTATGCCTTTGTTGAGACTTTTTGTAACAGTTTGAAATAGAAAACATTACTTTAAAATAAAAAGTAGTTTCATGTGATACCCAGGGTGACTTAATATTCTGCTTTGGATAAGAGTTCGTATCATTGCATTGCTTCTTCTTTCTAAGATTTCTAAGATACATATATACACACACACACACACACACACAGATATTTTGGGGGGCGCACTGCGAGGCTTGTGGGATCTTAGTTCCCTGACCAGGGCCTGAACCCGCGCCCTCAGCAGTGAAAGCGCAGAGTCCTAACCACTGGACTGCCAGGGAATTCCCAAGATTTCTAAGATTTTATTCAAAAAAATCTTACTATTGGGAAAAACATTCTTTCTTATACAATTAAGGATAAAAATTAGTTACTCCCTCTGGGTAGAGATTTTTGAGAGTTATGTTTTTGTGCCAGATTTGTTGTCTAGCTGCCCTGAAAACTGCCTTCTAGCACACACTTTGTAAGTTTGCACCATGGGGTGTTGAGGAACAGAATGTACAATGGGTGACACTTATCGTTGCTCAATGTACAAACAGGAATGTCCAATGTAAAGGACTTTTCCAACTCTGTTTGCTTTATCTTGTACCAAGCCAGTGCCCCTACAGATAACAGGTGTTTGTTACACTGGACAAAGTCAAGAAGTGGTTCTTTGGTCAAAAGATTCAGGGACTTTAACAGGTTTCTCCTGCTGCCAAGTTGTTGGAAGAGTCCGACAGTGTCTCAAGGGCAGTGAGCACCAGCGTTGAGAGATGGAGTTGTAACCATTTTCAACAGACCTAGATTTACTCGTGTTGTTCCCAATCATTATTCTAAACCGACAAGGATGTAAAGTCTTCTGGTTTAAAGACTGTTCCCTTGGGTGTTCCTTATTCCCTAGAGCTGCAGTAAATTCTTATGTTTTAAAGATTCTTCCCCCTGGATTTTCCTTACCCCCTTGGATCAGTTTTAAGAATGATAATGAATGTTCTGAACTAAATAATTGATATAAACCACCTATCCCAGTTCCTACCGGTAATAGAGGCTTAGTAAATACCAATTCTCTTCATTGATCCCTTTGTCGTAACTTCCCAGTGGGAATCTGAGAAGTCCTTTATTTTGCACTGAAAGGAGAGGATGATCTCAATAATGCATTAATTCATTATACAGGAAATGTTTGTCGAACATCTGTTTTGTACCAGGAGTTGTCAGTTTGGGGAGGCAAGTACTGTCATTGCAGCATGATGTGATAGGTATTCCAGAGAACACAGGGTGGAGGACAAGACTGAAAAGAAAGGCAGGGTGATCATGCAGGGAGGGACTAGCTGAGAAAACAGGAGACTTGCAGTAGATCAGATGAGAGAGAATGCAGCCCCAAATTTAAAGCACTGACAGAAGAAATGGGAGAGGATTAATTAGGAAGAGAGAGGAGCATCGGTGCCTAACTGGATTTGGGAATGGGTTGGGATGACTGGCTCAGGGGTCTGGGATGATTCAGAGTTTTGTCATGGATTGGTGGTAGTGCCACCAACTAAGACAAGGAATTGTTTTAAGTGGATTAGGAGAGGTTGATGAGTTCAGTTTTGGTCCAACTGAGTTTGAAGTGCTTATGGAAATTTTAGTGAAAATAACCAGTAAGCAATTGGACCTATAAATCCAAAGGTGAGACCTAGAGATATAGATTTGAAAGTCATAAAGCAAAGGTAGTTTGAAGCCATAGGAACAGAGGATATTACCCAAAGGATATGTGAGGAGTAAAGAGAGAAGAGGGGTAAGAATGGAGCTTGTGGGAGTTTTGACATTTAAGGAGAAGGAAATGGAAGAGCATCCCATAAAGATGGATGAGAAAAGGGATCCTTCAGAAGTTAGGAGGAGAATTGGGAAGCTAGGAGGTTACAAAAGCTCAGGAAAGAGAGAATGCCAAGAAAGAAAGTGTCACCAGTGACAGTAGCAACAGAGTTCAAGAAGATAGAACTTAAAGGTCATGTGAGATTGAGCAATAAGGAGGTCATTGGTGACCTTATGAAAACGAGTGAAATGATAGTGGTGGAACCCAGCTTGCATTGTACCAAAGAGGAATTTTGAGATGGTTGGCTCTGAAAGGAAGAAAAGAAATTGAATCAGAATGGGACTCAGGGTTGAGGTGAGAAGCCTGTGGAAGACTTCCCATCTTGGTGGAAAACAAGTTCATGTTCAAATGCCTCTCCGCTGTTCCAAACAGTTAGCAATAACAGATAAAATACAAAAAGAGAAAACCAAAATGATACAGCTAGAGTTGTGGAAACAGGACAGAAACTCAGGAGGATTGGGATGCATGGAGTGGCTGGTCTGTGAGTCTGGGGGCAGGTGTTTGTGGGTCTTATGAGGCAATGGAACTAAAAGTGTTTCATGCAAAACAAGGGACCAGGGCTTCCCTGGTGGCGCAGTGGTTGAGAGTCCGCCTGCCGATGCAGGGGACACGGGTTCATGCCCTGGTCCGGGAAGATCCCACATGCCGCCGAGCAGCTGGGCCCGCGAGCCATGGCTGCTGGGCCTGCACGTCCGGGGCCTGCGCGTCCGGAGCCTGTGCTCCACAACGGGAGAGGCCACAACAGTGAGAGGCCCGCATACCACACACACACACACACAAAAAAAAACAAGGGACCAGAGCCAGGTTCAGTGTTTGAAGAGGCTGAAAGCATCTCCATTGGTAAAAGCAAACTGAAAGCATCTTCTATGACCGTTGCCTGGGCCACGGCATAAAAGAACTGGTTTTGCTCTTGGAGGCAACTGTAAAACCTAAAGACTGATGCAAGGAGTGGGGGATGGGTTGGAGACGGAGAAACAGAGCACCAACCAAAAAAAAGAATAAGGAAGAGAAGCTTACTACTCAAAAATACCCCCAAACCAATTGTTAAGAGACAACCAGTATGATCAACAATCAAAACATAAATTGAATGCAAATTTAAAAATTTATAGATGGATCTGATTTAAATAGTATGTTTGTGCTGCTTGAAGGGGGAAATAAGGAAATAATATCCATTTTAAAAGAATGAAGGAATTCCCTGGCAGTCCTTTGGTTAGGACTCCACGCTTTCACTACCAAGAGCCCCAGTTCAATCCTGGTTGGGGAACTAAGTTCCTGCAAGCTGCACATGGCACAGGCAAAAAAGTTAAAAATAAAAGAATGAGAAATTAAGAAACAAAAAGAAGTGACTGAGGATTTGAAAAAGAAGCGATTGGAAATTTGGGAACCCAGTTGTTGAAATGAAAGACTCCATAGATAAGACACACTCTAGACACAGCTAAAGAGATAATTAGTAAATTGGAAGACAGTATTGAGGAATACAACCCAGTTTATAGCACAGAAGCATAAAGAATTTTTAAAAATAAATAGCTAACAGTACAGCCACTATGGAGAACAGTATGGAGGTTCCTTAAAAAACTAAAAATAGGGCTTCCCTGGTGGCACAGTGGTTGAGAGTCTGCCTGCCGATGCAGGGGACACAGGTTCGTGCCCCGGTCTGGGAAAATCCCGCATGCCGCTGAGCGGCTGGGCCCATGAGCCATGGCCGCTGAGTCTGCGCGTCCGGAGCCTGTGCTCTGCAACGGGAGAGGCCACAACAGTGAGAGGCCCGCATACCGCAAAAAAAAAAAAAACCCAAAAACTAAAAATAGAATTACCATATGACCCAGCAATTGCAGCTACTGGGCATATACCCATAGAAAACCATAATTCAAAAAGACACATGCACCCCAATGTTCATTGCAGCACTATTTACAATATCCAGGTCATGGAAGCAACCTAAATGCCCATCAACAGATGAATGGATAAAGAAGAGGTGGGGGCTTCCCTGGTGGCGCAGTGGTTGAGAGTCCACCTGCCGATGCAGGGGGCGCGGGTTCGTGCCCCGGTCCAGGAGGATCCCACATGCCGCGGAGCGGCTGGGCCCGTGAGCCATGGCCGTTGAGCCTGCGCGTCCGGAGCCTGTGCTCCGCAGCGGGAGAGGCCACAGCAGTGAGAGGCCCGCGTACCACCAAAAAAAAAAAAAAGAAGAAGAGGTGGTACATATATACAGTGGAATATTACTCAGCCATAAAAAGGAACAAAATTGGGTCATTTGTAGAGACGTGGATGGATCTAAAGACTGTCATACAGAGTGAAGTAAGTCAGAAAGAGAAAAACAAATATCGTATATTAACGCATATATGGGAAATCTAGAAAAATGGTACAGATGAACCAGTTTGCACCGCAGAAATAGAGATGCAGATGTAGAGAACAAATGTATGGACACCAAGGGGGAAGGGGGTGGTGGTGGGCTGAATTGGGAGATTGGGATTGACATATATACACTAATATGTATAAAATAGATAACTAATAAGAACCTGCTGTATAAATAAAATAAAATAAAATTCAAAAAAAAACCAAAAACCAAAAAATAGAGTTACCATATGACCCAGCAATCCCACTCCTGGGCATATATACGTAAAAGACAAAAACTCTAATTCGAAGAGATACATGCACCCCTGTGTTCCTGGCAGCCCTATTTACAATAGCCAAGACATGGAAGCAGCCTAAATGTCCATCAGTAGATGAATGGATAAAGAAGATGTGGTATATATATACAATGGTATATTATTCAGCCATAAAAAAAATGAAATATTTCCATTTGCAGCAACATGGATGGATTTAGAGATTATTATACTAATGAAGTAAGTCAGACAGAAAAGATAAATATCATATGATCCACTTATACGTGGAATCTTTAAAAATGATACAAATGAACTTATTTACACAACAGAAGCAACTCACAGACATAGAAAACAAACTTATGGTTACCAAAGATGAAATGGGGGTGGGGGATAAATTAGGAGTTTGAAATTAACAGGTACACACTACTATATGTAAAATGTAGGTAATCAACAAGGACCTACCATATAGCGCAGGGGTCTCTACTCAATATTCTACAACAACTTATATGGGAAAAGCATCTGAAAAAGAATGGATGTATGTGTGTATCTATAACAGAATCACTGTGCTGTACACCTGAAACTAACACAACATTATAAAGTGACTATACCCCAGTATAAAATAAAAATTAAATTAAAAAAATTTTAAAAAGAAGTTAATGAAGGGCTATATTTAAAAAGTGAACCCAGGGAAAGGCATGCGATACAAGAAACAAACATGGGCCCACTGATTGATAAAACATTGTAAATCAGCTCTTGGCTGAAGTACCGAGAGGAAGGAGCCAGCAGGCAAGTGAGAGTTTAGAAGTAGAAGAGCAAGGGCCTGTTCCCAGAAGTCAGGGGTGAGTGGTCTTCATGAGCCCCTTAAAAAAAAAAAAAAGAGAGAGAGGGCAGAGAGCAGGGCAGGTAAGGATATGTCTATGGGGAAGGGAAAGCCACCGGCCTCACACCTGATGGCCTCTAGTTTCCAGTAATGTGAGAAGAAAGGTCATCTACTGAAAGGGAAGGAGACAGGGAAGAGGGCTTAAAGAAGAGGATCAAGGTCAAAGATAACCTGAATGGGAAATGGATGAAGAAACCAACTCCAGGAGGGGAAAAGGGTTACTTGAAAGCTTTGGCAGTCTGGTGATTTGGGAAATTTTGAATAAGTTGTGCCACCAGCCTTACTATGTGTTGGTGTCATTTCCCCAGCTGTGCTCTGCAGTCTGCCTGTCGGAGCAGAAGAGGAAACGGTGGAATTGATTCAGGATTCGCTTTCAGTGTGGGTTCAGCAGGGTATGGAAAAGTGGAGTGAGAAAGTGAAGGTCATCGTGATCCTTGAGTCCAGTGGAGGCTCTCAGGGATCAGAGAGCTCAACCAGGTCAAGGAGAAGCGGTACCAGGATTGAGTTGGACGTTGGAAAAAAAGTACCTAGAGTTTTCAGATTTCAAAAGTGGACTAATTCCAGGAGATTCAAGACCAGGGTGGGGTTTGGGGGGGAGAGGAAGTGGGGAGGAGGTGAAATGGAGGTAAAGGTCATTGGAGGAGAAGTAAAAAAGGAGTTAGGAGGCTGAGCCTGTGGCATTGCCTGGGCTGTCCGTATGGACACTGAGATCACAGAGACATGGACATGAGTTGGGATAAAGCAGAACCTGGAATGCGGTCCACGGTGTTCCGGGAAGTGAAGCGCCAGGGGTGTCCAGATCACTGGTCTGTAACTAACACCAGTCAGCATGACCATGTGGCTAGAAAGCATGAGCCTGAAAAGAAGAGGGTCCCCCAAAGTGCCAACGATTCTACAAGTGACCACTAACCTCTAGGAATTTTAATGGGCTTTTGACTTTTCTCCCAAGCATTGTCTGGAAGTGGATTGATTAGTGATTCTGAATATGCTGCCTCTTCAATACTGAGCTCTGTATCCTAAGGGAGGACATCTCTTGTACTTCATGCCAATAAGCTTCATGCCCAGCTTATCACAGATGTGTGCCAACCCACGGGGGCTGTGGTGTTTGCTACGTGACAGACCCTGGGCCACCTCTTAACCAGAGCCAGTAATCTGAGCAGTAATCACAGAATTCAGTAGTCCTCTCACACCTTTTCCCCAGGCTCCAAAGTCCAGAATCAGAGTCACAAGTAACTTCTTCAAGAGTGGAGGGTCATAGTGATAATAGTAATCATCACCACCACCACCATCATCATGAGAGTGATGTGGGTAATGGCTAGCGATGATGATGATAGTTCTGTGGCTATTTGCAGGAATATTTACCGAGCATGAACCCAGCATCCTGCTAACCTGTTGTAGCTATGGTCGTATTAAATTCTCACAACTATTATCATCCCCATTTTACAGCTGAGAACTTAGGCTTCACGAGAACAAGTGGTCTGCCCATGATCAGAACTAGCAAGTGTCAGACCTGGAACTTGATTCTGGGTTAGTTTAGCCTCAAAGCACCAACTCTCATATAATGAATATGCTCTCTTTGGCTCTAAAAATAGTTATAAGACTGTATGTGGAATCTGCTGCCTGGGTTTTTTAAGCCTGGTTGAAGGTTTAAATTTTCATAGTGAGGAAAGGGAAATAGTCCCTCCCATGTTATAGAAGCAATGTCCCAAAACAATTTTCTTTTCTCCTTCAAAGTTGCAGGGCAGCAAATATTCCTAAAAGGAATTGTCATGGTAATGATATCCTTTGTCCTCTTGGCTTGTTAAAAAACTCTATTAGTAGGAATTTTCTCAGAGGTTTAGAGCCTTATAAGGCAAGTTTATCAACTGGAAGAGTCAGGGAAATTGCTTTCCAACCATGTGTTCAGTTTTTGTATATCTGCCAGTATGAGTGGTGGGACAGAGCTGGGTCGTCTTGAGTCTGGCTCCAATCAGATACCTTGGGATTAGAAGGTGAGGATGTTCAGCCAGTAGCGGGATGCTGGTGGCACATGCAGAAGGGGATAAAAATGATCAGATTCTGAGAAAAAGAAGATCTAGGTGGGAAAGAGAGAATGGCCCCAGAGATAAAGGCAAAGGAAATAAGTTAAAAATAAATTGAGTCCAATGATAAACCAAAGGGCTCCTTGAAGGAACAAAGTTGAACCGAGAACTCTATTCCTAGAGCCCAATGTCTGAACAGTTTATTTTCCCTACCTTTTAGTCCCCACGTGCCTTTCTCAGCTGAGATCCAGTGCCAAAGGACATCTCAAAATACCCACAGCCAAAACTACTCAGCATATCTCGCCACGCAGAGAGAGAGCTCTGCAAAAGCCTTTGTCCTGAACTGTTTATGGATTTTCCATAGTCTGGGCGAGACCTTGGATATATGCCACCTACCAACTGGCAGCCACCTTCCAGCCTGGGGGCAGACCTTGTCCTCGAGGCTGGGGAGTCTTCACTGGGTTTGTTGTGACTTTCCCCTGTTTTGCACATTCATCCTGAAAACCTCCCAGACTTTTCTTAATGAAGATTTTAGTTAGGAGAAATTGCATTAGTGGGCTCATGTATTTCTGTCATTCCTTCCCAATTATGTTAGTGGTAAGTGAAGGTAGTACAGTAAACGCCTGTATTTGTTATGGGCTGTGCCTGGGAGTCATAATGGACAATAAAATGATAAGTAATGGGCAGGACGACAGCCCTTAAAACCAGGTCGGAAAACCCCTCCAGCGCCAGATAGGAAAATGGCTCCTGCAGTTACCAGGAAATCTAGTGAATTCAGCTGGCATTCACAGGGCTCCTGTTAGGTACCAGCACTCAAGCCTAATACCTAACATTTAAACTTGAGAGCATTGTGCTGTGTATTAATCTCAGCCAACATTCACAACATCTCAAGGTAGATATGGTTATAATCAGTTTGCAGATGAGGGCACTGCTGCTGAGAGATGTTTAAATAAATTGCCCAAGGCCACACAATTAATAACCGACAAAACTGAGGTCCTCAGTCTTTTGATTGTGTGTTCTTTGTTCTTTCCACACTCCACCTCAGCTGCCAAGAAGCAGATCCTGTGGCCAGAGTGGACCTCAGTGGGAAGGCATCAGATGGAAGCTTTCTGCCCTAAACTGGCTATCTGAATTAATGGAACAGTGGGTGGTGGGGGGTAAATGAGGGAATTATTCAGTAGTTTGGTTGAACAAGTCTTCAATGTGTAAACAAGTCTTACATAAGTCATGAAAAATGGGATGGAGAGAAATGAGAGAAGAGAGTAACAGATAAAAATATTTTCTTTATCAAGCCTTGGGGGAAAACACTCTTTCCTCAAACACCCAACATGGTATTTCTCTCTCTCTCTCTCTTTTTTTTTTATTACTAAGACAAGTGACCCTTTTTTTACCCAAACCCAAATTCGGATGCCTTCAAAGAGATGTTTGGAGAATGAAGCATTGCATTGACAACCACCTTTTCTAAAAAGCTCAAAGGAGCACCCTTATATTCAGCCAAGTGGCCCTGAAGAGGAAAGGTATGTAAACGCAGGCTGGGGGCCCCTGGCCCACGCTTGGATGACCAGGTGTAGAATAAGGACCCTTTGCCTGGAAGACTGAACATCCATCTCAGAAACATCTTTGAAGCTGAGCTTTATAATGGAAACGCTGACACAACCTGCTCTCAGCAGCCATGATATTAAACAGGCACGGAGCCAGCAGAAGTGGCTTGGAGCCAGGGAGGAGAGATTAGCATCACAAGTAAGAGATTTTAGGCTCTGAGCCAGGAGAGGTTTTCTTTTCTTTTCTTTTCATTAAAAAAAAGAGAGAAAGAACCAAAAAAAAAAAAAAAGGAAAGGTTCAAGAGAACTTATTTAGCAACCCTTTTTCAGGTGGTTCTCCTGCGATACACAGACACAGATGAGCATAGAAACAAACTGCTGTCTGTCTGAAAATTCGGCAGTTGCTTGACCTTAAAATGGTCTTGGCAGAAACCCTTGCAACCGGCACCCCCTCGGCTGTCCTTGGTTGGCCCCTGTGCAGAATGGGGTATGTTATCTGCATCAGGGAAATAGTGGCAAGGTCCATTTTTCACTTGGAGTTGGAGGAAGCTCCATTTGAGCAAAAATTGGGTTTGCTACCTTCTTGCCCTATGGAGCTCTAGGAAAGAAATGTGCAGGGGGTGGAAGCTTGTGGAAGCGGCTCCCCGGAACGGTGAGCGTCAGTCATAGGGCCCAGTAGGACCTCTTTCAAGACAGCTTTTTTGTCACAAGGTCCTGTGGGATGCAGCCTTTTGAGATTTCGGGAGAGGGAGCCAGCCCTGGGATTTCATGATGCCGCAGAGTCGAGGTAGCATTTTCTAAGAGAGCCATGGGACCAGCCAGCCCCATTCCAGGGCACGCACCAAGCACTGCTCAGAGCTGGACCACTGCAGACAGGTGGAGGTTTTTTGTTGCAAGTAATTCTTGAGACTGGACACCATGCCCAGTTTTCCCATTAACAGTTTCTTCTGGCATTTTAGCTGCTTTCTCCAAAGCAGCGAAACTATTGATTGGTTGTGACTTTTTAAAAAACTTTTAACTTAAAAAAATGTCAGACCTACAGAGAAGTTGCAAGAATAACACAGCGATTCTAGATTCACCCATGGTTAACATTTTTCTACATCTGTTTTGTCTCTCTCCCTAAATATTAACACATTATTATTTTTTCCAGAACTCTTTGAGAGTAAGTTGCAGACGTCATGACCCTTCACCCTTAAAGACTTCAGTGTGCATGTCCTAAGAACAGGGACTTCTCTTACGTAACCACAGTGCAGTGATTAAATTCTGGAAATTTAACATTGATACAATACTAGTATCTGATATGGAGTCATATTTACATTTTGCCAATTGTCTTTTATAGTGAACAACCATAAAAACCTTCATGATTTGTGTTTTCATCCAGGCACATATGTTACATTTAGTTGTTACTTTCTTTGGACTTCTTTAATCTGGAGCAATTTCTCAACTTTTCTGTCTTTCGTGACACTGACATCTTGAAAAGCACAGGCCATTTTGGGGGATGTCCCTTTTTCTTGTGATTTCCTAACTGTGTTCTCATGATTAGATTCAGACTGGCATCTTTGGTAGAAATTCTATAGAAGTGACACTGGGTCTTGGTGGACTTTCAAAATGTCCTTACCCAACATGAGTGGCTTCCCTGTGTTTTATTTTCTGGCCTTTGAGAAGACTGTGGCCTCCTTTGGTTTTCCCAGCTGTGTTTATCACAGAGCTGGAGTTGGGGGCCCAGTGTGAGGGCTCTGTGTGGGCTGAGGGTTCAGGCTGACGTGTTCTAGGACTGAAGAAGGAATAGTGGCTCCCTGATCTGAAGTCCCCCTGGGAGAGAGCACAGGGAAAATCCCGAAGCAGGAGTGGCAGGACTTCTAAGGTGGCTTCTAACTTCTGCAGACTGCTGATGGAGCCCTAAGAGACTCAGAGCAGAAGTGGGTCTGATGGGATTTGAGGGGAAAGAGGCCAAATTCCCTCCGTCCATTTACCTTTTGTACCCAAGTTGCTGAGCTAGAGAATTCCATTTGGATGGTTTTCCTCCTAAATATCACGTCCATCCTGTCTTCTTCTTTTCAACTGCTTATCTCTTTTCTAGAACCATCTCTCACTAAACCCATCTCCCACAAAGCTGCCTGAGGGGATCCATTTAGACCCCAAATTTGATTATTTCACAGTGGCTTCCATTGCCAGGGTGGAATTCCATCTGACCACTACTTCCCTCTACAGTTTCTTGATTTCATACTCGCTGCCTCTTATATTCCCCAAATACCACATGTTTATAGAATCTTAAGCATCACCTGGAGGTTTATTAGAACCTCAGGCCCTACCCCAGACCCACTGAACCAGACCTGCATTTTAGCAAGTTTCCCCAGGTGTTTTATGTGCACATTAAAGTATAGGAAGTGCTATTTAGAACATGCTGGAAAGATCTTAAGTTGCCCCTCAGGCTCTTGCTGTCGTTGGTTTTGAGGCATGAGTCTCTAACTATTCTTTGACCTAGGGATTCAGCGTCTAAAGTTTTGCAGTTATTTTTCCTAATTTGCAGGAAGAAGGAAATTTCACAGATGGGATTTTTCTCAATTTTTCTTTTTCCTCGCACAATTTTTTTTCTAAACTTTGACATCTGTTACTACTTGTTGGCTAACAAGATGTCATCTGCTGGCAGTCAACAAAATGAACCAACTACTGGCAAACAAATGCTAATGTTAAAACTCAAACTTGGGGGCTTCCCTGGTGGTGCAGTGGTTGAGAATCCGCCTGCCGATGCAGGGGACACGGGTTCGTGCCCCGGTCTGGGAGGATCCCACATGCCGTGGAGCGGCTGGGCCTGTGAGCCATGGCCACTGAGCCTGCGCGTCTGGAGCCTGTGCTCCGCAATGGGAGAGGCCACAACAGTGAGAGGCCCGCGTACCGCAAAAAAAAAAAACAAAAAAACCCTCAAAGTTGGTGGTATTTAGTGCAATAGTTCAGTTCCCAAACAGCAAAATATAAGAAAACAAATTAACTGTTGAGCTTTGATTGTATATGAGACATTAAAAGATTGAAGAACGCACAGATGAATGAGATACATTTGTTACAGCCTTTTGCCCACTACCTTGGGGACCACATGGGCTCAGAGTGTTGGGGCACTTAATGGGACCCAAGCAGTGGCCATCCTCTTACTAGAGCCCTTGGGGTGCTACCAGTCCTGATTTGCAGAATTCAGTGAAATAAAAGACTTTTGCTGTCACCTGTCAAGTTTATTTCATCTTCCATGTCCAGACAGCCATCCAAACCAGAACATTTCCTCTGGATCCCCCAGTTTGATAGTTTTTAAAACAAAAATCACAGTGAGTGTGTTGCCACTTGCTCGATTTGGCTTTACTTGGAGAGATTTGAAAAGCCTGGAGCTGAAAGATAATTGTTCAACCTTTCCTTGAGTGTTAATGACTTATAAGCCTCTAATTTAACCAAAGGAGCAACAGCTGAGACAAACCACTTACTATAGGTAGTGTTTCCCCTGGCAAGTCCATCAGGGAGATATGCAGTGGGATTTCTGGGAGGCCAAGGATTTAACCATAACCAAATGTTACCCAAAATAATGAACTATACACATTGTTGCTTTACTAAAAGGTGATCAAGAAGGGCTTGGCACAGCTTGGCATGACCTTGAAAGATGAGTTGGTGTGAGCCAGGCAGATAGGGTGGGGAAGAGCCTTTAAGGCAAAGAGATGAGCAAGAGCCAGGGTGTGGAATGTTGAAGGGGTGAGTTGTTAGGAAGCTGCTTGTTCAGAGGGGTGAGTGGGGCATGCCTGGAGCAAGGCAGAGAGAAAGGAGGAATTCTAGGCAGTGTGAGTTGACAGGTAGAAGCAGGTATACTAATTCCATGCATTTGTGTAGCATTTTGGAGTTTGCAAAGCCCCTTCACACCTGGTTATCTCACCTGGTCCTGACTGGTCCTGCTCACTTCCGGATGATGAAATGGAGGCATGGAGGAGTTTCTAGGCTCACACAACTCATGAAACCAGGATTAGACCCAGATTTTTTTTTTTTTTTTTTTTTTTTTTTTTTTGCGGTACGCGGGCCTCTCACTGTTGTGGCCTCTCCCGTTGCGGAGCGCAGGCTCCGGACACACAGGCTCAGTGACCATGGCTCACGGGCCCAGCCACTCCGCGGCACGTGGGATCTTCCCGGACCGGGGCACAAACCCCTGTCCCCTGCATCGGCAGGCAGACTCTCAACCACTGCACCACCAGGGAAGCCCTAGACCCATATATTTTGACTCCTAGGCCCATTCCACCATAAGCTATGTTCCAGGGGCAGTGAAGAAACCATGCTAGCATATTGGGAAGAAAACTCACAGATGGGTGTATATAGGTGCATGGATGGATGGGTGGATGGATAGATGGATGGATACGTGATGGAAACCAGAATCTCAAGAGAAAGGGTATTAAGGATTTTGCAGTTGTCCAGGTGAGATAGAGAATAGAAGGTCTGTCAGGGAGATGGAATGGTGAGATATGGAGGCAGACATAGAGGGATTCATAGGACTTACTGCCTGCCCCGATGTAAGAATACAAAAGGAAGAAGAGCCTAGGGTGACGCCCAAGTTTCTACCTTGGACCACAAGAGGAAGGGTAGGCTCAAACCTTGGAGCCAAAGGGGTAGCGATGAAGACGATGAATGTAATTTTGAATACATTGATTTTTTAAATTTTTAATTTCATTGGAATACAGTTGATTTACAATGTTGTGTTAGTTTCAGGTGTACAGCAAAGTGATTCAGTTATACATATATCCATTCTTTTTAAGATTCTTTTCTGATATAGGTTATCCCAGAATATTGAGTAGAGTTCCCTGTGCTATACAGTAGGTCCTTGTTGGTTACCAATATTATATATAGTAGTGTGTGTATGTTCATCCCAAGCTCCTGATTTATCCCCCCCCCCAACGTTTTCCCTTTGGTAACCATAAGTTTTTAACCAGGTCCAAATACAGTGGGCTTTACCTGCCATTAACCAAAATTCCAGAAACAGAAACCTAGGTGAAATAAAAAGGTGTTTATTGGATATTTGTTAACACTGTGGCCTGGGAGACACAGATTCAAAGAAGCATTTGAATTGTGTTCCACTGGACTACAAAATGGGGGAGGCTTATGAAGGCAAAAACACACAAGGTTACGGTCAGCTACATGAATTGTTTCTCAAGAATTATAATTGGAGCTGGCAAGGACTAAGGGTGTTTGTTAAGTAAGGATTGGTTGGGGTCTGAAATGGTTGCATGGGGACAAAGGGAGACCTTGAGACCATAAGGTTGCAGCTGGCAGGTGGTGTTTTGAATATGGCTGGAGGTGTCCTTGGGTCAGGTACAGTTCAAAGAAAGTTCAAGTTCTCAGGGTGCAGAGACGTGTCTGAGACCAGATTCTCAATGGCCACCCGACTCATTTTTGTGCACCTGAACTGTGATTACTCCATTTTCATTTCCATTTGTCATCACTGCTTTATGTCATCGTGTCCTCGCTGCTACCGGATGAGGGAGGAACTAATACTGCTCTTTACAGATGAGGAAAAGTGAGGTCTACTTGTCCTCAGTAGCAACCCCAGGTCACCCAGCCGAGCAGCAGAGCCCAGGTCTGCTGACTCTGCAGTCTGGGCTCATCACCACTGCACTATATTTCCCCTCTCTACAATTTTCGGACTCTGTTTTACATAATAAAGAAGTAAACAGAAACGGGGGCCTAATTACACCATGACCTTGGGTAGCACTCAGGAAGCAGCCCCCTCCCATCTGCTGGCCCATGTCTGTCTTACCCACGCCTGGAGAGCTCCTTCTGGAACCTTCCGGTCGCCTGCCTGGGGCAGGTCTATGGAGCTCAGCCAGAAGCCTTGCCTAGTTCCCCGACTTTGCCTTGGGAGGTATTTAGAACCAGTCCACACAAAAGGAAAAACCAAACAAAACACAACCTACCAGGAAAATGTAACCATTTGTTCCTTGATTTTGTTTTTTCTGACAGTAGATGCAATCTATCACGAATCCTAAGTGGGTTTGGGCCGGTGTCCATTCCATTGTGTTGCCCAGAGAGGCACACCAGGAATGAGCTAGAAGGAGACACAAGGCCCTGAAGCACCTCAGGCCGCTTGTTTGGTGAACTAGAGGAGGAACCTCTGTGGCCTCTGGAGAGTAAGGCTACTGGCAGCCTTCTTCCAGGACTCTCCGCGTTGTTTTTTGACTTCCCAGTGTGGCCGCCCCACCAGGCACAGGCCTCAGCAAGCCACCTACGTCGTCATTTTAGTCCCTTCCCTTAAGGCTGAGTCAGTAGCTTCTCACGGAAAAGAAAAGGACAGGTGTCAGGCACATTACCTCTTGTGCAAAGGATTCATTGTTTGGACTCAAAAAAGTTTTCGAGAAGGACAGAATCAACGTCGCCTTGACGTAGCAAACCTCACACACTGAGGCTATTGAGGGCTGGCCCGTCGCAAGCCCATGAGCATTTCCAGGTGAAATAGCCATTCGTCAACTTGCAAGAAAACCAGCAGTTCTAGTTCCCAGGGGCCACCTTGTGAATTGAAATCAGAAGGAACAAGGAGAAATTGAAACTATTTTAAGCTCGGCTTCTGAGACTTACTTTAGGAAGCATTACTGATCATACTGCAGGGAAACTATACACATTCTTGGGTGTAAGGAGCCAGTATGCACATGTACCCATGTGACATGTTGGCTTGATCTCATGACATAGCCCATGGGTCCAAAGGGGGCTGCAGCCACAGGAAGAATTTGAATCGAGGCTGTTCTGTGCTGAAATCAGACCAAGCTTATGAAAAGAGCCTTGTTACAGCTGCCCTGGGAACCGTAACTTAGAAGCATTTTTGTGCCATTAAAGCCTTTTCAGTAAATGAATTGAGTCATAGCATTTGTGACCCTACTGGGTTGTTTTAATGTACTTTTCTGTTCCTTTCTTAATTAGTTACCATGATCAGAGCACCTTACAAGAACACTGTTTGGCCAGTCCGAATCTTTTTCTCCTCAGTCACCATGTCACTTTGATTACCCAAATGAACCAGGGTTCACCTTTGTTTTCCTGCATGGGACTTCAGGTCACAGCACGAAATGGTTGTCAACCCTCCACTGTTTTTGCCAGCGCTCTTTCTAGACACAAATCCGGGAATTGAAAGAAGTATTCTTTCCCTCACAGGGAGCACACTGTGAATTCATATCTACTGTGTTATGTATGCCCTTTGACCCTTAGGTCTCCTCCCTGCCCCTTCCCCAGGCATCCTTTCCTCTTATATCTCTCTGTGTTCTCAGCCCCAGGTATGTTTATCAGCAGCTTTTTATTTTAAACTTCACTGATGAGCAGTGCCCTGCGTTATTCCTGTCCTTCTGTCTCTACTGTTATCATCAGGTTCCTGCCTGTTTTTGAATTTTCTGCAAGCTTTAAGGTGGGTGGAGAAAGGAAAAGGACAAATCTCCAACACTGGCTGATGTTAAAGAAAAAGTTGTTCGTGACACTTGGTGAAGACAGGCTGACTTCAGGGTGCTGGCATGGTTGGGTTCTGAGTTGCAGACTGCCAACTTCTCCCTGTGTCCTCACATGGTAGAAGGGTCTAGGGAGCTCTATGGGGTCTTTTTTTGGGGGAGGGGTCTTTTTTATAGGGTACTAATCCCACTCTTGAGGGCTCCACCCTCATGACCTAATCACCTTCCAAAGGCCCCATCTCCTAATACTGTTGCACTGGGCATTTGTTTTCAACATACGAATTTGGGGGCCAGGGGCAGGGGATACAAACATTCAGTCCATAGCAATCCTTAACTAATTATATATGCAAAGGCCCTATTTCCAAATAAGGTCATATTCTGAGGTTCCCGGTGGGCATGAATTTGGGGGAGGCACTAGTCAATTCACTATGGGAGTATTGATTTCTCTTCTCATAAAGAAGAATCAACATAATACCCTATAACCCAGCCATCCCACTCCTGGGTATGAACCCTAAAGAAGTGAAAATTTGTGTACACACAAATGCTTTTAGCAGCTCTCTTCATAATTGCCCCAGACTTTAATGGGGGAATAAACAAATTGCTGTACATTCATACAATGGAATACTACTTAGTAAGCGAAAGGAATGAGCTTCGATTTGCACAACCACAGGATAAATCTCAAAGGCATGGTCCTGAGTGAAAAGAGCCAGTCTCAAAGTGTTAAAATCTATATGATTCCATTTGTAAGACGTTCTTGAAAAGACAAAAACTGTAGGAATGGAGGACGCATGAGTGGTTGCCAGGGGTTGGGGTGTGGGGAAATTGTGATGATAAATTAGTTTCTTGGGGTGGTGAAACTGCTCTGAATCTTAATTGTAGTTGTGGTTGCAAGAATCTATACATGTGTTAAAATTCATAGAACTGTATACTCCCCCCAAAATCAATTTTAAAAAAGATTGTTTCTGGGGCAGGGAGTCCAAAATAAAAAACAAGGGTCAACACCTTACTAAAGGTGCTGAGTTATTTTATTTTTTGTGAATGATGAGATGGCACTAGCTTTCGTGTAAAGTTAATTTTTTTTTAACTTATTTTTTTGTCTGCATTGGGTCTTCGTTGCTGCATGCGGGCTTTCTCTAGTTGCAGTGAGCAGGGGGCTCCTTTTCATTGCGGTGCGCGGGCTTCTCATTGCAGTGGCTTCTCTTGTTGCGGAGCACGGGCTCTAGGCACGCAGGCTCAGCAGTTGTAGCTTGCGGGCTCCAGAGTGCAGGCTCAGTAGTTGTGGCACACGGGCTTAGGTGCTCCGTGGCGTGTGAGATCTTCCCAGACCAGGGCTTGAACCCGTGTCCCCTGCATTGGCAGGTGGGTTCTTAACCACTGCACCACCAGGGAAGCCCCTAAAGTTAACTTCTAAACTTTTGTCTCTCCTCATAGAAAACAAACTTATGGTTACCAAAGGGGAAGGGGAGAGAGGGATAAATTATAAGTTTGGGATTAACATATACATACTACTATATATAAAATAATCAACAAGGACCTACTATATAGCACAGGGAACTGTATTCACTATCTTATAATAACCTATAATAGAAAAGAATCTGAGAAAGAATATTATATATGTAATTCCTCCTTGCTGAATTTGGACTGGAGTACTTCTTGTCTGATACATACCTTTTAGTACTTATTACTTTATTTTATTTTTTATTTTTATTATTATTTTTGTGTGTGTGTGTGGTACGCGGGCCTCTCACTGTTGTGGCCTCTCCTGTTGCAGACGCGCAGGCTCAGCGGCCATGGCTCACGGGCCCAGCCGCTCCGCGGCATGCAGGATCCTCCCAGACCGGGGCACGAACCCGCATCCCCTGCATCAGCAGGCGGACTCTCAACCACTGCGCCACCAGGGAAGCCCTAGTACTTATTACTTTAGTAACAGATTATATCTTATAAGGTGCCGTTAATTAAATCTTGCATTGAATCGAGTCTTCTACAAAATCATAAGGCCCCTTGAAAATGGAGCTTATCTCACACATTTAAGAGGCACAGTGTTGACCACATAGCAGATGCTTAATCAGTATTTGCTGATTTATTGATTGCTGTAAGCCTAGTGTCTTCTCTTCAGAGCACTGTCGTTGAGTAGGTCCACCTTCAGAACAAATAAGTTACCCAACTCCATTCTGCGGATGAGGGTGGGAAAGAAGCAGAAATGTTTTTCAAGAGACCAAAGAAGACCATCCTTTTTTATCTCTATCATAATGGTGATGGAGAAGACAAGTCGCATATTCTTGGATTGGATCATATAGCTTACATATTTGTGAAACAGTCACCATTGTATTGTGTAGGCGTGAAAATGTTCTCGGTGGGAATACCAGTAGAGATGGGGTAATTAAATGATGGTTGTCTTTGTCAATAACTTGGACTATTTTTTTTCCCAGCCATAAGTGTTTTTCAGGCTCTCCTACCAGGTATGGTACTGTTAGAGAATAATCAATAGAACCATGAACCGACTCTAGCCCCATATGCCAAATGTATGAACCAGGGACCCGTATCCCCTGCCCTGCACCAAATCAGTTGTCCACTTTGCAAATCCAGAGCGCTGAAATGAAAGCATTGTTAAAACAATAATTCTGCTTCCAGTGTTCCTTCTTGCTGAACCTATTCTTTGTTAGTCAGTTGCCTCCCCCTGAAACGTCCCAAGTACAGCGAAAAAAAGTTAGAGCAGAACAGCAGCTTAGCTGGGATTCTTTGTCCCCTTAATCATATGTGAAGCATAAAATGAGACGACTAATAGACTTTTCTCAAAATCCCTACTAATCAGCCACCTCTACCTTGCATCCTTGGTAGTTTGGACAGATGGCAGGAAGATAAAATCCACACAGCTACTAAGCTTGGATCTTCCTCCCCCCCCACCATTTTTTTTTTAATAATAGAGTTTATTTTTTAGAGCAGTTTTGAGTTTATGGAAAAATCGCGCAGAAAGTACAGACAGTTCCCATCTAAACTTGGATCTTAAACCACAAACTTACTGTTATAGAGAAAGGGGTTGCAGAAGCCATGATTCCCAGGATTGTGGATTTCTGAAAAGCCGCTGTACACAGTGCTCTCCCTGGCTGGGCTATCACAAAATCCAGAAATGTCTAAAAGCAAAACGAGAGATTAAATAAAATCTAGAAAGGCACCCCTGTTCAAGGAAGAAATCTAGTGCGTCATTAAAACACATTCCATATTTATCAATGTACCTTTCCCTTCTGAGTTACAACCACATGACTCAGCATCTGTCTGTATTAAATATGGGGCATGTCCCCTTCTCCATCCCACCCACGCCCATGTTTACCCTCCTGGGAAAATCTTTTTTAAGAATGGAGTTATTAATGGCTACATAATAGTTCATCGAATGGATTTATCATAATTTCCTTGGCCATTCTCCCATACTGGGATATTTTGACTGTTTGCTTTTTTTTTTTTTTCCCCTCTCTCTCTGCTTTTTCTTGCTGTTACATTAATGTTACAGTGAAGATCTTTGTACATAAAGCTTTTCGTTTATTTAATATTCTTAAGATGAATTCTCAAAGCTTAAATTTACCAGGTCAAAGTATATGGAGATTTTAAAGATGCTTGATACTTAATGTTCATAATACTTTACAAAAAAGGGAAAATTACTCCCTTTTCATTTTGGAATCTTTAAGATAGTTTTTACTCAGGAGATTTGCCTTCTCATTATAATATTGCTTAGTTCGTATTAAAAGGAGTTTGTTTATTGAGTGTTCATTGTGTAGTTGGGGGGTGGAGTTCAGAAGAGTCAACCAGATTGGCACTGAAATCCATTACAGATGATGCGTGGGTGGGTATGTCTCTGATAAATAACCACAGATGGGAACATTATTATAAGGGATATAGGGGAAGTACCATATTTGACTCCCAAACCCAACTCCCATCTCAAAAAGGGACAAATTCCGCCCAAGAAGCTCCCAAGAGCATGAAGGTACACAGCACCTGTGTCAGGTGAGATCCTGGTGGAGCTTTGGCTTAATGTATCAACATTAAGATGTGTCTCATCCTAAACTATCTCAGCAGATCTCATTCCACCTTAAAGAGCTGGTGGTTGGACCAGAGTTCCGGCAGCCGCTGCCGCTGCGGCTGCCACTGGGGAAGCCCCAATGAATAGTTAATCTTGCTGTTTTCCTTTGGGGCCTGGCTAAGCCTCTGTTTGTAATAGTGTTGGCTTAATTCTGGATCATGCTCTAAACTAAGGATGAAGATGAGGCTGTTTTACCCCCGCTGTGGCCTCTGATTACGCTACGTCGTGACCACTGCCACTTCCTGTTTCCCTGCTGCAGCCCCTCTGTGCACCACCCACGTCAGCTGCATGTGGGTGAAGGGGCAAAGAACAGGATGTAGGAGCCTAACATGACCCGCAAGTCACTCACCATCACCGACATTTTAACTGGAAAGAATTCTAGTGGTCATGTGGGTCACTTGATCTCAGCCACACTGGGGCCATAGATCTCCCTGATAATCAGATGAAAGTGGTCAAACCCTCTCTCCGGAAAGAAAGCATCTCCTCAAACAATTCCAGGATATTTCACAGCTCCCTGCTACCCATCCATCTAGATGACGCCTTTTATTCTGCAGATAAGGATATGGAGACCCAAAAGAGGTGCTGGGTCCTGCCCAAGGTTACACAGAGGTGATAACTGAATTCAAACTCAGCTGTCCTGATTCCCATTGTGGGATCCATCAGCCAATACTATGAGGTTTCCACTGTATGTTGAGCCCTATATTGGGAATTATAGAAAGTTAGGGTGCTTACCAGCAAAGAAATAGAACTTGGGTTCATGAAAGGAATCTGAGATCAATCAGTAAGCAATATTCGTGCCATAGGTTCTTCTTTGGAAAGTAGAAGCTGATGTCTTCCGGTAATTCAGCAGTCATGTGTTGAGCACCTACGAGCATCTCCTAAAGGCTCTTAATCATTGGGAGATTTATTATTTATTGGAAATTAAGACTCTTTGTCATCTCAAGCCTGAAGAAGATGTTGAGGTCCTCAAACTGATTTTTTTGTAGCTTTTTTTTTCAGGTCCTCACCCTGAAACGTTGACTGTGAAGGTGTTTGGTATTTCATGGACTTGGATGCAAGAATTAAGTGTCATATTGAAGAAGGAGTCCAGAGTTGGAACTGAAAGCTACCTAAGTAGATTCTACTGCAGCCTTAGCAGAAAAGCTCCAAGTCGTTGGGGAGTTCCCAATAATAGCTACTCAGGACATACACTTTTCGGTAGCAGGAAGAGAACCAGAGTCCAGTTTCATCTTTCTGGAAAGAAATAGGAAGTACTCTTGATTGATATTTATCTTCTCGGTTGGGTGCCAAGAGGCAGCCTTTTATCCCTGGAGGAGTCTGGTTGTGAAGCCTGGAGACTTGCCCTGAATCTGAGCTTCTCTACCGACGGGCTGTGTGACTGCAGGCAGCTCTTTTACTTCTCTGAGCCTTGGTTTTCTCATTTGAAAACTGGAAATAATAATACTATCCTGACCTTGTAGTTGTTGAGTCAACATAAATGACTCCTCTCCGTAGCTTGACAGTCTATTCTTTCTTTTGTAGCAAATATTTTCTTCCATCTTGTATTTTGGGGAGTAGCTTCCCAGTCTGTCTCTCCCACTAGATAGTAACTCATTAAGGGCAGGAACTCAGCCTTTCTTTTTTTTACAATGTTTCTTCTAGCAATGTCAGATTCTGAGACACTTCAATTAATTTTGGCTTTAGATTGAGCTTCTCTCCAACACTCCACTCTCTATGTGGTGTGTCTACATTTTTCAGTGTATCCAGTGACAATGTATGCCATAAATTATTGGCTTTGGGGCCCGAAACTCAGAGTAGAAAGGTAAAGCAGTATAATGGAGAGAGTACATGAAGGAGATATGGATTTGATTTGATTTTCCATGGCTGATTTGCTCTGTGACATTGGGCAAACTGTGTAACCTCCATGGGCCTTCATCTGTGTCACCATTCCTGCCTATCTGTGAAGGTGTCATGGCTGCCATATTACATCTGAGATATTTTCTGGTGCAAAGTGGTGGGTTTGGTGGTAAGAGAACTCAGCCCTTCTTATCTTTGCAGCCCCCAAAGCCAAGGGCGCCATTTTGTATGCAGTGGAGGTATTAGTTGGGGCCGAATTGGGAGGCATAAACCACACAATAATTTGAACAGGAAGAGTATATAAGTAATATAAGGAATTATTAAACTTTGATTGGAGTAACCATAAAGATGTAAAGAGAAGTCAAAGGCTAAGGGAGTAGACGCAAGCAAGAACAAACTTGAAAGGGGTCCACCTCCATGGCTGGAGTTCAGACCTCCTTGCAGGAGTTGTGGTTGTAGCCCACTGGATGGCAGAGAAGTTTGCTGGGTTTCCTGGACCAGAGCTTGTCCACAGTTGCTGGGCAGCAGAAAACAGCCCTCTGGGTTCAGGTGAGATGAGACTGGTGGGCAGGTACATAGGGTCAGGGCACCACTGGAAGTGCGAGGCCTGGCACACATGGTGCCTAAATCAGGAGGGCCATGTTGAAGGCCAGGACTCCGAGGTCACCAGGCAACTGTGTACTCTGGGCATGCGGCTGGGACAGAGCAGCACCGCATGTCCCCCGTCCTCCCCCCCCACCCCCACCCCAACAGATTCTGCAGCAGGAATAAGATTCAAACCAGGAAGAGAAGCACCCTTCTTCCTGCAGGGTCCCTCTAATAAATGGCTTAGTGTCCTACTCGCTGTCAAGGAGAAGTGCTTACAGGGTCCAGTCTGTTATCTCAGAGCAGAGACTTAAGGGTGAACTTGGAGCAGAAGGGCAATTATGTAATAATGTGATAATGGGTGATCCAAAAGTATTTGAATTAAATTAGGAAAAGCCACCTAATCTGTCAATAACTCCCTTAACCCCTGTTCATTTCCCCTTCTTTCAGTCCCATAAATTTTACCACCAATAAATGTCAAAGCTCTCTAACTTCTCTTGTAATTTACTCTCTAGCAGCTCATTTGCCTCTGGGGTGTTCCCTTCTGTTTTGTTTTCTTAATGAGGCACATGTCTTCTCTTGCACACACTTTAAAAGAGATTCATGCGAAGAGAGAGAAACACACAAACACCCTGAGACCCAGTGTTTCGTTTCACAACTTATTTCTCCACTCAACCTTGAACTTACTTTCCTTCCGTCTCTCCATTCCATTTCAAAGCAATCAACCTGTCCCTCCCAAACACATTGAGAGTGTCCCCAAGCTCTTGACTTCAACTGGCCATGGAAGGAGTCAGAGCTGATCCAGGAACCAGTCTTTCTCTGCCTTTATGGAAAATGCAGTGGCCTCCTCAAGTCAGACTGGGGAGTTAATCTTGAATAAATCTGAAGAGTCCAGTGTCTAATCATTATAGAAGAAAATTGGTGACAGAGCAAACAGCAGACTGGGCAGATAATAATCAGCACAGGTATTATTCAGAAAGCATTTGGAAAGGACTAGGAGTTTCAACTTGTAAAGAGCCCTCCAGATACTCTCCTGTGGGAGAGTGTGTTATTAATAGGCTCCAAATTTGTGTCAAGACAATGTTCTTCGGCGTCAACCACTCTGTTCTTTCAAAATATTTCATTCTCTTCTAGAGAGTCAGATTTAACTAGTGTTAGTGGATGATTCCCTTGTAGGAATTAGCTAAACAGTGAGATAGGGATACAATTAAGACTTTCTCCAAGGATCAAGTGATTTGCAAACTTAATCTGTTTACTGTCCTTCAGAAGTGTATCCCTTTAGATCAGAAAAAGTGGCAATGGGAAATAGTAGAGGAACTTAATCTTTCCGCTAGAGTGTACATCTATATATGTGGCTGTCTGAATTTCTTTTTTTTTTTTTTGCGGTACGCGGGCCTCTCACTGTTGTGGCCTCTCCCGTTGCGGAGCACAGGCTCCGGACGCGCAGGCTCAGCGGCCATGGCTCACGGGCCCAGCCGCTCCACGGCATGTGGGATCTTCCTGGACCGGGGCACAAACCCGTGTCCCCTGCATCAGCAGGCAGACTCTCAACCACTGCGCCACCGGGGAAACACTGTCTTACACATTTCTTTGCAAGTGTTGGACATTCTGGGCCAGTGGAATCAAGCGTAGCTTGGCAGGAAGCCATC
This sequence comes from Phocoena phocoena, assembly GCF_963924675.1. Classification (NCBI taxonomy): domain Eukaryota; kingdom Metazoa; phylum Chordata; class Mammalia; order Artiodactyla; family Phocoenidae; genus Phocoena; species Phocoena phocoena. The sequence goes on from NC_089237.1 coordinate 13,504,347, forward strand.
TCAGTACTTTTTCAAGCTCCACCTTCTTACCACTGTGTGTACCAAGGAAATCATGCTCTTAAATGATCAAGAATAAGACAGTGGGTAATGGGATTATGGACAATCTTTATTTTCTTCTTTTTTGTTTATCTGTATTTTTTTCAATGAGTGTGTGTTATTTCTGATATTAAATATATGTAAACATTGTAATGAAAAAAAAAAACCCCACATTTTTCTTCTCTAAATCTCAGGCTGTATTACTGCTTTTTGTCTCCTATCTACCCAGAACCTTTTTAGCCTCTTCCCTCCCCCTGTTTAGATTAACTGCCAAAAATCAGCAGACTTCCTTTTTGGAAGAAACTTTTGGAAGAGATTTATTTCTTCACTCTTGAACTACTAAAAACAGCCTGTTTTTCTTCTTCCCCTAACCAAGTGGTGATTGATGCTACACCTGCCTCTGATGTGACAAAATGTAAGCGATGAATAAAAACTTTTCGTGATTCTTGCACATTCGGGGGCAGCGTAGAGCTCTCCCCGGGGGCACTGAGCCATGTGAAGATGCTCTGTGGGGAGTTATTCCGCCTCAGGCACCATTGGGCCAACTTGCAGGCACCTTGAGGATCTCACCCACTATCACTAACCTTTGATATTGTTGCTGTGCTCTTTCAGATTTTTGACAGTGAAGCCAAAGATCTGGAGAGAGAAGTGTGCTTTATCGATATTGCCTGCGATGAAATTCCAGAACGTTACTACAAAGAATCTGAGGTGAGCAATAGATGGGGTGACATGTGGAAGAGAGTCATTCAATCATTCATTCAACAAACATTTATTAAGTCCACACTGACCTGGGACACTTCCATCTGTCTTTGTGTTGATTCAATTTGCTTTCACATCTTGCTGGACTCTTTACTGCGGGTCTCAAAATGAAGTCCCTACTGCTTGGGGCCCGTGGTTAACCCCGGCTGCCACTCAATTTCAATGTAGTCTCCTATCTCCCCAGCTCTGCCATCAATCTGGGCAGCAAAATACTCACAAGGCTGAACCACCCGACGATAACTGGCCTATAAAATGCAGCAGCCACCTCTGGCTTCCTGTTTGGCCAGGCCTGGGCCCAGCCTGTCTCCCCCGCTCTGCAGGAGCTGTGTTTTATTTGTACCTTTGGGGTCTAACACAAAGAAAATGCTCCATCAATCCTCCCTGAGTGCATATTGAAACTTGGACAGCTCATCTCTGCACAGAACCTTTCTCTCAAAACCAGAAGTGCCTTCATGCAGCCCTCTCCTTTTTTCATCTTGACTAAGAGTAAATTTAAGAGAATATGTGTCTGTATGACTCCCACCTACCAGAATCCATTGTGTGCCTCAGTGCAAACTTGCTATTTTACTGTTAGTGCAAGTCCCCATTTGTATCCTGTTAGTAGTTTATTAATGGCTGCTGACGGAACTTGGGTGACCCCCTTGGAAATAACGTCCCAGCCCTGCAACGACAACAGATGCTGGGCTATTTTTGTTGTTTAGCAACATTCAGCCAATCACAATATGTTTGGAGTTGGGGCCCCAGTCTCGTCCTTGAGCTGTAACACATGGACCTTGAAACTCTTCCCTCAGCTTGGTTAAGGCTGATTTAAGACATAATAAATAAACCCGGTAAAAATGAATTCTACCGTGACACACACTGGGCTCCCAATGTGGTTCAGATTTTTTTTGCTTCCACCTTTTGGGATTCGTTTGGATATCAGAGTCTAACCCAATGTTAGCAAATGCTTAGCTGCTTAATTGCAGGCATGGGCTCTGCAGCTGCTGTCTCTTTAAAGTCGGGGAAAGGCTGGTGTGAATTACTCTTGGTGGGACTCAAGGATGAGCTTTTGAACGTCATCAATTTACATTACACTCTGCAGCCAACCACACTTGTGAATTTTCAGAAGAACAAAATGAAATGCTCTCTGTATAACTGTGGACCTGCTCAAGGGGAGAAGCTTGGCCTCCCCTTGTCTTAGAGGAGGTACTTCTGTGGTTTCATCTCAAGGCCACCAATACTTATGGGGCTTCAGTGATGTGCAAAGCATCATGCAGTGCATTGGGTGAAGCTGTTGCCCCGTCGCTTCTGTGGCTCCTTGGGCCTGGGGGGCTGCTATCTTACCCGGACGTCCTGGCCTCTTTGGTAGCTCAAGCCTTCTAGAAAGTCAGCGTTGCCAGAAAACCCTGAACTGATTTCAGCTCTTCCTCTTAGGTAGCTTTGGTGTGGTCCTGCCTGGCACTCAGGGAGTTCCCTTCTGATTCGGAGGAAAGTCTTAGGACAGATATGGAACATTAATGACAAAATCAACAAGTCTCATTTCTAGTCATCGTGTACCTGACTCATCTCCCTGTGCATTGTGCTCCCAAGAACCACCACTGGAAAGCTTTTTCTCATTGACACAGACATTCAAGGAGCATTTTTTCATGTTTCACAGTCATTCATTTTCCTGGGTCATAAAATATTCTTTTCTAGATGCAGTTTGACCAAGGAAATGAGAGGGGAATAGTCATTCATCCAGTAAATACGTACTGAGTACTCACTGAGTGTCACAGACAATATTTAGATGGGGATGTGGCAATGAACAGAAGAGACACTGAGGGTCTCTTCCCCCACAACATTTCCAATCTAGCAGGGGAGCCAAACAACAAAGAAATAACTACATGAGCACATATGGAGTTAAAAGTCACAGGTGCCATAAGGAAGCTTGCAGGGAGAGACCACGATAGGGAAACTGAATTTAAGAGGATGGGATCAGGAAAGATGCTCAGGGAGAAATGGCCTGCTGGGACCCGCAGGATGAAAAGAGCTGGGGGACAGTGCTCCAGGGGGAGGTGACAGCATGCATGGGAGTCCCAAGGTGTTACCTATGGGGAAACAAAAGAAGGCCAGTGTGGCTGCAGCAGCAGAAACAGAAGGAAGAATGGCACAAAGGGAGGTTGGAAAAGAGGGTGGGGCCGTGTTAAGACACTTAGATTTTATTTACATGCAGTAGGATGCCTTCGAAGAAATTAAAGCTGGGGCATCATATGATCTGATTTGTGCTTTTAAAAGATTGCTCTGGATGGAGAAGGGACTGGCCGGGAGCAGAGTGGAAGTCAGGAAACCACTGAGGTCATCGGAGTTGTCTACCTTGTTGATTATTGAAGTCATATGGCAACTTGAATTGGAGGGCTGGGAGCAGGTGGCTTGGAGGTATATTTTGAAGAGAGACTTGACAGGGATTAGTCATGGACTGGGTGTGAAGGTGAGAGAAGAGGAAGGGTCAGGATGACCTTAAGGTTTACAGCTTGGGCAACAGGTAGATGCGGGTGAGAAGAGGAGTGGATTTTGGAGAGAGATGGATGGATTTTGTGAGACATCTAGAACAAATAGAAGTGGGTCTGGAGCTTAAATGAGAGATCTGGGCTGGAGACAAATTGGAAAGTATTTGGGGAATAGAAGAATTTAAAGTCCTGAGGATGGAGTATAATGGGAAAGGGCTTCGGGTCCGAGCATTAAGTTTAGGGCAACAGTATTTGGAGACCAGGAAGAGGATGAGGAGGCCCCAGGGATCTACAAAGAACTAGCCAGAGAATTAGAAGGAAAACAAGGAGAGAGCACCAAGGAATGCAAGTTTCAAGAGAGGAGAGGGATTGGTTATGCTTAATGCTGGTGAGAGATCAAATGAGATGAGAATGGAAAACTGTCTCTAAGAGCAGTGGTTTTCAACTGGGGGCGATCTTGCCCCACAAGGATGCTTACAATGTCTGGAGACATTTTTTTTTTAAGATTTTTATTTATTTATTTATTTATTTATTTTTGGCTGTGTCAGGTCTTAGTTGTGGCACGCGGGATCTTTTGTTGTGGTGTGTGGGCTCCTCTCTAGTTGTGGCGCGCAGGCTCCAGGGCGTGAGGGCTCTGTACTTGTGGTGCACGGGTTCCAGAGCACGTGGGCTCTGTAGTTTGCGGCATGCAGGCTCTCTAGTTGAGGCGTAGAGCTCAGTAGTTGTGGCGCTCGGGCTTAGTTGTCCCACGGCATGCAGGATCTTAGTTCCCTGACCAGGGATCGACCCCGGCATTGTAAGGTGGATTCTTTACCACTGGACCACCAGGGAAGTCCCTGGAGACATTTTTGGTTGTCACAACTTGGGAGTGCTACCAGCCACTAACCACATCCTATAATGAACAGGACAGCCCGCCACAACAAGAGTGATCGACCCTCAAATGTCAGTATGCCAAGGCTGGGAAATCCTGCCCTGAAAGTAAAGGTCGTTGGAGATGAATGGAAGTCTGGACTCAGCTCTCACACTCAGAGCCACCCCTGCCTGTCCTGGAGTCTTACTTAATGGATGTGGAGGAAGGGGGCCCCAGAGGGCTCAGCCCTGCACACTCTGTCAAGCCCTGCTTCCCAAACGATCGCCAGCCTACATTACAGGTAGAATTTTTTCTCACTCGCCCTGGCAGTTAGACCACAGAGGAAAAGGCATACTTGGGAGCCTGCAATAAAATAATAGGAAAAGTATGTTCCGTGAGACTACCTTATGACCTAAACCCACCATCATTGGACTTCCAGAATCCACACTGCAGTATGAACCTACCAGAAGGGAGAGAAGTGAGTGTCCTAGGCTGTTTAGGTTGTGTGTCAGTAGCCAGGGACAGAGAATAAGGGAAACAACCGATTCAGAAGGCAAACCACTTCCAAATACATTTCTCCTCTGCACACTGTAAATAATTAACATCCTCCTCCCTGCCACAAGAGTTTCCTTCTAAAATGAAATCTGACCTTGTCATTTTCTGCTTAAAAGCCTGGTCCCCTTAGCATGGTCCTCTGCCTTCTCCCCTCCAGCCCTCCCCACCTCTGTTCCTCTCAGTTTGGAAGCTTCTAGTCATTACTCTTTAGAGTTCAGCTCAAATGTGACTTCTCTTCTTTGGACTCTCCTGGGCACCCCACTCCCTACCCACTGGCAGCAAGAATTCTGGTCTGTGGCTTCTAGATCATGCTGGCTCGTGCTAGCTCACAGTTATACCCTGAGCTCCACGAAGACAAGGGTTGTCGTCTTCATCACCATTCCCCAGCAGCTAGGACAGAACCAGCACATAGCAGCCACTCACAAAACGGTTGTTGAATGAATGAGTGAAAGCCACGGACTTTATTTTTTCCTTCTAGCAGTGACAATTTTGGAGTGAGCGCTATCAATGAAAATGCATTTGTGGCCATTAAGCTAACAGTTATGAATCAGAGTTCCTTATATATATATATATTTTTTTTTTTTTCCTTTAATCTGAGGCCTACAGCTTTACGAGCTTTTTCTTCCAGTCCATCTTTGTAAGTTGACTATGTCAGCATCGTAAATAGGAACGCATTTTCTGCAGAGAAAGCTGAAATGCTGGTGGGCTCAATCTATTCTGAGACTTTGAGGCTTATGCATTCAGACCAGGGTTATCTGGGTCACCACTCAGCTCCCGTCTCACACACACACACACACACACACACACACACACACACACACACCCCTCCATCCAGGCCGAAGCAGGGGATTGAAGTAATTTCTTTTCTTTTTCCATTTGTCCCTGGAAACCTCCGAACCACATGAGGCAAGAATGCCTCTCTCACTAAGGTGACCAGAGCTGGAAGTTTTCCGCTGGGTGCCCTCTACCTGGTGGCACAAGGGCCCCCACTAAGCAGAGTTTCAGAAGGACTCCGGAGACTCAGCGTCGGCTGGTAGCTCAGCCCAGCGCTCTCTTTATTCTCATTTTGTGGTGCCGTTGTTTCCCAGACACATCAGGGGCCTAAGCTGCAGCTCCCAAGAACCTCTTAATCTCAAGTTTTTCTCTCCTATCTGTGGCAGGACTCCGCAGGGCAGCACTGCATTGTTTAAAAAAAAAGAAAACAGTGTGATTTCTCGGGCCCAGAGAGCACCTCCAGGTGCACCTCCACAGGGCCCCACCAAGGCCCTGCCCCCATTAGAGTCATGAAGCTCTTTGCATCAAGTCACATCAGCACCACCCAAGCAGCAAAGACAAAGAGAAGCCAGTGTCTGAGCAGGTTGTACTTGTTATGTGGTCGATACGTGCGTTCTTTCTTCTGCCAAGGTGCCCATCCCTCTGATGCTCTGCCAGAATTTCAAGGTGAAAATCCCAACCCAGGAAGGAGGAACTTAGGCCGATCAGTTGTAGCATGCCCTCAGAGGACACGGGCAGTGAGCCCACACCTGCAAAGCTGAGTTGGCCATTTGCGATGCAGGAACAAATCTCAACACCCAGCCTCCAGGACTGGTCCAGCCTGGACAGTCTCCAAAAGTCAGGCTTAGGGAGTTCTAACTCAGAGGCCTTTGGTGTTGCCTCAGGTCCAGTGCTCTTCCTCCTGGATTCACTGCAGTCGTTTTTAGGGGTCAGCTTCCATTACAAGATCAAGAGGGACCAGAAAAAGTGGCATCTCTAGTGGCCTTCCAGGTGTCTGTCTCCGCAGCTCCCCCCCAGAGACACGAATGTGGAGTCATACGCAGTTTCTAAATGTTCAGCCTTGAGTAGAAAGGGGGAAAAAGAAAAAGGAAATGTCATTTTCTGGGGGAGGAAGTTTAGAAGTAGAGGATGTGTTGTGCTTTGTTTTTTAAAAATCTTCATTGATTTATGTAAAGCAAAGGGGAGTTTATAGACCAGCGGTTTCCAACTAAGGCCAGTTTTGCCCCCCAGGGGTCATCTGGCAACGTCTGGAGGTATTTTCGATTGTCACCACTGGCAAGGGGTTGTTTGCTATGGCATCCAGTGCGCAGAGACCAGGAGTGCTGCTAAACATCCCGTGATGCCCAGGACAGCCCCACAGCAGAGAATTACCCAGCCCGAAACGCCAACTGTGGCAAAGTCGAGAAACTCTGCTGTAGGCCAGTCCAAGGACAGGAAATGCAGGAAAACCTATTAGAAGCAAGACTCATCAATTTCTTTCGTTTGCATTTATTAAGTGCTTACTGTGTACCAGGCTCTGTGCTAGGTACTGGGGCTACAAAGGCCATAATCGTGTCTGGTCTCCACTACCCTTTGAACTGGATCCTTTCTTTTTTTTTTTTAAGAAAAAAAGGAAATTCCTCTTTCTCTTCATTTTGCAAGATGTAAAAGAGGTCTCCATTTTACCAGTGTTAAATAAAGCATAATAATTCTAATGGAGAAATTAGGGAAATTTACAACGTTTTGAACTCGGATAGCAATGAAGGAGAATGTGAGACTGTCTCAGAAGCAAGTACCCCTGAAGTGGTATGGTTGAAGGTAGGAGAGTACCAGGCAAGTTTTTAGGCAGGATTTGATTTAGAGCTTTCCCTTTGAGTTGGGTGACTAGGGGACTCTTTTGGAACTCAGCCTCCAGGCCCCCTGGATTATAGAGTTTTCCTGAACTAAGGAATCCTTACAAGCCAGTTCATTGGTCACACCCGATCTAAATATCTGCTGAATTCTCTCTTAAGGGAGAGAGAAGCGAACAAAGAGATACATCTAACTTTTCCAGTAACTGTCAAGGGTAAGAGATTAAATGCTGTTTGCTAAGTACAACAGGCCCCAGAAAGGGAACAGAGAGATGAAATGAGTAAATATTGTCATACTCAGCTGTACCCTTCAGTACAAAGTGCTTCATCCAAACCACTCTGTTCCCTCAAATTAAGAATATTTTCATGTCGGTCTATATCTTGATGGTTGAGGGTGGTCAAAATTTTCAGTTATCCAAAAAAAAAAAAATTTCAGTTATCTCCAAATGGCCAGATTTAACACAGCTGCCTCCTGCTGGGGTCCACTGTGGAGTTCAGTTTGTTGTTGTGCTGTTATTGTCATTTTTTTTTTCCCTTTTCCCTCCGTCCATCTGCTTCTTTCTGAGAATAACGCAGCTGTTTGGTGATGGGTTCCAATTTGGCGGCGCTGGGCACCTCTGGGATAATAAGAACTGTCTGCGCCCACTGGTGTGGGGCGAAGCCTCCACCACCAAAGTGCTCCCCAGTGATAGCCTCCAAAGCTGGCACAGAAAGCCTGCAAGGAGATAGTCAGTGGAAGGGTCTCCAGTAGCGGCTGCATCGCAGGGCCCTGCGCCTCTCCCTTCGCAGGGTCACCATGAGGCCAGTGCTATTAGAGAGGGAAGCACGTGGTGGCCTCTGGAAGTGGCCGGAGCAATAGATGAGAAGGAAAGCCATTGGAAGAAGCACTTTTTTTTTTATTGGCTGCATTGGGTCTTCATTGCTGCACACGGGCTTTCTCTAGTTGCGGTGAGTGGGGGCTACTTTTCTTTGCGGTGCACGGGCTTCTCATTGCGGTGGCTTCTCTTTGTTGAGGAGCATGGGCTCTAGGCACACGGGCTTCAGTAGTTGTGGCACGCAGGCTCAGTAGTTGTGGCTCGCGGGCTCAGTAGTTGTGGCTCGCGGGCTCAGTAGTTGTGGTGCATGGGTTTAGTTGCTCTGCGGCATGTGAGATCTTCTCGGACCAGGGCACGAACCCGTGTCCCCTGCATCAGCAGGCAGACGGACTCTCAACCACTGTGCCACCAGGGAAGCCCAGCAGGCGGATTCTTAACCACTGCACCACCAGGGAAGTCCCAAGTTGGGCATTGTTAAAGTTGGTGTTTATGGGGCTTATAATTAAACATAACGCATACGTGACATTATTTTATAAAAATGAGCTCACACAATGCAACTTTGCAACATGCATTTTCTCAATAATGATATAAGCTTGCCGTCTTTCTGGGGCAGTACAGGTCTCTCTAGCAGACTTCATAATGACTGTATGATGTGCCAGTGTATGATTATGCCATTCTCCATTTGGTCTACATTTAGAGTGTTTCCATTCTTTTGCTATTATAGTACTTCAGGCAACACCCTCATGCTATATATTTTTTTGGCATAGTTTTAATATTTCTGTAGAATAAGTTCTAAAAGTGAAATCGTGTCAGTGGTCATGTGGGTTTAAATCTTTTTAGATATAGCCAAATTGCCCCCCACTCCAAAGCTATATTAAATGACTCTCTGATCCACACTTGTGTGGGAACACACTGAATTTTGAAGAAGTGAGATTGGAAAGGCAGTGTACTGAGTGAGAGCAAAGGTGGTGAAAAGGTAGGGAATTCCAGTGCACGTTCAAGGGTCAGTGAGTAACCGGGGCAGAAAAGAAGAGCCTCCAATGTCAAGCCAAGGAATTTGGCTTTTATTCTGCAAGTAGCTGAGAACTTTCAAAGCAGGGTCACCAGCCACCTTGCAAGGCGTCTCAATTTGTGACCACACCAGAGAAACTGACTTTCTCGGGGGGGCGGGGGGGCGGTGGTGAGGGCAGACCGCTGAACACCGAGAGGTTTAGAACCCTGTAACTCATCAACTTACTTGTCTCCTTCTTCTGCTACCTCTTTTCGTGAACAAATCACCTTCAGCCATATTGGCAGCAATAAAACTTTGTTAATGAAAAGAAACTTTTGGAAATAACAGGGCACTAAACAGTAGTCCAGTCTTCAACAACCCTGGCTGCGTCATTTTTAGACCAATAACAAATAGGTACTCTCTTTCAGTTCTCATTTCTTCCAAGTAAAAGAAAGCTGGGTCACCAAGTCTTACTGAAATACCACGCCTAGTGCTGGTGTTTAAAACCACACTGTTCTTTTGGCCTGATCACGTGGAGCTACTGCAATGTTGTGAGCAAAGCCAGTTTTTATTGGGAGTACTAGGAAAACGGTAGTGCCCAACTCCATCCTAGAGAAAGGATTTTTGTTTTTTAATTTTTCAAGGGGAAAAATAACCAACTTAAACTGCTGCAATAATTTGCATGAATGAGGTTCCCCAGAGCTCGGTACCCAGAATAGCAGTTCCAAATCTTACCAATTGGATTGGGTAGTGAAATGCCAAACCATGTCAGTCAAACAAAACTGAGGCAAATGAATTCCTAAATATCAGATCAAAACCAGAGATTCTAAGTCTCTGCCAGGAGTGGAGTTGCTGATTGTGGTGCTGGGTCATTGAGTCAATAGAAAGAGCCTTTGGGGAAATGGCCCCATGTCCCAAAAGGGAGGATTCAACCAAGCAAAACATCCATTGAAGGGAGAAACAATTGGGCTTGTTGAAGAGGGATCTGTGCGAAAGATAACCTCTAGAACTCACGGATGGGGATTCCCAGCCCGTGCTTTCCTTGAGTAGATGGAGCTCAACCCTAATGTACTAAGGGGCTCAGGCTTTGGGAGGCCTCCCAGGTGATCACAGCCATTGCACTTCATCAGCACCAATGATGATGCACCACCTTGAATCTCTTCCTCCGTTCAAATGAGTGGTTGGATATGGAGAGATGAGATGAGATGCCATGAGATGATGTGATGAAAGGCAAAGCATTAATATGCACAGTACTGGCACACAGTTAGCATTTAATAAATGTTCCCTTCTCCCTGCTTTGACACTGGCATTGAGATCTGCAGATGTGTCACTGGGATGGTTGCTCAGTAGAAACCAAGTGTCTTTGTTTCTTAAGATTTTTTTTTTTGATGTGGACCATTTTTTTTAAGTCTTTATTGAATTTGTTACAATATTGCTTCTGTTTTTTATGTTTTGGTTTTTTGCCCATGAGGCATGTGGGATCGTAGCTCCCCGACCAGGGATTGAACCTGCATCCCCTACATTGGAAGGCAAAGCCAGGGAAGTCCCCCAAGTGTCTTTGGAAAGTGGCTGCCATGAGTGGGGCTCTGGGAGTTTGTTTGCATATTGCTTTTTACTTGTTGGCATGAATGCAGAAGAGAAGCACAGGGTTGGTTTCAATCACTCCAGTCCACAAGATGACAGAATTTGCTGCAGGTACAGCAAGATCCTTCAGAAAATGGAGCCATTTGTACTGCTGAGACTTTTAAAAAAATGTGTTCGTATTGCTTCTGTTATTGTTTAACCTGAATTCAGACTGGCATGTGCCTCTTATACTTCACCCCTAAGAAACCTTAGAGGCTGATTTACTGTTTGTTGTGCCAACCTGGGGCAGTCTGTAGCACTGGAGTCCCAGGACGCTACCCAAGGCAGTTTGGGCATTTTATCAACTGTCTACCACAAGCCATTTACCAGGTGTATTTTAGAAGAATAATAGTTAAGACTTTAAAAGAAGGAAGCGGGATCCAAAGGAAAGGCTTTCAGCCAGAAGTGAACAGATATAACCAAGCTCTTCTTCAGTCCCATCTCATGGAGAACCTCCATCTGTACGTTCAAGAAAACAGGCATTAAATCCACAGCTTGCCACCTACATCAGCCCCTGCTATTTTTTGCCTTATTAGAACACCAGGACTTCCTGTCCCTTAGAGCAGAGTTCCCGAATCAGATTAGAATCACCTTAGGAGCTTAAAAAAGTGCAGATGCCTGGGACCCTCTCTGGACCTACCAAGCCAGGTGCAGTAAGGTGGGACCCAAGGATCTGTGTATGAATGCATCACGTTTGGGGAAAGACCTCAGAGGAGAGCTTCCCAACCTTTTTCATGCCATGATGCACATAGAAAATGATTGGTTTTGATTGGCATGTCAGGGAGCTCCTGGTCACAGAGGACCACCTCCCAGGGTCAGGAGGCCCAGTCTGCTCACCCAGGGGCCAAGGGGACCCGGACCTTGTCACACCTCTTTATCCATTCAAGGTAGGGAAGCTCTGTCTAAGCAAGCTCGATTTACCGTGTTCACATTTTAAAACCATTTTATTGTTACTTAATTTTGTAGAGGCGAAAGGAAACAGCAATGTAAGCCTGGAAGACTGCCCAATCCCCTACCGAGGGAGGGGTCAATACCTTTGATTTTCATTCCATCTGTTGAGAATCTGATACCATCTGTCATCTGTAGAGTCATACTCAATGCCTTCCTTGCCAGCCAACAGTGTTTTTATAATATACATTTGTGCAGTTTTCTCCTAAGTTGCTGCTGCGTTGGGGGCTGGCTTAGGATCGACCCTCATCCAAATTTATTTTCTTTCATTGAAGACTGTAATCAGTGTCCATCAGATCCTCTGGCTAGATCTTGCCCAAGCCCTTTCCCAACTAGCTCTAAGAATCTAGGGCTGCGACTCTGGGATGATGGAAGTGATATTTTTTTCTCTTGAGAAATAAGACCTGACCTAGTGATTCTCTCCTCCACTTCTATTTTTTCAGACTCCAAGTACAACTGTTCAGCTTCTGCTCCAAAAATATCCAGGAAAGAATAGGTGCTATTTAGTGGCTTGTCTTCATCATTTTTTTAATTGTTAAGGGACCCAAAGAAAGACATAGAATTATCAGCTCATTAACTTGGGCCTTATACGTTTCAACAGATTTCTCACAGAATTGCTAAACCTGACTTTAGAGGGACAGGAACTAACTTTTGAGAAAAAGAAAGGTCATTGCTAAGTTATTTTATTCAGTTATATCATTTAATGCTAACCATTCAATAGAATAGAGATTGTTTCCATTTTATAGATAGGGAAACTGAGGCTCAGAGAGTCTAAGTAGCTTGTTGACGTTTCAGGAAGCCTTGATTCAAACCCCAAAGGTTGTGCTTCTCCTCCCCCACCAAGCTGGCCCCTTCAGGCAAAGCTGAAGTTACAAACACTGTTGTCTGTCTTTATAAAGCACTCTAGGAAATTTGTTTCCTCCTAAAATGTAATTCGTTGACCCGGAGTCTCACTGACCATATGAATGGAGGATCTTAGGGAAGGACAGAGTAAGTAAGAGGAAGGGCCTTTCCAGTCCCTTGGTTACCCTCCTTAGGTTTAATGATCTGATGGAAGTCGACTCCCCATCTTTTAGGAAAGTTTTCCTCCTTGTGAACATTCTAGAATATAGTGGGTTGGCCAAAACAAACCTGGTCTGGAAAAAACAAAACGTGGCCATCCCACAGCAGAGTAATACAGGAACCCGTTAAAGAAAAAATAAAAGTCATAGCCCCCAAAGAATACACCCACAGACACCAGTTTAGGAAACATTCCTTTTCTCATTTTTATCATCCCCTCAGCAGTCTTGGAGTTAAATAACTTGCCCAGGTTCACACAGGTAGTAGTCGCTGGAGCAGAAATTCAAACCCACGCGTGTCTCATTGCAAAGCTTTTTTGGTCCCCCACTCAGTTCTGCTCCACAGAACCCCGGGCCCCACAGAGGTGCTTCTGAGCCCAGTAAACAGTGACATATATTGTGTCAAACAGTGAAGGTTGAAACAGTCCAAGGAATCCACTCATCGTTTTTACCTTCTTTATATGTTGGGATTCCAAATAATAATTATATCTGGGAAGACAAAATGAGTTCTAAAGCTAAGATCAGTTTGAAATCTATTCCAGCTTTAAAAATGGAAATCCTTTATTGCCTTCAAATACAGAGTGATTGGCTTATTGACTATCTCTATCCCAGTTTCTGTTCAACAAGTTGGAGGTCCAAGTTTCCCAAAACAATACCATACATGAGGAGCAAACTAGATTCAGGGACAGTTAATCCAGTGCTGATCACCGTTGCCATGTTGCAACTGATCGAGAATATTTCTTAGTCTGTTATCAGCTTTTTAAAAAAAATTTTTTTAATTGATTGATTGATTGACGGATTGGCTGCGTTGGGTCTTCGTTGCTGCACATGGGCTTTCTCTAGCTGCCGCGAGCGAGGGAGCAACTCTTCGTTGCGATGCGAGGGCTTCTCATTGCGGTGGCTTCTCTTGTTGCGGAGCATGGGCTCTAGGTGCGCAGACTTCAGTAGTTGTGGCACGTGGGCTTCAGTAGTTGTGGCTCGCGGGCTCTAGAGCGCAGGCTCAGTAGTTGTGGCGCACGGGCTTAGTTGCTGCGCGGCATGTGGGACCTTCCCGGAACAGGTCTCGAATCCATATCCCCTGCATTGGCAGGTGGCTTCTTAACCACTGCGCCACCAGGGAAGCCCCCTGTTATCAGCTTTTGATTTCAGAAACTTACACTATCTGTGGGCAAAATTGTATATCCTCAGTATGGATATATGATACGGTTATTAATGCTTCATAGCCTGTGTCCAAACAGCACAGCTAAGATCAGAGTGAGCAGGGACAGTCCACAACACGAAGTCCCAGCTCAGAGTCTGCCAACGAGCCAGGTCCTAACCGCCCTCCTTTCTGGGGAGAGATTGGCTCCCTGGCTATTAGGACGCTGGTGCCTAGCCTCTCACTGTCACACAACATAAGGCGGGGTTCTCTCCAGTGGGTCTTTGAATAACTTTATTGGTTTTGATTAGAGGTGATCTTGAAAATATAGTCATATCTGTGCCAAAAGGAACAGAGTAGCTTCATGTAACAGGATATTAGGGAGCCGCCTCTTGTTGCTCTGAAATTGGGAGCCAGGCCCAAAGCTGGGGACAAAGAGGAGTTACAACGCCACATTCCCCGGGCAGCCGCTCATCACTGAGGCCAGGGACTCCCCAGGGCTGGCCCAGACAGCCCAGCTGGCCCTTTCGCCATGGCACCCATCATCCATCTCCTCTCCATTCCTAGTCTGTATTTGAAGATGGGGGAGGGGAGTTCTCAGAATCATTGGGGGTACACTTATTGCCTAACCCCAAAGCCATGTGACAGGAGAATTCCAAGAGAATTAATTACAGAAACTGGAGCATCTGCAAAAGAAAAAAAAAGGCTGACTATTTGCTGAGCTGGGAACCTGCAGGTCCACACGCAGCTCCACCATCCAGGGAGACTGGGGCGAGGCTGCAAAGTGGCCCCAGGACTTCATAGGGGAACACAGAGATTGATTGATGCCTGCTGCCCATATGGAGATTTCTGAAGGAGGAGGCTTGTGGAAGGAGCCCATGGCAAGGGCTCAGATGGAGCTGTGGAGAGTGAGTCTGGGAGTAGGATGGGGACGTTCCTTTGGACATTATACGAAATGAAGATAATAATGTACTACTTTAGAGGTTTGTAGTCAGGAGAATTCCAGGATGTTTGCCCTGAAACCCACAAATTCTCCAATTCTCTGATACCAACCCGGTGTCAACAATTCACTTCAGTTCTGACACTACCTGGCTTTAGCATCACATAGCACAAGTTCAAGGACTCAGTCCCACAAGACCACTCCCACTTCAGATGCCAGTCACAAGTCCAGGGCCACCACATTAACCAGTATTAACTAGTATTAACTCCTTCCCACAAAGTCAACCTCATGTTCGAGAATTTGCTGGGAAGGCTCACAGAAATCAGGAAACCACTTGACTTATGTTTAACAAACAAACATTTGCTAGTTTTTTAGAAAGAGTGCAATTCAGGAACAGCCAAAAGGAAACGATGCACAGGGCAAAGGATGAGGGAGGGAGGTACAAGGTTGCACGTCCTCTCCAGGCATGCCCACTGCACCCCCCCCCCCCCCCGCCCCAGCACAGTGATGTGTTCACCAACCTGGAAGCTCTCCAGATCTCACTGTCAAGAATTTGTATATTTCAATCGCCAGCCTCCCTCTTCTCCCTTCCCCAGAGGTCAGCGGTCTAAGCCCTTGATCTTTCTGGGGACCAGCCCCATTGTGAGGCTATCTAAGGGCTGCACCCTACGTCACCTCACATATATTTCTTATACCACAAAGATTAAATGAGAGAGCATATCTGAAGTGCTCGACCCGGGCTCTGGTACCCAGCAAGCATTTGATGACCATTAGCTAGTGCGGCGACTTCCCCCTCCTTCCATCCTCCACTTTCTCCTGACCACCTCTCTCAGGGTTCTCTTCTGCCTTCATCTCCTCCCTGCCCCCCCTAAAAGGCATCACCAGTGGTCACCCTCAGGGCTAGAGGCTGCTGACTATTCAATGGTTTTGTGGTTTGTACTCAAATTTTCCATTTTAATCTTCCTCTTCTTCAGGTAGAGAGTTTTGAGTTCTCCCGGCCCTGAATTAGAACCGAGAAGGGCTCAGAACACCCACCAAAACACTCCCCCCACCCAGCCACCTTTTTCTCTGCCTTTCTACATGTCAGACACACCTTCTGAGTCAAGCTCCTTTAAGAGTTGCTTTGCAGAGGACTAACAGATCACTCCGTGTTTGCAGTACACGCTAGTGCCAAGAGCAAATGCTTTAAAAATAGCACTTTAGGTATTAACTGCTAACAAAGCAAGAATTGGCTGCTTCTGGCTACAATTTGCATTTGGGATTTTTTTTTTTTTTAAGTTGATGCATAGCAGGTGACCTTTTAAGTAAAGTTTTTGGCCAGTTCTCAAGTGCACTGTGATGAAAGCTCCTTAGTGCTGTTGGCTTTTTTTTTTTTAACACCTTTATGAGACCTAGCTCACATATTATACAGTTCACCCACTTAAAGTGTAGAATTCAGTGGATTTTAGTACTTTCACAGATGTGGGTAACCATCACCACAGTCAAATTTAAAACATGTTCATCAACCCAGTAAAGATACCCTGTACGAATTTTTTTTTTTTTGGCTGTGTTGGGTCTCCGTTGCTGCGCGCGGGCTTTCTCTAGTTGCTGAGAGCAGGGTTGCGGTGCGTGGGCTTCTTATTGCAGTGGCTTCTCTAGTTGCGGAGCACGGGCACTAGGTGAGCGGGCTCAGTAGTTGTGGCTCATGGGCTCTAGAGCGCAGGCTCAGTAGTTTTGGCGCACTGGCTTAGTTGCTCCGCAAGTATGTGGGATCTTCCTGGACCAGGGCTCAAACCCGTGTCCCCTGCATTGGCAGGCGGATTCTTAACCTCTGCGCCACCAGGGAAGTCCCAGGGACCCTGTATGCTTTAGCTATCATACCCCCTATTCTTTTATCCTCAATCCCACCCCAGCCCTAGGCAATCACTAATCTTCCTATCTCTAGATTTCCCTGTTCTAGATGCTTCATATGAACGGGATCCTTTAATATGTGGTCTGTTGGGACTAGCTTCTTTGAAAGCGCTTTAATTTTTATGCGTATCCCTTTTAGGATTCAGGTTTAAGAAATGTTGGTCCAAATTTGCGGCTAAATTTTAGCTGGTTGAAACGGCCATTCATTGAAGGGGAATGAGAATAGTACCACCTTGGAGTCATCAGGAAAAGTTCCTGAATGCAGGAAAAAATCTGATATTTTTCAGATTGGTTAGTTCATCTCTATTTGAGGGCTGAGCATTATGGTTACATAATATAGCAATTCCTAGCCAGTTACTGCTTAGCCCTTTTTCATTTAACATTTATCAAAGACTTCTAATTTCAGTTAACAGGGCACGCCCCTGTTGGCTATAGTCCTTTGTGGTTCAAATTGAAAGCGTAATTAATCACGGAGACTTTATATCTCAGTGAACATTGGCTAATAATATTGCCTCTGAGATGCAAGCTGCGCTCCAGCCAGGTTGAGATCTCCTGCGGGTTTCTCCTGGCACCTCCCGGGTGTGAGACTGATCCTGACAAACCCAGGGACACAGTTCCGCATGGGCTGCACTAATCAAAGCCCTTAGCGTCACCTTTGCTCTGCTTTGTCCAAGTGCGAGATGGATGAAATTTGAAGGTGTGACTGACCCCGGGGAGAGGAAAGAGGAAGCCTTCTAAAGAAGATACGCCCGCACGGAAGGAAGTGTGACCAGCGAGGTCCATCTGGCCCCGGGGAGAAGCCCTGGCACCAGCGCGGCTCCCTCCATAAAGATGGGCTTTAATGACAAAGGTCCAAGTTGCCATCTGCCAAGCCTGGGGAGCACCGATAGGATCCAGAGCCAGAGCTCTCACTGGGGGTGAATTTAGAAGCCCCCCAGCTGGAGGAACTTGCAGCCTGGTGCGTTCCCAGCTAGCCAGCTGCTGGGCAGAGCCCTCAAGGCAAGAGCATTGACCGAGTAGGTGAACAAGCTGTGGAAGAGTTACAGGGTGATCTAGAAGACTTCCCTTGTGAAAACCTCTCTGACTTGGTGTTAGAGGTTGGCCTGGTTCCCCACAAAAAGATATGTTGAGGTCCTGACCCCCAGTACCTGAGAGTGTGACCTTACTTGGAAATACGGTCTTTACGGAGGTAATCAAATGAAAATGAGGTTCAGTGCGCTCTAATCCAATATGATTGTGTCCTTACGAAAGGGGGAAATTTAGAGACAGAGACAGACATGCACAGAAGGAAGACGATGTGAAGACACACGGGGAGGACGCCATGTGACTGGGGTGTACATCTACAAGTCAAGGAACACCAGAATTCCCAGCAAACCAAACCACCAGAATTAGCAAAGAGGCATGGAACAGATTCTCCTTTACAAGCCCCAGAAGGAACCTGCTCTACTGACACCTTGATCTGAGACTTCTAGCCTCCAGAACTGTGAGACAATAAATTTCTGTTAAGCCACGCAGTTTGTGGGTGGCTAATTCAAAGTGGCTGTTAAGTGGGTGTTATGATAGCTCTAGCAAACTTATACAGCTAGGCTCCCCGTTAGGGAAACAAGCTCCACCCTGGCTTGGATGATGACTGGAAGGAAAGGATTGCATTTATCTCTGTGTCGTTCTCAACTCTTCAGGAAGAAAGATTTTATATAACGCCTGAGATGCTCGAAGTTGTCGGGCTTCAAGGCTGGCCCATCCTGACATGGGGAGATAGCTGCCCAGTGTGTCCACCTGCCAGGGAAGCTCCCAGCTTGGATGGACCAGCTCCTTTGTGTGCCCCTATGTGGTTCCAGAACCTTGGTGAAATCAGTAAAATTCCTTCCTTTAAGGGAGCAGCCTACAGTAGGGCAATCTGCTTTGCTCTCTGCTTTGTCAACTTGGAACAGTGTTCCTGAAACATAAGAGAAAGAGGGAAAGGAATTGATTCTAAGATTGAAGACTATCATTTGTCCTTGGCCCAGAACCTAGTCATGAGAGTCCAATAAGCAAAAACCCTTTTCTTGGGATTTCTTCCACCACCATATTTAATGGACACTGACAGGTAGCAGCCTCCAGAAAATGGAAATGCCCACCCTGCCTCTCACTGACACAAGAACTCCAGCATTATGGTGGGCAGCCATATTTTTTGGCACTTATTTTTCTATACACTCAACCACAGGATAACAATAAAGTAAAAATAATCCTACAGCGCTTAAGATATTCCTGCTGCCTTTCTTCTGAGGAGCTAAGTGAGATTTGAGGAAATTGAAATCTCTTAAGGATGTTTCAGTATCAGGTGCTTCTTAAAGCCCTGGGATATCTCCTGTATATCATGCATCACCTATTGGGTGTTGGGCTGGGGACTTCACCGACATTATCCAATTTAAGCCTTGCAACAGTCCCACAAGGGAATTAGTATTAACACCATCCTGCAGATGAGGAGACTGAAGCCCCCTCTGACAGATTGTGCCAGAACTTCAGATGAGAATCCACGTGGTCTAGGAGCAGGGAGCCCAGGTCTGGGAGTCAGGTTGACCTGAGCCTGAGGCCTGGAGAACTGTGGGTAAGTCAGCAATCACCTCTGAGCTTCAGGCTCCGCGTGTGGAGCACAGAGATGACATTTGCACCTTATGGTAGTGGTTAAACCTTGGCTGTATGTTTGGATCACCTGGGGAGCTTTTGAAATCCTGGAGGCACAGACCCCACCCAAGACTGATTTGATCAGAAGCATTGGGGATTTAACCATACTCCTCACCCCCAGAGGTTTCTTTCACAGTTCTGGAGGACAGAAGTTCTTAGTGACGGTGAGGCTCTAGGGAAGAATCCTTTCTTGCCTCTTCTGGCTTCTGGCAGCTCCAGGAGTTCTGTGGTTTGTAGCTGCATATCTCCAACCTCTGCCTCCAACTTCACATGGCCTCCTTTCTGTGTCTTCTTTTCTGTCCCTTATCAGGACACTTGTTATTGGATTTAGGGCCCACCCTCTTAATCTAGGATGAGCTCGTCTCCGGAGCCTTAGTTTCATTACATCTGCAAAGACCTTTTTTCCCAAAGAAGATCTCATTCATAGGTACTAGGGATGAGGACTTGGACATATCTTTTGGTGTGGGGGGGTCACCAACCCACTACAGAGAACTTTCACTGTGTTTTCTGATTGCACCGGGTTGGGATCCAGCAAGAGTTTGGAGATGCATAATCTCTCAGTCACACTAAAGTCAAATTTTATGTCCTTTTAAATTAGGCCAGGGCTTCCCTGGTGGCGCAGTGGTTAAGAATCCGCCTGCCAACGCAGGGCACACGGGTTCGAGCCCTGGTCCGGGAAGATCCCACGTGCTGCGGAGCAGCTAAGCCCGTGTGCCACAACTACCGAAGCCTGCGCTCTAGAGCCCTCGAGCCGCGGCTACTGAGCCTGTGTGCCACAACTACTGAAGCCCGCGCGCC
The DNA here is from genome assembly GCF_963924675.1 of Phocoena phocoena. NCBI lineage: Eukaryota > Metazoa > Chordata > Mammalia > Artiodactyla > Phocoenidae > Phocoena > Phocoena phocoena. The sequence continues at coordinate 13,524,480 of NC_089237.1, forward strand.
TAGAGCCCATGCTCTGCAGCAAGAGAAACCACTGCAATGAGAAGACTGTGCACCGCAACAAAGAGTAGCCCCCGCTCGCCGCAACTAGAGAAAGCCCGTGCACAGCAACAAAGACCCAACACAGCCAAAAATAAATAAATAAATTTATTAAAAATGAAAAAATACTATAGCAGCTATAGAAAGAAATACAAACTAGAAAATTAAAAAATAAAAGTTGTAAGAAAGATCGACTGCTGTATGAATGGGGCAATTTAGATATTTATGTTCACAAACTCAAGTGAGAGAATGAGAGTCGAAGATAATAATTTCCAGAAGAATGAGTATTTGGGGGGAAGGTGGGGAGGAGAAATAGAGGGGGAGGGGAAAAGGCAGAAAGTTTGCAGTGACCAGAATACTTCAGATCAGACCCAGTGGTTTGATTTCTTAAATTGTATTAGTTTATCTATTTATTTTGCTCATTGTCATTCAAAGGTATTCAGCTGGATGTTCGTTTCTGATCTTGAGTTTTGATTAAAGGAGTCCTTTGGTAAATCCCTCTCCCGTACTTCCCTCCAGCTCTCTGAAAGTGAATCCCTAATTATAGGCCATGTATGAGGTTTACTAGATGAAATCAGCAGCTGTGGATATGACACCAGACTCGCAAAAAATCAACACACTGTTGCCATAAAAAGCCCAATTGTTAATTGCTTCTTTGGCATCTGGCTATAACAAAAACACCCTTTCGCTGTTTAATATTCAAAGTAAATGTACTGGAAAGAACATTGGGCTAGAATTAGGGGAGGCGGGGATTCTTGTCCCAGCTCTGTTACCAAGTGCCCGTGGTTTGGGGACAAAACATTTCATCTTCTCAGGCCTCAGTATCCTTATCCATAAAACCGAGGGTATGAAGTCAAATTACCACTTCCAGTTTAAAAATCCCATTCCGCATCTTGAAAATACAGCACACTTCTCATACCCATCTAGCCTTTTCCCAAAGCTCTGTTTCACGAATGCCTGATATCATTTTATAATTTTGTGGTTCGATCGGGAGCCACATGTGAATTTAAGTGTCTGCGTAGTTTTCACTTTGCAGGCAGTACTTTTCAGGTCTTATTCAGAAGTGAAGTTTGCTGTGAGGCCCCACAACTCTTAATTGCTTTGGAAATGCAATCCGCCGGTGTTCCACGTTTAATATTACAGAGTCTTAACGTTATTCTTGAGATGTGTGGAATCTACACGAAGATTCTAGGATAGGTATCATGTCAAGATCCACAGTGGCTGGCTGAAGGAACAAGCCGAGGCTAGTCCATGAATCGGGGACTCACGTTGGGGAGGGGAGCGTGGGGTGCAGCCAGCTGACCCAGGGGCCTCCATCTTCAGGCTTCTCTCAGGCCCAGTGCACAGGACCTGAGACAAGTGAAAGCAGCTCAGGCCACGGCCACACTTCCTTTGTTGACTGGGTCCTTTGTCTCTTAAATGTCTGGGTTGCCAGGAACTTTGCCCTCTTGCTTTCAACCGCTCGCTGGCACTGCAACTGTCCTTTATTTACCCAGTTGCTAACCAGAGTAGGATAAGCTCCACTCAGGTTCATGAGGGTTTGCCTGTGTGTGTTCTGGTCGGCCACAGCCTGGAGGTCGTGTCTTTTGAGCCTCAAGATAGTTGTCTGTGTGCTGATAATCATCCTCGTCACTTGCCTCTTGCGGGAAAGTCAAAGGGCAGGTGGGAAAAGAAACCAGCTTCCCCTGTTTCAGGAACTGCTTGGCAGCCGTACATTTCCTTGTGTATAGTTTTCAAGGGTGTAGCTAATTGTATGAACTTTCGGTGAGCTCTGGGAAAAAAGAGAGCAGCATTCCTTCTCTTCATCTTTGGAGATCCAGTTATTGCATCTGTTTTGGAATCCATTTGATGCTCCTGTTTTGTTATCTCTTGCTGAGTAACAATTCATCCAAGAATTTAGTGGCTTAAAACAACAATGTATTAGTTCTCACAATTCTGCCATCTCGATTGGGCTTAGCTGGGCAGGATCTTCTGTTCCTCGTGGTATATGCTTGGAATGAAATATCAAAGACGGCTCTTTTGCTCATGTACTGGCTTCTCAGCTGGAATGAGCGAGCATCTCTCCACATGGCCCTCCACATGGCAGGCTTGGGCTTCCTCACAGCATGGTGGTCTCAGGGTGATCAAGCTAGATTTTTTACATTGAGATTTTTTACATTGTGGCAGACTTCCCGTTTCCAGCTTCTCTTAAAGACCTGAACTGACACAGTGTCTCTTCTGCCACATTCTTTTGGTCAAAGCAAGTCACAGAGCAGTCTAGATTCATGGGGAGGGGAAGTAGCCTCCACCTCTTACAGGCATAGCGAGGGAGGGAATTGATGGGGGCCATCTTTGGAGGTTATCTCCCATAGTCTCCCTGGTGATATATCTCTTCATTTACTGGCCTTCTCTCTTTGTTCTTTTTTTTAATTTTTTTGGCTCTGTTTGGTCTTCGTTGCTGCGCGTGGGCTTTCTCTAGTTGTGGCGAGCGGGGGCTACTCTTTGCTGCAGTGCGCGGGCTTCTCATTGCGGTGGCTTCTCTCATTGTGGAGCACAGGCTCTAGGTGTGCAGGCTTCAGTAGTTGTGCCACGCGGGCTTCGGTAGTTGTGGCTTGTAGACTCAAGAGCGCAGCCTCAGTAGTTGTGGCGCACAGGCCTAGTTGCTCCGCAGCATGTGGGGTCTTCCTGGACCAGGGCTCAAACCTGTGTCCCCTGCATTGGCAGGTGGATTCTTAACCATTGCACATTTTGTGGTGTAGGAATACAGGTCAGGCAGGAATTAGTCCCATGGTCTTAAACATCACATCTTTTACCAGCAATTCCAGGGTGCTTTGGAAAGGCATTGCTATCTCTACCCTGGACTGTAGGGCTGAGGATCAGAGGCTTCACTGACTGTCTTGGGAAGTACAATAATGGCCAACATCAGTTGGGCACTTGCTATGGGCCAAACTCTGTGCTTATGCCTTTTTCATATATCATGTTATTATCATAATCTTTCTAGGCCTATGCACATAATTTCAGTAGCAGTTTCTGGGTTGGTCCAGGTGATAAAAATATAGCTTGGCAAAGTTGGTACTAAAGATTCAAAAATGCTGCCCACACTCAAGTCCCTCCCTCCCCAGAATTACTTATTTCCTTGGGGTAGTTATTATTCATCCTTCTTTCCTTACTCCCTTCCAGAATCCCTTTTGTCAATTCTGTATTCCATTAATTATATATGTGTCCCACTCTGGTCCCTGTCTACCCCCAGACCCACCATCTTCCTGCCACTGATACAAGTAAGGAAGGACCCTGGAGGAAAGTCAGGGAACAGAGATCATCCAAGTAGAGTTGAGTCCATTCTCTGAGTGGAGGGAAGTGCCCTGCAATCACACACAGGCCATACCTTTCAGACCACACATGCACCTGGTGCCCTCCCACAACCCCCAGGGCAAAGAAATCTGGTTGAGGGGAAGCATAATGTAATACCTGGTTCTGTGCCTGCCCACAGGGTGCATTCAGTAAACACAGTTAAGATAATGATTTTTTTTTTTTTTGGCTGCATTGGATCTTTGTTGCTGCGCGTGGGCTTTCTCTAGTTGCGGCGAGTGGGGCTACTCTTCATTGCAGTGAGCGGGCTTCTCATTGTAGTGGCTTCTCTTGTTGCGGAGCATGGGCTCTAGGCACGTGGGCTTCAGTAGTTGTGGCATGCGGGCTCAGTAGTTGTGGCTCGCGGGCTCTAGAGCGCAGGCTCAGTAGTTGTGGCGCACGGGCTTAGTTGCTCCACGGCACGTGGGATCTTCCCGGACTAGGGCTCGAACCCGTGTCCCCTGCATCGGCAGGCGGATTCTCAACCACTGCGCCACCAGGGAAGCCCCAGGATAATGATTATTATAGTATTACTTTATGCAAGAATATCAGCAGGGAACTCCCTGGCGGTCCAGTGGTTAGGACTCCACAATTTCACTGCCGAGGGCACAGGTTCAATCCCTGGTCGGGAAAGTAGGATCCCGCAAGCAGCGTGATATGGCCAAAAAAAAAAAGAATATCAGCAAATCCAGAGCCAGTGCACACCCTGAAAAACCCTACTGAGGTAGTAGATAGCATTTTTTATATTTCATTTATGTATTTTCATAGCTTTATTGGCATCTAATTTACATACCATAAAGTTCATCCATTTAAAGTGTTCAGCTCAATGGTTTTTAGCATATTTACAGAATTGTGAGCCATCACCTTAAATCTAATTTTAGAGAATTTTCATCACCTCGGAAATAACTTCGTTCCCATAGCAGTGATCCCCATACTATCTCCCTCCCCCGGCCTTAGGCCACTAATCTACGTTTTCCATACATTTGCCTATTCTGGATATTTTACATACATGGAATTAGACACTGTGTCTTTGGGTGACTGGTTTCTTTCGCTTGGCTTCCCTTATTCACTTATTTCGTGTAAAAAGATGGTTGAACTTTTAAGTTATCATTTCTTTGATTTTTTTTTTTTTTTCTCCAGGATCCTAAACACTTCAAGTCAGAGAAGACAGGACGGGGCCAGTTAAGGGAAGGCTGGAGAGATAGTCATCAGCCCATCATGTGTTCCTACAAGCTGGTGACCGTGAAGTTCGAGGTCTGGGGGCTTCAGACCAGAGTGGAACAATTTGTACACAAGGTAAGTAAATGGACAGCAGTTCCTGGGCTATGGACAAAGTAATTGTCTTTGTTGTGAGCTGGAGTGCCCAATGCCCAACAGATGTATAAGCGCTGAGCCAACACGAGGTACCTGCATCTAGAAAACCCTGTTTTCATGAAAATGCATTTTGTCTACTGTTTAATTTTCTTCCACTAATAGATATCTTACACTTTATCTCTCATTCTGTGACCTCCATGTCTATTGGGTGAGTATGTTCAGGAAGTTGGGCTTTCAAAATATACTTCTCTCTTTGGCATCAGGCTAATCTAGTTCCAGAGAGAGGTACTTGTACTTGGTCCTTGGGTACTCAGGTTCAGACAGAAGCACAGGGTTTATCTGTATGTGCAGAGTCCCCCCAAGGATAGATCTCACTCAAAAGATCCTACAAATGTAGACACCTGAGGTAGAAGTTGCCCCAAGAGACAGAACAGGAAATCCCAGTGGTCCCATTAGATGGTGTACCTCAGCATTTCTGCCCTTTTAATAATTCTGCTACCAAAGAATTATTAACAACCTCAAAACACAGATTTCAATTGTATGCCTACTTTGACTAAACATGTTAATGTTGTAGCAGGAACCCATTTGGGGTGATGATTTAAGTTTGTTAGGGGCTTCTAACATGACTCTTATCCCTATGGAAATTAATGGGAAATACAGTGTTGAGCATTGCCCTTTGTAACTCCTATTTTCATGAAAATAAATACTATCCGAGTTGTCTCTACATTCCAGATAGGCTGGATATCTGTTTATTTTTCCACTTAAAAACTGATAAACTGATAAACCACTGGTGGCGCAGTGGTTGAGAGTCCGCCTGCCGATGCAGGGGACACGGGTTCGTGCCCCGGTCCGGGAGGATCCCACATGCCGCGGAGTGGCTGGGCCCGTGAGCCATGGCCGCTGAGCCTGCGCGTCCGGAGCCTGTGCCCCGCAACGGGAGAGGCCACAACAGTGAGAGGCCCGCGTACCGCAAAAAAAGAAAAAAAAAACTGATGAAGAATAGCTTTCTGAAATTCTTTTGGGGGCACTGGAATTTAACCTGAATGCACTGAGCTTTTTGTTACTTAGATGGATTTATCTACTGATCTTGTGGGGGGGGCAGTTGACAATAAAATGTGTAAATCTTGAATTTGGGTCCAAGAAAGAGATTGAACTTGGGCTCCTGATAATAGCAGACCCTGGAGCAAATTTGAAGCAGAGAAGTGTACTGATCTGCTGAGCTCCAGAATCCATTCTGCCCAGCCCGGGGTGGGAGCCAAGTGGCACACACAGAAATCAGGTTCTGGAACCTCTTGTTTCCCTGCTGTGTCCCAGGTATTAAGCAGGAAGACAGTCCGGGCTCTCAGAGTAAATATTTTCCAGCCTCAGCTCTGGGTCGAGCTCCAGCTATATATTCTTGACTTCCTACAACATCCCACCTTTTTTTGTAAACCCCAAATGATCTCCTCTTATCAGGGCCACTACCATAGTATGTTTTATTATCTCCTCTTCTCACAAAGCATATTTAGATTGCCACAGGGCTCACTGCGTTTCTTTTCTAGTTTTGAGAATCCATTTCTTTAAAATACTTGCAAGAATTACGCTCTAGTAGTAGGCATTCCCATTGCCCATTTCCAAATATAATGAAGTTTTATCAACACCCCCAAAACACACCTGCTGTGGCACATGAGCCACTAATGAGTATCTGAGGCTAGCATTTGCATGGGTTTTAAGTGCCAGGGATGCCTTTCTCTGAACACCTTTGTGTTTGAAGAATCTATTCACAGTTAAGGGGGAAAAATGTTGGAAAGCGAGCCATTAGCACATTATTGAATTCTTGTTTCCAGTAGACAGCTGTGTTGTGCTTAATGCAATAGGGTGTATTTACTGATGCCTCAATGCAGTTCTTTTGATTTCCATGAATTTGACACACTCAGCACTCAAGTGTGTGTGGCTTCACGTTGTTTCTTATTTTCATTACATGTTTCCTCCTTCCGAATTACAAAAGCCTCACTAGATATCCAGAGGCCTGGAGTAATAAACACTTCATTATGAAAGCTTCCCTTGTTCCTGCAAATTCACTGAATTAAAATCCTTCATTTATTGAAACATGCTTGAACCTTCTGCAAGAGGTTTTTGACAATTGCTAGATTTGTTTGGCAGGAAGAAAGGAATGTTGGAGGGAGAGCTTTGAGTATCTAAGAAATGTAAAAAGGCATATTTACAGAAGATAGAAAAAGAATACCATGAAATAAAGGCACATAAATGGTATATAACACACAAACCCTCTAGAATGATTTTTCTTAGTCTTCCATGGCCTTTATATGTCACCATAAGAAACAATTTCATTCCTTTTGTCTCCAGTTAAGTTCATTATTCCCATTACATTCTACTCTGGTTCAGGTCTCTTATTTCATCTCTTTCAAGAATAGTTGACTAAACTTCTCCCCCCCCCCCCCCCCCGCTTTTATTACATGAAAATCAAGCCTAGAAAGATATTTACTTCTCTTGAATCCCACACCTTCAATTATTTTTTTTTTAATTAAGCAATATTTAGCATACTTCATTAGAAAAGAGAGAGTTTTAAGTGCTTTTGGCTTAGAAATGACTTGCTACCCGGACAGATGTTCTTGATTTCCAACATTTATGACCTCCTGGCACCAGTGAGACGCACCCTTCCGCAAAAGAAAAGTAGAACCTGTTTTAGGTAAAGATAAATGAAGAGAAAAATCTTAAGGTGATCAGTCCTAGATATTCATTCCAGTCACTGCTGTGTGACTGCCAAGTCGTCGTCATTAGTGTGAACAACCTCCAGCCCAACTTTCAAATAAGATAAAGAGATTAATTTACAGCAAGTGTATGGACACCATGGAAAGGGCTGAGAGTAAGTATGTCAGCCCCTAATTGTCATCACATATGGCCAGAGGGATGGAGAAATTTGTAATTGCCAGGATTCCAAGAATTGGGAACCATCCCTTTTCCAGATAGTTTTAATCAAACCTCGTATTCTGTCAAACATCCTTCTTTTGCTTTTTTAGGTGGTCCGAGATATTCTTCTGATTGGACATAGACAGGCTTTTGCATGGGTTGATGAGTGGTATGGTAAGTCAACTTCCCCAAAATGACTCGTAGAACAACTTCATAACATGTTGGCTTGGGCTTCCAGTCCATCTGGCTTCAACTGCTACCTAGAAAGACAACAACAAAGGCAGGGCTATTGCTTCCTGTATTGGAAACAGCACTGTCCATGGGACATAATGAAGAAGAATGTAGTGATAGAAGCTTGGTCTAAAATAACCACAACACTTAATTATTGACTAAGTAGGACCTCAGTATGTTTGATGCTTACATACTTGATAATGCAGGGCTCCATAATTCTCTGTTGGATGGGCTTCAAACCCATCCTAATTTATCCCAAACTTCAAGATCAGTGCCGTGTGAAGCATCATATCAAGTGAAAGCAGTCCTTGGATTTAGAGACTATTGGAAACACTCCCTCACCAAAAACATAAGGACTCTGTAAGAATTCAAGGACAAAGGCATTGGTACCCCCTTATTTCTGAGACTATTGTTCTGGCTTTTTAAAAAATGCTTTGGGAAGAATTAAACTAAGTTCTGTATATTTTCAGTAAATGGAAAGAAACAAGGTTTGTTTCATCCCATGATGGATGGAGGACCCTTCCCATATCCCCAGTGCTATCATTTTGTCCACATGAATCCTTGACATTCCCAGAATCAGTCATCGGAGGCTAGTGTCCTTGACTATAAAAAGAAACAAACTATAAAAAGAAACAAATGTGACTTGGGTCATATCTGATTGCCTAATGAAATGCCCTTCTCCTTGGCCTTTTCCTAAGTCACATTGAATTTGTTCTCAGTGTAATGTAGATTGCATTTTGGTGCCTTTCTGTCATTGTTCCACCAATCCCTTCCCTCCTCTTAGCAGAAGGTATCAAATTTGAAGTGAAAAGTTACATTGGACTGAATGGGCAAAGACAGTGATTGTTATTAATGTTGTTAGCTGTTTCTGACCACATTTCAAAAGACGGGGTTCTGTAGGCTATGGGAGTGCTTTTTTTTTTTTTTTTTTTGCACAATTTTCCCAGATCCACGTCTTCTGAAAAGCAAATGCATCTTTGCATCTTCCTGGGTTTGCTCAAATGCAGACCTCTGGAAGAGACTCTTTGGAAAGGTCATCATTTGCTTTCTCTTATCACATACCCCGAGGACGCTGCTCACAGGCAGCCATATTGTCACGCCTCCTGAACACATATCTGTGGTTGTCTATTGAGAGACAGAGGGAGGGAGAGTCTCCTGTGATTACTTCCCCAGATCATTAAACAAATCTTTCTGGTTGTTTTTTTTCTGGAGAACTTTTCTCAGATTCTTAAGGGGAGTACAGACACCCCAAACGTTAAGAACTGCTGGTCTCCCCCAACTTGCACTCCTCCACGCTCCTGGCATCCTTGCCACTGACACTAAGGGAATTTCAAAAGGTTGTTCAAATAAGAGGCTCAAAACTGGTGAGAAGTTTGGCAAGTGAACGGAGGCCTGAAGGGCCAAAACTCTGCCACACTGAAGACCACGAGACAGGGCACTTCAGTAGATTTCTCTTGAGTGCCAGGATGCCTTAGAGGACTTTTCGGAAAAGGCAGCATCAAAAAGGGTAGCCGTGGGCTTCCCTGGTGGCGCAGGGGTTGAGAGTCCACCTGCTGATGCAGGGGACACGGGTTCGTGTCCCGGTCCGGGAGGATGCCGTGGAGCGGCTGGGCCCGTGAGCCATGGCCGCTGAGTCTGTGTGCCCGGAGCCTGTGCTCTGCAACGGGAGAGGCCCACGTACCGCAAAAAAAAAAAGGGTAGCCGTGCCCTGATTAAGAGGACAAAACACTGCAAGCCTGTTGATCAGAAAAGAGAATTTGAGCAGAGGCAAGATATAGAAAAAGAAAATGTGGGCGGGAGTCTAGTAAGGGAATGGCTGGAGTGCAGAGGATGGGGGCCGATTCTTTTCCATCTCACCTGAGCCTGAAGCAACGAAGAGACTTAAAAGACTTTTAGTCCAAAACAAAACAAAACAAAACTCAGACTATTACAGGGGCCCAAAGTTAGAATAATGCATCAAAGGAAGACCTTTAAGATGAGAACATCTACTTAAGATGGGTGAGGTGGAGACAGGAATTAACTCAGAGAGTCTACTGACAAAAAGCCCTTTCTGTATCTGAGTGCAGGAAAAAAACGTGTGGTTTAGCAGATATAGATGGTCAGGGCACCTTGTACTCCCCAGAGAAGGCATCTACCCATTATATACACAATCCTAGCCCCAACCCAAACAAGCAGCCTTTTCACTCAGCAAGGGGTCTGAGACCCACCCCATCAATTTCATTTAAATTACTGGCATCATTGCCCCCAGCTGAGCTGCTTGCCAGGAAAACAGTAGCTCCTTCATTACACAGATGCAGACACTCAGTCAAATAAATGACCCTTATTCAAGGTAATGCTGCAGACTGCGGGCCTTTCAGGTAAATGGCTGTGTCACCGCCCACCAGAACAGACCTTCAGTTTTGGGTACCTGAAGTTGCTTATTTTTCTTTGGTCTCTACAGGCTCAGTAAGGCTCTCATAGTAAACATGGAAAAGGTTCAAAGTAAAGAAATCCTTTCCTATAGCTTATGGCACTTATTCTGCAAGTGGGCCTGCCACATCAGCGTCCTTGGGGTACTTGTTACAAGTTCAGATTCTCAGACCCCACCCCAACCTGCTGAATCAGATACTCAAGGGGTACAGCCCAGCAATCTGTGTTTTAACAAGCCCTCCAGATGAATCCGATGCTCACTAAAATTTTAAGAATGACTTTAAATCAGATTAGATTGAAGGAACAGTTTAATTAATTCAATCCAAGTTTAATTATACTAGAGAGTGGTAGATGTCTTCAGGGCCAACTGCTAAACTCTGATGCCTTGTAAGCATTAGGAAAAAGGCGCCCCTTCTGGGCAGTTTCAGCAGGTGCTGTCAGCTTAGGGCTGAATTTTAGCTCCATTGACCTCCTGGGCTGTGTGTCCCTACAGTGCCCAAACTGGACACCCTTATGCACTGGCAGCCCTGGATGATCTCTTTCTCCCTGATTAGACTCACCACCTCCAGTGCTTAATTAAGAGTAAAAAAAAAAAAAAAAAAAAAAGACACTGTAGATGATGGTGATCATTTCTTGCCCAAGGATTAATTTTGTATCTTTTCTGAATTTCAGCATTTGACTGTCACATAACTATTTCCCAAAACAGATTTGATTCTGCTCTTGTACATTGTAAAATATAACCATTTCCACTGCTGGAGGAATTGAGTTTGTGTTTCAAAGCCTTGCTTGGTCTTTATCCATGAGCCTTGGGTGTCTCCTGCGTGACTGCAACACTAATCAGAAGAAACAACTGCACGTTTCCGAAGGTGGGGTGAAAGCGGAGGGATAAAAATAGGCAGCCCTGCTTCACCAAAGCATGGCGTTGCTTCACAAATCTGACAGTATTTTGAGAGAGGAGCACAGAGGGTTTCCCAAGGGAGGTTGTGATTGAGTGGAACCTCGTGAATCCTGACCCTTCTAAAAAAGTAGAGGCGGTAGCTCTGGCTAGTATAGATGAAACTCCCTCATGAAAGTGACATAGAAATCATTCTGGAGTCCTTAGAGCAGCCTAACAATGAGAGAAGCAAGCTCAAGGTGGAGAAAGAAGCCAGCTTAGGGACTGGCATTAGCTGACTGAGTTCACCAAGCCAGCATTTTCCAATGGCCTCAGGTTTCCTGAAACATGAACTTGAGTGCTGTGGCCCTTATGCGACATTTTATGTGAGTGTGCTTACCTTCATTTTTCCGGGGAGAGAACCCATTGCTCTCCATCACATTTTCAAAGGGATCTGTGATGCGCCCTCCTCCACCTCCCCAAATTAAGAACTGTGGGGAAAAAATCACAACTATAGACTACAATTCTAGATCTTAGTGGTCTGAATTACATGGAAAGGGTATGCACCAAGCCTTAAGGATTGGCTACTTTCACTACAAAAAAGTAAACTATTTATAACAAGCATCTATTGAATTTATAACCATTTTAAAGAGTTTTAAAAAAAGGAAAAAAAGCACTTCCCAAAGCATGGCCACCATTCTGCTGGAGTCAAAGGTGTATCAAACCTAATTCATGGTTGCTGGAGCTTCCTCTGACCAACCACTTGTTTAAGACTTCCATTTTGACTTAGAAAAAAAAAAAAAAATTACTTCAGTAGGCTGAGGAGCCTGGAAATAGAAAACATTTGTAGAAGGAAATAAAATATAATGTGCCATTGGACAGGTCACTGAATTAGGGGATATGATGCTTTATTAAAATTGTCACGGCCGCAGCTGTGCAATCCAATGAAGGAGAATCCCTGCTTGCAGACATTTTGCTCCATGTCACTTGCAGTTTCTCTGTACGTTCAAATGACTTCTATCCTGAAGGCTTTTCAAATATACAGTCTTGCCTCCACTTCCAGTGAAATAAACCTGCCTTCTTTAATAAAATGATTGAAAGAAAATTGCCACCAGAAACAAAGTTGAAAGACTAACAGAAGCTATCTGCAACATATGTAGCCAACAGAGGACTATTATCTACAGTATATAAATCAAAAATCCAACAACTCAATAAAAAAAAGGTTAAGAACATAAATAGGTAAACCATAGAAGAAGAAATGCAAATGACCAATAACCTCACTACTAATCACAAGAAACGTAAAGAGAACAACAAGAAGATATGACATTTGCCCATCTGCTAGCCAAAGTTTTAAAGAGCGATAATAATCCAGTTTTGGATAGGTGGGAGAACACACTAACAGTTTCTGTAAAAAAAAAGTGATAGTGATAAGTACAAATAACCTGTGACCCAGTAATTCCACTTCTAGATATTTATTCTTGAGGAATACACATGTTCGTGAATATAAATACGAAGCTGTTCAGTGTAGTGTTGTTTATAAGAGCTAAAATCTAGTCTCCATGTAAATGTCCATTAGCAGAAATATGGTCAAGTAAACTATGGTAGACTCATACTATGAATATTGTGTGTAACAGTTAAAAAGAATAAGGTAGTTCTCTACATACTGGTATGGAAATATGTTTTTCCCATTAGTGGAAAATTCAGCCAGAATAATATGTATCGTATAGTATACTATAGTATGATTCCATAAATGTGAAATTAAGCGAGACTGTATGTGATAGTAACATACACGTGAATTCATAGGAAAAAATCTGGCAGTTATCTCCAGAAGGAACAGGATTGATAAGGGAAGTTAAAAGGAATTACTCTTAAAAAAAAAAAAAAAAAAAAGGAATTACTCTGTTTTCTCTATGTAATCCAGTGCTACTTGAATTATTTCTATGGAAAATAATTCATGCATTACTTGAGTGATTCAATGAGTAAATAATAAGTGAAATCCGCATTTTATAACAAAGCAGAAAATAGTTGAAGCAGACCAAGACTCATACAGAGGTATATTTTGCTTAGTACATGGTTTAAGAAATTGAAGAAGCTTCTCAATTAACGAATCCCCTGAATCCAGAGCTTCTTTGACGAAGCTGAGCTGGTGGTAGAGAAAAGGGTTCTACCCAGGCCAATTCAGTGTGACCTCTACATGCTGGGGCAGAAGTCTGGGGTCTGCTTACTCTCCTTACCTGAAGGAGGGCGAGAAAGAGGAGGACAGAAATGGTCTTGCAAGAGGGCAAAGACAGAAAATCTTGCAAAGAAGAGGGCATTTATACCCCCAGATTATCAGTCACACTCGGATAGCCAAGCGTCGAAGATACTAGGACATGCCTTCCTTATCAGAAGAAATTTGGTACTAGTTCCAATAGTCTCTTAAATCAGGGAGTTAGGCCAGTGTTATTTAAGAACACTTCATTTAAGAAACTTTACTTAAGAAAAGTAAATTATGACCTTTCAAATCTATAAAGTAAGGGGTGATTATTGATCAGTTTATTTGCAAAATAATTGACATACGATTCCTTTGAGTTTCTCTGATACACATAAGCATTTGTTTGCTGGGAGCAAAGAGATCTGAACCTAAACTGTGAGAAGTCACTCTGATCATTGAAAATCAATCAGTAATGAAGATGAATCATCTCCAAAAGTGTAATCTGTCATTGTGTGTGTATAATTGAATTTACTAAAAAATTGATTCATGTGTAGATTTTGAGGTAATATACTTTGCTGAAGCAAGACATAATGCATTCTACCAGATAACCTGAATAGGAACATTTTCACTTAATTAGGCTTTCCATAAATTATTGAGGAAAATTGAAAATGTTGACATCATTTCCATAAGCGTGTATGGTATGCGGGGATAGTTCAGGATTTAGACAAAAGTACTGGGTTGGCCTAAAAGTTCATTTGGGTTTTTCCATAACATCTTATGGAAAAACCCAAATGAACTTTTAGGCCAGCCCAATATTTTCCTTCAGCATTGGCTGGGACCAAATTATCATCAGCTTTTAGAGAACTACTAGAAATGTTCTTCAGGTTTTTTTGTTTTTGTTTTTTGGCCATGCTGCTCGGCTTGCAGGATCTGTTTCCTGACCAGGGATTGAACCCAGGCCACGGCAGTGAAAGCACTGAATCCTAACCACTAGGCCACAAGGGAACTCCCTAGAAATGTTCATTCTTATGTGGTCTAATTGAGAGATTTTTTTTTTCTTTTAGATGAAATTTTCTGCAACTTGGTTTCTTAACTCTTCATTTCAAGAAAAAAGGAATCATGTTTCTAGAATAGGCAAAAATTCTAGAAAAGTATATCTTACCTATTTGTAAATTGATGGTATCCATCTTCTAATGACCTCAAATAATCGATTTTAAAATAATGTTCTTTTTCTTTCTTACAGAAGTAATACATATTTGATATAGAAAACTTAGAAAATATAGATAAACAAAAAGGAGAAAATGAAAATTACCTATAATTCCAACTCCTCGAAACAATCACTCTTTTAACATTTTGAAGTGTACCCTTTCAAAAGTCTTTTTTAAGTGTATATAATGCTTTTCTGGTAAAAAAAAATGATTTCTTTTACCTCCAATTTTTTATTTAACAATATACCAAGGACATTTCTCTATAGTGTTAAATATCCTTCTGCATCATTTTTAACCGCTGCATAATACCATCAGGCCCCTGAGTTGTTTTCAATTTTTCACTATTATGAACAAGATAATAATGAGTATCTTTGTTATTAAATCTTTCTTCCCATCCATAAAAATTGAGATATCTTTGAAAGCCCATAGTCACACAGTTTAAGCCCCTCTCGTAACATTGAGCTAATTAAAAATAAAGAATGATTTCCTTTGAGATTCACTAGAACAAAGAAATGAAACCGCCTTTGTTTTTGTTTTCAAAATTACTGGCATGCCAGCGAGGGGGGAAATTGTCTAATGAACATACGTATGAAGAAATTTCTTTAAAACTTTTAACTTAAAATGACCTAAGTATTCATTCCAGGTGTATTTGTGTTTAAGAATTTTGATAACCAGCCATTGAAATTAAAGTGATTGTATTGAAAGGATGTTATTATTGTTAACTAAGACGCATTTGTTGTAATCACAAGGCAGCATCTCTTTACTGCTTTCCATTTACCTTGATTTTCTAAAAGAAAAGCATGCTCTTTGCTTGGCCAGACTGTTGCTTAGCTTTCTTGATACTTACATTGCTTATGGACAGCATTTTTGATTAACAGTTTCGGGGTGTGGAGGGGGACCATCAGCTAAATAAAATAGCCCGGGTGTGGATTTAGAGCTGCCCTCCATCTTGGCCGCAAGACTACACTGAATTAATTCATAAACTTCTGGCAAGTCTACCCTTTAGAATTGAAGAGACTCTCACATGACACACATGGATTGATATAAAAAGACACCAGACCACATCATGCAGAAGCGACTTAAGGAAAAATTCCAGCTGCACATAACCCGCTCTACATCCCCACCAAGCTAACTAGTGACCAAGGCAGTAGCTTGATTAACCAATTGTTGTGCATGTACCATTCATTGTAAAGAGTCATGAAGTTAAATTCTGCCGTGAGAGTCTCAGAAGAATGCCCATCTGGGGAAATTGCAAATAAAATGTAAAATAACCAAGGAGTAGAGTGGGGAGTGGAGGATAAAGCAACAGAAGTATTTAATGTGAGACTCATTGTTATTTTTATGTTTCACCTATTGAAGATAACAGGTTCTTTGTTGAAGTTTTTTATCAGTTGGATTTAGACAAGGCTTCTCAACCTTGGCACCACTGACATTTTGGACCAAATCATTCTTTGCTGGGGAGGCGGGGAGGACTGCGCACTGTAGGATGTGCCACAGCATCCCTGGCCTCTACCCACTACATGCCAGTAGCACAACCAAAAATGTCACAAAACTGTCCCCTGTTGAGAACCACTGGATTAAGAAATTATCATTCTGAAATACTGAAAAAGTGAAGACTCAGGCCAAACATCATAATGTCATGTGCCATTTTATTTAGAGATCAGTGTGGGTGGAAGTAGTGCCACCCATCTTTGTGCTGTTATGCTAGACTTGAAGTTCAGTGCAGACCTGTACTCTCTGACACCATGTATTCTGTGCAAAAATACCTCTCTGTGTGAGCATTGCACCAAATCTCACTGGTAGCAGTGAGCATCATTTCTCTGCCCTCTATGTCATGTCTCTTACAATAGCAATGAAAGTGTTCTTTCTGTTGAATGCATTGTTGTAAAGAATCTCCAAATCTATTTTGAAAGGTATATGGAAGGTAAGTATTAGACCACACAGACCTGACCCTGTCCCTTAAAGGGATCTTCTAACCATGTTTTTAGGAGATCTCAGGCTACAGCCCTATCCACGAGCTAATACTTTCTACCCACCTAGCTCATTTTACAAGAATCACCCCTAAATAATTTCCACTCTTTTCAGTTCTAAGACTATTTTGACTTAACTTCCTTGTATTCACTCCCCCTTTGGCTGGTTTGCCTAACTTTATGATTGACTCTTCATAAAGTTAGTGAGTTCCCTGCTTTTTACTCCTCTCTGGCTTCTGCTAAGCTGCCATCTTCCCCTGAAGTCTCCCCCATTGAAAGTTTGGATTTAATAACAGAAGTTGCCAACATCTTGACCTTCTTTCAGATATGACAATGGATGATGTTCGGGAATACGAGAAAAACATGCATGAACAAACCAACATAAAAGTTTGCAATCAGCATTCCTCCACTGTGGATGACATAGAGAGCCAGGCCCAAACAAGTGTATGTAGAATTTTTAAAACATGTTGCCCACCCTTTACCAAACATACACATAAACCGATCTTTGAAAAGACTTCAAATGCATCAATTCTCAAACTTCCACAAAAAAAGCGTCGTCGCCCAGAGGCTGTTGGTGAAGAACCTGAGCTGGGTCTTAACTGGACAGTGTTACCTCTTGCTTCCAGACATTTCCATTCTTTAACGCCGCTTGACTCGGGGGTTATTTCGGTCATAAAACCAAGAGCATGTAGAGTGGAAACATTGTGTGGCCTGCACCACAAAAGAACAGAGGGGTAAAAACGGACGTCCTAAGAAAGCTAGACCATCAATGCCAGAAACTTTTAAAGACATAGTTAACACTCATTCATTTAAGTCATTCATTTGGGCTCATCTAGTATTTTAGGTTTCTTTACATTTGCTTTGAAATGCTTTCTAGGGCTCTTTATGGCTATCTGACCCAATCACTTCCTTTTTACTTAGGTTCATGTCCAGATGGGGCTGCCATCTATGCATACATACTGGCTGAGCAGTGAAGGTGTGGTGAGCTAGATCTAGCCCAGGACTTAAGCATCAGAGAACCTGAGGTTATTTAATGGCACATTGGTGATTGAGAGCTGACCGTACAGTGTATGCCAGCATCTTAAATATAGTTCTATCTCAATCATTCGTGCTAATGAAGAGGAGTGACAGATAACAAAGAAAAATGTAATCGCCAAGTCATTTAAATGTACCTTTAGCCAGAGCTGTGATCTCTTTGGGTGCCAGCTTGAGCCCACATGTCTGTTAGCCCCACAATAATACACGTTAGATATTTAAGAAATTGGCAGTGTAGTTACAGAAAATTGACAGATGGCTATTGTTGTAAATGCTTTAGATATGCAAAGACCTTTGGTTGCACTCTGGAAATTTCTAGTGAACTTTTGAGATCATGTCTTTGGAATGTGCCCTGTAAGACCTGTGCGCTGCTATTGGATGCATGTGACTGCCCTTGAGGTTGAAATGGCCTTCCTCCCCATTTTGGATGCAGTGATTGGATTTGCAGAAAGCTCTTTGGATCAGGAGGTGTTCCTCTGTAGGCACCGACCAGTTCCTATAGGACTTCCCCTTTCCTCTCTCCCTGTTCTAAAGTTAGAAGTGCTCATTAAGGAAACTGTCCTTGAATTTCTATCACTTTCAATTACCTTTTCTTTAGGAATGTTAGACACCTGTTCCTTCTCAGCTGCTCTCTGAAAGCCACTCACTATATATAAGCACCACAAGACAAAGGAAGCCAGAGAAAAGGGGAAGATGCCAGGTAGCCAAAGGATACTAAACAGTGCTTTCCTCATTCTAAGTTCTTATACCTTATTGAATTTGTTACAATATTGCTTCTGTTTTATGTTTTGGTTTTTTGGCCTGGAGGCATGTGGGATCTTAGTTCCCCGGCCAGGGATGGAACCCTCACCCCCTGCATTGGAAGGCGAAGTCTTAACCACTGGACCACCAGGGAAGTCCCAACGTGGTTATCTTTAAACACTTACCACCATTTCCCTTATTCTTTGAATTCCATCAAATTGGGGGTCATTTATTTTTCTATATTTTTCTTCTCTATCATAATGAAAAAGTTGAAGTCAAGGGGCTGCTGTCCATCACGAATAAAAACTGCATGGGTGCTCTGTAAATTTAAATCATTGACCTGAGTAGAGACAAACTAGATTGAAATTAGGCAAAATGAACATCCATGGCCACGGGCAATAAGGAAATAACAGTCTCCTGTTCAATTGAGTAGGTTCAATACTTTCAAGGAAGAGAACTTCTAAGAGACTCTGAACGGGAGTGCAAAATCAAACTTCTGTACTTTGGATGATTTCTGCCCCCTGCTGGATGTGTGGAGTAGAGCACTATATTCAGCCACTTGTATAGAAAACCTGATTTTTCAAAGATGATACCATTTATTATAGCAGAAACATACTGCTGAGATTTTGCTGAAATTCACTGAAATTTTTCTGAGTCTCAATTTGTTTTTATTTTTCCTATACTTCTTTTAACATATTTATTGGAGTATAATTGCTTTACAATGATGTGTTAGTTTCTGCTTTATAACAAAGTGAATCAGTTATACATATACATATGTTCCCATATCTCTTCCCTCTTGCGTCTCCCTCCCTCCCACCCTCCCTATCCCACCCCTCTAGGTGGTCACAAAGCACGAGCTGATCTCCCTGTGCTATGTGGCTGCTTCTCAATTTTGTTTTGAAATACCTCCTTTTAAAGAATTTAATCTTATTTCTGAGCTTGTTTAATAGTCTTAGTATTTTTTTTAAGTGGTAAGTTTACAGGTACAGTTCTTGCTATATTCTGAATTTCATATTCTATCAACACAGGCATAATTTTTTATTTCCTTTGTAAGAACTTTTTCCTTTCAGAAAATTTTAATAATTGTTCCTAGGAAATCCTCTTAAGGATTTTGTTTTTTGCGCAATATTCCTGGTTTGCTCATATGTTATGATATGACTCTGTCTCTCTTTCTCTGTCTCTGTCTGTCTCTCTCTCTCTCTCTCTCTCTCTCTCTCTCTCTATATATATATATATATATATATATCTTAATGATTAATACTATATTAACTCCATAGTTAGTATTTCCAAAGAGGCTCTATGTTTCCTACTAGTTTATGTGGTATCATCTAATGTGGTATCACCTACTAAGTTCATGGGAGAGGCCACAAATGAAAAATGGGTCTCTGGAAGCTAAAACAGATGTAGAAATCCATGGGCAGCAGATTTCACATTTTACAAGCTTTTAGGCCTTCACTGAGCTTTTTCTAATATGCCCAGTTATCTGTTTTCCCTGTTACCGGTAATAAAATTGGCAAAGGATACCAGGGGTAGCCTGACTGAGAGTAATTAATAATAACCATGATAGTAGTAGTAATAATAATAGAGTTTCTAAGAATGAGAGAAGAGATACTAAACTATATAAAGCAAACCGGCTCTAAGAAAGAAGGCACCACTGTATTGTAACAGTGATATTCTTTCAGTGTATTACGTCTAAAATGTAGCAAGTGTATGTAATATGTTATTCACTGTAGTTACATTAGGGAAGGATTTACATTTAAAGGAATTTTTTTTTTTTTTTTTACTTTCTCACATAATAACATTTCAGGTATTTGGAAAGTCTACACCATCTGACAATGCCTGTTAAATGAGGCGTCACTGAATTTATTTCTTGAATGCCAAATAATGCTCTTTTTCTTTTAAATAAAATTCTCACCTATTATGTGATACTATCCTTTTGTTCTCTGCTCTTTTCCTTTTTATGTTTCCTTGAGAAATGGTTTTGTTTTTTTGGTTTGGGGATAGTTAGCAGAGTTTGTTGTTGTCATATCTTACTTGTTTTTTAAGAAGAAATAATTAAAACACAGCATCTGAAAAATCTCAGGGTGGATACACAGTCAGGAAACAAGTAACCCCTAGCATATTCATTGAATAATCTATGTATATTCATTGAATAAGTATATTCAATGAATAAGTATATTCATTGAATAAGAGGATTGAAAAATTCTGATGATCTGCCTATTTACCCTATAAAGGTGAACTTATATTTTCACGATCTAAAGTGGATAACAGTATGTATCATTTTGGGGCCATTGATTGCTTTAATAATCTTCCCTTTATAGAAAAGATGGCCAGGTCTAATAATAGCTCTGCATACCATACCATATGCACAGCACACAGACACACACAGCTCCGGTGTGCTTCTGTACTCTCCTGATAAGTTCTGTTTTCAGAATACTTAAAGTACTCACTGAAAAGTGCTTTGGACAATCTTGGATGGTTACTCATAAAGGAATTTTTTTTTTCAGAGGTCTGCCTCAGTAAAAAAAAAATTCAGGGCTTAGCATTTCGATGATAATTTGGGTTTATAATCTGGAGAGATCCCCTTATCATAGAGTTCTGATGGGTCCTTTAAAAACAGGCAGAGAGATGAATCCATTTGCATCTCTTCTAAATACCTGCTCATTTTTTTCTTCTTTCTGTTTTTTTCCTTTAAGACATGACAATGGATGAAGTCCGAGAATTTGAACGAGCCACTCAGGAAGCCACCAACAAGAAAATTGGCGTTTTCCCCCCTGCCGTTTCTATCTCCAGCATTCCCCTGCTGCCCTCCTCAGTCCGCAGTGCCCCTTCCAGCGCTCCATCCACTCCTCTCTCCACAGATGCGCCAGAATTTCTGTCGGTTCCCAAAGATCGGCCCCGGAAAAAGTCTGCCCCAGAAACTCTCACGCTTCCAGACCCTGAGAAAAAAGCCACCCTGAATTTACCTGGCATACATTCTTCAGATAAGCCATGTCGGCCCAAATCAGAGTAACTTCATAAGAATATTTCATGGGGTTTTATATTTTCGGTTTGGGGTCTTGTTTTTTTTGCTGTTGTTGTTTTTTTAATAATCTGATATAGAAAAAGACTGCTTTGTCACTCAAACATGTCCCTTTGATCTTTTGAGTGTGCATGTAGTTAAGTAATTTCACATATGATTCCTTAAGTATGCCACACAGCGTCATATTAGATGTAAGATGTAAGACTTGCAAACGACAGAAGGGATCTTCTGTAGCCACAGTTGGATGCCAGGGAGGAAGCCTTGTTTATTGGACATTTGATGAGGTTGGCATGGACTTCAAGGGTAAATAAATGAAAACTTTGCACCACTGTGTTACAAGGTGTAGTGAAATAGTGAAGTCAGTTTCCTCCCATCAAACCTGAAATTCTCAAAAATATTCTCAGGCATAATATACCTAATTGTTAAATTTTGAACTGCTCCTTACCAATACTTGAATACCAGTAGTTACTGAGATTCCTATTTGCGTTAGTCTGACTCAGGATTTGGGGCCTAATTAACTCTTTAAATTTTTTGGAAATTTTAATTATCAACATGTAGAGGCTCCAAGTGCAATTAACAGTAACTTATTTATACCTTTCACAGAATTTAATAAAGATTCCACTTGTTTCTGTCTTTTAATAACTTTCCCCTTCGTGCCCTTGTGGCCTCAGAAATCTTTAAGAATTACATGGATGAATGTGACCATAACTGTCTGATTTTGGGATGGTTTGATTTAGGAACCAAGAGGCCCAGGTGAGGCAAACGTCTTTTTTTTCCTACAGGTACCAACGAACCTTGACCTATCACCTTCTGTCATCCTTTAAGATTCTCAGAATTTGCAATTAATTGAGTAGAATTCATTGACTCTTTGCCCAATCAAAGAAGTTCAAGGATAGAGTAAGCTACCTGGACTTTATCACCATCAGAGTTGTCTCCCATCCCCTTCCTCATTTTACTCTTAATAACATCCAGACCTCCCTGAACAGATTGCCCATCACTAGACCTTAGAAAAGATTGTCATTCTCTTGCTCCTTACTTGAAATCCAGATATTGGGAATGTCACAAAAGTCGAGTGAATACAGTCGAGTGGGAGGAGAAAATGAGCAGAATGGCTGACTCCTATCTGTAGAGTAAAAAGGAAAAGTGATAAAAGATGCCCCTCTGTCTAGCTTTCTTTTCTGAGAGTATTGGTAATGCAAGATTAGACTCAAGGTTGACGGGAGACAAGACCACTCACCAAAGTGGCAGAAAGAGAACTCTCCTTTGATCTAAAGAGAAGACTGCCACCTTCGCACCTCACTGCCTTTAAACACAGAAAGAAGAGCAAACAGAATCTGGCGTTTCCTTTTGTCCTCCAAGAGAGGAAGAGAACAAGGTAATTGGGCAACTCCAAGGCCCCAGCTAGCCTTCCTGACCATAACCTCCAACCTCAGGAAAGGGACCTTCCCCAAACACAGATTCCAAAGGACACTACATAGCCCAAGGAGGGTATCCTCCTCCTCTTACACAGCCTCTCAGCCAGTGGACCCTGCCTGCTTCTCTCTCGCAGAGCACAGCACTCTGCCTAGTGTCCTTCCAGTTAACAGACTCTCCCAAGGTGCAGGTGCTGGCCCCATGAGCCCAGCACCAAGTGTTCTAAGTCATATGTCAGATTGTCAAGATCATTTCTTTATCTATAGGTTGACATTTAGCTTAATAAACAAACCCAGAACTCAAAGGGAACCCATTGCAAATAGCTTAGATCAAGTGCATCTCTTCCCTAAGAATGATAGCACCATAGTAAGACACCGCCTTTGCATGGTATGGTAGCATGATTTTTGCTTGTGGGAAAACTCAATCTTTTATCAAGACCTCTTGGACTTCTCAATGGCTCTCTTTCGACACAGTAGCACTTAACAAGAACGTTTCCCTTTGGAAGTAAAATTCTCCTTTCAGGAGACAGTGACATAGTGTGTATATTTGCTTACCATTTGCAAGCTGAAATCAGGATGGGGTGGGATCGTGATTTTTGCATGGAATGAATTGATTTTGTGCGTGCTGTTCACACATCTAGACCTAGTTTTTCTGTTGATGCCATTGCGAATTTTCCATTTTTGTAAAGTAGCTTCTGCTATCAAGGTCAGCAATTCTATATGCTTTAGAAAGCTAATTTCTGGTTTCCTACTGTGAGTTTTCTTTCTCTTATAACCAGTACAATACCACAGACACTACTTGCGAAACTACCACTGATAGTGTAATTCCTAGCCAACAAATATGTGTGCTCTTAAAGTATGTTCAGTTTTTCTGTCTACATGTGGTTTGTGTGCATTTTCACGGGGGCGGGGGGACGGGTGCAGATATTCCTTTAGCTGCTTTGAATATTTAATCCAGTCGTCACAGGGCATAAATGACTTCAGTATTTTATTTGTCTTGATTGTCAAGTGTCATTTCACAGTCTCCATACATGAATTTGTTTATTGTGGGGTACAAGCCTGCGATGAATGTGTATATAGAACATTATTAATTCCTACAAGGCTGGAAATTAAGTGGCTGCATGATGGAAATTTAGAAGAAAAAAAAGCAGAAACTTGAATTCATTAAGCATGTTTAGGGGAAGAATAGGATCTTAACTCAGTGCCTCTGTCTGCAACGTGGAAACCTTCAACCTTGTTCACCAAAATTGTACTATACCTGTATATATATAAATATAGTGAATCCGACACCACCAGTTTTAAGTCTCTGGTAGCCAAATTAAAATAAATAATCCACAGAATAACACGTATGTTCACCCGATCTTTGTCTCTCTTGTTAGTGGAGACCATCAAAATGACCATAGATTTCATTACTTTGAATGGACTTCAAATTACAAAATGCCCTTGTGCTTTTCGTTGGCTATAGTACAGCACTGTTGCTTTAGCTGTGCTTTCCCAGGATAAGAAGCCCTTGGTGTTTTTACTGCATAAACTTTGTCAGAAGTCAGCTCTGAAGACCATTTCATTTTCCTACTTTTGGGCTGGAATAAGACAAAGCAAAGAGGAAGCATAACAACAAAGGAGTCCGTGACATTTTTGTTACTACATGATAACCAAAACAGTATGAGTTCACTGGGAACGAATTTATAAACCCTTCTGTTTGGGTCTTGCATTTGTGTGAGGGAAAATGGCTTTAATCTATTTGGAGGTATTTATTAGCCATGTTTTTGGTTGTGAAAATAAATCTCTAAATAGCACAATTGTGTGTGTCTAATGTAGACACTCAAAAGACACAAAAAGACCCCCAAAAGTTATGTGGTTTTCTTCCAAGACACTGTAATAAACAGTGACCTAAGAGAATAGATTCTGACACTTCTCAAGAAATCATTTTTCCATGAAAATTTCAAGGCTAATGGATTTATGCGTATTTTAAAATTCTACTCGCCTTAGCATCTTTTCAATGGCTCAGAGACGACACGTCACTGGCTGGCATAGGTCAACAACAATTTTACTTTTCAGAAGGGCCAGAGAATAATGTACTCCACGTGTGATACGTACTCAGATAATCCAATAGGGAAAGATTGTTTAAATAGTTTTAGTCCCTTTCTGATCATCTGATTCAGTAGGCTGGGTGACGATATGCCATCTAAGCCATAATTCTTGAAATTAAAAAAAAAACCAGTGACTGCACTTGATCATAAATCATTTAAAACTATTCTTTCCTGCTGAAACCGAGTGTTACACAAGAGCATGGCAATGGCATACAGAGGCAACACATACCAGATTCTTCTGTGTTCTACCTTCAAAACAATCTGTTTCATTTGAAATGTAAGTGTTTAAGCTTTTTAGGAGTTAGTGCAATAAGAGAATGTGAATATGTTGAGACCTTTTCAGATGCTGTTATTGTTATTTTGTCGTTAAGTTAACAGATGCTTTAGGATAAGCCTCTCAATGTTTTTGCTTAAAATCGAAAGCCTGTCTGTTGAATTGCAAGTCTCCCTTCAGTTTGTGTGTCACCAAGGAGAGGTTCTTTGAGTTGATGTTACACCTGTGCCACTTGTGTGTAGCTTCAAGTGTAATTTTTAGCGTTTACATTTCGAGCTGAGATCTTGATTAAATGAGTCAATATACCACTGCCACAGCTGAGGGACCAAGCTTTGGGATGCACAGTGTTATAGACAGCAAGCAAAGCAAACAAAGTTGATCCTCACACACGCCATCCTCCTGTGTCATTTTATGGCTGTTTTGTGGTTTTTTTCCCAGTTATTTATTATTATTGATAATAACTTACTTTTTCTTACATTCTGTTGTAAATAAAGTACAAAGCAATCTTCTTTCCAAGTGTAGCTTCCTCTCTCTCTTTCTCAGATCTTCCCAAGGGAATGTTAACTATTGGGAACTTGGGGGTTGATGGGAAAGAAGCTATCAAGGGAGAAAGAACAAGCCAAAGGCCGGAACTTAGACCCAGTTCTAGGGGACTTGTGTGCAAAGAAGCCTGACCTGCTAATAGGCGTATGGTGTCTTCAGGGCTGGGCCCTTGGTAAGAAATGCCTGGGTGCCAGCTCTAACTCTCCAGCCAAAAAATACCCAAAGTGAATATAACCCTGTGGGATACACATGCAGACTCATCCATCCACCCATCAGGTGCTTGGTTACCCCTCATCAAATGTGAGGCAAGAGTCTTGAGTGGTAACCGAGGTGAAGCATCCCCCAGGGAATCTGTAGGAACACCACCTTAGGGGGGACACCAGATCCTCTCCACCGCAGGGCAAGCCAGGTAAGCTGCGCTGACTCTGACCTGACGGTGGTTTCTCCATCTCAAGTAGCTCCTGTTGTTCACAAAAGTGTCCTCTGGGGACGGGAGGAGGAGCACAGAAATGCTTTAGCACCCATCTTTCAATAGTCTTCTCGGAGTTTAAGCAGAGACACACCTCTCCCTCCTATTCAATCCTGTAACGCGTGTCAATATCCATATTATTCTTTTTATTGAAGTACAGTTGATTTACAATGTTGTGTTACTTTCTGCTGTACAGCAAAGTGATTCAGTTATACATATGTACATTCTTTTTCCTATTCTTTTCCCTTATGGTTTATCACAGGATACTGAATATAGTTCCCTGTGCTATGCAATAGGACTTTGTTGTTTATCCATTCTATATATAATAGTTTGCATCTGCTAATCCCCAACTCCCTCCCCCACCCCCCATCCACCTTGGCAACCACAAGTCTATTCTCTATGTCTGTGAGTCTGTTTCTGATTTGTAGATACGTTCATTTGTATTATTTTTTAGATTCCACATATAAGTGATATCATACGGTATTTGTCTTTCTCTGTCCGACTTACTTCACTTAGTATGATCAACTCTAGGCCCATCCATGTTGCTGCAAATGGCATTATTTCATTCTTTTTGATGGCCGAGTAATATTCTGTTGTATATCTGTACCACATCGTCTTTATCCATTCCTCTGTCGATGGACATTTAGGTTGCTTCCATGTCTTGGCTATTGTGAATAGTGCTGCTGTGGACATAGGGGTGTGTGTATCTTTTCGAATTAGAGTTTTG
Source organism: Phocoena phocoena (assembly GCF_963924675.1). NCBI lineage: Eukaryota > Metazoa > Chordata > Mammalia > Artiodactyla > Phocoenidae > Phocoena > Phocoena phocoena. The sequence continues at coordinate 13,551,263 of NC_089237.1, forward strand.
TCCGGGTATATGCCAAGGAGCATCCACATTGTGTGCCTTAATCTCTGATTGTGCCAGGCCACAGCTTCCTCTAACAGTGCACCATAACTACACTGAAGATGGTCGCCAGATTATGTACACTAATTCAGTTAATCAAAACATGCTTGAGTTTCGAGCTGCAAATTCACCATTACCACTCCTGCCCTGCCATTTTTTAAAATATTTATTTATTTATTTATGGCTGCATTGGGTCTTCGTTGCTATGGCACAGGCTTCAGCAGTTGTGGCACGTGCTGCCCTGCCTTTTCATTTGTTCTTCAAAACACACGAACTTCCCACACATAGTTGCTGGCTGAAAGCGAACTCGGTACAGCCAGACTGGCTGTTTCTTCCTGGGGCCAAACTATATAGGTTGCCTGATGTTAAATGTATAGATATTTATCACATCACCAGTTTCCCTGTACAGCTTTTAATCATGATGTTATCTCATTTGAGTGTTACTCTTAGATTTCTGCACACCCACGTTCTTTTCTAAAACCTCCTGTTTCCTTCACTATATTCACTTGGGATTTTTTGCCTCCAGCTTCCAACTGTACCTTGGCCTCTCAGGTTTAAGATCAATCATGTATCGTTTTTCCTAGCCCTGCTCTGAAATATCCCTAAATGAAAATGTTAGTCTCAAGCCTGAAGCTTTGATGGCTTTGGAACAACAATCAACCTATGTGTACGTGTACATTCGTGTGCATGTGTGTGCATGTGTGCGTGTGTGTGTGTGTGTGTGGTGTGTGTGTGAGCCTGTAACTTGTGTGGCTGATCCAGACAAGCCCTGTTTACAAGTTTATTATATTGACTTTCTCTGCTTAATTTTTAGCCCTCTAGTATTCCACACCTCCATAAATTCTCCCTTTTCTACAGCATCTAATCTAGTAGGATATCTCATTCAAGTCCAAACATTTAACTACTTCTCCTTCACTTGGGAAAATTGGAAATGGCCTGGAACTAACTTTGCCTTAATATTCTTGCCCGGTCCCAGCATGGAGGACTTGAGCTAATAAGTAGCCAAAGAAACTGGACATGGCCTCAGGTCCTTCTGAATCTAGCCATTCAGTACAGCAACATTAAACAGCTGAATTAAACACCTGGAATTTAGGGGATAATTATGTTTAACTAGAAGTACCAGCTGTCTTCACTAAAGGCAGACACTAAGGACCGGGAATCATCATTTCCCCCTCCTTTAACTTATAGAAAGGAGATTTGGCCATCTGTTACTCAAGGGTGTTTGAGGGCAGACAAATCTGGACCTTTGTGATTTTTTTTAAAAAATCGTATTCCAAAACAACTTTCCTGCTCCCAAGGGATTCTGCATGCAAGATGCTGACAGTTTACTGCTCTTTAGCAACCCTTGGGACTCACTCTGTGATCTTCAGCACACAAGTGATTATATTCAGAGCAGTCCAAAGATAGCTTGCTGCTCTCCGCGTGCATTCTGCTGTTAAAGCCAGTCATCAGTATTAACGTGTGCTATACCTCTTCCCAGAACACAACTTGGAAATTTAGAAACATGTCTACGAGTTTGAATTTTCCCACTCTTATCTTATTGCATTTCTTTGCATCTTGTTAAAATTTTCCCACTCTTATCTTATTGCATTTCTTTGCATCTTGTTAAAATCTATTATACGGACCCAAGATCGTGAATTTTCTTTTCACCTTCATTAAGTACTTTGGAATTTGCTCTTTCTTCTGCAGAAGGTAACTCATAGATGCATACCTTTCTACAAAACACTTCAAGGATCTTGAATTATTTTATAAACACCTTTACATTTGGTACATAACATGGCCATCATTTTCATAGCTGTGTAATATTCCATTGGGTTGGAAATCTATCATTTACTTAAACATTGCTTTAGTATTTGGCATATAGGTTATTTTCTGGATTTTGTTATCATATATAGGGTTGTTAGGAACATCTTTGTAATATAGTTTATGTCTTTTTTTAAGATTTTTTTGATGTGGACCATTTTTTAAAGTCTTTATTGAATTTGTTACAATGTTGCTTCTGTTTTATGTTTTGGTTTTCTGGCCACATGGCATGTGGGATCTTAGCTCCCCGACCAGGGATCGAACTCGCACCCCCTGCATTGGAAGGCAATGTCTTAACCACTGGACCACCAGGGAAGTCCCTATGTCTTCTTTCTAATTATTTGTTTTGGATAAATTCCCAGAAATTGAATTACTAGGTCAAAGGATATAAATATATATTTTTTTTTAATAAATTTATTTATTTTTGGCTTCATTAGGTCTTAGTTGCTGTGCTCAGGCTTTCTTTTTAGTTGCAGTGAGCAGGGGCTACTCTTCGTTGCGGTGCACAGGCCTCTCATTAAGGTGGAAAGGATATAAATATTTTTATGACTTTGAGTGTTTACTGACAATATCTCTTCCATAGAAAATTGTACCAATTTACAATTCCACTGAGAGTGTATGAATAAGAACATTTGTCTTTTTTTTTTTTTTTGCGGTACGTGGGCCTCTCACTGTTGTGGCCTCTCCCGTTGCGCAGGACGCGCAGGCTCAGAGTCCATGGCTCACGGGCTCAGCCGCTCCGCGGCATGTGGGATCCTCCCGGACCGGGGCACGAACCCGTGTCCCCTGCATCGGCAGGCGGACTCTCAACCACTGCGCCACCAGGGAAGCCCCTAGAACATTTGTCTTTTTTAACAAGTATTTGTAGTTTTAAAAGTTCACTATTCTCAAGTTATTAAGCGATGGCTAGCATCCACTTCCCACGTTAAGTCCTTTGTTTGTTTAATGTCTTAATATTCTCTTTTGGGGTGTTCATATGATGAAGGGCAAGTCTAGACAAAGAAGTTCTCTGATTTATTTAAATGTTCCGTGCCTTCCCTAGCTTAGAAATGTTGACTGGCTACTACAGAAAGAAAAGCATAAGGAATTGCATTTAATTGAATGAACAAACATCAATTTTTTTAATTTAATTTTTATTTTATGTAGGGGTATAGTTGATTTACAATGTTGTGTTAGTTTCAGGTGTACAGCAAAGTGGTTCAGTTATACATATGCATATATCCATTCTTTTTCAGATTCTTTTCCCGTACAGGTTATTACAGAACATTAAGTAGAGTTCCCTATGCTATACAGTAGGTCCTTGTTGATTATCTATTTTACATATTCTAGTGTGTATATGTTAATCCCAACCTCCTAATTTATCCCTCCCCACAGCCTTTCCCCTTTGGTAACCATAAGTTTCTTTCCAGAGTCTGTTTCTGAACAAATATCAATTTTAAGTGATTTTGTTTTCAAGCTTTCATTGATAACAAACACTTAATGCATTTTTATTTGAGTATTTCCTGAAAACTACCATATATGTGCCAACAAGTTTTGTTTGGTTGGTTTTTTTGCTTGTTTTTTTTAACCAAGAGAGAATCAAAGTAAAAACTCGAGAATTTTAGTTTAGAATCAGTGATTTCCTGGTTCTAATAGAACCTTGATAAGGACAGAGCAGAGTCCTTTCAAAGTCTCTTCATTTAACTTCTTGGAAAGAATGCGATGACGGATTGCACACATGCTCCAAAAAAGGAAGGTAACAGTCTGCGTGTCATCCCCTCCTGAGCCATGTGAGAGTCATTCCTGGGGAATAGAGAATTTTTCTCAGGGAGAATGGCCATTTCTCACTCATAATAAGGACAAGCTATCAGATTTACCTGCAAGTTAGTTCGGAATCTGACTGCAGTCTTTACTTTTTTGTTGTCAGTGTTGTGTGTGTGTGTGTGTGTTTAATATTTATTTATTTAATTTATTTTTTTGGCTGTGTCGGGTCTTAGTTGCAGCATGCAGGATCTTCGTTGAGGCATGTGAGATCTTTCACTGTGGCGCGGGCTTCTCTCTAGTTGTGGCGTGCGGATTTTCTCTCTCTAATTGTGGCACGCAGGGTCCAGAGCTCGTGGGCTCTGTAGTTGAGGCACGTGGGCTCAGTAGTTGTGGAGAGCGGGCTTAGTTGCCCCGCAGTGTGTGGGATCTTATTTCCCCGACCAGGGATCAAACCTGCGTCCCCTGCATTGGAAGGCAGATTCTTTACCACTGGACCACCAGGGAAGTCCCAGTTTGTGTGCTGATGTCAACTTTCTATTTTGAAATAATTATAGATGCAAAGGAAGTTACAAAGAAATGTACATGGATGTCCTATACACCCTTAACCCAGCCTCCCCCAATGATAACAGCTTGTATAACTACCATACAATATCACAACCAAGAAACTGACATGGGTACAATCCATAAAGCTTATTCAGATTTCACCAGTTTTACATGCACCCATTTGTGTGTGTGCAAGTGTGTATGTGTTTGGTTCTACGCAATTTTATGGCCTGTTTAGCTTCATGTAACTACTGCCACGTTCAATACACGGAACTATTCTATCACTGCAGAACTCTCGAATACTGTCCCTTTATAGCCAAGCCCGCTCACCTCACCCCCCTCACCTTGCCCCACAAAACCTTTACTTTTAAAAACAAACAAAGGGCTTCCCTGTTGGCACGGTGGTTAAGAACCCGCCTGCCAATGCAGGGGACACGGGTTCGAGCCCTGGTCTGGGAAGATCCCACATGCTGCAGAGCAACTAAGCCCATGTGCCACAACTACTGAGGCCGTGTGCCACAACTACTGAAGCCCGCGCGCCTAGAGCCTGTGCTCCACAACAAGAGAAGCCACTGCAATGAGAAGCCTGAGCACCACAGCGAAGAGTAGCCCCCGCTCGCCTCAACTAAAGAAAGCCCGCGTGCAGTGACGAAGATCCAACACAGCCAAAAATAAATTAAATAAATTTATTAAATAAATAAAAATAAAAACAAAGAAAATATATCATTGAGGCCGTATCAGTTTTTCTTTCTACTAAAACATACTACAGCTATCAAACATTTTTTTTTTTGCTATTTTTAAATCGCGGTAAAATATACAAAGCATAAAATTTACCATTTTAACTATTTGTAAGTGTACAATTCAGTGGCATTAAGTATATTCACAATGCTGTGCAATCATCACCACTCATTTCCATAAATTTTGCATCATCCCAAACGGAAACTCTGTACCCAATAAACAATAACCCCCTATCCTTCCCTCCCTCTAACCCCCAATAGCCTCTGTTCTACTTTCTGTCTCTATAAATTTGCCTATTCTGGATATTTTCTATAAATGGAGTCATACAATATTTGTCCTTGTGTATCTAGCTTATGTCACTTTGCATAATGTTTTCAAGTTTCGTTCATTTTATAGCCTGTATCGGACATTTTAAAGGATTGTTTTGTGGGGGAAAAATATCTGATAAGCCGGTAAACATACTTTCCTGTGTATTGCATTTTTTAACAGAAGTTTTCTAAAGCTGTGTGACGTTGGCAAATCACTTCATCTTTCTGAGCGTTCATTTCTTCAAGTGTAACAGTAAGTGGCATATTTTATATCTTAATGGCAGGTATGTAAAAATAAGATTGCCACTTGGTAGCAGAAGCTGCTGCTGAAGAATCATGAGAAAAAGAGAGGGTACAGGCAAATTCAGACAAAAGCTCCATGATAAAGAGCAGGTAGGGACTTCCCTGGTGGCGCAGTGGTTAAGAATCCGCCTGCCAATGCAGGAGACACGGGTTCAAGCCCTAGTCCAGGAAGATCCCACATGCCGTGGAGCAACTAAGCCCACGCGCAACAACTACTGAAGCCCGCGTGCCTAGAGCCTGTGCACTGCAACTACTGAGCCCGTGCACCACAACCACTGAGCCCATGTGCTGCAGCTACTGAAGCCCGTGCTCCACAACATAAAGCCATCGCAATGAGAAGCCCACGCACTGCAAGGAAGACCCAACGCAGCCAAAAATAAAAAATAAATTTTAAGAACTTAAAAAAAAGGAAGAGCAGGTAGCTCACGAGGAAGAGAGAATGGCTGTTCCCTAGAGCTCCATCATTATGTGAAGCTCCTTTCATTTTGAGTCTCTTTTGAGTGAGTCTCTTCCTTTCAACCACACGAGGTAGCTAAAAGCAGTTGGGAAGTAGGTTGAAATGTCATTTCTAGAAACAAGTTTTCCAAAGGAAACATATGTAAGAAGTGCAAAATTGTATTCCTTTTCTAGGACTTAAACAAACATTAACAACACCTCAAGTAAAAAGAATGGTATTTCAAGAATAAGGTGAAAGGCGTTTCTGCTCGTAAAGAAGGGCACAGGTGAGTCCAGACGTGCGCACCTGCTTCATTTCCACACATGCAAGTTGTAAAATAATTATGTTTTACACCAGTGAAGAGAATTAAATGAGGGTGCTTCGATTTTTAAAACAACAACAACAAACTGACTAATTCAGTTGATCTGGTGGGTCAAACAACAACAAACTAATTCAGTTGATCTGGTGGGTCAATAGTGCGTTATATTCAGATTCTTTTGAGCAATATGATGTTATTGTCAGAATATAAAAATGTCAAAAAGTTCCCTTTTTTCTGATGTGCTGGGTCTAACTTACATCTAGTTGTAAAAGCTTTTTAGCATAATAAGATACCCTCCCCAACCTGACGAATAGCTTTTGAGTCAGATCTGATTAATACACAGAAAAGTTTAAGAGAAAGGCCAAAACTTTGTTAATTTGTTTTGCTAAGTAATACCAGCACCTCAGCTGAAACTCTTCATTGATTCCTTTTAAATAAAATTAAACCAAATGTACCCAAAGAAGCGTCCATAGCTTAAACATTATCCACTTCAAATCTGGATCCAAATATGAATCAATTATTTTCATTGTTTTGCGTGAGTTCCTTTCCTTCCTCTCCTCACTGCATCTTCCTTGATTCTTCAAGTGAAAACCAAGGAAAGGTGGATTTAAAAGTAGAATACCTCAAAATCTTCCGAGGGGACAATCTGAGAGTCTTTTTCCCAGAGGGACCGTTGGAACCTATAAAGGGGACCCCTAAGATGTCACGTGGTATTCTCTTCCCTCCTATTTGGAGGCATTTGCTATTTTACTTTCCTCTAAAAGTGGTCTCCAGCTCAAACATCTGGGTTATTCATAATGGCTGTACACATAATGGCTCTCTAACCCTAGTCCCAGCCTCTGTAATGCCTGCCACTGGGTCTCCAAGACCTTCCCTCAAATCCACCTCCCCATCGCCTACCCCCACTGAGACAATGGAAGCCACCACCCTTGTCTAGATTCTAGCAGATAAAGATGTCTTTCTGGGACTTCCCTGGTGGCCCAGTGGTTGGGAGTCTGCCTGCCAATGCCGGGGACATGGGTTCGAGCCCTGGTCCAGGAGGATCCCACATGCTGCGGAGCAACTAAGCCCATGTGCCACAACTACTGAGCCTGTGCTCTAGAGCCTGAGAGCCACAACTACTGAGCCCACGTGCCAAAAAAAAAAAAAAAAGATGTCTTTCTGACATCCCAAACTCTAGAAAACATTTTGCTATTGAACCATGCTCTCTGGGGTTTTGAACGCTAACATAAAAGTGATACTCACGGTCCTTCAGCTGCACTGAGGTTTGCCTGGTTTCCCTAAAGAGCGTGAGGAAATTTGGACTGAGTTCAAAACAACTGACTCTCAAACTAGCTTTGGGAACATAGCTCTTCTAGAGTTTGGGGATTCCTCGTGTGTGTGCATATTTTTAATAACACTTATAGATACTAATTAAATGTAATTCAGGGAAGAAGTCATCTGTTTTTTGAGATAATGAATTTAATTTTACTGGAATTAAATCTAATTTAGTTCCATAAAAAATAATTTATTGATATGAAAACTACATCAACTGCAAAATTCTAAGCATAAGTGGCCACTCTATTTCCAAACATTAAACTTTAGATGAGAAAAAAAACTAGGTATAGCTAACATTTGCCATGAAGACAGCCCCCCAAAACAATGTTTAGCAGAAAAGTGGAAATGTTTGTGTCAAAAGCACCAACCCTCTTGCTCCTTTCCTACTGACTTCATTACTAAGACAAAACGTAAGCGATTTATAAATCTGTATTTATACAAAAAAAGGTAGTCAACTAAAAGTTTAGGCTAAGAATAGAATGAAATTATTTTGGAGGGCTGGTTGAGAAGGAGGGGCTTAGTTGCATTGCTTGTCTTTAATCCATACACACCCTCATACTGACTCATGGGACATGGGAGTGGTGGGAAACAGTTCCCAGAGAGCTGAACAGGGGCCTAGCCCAGACCCACTTGACCTTTCCCTTAGCAGCAATTCCACAAATAAGCCCATCAGTACCCACCCTCAGGCTGCCCCATTTGCCAGACCAAAGAGAGTTTAGGGGTAGAAAGAGTTTAAGCAGCCTCAAACCTCTTCTTTAGCCCCATCCCCAAAACATTGAGACAAACTATTAAGTTAACCTCCTCCTAGGCTGACCTGGGTGCTTTATCTCCAGCCTGCATCCCCTCCTGGCCCTCCTTGTGAACTGGGTCACAGGGCCAATCTCTGCTTTGGTCCTCATTCCTCATCCTGGTCCTGATATAGTTTATTCTATAATCTAGTACAGTCTTTCATCCTTTTTTTCTTTTTCCTTTCCTTCCTTCCTTCCTTTTTTCCTTTCATGGTGCCTGTTACGTAGCAGACACTAGGAAAGCACAGGGGACAGAGAAGTGAGCAAAAATAAATCTGGTCTCTCACCTTATTGTTTAATGGAAAAGATATATAATACTTACATAATCACACCAATAAATGTGTAACTGCTACTTGATACAGGGTCAGTGAAGGAAAGTTACATCATACTAGGAGAGCATAGAACACAAGGAAAAGAGGGCTATTCAGTGGAGACTGAGATGTGGAAAGTATGTGGCAGTTAGTTGATTTAGGAGAAGCTAAAAGCATTCCCAGCAAAGGAAATAGCATGTACAAAGGCCCTGAGGTGGGAGAGGGCATAGCCTATTCCAAAACAATATAGCTTGAGTCAGGAAACAAGGGATATTTGATGAGAGATGAGGCAGGAAAGAGTAATAGGGGTCAGATCTTGCAAAGCCCTTGTGGAAAAGGTTGCCAGATTTACCAAATAAAAATACAGGATGGGAACTTCCTTGGTGGTCCAGTGGTTAAGACTGCATTTCCACTGCAGGGGGCGCGTGTTCGATCCCTGTTCGGGGAACTAAGATCCTGAGTACCGCATGGCATGGCCAAAAAAACAGGATGCCAGGTTGAATTTAATTTCGGATATGCAATGAATAATTGCATAGGATATATTTATACTAAACAATTATGTGTTATCTGAAATTCAGATTCAACTGGGCATCCTGTGTTTTGTTTGGCAGCCCTACTTGTGGGTCAGGTAAGGATTTGATCTTGTTCATCCTGAGACCAAGGTATTAAAGTATTTTAAGCAGAGGTGGCATAATCTGATTAGAATTCTAAATAGCTACAGATTGGAAGGGGGCAAGTGGAGAAGCAGGGAGACAAGGAAGCAATTACAGTGGCCAAGTAAGAGGGGCTTGGACTTGAGGGGTGGCAGTGGAGAAGGAGAGAGGTGAGCCACTGGAGCGAATTTTAAAAGATAAAATCAACAGCACTTGGGATCTACTCGGGTCCCATTGCTTTAGATACCTTCCATGTGCCGATGAGGCCCAAATCTACATCTCCAACCTGAGCCTCTGCCAGGAATGCCAGGATCCGATGAGCTACCCACTTATTTGGCATCTCAAACGGAACACAGTCAAGATAGAACTCTGGGTCTACCTCCTCAAACCACTTCCTGAGAAATCATCTCCTTCCCCGTGTCAGTAAAGAACATCCCAACCCACCTGGTCCCTCAAGGCAAACATGCCCTTAATTCCTCTCTTCCTTTCACTGCCACACTCAATCCATCCGCCATCCTGTTGACCCTACCCACTAAATCCCATCCTGAATTGGTGCATTTTTTTTCTATCTCCACTATTAGCACCTACCACAAACCACCATCTGTTGCATCTAGAAGAATGCCAGAGCCTCGAGACTGGTATATCTATTTCTACTTTTATTCACCTCTGAACCATTCTCCACTTGGGAGCAAGGATGATCTTTTCGAAACAGAAGTCAGACCTTAGCTTAAAACCCTTCAATGACTTCTTATTGCATTTAGAATATGCCAACTCCTCATCCAGCTTACAGAGAGACCTACAAAATTAAGGTCCCTGCCTGCCTCAATCTCATCATCATCTAGTCTCCCCCTCACCTGACCCCTTCTTGTCCATCAGATCTCAGTGGAAAGGTCTCATCTTTAGGGAGACTTTTCTTGAGCAGATTGTCTCCCACCACTAGATTGCGAGCTCTCTGAGAAGAGGAACTTCCCCTGTCTCCTTCGCTGCGGAATTCACAGCTCCTAGGCCCTCATCAGTATTTGGGAAATGAACAAATGCATTGGTACAGTTTGGATCTGGGAGACAAGGGAGAAGATTCAGGGTTTTCCAACCAGATCTGAAGCCCTGTCCTGCTCTTGGTTCACCCTGATCCTCAGTCCAGTGACTGGAAACTGCTTCCGGTGGCCAGACCTTTCTCAGGGTGTTTATTCATTCACCTGCCAGCACTCCCTTTTCCAGAGCTCTGGTCACTGTTCAGGGCTCCTCTGACTTCAACTTGGACCCCTGGTGATGACAAGTTGCCCAGCCCAAACTCTTCCTGAAGATTGTTGGATTCTGTGAGCATTTGACTCTGCCCACCCATCTAAAACCCCTCAACCCAGGTCTTTTCTCCCATTTCCCTATCATCCTATTACAATTAAACTACAAATGCTTGCTTGACCTCAAATTCCAAACACAGCCATTGGGTTTTGGCATTCACTGGGAGGGCACTAGCATTAGACTGAAATGTATACAGATTATGAAAAAAGAGCTTAGATTTTTCCTTTATCTCTGATATTTGCTGTGGGAAACATCTTCAGAGGTGTCTGCCTGAGTGCCAGTAATATTGTCCAGTTCATTTCTGTGGCCTCAAACGCATTTTGAGATTCTAAAACTGGAAAACATAACTCAGAGTAACTTAAACCTTTATTTAAGCACCATTAAAACTTCCATACAGGGCTTCCCTGGTGGCGCAGTGGTTGAGAGTCCACCTGCCGATGGAGGGGACGCGGGTTTGTGCCCCGGTCCGGGAAGATCCCACATGCCGCGGAGTGGCTGGGCCCGTGAGCCGTGGCCACTGAGCCTGCGCGTTCGGAGCCTGTGCTCCGCAACGGGAGAGGCCACAGCAGTGAGAGGCCCGCGTACCGCAAAAAAAAAAAAAAAAGAAAAAAAGAAAACTTCCATATAATGTGCAGATTTGGTAGAATATTTATATCTACCATCCATCCTGTTCTCAGAATGGTGCTTCTAGAAATGTTCCTTTGGCAAAGAATTTACTATATCCCATTCAAGCAATGCACAAGTCATCAACTGGCAACCTTCCATGAAGAATCTATAATGGGTAACATTCTCCCTTTTGAATATGGGCAGGCATCCCTACTATATAATTAGGCTTATTCATTGTATATTTATCACCTGATTCTATTCTAGGAATTGAATGTGAGAGGCAGTATCTTCCCCCAGCCTTCATAGCTAGGCAGCCAAGTGGCATAAACATGACAAACAATCCAGATAGAATGAACATCCACAGCTCACATTAAAATGTACAGGGTCACAGCTGCCTTTGAAGACCAGCCCTTAAACGTCTCTAACCAGTGATGGATAGCCAGGCCTTGCTCTTGCATCGATTCATCTTGGAAGTGGAACACTTTGACCCGTTCTTATCTTAGGCTAGGTTGCAGAAGACTCCTAGTGCCCTCATTACAGCTGGTGTCCTTCCAAAAAGGACTGCGATCTTCTTAGACTCAAATTTATGGACAAACATGCCAGTGCAGTTCTGGGTTTCTCGATCTGTTAAGTCTTACTTTATCCTAATGGGTCAAGTGCACTTCCCATTTATTACAATGGCTTGCCATATAAGGGTGATTTATTCAACAAGCATGTATTAAACTCTTTATATGGATCAGATACAACTGCTGGTGCCATGAATACAAAGATGTAAAGTGATTCGTTCAATCAAATGGCACATTTTTTACTGAGTGCCTACGAAGTGCTTGGAAATGAGGATGCATAGGCAAGTAGGACAGATAGGGACCGGCTACCCTCAAGAAGCTTATGATACAGTGGGGGAGCCTAGGTAATGAGCAAATAAATAGATAAAATAGTTTAAAACTGTGATGAAAAGGAAACAGATAAATTGAGTTGGGGAGTGGGGTGGGAGGATGGACACAATTTAGTTCATAACACTAATCCAAAAAGAGAAAGAGACAAAGAAAATTTAAAGATCTATCTCCAGTCGCATAATCTTTTCTAGGGCTAAAAATAAGAGTCAGAGTTGTTCCAATTAGCGTCTGTAAGAAGTTCAGTAGCCTTCCTAGAGCAGCTGTTCTTTTCCTTGCCCTAAGGTCTCTTGGGTACCAGGAAGGTGGGGCTTAGTTTTCACTTCCAAGGTGAAAGCCCTCCCACGTTTTCTTCCTATTTTGACCCTCTGAGGGTCTTTACACCTAGTCCAGACTCCAGAACTCAGGAAAGCTTGCTCCATCTCTCTTTTCTGGAACCAGGAACTTTGATCTCACCCTTCCCAGGCAGGTAAACTTGATCCCTATACTTGCTCTTCAAGTGCAAGTCTGAGTACAACCCTTGGGAGTCCTGAGGCCCTTTCAGAGAGTCCATGAAGACAAACTCTTCAGATGTTATTTTCCTTTTGGGTAATACTACGGAGCTCTTTTGGTATGGTATGACATGTGATACCACAATGGACTGAGTACAGAAGCAGATATGAGAATCTAGTTACCTTTTATTAAGCCAGACATTAAAGAGATTTGCAAAAATGTAAAACAATGCCACTCTTCTCACTAAATTGTTTCTCAAATTATTTTTTATAAAAATGTTACTTATGTTTATATAAAGTTATTTATTTATTTTTTTGACTGTGTTCGGTCTTTGTTGCGGTGTGTGGGCTTGTCATTGCAGTGGCTTCTCTTGTTGCGGAGCAGGGGCTCTAGAGCTCAGGCTCAGTAATTATGGCACATGGGCTTAGTTGCTTCACGGCATGTGGGATCTTCCTGGACCAGGGCTTGAACCTGTGTCCCCTATATTGGCAGGCGGATTCTTAACCACTGTGCTACCAGGGAAGTCCTATTATTTATGTTAACATGTTTACATTTATTATTTTCAAATGAATAAATACATATTTCTCAACTCTCCACTTTTAATTTCTAATACAGTTAATATCAATAGATATACCTCATAAAAACAGAAGCTTTTTGCAGTCATCGATAATTTTTAAGAGTGTAAAGGAATCCTGAAATCACAAAGTTTGAGAACCCCTGTTTTACAGTCTTCAACCTGAAGAAGAGGGAAAGCACACGTACAGAATTATGAGTGAACTTTCACTCTTTATTCATTAGTCCCCCAAATATTAATGGGACAGGCACTATGCCAGATACTAGTGATAAATCCAGAGTCCGTTCAAAGGAATAAACGTAATGGGGGAAATACATGAGTAACTGGGCTTTTCCAGTACTGGATGTACCAATAACACAGGTGCCCTGAATCAGACATTTAATCCAGTCTCAGTCAGGGAAGACTTCCTGGAGGAGGAGGTGTCTAGCCCGGCATCTCAAACATGGGCAGTAGGTGCAAAACACGGTTCAGTAGAGACTGTGCTGAGAGAAAAAGAAAGGTTTCACAGAGGCCAGGATGTCTAGGCTGAATCACTGTATTTCTTTTCCAAATAACAAAGGGGCCACAAATTCAAAGTCAACCTCCTTAGGCACTTTGAAAAAAAAAGACCTATTAGGGCTTCCTTGGTGGCGTAGTGGTTAAGAATCTGCCTGCCATTGCAGGGCACACGGGTTCGAGCCCTGGTCCAGGAAGATCCCACATGCCACGGAGCAACTAAGCCTGTGCACCACAACTACTGAGCCTGCGCTCTAGAGCCTGTGAGCCACAACTACTGAAGCCCGTGTGCCTAGAGCCCACTCTCTGCAACAAGAGAAGTCACCGCAAAGAGAAGACCGCAAACCGTGACGACGAGTAGCCCCCGCTCGCCGCAACTAGAGAAAAGCCCGCGCGCAGCAACAAAGACCCAACGCAGCCAAAAAAAAAAAAAGACCTATTAGCCTTATTAAGAACTTACAGTAGGGAATTCCCTGGCAGTCCAGTGTTTAGCACTCCATGCCTCCACTGCAGGGGGTACAGGTTCCATCCCTGTTTGGGGAATTAAGATCCCACATGCTGCATGGTGAGGCCAAAAAAAAAAAAAGAATTTACTGTAGGCGTTTGATTCTTTCATAATAGCTGCAAAATCTCCTATCTCCTGTGTTATAAGGCTGTGGCCACGAGCAAACACACACAAGGTGATCCCTGTGGATGCTTAATCTAAACTGATGTGGAGGCATTTTGCTTTGTGATGTAGCACATAGTACATATCTGTTAATAATTGCCTATTTACGTGGTTTCGCCCTAAGAACATGCATAATTTATCTTTTTTGAGTTTTTATATTGATTGAATCAGTCATGTTTATCTTAAAAATCTCTCCCAGAAATGGTCTTGCCAAAAATTGCCCAGAGGGATCTTGAACGTCACCTGCTTCATCAGACAAGTCTGAATTTCCTGTAACCTGGAGAGATTTCCCCGCGGCTGCTCAGAGAGCCAGGGGGGACAGACAACCCGGGAGGCCCAAAAGGCCGCAGACTAGACCTTTGTGGCGGGTTCTGAGAAGCAGGGGGTATTAGGCATTTCAGTTAGGTACAGCACGTTATGAAGAGTTAATCTGAAGAGAGAAATATTTTTCCTTTGGGACACTGTTCTATTAAGCCGTGTTAGCAATTCCTAGAGTTCGCTTCAAATAAAAAAATCTAGTTTATTTATATTCGGCCACTTGCCACGCTCATCCTTCAGCCTCTCAAGTCCGTAGCTGAATAAGGGGCAGCGGATGCAGTACCTAACAGGTAAGATCTCCCCTGCCCGCCCATTCTTTCCCATCTAGAGCAGTACACCGGGACTCGGTGGTGTGGCCTGGGAAGCGGAGTCTAGACGCAAACTCCAGGCCCCGCCTACCCGACGGCGTCCGCAGCGCCGCTAGCGATCTCTACCCGCCAGAGGTCGCAGGCTCAATGAGCAGGTAGCTCAGTTAGCGAGTGACTAATCCAGTCGGCGAGAACTAATCCAGTTCTCACGAGAGAAAGCGCGAAGCCTGCCGGGACGGACGCGCGGCCTTCCGTAAGTTGGACCAAAATGGCAGCCTTGGAGGAAGGCTTCACGTTGAGTGCGGTACCGCTGGGTTCCGGGCCTGACGGACCCCTTGGAGTGGAGCAGAGCGACAAAACAGACCAGTTTCTAGTGACGGACAGCGGCAGGACCGTCATCCTCTATAAGGTGAGAGCAATAGGATCGGAGCGCCGTCGCTGCTGTCTCGCCCCTTTCTGAGTTCGGAGCCGGAACCTCAGGTTTCTCACAGCTTTGGAAAGAGGTCTTGCAGCGGGCTCAGCGGAGAGCCGTTGTGGCCTTTTTGGGACGCTGAATGAGGTCTAGAATCTGACTCGGTTGTTTTCCCGGAGAGGCATATTTCCGAGTTGCAGGCGGCAGAGCGTCTAAGTGCACGTGGGCTAGATTCGGAAAGGAAAGGAAAGGAAACCTGTGCTTTCGCTTCATATCTCCCGGAGATATCCTTGCTAAGATCCCCTTCTGGGGTCTCTGTCACCCCAGCTGCCCGCAGAAAGGTTGAACGGAGATTGGTTGGGTGGGAGAAGGTGTCACTGCCAGAACAGTGCTTTAGCCTTGTGTCCGTACGCTTCTTACTCACTCATTAGGAGGGAAAGTTTTGTCGGTGTTTTGTTTTGGCTTTTTGCTTTCTTGGCAGCTTAGTAGGCATCTTGATTCCGAGTGACCTGTTTCCAGCTATGGTTCACCCTGTGAATCCTGGATTTGCGTCCCTTGAAGTCTACACACCTCGCCCCCCATTTAGCCTAAGGACTGCTTTAGCACATTTTCTAAACTTTGCTTTTAGTGGTTCCATAGAAAGTAATTCCTTCTATGTGAGCTGCTGAACAGTTTTCTGTGTCTTTAAGAAGTTGGGTATCTCAACATCGGTAATCATCAGGGAAATGAAAACCAAAACCACAGAGATATCACCTCACACCTGTCAGAATGGCTGTCATCAAAAAGAACACAAAAAAGTGTTGGTGAGGACATGGAGAAAAGAGAAGCCTTGTACCCTGTTGGTGGGAATGTAAAGTGGTGCAGTCACTATGGAAGACAGTATGGTGATTTCTCAAAAAACTAAAAGCAACCATGTGACCCAGCAGTTTCACTCCTGGGTATATATCCAAAAAAACCCCCCAAAAACAAAAACACTAGTTCGAAAAGATACATGCACCCAGTGTTCATAGCAGCATTATTTATTATTATTTATTATCTTCCATTCCAAGATATGGAAGCAACCTAAGCGTGCATCAATAGATGAATGGATAAAGAGGTGATGTATATCTATACAATGGAATACTACTCAGCCATTAAAAAAATAATGAAATTTTGCCGTTTGCAGCAACATGGAGGGCATTATGCTAAGTGAAGAGAGTCAGAGAAAGACGGATACTGTGATAGCACTTATGTATGGAATCTAAAAACTACAACAAACTAGTGATTATAACAAAAAAGAAGCAGACTCACAGATATAGAGAACTAGTGGTTACCAGTGGTGACAGGGAAGGGGGGAGGGGCAAAATAGGGATACGGGAGTAAGAGGTGTAAACAGTTATGTATAAAATAAGCTACAAGGATATATTGTACAACAGGGGGAATATAGCCAATATTTTATAATAACTATAAGTGGAGTATAGCCTTTAAAACTGAATCACTAGATGGTACACCTGTAACTTATATAATATTGTGCAACAACTATACTTCAATTTTAAAAAAAGCTAGCTGTCTGCTTTGAAGTTTGGGGAACAGGTTGCCAACAGTACACTATACTGTTTGCTTGTTTTGATGCTTCTGAAGACACCATTGGTTTTTACCTGGCTGTCAAGTGGACTTTTTGCAGTTCCTGCATAGGAATAGAGTGGCTGATTAGAATTGGCATGATGCCAGCTATCCTTACTCTGTTTCTCATGCCCCTGTTTAAGGGCACAACTGCATCAGTTTTTTAAATACACTAATATTGTTCATTGTCAAAGTGCCGATATTAATTTACTTTTTTTCACTTTAGGAACTTATATTTTCATTTTAACTACTCTTTTAAAGTTTTTTTTTTTAATTGTAGTAAAGTATACATAACAAAATTTACTATCTTAATGACTATAAGTGTACAGTTCAGGGTATTGAGTACATATATTCACATTGTTGTGCAGTCATCACCACCATCCATCTCCAGAACTCTTTTCATCTGGTAAAACTGAAACTCTGTACTCATTAAATAATAACTCCCAATTTCCCCAACCCCAGGCAACCACCATTCTACTTTCTGTCTTAAGTGGAATCCACATAGTATTTGTCTTTTTGTGACTAGCTATTGTTTTAATTTAGGAGATTTGTTAAATGCTATCGTTTTAATGATTTCTTCCGAATGTAAATTTAATTGCTTTAATGTCTGAAACTGACTTTTTGAATATTTTATGTTCATTTCATTAGGTTTCTGATCAGAAACCCTTGGGGAGCTGGTCAGTGAAACAAGGTCAAATTATAACATGTCCAGCTGTGTGCAACTTTCAAACGGGAGAGTATATTGTTGTACATGATAATAAGGTGAGTTCTAAAACTTTTATATAATATATACAAAACAAATCAAATTTTGATTTATTAACTATTCATGTTGTATGTAAATGGAAATTGGAATGCTTTTTTAACTTGTATGTTTTTATTTCAGGTCTTGAGAATATGGAATAATGAAGACGTAAACCTGGATAAAGTATTTAAAGCGACAGTAAGTCTTTGGATTTTCCAACACATTTATTTAGTTTATTGGTGAGATGGAATAATTTGTAATGTAGCAGTTATTTATCTTAAAGTGTCTGTGAACATGACATAAAGGTTATAACCAGTTTTTCATTCTAGCTATCCTACAGTATGTCTTGGTAAAATGTCTCAACTTATGAGTTAATATGTTATAAAATGTTAGATGATATGTTATTTTCATATGAGGTTGAGGATTTAAATAATTCATGAATGATACATTATAGTTATTTCCATGAGTTTAAATGTTTGTGGTGTGTCCCTTGCAAGAGCAAATGAACTTCATTGTTCTCTTTCTTAAAATAGGTAGAGCAGACCCTGCAAGTTTTATGCATTATACATTTTAAAAGTGGCACATACTGCAGTGGAAAAGAACCATGACTAACTGTGCCTTTTCTCCTAATGACCTAAAGTATGTTAATTAACTTTGTCTTATAAAATGAAGATCTCTAACTAGGTTAATCTTGAAAGTTCTTTATGGCTCTAAATGTCTAACTCTAAATACAATTGGCATATTTTAGAATTGGTTCACAACAGATCTGATTCACATACAACCGCAGTTGTCACCCGGACCCTTGAAACCTCTAGCCAGCTACCTGTGCTGCCACCTGGCTCCAGTCATTTTGTTTACCCTGAAGTAACACGGTCCTGAATTTTACACAATGGGTTTTTTTTGTTGTTTTTTTAATCCTACATATGGTGTTAACTTCTTTTCCTGAGCTTGCAGGCTATGTATACATACATACATAGATACACACATACACACACACACAAACATAAATATATATGTGTGTGGCTCGTGTATTTATATATGGCATCTTTCTTTTTCTAATACCAGAACAGCTTATAACTCTGCATTAGTGCCTTTGTTTGTACCTCTCCTCACCTCCAGTTTTGAGAGACCCAGGTTATAGCCTAACCTCCAGTATTTACAGTGGATAGATAAACCAAAAATGAATAAAAGTGATTACGTATGGGGGTGAGCAGGGGAGAGGATAGAGAATAGGATCAAAAGTTAGACTTCTGAATGTATTTTATGTTAGATTTAACTTTGGAACCATACATAATTATGAAACAAAATTGAGTAAAAATGAAAGCAAATCAGTCCCTTAAAGATAAGCCTTCTCCGGGACTTCCCTGGTGGTGCAATGGTTGGGAATCCGCCTGCCAATGCAAGGGACACGGGTTCGAGCCCTGGTCTGGGAAGATCCCACATGCCGTGGAGCAGCTAAGCCCGTGAGCCACAACTACTGAGCCTGTGCTCTAGAGCCCGTGCTCCGCAGCCAGAGAGGCCACCGCAATGAGAGGCCCGCG
Organism: Phocoena phocoena; assembly: GCF_963924675.1. Taxonomy (NCBI): domain Eukaryota; kingdom Metazoa; phylum Chordata; class Mammalia; order Artiodactyla; family Phocoenidae; genus Phocoena; species Phocoena phocoena. The sequence goes on from NC_089237.1 coordinate 13,570,510, forward strand.
CACTGCAGCGAGGAGTATCCCCTGCTGGCTGCAGCTAGAGAGAGCCCACGCGCGGCAACGAAAACCCAATACAGCCAAAAATAAACAAATAAGTCTATTAAAAAAAAAAAAAAAAAAAAGATAAGCCTTCTGTAAATGTCCTGATTCTATTAGGTGGCAGTTCCTTTAGAATAAAAATTTAAATGTTTTTATGTTCTTCTAGTTGTCCGCTGAGGTATATAGGATACATTCAATACAGGGGACAGAACCCTTGGTGCTGTTCAAGGAAGGTGCCATTCGTGGTTTAGAGGCCTTGCTTGCAGAGCCCCAGCAGAAAATTGAAACTGTTATCTCTGATGAAGAAGTGATTAAGTAAGTTCTAATACTTGTAATTTTTACCAAAAAGAAAATGCACTCTGTGTTTTTTATATTCTTTGCCTTGTTCAAAAGTATTTTGATTATAAACGTGATAAAAGTAAGCTGATTGAAAACCGTCTATAAGGCAGTAGCCAAAATCACATCCCTCAAAAGCCTCTGGCATGATAAGTGATTGAGGAAACTGGGGTCAAATGAGTCCTGTCCTAATAACAGAACTGGATAGTCAGTTATTTGAAAATTAAGTGAGTAATCCCACAAGACCGGAATCTTCTGTCATATAGCCCTGACTGCCAAGGTCAGAACTCTTTCTCCTGAAGAAATGTGCAGCTTGTTAGTGGAATCAGGATAATGCTTTGAGACCTCTTCTTTCCCAGATTCTGAAATAAAACTTGGGAAATGACTCACACAAATGATAGAAGGAAATCTCACAGTTTTACATCTATCCAATCCCTATTCTTTCATCCCATTTCCTGTTTGGTTAACTTGCTGCCCCTCCCGGCCCACCTGATGTAAACTAAATCTTTAAAGGTCCAAGCAAAGACTTGTACGTAGTCACTCAACAATGTGGACAGTGACCCGTTATATCTTAGACCCAATGAATGCCTCTAAAGTGTGAGCAACTGTATTTGGAGGAAATCTTTACGCAAAAAGATATAGGTAGAGAATCTGGGTTCTAATCCCCACTTTGCCAGAAAATGGCTGTGCGGCCTTGGTTACAGGCCCCTTACCCTCCCTATGCCTCAGTTCCCGCTGTCACTTGAAGAAGGCAGGTGAGATGCTAATGTTTTCCTGAGAACACTAGGCCCCAAAATGACTCTGAAAAAAGGAGGGGTGGGTCAATTAAGTTTGGGGAACACCACATCTTGTCTTACATGCCCTTGGTACTTTATAGTTCATGTTATTATCTTTAAAGTTCTGGGAAGCTCAGCAACTTGCATTTAATCCAGAGATGCATTTGACAGAGGAATGCCTTCTAGGTCCCTGTGGTAGATATTTTGAAACACTGAATTAAGTGTTCTCTGCTACCTCTCTGGCTCTAAAAAATATTTAATAAAAGATAATCTCTTAAATTTAGATTGATGGTGTGTTTCAACTGGTGATTTTGCATTTTATAATTTTTCTTTTTCTTTTTTTAGGTGGACAAAGTTTTTTATGGTATTTAGGCATCCTGTGCTGATTTTTATTACTGAAAAAGTAAGCAATATCTTTAATTCCTGGCCCATTTTGTGACATTTCAGAGTCATCTGTATGATTTTTAAAACTAAAATTGGACTTTGGTATTTCTTTCAGAAAATTTTAATATATTTTTAAAATACTGAAAAATCTATTAGTTATAATTATTTCTATGCCTGAATTAAATATATTTTATAACTTCTTAAATTTAATTGGACAAGAGGTTTTTAAGCACTCATTAAAGTAATTACAGTGGGGCAACAGCTGGTCTCAACATTTAAATATAGTTGGTGGAAATGGGAATATTTTTAAAATAAAATAACTTTTTTTTTTCCAGCGTGGAAATTACTTTGCTTATGTACAAAAGTTTAACTCACGTATCCTAAGCAAATACACACTTTTACTTGGACAAGAAGAAAAATCGGTTACACAGAGTTTTAGTACATCTGTGCATCGGAAATTCATCTCTCTGATGTCATTAAGTAAGTACTTTTTTAAAACTCTCAGAGTTTATAAATAAAGGGGTATTACAGGATAGTGTTTTAAGTTCGAGTCTTCAGTTTTTACAGTTTTCTGTTGTAGTATTTCCCTTTCCATGCTTCCTTACAAGCATTTATACCTTCACTTTTTGCATTTTGCCATGTCTAGTCACGCAATAGGTCAGTAATTCTCTGCAGGTAAATTTTATGTCTTAAAATTTTATCATAAGCAATAAATAATATAATACCAATAAAAAAGGAAAAATCAATCTTTATTATGATAAGTCCAGTTTTTTTGATATTGTAATTAGTGAATCATGAAATACCTAAGGTTGGTACTGCATGGCCTCCCCATTCCGCTTTTCCAACCTATAGTATGCCATTCCTTTGAGCAGTGACAGAGACAGGTGGGTAAAAGGACACTAACAAAGCAGTCTTGGACTCTTACTAGCCACCATTTTACAGATTATTTTTTAATGCCTTGGAGTTTACTTCTACCTAATGCTCTGAGGTTTAATCCCAGTCTTATGCATCTAGGGGGAAAAAATGCCTTTGTGGTCTTCTCTCCCCCCAGCCCTTTATGGCTTCTTTTGAAGTTGTTTTGGGAAGGTTAAGGGAGGAAGAAACAGAGCAGTATTTAGGAAACATTTTCATGTTATCACAGTTTAAAACCTTTCTGAAGTTTTTCAATGTGCAAACGTTTGCAGTGGCTGTTAAGAAAAAGGCTCTCTTCGTTTATCATGTCTAGAGTGTCATTGGAATCCGGTTAATACCTTTGCTTAAGAGGGACTGGTTTTCTTAAAGTTTAACCTATAGGACATATTAATTATTACACAGAAGTTTGTGAGTTATGTTTTAGCTTTTGAACATTGAAGTAAGGGAATCTGAACCAAAGGGTCATAAAATCTTCATGTAACATAGCTAGAACCACATGAAATTGCCAAAAATACAATTGACCTACAAAACCCAGCAATTTAATAAGGTTTTAGGGTGCTGGAGTAACAAGAAATGTAATATTTAGACCAGAATGCTAATTAATTTCTAGTAAGAGATATAGCCTTTTACTGATTGAATTGTCTGTATTCCTGGCAGTCCCCTCATATTTTAAGTTATTACAGATATTTACAATTTTTATTTCATGGTTATCATGACATTTCTTACTGAGATTTTTATTAGTATTTCTCCTCCATCAACTTTAGGTTTGTAGTATATTCTTTATGGGAAAGCATAGAGTGATGTGATTATTACATTTGTTTATTTTTCTGGTTGGATTCTCTATCAAATTGGTAAAATCTTATTAACAACTTAGTACATTTAATTATAACAGATATAGAACTATCATTTATCCAATAAGGAACAATAAATACTTGTTTCCAACAGGCTCTGACGGATGTGTATATGAAACCTTGATACCAATACATCCAAGTGACCCAGAAAAGAATCAGAGGGTAGTTCGATCACTGTTGCTCAAGTCCGTGGTGTCTGGCAATGCTCGAAGTGGCATTGCACTCACCATCCTGGATCAAGATCACGTAGCAGTCCTGGGACCACCACTATCAGCTTCTAAGGGTAACTAAAATCCAATCAGTTAAGAAGTCCTTTGGATTTTTTCCATCAAAGTGTACTTTTAAGTCTCCTCTTTCTTTTTCATTTATTTATTACCACCCTAATTCATTCTCTTTTTCACTGTAGCTTCCTAATTCTTGAATAGGTCTTTGATTTCATCTTGCCTTGATCAGTTTCTCTAAAACATTTCCTATATCACTCACTACCTTGCTTGTCACCAGTGTCTTAAATAAAAACTGCAAATATCTGTGCCAGCCTGTAGGCATTGGAAACATTGGTAAGACTTGCAGTAGAGGATTGAATTCATACCTTGGTGACATTTTAGCAGAATATAAATTCATTAGTCTTGGACAGCTTGAAATTTGGGGACTACTAGTGTGCCTTTTTTTTTTTTTTTTTGCGGTACGCGGGCCTCTCACTGTTGTGGCCTCTCCCGTTGTGGAGTACAGGCTCCGGATGTGCAGGCTCAGCGGCCATGGCTCACGGGCCTAGCCGCTCCGCGGCATGTGGGATCTTCCCAGACCGGGGCACGAACTCGTGTCCCCTGCATCAGCAGGCGGACTCCCAACCACTGCGCCACCAGGGAAGCCGTAGTGTGCCTTTTGTCTCTGTGACTTCAGAGCAGGATTTTCATCATCACCTCACCTCCTCACCCCCAAACACCCCTCCACACAGACAATAGTAGTCTATCATGAAGGACACAGTTGTTCCTGGCCAGTGCAAGATTGGGGTCTCCCAGCCTACACTATAAAACTCCAAATCTATGGTTTAGCATTCAACTCTCGCCACAGTCTAGACCCTGTCCATGTTTTCCAGTCTCTTCTCCCAATTTCAAAGCAAGAACTCTCTGCTTTATTCAGGCCAGGCTCCCTATTGACTACAAACTTGATATGGCCATCCTTGTGTATTTTGTTTTGTTTCTTCTTTTTAAGATAGGAGCTACCACTTATGGCATACTGTCCTGTGCCAGGTGTTTTACTTGTATTATTTCATTATCTGTGTCATTTAATCCTCCAACAACCCTATGAGAGAAAGTCCAGTTATTATCACCCTTATTTTACAAATGAGAAGCTGAGATGTTAGGTAACTAAGTAGTGGAACTAGGGTTCAACCCAAGCAGGTTGACTCTTACGCCATATATCTTACCGTTCTTAAGTCCTGGCTTTTAGCCACTTTACCAAGCTGTGCTTCTCCTCTCTCAACCCCCATCCTCCCTCTCTAGTTCCTGGTCTAACCCCCAAAAACTCAGTAACCTCAGTAAAGTTTCCCATGTCTCTTTCCAGAGTTTTTTTAAATATATGCAAATGCTACTACTTATTTTTCTTCCTCTTTTTACACAAATGGTAGCATACCTTATCCTCTGTTGTACATCTTAATTTATCCACTTACCTGAGATATCATAGAGAGCCTTCCATAGCAGCATCTGTATTGACTTTTTTTTTCTTTTTAAAATTTTATTTATTTATTTATTTTTGGCTGTGTTGGCTCTTCGTTGCTGCACGCGGGCTTTCTCTAGTTGCGGCGAGCGGGGGCTACTCTTCGTTGCGGTGTGTGGGCTTTTCATTGCAGTGGCTTCTCTCATTGTGGAGCACAGACTCCAGGCGTGCGGGCTTCAGTAGTTGCAGCACGTGGGCTCAGTAGTTGTGGCACACAAGCTTAGTTGCTCCACGGCATGTGGGATCTTCCCAGACCAGGGATTGAACCCATGTCCACTGCATTGGCCGGCGGATTCTCAACCACTGCGCCACCAGGGAAGCCCGACTTTATTTTTTTAAGAGGAAAATATAGGCAGAACATTCCAACATAAATCACAGCAATAGTTTTTTGCATCTGTCTGCTAACACAAAGGAAATAAAAACAAAAATAAACAATTGGGGCCTAATTAAATTTTAAAAGCTTTTGCACAGCAAAAGAAACATCGACAAATCGAACAGACAACCTACTGAATGGGAGAAAATATTTGCAAATGATATGACTGATAAGGGATTAATATCCAACATATATAAACAGCTCATACAACTCAAAGTCAAAAAAACAACCCAATTGAAAAATGGGCAGAAGAACTGGATAGACATTTTTTCAAAGAGGAAATGCAGATGGCCAACACACACATGAAGAGATGCTCAGCATCGCTAATCATCAGGGGAATGCAAACCAAAACCACAATGAGGTATCACCTCACACCTGTCAGAGTGGCTGTCATCAAAAAGAACACAAATAATAGGTGTTGGCGAGGATGTGGAGAAAAGGGAAGCCTCGTACTCTGTTGGTGGGAATGTAAATTGGTGCGGCCACTGTGGAAAACAGTATGGAGGTTTCTCAAAAAACTAAAAGTAGAACTACCATATGACCCAGCAGTTTCACTCCTGGGTATATATCTGAAAAAACAAACTAATTCAGAAAGATACCTGGACCCCAATGTTCATAGCCCCATTATTTACAATTGCCAAGTTAGGAAGGCATCCTAAGTGTCCATCAACAGATGAGTGGGTAAAGAAGTGGTGTGGGTGTGTAGATATGTATGTGTGTATATATATTTGTGTGTGTATGTGTGTGTGTATACATATATATAATGGACTACTACTCAGCCATTAAAAAGAATGAAATTTTGCCATTGCAGCAACATGGATGAAGTTGGAGGACATGCAAAGTGAAATAAGTCAGACAGAGAAAGACAAATACTGTATGACATCACTTATATGTGGACTCTAAAAAGTACAACAAACTAGTGAATAGAACAAAAGAAGCAGACTCAAAGATACAGAGGACAAACTAGTTACCAGTGGGGAGAGGGAAGGGAGGAGGGGCAAGATAGGGGTAGTGGAGTAAGAGGTACAAACTATTACGTATAAAATAAGCTACAAGCATATTGTACAACATGGGGAGTGAGGCAGTATTTTATAATAACTATAAATTGTGAATCACTATGTTGTACAACTGTAATTTACGTAATATTGTGCAGCAGCTGTACTTCAATAGAAAATTCATTAATTTTTTTAAAAAATGCTTTATTTTTTTAGAGAAGCTTAAGGTTCACAGCAAAATTGAGGGGAAGGTACACAGATTCCCATATGCCCCCTGCCTGCATATGTGTCCACTTGTCATGATAGCTCATATCTGTGAATTTCTGTCTTCATTACTCATTTTTGTTCTTAATAAACCAAGACCTATGTGTTTAACTATGACTTCCCTCCTCCCTCCCTCCCTTCTCCTCACCCCCAGCACCATATATTTATATTTGGCTGACTTCTGAACTTGGGACATTTTTTTTTTTTTTTTTAATTTTTTGGCCGCACCACGAGGCATGCGGGATCTTTAGTTCCCCGACCAGGGATTAGACCCGCACCCCCTGCAGTGGAAGCGCAGAGTCTTAACCACTGGACCTCCAGGGAAGTCCCAACTTCTGAATTTGTATGTCTTATTTTATAGAATGCCTCTCCATATGGAATACAAAATTTCAAACACTACAGACTTCAAAAGAGTTACCACAAGGGACCAGCGGTCAAGTAAGTTTTTGCACTTTGGGGTTTTTTTCAAATGTACTTATTTTTGTGTCTGACAAATAGACTGTAAGGGAAGAGACCTCTTCAGATCTAAATATTTTATCAGTTTTGATTAAAATAAATTAAGAAATATTTTCTACCTACGAGATAATATTTAATTTGGTTATTTTTATAGTTTGCTTATGTTTGTCACTTTCAAAAGACTAAATTATAAGCTAATTATAGATCAGGAGAGAACAGTTAGCTAGTTAACAAAACTTTTTAATCTCACTTTGGTTTTATCTTTTTACTTTTGTATTTTGAACTATATCCAAGGGCTGTTACTTTGCCTAATAAATTAGTCTTTTAGGTTATATGTTAAATGTTATCATGGAATTACATAAGAATACTTAAAGAATTAAAATTTAAGGTGACCAGACTATAAACTTCCTGAGGCAAGGGACCTTGTCTTTTTTGTTCTCCATCATATCTTCAGTGCTTAACAAAGGTACTCAGTAAGTACTGGTTGTTTAGTGAATATAAGATATAAATAAATCAAGATATAGGATGTTGTTGATCATTGTACTTAGACGATAAGGAGACTATGTTTCTTAGCATAGAATTCTAATTTATATTTAAACAAGTAATTTTCACAAGATTAGCCGTTCACAATTCCACTGCTCTAACAAACTTCACTTTTGATTTCCGTGTTCCTTTGAGCTTTTTGTTCATATACCTGTCTCAGTGTTACAATTTTATAATTGAGATCATGAGATAGAAACTGTTAAATTTTGCTTTTTTCATTTCGTACATCAAAACAGTTTGCCTGTGTTACAGTAGCCTTTGTGAGTATCACGTTAATAGATGTGTAATATTGACAGTATTTATTTTAAACAATTCATTTATTTTAAATATATGTGTTGATCAAATTTTTATGAGTCAAAAGAAATTATCTTTAAATTATGCTTTATTCAGACATGGGCAAAAATAAGAGCTTTGTAAACCTACCTCAATTAATAAATTGAACATATGAGATTATTCTAGAAAGTTGCTTAACTTCACCTTATCCTTTTCTGTTATATTAAGATTACTTCCACCACAAGTTATTGTTACAAGTTATATGGCTTTGTTGAATCAGATCTTAGAAGAGAAAAAGGATTGCTTACATTTTTGATAACTTTTTTGTAGCTCTGGTGTCATGGGGAAAATTTGTTTATGCTACATGGAAAATTTCTAACTGTAATCCCATACAAGTGTGAGGTGTCATCATTAGCAGGTGCTCTTGGAAAACTCAAGCATAGTCAAGATCCAGGTAGGAACTTAAATGTTTTATTACTAAAAACCAATTTATAAACTTCTAGTTTGATATGTAGATTTTCACAGCTATCGGTTTGCATAACCTGTTCTTAATGTTGAAATTTGCCAGTGTTCATTCAGATTTTATTGGTCAGGAAGCTACCTTGGGAACAGTCCACATTGCAGACGCTGCTGCAGGTTAAAGAGCTACGCTGCATTTTGAACGCCAGTGTTCTGACTTTAGGGGCAACGGGAAAGTCTGCAGACAAAATCAGAAATGCTTTTTCCCTCTTTGGTTTACCAGTGGCCTCATCTGTTGGGCACATAGCCTTTTAGGATATTATGATTTACTGATCTGAGGTTATTGGTAGAATGAAATGGACTTTAAAGCCGCTTTTGAATTGTGCGTGAGTGGTTGTTGTTTTATTGTTCTTTGTTTGATTGATTGGCTGGGTAAATACCAATAGGTAAAAAAATTCCAGTAATTGTGTGTTCTGTGTTTTCTTAGACATTCATGCCATGACTCATTTTGTAAACTGGGAAACATCACAGGGATATGGACTTGGATCTCAGAACTCAGAGCAGTCAAAGAGAATCGTAAGTTTGGTAGTTGAAATAGAAATGTTACTACAGATGTTAAAAAACAGAAAAGGCGGGCTTCCCTGGTGGCGCAGTGGTTGAGAGTCTGCCTGCTGATGCAGGGGACACGGGTTCGTGCCCCGGTCCGGGAAGATCCCACATGCCGCAGAGCGGCTGGGCCCCTGAGCCATGGCCGCTGGGCCTGTGCGTCTGGAGCCTGTGCTCCGCAACGGGAGAGGCCACAACAGTGAGAGACCCGCGTACCACAAAAAAAAAAAAAAAAAAAACAGAAAAGGCTGAATTATTTTAATAATTCATATTTGTACAACTTGCTCTTAATGATGGGGTGATTTGAAGCTTGAACCCAGTAACCTGACAGCCCTTATCCGAAAGTGACACATGTCGTCTAGTAGTTTTTATGGGCATGTGTGTAAGACCCAGGTGTAAAAATGGACCAGTTTGCAATTAGTAATAATACAGTATAGAGATTTTATTTATGAAAAAATGAAAACTTTAAAGATATTTAAGTTAAAAGTTGAAATAGACCCACTTTTCACTATAAGAAAACCAAACCCTAAAAAAGCTTGTGAATGGACTTCCCTGGTGGCGCAGTGGTTAAGAATCCCCACCTGCCAATGCAGGGGACACGGGTTCGAGTCCTGGTCTGGTTCCCACGTGCCCCGGAGCAGCTAAGTCCCTGCGCCACAACTACTGAGCCTGTGCTCTAGAGCCCGCAAGCCACAGCTACTGAAGCCCACATTCCTAGAGCCCGTGCTCCGCAACAAGAGAAGCCACTGCAATGAGAAGCCCGTGCACTGCAATGAAGAGTAGCCCCCACTCGCTACAACTAGAGAAAGCCCACACGCAGCAACGAAGATCCAATGCAGCCAAAAATAAATAAATTTAAAAAAAAAAAGTTTGTGATTAGAGCAAAAGTGTGCCAGTCTCTTTGGGACATTTTATATTCTTCTAAATGTCTATTGCATCTTTTGTGTTGTTTTGAGATCCTAATCAATTTACTGAATTCCAGTTAAGGAGAAGGAAAATTGAAGTGAGTGTACAGCCGGAGGTTCCACCGTCCACACAACTCTTAGCAGCCGTACAGGTAAATTTTAAAATATTAGAAATATGAAAAATCAACTCATGGTTAAAAGAAATCCTGTATACTTTTTATTCTGTCTTCCTCTTGTGATCATTTTCAGAGCTATGGCTAACATTTGTATAGTATATTGAGGTTGTCAGAGTGATGCTTTGGCTTATTTGACTCTCACTAAGCATTTCGTGAGATCAGTGTGATGGTGGTGGCCTCATATCTCATTCACCTTTGCATTGAATGTTTGTAATTTAGCTTCTTAGAAATTTTGATTTCTAAATCCTTGAGTTTTTTTTTCTTCTTTGTATTTTGTCTTTGTCCAGTAAATTGTATATCAACTCCAGTTTCACAGGAATGCATGAATGCTGTTAGTGATTTAAGACAATGTTAAGCTAGGAACTTTTAAGTGCAGAGCGACATTTATTAATGTACCACACAACTCTTTACTTCTGCCCTTTCAGAAAGATTCAGAAAAACATATTGAAGTAGAACTACGTAAATTTTTGGCTGTTAAGCGGACCCCTGACTTTCATACTATTATTGGGGATGTAGTAATAGGACTTCTGGGAAGATATAAAGCAGAACCATCATTTTATCCTCGGAACTGTCTGATGCAGCTTATCCAAACACGTGTGCTTTCTTACAGGTAAATGTTTCTATACAGGTAAATGTTTCTGTACACCAAACTTCATACACATAACTCTTTTGACCTTGTTTTCTGCAGTTCTGATTTTTATACTCTGTAAAAGCCTTATGAATTATTTGCAATTGAGAGTTTCTTAATATATATAAATGATTCATGTTTTTGGTCTTAGCTTGTGCCCTGGCTTAATGGAGTTTGCCTTAGAAAAGACAGATGTGCAGATCCTACAGCTCTGCCTACAGCAGTTCCCTGACATCCCTGAGTCAGTCACCTGCGCTTGCTTAAAAATTTTCTTGAGGTAAGTTAGAAGCTGATGGTCCTTTACTTTCACTGCATTTTTAATCTATTGTTTTATTTTATTTCTAAAACTTTAAAGTCTTAGAAAATGAAAATTTTTCCAGTAAGTTCAGCTACTGATAAGAATTATTTCCTGCTTTCAATTAACATGATAGCATTGGTGATGACAGTCTTCAAGAAACAGATATCAATATGGAGTCAGTTTCTGACTATACTGCTACTATACAAGATGGGGAAATAGAAGAACAAACTGAAATTCTTCAAAATGGTTTCAATCCTGAAGAAGATAACTGTGAGAACTGTGCTCAGGAGTTGATTGAGAAGCCTCGGGCTGCAACAGAGGAGAGCACTTCATGCCCTGTTACAGGGAAAAGAGCAGCGCTACTGTATCCTTTGAAACCATTTCTTTTGCATTGTCTTTTTCCCAGGGATGTAGTCAAATGCCAAGCAAAAACTAAGGGGTAATTAGATAATTTAAGGTGGTTTTTTCCTTTTCTTTTTTCAGTTTTTTTCAGTTTCTACTTGAAAATGGATTACATTCAATGCTGTGTTCAAACAACTTACTTAAACCTTCTTATTTTTGTTTTTGTTTTTTTTTTTAATTTATTATTTATTTTTGGCTGTGTTGGGTCTTTTTTGCTGCGTGCGGCTTTGTGTAGTTGCGCGAGCGGGGGCTACTCTTCGTTGCGGTGCACAGGCTTCTCATTGCAGTGGCTTCTCTTGTTGCGGAGACCGGGCTCTAGGCGTGTGCGCTTCAGTAGTTGTGGCTCGCAGGCTCTAGAGCGCAGGCTCAGTAGTTGTGGCGCACGGGCTTAGTTGCTCCGTGGCATGTGGGATCTTCCCGGATCCGGGCTCGAACCCGTGTCCCCTGCGTTGGCAGGCGGATTCTTAACCACTGCGCCACCAGGGAAGCCCTAAACCTTCTTATTTAAGAAGCTATACTAGGATAGAAGCTCTATCACTTCTAAAAATTAGTATACTGAATAAACACCAATTATCTATAATAGCAAAATATTCCAGATGATCTCTAGTGACGAGGAGAATGTTCAGTGATAACACTCTTCTAGAAAAGTAGAACTTTTGTATAAATTTAGAAAAATGTTACTGGGGAAGGGAATTACTCATTATTTCAGTAGAAAAGTCTTTATTGGTTGAAATGAGATTTTCCTTTATTCCCAAGTAGAAATGCAATTCTTCATTCAGCATATAGCGAGACGTTTCTTCTGCCTCATTTGAAGGACATCCCAGCACAACACATCACTGTGAGTGTTCTTACGAATCCTACAGGATTTTATTTCTGGGTTAAGTGTTGCTCCTTAACTCGACCCAGCTTCTAGGGCATTCAAAAGGTTATAAAGTTCTTTCATCTGAGTAAGAGATTTCCCTGCCCCCAAGGTGAAAAATCGTGCCTGGGAGACTAGAGTGACCTGGAGGAGGCAGAGCTTGACGTGTTCCTGGTGCCAAACCTGAAGGCCGGGTTCATCCATCTAAGTTAGAAACGAGTAGGAACTAAAAAGAATTGCCCAGAGAAGGATTCTCTCTTCTCTACTTACTATTTACAAACAAAGTAAGCTCCTCACCCACTTCTCCCAAACCAAATGAACTCTTCTTTGATGGCAGGGAGTGCATTTGATTCATGTGTCCCCTGATGTCTAGCATATTTGTCTGATGTACAGTTAAATTCAGTAGCCTCTTAAAATTCTTTCCAGTCTCTTTGTTAGCTTTACAAAGAGAAAATTTTCCTATCAAAGTGATTGTTCTTTTTCCCCCCCAACACCTAGCTATTTCTCCAGTATTTGTATTTCCTTTATCTGAAGTGTAGTGAAAATGCTACTATGACTCTTCCTGGAATACACCCTCCAACGCTGAACCAGGTGAGGTAATCTTTTTATTTTGATCTGATGCTGGGAAAAATATGTTAAAAAAAAAAAGGTTTTATATATATATAGTATCAGAATCTGGAATCCAGGAACTGATTCCTCCCTGTCTCGTGGTTCCTACGACCCTCCTCCCTCACCAGGTACACAAACCACTGGAGTGGATCACTCAATTTGGTAGATGGATTTTTTAGAGCCATAATTCTATACTTAGGAACTTAAATTCATCTTAAAATTCCTAATTCTTTATTGTGACCCTTTTCAAGAATTTCCTCAGCTTCATTGGAAGAGAGTGATAATAAGTGTCCTCCTAATAACCTAATAATCCCAAGTCCCTCTTAGAGATAACCAATACTAAGAGTTGCATTTATGTCCAGAAATTTGCTTTCTGTACCTTAACTTATCTTTCTGTTGTCTTTCTAATGCAAATTAGATCACGTGCATGCTATTCTGCAGCTTGTTTTTTCTCACTCATTGCTACATTTTACACATTTTCTGAATCAGGCTGTATACATCTGCCACATTCTTTTTAACCACTGCATACTATTTGATTTTATAGAAAATCTTAATTTGTTAGTCCCGTATTGATTGGCATTTAAATTGCTTACAGTTTTTTGCTATTGTAAACAAACTTTCAGTGAGCATCTTTATAGAAATATTCTTACATATTATGAGAGAACACCTCTTAGGTAAATTCCCATTAGTGAAATTACTGGATAAAGAGTGCATGCGTTTTTAGTTTCAAAAATGCCAGGCTGCCTTTCCAAAGGGTTGTGACAAGAGGTACTATGGCCACCAAGATCTGAGACCTTACTCTCTGCTAGTCAAGTAGGTAACAAGTAAGTGTTTTATTTTAATTTGCATTTCTTTGATAATAAGAAAGGTGGACCATCATTTCTTGCCAATTTATATTCCTTTTTGTGTACTGCCTAATCAGGTTCTTTGTCCAATTTTTCTGTTGCATTTCCTGTCTTTATCATTTTGCCTTATTAATTATTCTTCGTATATTAAGAGAAATTAGTCTGTTTCTATGAAGTGTATTACAAATACTTTTTTCCTATCACTCTTTTTTACTTGCTTTAGTGTAATTTTTGCCATAGATGGGTTTTTAATTTTCATGCTGTCAAAATTGTTAGGCTTTTCCTTTACTGCTTCTTTTTGGGTACGCCATGCTTAAGGCCCTTCCCACTCTAAGAGTATAAAAATAGCCACCCTGTCTTCCCCTAGTACATTTCTTTTCCTTTTCTTTGTTTAATTCTTTGATACATATAAAGTTTTTTTTGGTGTAGAGAGTTACACAGGTATCAGCTTTCCCCCCTCCCTGCAAATGGATAGTTGGTTTCCTTAATGCTTTTTCATGACACTGATATTTGCATGTTAACAACACCATTTGAAGGTGTAGACTACATAGGATACTTTAATAAATGTATAGTAATAATTTTATTTTAGATCTTGGTACCTTATCTATAATACACGACACCTTATTCTTGGGTCATAGTGTATATTTCAGAATAGGAGATGAGGGGGTTCTTTTTTTTTGTAGCTGCGAGTAGTTATCAAGAATTTTTTAAAATAAAAAGTGCTAGCTCTCCCTTGGATTAAATATCACTGTGGCTTTCTTTTTACTGATTAATCTGATGGAAAAGATCCAATTATGCTTGTAAAATGACAAGTAGAAAAGCAGAAAAGAGGCTTTTTAGATTGCTTAGAAATTCCTTCATCTCTAAAATGTTCAGACTTCTGTAAAGAAGACTTACTTTTTCTTATAACTGTTTGATACTATTATGGACTTTGTAAAATGAATTAACCTAAAATTAAATTTAAAATCTTAACTCCTTTTCCTGTTTATCTTCAGATTATGGATTGGATATGTCTACTTCTAGATGCTAATTTTACTGTTGTGGTAATGATACCAGAAGCAAAAAGGCTACTGTTAAGTCTTTACAAGTTTGTGAAATCCCAGGTATGTAATTATTTGATTATACTGAATTCTGTTTGTAACCAAGAAGCACCAAAATTATAATTTATTAAAATTTTTCTTGGAATAGCCCTAAGTAATTGTGGAGGATTTATCCATATGTACAAGTTACGGTAAAAGTGATTTTGGAACTTTTTTCTTTAGATAAGCATTTGTTCTGAGCTCAACAAGATTGAAGTAAGTTTTCGTGAGCTACAGAAATTAAATCAAGAAAAGACTAATACAGAATTATATTCAATTGAAGTGCTGGAACTCTTCTGATATTACCAGTTCTCCTTCATAGACGTTTTATGAAGCTCTTTTATGTGGATTCTTCCTACTCAACCAGGCAAGAGATGTGTTTTGTTTGTGACTGTCTCTCCGGTGACAAGAGAAATGTCTGAGCAAGTACCTAGACCATCACTTATTGATTCTCCTAGGTCAGACTGCAGGTTTCACGTGAAGCTATTCTAGCTTATGGACACTGGTGGGGAGAGATTCTGCAACTTTTAAAAATATGTAACGGAGGTGTTTTTAAGTAAACTTATTTGTGTATTGATACAAGTTGAATTTCTTACCATCCATTTGAATAGTTCTTCTTTTAATAAAAAACCACCATTGAAGAAACAGTGATTCTAGGAAAAACATGGTTTTATCACAGTCGGAAGCTGTCCCAGCTCATCTGTGTTCATGGGGGACAGAAGAGGGCATTTCCACAGGCAGGGTGGGAAGGGGCCTTGTACACGCCTGTGCTTATCTCCTGCCATCGTCTCCCGTTCTTTACCTCCTTGCACTACCTTCTTACATACCCAGGGCTTGAACATTATCCCTCAGATTACCTCTGTGATTAGGATGTTAATTTCAGTTACAGAAATATATTCCTAGATAGTAAAAAAAAAAAAAAAAAGTCTCTTTTGACCATAGAATTTCCTGTTTTAACTCGGGTTTAGGACAAACGAAAGGCTTTATGTAGAAGAAATGGATGCTTTTGTTTCTTAAAAATAAACTCAAATTTATTTTTGTTAAAAGTGAAATCACTTTTTCAGGTGATGCACTAAGTTTCCCAAGAGTAACTTGAAACATTTATGAGCTGTGAAAGTCTCTGTTGAATAAATCATTTTGAAACCTCTTTTAACCTGAAAGGTCACAATATATATATATATTTTTAATTCCAGTAAATTCTAGCACATAATATAAGTTCACGTGTGGTTCTAGAGCCCATGTTATACAGAATCCTGATGGCTCAACTTAATTTGCGTTAGAGAAAGGCTTCATTTAGGTCAGGCACTCTGTAAACTTTAGTTACAACTGTTGCAGTTAACAAACAGGTTCTCCCATGTCATTCTTTTTTTTTTTTTTTTAATTGAAGTATAGTTGATTTACAATGTTGTGTTAATTCCTTAGTCATTCTTAATCTCTCTTTAATCTGAGAGAAAAGAAATACCAAAGATAGCAGCATATATTAACAGTTAGGCTCACTTTAAGTGGGACCTTTTGCTCAGACAATTTAAACTAAGTGATACAGTACTTCTCAGCAGAAATGAAAAATAGGAGTCTCCACGATGTTTATCGTCTTTTTATCTTTTTTGTGAACCATTTAAGAATTACTTACAGGCACCCAGACATAAAATTGTGGGTTCCTAAGCTTTTCTTAAAACTTTGAACTTTATGGGGCTTCCCTGGTGGTGCAGTGGTTGAGAATCCGCCTGCCGAAGCAGGGGACACAGGTTCGAGCCCTGGTCCAGGAAGATCCCACATGCCACGGAGCAACTAAGCCCGGGTGCCACGACTGCTGAGCCTGTGCTCTAGAGCCTGCGAGCCACGACTACTGAGCCCGCGTGCCACAGCTACTGAAGCCCGTGCACCTAGAGCCCATGCTCCGCAACAAGAGAAGCCACTGCAATGAGAAGCCCACGCACCACAACGAAGAGTAGCCCCCACTCACCACAACTAGAGAAAGCCCGTGCACAGCAGCGAAGACCCAACGCGGCCAAAAATAAATAAATTAATTAATTAACGACAAACCAAACAAAAAAAAAAAACTTTGAACTTTAGCATATCCTTTATGATTTACAGATCCTTTTACGGGGGTTAAGATTATTCAGGATTGTCACAGTTTTTAGATTCTGAGTTATTTATGATTTAATTTATAAGAACCCATAATAAGAGACGAATCTCAGATTGATTGATGAATTCTTTCAGCCAGAGCAAACAAGCAAACGAAATTCATAGATTGACAATAAGCTCTTCACGACTCCTGATTTAATTGTACTTGAAGACAGCTTCTGCAGTGAAACTTGCCCGGTCAGGGTTCAAACTAGCAGAGGCCTTTGACTGAGGAGAGGCCAGAGGAAGATTCCCTGTTCCCTCAAACTTTTGTCTGTTTGGAAGGAACTTCTGTATAGGGTCGTAATAAAGTCTTTATTATAAAGTTTAATAATTTGGCCTGTAAATATTATGGAAGCAAATTATTGATTTTTAAAATATGTAGAAAAGTGTAATTGCTTTTAAATACTAGTTGCAAATGATCTCTAGGTTGCCTACAGACTAAGTTAGACTAAATTTAGAAATTAAATAAGGATTTTATAAGGACATATAGAGGATTATTTTTTAATTAAGTTATAATTGATAAGAGACTTTTATAGGCTGAGTTCTTCAAGGCAAGGACTTTGTCTTACCCTTTATGCACTCTAAGTACAGGACCACTGGCACATAATCAGTGTTCAGTAATGGTTATCGAATAAAATTACTGAATAGTAGATCTTATCTGCCCAATTATAGAGCAATAATTCTGAGGGTTTGCAACAGTTACTTTTTCTGGCAAGTAAATCCTCTGTTCACCACATATAGGCAGTGTATCTTCTGCCTCTGGACTTTTATTTTTTATAACTTAATTATAACTCAGATTTGTTTCTGATTATATATACTACATCTATATAATAATAAAAGAATTCTTTATTTTTTCTTTGCCACACCTCATGGCTTGTAGGATCTTAGTTCTCTGACAAGGGATTGAGCCCCTGCCCTGGCAGTGAAAGCACTGAGTCCTAACCACTGGACTACCAGGGAATTCCCAAGAATTGTTCTTTAAACTTCTTAAGTTCTCCATCTAGGAAATGGTTTCTTGCTGTGACCTTAATGGTTTTTGAGGGAAATGTGGACTAACAGGTTATCATTGCTACTTAAAAGTAGATGTTTTCTTTTTGCCTCTTTAGCCTTATTTGTAAATATTTGGTGACTCTAACTATAGTGGAGTCCATTCTGGATCATGTAGAATTTTAAAACAAAGATGGATTTTTTGCCCCAGCTCTTTTAAAAATATTTTAATCCTAAAGTAATTGCAAGAAAGAACAATGAATACCCCTGTATTCTTAGCCTAAATTTATCTGTTCCTAACATCTTGCTATGTTAGTTTTACACTATATATTTTTTCTTTTTTCCTGAATCATTAGAGAGTTATTTACAAACATTCAGATTAAGCTCATAATTCAGTTTAATCCAATAAATACTTACGTTTAACCCTGTAAAACAAGGGCATTAATTTCACATGACCACAGTGCAATTATCAAACTCAGGAAATTAATGTTAATACACTGCTCTTCAGAATGATTGCAGTCCTTATTCAGATTTCCACAGTTGTCCCAGTAATGTCTGTTATAACTGGACTTCCTCCTTCCTAAAATCCATTCAAGCATCATGCATTGCATTTAGGTTTCATGTTTCTTTAATTTCCTTTAATGTAGAACAGTTCCCTAGAAAATTGCATTTCTGAAGAATCTAGGCCAGTTATTTTGCAGAATGTCCCTCAGTTTGCACTTGTCTCGTTTTCACATGATTAGATTCAGATTAAACGTTTCTGACGAGAATACTACAGAGAAGGCACAGCATCAGGAGGCATTGCTGTGAGTTGTCCTATCATTGGTGATGCTAAATTGGATCACTTAGTTAAGGTAGGATTTACCAGATTGCCTCACTCTAAAGGTACCTTTTTCCCTTTGTACTTCATAAGTAACCTATGTATTTATTTATTTATTTATTTATTTATTTTGTATTTATTATTTATCTTTGAGACTGTGTGAATATCCTATTCTGGAATTATTCTTCCCTAACAGTGAACCCATTGGTAATTTTTGCATGAATCGGTTATCACTTTGGTGACAGTTACGGTTGCAAATTGTTTTGGTATAAATCTCTTTTTTATAAATTTATTTATTTTTGGCTGTGTTGGGTCTTCGTTGCTGTGCGCCAGCTTTCTCTAGTTGTGGCGAGCAGGGGCTACTCTTTGTTGCGGTGCGTGAGCTTCTCATTGCGGTGGCTTCTCTTGTTGCGGAGCACGAGCTCTAGGTGCACAGGCTTCAGCATTTGTGGCTCACAGGCTCTAGAGCGCAGGCTCAGTAGTTGTGGTGCACGGGCTTAGTTGCTCCGCGGCACGTGGGATCTTCCCGGACCAGGGCTCGAACCCATGTCCACTGCATTGGCAGGCAGATTCTTAACCACTACACCACCAGGGAAGCCCCCAAATCTCACTTTAAAATGGAATGCTGTGTGCCATGTAGCCGCCATTCTTATCTCTTAAGTCTGCTTTCTAATCTATAGATGGATGAGCAGATAAACGGATGGAGGTATTACACAGATTTGAACCGTTATAATCACACTGAGCATACAATGTGTGGTCTACTTTTTTCACTTAATATTTTCATAAAGCCATGTTTTTACATAGTTAACATGTTTTGATTCTTAAAAGTTTCAGACTCAGAAAACAAGAGCTGAGAAGGCTTACCAATAATTTATTCATAAATGTCAAGTGTCTTATCCTGTTCCCACAGCTTTATTTTAGCAAAGCTGAAATGTGATTTTAGATTATACTCTTCCACTTCCTTTAATCATCATCATTATAATTTGGGGATGCTTTTGAAAACATACCCACATCAGTGGAATGTTTGGAGTGCTTTTGTTTGCTTCAGACAAATTTCTTAAGGAAAAAAACTACTCAAAATTCTGGACAACTGTTTTGAAGAGACTGGCATTATTTAAAATAACCTCCCCAGAGCCTTTTCATCTCTAAGAAAGCAGTGTACTGTTATTAAAGGGGTTTTAAATAGACGTCTCTCAAGGTTCCGCTTTTAGTTTTAGATCACATACTATTACCTAGATTAACATAGCCAGTAATTAGGTAGAATTGTGCTTTTTGTGTGTTAGATGTTTAATGTATAGTACATGTCAGATCCCAGTTGCTGTGATATTCTAGCTCATTTTTAGGCTTAGAATATCAAATAGTGTTTTAATTGTATTTTAACTAGTAAAACGTGTACATTTATATACTTACCATTTAAGCTCATAATATGTTTATGATATGTAAGCTACTATATAGTTGATTACATAGCACTTACTCTGTGCCAACCATTGTTCTAAATGCTTTAGAAATATTAATTGATTTAATACTCTTAAGTCTGCTTATCAATCCTGTAAAGTAAGATTTACTGTTGAGGAAATTGACACACAGACCTCAGTTTAGACTAATGGTAACCTTCCATTAGTCTAAGGATGCAAGAATGCTTTGAATCAGAGAGAGAAAAAAATGTAGTGGTGTTTATGCAGCAAAAGTTAGAGAACATGGACAACTTGTTAAGTGGGAAACCAAAAACTATGCTGCTCTGGAGGGACAGATGGGAGTCTGTGAGAGGTGCACATTGTTGCCAAAAAGAAATTTTTAAATTATTTTTCCTCTTTAATTCTGTACTCACCGAGCAATTCACACTGATTTGTTTTCCCAGAAACATAAATACCTTGGTATGAGAGGTGATGAGGTAATTATAGTTTCCTATAATCCTTATAAATTAACAAATTGAAATTCTTCTCTAAAACTGTAATTTCACGTTAACCTAATTATCCTTGGCTACTTTTCATTTCCGGATGAATTTGTTTGATTTGGCTTGTCAGTGCCAAATTTGTTATTCATTATTATGATGTATTCAGACCACAGGGCTTACAACATTTATTTCTTCTGGTTTATTTGGATATTTTATTGCCTTATTGTTAAATGTCTTATATTTTACACTGTACATCAGATAAGGTGTAGTTAGATGTTTTATTTTACTTTACAATGAACTTGGATACCGAGTACTTCAGGTACATACTTGAAGAAAGGCTCTTGGATTTGCACAGAACACATGCACCATCCTGTATCGTTACTCGGTTGGACAGTAGCATGTAATGTGCAATAGCATACACTCCACAAAATGAAATTTGTACCATTTTCATCAGTTTGATCGGTGCATGATTCCCTTAAGAAAATTAGGAAGCTTAAGACTTCTGTAACCTTTGGTGTAAAGCTTTTAATTTATTTACACGTTGCCTCTCAAAGACAAATGTACCATTAAGAGGATATAATAGAAATGGAAAATTAGGCCCAGGAAGGGTGGCTACAACATATGGCAACTGCAAAAGTCAAGAAACTTTTAATTTAAGCTCACAAAGACTCTACCTGATTATATATTTTAAACTTTTATTTTATAGGTTCCTCCTCTTTTTTTCTTTGTATTGTGGAGAATTTCAAACATACAGTAGACAGAAGAGTATAATGAATCCCATGCATAGATCACCCAGATTCAACATTTATCAATATTTTCCCAATCCTGTTTCATCTATACCTCCACTTACTTCCCAGACATCAGATATTTTCATCCCTGAATATTTCAGTCATTCATATATTTTTACAAGTTATTTGAATCAAGAAAGTGAAGTTCACATATTTGTGACTGATAAGTCTCATGACTTTCAGTCTATAGGTTTTCTTCCCATCTCTTGTTTTTTTCTTTTTTGTGAAATTAGGTCATTTGTCCTGTAGAATTTCCTGTCTGGGTTATGCTGGTTATTTCCTCATAGTATCATTTTTCACATTCTTCTGAGTTCATATTTCCTCTAAATTGATATTTGGATGTAGAAATTTTATGAGATGCTGGTTCCTTTGGACTGCAGAGTACAATTTTAAATAAGCTACTGAACCATTTCACGATACCGTAAGTAAGTATAAATTAATATGTTTACTTATATGATGGGTAAGTGTGTGTTTAAATTGATCATGTTTCAAAAACTATATGTTTATTCCCTAGGATTTCAAAGGAAGTTTTGTCTATACCTACACCTTTAATAGGTCGTACTGTTTCCTGTTGTAGTCTTTTTTTTTTTTTTTTTTTTTTTTTTTAATTTCTTTTTGGCTGCGTTGGGTCTTCATTGCTGTGCGTGGGCTTTCTCTAGTTGCAGCAAGCGGGGGCTACTCCTTGTTGCGGTGCGCGGCTCTAGGCTCGTGGGCTTCAGTAGTTGTGGCTTGAGGGCTCCAGAGCGCAGGCTCAATAGTTGCGGCACACGGGCTTAGTTGCTTCGCGGCATGTGGGATCTTCCCGGACCCGGGCTCGAACCCATGTCCCCTGCATTTGCTGGCAGATTCTTAACCACTGTGCCACCAGGGAAGCCCCCTGTTGTAGTCGTGATGCTGTGTATTTCTCTGACATACTTCTGTTGGCAATGCCTGATTGCATTTGCTGTAGGGTGGAATGTCTCTGGAAATGTCTGAAGGGTCAGTTTTCTTACCTGGTCTCTATTATAGATTTTATAGCCACTTTTGCTTCAAATGTCTGCTTTTTTTCCTTCTAATTCTGTAGTTTTCCTTTATATAGTATGACAGAGAAGGCCACGGGGAACTTTTAGATCTTTTAAAGAATCAATATTAATATTTTAGGTTTTGTGCAAATATACTGAGACCCTGAGGGAAACATCAATTAGGACCTTAGGTGTTTGGTTAAAAGGCTTAGGCCTTTCTTGCTGAGCCCCCCCCCCCCCCCCCCCCCCCCCCGTGCCAGGGCAAATTGGATTATGTTCAGGAAGAGGCAAGGGATCAACCTGTGTTAGGAGCTGTTAGCAGATGAATAGGAAGATGACACAGAGGACATGTTCATTAAATAATTACTGAGTGATTGGAGAAGACAGCTTGAGTGGGAAATAACTACATGATGAAAGAAAAGTTCCCACAAACCAGAAGCTAAGTAAGGAACCAAGGTATTGGTTAGACACAAGCATAAAGTCAGGGGGGAAAAGATAAGGAACTTCACCTAAGAGAGGAGATTCCTCACCTGACCCCCCTGCCAGTGGGAAAACGAACTTCCATCCAAAGGAGATGCTCAGCCCATCTCCTTTCCCCACAGGCGTCATCAGCAAATGGGCTGTATTGCAAACCCGCAACTCATAAGACTCTTTTATGGAATTATTAAACATAAAAAGCAGAAGGTTTTTTGTTTTGGGGGGGATTTTTTAGTCAGAAAAGTGGGGAGAGGTGTTGCTTTTATTGTCTCCATAAATATTTATCGAGCACCTGCTAAGGGGAGTACAAAAAGTGGGAGAAAAATTTCTGCCTTTTATGTGCTTACTATCTGGCAGAGGAGACCTCAAAGCAAAAGCAAATAGCAATACAAGTTCCCCTTTGCACGCCACATGAGTGTCACTAAGGAGCAGTGCTTCTGTAGTTCTATTCAAGAAACCTACAGCAGTGCTTCCCAAGCTTTAGGCTTCATGAATCAGTAAAATGTCCAGAAGATTTTGGGATCTGACATAAGGTTGCCAAGTTTTTCTGCTAATTAACTTATAAGAAGTACTCGTATGTTGTCCTAATTTTTCTCAGTTCACCTCAAACCTGTGCCAACAGTCATAGGGCATCTGTGTTTTACAGTCATGAAAATAAACAGGTGTGGGCAACAAAGGAAGGACGATTGTTGGAAGTTTACATCTTCCATCCCTCCCCACTGCTGACCACCCAAAGGCGGGGATGGGGCCCAGTCACTGCTATTTGAGCAAAAGTGGCCCAGTCCTTGGTTTGGTTCCAGGACTTCTCCCAGAGTTTTTGTTAGCAGTTAGGAGAATCACCCACCTAGGAGTACAGGTTATCCAGAGAAGGTTAAGAATAAGTTTGGTTTCTTCAATTTAAGTGACCTCAATGCTCAAAGCATTCATTTTTAACCTGAGCTAAGACCCTGATCACACTTGGTTGGGGTTCTCATTGAAAGGCAAGCATCCTTTCACTTAACACCCTTAGTGGGAGTTACCAGTTGTTGGTGCTGACTGAGTGCAGTGGTGATAGAAATGCAAACAGGTCCGCTCAGTGAGGCTGGTGACTCTGAATACAGACCAGAGGACGCCAGCTTCTGTCTTTGTAAATGCTGAGCACTCATTCAAATGCAGAATATTCCACTTTTAGCTAGGAGCTGAGAAGTAGTAGATTTACAGACCTCTCATTCTTGGTCACCCTTGGGGGCGGAAATCACTCTGTTATAATGCACATAATTTAACACATATTCCCCTGGATTTAGCCTCAGTCTTCTGGCTGACGACCCTCAAATTTTTATCTCCAGCTCTGACTTTCCCACTAATTCCCAGATTCGCATTTCCATCGCCTAATTAGCATCTCAGATTAGATATCTCAAGTTTAACATAGCCAAAATGGAACTCTTCATTTCCCCCACATCTTTTTCCTCCTGCCTGGACTTCTGGGGACTTGGAACCACACTTCCCATCCGTCAGAAGTGCCCTCAGCCTTCCCTATAAAATATGTCAGCGCGCCTTGCCTCCGTGTCCACTGCAGCCGTCTTTCCGCATCTCCGTCATCTCTCACCCTCCCCACTGCAGCAGCCCCTGTCTCATCTGCTCACTTGCCCTCTGCCTTTTCTCCTATCCGTTCTCTCCAGGGCAGTGAAAGTGATCCCAAAACGTAAGTCAGATTGCTGCACACCGCCCTTTAAAAAGCTTTTACTGATGTACTGATAAATGCTACACTGTGGATGAACCTAGAAAACGTTATGCTAAGTGAAAGAAGCCAGTCACAAAAGGTTATTTAATGTATGATTCCATTTATATGAAATGTCCAGAATAGTCAAATCCATGGAGACAGAAAGCAGATTAGTGGCGGCCAGAGGCTGCGGGTGGGCGGGTGAGCGGGTGGAGGGAGGAGGGAGGAATAGGAATTCACATTACAACGGTGAATTCTATGTTATGTGAATTTTACCCAGTTTTTTTTTTTTTAAACTCCAATGGCTTCTTATTGCAGCCTTTAAACTCGGACTCCTTACCATAATCCGCAAAGCCCAGCACGGTGGCCCCTGACCCATTCCTTACACTGCTCTGAGCAGCCCTGCCCCGCCTGCCTCCAGTCCTCTGTTCCTGCTGGCCCCCCACCTGCTGTTGTGTCTCCAGCCCCACCACAGGGCAGGCTCCTTCTTAGCCTTTGGGTCTCTACCTTTGAGAAGCCTTTCCTGCCCATTCTATCTCTGCATCAGCTCTTTGCTTCCTTCCTTGCACTGATCATGTTACCTGCTTGTTTGCTTGGGTTTTCTGTTGCCCCCCATTAAACTACATGAGTTCATGAGGGCAGGACCAAGTCTGTCCTGTATTTCCAGAATCTAGACAGCGCCTGGTTACTTGCAGTCTAGAAATTTACAGAATGAATGGGAAAAAAAACTATTTTTTGAGTGTGGAGTAAATGAATGAATGAAGCTTCGAATGTTAAGAATACAGGACCCTTTCTTTGAACTTTGTAATAGGGAAAAACACACATAGTACCTACATGAGGTCTTATGGGCAGGAATTGGAGAGTGTTTGTATGTCAAGCAGGTGTTTCTCAGGAGACTAATTGGTGCTCAGGACTTGGCTAAAAGCTGCTGGTGACAGAATGTAAAACTTGGCCTGCCTCTGAGGAATGCACAGCTTCTTCAGCAGCGAGCCCTCTTTTAGCACAAATACTAATTCAGGAAAAATACAAGTGTTTACAGGCTTCATTTTTTTTCCCTCTCAGTCAAGATGACATGAGCTTTACTGAATGCTGTGAAAAGAGACCAGATATTCTTACAATGAGATAACCTAGTTTATTGACTAGAAGAATCTCATCAAAGAAAATTGTGCCCTGTTACCAGGAAAGCAATTGGGTCTGCGCTGAGCAAGCAGCTTTCTAACCTTCTTACCTTATTTTTGGATTGTGCTTTAGTTCATCCTATGACCTTCAATGCACTAGCTCATTTTTTCTTTTAATTAACTTCTCCAGGTGAGTATTCCCATTATTTCCACTTTGCAGATGAGGAAACTAAGGCTCAGAGAGACCAGATGACTTGGCCTAGAGTCGCGGCTTAGCTGAAGCAGTAGAGCCAAATGTCTTCACACTCTGTTTAACTTTGAGCGAGTTACTCAGCCTTACTAAGCTCCCTTTCCTTGCTTTGCTCCAATCTTATCCTATCTACCTGGGGGATTGCAGTGCAAATTAAATGAAATAATTAATGCATAGAAAATGCCTGGCTATGGTCATAAGCCTTTAATCAGGTTTGCTATTATTACGATTTTTCTCCATTTAATGTCAGGTTGACACTGCCCTTGCAAGGTGGCCTGGAGGGGACTGAGGTCCCCTTCTGTCTGCTCTACATCCAGGTTTCCTGAAAGACCAGAGACCTGGCCACTGGAGCTGAGCGCTGGGATCCAAGGGCCAAGAAAGCCACAAACATGGGTCCTTCCAGCCTCTCCTTACGTGCTCTTCATACCACACACGTGCTCACACACACAGATGCTCAGTGCGATGGAATTTCCAGATTGGACAGGAGAAAGGAATGTATACTGAGACCCGCAATAGCCAGAAAACTAATTCAGCCTGGCTCCATTCCCAGGGCCAGGCATCCCTGGTGTCATCCAGACCAGATTCCACACCCAGTCACCTCTGACCAACCACCCAGCCGCTTGGCTCTTCTCCCAGAACCATCCTCTCTCGGGGCAGAGTGTGCATTAGCAAGACTCAGAGGGCAGGGGGTGAAAGGGCCCAGAGAAGAGAGAAGGAAAGAAGGCCCTCTCCCCTCCACCACAAACCCCCTCAGGCCGATTCTCTGGGACCACAACACTTTAGCCAAGGCTGTTTGGAGGCAGAAGCTCTGCTCACCCCATCCCCGCAATGGATAATGGAAAATTAAAGCAATTCTGGAGATAAAAGTAGTTCTTCAAACCCTCCTTCACATTTTAGGTGAATGAGGGTTGTCTCTGTTCTCTACTTTGTGCAGCCATGGCAACCAGGTATCTTTAAACTTTCATGTTTCTCGAAGCCTTGAGCCCCTTAATAAAGAACAGCTAATCTTTATGCACTTTCACGCTCTTATCCATGCAGAACACTCTCCGCCCTGTGCCCTGGGTGTTGCCCTTTGCGGTAACCATATACCCTGTTGTTTCACATAAAATGAGCTCAGCAGTTTTTAGTGTTTTGTTTTTAATTTATTTTTGGCTGCGTTGGGTCTTTGCTGCTGCGCGCAGGCTTTCTCTAGTTGCGGCGAGCAGGAGCTACTCTTTGTTGCGGTGCGCGGGCTTCTCATTGCGGTGGCTTCTCTTGTGCCGCCCAGGCTCTAGGTGCGCGGGCTTCAGTAGTTGTAGCACACAGGCTAAGTAGTTGTGGCTCGCGGGCTCTAGAGCGCAGGCTCAGTAGTCGTGGCGCATGGGCTTAGTTGCTGTGCGGCATGTGGGAACTTCCCGGAGCAGGGCTCGAACCCATATCCCCTGCATTAGCAGGCGGATTCTTAACCACTGTGCCACCAGGAAAGCCCGAGCTCAGCAATTTTATTTTTCCCTTTAGAAATCTCCAATGAAGGGAGTAATTCTGTAGCATTTTGATTGCTTAAAAACTGGCTTATAAAATTTAAAAAGTGTTTTAAAGAGGTAGTCCTGTGCACCTTAATATTAAAATGTAGTGCTGTCTTCTTGTTGATTATTCCCTTGTAAATGAATCAGTGTTTAACTACAAAAGTGGGTGGAAAGTATGGATGATTGCCCCCTCCAAACTGATACTGTTTTGCTTTAAGACCAACATATGATCTCAAGATAATTTTAATTTAGAATTTTAAAATATAATTTAGGCTTTCACTACAAAATACATTGCAAGGGTGTAATAGAGAGGGGGAAGGGTAACCTATAAACTTAGAGACATAAAAGATATGTCAATTTAAACAAACCTAGACAATGTATGACATATATAAAACAAAGAGAAGGTTGGTCTCTGATTAGAGATACTTGATGATAAAAGGACTTATTCTTGATTTTGTTTTAGGTGCTTTATGTTTTCAGAAGGGAAGTTCCTGTCTTTTAGAGCTATATATACTAAAATATTTATGTAAGAAATTATATGATTTCTAGTATTTGTCTCAAAATAATATGGGAGAGGGGAAAGTGGGGGGTGTTGGAGGAAACATACTTGGCCATGAGTTTGATGATTGTTGAAGCTACAGATGGGTTCGTGGGAATTCGTTATACTAGTCTCTCTACATTTGAAATTAATTTCCCATAATGATTTAAAGAAGAAATTAAATATACACACACATTCAGTCAATACAAAATACTTTCTAAAGATAGGGTTTTTCTGGCTTATTCTATTCTGTTTGTAAAAAAATGGCCAATTGGTCCTGCCCACAGCAGAGAGGTTGGGACCTAGTGAAATCCTGATTAGAGGTCAAGTTTTGAGAGCTATTTATTTTGTATTTTTAAGTGAATGAATCACACCTGAATTTCTAATTTTTATGACTATATAAAACTTCACTATAAATAGTGCTTTAATTTAATCTTTTCTCCCCCCCTCCCCTTTATGTTCACCATAACCCTTTGAGGAATGTGGACACTAAAAACTCAACGAAGAAGCAAACAGGATGAGCTGAGTGACCTGTGCAGGGTAACTAACCCAACTCCAGGGGTGCACTGGGCCTGGCTGCCTCCATGGGGCCCACCTGGTGAGAGGGGACTGAGAGAATGGAGTAAACCATTGGTAAAAGAATGTATCTGTAGGGCGATGATTGTTTTGTAATGTGTAGAAACATTGAATTGCTGTGTTGTGCCCAAGGAACTAACATAGTGTTGTAGGCCAATTATACTTCAAAAACAAACAGAAAAAGAGATCAGATTTGTGGTTACCAGAGGCGGGCAGGGGCTGGGGTGGGGAGGTGTTAGATGAAGGTGGTCAGAAGGTACAAACTTCCTGTTATAAATAAGTACTGTATCTGTAATGTACACCATGATTAACATAATGAACACTGCTGTGTGTTATCTATGAAAGCTGTTAAGGGAGCAAATCCTAAGAGTTCTCATCACAAGGGGGGAAAAAAAGGATGTATCTGTAGGAACTGGACCAAGTTGTCTTCCAGGGCAGCATGTGTTAACAGAAAGGTATTATGGGATGCCTTAGCCCTTCTTTGCAAACCCCAGTTCTCAGTCGTTATGGAACTTGAGGCAAGTCACTTAAACTCTAAGACTCAGTTTCCACATCTGGAAATGGGATAACAAGATTTGCCTTGCAGGTTGCTTTGATGCTCTCTGCAGTGAATAAGCGCCTGGGGCGCTGTAGGCTCTGTGTGATTGCTGGCTGGCATCTGAATGTGATTAGGTGTTTGGGGTTCAGACTGTTTTACAGCCAGTGTTTCAAACAAGTGGTTTTGATCCCAGGCTATTTCTCCTTTAGCACATATTAAGTGAGTGCCTACTCGTGCTAGGCATAATTCTGGGTGTTCGGGATACAACGATTGAATTAAATAAACATGGGTCGTGGCTCCCACAGAGCTTACAGACTAGAGATTAGCCCACAGGAGCACCTGAAATAGAGTGTTGATAGTATAGGACTATCAGCTTGCCTTCGTCTTCACAGTTCTGTGGGAAAATGCAGGCCCCATTCCTACTTCAGTGATGGGAGAGCACATCTCACCTCACCCTGCACTGCAGAGGGCTAGCTGTTGGCTCCTGGGAAGGTGAGATGGCCAGGGAGCTCCATGAAAGAGTTGGGACAAGTAGAGGGTGTCAGAATCAGGGCAAAGGAAGTTGCATGGGGGCAGGGCCACATTAGGCAGACTGATGGATACCCCTAGTTCCAATATTTGGAAGGGACTTGGTTTGAGAAGAATCCTTCATCTTGAAAACAGGCTCCCTCCCCCCATGTGGATAGTGGGCAGGTTAGAAGTAAAATACAAGATAGCCACATCTCAGAGGTTTCCAGGGTTAAGAGAGAGCACTGGTCCCTTGAACCACTGTCCTCAGGATGTCTTTGGAACATCATTGGAATAGGATTGTCCTTGGAATTATGCTGGGTGTCATTCCTGCCGTTGGCGGGACGCAGAGGTGATTGGCAATGTCAAAAATGGTGTCAACTTTGTCACAAAGGGGTCATCTGTGCTGCGGTGCCCTAGGGGTGCCCACCTTCATGCTACAGGCCCTCTCTGAATTCACCAAGGAGTGAACTGCTGGGGGGACTGAGGGTCAAATGGTCCCAAAGTGTTCTGCATGGAGGACTCTCCCAGTGGGCATTCATCCCCAGACCCTTAGTCTGGAAGGAGTCATAGAACACATATAGAGGAATCTCTGAGAGGCTTCAGGCTGTAAATATCTTTTCTGGAATTGCTTTTCTCATAGGAATATATTTCCCTCTCATGGCCAACAATTTTCCTTCTGACTCTCACTGAGTTTGGAAAAGCTGGAGGTTGGGCCAGGAGAGAGAACCTACAGGTGTTGCTGATGCAAGTAAGGACTTAGGGCAGGTCCAGGATAGATGCTCAGAGGACCCCCAATGTGAGGGTGCTGAGCTGGGCCAAGGGCTGGGACAGGAATGAGGTTAAGACCATTGCGATTCCGTAAGGAAGACACAATTTTGTGTTCATTGGAGCTTGTGGTTGAAAACCAGGGAACTGGCCTAGGTGTAGAGGTCAGGACCAAAGTGGAGTCAGATGCAAGAAAGAAGGAATCGTAGAAGGTAAATTACATCAAAAGCACAAATGGATCCAGGATTTCTCCACCATCTTCACCTGGCGATAGTCTCCTTGGGGTCTTACCTGTCTTCTATTCAGCTGGATAAGCCATTCAAGTGCCTGTTGATTGGAATCTGCTAGTATTAAGAGACCGCTTTTCATTTAATCTTCTTGTGTGATTTGGAAGTCCTCAAAATCCTTACAGCTCAAAGCATGGCAGCAGATCAGCAGTGGCAGTATCCCCTAGGGAGCTGGAAATCGAGAACTGCTTCACTCCTGATCTGTGTACAGGCTCAGAATCTGCATTTTTAACAAGACCCTCAGAATATAATGGACAGATTTCTTCAGGGAGACCCTATGTGATTTAGTGTTGGCATTTTCATACGCTGTTGTTGTATAGTCTTTCTGGAGGATAGTTTATCAATATGCATCAAAAACCTTAAAATTTGCATATCTTTTAATCCAACAATTGTATTTCTAGGAATTTATCAGAGATGGGTACAAAGATGTATGTGAAGAGGATGTTCATCATAGTGTGACTTTACAGTAGCAAAAAAGCATAAACAAGCTAAATAGCCAGCTATAGAGCAGTAATAATTCATAAAAAGACATTCTATGCAGCCATTAAAATCACTTTGTTGGACTTCCCTGGTGACGCAGTGGTTAAGAATCTGCCTGCCAGCACGGGGACACAGGTTCGAGTCCTGGTCCACATGCTGCGGAGCAACTAAGCCCGTGCACCACAACTACTAAGCCTGCGCTCTAGACCCCGTGAGCCACTGAAGCCTGTGTGCCTAGAGTCCGTGCTCCGCAACAAGAAGCCACTGCAATGAGAAGCCCGTGCACCCAAACAAAGAGTAGCCCCTGCTCACCGCAACTAGAGAAAGTCCGTGTGCAGCAATGAAGACCCAACACAGCCAAAAATAAATAAATAAATACACTTATTAAAAAAAAAATAACAGGAAGATTGCAGATTTGGGAGGTTTTCTTCTAGCCACAGAACAAAAACTCTTTCTCCTTCTCTATGTCCCTCCATGCTACCCTCAGAGTCACTCTCCTCTCTCCTCCTTTTTTTTTTTTTTTTCTCCTCCTCCTTTTTAAATCAAAGCAGTCAAGGCTACTAGCTTCTGCCGCCTTCAACATGGCCATCGGAATGCATCTTCCATACTGCATGACTTTGTTTCAAGTTCTTTCTCTTTTCCCATGGCTGGCCAGAAAAGACAAACTCATTTGGATTCGCTAATAAATGTCTTCTTCTAGATAGCATATACCACAGGGAGAGTGAAGGGGCTATTAGTCATTCAAGTAGGATAGTGGGGAAAGTACTAGATGAAAAGTCATAGGGTACTCATTTTAGCACCACCACGATATCAACAAACTTGAGCAATTCACTTCTCAGTGCCTTAATTTTCCATCTTCAAAAGAAGCTAACTAAACCATTCTTAACTTATTAGCTCATAGATCTGTTGGGATAATCAAAGGTGATAACTTGCCAGCAGGTACCTTGTATGTAGTGTCAGTTGCCACACACGTGCAAGGTTTTATTTTTATTTTATTTATATTAGTACCTCATTTCATCAGATTGCTTTCTTAACACAGCAAAGCACATGTGTAGGAGACACTTTGCAGTGTGCAGCCGCATGACAAGTGGGCAAAGTACATAAGGAGCATGGTACCGAATAGAGGGCTTCACCAGGTCACAATGCGTGTATGGAGGGGAGCTTGTGTCAGGAGGTCCAGTGTAAAGAGAGGAAGGAACTGGGTAACAAAAGTGTGACGCGGCTGTGAAGGTTTGGGGCCTGGGGAGATTGCCGCTGGTCAGAAAGAGGAGTGCCACTTCTGGTAAGGAAATTGAAAACGGGACAGGGCTTGAGGAAATAGAGGTCAAGGCATAGAAGTCTGGGTGACAGGGTTGTGCAACCTCAGGCCCAGAGGAACTGGTTCACGAGAGCCAAACTCAATCACAGTTTGCTCGCAGGGTTGTGAGTCTACAGGTCAGGCCCAGGCAGAGGGACTCGGTGATGGAGATCAAACCCCAGATGCAGAATGACTGCTCAGCACCAATGATAGCAACTACTCAGCTCTGTACTTTACGTGCATCATCTCATGTGTGGACAACAGCCCTGTGGAGATGGTCCCACATCCCACAGCTGAGGAAACAGGTTCGGAGATGCAGGGTGACTCACCTGTGGTCACTCCGCTGAGTGGCTGGGTCCAGGACTGTCTGACTCCAACATCAAAGACATGGGCATCAGAGATGGGAGAGAGGGCGAGTGAGGGGTGCAGAGGGAAGAAGCTGCAAAGCTAAGCTGACCTCATCCCCACCAGCCCTTTCTGAAAGTTGCTCACACATGGGCAAGACAGTCCCGCGGGCGGGGACCCCACAGAGCCACACCATTCTCAGCACAAGAAACCATTTAGAACAAACCCCAACTCAGACAATCATTTTGGCATTTTTCCAGCAATGCTTAGGAAGTCAGCTGCAGGGAAAACCTGGACAATGCCAGTAAGGCTGGAAATTTCTATAAGCAAAGGCTATTTTGCAAGAAGACTGGGTAACAAGATGGGGAAAGGCTTATAACATGATGTTAGGAAAAGTAGGATATGTGATTACTGTTTTGTATAAAAGTGCATAGAGACATATATAGGAAAGGTAATGGATTCCTAGGTGCTGGATAGTTTTTTTTTCTTACTTGTTTTCCAGATTTTTTATAATGTATTATATTTTAAAAAATTATAATCACGAAGATTATATGAACACATGAGTAATGTTTATGAGTCAGTTAGGAGCCTGCTCTTTTAAGCAGGATATGTAATAGAATGAGGATATGTAATTAAGAACTGTGCACAGTGATGTATATATAGTTGTTGGCACATAGTAATTGCTCAATAAATAAGTAATAGGAGTGACTGCATAACTCTGGAAATACTGCTAAGGTGGTGGGATTAGGGATGAAGTTTTTTCTTTGTTTGAAATTTGCTTTAACGTTACATTGGCTTCAAAAACCATAAAGCAACCTAACCCGGGCTTCCCTGGTGACACAGTTGTTAAGAATCTGTCTGCCAATACAGGGGACATGGGTTCGAGCCCTGGTCCAGGAAGATGCCACATGCCATGGAGCAACTAAGCCCACGTGCCACAACGACTGAGCCTGCACTCTAGAGCCCGTGAGCCGCAACTACTGAGCCCGCATGCCACAACTACTGAAGCCCGCGCGCCTAGAGCCTGTGCTCCGCAACAAGAGAAGCCACCGCAATGAGAAGCCCGTGCACCGCAACGAAGAGTAGCCCTCACTCGCCATAACTAAAGAAAGCCTGTATGCAGCAATGAAGACCCAATGCAGTCAAAAATTTTAAAAATAAAATAATAATTTAAAAAAAAGAGATCAGGGGAAGAAAAAGAGTAAGATCAGAGTCACTTATTCCCTCGGCTTCCTCCTTAAGAGCTTACCTTGCTTTGGCTGTCCCTCCATGGAAGGTGCCTTACAAGACAACTTTCTGCACACAGCTCTGCTTCCAGCTTCTGGGAATCTTTCCCTCCTCCTGTCCCTTCAGCCCGGAGGAAGTAACAGTTGGACTGTTAACCAGCCCCAGGAGTACTGGGCTGCCCCTCAAGGTATCCCGACGCCATGCCCAGCCTTGGGTAGATAGTCCATTTCTCAAACCTCCTTGCCTGGTCCTAGTTCAAGCATGCCACCTGTTTCCTGCTAGAACCCAAGCACCGTGTTTTTTACCACCACACCATTCTCAAGCTACAGACAGGGTCACGTGAAGATTAACTGTATCGTGTGGGTTCCCACTTATGCCTGCTGTTGGGAAAGGACCTCCAGCTGCCTCAAAGTCTCAGTGGGCTCTTTCCGAGCACCCCCCAGACGGTGTGCACACATGCTCGCCAGCAAGCTCTGCCTTCTTCTCGAGGCGTCTGCTGTTTCCTCCACCTTGGCTGCTTTCAGTGATACCTGCTGCCTGTGAAGAAGGTGTGGGATCTCCTCTTGCCATTTTGTCTGATACCCACAGTCAGGAAAGTGTCACACAGGCCCTGCCGTCTTCACAAGATGCTCCGCTGCGGCCTCCCTTGGATGCGGTCGCTCCTATGGTATATCCATCGGGTTTCTACCAGAGAAGCACAACCAGTAGAAGAGGTGTCTATAAAGAAATCTGTTGGAAGGAATTGGCTCACGTGGTCGTGGGGGCTGACAAGTCTGAAATCTGTAGGGCAAGCCAGGCTGGAAACTCTTGGGCAGGAGCTGATGCTACAGTCCACAGCCACATTTCTTCTTCCTCAGGGAAATCTCAGTTATTAAGGCCTTTCAACCGATTAAATGAGGCCCACCCAGATTATCAAGGATAATCTCCTTTAGTTAAACTCAGTTGATGGTAGATGTCAATAATCACATCTACAAAACACCAGCAACACTTAGGTGAGTGTTAGACTGAATAACTGGGTCCGATAGCTTAGCCAGGTTGATACGTGAAACTGTCACGCGTGAATACCACCCACATCAGTGCGCAGGAGGCCAAAGTTGCATTAGTGTTCTCTGGCAAACTCAGCAGGCTGAAGCGTGCTGTCTGCCATGATAAGTCCATGTAGACGTGGGGAGCGAGGCCACTCTCCCTACTTTACCAAAATACTTTGTCACATGGACAAAGTGAAAGGGAACATGATTGCTTCTGGTCCTATGTCTTACAGACTTTGTGCTGGAAACGGCTCTTCCAGATTTTGTTCATATATAGCCTAGAAACTGAGACAGTTCAGACCGGGGACGCTGGGTTCCAGGTGGCTGGGTCAGGGACCACACAGGTAAGAGTGACAAGCACCACGTCTACACTCTATCACCTGAAGCTCATTCAGGTGCCAGGTTTGCCTGCCTGAAGCCATCTTCCCCTAGGATGCATTCTTTCCCAGGAAATAACTCGTTCTGCAGGCGACGAGACTCCAGGGCTGCACGCCCTGGCGTGCCTGCATTCCAGGACCCCAGGGGCGCCCACCCCAAAGGGGAGGGGAAGCTGAAAAGGAACTCCAAATGAAAATATCACAGAAAAAGGAAGACTTGTGAAAAAGCATTAGCCAATGAGTATTTTTAATCAGAAAAGAAATAATAACGACAATAAGAAGGGCTATGCAACAATCCAGAATTTGTTGACAGAATTTCATGACAAAATGGCAAATGCTAAAGAGGACCTAAAACCAACACAGCGGCTGCAAAGAAAGAGCAGAATTCTTGCAAAATAACAATGAATCAATGGTTTGACCCGTTAAAATGTCCTCCTGCCCAACTCTCAGGCAGGGCTCCTCCTGGGAGGTGCCCCAGCCCCACCCTGTGCACCCTGCCTCTCTCCAGGTAAGGTGAATGCATTCTCTCCCATCTGCTTCGTGGCTTAAGGGGTTAAGGAGTGCCTCTCACACCTGGAATCTTCACTTAATGGAGAAGCATTAGAATCATTACACCTAAAAACAGGTATAAAAAGATGTATAATTAAGAGCTTGTGAAAACACACACACAACACGCACATTAATCACATCCTTGCATATACAATTATTGTTTTTTTCTGGAAGAAAGCCCAAGAAGCTGTTTGCCTTTAGGGAGAGGGATAGGTGGTAGGGAAGAAAGATTTTACTTTTCACTTAGCTTTTATCTGTAACCTTTGAATTTTAAAACCTGTACATATACTGATTTTTTTTTATTGGAGTATAGTTGGTTTACAATGTTGTGTTAGTTTCAGGTGTACAGCAAAGTGAATCTGTTATACATACACATATATCCGCTCTTTTTATATATTGAATTTTTGTAAAGTGTAAAACCAAGATGCCCTAACATAGTGTGGTTTGATTAATTTAATTAACAATTTGGTGCATGCCATAGTAGAAGTGCTTGCCATAATATTCTAAGAAGGAAAAGTAAGATACATAAGAATTGGGAAGAAAGAAATACATATAAGTTATGAAAACAAAAATTGGGAAAACAAAAATGCCTTACACGATGTCTAAGTTATTTTAGAGAGTAATTAGAAAAATGTTTCAAACACTAGTAAATCTTTTTATCCCTTGGCCTATGCATTATTGGTCAGGACTCCTTTGGTTGCAAGTGACGGAAATCCAATACAGACTGGCTCAAACAAAAGGAGTTTATCCAAACAAGCTGATTCTGGATCCAGGAGCTCAAAGCAGGACCCCAGGGGTCTGAGCTCCTCAGCAATCCCTGACTCTGGCTTTGTTCTCTGGCAGCCTTCCTCCCTCGCTCTGCTGGGGAAGAAGCCCTGCCAGTGCCATGCTAACAAGAGCTGCATAACTCTAGTCCTTAGATGGACTCTCAGAATCCACAACAGTTCCCCAGAAGGACTCTGATAGATCTGCCTAGGTCCTATGCCCATCACTGAGAAGCCTCATGTTCAGATATGGGATACTCTAATTGGCAAAGACAATCTATGTGGTGACCAGACTGGTTTGTTTCTTCCTGGACACAGGAGGAGACTACCTTTCCCAGGTGCCCTCGTAACTACAGGAAGCATGTACCAATTCTAGCCAATGAATTGTGGCTGAAGAGAGACATACAACTTAGGAGTTAACTCCTAAAATGTACCCTCTTCCCCTGCTCATCAATGGTGGATGCATGCACAGGGCTAACCAAGGGCTCCAAGGAAGCCCTACAGAACACTGAAGACACTAAAAGGAAGGCACTTGTATTTCTGAATTTCTGCTTATAGAAGAGCCTCCCATGTTCCACCCCCTCTGCCTTCCAAAACCCTCATCAAGTTATGATATCACCAAGAAATAAACTCAGACTGTGTTAAACCACTGAAATTTGTGGCTTCTTGTTACCAATCTACTATGAACAAGTTGGCTCAAACGCCCACCCCTGAGACAGGACAGGTGGGGACTTTTACTTAAAAGCACATAAGAACCATAAAGTGGAGGAGAGGGTGTTCCCAATGGAAAGGGGTGCGTGTCAGACAAAAAAGGAATAGATGAACACCTCAACCCAATCATCTCAAGTTTGAGAATTCATCCCAAGGAAATAATCCAAGAGGAAACTAAAGTAATTTTGGAAAAAGAAAATGTTTATTGCAGAGCTTTTTTTTTTTTTTTTGGCCATGCGACTTGCGAGATCTTAGTTCCCCAACTAGGGATTGAACCCAGACCCTGGCAGTGAAAGTGCCGAGTCCTAACCACTGGACCACCAGGGAATTCCCTGCGGAGCTATTTATAATAGCATCAGATTGGCCATGTCCCCAGAGCTAAAAGCCTGGAAGCAACAAAGCAAAATATGGTCTGTCAGTATACTGGATCCCATTGATACATGGAACCGTTATAGGAAATAATGTTAAACAAATGCCAAGAACAAAAGGATTGAGTTCTCTCCTTATTCCTTGCAAGGGTGCTGGGGCTCAGACTCCCCTGGCAGCTGAATGGAGGAATTGAATCCTCAGAACCAGGGGTCTAAATCAGGGAGTCCTCACTGAATCTGAAGGAGGAGGCTGAGCCAGAAATTGTACAGGAGCCCTGGGGCTCACATTCATGGGAAGAGCCTCCAGAAGGGACATGGGATCAAGGTTCAGAACCAGAGAGAGGAGAGAAAAGTTTGAGCAGATGAGGATCAAACTGGGGAAGGAGGGGAAGCAAGCACCCTGAGGGCATCAGGGGTGCCGTGCTGTCAGATGGTGTTTAGGGCTGACTTTTGGCGGTGGCTGGGCTTGCCCAGTCTTCTAAATCCCCTTGATAGGGCAGGGCAGGGCATCCCTTCACTCACCCAGCAGAATGTCTTAGTCTTTCCAGAGGAGTGCTTGAAGGGGAGATGGGGGCCATAATCCTTCTGCCAGCTCATACCCTTCCGTTAGCACCAAACGTTGGAGCTGGTCCTGAGGCAGTTGGGGGTCAGCATTTCCTGCACCACATGTCACACTTGACCCTCTTGACTTGTCTGGACTGCTAGTGTGGGTATGGAGGGTGGTCTGGGGTAGAAGAGAGTAGTTGAGGACAGAGTGGATCTGCGTGAATGGAGAGCAATGCCACGGCTCTGCAAGAAGTGGCATTTCCATCTTCAAGGCCAGGTGGCACGTATATGGCAGGAATCAGTACTTCTTACATGGGAACCACTCACAGGTGGGCAGAGCCCTGTGGTAGGCAGAATAATGACTCCCCAAAGATGTCCATGTCCTGTAAATATGTTTGTTACATGGCAAGGGGGTATTAAGGTTGCAAATGGAATTAAGATTGCTAAAGAGGTAACCTTAAAACAAGAGAAATTATACTGGGTTATCTGGGTGGGCTCCGTGGAATCACAAGGGTCCTTTAAATGTGGAAAAGGTGGGCAGAAAAGTCAGAGTCAGGGAGAGAAATTTAAGATGCTATGCTGACGACCTTGAAGATAGAGGAAGTGGCTGTGAGCCCAGGAATGCAGAAGCTGGCCTCTAAAAGCTGGAAAAGACAAAGAAATGGATTCTCCTCTAGAGCCTCCAGAGGGAACACAGTTCTGCCAGCACCTTGAGACCCATTTCCAACCTCTGATCTCCAGGACTATAAGATAATAATTTGTGTTGGGGCTTCCCTGGTGGCGCAGCGGTTGAGAGTCCGCCTGCTGATGCAGGGGACACGGGTTCGTGCCCCGGTCCGGGAGGGTCCCGCATGCTGTGGAGCGGCTGGGCCCATGAGCTATGGCCGCTGAGCCTGCGCGTCCAGAGCCTGTGCTCCGCAATAGGAGAGGCCACAACAGTGAGAGGCCCCCGTACCGCAAATAAATAAATAAATAAATAAAATAATTTG
The DNA here is from genome assembly GCF_963924675.1 of Phocoena phocoena. Lineage (NCBI taxonomy): Eukaryota > Metazoa > Chordata > Mammalia > Artiodactyla > Phocoenidae > Phocoena > Phocoena phocoena. The sequence goes on from NC_089237.1 coordinate 13,609,852, forward strand.
TGTTGTGTTTTGGTTTGGTTTGGCCACGCAGCTTGTGCCGGGATCTTAGTTTCCCGACCAGGGCAGTGAAAGCGTGGAGTCCTAACCACTGGACCACCAGGGAATTCCCAGTAAATTTGTGTTTTTTTTTTTGTTTTTTTTTTTTTTTTTGCGGTACACGGACCTCTCACTGTTGTGGCCTCTCCCGTTGCGAAGCACAGGCTCCGGACGCGCAGGCTCAGCAGCCATGGCTCACGGGCCCAGCCGCTCCGTGGCATGTGGGATCTTCCCGGACCGGGGCACGAACCTGTGTCCCCTGCATCGGCAGGCGGACTCTCAACCGCTGCGCCACCAGGTAAGCCCTGTGTTGTTTTTTTAAAAAAATTATTTATCTTATTTATTTTTGGCTGCACTGGGTCTTCGTTGCTGCGCACGGGCTTTCTCTAGTTGCAGCAAGTGGGGGCTACTCTTCGTCGCGGTGTGCGGGCTTCTCATTGCGGTGGTTCCTCTTGTTGTGGAACACGGGCTCTAGGCACACGGGCTTCAGTAGTTGTGGCTCATGGGCTCTAGAGCACAGGCTCAGTAGTTGTGGCGTACGGGCTTAGTTGCTCTGTGGCATGTGGGGTCTTCCCAGACCAGGGCTCGAACCTGTGTCCCCTGCATTGGCAGGCGGATTCTTAACCACTGCGCCACCAGGGAAGCCCAATTTGTGTTGTTTTAAACCATTAAATTTGTGGTGTTGCAGCAGCAATAGGAAACTCATCTCTTTCCCCCCAGGATAAGCGTCGTGTAGCTCCTCAGCACGCTGCACAAGGAGATCTCTGAGCTCTCAGAGCCCAACAGTGGGTCTTTTCCCACCCAGGAGTGGGTGTCAGAATCACCTGGTAACTCTTATTTATGTGTTTGTTAATTAATTAATTTATTATGGACTACTTTGAGAACAAAAATAAGACAGAAGTCTAGCAAACATCCATGTATATTTACCACTTAAGAAACAAAAATCACCAATACAGTTTAGCGTTCCTACCACCCCCCAAAAAAACTGAAAACAATTGTGCAATAATTACCAATATACCCAAGATAAGATTCTATAATTTACATTTTACTATTTGTTTGATCATACATCCATCCATTTCCCCACCTGTCTAGTCATCCATCCACCCATCTAATTTATTTATTTATTTATTTTTGCGATACGTGGACCTCTCACTGCTGTGGCCTCTCCCGTCGCGGAGCACAGACTCCGGACGCGCAGGCTCAGCGGCCATGGCCCACGGGCCCAGCCGCTTCGCGGCATGTGGGACCTTCCCGGACCGGGGCACGAACCCGCGTCCCCTGCATCGGCAGGCGGACTCTCAACCACTGCGCCACCAGGGAAGCCCAACCCGTCTTAATTTTTATGCATGTCAAAGTAAGTTACAAACATCAGTGTACTTCATCATACATATCATGTGTTTGTTTATGAGTTTTAAATTTTGTTTAGAGGACTTCCCTTGTGGCTCAGTGATGAAGAATCCGCCTGCCAGTTCAGGGGACCAGGGTTCGAGCCCTGGTCCGGGAAGATCCCACATGCCGCACGGAGCAACTAAGCCCGTGCACCACAACTACTGAAGCTCCCTAGAGCCCACGTGCTGCAACTACTGAAGCCTGCACGCCTAGAGCCGGTGCTCCCCAACAAGAGAAGCCACTGCGATGAGAAGCCTGTGCACCGCAACGAAGAATAGCCCCCGCTCAACGCATCTAGAGAAAGCCCTGTGTGCAGCAACGAAGACACAACGCAGCCAAAAATAAAATTAAAAATAAATTTTTTTTTGTTTAGGTCAGACTTATATACAAGGGGATGCACAGATATTAAATATACCCTTTGATGTATTTAACAAATGCATGCATCCGTATAACCCAAACCCCTCTGGAGATGCAGAATATCACCCCGTACTCTTCCATTCAACCCCTCCTCCGCCTCCCCAGAGGTAACAATCTATTGTGATTTCTTTTTCACCGTAGATTTACCTGTTCTAGAACTTTACAAAAATAGATTGAAATGGTATATCTTCTTTTGTGTCTGGCTTCCTTAACGTAATGTTTTGGGGATGTGTTTATGTTGTTACATGTATCAGTAGTTGTCCCTTTTTACTGTAAATAGTAATCCATTGTATGAAATACCAGGGTTTTTTTTTAAGCCATTCTCCTGGACACCTGAACTATTTTCCGTTTTGGGCTATTACAATTAAAGCTTCCATAAACGTTTTTGTACAACTGTGTGTCTGCGTGTGGTCACGTGTTTTTATTTCTCTTGGGTAAATACATAGGAATAGGTTTGCTGGGTTATAAGGTAGGGTGTATGTTTAATTTTATGGGGAACTGTCACACATTTTCCCAATGTTGTTGTGCTATGTTTAACTCCCACCAAAAATATACGGGAGCCCTGGTTACTCTACTACCCTCTTCAACATTTGCTATTTTCAGTCTTGAATTTTAGCCATTTCGGTGGGAGTATAGAAGTATCTCATTGTGATTTTAGCTTGCATTTCTCAGATGACTAAATGTTGGAGAGCACTTTTTCATGTATATATTGGCCATTCATATGTTTTCCCTTGTGGAATGCCTTTTTAAATCCTTTGCCTATTTTAAAGATTGAATTGCTTTTATTATTGAGTTTTAAGAGTTCTTTTTATGTCCAGGATATCTCTCTTTTGTGAAATATATATTTTGAGAATACTTGGGACTTCCCTGGTGGCACAGTGGGTAAGAGTCCGCCTGCCAATGCAGGGGACACGGGTTCAAGCCCTGGTCCGGGGAAGATCCCACATGACGCAGAGCAACTAAGCCCATGCGCCACAACTACTGAGCCTGCACTCTAGAGCCCGTGCTCTGCAACAAGGCCCGTGCTCTGCAACAGGAGAAGCCACCGCAGTGGGAAGCCCGCGCACCGCAACAAAGACCCAATGCAGCCAAAAAATAAAATTTATTTTAAAAAATTATAAAAGAAAAGAATATTTTCACTCAGTCTGTGCCTCATCTATTCCTTTTCTTAATGATGCCTTTTAATGAGAAAAAGTTTTAAATTTTGATGTCTAATGTATCAATGTTTCTTTTATGGTTATTGCTTTCTGTGTCCTAAGAAACCTTAGTCTACACCCAAGTGATGAAGATATTCTCCTGTTTCCTTCTAGAAGCTTTATAGTTTCAGCTTTCATATTTAAGTCTAGGGTTCTTCTTGAATTAATTTTTGTGTATGGTGCGAGGTAAGGGGTCAGGGTTCATTTGTTTTTTCACCTGGTATGGATATCCAGTTTCCAGCAAACTTTGTTGGAAACATTTTCCTTTCCCCACAGGATTTCTTTGATACTTTTGTTGAAAATCAAATGACCTCATAAATATCTATTTATGGCAGGAATTCTGTTTTTTAAAAGCTCTTCCGGTGACTTTGATGTACACCCCTAGGTGCAAGCCCTTGAGGTCCTAACCATTTGCTGGTAAGATGGTTGGTGATTTAGAACGTTCAAGAAATGGAAGCCAGGCTTCCCTGGTGGTGCATTGGTTGAGAGTCCGCCTGCCAATGCAGGGGACACGGGTTTGTGCCCCGGTCCGGGAAGATCCTACATGCCACAGAGCGGCTAGGCCCGTGAGCCATGGCCGCTGAGCCTGCGCGTCCGGAGCCTGTGATCCGCAACGGGAGAGGCCACAACAGTGAGAGGCTCGCGTACCGCAAAAAAAAAAAAAAAAAAAGAAAAGAAATGGAAGCCATGGTAAGTGTGTGTCAGTGTATTTTGGACATGGGAATGTGCTGAACTGTTAGCAGATTTTACAGTTAAGGTGGGTGGTGAAGCCATGTTTCCTGGTGGGCAGGGAGCAGAGAGAGTTCTCTATAGTTTGATTGATGTATTCCATCAGGAACCCAGAAGAAAGGTCCAGTATAGAGGGTAGAGTCACCCACTTAGCCAGGGTATCCCTTCCCCAACCATAATGATGTGATGCCTATGGGCATCATGAGGGCCTGGAGAAGGTATATGAGCCCTTAGGACCGCTGTGGTCTATTCTTAACCAGAGTACCTGTGATTCAAGGACTCATGGATTTTAGGGACAGTTTCCAGACCGCAGGGCCACCAAAAGTTCTTTTAAGGGTTTTGAATGATCGATCGTTAGTGACATGCCAAGTAGTGTCTTATCTTATCCCTGCACTGCTGTGCAGGTTCCAGCTGCCCAGGCATTGATGCTTCAGGTGGAAAAGGATCCTGTGCATTCCTTACCTTACCTTTGGGGAAGCTTGGATTTCAGCTAACTGGATGATAGTCTTGCAGGGTTGTTTAGACCAGCAGCAACAAACCTAGCATGGTTGCAAAGTTCTCAGGCCATGGGGCTTTGGAGGTGGGACTTCCCTGCTGTCCCCAGCTTTTGTGACAGGATATCTGCTAAACAGTTTTGCTCAGCTGGCAAATGTGAGAATCCCAGTCTTTGAAGACTGTGATGAGGCATGAGATGAGATGAGTGTGTCACGGGCACGCCTGGCTGTCAGGTGAAGGACACCCCTTCTTGAAGGCCACCTTGTTCCCTAGCAAGTCTGTCTTCCCCACAAGGTCAACTTTAGCCATCTTAGGTTTCTTGACATGGAGTCGCAGAGGAGGAAGTCACTTAGGCTGGGGACTTCTTGAGACAGGCTGGAAGGGCTGGCTTTGAGGATGTCAGCCGGGCTGATTTGGGGGAGGCCAAGGTCAAGTTAAAAAGAAAGAGTTGTTTATCCCTGACACAAAACACAGAGCGAGGCTGGTACCAGAGGAATCCCATTTCTTTTTGAGGTCACTCAGGGGAAACAGGTTGGCAAAGTAGGGGATGGACCACCCAGATTCTTGAGCCCCAAGAAACCCTATATTCCAGAATTGCATAGGGGAGGGTGTCCCCATCCCAGAAGACTGGATTCTTTGCCCTGCGTCTCAAGGATACACTGCCCAGAATGAACGAGACCCAGAATGTCAGTCTAGCTCACAAAATTACAGTTCTGGGGATTGGCCTGGAGGTGGCGTGCCTGTCGTTGATCTGGAACTGCTGGACCAAGGCTTAGCCAGGTCTGGCAGAAGGATTAGGATGTCACCAGTGGAAGACGATGCCCTGGAAGGCTGGGCTGGACCTTTTCATCAGCCCCTGGAGAGAGCGGGAGCGCTGCCCAAGCCTAAGAGCACTGCCGTGTCTTCCAACTTCTCAAGACTTATATTGAAATCTGTTTCTAACTCCCATTCCCTCAAATCCAGAGTGATCCAGATTTTAAGTACTATACCCCAATTTCTTGGTAAACCATTTCGAATCTAGCCTTACCACGAATCCTTCCATGACACAACTTAAACATTCTTCTGATCAAAATGCACTCCGAGTGTTTACAGGGCAAAGATACATCTGACATCTTTAAGGAAAGTAATGCAAGTGGGGCTAGATTAAGGAGCCAGTAATACTTTTGTCACCCCATGCCCTGCCTCCTGGCTAGCCCCCTCCTCAGTGATGTTGAGCCCCAAGTCCCCTAGTGGAGGGATCAGGTAGAAGACCGAGCTGCAGGAGGTCTGAGGCCCCTTGCTAGATTTGGGATTCTGTTCATTCATTTCTGGGCCACAGCTCTGGCCAGGGGATTCCGTCTATACAAACAGGTTGAGGCACGTCTGCAAGACTACCTTTCATTCCGTGCCTCTGTGATCTGGGTCTAGTTTTCTAAACATGATAGAAGGTAGAGAATCAGCAAAGCAAGGTGCAGTCCTGGGTAGTGACAGCTTTAAGACTACAGTAGCCCTGGCTGAGGGCAGAGCCTCTGAAGTTAGGTTCAGCCTGGCCATGGTGGCTCTTGAGGTCAATCCACTGTGTGTGTGTGTGTGTGTGTGTGCACGCACGCGTGCACATGTGTGTGGTCCCAGAGCAGCAGATCGTTTCCTTCCAGCCTCAATCCATGGATACGCTATCCCAGCCAAGGTGTGGGAAGCTTCCCCACACCCAGCCTCTTATTTATATTATCCCCTCAGCATCAGCTGGCAAATGAGTCCCATGTTTCATTTGCCACGTTCCTTCCCCTAAAAAAAAGGTCATTCGTTTTATGATCAAGCTAACATACATTCACTTTTGAGTAAAGCAAATAAATGTTTAATAAAATTCTAAACCTCCTAAGACGTTGGTTTTATAGCTTCCTGGCTGAGAAGATGGCATTTGTGCGGGCGAGAAGATAATGAAACGGCTGAAGTTACTGAGGGTAGCTTGTAATTGATCAGGAAATAAAACTATTCCATCCCTGTGTTGCTCAGTGAAAACGACCCGGTAGGAAGACTAAATGGGGCTTTGAAAAACCTGTACCTCCTTCACTTCCTATTTGCCAGGGCTGTTAAGAGAGAAGTGAAGGGCAAAAGAAGTAACTCCATCACGATGGAAACCCAGTTCAGGAAAAAAGATCATGTGTAGCTTCCTCCTGCAAACTAAATTCATTTTCTACGGCCAGGCCAGCAGAGGCTGTGAATTCTTGAATGAGATGCCTGTGGTAGGGAGGGGCAGAGGCCACTCTGGGTAACTGTCCTGACAAGCTAAAAAAAATGACATCGGGTGTGGTCGAAAGCTGGCGGCTGGCTGCTTCTAGGATAAATGTTCCCCATGAGTTTGGAGGACTCAGGAATGAAGGAATAAAAAATCACCCTGAATATTTGAACGAATAAAGGCTATTTTCAGGCAATGCAATAGTAGCTTGAAACATATGTCTCTTCCCAGTTTGTTTGATTCTTGCCGTTTTTGTTGTTATTACTTTTTTTAATCCTCTCATTCTCTTCATTCAGAACGAGGTAGGTAATTGATTTCTTTATCAAGATGCCGGGCGATACATTTTCCCCGGCTTTCAGGGAGCACAGAAAATCTAAAACCATTGTCTGGCAGATGAAGCTTTCAGCTGCAATCATCTTTATCTTTATCATCAGGTAAGCCTGAGGGCATATGTTTTTATTCAGAAGCGTTTTCTTTTACTGGTCAAGTAACATTTTTGTGATTGCATTATCCAAAAATAAAAAAAGAATTTTTTAACTATGATCGACATAAAGCTTGTTAGATCTTTTTTTTTTTTTTTTTTTTTTTGCGGTACGCGGGCCACTCACTGTCGTGGCCTCTCCCGTTGCGGAGCACAGGCTCTGGACGCGCAGGCTCAGCGGCCATGGCTCACGGGCCCAGCCGCTCCGCGGCATGTGGGATTTTCTCGGATCGGGGCACGAACCCGCGTCCCCTGCATTGGCAGGCGGACTCTCAACCACTGCGCCACCGGGGAGGCCCATTGTTAGATTATTTTTAATGGTAATGAATTGGTTCCTGAAGACTTGATTAAAGAGAAAACTAGGTCAATTTGAGCAGAGTCCAAATGAGGCAGAAAGAAAGTCCATGGAGGGGGGCGGGGCAAGGAAGTTGTGGAACCACAGACGCAGTAAAAGAAAAAAATTAAAAAGTACAAAATCACAAAGAAAAACGAATCAACCTTGCATATTTTCTCTGGAGAGATATATATGTAAATGTTAGAAAAGGGACTAGAAACCTTACTAATTGATAATAATAGTATCAGTTGAGAGTAACTTTGTTGCGGAAAGGGTGAGGAGAGCTAATTAAAGAAGACAAAGCATGTTTATATATATTTTTTCCCATTCCTTGTACCACATTTATTTTTTATTAATTTCGATTGCCATATAATTTACATACCATAAAATTCACCGAATAATTGTACAGTTCAGTGAGTTTTAGTCTATTCACAAGGTTATGCAACCATCACCACTATCTAATTCCAGAGCATTTCCATCACCCCCAAAAGAAGCCTTGTAACCATTGGCAGTCACCCCCCATTTCCCCTTTCCCATCTCCTGGCAACCCACTAATCTACTTTCTGTCTCTATGAATTTGCTTATTCTGGACATTTCATGTATTGAAGTCATACAATATGTGGGCTTTTGTGTCTGGCTTCTTTCATTAAGTATCTTTTTTTTTTTTGCGGTACGTGGGCCTCTCACTGCCGTGGCCTCTCCCCTTGCGGAGTACAGGCTCCGGACGTGCAGGCTCAGCGGCCATGGCTCACGGGCCCAGCCGCTCCGCAGCATGTGGGATCTTCCCAGACCGGGGCACGAACCCGTGTCCCTTGCATTGGCAGACGGACTCTCAACCACTGCGCCACCAGCGAAGCCCCATATATATATATATATATGTATTTTAACATCTTTATTGGGGTATAATTGCTCCACAATGGTGTGTTAGTTTCTGCTCTACCCATATTTTTTTAATTGTGGAAAAATAAACATAAAATCCATTTACCATTTTAACCATTTTAAACTGTCTAGTTCAGTGGCATTAAGTACATTCACACTGTTGTGTGATCATCATCCCTATCCCTCTCCAGAACTTTACCAACATCCCAGACTGAAACTCTGTACCCATTAAACAGTAACTCCCCATTTCCCTCCTCCCACAGCCCCTGGCAACTACATCCTGCTTTCTGACTCTATGAATTTAACTATTCTAGGGACCTCATATAAGTGGAATTGTATAGTATTTATCCTTTTGTGTCTGGCTTATTTCACTTGGCACGTCTTCAAGGTTCAACCTTGTCGAAGCATATGTCAGAATTTCCTTCCTTTAAAAGATTGAATAGGGGACTTCCCTGGCGGTCCAGCGGTTAATACTCCATGCTTTCACTGCAGGGAGCCCAGATTGGATCCCTGGTTGGGGAATTAAGATCCCACATGCTGCGGGGTGCAGCCAATAAATTAATAAAAGATTGAATAATGTTCCACTGTATGGATATATCCATTCATCAGTTGATGGACATTGGGTTTTCACTTTTTGGCAATTACGAATGATGCTACTATAGACATCTGTGTACAAGTTTTTGCATGAACATGTTTTCAATTCTCTTGGCTATATACCTAGCAGTAGCATTGCTGGGTCATATGGCAACTCATGTTTAACCTTTTGAGGAGCTGCCAACGTATTTTCCACAGTGCTGCCCCATTTTACACTCTCACCAACAATATATAAGGGTTCTAATTTCTCCACATCCACCAACACTTGTTATTTTCCTTTTTAAAAAAATTACAGCCATCCTAGTGGATCTCATTTTGGCTTAGGTTTGAATTTATAATATTTTAATTGTTTAAATCAGGAGAATATATTAATTCTTTTCTTGTATAACTAGTAAAATAATTATTTTACAAAAGAAGTGCATCAAATGTAAAGGACAAAACATATCTAAGGTACTGTCACTGCAAGTAGATTATTCACTTAGCTAACAGAGTTTAAGGGTAAGTCAGAGAAGGGCTCAGGGCTGTTATGAACTGCAGTGTTCTTCCCAGGGAGATGATGGGATGGTAGAGATTTAACCTCCATGTACTTAAAAGATAATAATCAAAAGACAAACTTTTTGAGAACTTCCCATGTTACCAGGCTCTGTGTTAAATGCTTTATGTGAATTTTTTTCATTTAGTCCTTAAAACAATCCTAAGCAATAAGTACTATTCTTTATTTTTAACAGCTGGGAAAACTAGGACTTAGAGAGGTTAAAGAATTATGCAAATCATGTTATTATGTGGTAGCCCCAGGGCTGAATCCAGACCTGATTCCTGAGTATTAACATTGACAATTCTATGTCACTGTACACACACTTCTCAGTTAATAAAATAATAATTATAGAATCATAATAATAATTATTATCCCTAACTTTTAAAAAATAAATTTTTTTATTTTCTTTTTGGCTGCATTGGGTCATTGCTGCACACAGGCTTCTCTCTCTCTGGTTGCGGCGAGCGGGGGCTACTCTTCATTGTGGTGCGCAGGCTTCTCATTGCGGTGGCTTCTCTTGTTGGGAGCATGGGCTCTAGGCACGTGGGCTTCAGTAGTTGTGGCACACGGGCTCAGTAGTTATGGCTCGCGGGCTCTAGAGTGCAGGCTCAGTAGTTGTGATGCACGGGCTTAGTTGCTCTGTGGCATGTGGGATCTTCCCGGACCAGGTCTCGAACCTGTGTTGCCTGCATTGGCAGGCGGATTCTTAACCACTGCGCCACCAGGGAAGCCCCTATTATCCCTAACTTTATTCAGCGTTTGCTGAGTTTCAGGCACTGTACTGGGCTCCTCATGTGCATTCTTTTATTTAATGCACAACAACCCTATGAGATGGGTACAGTGGTCATCATCCCCGTTTTACATATGACAAAATAGAGGTCAAGAAACCTGCCCCGGATTACAGAGTTGCCCCAACACATTTAGTCTTTTTTTTTTTTTTGCCATACTGCGTGGCATGTGGGATCTTAGTTACCCGACCAGGGATCAAACCCATGCCCCCTGCAGTGGAAGCACAGAGTCTTAACCACTGGACAGCCAGGGAAATCCCCATTTAGGCTTCTTACTGTTGCCCAAACATGCTGGGTCCAGTGAGTGAGTAAGTGAAGGCATCCATGGACATTCCCACCGCCCTAAATGTGCTTCCTCCATTCCCGCAGTCCAGAATAGCTTGTCTGCCTGGATCAAGTCCTTCCTCCCCTCCCCGCTGGTCCCTGATGATGTCACTTTCTCTGGGCACATACAAGATCATCAGACCTCACCCATCAAGTTGTTCCAGTCCCTTCAATCCTGTAATAATCCTTTGCTCTTTTTTTTTTTAAAGAATTTTTTTTTTTAATGCAGACCATTTTTAAAGTCTTCATTGAATTTGTTACAATATTGCTTCTGTTTTATGTTTTGGTTTTTTGGCTGCAAAGCATGTGAGATCTTAGCTCCCAGACCAGGGATCAAACTCACACCCCGTGCATTGGAAGGTGAAGTCTTAACCACTGGACCGCCAGGGAAGTCCCATAATCCTTCACTCTTAAGTTACCAGTTGGTTCTCCTTTTGCGCATTCAACAACAAATCGCTTGTGTCTACTCCATTCTGCTAGGTATGTTGGGAGGAGATGAATAAGATGCATTTCTACCCTCGGTGGGCTCTCCCCACCTGCAGGTGGAACAGATGTGTAAACAAGCAAATACAACACAGTGGGAGAAATGCAAAAGATAAATACATGTGATGACTTGGGCAACATGTATAACCAGAAATAAAGAGATGTATATGCAAGGCTCAGGGAGGATCAGTAGAGCAAACCCAGGCAAGTGACAATGTGGCCCTGAACTAATCAAAATTCATCAGCATATTTTAAAAGGTGTATAGTGGTGCTGGTTTCGAGTCCTGGCTCCATCATGCTCTAGCTTATGGGCAAATGACATGGCCTCGGGGCTCCAGTTTCTATCTAAGGAAGATAATACCTGCTCCAGAGTGGTGCTTTAATATAAAGGATTAAATGAGATAATATCTCAAAATGTATACGTGCCATCAATGATAATTATAAATTACTATTGAAAAACATTTTAATACAGAAAAAAACCTTTTAGCCCAAAGATATTCATGAAGTGTTATTTGTAATAGGAAAAATATTGAAACAAACTCAAAATCCTCCTGGAATATTATGCAGCCATTAAATTGTGAGTCTGTATTGTAGAATTACAGCTACAAAAGCCCTAGACAAAACTGTGTGTGTGGTGTCATCTTGGCTATGTAATTATATTCCAAAAGTCCCCAGGCTTAAATGAGGCCATATTTACCTTGTACTCAAATTTCTCTGCCTCATTGCCCCCACCTGCTCCTGCAGACTTTTGCAAATGTTCTGGGTGCCCTAGGGAATAGCTAGAGCATATCTGCTTTCTCCTGCCACCCCAATATTCATAAAATGGCTGTACTTATAGACACAGCCACTCTTTCCAGAACTTTGCCCTTGCTAGTACTTCACAGTGGACACCTCCGTGGAAGGTGACCAACCACCGGGTTCACCTGGAACCAAGAGGTTTCCTGGAATGCAAGACTCAGGCTAAAACTGGGAAAGTCCTTGGCAGATCAGGATAAGTTGGTGACCCTATTTCACTGCACGGAATACTTCCAAAGATGCAAACAATTTAGGTCCCCAGATGGTGTTTGTTTTCTCAGCTGGAGCCAGGCTGTGTTCCTCCCTAAATAAGGACTGATGGGTGAGCAGAAAATTTGTGTTTAAATTCAGAGGGCTTTTACTTCTGGTACCAGGGAAGTGAGAAAACTAATCAAATGATTGCTTGAGAAACAGGTGATCAGAGCACAGGTCTGGACAAGAGATGCTGGTTTGGGAAACATGAGCTCATTGGGTGGCAACAGAAGTCACGGGTGTGGGCGAGAGGGTCCAGGCAATGTGTAAGTAGGACAGAAGTCTGACTATGATGACATTGGAGCCAGTAGGTGGAGGGAGATGAGTCCACAAAAGAAACTGAGGGGAGTGGTCAAAGAGATCAGAGGAAAACTAGGATTAGAGGTTCACAGGTCTGGGGTACAGTTTCCTCAATCAGCCCTTGTTTTCCATTTGGTTATGCCTTACCCCAAAGCCAGTGTTTTTGTTATTGTTGTTGTTTTGTTTTTTTAAATTATTTATTTATTTTTGGCTGCATTGGGTGTTTGTTGCTGTGTGTGGGCTTTTTCTAGTTGCGGCGAGCGGGGCTACTCTTCATTGCAGTGCGCGGGCTTCTCATTGCGGTGGCTTCTCTTGTTGCGGAGCACGGGCTCTAGGTGCGCAGGCTTCAGTAGTTGTGGCGCTCTTGGGCTTAGTTACTCTGCCGCATGTGGGATCTTCCCGGACCAGGGCTCAAACCCATGTCCCCTGCATTTGCAGGCAGACTCTTACCCACTGTGCTACCAGGGAAGGCCCCGAAAGCTATTGTTGATACTGACTAATCATTCTCTCTCTCTCTCTCTCTGGTTTTTTTTTTTTTTGGCCATGCAGTGCGGCATGTGGGATCTTATTTCCCCCACCAGCGATCGAAGTCGTGCCCCCTGCAGTGGAAGCGCGGAGTCCTAACCACTGGACCGCCAGGGAATTCCCTGACTGATCATTCTCTACATCATGGAATAGACTTCTCTTCCCGTTCTTTCATCTCTGAAATGTAAATGATTCTCCAAGGTCTATATGAGGTGCTCTTCTCTCTCTGCACTTTCTCTCATAGTAGTTTAACTTATCCACGTGGCTGCCGCTTTCATCTCAATGAGGCTGGCTCCCAAATCATACCTCTAGTTTTAATCTCGCTAGAGCTTCGGGCCACATTTCAAACTGTCGCCTAGACATTTCCACCTCATTTTCCCATCAGTAAGCCAAATCCAGCCTACCTAAATAAGAAGCATCGCAGGATCATAAGCACATTGGAAGGAACCATAGAGATGATCTAATCTAGACCTGCCGAATCAGGGAGCTATGACACACACTAGTGCACAGTGAATGAGGTATGGGCGGGCGGAGATGTTCATCCTCCCAGCCCCCAGCGTGGCTGGAGCCTCTGCACCAGTTACCTCTGTTCACTACAGCCTCATCCTCTGATGACCTTCAGAGAGGGGGGCGGGGTCTGAGCGAGCAAGAGGCCACCACTGGCAGCCAGACGCAGGGCGCATCCTTGCCTACGTAGAGATGCTGGAGGAGCTTGTGTCCCAGGTGCCCAAGGAATGCAAGGAGCAACCAGTGGGCAGGAAGTTGTGAAGGAGTGCGTGTGTGTGGTGGGGGTTCTGTGCAGGCAGCTCAGAAACTCCATCTTCACAAACTTTGATGTTGGATAATTTTGTCTGTTTGTGGCAGATGTGCCACAAAGATGTCTAAACTGTGAACTGACTATTCTAATAGTGTCTGTGTTCTGTAAACTAGGGCTTCAATCATTGTTTTGAAATACTAGCTATGATCAAGTCTGATTGGATCAAAAATCCACAAGAAATTTTATAAGCACATTTGTCAATGAAAGAAGAGGAAGAGCCTTAAATATAACATAAATATAATTTCTACTGTTGTAAATGTTTGAACGGTTATCAAAGATGGTTTAAATTTCTTTGGGTCACCTACTGCTGTACAGTTTCTTGTCATTTAAAGAGATCACTGTTCAAGAGTCTCAGTCAGGAATGAGCTATTTAAAACACAAAGCTGAGAATATAAAATTAGGTACTAGGATTCAAGTTCAAGTTTCTCATTTAATAAAAATGACTTTTTGAAAAGTGTTAACAAATTCACAATTTAATATCTTCTCTAATGCTATATATTTAATTTTTATTATAATCATATTCTATAAAGAAAACATTTAATCACATTCAATAAGCTCCTCTAGTTTTCATTGGGTGCTATAATGTGAAAGGGTTGGAAAGTACAGCTCTAACCCAGCACCTTAACTTATTTATGAGGAAACTGGGGCCCAATCAGGGTGACTCATCTAAGGTCACAGAGCTAATCACTTCCTTCCTAAACCAGCTCCTGTGCTGACTTTCTGAGTCTTACCTGTAGGTCTGTGATACATCATTCTCCAAGTTACCCACATCCAAGTCAACTCATGTTCACTTCCCTCTCTGTCGTATCTCACCCAACCTACATTCCCTCTCACATTGAAGGAACACTCCACTTTATGGGAGCTGACACGCCAGCTGCTTGCCACGTTGGCCTCCAATTTGTAAAAAAACACAGTATCTGCAAAGCGCAGTAAAGTGAAGCATGATAAAATGAGGTATGCCTGTATGTTTATTCCCATTTTACTGCCACTCCTCCCTCAATTCACACCTTGGTCTCATGGAAAACTCCTGTGACTAGGTGACTAAGGAAGACATTTGAGCTTGGTTTAACAGATGGTATCAGCTGGCAGTGGACTGCTAAGGTGTTCTAGCTACACTTGAAGATGGTCTTGAAAATGGTCTTGGAAGTGGCAAAAGGAAGTCTTCCCAGTGGGCAGAGCTTTGAGTTGTACTTTTGTGGTTCTCTTTGCCTTGAGAAAGACTCTACACCAATTCATGGGCCAGCTGGGTAAGGACTTAGGCTGGTGACTAGGAGGTTTGGGAGAGAGGATGTAGCTGTAGATGAACCTCAGAATAGACCCTGAAAGTGAGAGTACTTGTATCCTATATGAATATTTATCAAAATGTCCCCACTGCTGGGACTTCCCTGGTGGCCCAGTGGTTAAGAATCTGCTTTCCAATGCAGGGGACGCAGGTTCAATCCCTGGTCGGGGAATTAAGATCCCACATGCCGCGGGGCAACTGAGCCTGTGCACCACGACTACTGAGCACACAGGCCACAACTAGAGGGAAGCCTGCATACTGCAACGAAGACCCTGCATGCCACAATGAAGACCTGATGCATGCAAACATAAAAAAAAAAAAAAAAAGTCCCCACCGCTAAAGAAGCTTTAATAAATTAGTGAACAAGGGCTTCCCTGGTGGCGCAGAGAGTCCGCCTGCCGATGCAGGGGACGTGGGTTCGTGACCCGGTCTGGAAAGATCCCACATGCTGCGGAGTGGCTGGGCCCGTGAGCCATGGCCGCTGAGCCTGCACTTCTGGAGCCTATGCTCTGCAACGGGAGAGGCCACAACAGTGAGAGGCCCGTGTACTGCAAAAAAAAAAAAAAAAAAAAAAAAAAATTAGTGAACAAGATGACTGGACAGGTGGGTGAAGACCTTTTCCTAGTCAACCCAGTGCCTACTCACTGGGGTCATGAGCTCATCACGGGATTCTCCTCAGCAAGGCTAATCTGTTGCCACTGCAGAATGCCCGTTTTAGAAGGAATCATTATCATGTATTATTTCTGTCATGGTGGTTAAGTGAGTCAACCTCATTGGGATGAGGTTTATACTGAATTTGGATTTCCTTTCCTACCAGCCACACCTTTACCATCCTTACCCTAAATGGGTTTACCAAATACCTTATTCACCATCATGGTATCTTATACATCATGGTATATGTCTTAGTTCAGGCTGTTATCACAAATTACCATAGCCTGTGGGGCTCATAAACAACAGGAATTTATTTCTCACAAGCTGGAAGTCTGAGATCAGGATGCCAGTGTGGTTGGGTTCTAGTGAGAGCCCTCTTCCAGGTTGCAGACTGCCGACTTATTATATCCTCACCCAGAGAGCAGAGATGGGAAGCAGGCTCTCTCATAATCTTATAAAGGCACGAATCTCATTCATGCGGGCTCTACCCTCATGATCTCACCTAATCCTAATTAACTCTCAAAGGCCCCATCTCCTAATACATCACATTGGGGGGAGGATTTCATCTTACGAATTTTGTAGCAACAGAAACATTTAGTCCATAACAGCATCTGACCAAGGAACTAACTTTACAGTGAAATAAGTAAAGAAACTGGCTGTCCTATCAGATTCACTAGCCCTGTATTGTGGACCCCGACAACCAGAAGCAGCTGGCTTTAAGGAATAGTGGAATGACCCAGGGAATTCACGCCTACTGAGCCAGCTGGAAGACAAGAGCTTGAGAGCTTGGATTCTCTTTACAATGGTCCTTGGGTATCCTCGGGGAATTGGTCCAGGACAGCTCTTCCCATACCCTCCCACCCCCAGATACCAAAATCCAAGCTTGCTCAAGTCCCTTATATAAAATGGCATAGTATTTGCACATAACCTACACACATTCTCCCATATACTTTAAATCATCTCTAGATCACTTATAATACCTAATGAGAACCTATTTTATTTGTTTATTTTTAATTTATTTTATATTTTTTGGCTGCACTGGGTCTTCATTGCTGCATGTGGGCTTTCTCTAGTTGCTGCGAGCGGGGTCTACTCTTCGTTGCGGTGCGCGGGCTTCTCATTACGGTGGCTTCTCTTTTTTTTTTTTTCGGTGGCTTCTCTTGTAGAGCACGGGCTCTAGGTGCGTGGGCTCAGGATTTGTGACTCGCGGACCCTAGAGGGCAGGCTCAGTAGTTGTGGCGCACGGGCTTAGTTGCTCCGTGGCATGTGGGATCTTCCCGGACCAGGGATCAAACCGGTGTCCCCTGCATTGGTAGGCAGATTCTTAACCACTGCACCACCAGGGAAGTCCCGAGAACCTATTTTAAAGTAGGTTTCTTCCGTTATGAGATTGTAAACTCTGAAGGCTGTCACCATTTTTAATATCTTTCTATTTAAGTAGATAGGGTTGTACTTTGCATAGTGCAGGATACAGGTTGCAAACTTGTAGATTCTCGGCTATATCTGAACTGCATTCATTTTGATCAATCTGAAGTGTTTTTTTTTTTTTTTTAACTGACAGTTGCCAACATTTAAAAATCAAGAGATTTCATGTGAAAGGCACATTTCCACCTTCTCTTGAAAAATTCGAAGATCTGGCCATTTTAGGCCCACATTCCCAAAGTTGCGCTCTTTAAACAAAACAGGCATTTCCATCCGCCGAAGTCGTCACCTTGCTCACTTGATTTACTTTCACTAGTCACCTGGTCCCTGAAGGCATCTAAGTTTGCCACCCTTGCTGCTCAATGGAACTATATTGAATAAATGAACTTGGCAGTTAATGCTTGTACGTTCATCTTCATTTCACATACGCGTTCTATCCTTCTAACTCCATTATGATAAGCCACTTGGTGGACAGAATCCTGTTAACTATTTTTCCTTAAATAACTTTTTGGTGGTCACGTGCTTCAATAAATATTAATATGTTTATAAAACCTTGCTCTTAGCCCCAGACCACTGCGAGTTGAGTCTCCCTGCGTTGGTCTGGGGATGCCTAAAGTTTCATCATTATGATTCGTTCCCTGGGTTTAGCCGACACTTGGTTACTTGTCAGGTAAAGAGATTAAAATTATTTCCCGATAACACAAACATACAACATTTTAAAGTAGGTATGAGGTGGGAAGTTACCCTTTTCACAGCAAATAAAAAAGTTCTTTCAGAGGTGGTGAAGTTTCTAGCTGGGACCCTGGGAAAGGTGGAGGAGACTGGAATGCAGTTGCATTCTGAAGTTTATCGAAGGCTTTTTGGGTGGGAATTTTATCCGAAGAGTCTCAGAGCGACCCTCGCTCGGGTTCTGGCAGCTTTGGGCGTGGCTTCTGGCACAGTCCCCGAGTAGTTGTCACTGGGATCAATTTCAGGACTCTCTAGAGCCCAGCCTTCGGAGTTTCACATTTCTGGGGGCTCGTCTCCCCGCCCTCAGGTAATTTCCCTCCGTTGCTGGCGCTGCCCTGCCCCCTCGGTCGCTGGAGTCTCCTCCCTTGCCCGACACCCTCTCTGGCTCTTTCAGCATCAGTTTCCCCAAGGAGGCAGGAGGGAGACGAATTTGGGGGCTTCCCTGCCCTCGTCTTGGAGCCGGGGAAGGGGAGCTGCGGGCAGGAGGCTCTGTGAGTTCAGGCTCGGCAGCCGGCTCCCGAGGCCTTCGGCCCGGGGCACTTCGCGAGGGAGCGACCCTCTCCTCAGAGCCGCCAGCGCGTGCAGTCCAGCCACGCCAAGCGGAGGGGGCCCGGGGCTCCCCGCCCCCGACCCGGCGTTGCCGCGCTCCCCCTAGCGGCCGCCGTGCGGCCTCGCTCCGTCCCAGGCTCGTCGGCGGCGCAGCTCACGTGACCGCGCTCCGGGCCTGCGGCCGCTGTCGGTTCCCCCAGTCACCGAGCGAGAGGGAAGAAACAAGATGGCGGCTGAAGGCGATCCGGAGTGGGGCCCCAGCAATTCGGATTGAGCCTTCTCCCTCCACCCGCTTCCGCCGGCCGGGCCCCTCCCGCCCGGCCCCGCGGGCCTCCCCACCCGGCCCCGGCGCCCCCCACCGCCACCCCTCCGCCCGCCCCTCCCCCCTCCGCTTTCCCTTCTCCCCCCGCCTCGGCTCCGACATGAGGGGCCGGCGGGGCAGGCCGCCCAAGCAGCCCGCGGCTCCCGCTGCGGAGCGCTGCGCCCCGGCCCCGCCGCCGCCGCCGCCGCCTACGTCCGGACCCATCGGGGGGCTCCGCTCGCGGCACCGCGGCAGCAGCCGGGGCAGGTGGGCCGCCGCCCAGGCTGAGGTGGCGCCCAAGACGCGGCTGAGCTCGCCCAGGGGGGGCAGCAGTAGCCGGAGGAAGCCGCCGCCGCCGCCGGCCCCCCCTAGCACCAGCGCCCCGGGCCGGGGGGGGCGAGGAGGCGGGGGCGGCAGGACGGGGGGCGGGGGCGGCGGCGGCCACCTGGCCCGGACCACCCCGGCCCGGAGGGCCGTCAACAAAGTGGTGTACGATGACCACGAGAGTGAGGAGGAAGAGGAGGAGGAGGACATGGTCTCCGAGGAGGAGGAGGAGGAGGAGGACGGCGAGGCTGAGGAGACCCAGGATTCCGAGGACGACGAGGAGGATGAGATGGAAGAGGACGACGATGACTCCGATTATCCGGAGGAGATGGAAGACGACGACGACGACGACGCCAGTTATTGCACGGAAAGCAGCTTCAGGAGCCATAGCACCTATAGCAGCACTCCAGGTACCCACCCAGCCCAGTTGCTGCAGACTCCTTCCCCACCTCCTCCCCCTTCTCCCCTCGCTCACTCCCTCTCTGGTCTCCCCCCACCCCCTCCTCCCCCCTCAGACAGAGGGGAAATGCGACGGCACATCAAGTGGCAAAAAACTAGATTTACTAGAGGAAAGAGGCGCATTGTTCAAAATGGAGATTGCATTGTTGCAGTTCGCAGGCCACACACTCGCGCTCTCTCTCCCTCTCCCCCCACCAACCCCCTCTTTTTCCTCTTAAAAATTTGTGCCAGTGCAGTGTCTCCACCGGGCAGGGTTGAAACTTTGGCACACACACATCCATTGCATTCATTTTTCTCCCCTTGTTTTGGTTTGGTTTTTTGGAATGAAAGAAGCCTCTTGTTTTTGCAGACCTCTTTGCATTTCTAATGTGGTTTCTTTTAGATTTTTATTCTATATCTGTTCCTAAAAAGGGAATTCAGGATTTAGACAGATTGTGCCATACAAACACACAAAACATGCTTCTCTTCACACCCCGAGCTGTGTGGTTTTAAAAGTGTGTTAAGGAAATAGATCAGTTGGGTTAGTAGGGGAGCCTTATCTGGTCCTGTGTGTTTGTTTTTATTCTTGAGTGCTAATGGGCGCGTGCAACAGTTGCGGGTAAATGGCCGATTAAAAAGCAAAGCAGAAAAACCAAAGGAAACCAAAACAAATTTAGTATTTCATCTGATTCAAAATCATTTCGGTAAAATGCAAAATAAAATAAGAGACCTCAGGAACATGCGTCTTAACTAATTTGATGCCTTTGCCTGAGAAATGCAGTTTCCTGTCACCTGTTGCAGAGACGTATAGTTGATCATGCAGACACAATTGCTGAAGATGAACTTTTGGACCAACTCCCAAGTCACAGCAGAAGTATAGGGAGATTTATTGCAAAATGACTTTTTATTTTCATTCTGTTTCTGAGGATAATAGTCCTCCTTGATCTGTAATGAATTTCTCCATGGTGACTCCTCTCCTATTTTCTCAGTTCCTCTAGGCTGGTGCTGAGATACGTTTTGTTTTTTTAAAAAACACACACATACACACACAATGGCGGCTTTGTATTAAATACGTACTTGCGGCTTACTAAATTGTGAAAAAAAACGTAATTTATAGCGATAACCTACAAGACTTTTCCTTTATGTTTTTGTTAATCTGGATTAACTAAATTAGAATCCAGTTTTCAGAGCATTTAAAAAGTAAAGTTCATGAGAGAATAGGATCTTAACGAAGTGATAAAGGTGTGTTACTTGTTTTTAAAAGAGACTAGGATAGTAGAAGTGGTTAAATTTAAGTGCGTCTGTTTTTTTATAAATACCTAAATACTCATTGGAGGAGTATGAGTATTAAGTCAGATGTAAACCTGTTTAGATTGTCCTAACAGCACATGAAAAAGGTAATTTCTTTTGCCTGACAGAATATCTGCCTGTCTTTGGGGTCGGGTGTGGGGAGAGCTGGCAGGAGAATGAAGGGAATGAATCAGATGTCAAGTGTTTGTGTCCTGTATGTAGAAGGGACTACACACCATTCTTAATTTCTTGCCAACTTAATTTTAGTACATCTTTTATAGTAATAGTTTTTACTTTAAGAAGTCACATGTGGTCTTTTCTACCAAGAGCCAGAATGGAAAGACCCGTGGAGAGTAAATTACACTATTGGAGGAAGTTTTCTCAGATGAGACAGAGCTAAGGTGTTTTGGCAGGGTGGTTCAGCTAACTTTAGCTCCTCTTTGAAGGCCTAGAAAATAATATTTAGGGTTGAGAGCAGTGTATATGCTGAGTTAAATTACAGTTTGTGGTTAGGTTTCCTTTTTTAAAAAGATGCTTATATCTTTATGTACTTCCATGACATTTCGTTTTTTCTGATGACATTCGTAGTGCACCTTGTGTATGCTTGTCCTATCTTTATGTGAAATTATGGATTATATATCCTTATATTAATCTTATACCCCCTGCATTTCCTAGTACAGCGTCTCTCACACAGCCGGTGCTCATCAGAGATTGGTTGGACAGATGATTGTTAGTAGGTGAGAACTTGTAATAGATGAAGTTGTGCTAATTCTACTGTGGGTGCCATAATTCCTAAATATCTTGGATTTGGGAAACTAAATATTGGTCTAATTAGATTTTGATACTTTGACCAGGCAATGTTTTTAGTAGCAGAGTTAGTGTGTTTTGAGCTGCTGTTTCATATTGCTTGCCAGGCATTTTCCTTTCTTTATTGGATGTGGTGTTAACGTGTTAGATGTTTTACTTTTTGAAACATTATTTCTCAAGATTATGGTAGAACAGATGATACATTTTGCATTCTAAACTTTTAGAATACGTCTACTTGCCTAGAATAACAATGCACGACAGTGAGTTGTTTAGGCTAAGCACCTGTTTCATTAGTTTTATTGTCTGTACTTCTAGGTAAATGTGTATGTATGTGCTTTGGAAGGAAAAATGTTCTAGATGGTTTGATATCCCCAAAGCTCATAAATAAATATGTTTGGTGGATTTGAATCCAGCTGTATTGTCAGGGCTCAGAGAGGAATATACTTTATTGGTAATTTAGAGAAGATTATTAAGCTTTGTAAACTAGAATGTTGGCTTAAGTACTAAATATTCAATTCCTAGTATAAGAAATTACTCATTCATCTATTCATATGTTGAGTACTTTGTAGGTAATATACCTGTTGATGCGAAGACATCGGTTGATGTTACTAGCTTAATTTTCTAAAACCATATATTTAAAAAAGTTTATTCACTGGAGGTGAAATGTTTTCCTTTTAATGGAGAAATTTTAAATAGGTACGTAAGGTACATGACAGATATTATTATAGGTATAACAATTTGTTAATACAAAATTGAAATCATCTAGTTTTGCTTAAATTCAAGGCATTTGGTTGAATAAGGCTTTTATTTTTAAAATTTAGAGTTATTTCAGCCTGTAGGTTTTATGACATAGTTGGCCAGTACATTGAGAAGGATTGTGTAGAAAATCTTTTGAACAGGCATTTGGTAAAGTTCTGACAGCACCTTGAAATCAAGCATTTTCTAATTCAAAAAAGTTAAATTAGACTTTAAACAGAATAGTTCTTGCATTTAACTTGTGTGGAACTTCTGAGAATACCTAGGTGGTATTTTGATTTTTTTTGTTGTTGTTGTTTTGCGGTACGAGGGCCTCTCACTGTTGTGGCCTCTCCCGTTGCGGAGCACAGGCTCCGGACGCGCAGGCTCAGCGGCCATGGCTCACGGGCGCAGCCGCTCCGCGGCACCTGGGATCTTCCCAGACCGGGGCACGAACCCGTGTCCGCTGCATCGGCAGGCGGACTCTCAACCACTGCGCCACCAGGGAAGCCCCTAGGTGGTATTTTGAAATTTGGAGCTTCTGATGACTTCAGAAAGCAAAAGCGCTGGTGTTGCCCTGGGAGAGTTAGTGATTTATGTCCTCTAAGGCAGGGGTCCGGTACTGGTCCGCAGCCTGTTAGGAACCGGCCTGCACGGCAGGAGGTGAGCGCGAGGAGTGAAGCTTCATCCGCCGCTCCCCATCGCTCGCATTACCGCCTGAACCATCACCCCCCCACCACCACCCCCGTGCATGGAAAAATTGTCTTCCATGAAGCCCTGGTGCCAAAAAGGTTGGGGACCTGTGCTCTAAGGATTATGACAGTGGAGATGGGTGGCGTAGGTGCCATGAATGAACTGTAGATTGATCTGAAGCAGAATTTGTTACCTGCTGGCAGTATTTATTCTCACTGGTGTCAACCAAGTATCTTTTCATTGTGCTTGGAATTCCTGATTGCTACAAGTGAGGTACGAAGTGCAGTGGAGATTTAAAGGAGGGCGAGATCATACCCTATTTGGGGGAGTTGGTGTGGGTGTATGCTTCCTGGATGGACATGTGGCTAGTGAGGATGGACATGTGGCTACTGAGGATGGACAGAAGAAGGGAGGGAGCAGCATGGAGCAAGGCACTGATTCTAAGGTGCAGGCAGGCTTAAGTAACCTGCTTTAGCAAGAGCCTGAGTATGTGAATAGGAAATAAAAAAATAAAGCACCATTGTTGGGCAGTACTTAGAGAACCAGGCTATAGCATCTCCTCTCTCCCTCATTTGTAGGATAACAATTGGGGTAGATCAGTGATCCTCAGTCATTTTTCACTCCTGGAACACCCAAGGGATTTGCTGTATTCCTATCAGCACCATGTGGGAGCATGAAACAAAACCAAATCAAATCGTGGTTACTGTTAAATCACTGATGCAGCCAGTTCTTTCCCCCACAAATTGAGAGAATTAATGGAAGAGGTGATTTCTGAAGTCTCCTCCCCTCCCACCCTCCTGTCTATTTCAGACCTATTTCATTTGTGGGTATTGGGGATCAATCAGAAGATCTGGAAACAAGCGGGATATGATTTCAGGGGGACATCAGGAAGTTTAGCATTACTTCTGTTCTGCAGGATGGATTGGAAGAGGACAGATAACTGGTGGAGATCTGGATGGGTTTTGTAGCCCTGGATGGGAAGATCAATTCAGGAGGTACTTCAGAATTCTCCAGCATCAGAAGTGTAGACAGAGGAATGCATCAGATATGCCTCTGTAAGAGTGGCAATGCTTTCAGTAGGAACAGGAATTCAAGATTATAAGGGAAATTAATGAGATCTGTTTTCAGGTATTGGTACTTGAAGAGGTTAAACGTGAGAATTAAAGAAAATGCGGGCCCCAAAGAGTTATTAAAAAGTTGGACAACATGACCTGTGGGTATTAGAGAGGTGTGTCTGAGGTATGCAGTAATAGATGGTCTGTGTACAGCTCAGGCTCAGTACTCTTCTGGTGTATATTTGGAAGTGGAGCTGGGTATTGAAATGTGGGTGTGCAGCAGGAATGAGGATATTAAGGCCAGGAGCTCTGGTCTGTTCCGTTAGGTCTGCCTTTCCTCCCTCTTCAAGACCCCATGTCCTCCCTGTGACTGCAGATCCTTGGTGGGGGGGTGTCACGGGTGAGAAGGTGGTGGTAGTGTGGCAGACTGGTAGTCTGGGTGACACAGACAGGAGCAAATCCTAGTAGATGCCCTCTTTGCATTGGTTAGATTGCTCCCTCCCTGGTCCTTAGCCATGCTCTGGGGATCTCTTCCTAGAAGTCTTCCCAGAGTTCTGTTGCTCACCTTGGTCTCTTCTCTCTCTCCCTCTCTCTCTTTTTTTTCTTTTTGGCTGCACCGCTTGGCATGTGGGATCTTAGTTCCCCGACCAGAGATCGAACCCGCACCCCCTGTAGTAGAAGCACGGGGTCTTAATCACTGGACCGCCAGGGAAGTCCTCTCTTCTCTTTGAATGCCTCTTGTAGCAGTTATAGCCTCATCTTCATAATTTAGCATTAGTTTAGCACTGACCCTCATTATTCTAATTTTTTCATGCTTTCAGTTCTTTAAAATGATAAGCTTCAGGAGACAGAACATTTCTTAAAAAAAAAAAACTTACAAAATGCACTTTAAAAGATAGACAGTAAAATGCAGATAGTATTAAGATGCATATAGCTAAATATAATGTTTTAATTATTTGGTATACTGGTATGTATCAGATTATTCTATATATTTTTCTAGATACTAAGTTACATTCCTCAAGTATTTTTTGATTGCTGGTTGATTTTTAAAAACAGTAACAGTAAGAGCTAACATTGGACATCTAAATTACTGAATTATTTTTGAGAAGTATTTAATAAAAATTACATTTAAAAAATACCAAAAAATTGGGAATTCCCTGGTGGTCCAGGGGTTAGGACTCTGAGCTCTCACTGATGAGGGCCCAGATTCAATACCTGGTTGGGGAACTAAGATCCCACAAGCTGGCATGGCAAAAAAAAAATTTTTTTTTAAATTATACACACACACACACACACACACACACACACACAGTTTTGCATTTTTAAAATAGCAGCTTTATTGAGATACAGTATACGTACCATAAAATTTACCCTTTAAAAACAGTGTATTATTCAGTGGTTTTTAGTATATTCACGGAGTTGTGAATACATCATCCCTACCTAATTCCAGAACATTTTTTATCACCCCAACAAGAAACCCATATCCATAGCAGTCACTCCCTGTTCTCTCCCTCCCCTGCTCCATCCCCTGGCAACCATTACTTTCATTCTCTGTTGATTTGTCTCTTTTGGAACTTTCTTATGAAGGGAATCATACAATATGTGGCTCCTTTCACTTAGCGTAATGTTTTCAAGGTTCATGGACCTTGGAGCATGTAACAGCACTATATTTAAATAATATTCCATTATATGGATATACCGCATTTTGCTCATCCATTCATCACTTCATGGCTATTTGAATTGTTTCTACTTTTTGGCTGTTATGAATAATACTGCTGCTAACCTTCGTGTATAGGTTTTTGTCTGGACAAGATGTGTTTATTTCTCTTGGGTATATCCTAGGAGTGGAATAGCTGGATTATTACAAATACAATTTTAATAGAATCTTTATAACCAGACTTATTTTGTTCATTACAGTAGTTTTAAAACAGTTCTCTTAGGATGAATGAGAGCTGGTTTGTAAATCTTCCAAAATATCTATGATTTTTGGATTGCTTTAGGTCAGCTTGGAGAATTTATACCAGGGTTTGTCAGAGAAGGAGCAGTGTAAGTGGAGTCGTTTTCCCACATAGTCAGTGTGAGGGCGTCTGGCAGCCTTCGGAGGCACCCACATATGTCAGCCCACCGCAAAATTTTAGGCTGTCATGATACGTGAGAGTCTCAGGATTTTACATAAATCTTTTATGAATGTCAGGGATCTAGGGAGGTAGCATGTAGCACAGAGTTTTAAAGAGTGAAGGATCTGGAACCAGTCCTCATAGGTTTGAATCTGGGCTCTGTGATGATGGGCATTTTGCTCAGCTCTTTGTACCTCACTTACCTCCTTTGTAAAATGGAGATATCATAGTACTGAATTCAGGATGTTGTGAAGGCTGAATGGGTTAATGCATGTGAAGTGCCTAGAACAGTGCCTGGCATATATATAGTAAAGATTCAATAAATAGTAGCTATTATTGTCTGTTGATTTGTTCCTGAACTGAAAGTGGATATTCTGTAGGGATATAGGGACCTTACAATGTAGTGAGGTAGTATTTTATTCTGTCGAAAGCTGTCAACTGACTCACAAGGTATAAAAATATTTTAAGGACCACATTAAATAAAAATGTACCTGAAAATAGAGCTTTATTTTCCCCCCTTTAAAAGAATTACTAAATGTTTAACTTAGCCATTCAAAACATTCAGTTTACCTAACATCTGATTTATTCTAGAACTATAATAAATAATACATTTACTTTAGTTATTTACAGGGGTCAGTTAAAGTAGAAATAGTGCTCTTGATAATTTCAGCTCTTTGGTAGTTCCTCTCCTCCATGCCATTTTCCTCTGCCTGTTCCTTAAACACCAGGTTTCCAAACCAGCCCCTGGCCCCCTCACTGTCTCCCTCCTTCCCCTGAGATCTCTTTTATTCTCAAGTTGTTTTTAAAAATTGCAATGAAAAATTTAAAAATAGTGTAGATTTACTCCTTTGGGAAAATACATATAATATAAAGATGAAAATGAAAATCATCTGTAATCCCACCAAGCAAAGATACTCACTAGACATGTTTCTATATATATATATATATATATATATATATAAAATTCCACTTACTGTAACCTGCTTTTATCTACACATTTTTTAAAAGTTATAACTAGGGGGCTTCCCTGGTGGCGCAGTGGTTGAGAGTCCGCCTGCCGATGCAGGGGACACGGGTTCGTGCCCCGGTCCGGGAAGATCCCACATGCCGCAGAGCGGCTGGGCCCGTGAGCCATGGCCGCTGAGCCTGTGCGTCCGGAGCCTGTGCTCTGCAGCGGGAGAGGCCACAACAGTGAGAGGGCCACGTACCGCAAAGAAAAAAAAAAAAGTTATAACTAGGATGACACTAAACAAACTGTTTTTCCCTGATATACGGCAAGGTTTTCCCATATCACTGTATCTTTATCAGTCAGTCATCCCTAATGATTAGTAATGCTGAGTATCTCTTCACGTGCTTATTTGCTGTCTGTGAAGAAAATCATTGGTGAAGTGTCTGTTGAAATATTTTGCCCGTTTAAAAAATATTTATTTATTTAGGCTGTACTGGGTCTTACTTGTGGCATACGGGATCTTTAGTGGCAGCATGTGGACTAATTAGTTGCAGCATGCATGCAGGATCTAGTTCCCCGACCAGGGATTGAACCCAGGCCCCCTGCATTGGGAGCGCAGTCTTATCCACTGGACCACCAGGGAACTCCCTTTGCCCAGTTTTTAATTGGGTGGTTTTCTTATTATTGAATTTGGAAAGTTCAGCTAACATAATAATTATTTATGATATATAATTTCCCAAAGCTCTTTTCTCTGTTCCTTTTTCAGAACATTCTCTTCTTGGATGCAACATCCTGACTTATCTCTCTAAGGATATTTATTATAGTTTTTTTTTTTTGAAGATTTCTTCTGTTTCTTTTGTTTCCTCAGATTCCTTTCTTAGGTTTTAGTTTTTTCTCTTTGATATTGGAGACTTTTTTCAAGTGCCTCGTGATCCTCAACTGTTCATATTTAGGACTGAAGCACTGGGTAGCACTTTGTGGGTGGCCATGGGTTGTCACCTGGTGGGTTTCACTGCAGGGTAATTGGGCAGTGGAACCCCAGGTATCAATATTTGTTTTTGTTTTTGTTTTTGTGAATTTTTGTTTTCTCTTTCACTCTTTTTTTTTTTCCTCCTGTGAGTCTATTTGGTTTCTTAAGGGAAGATTTCTTAAATCTTTTTTCCTGGGGCTGGGAGTAGGGGTCCGAGGGCACGTGACCAATATCCTGGGAAGCCAGATGAGGGAGGGTGACTAGGGCTCACACCTTGGAATAGGCACACTTCACTGAATTTCTCTGTTATGAACCCTGAGCCAACTTTTTTTTTTTTTTTTAAAGTGTGGTGTAATTGACATACAACATTATCTTAGTTGCAGGTGTACAGCATAATGGTGTGATATATATATACATTGCCGAATGATCACCACAGTAAGTCTAGTTAACACCTGTCAACATACATAGTTACAAAAACATGTTCTTTTTCTTGTGATGAGAACTTTTTTGAGATCTGCTCTCTTAGCAACTTTCACATATACAATATAGCACTCTTAACTATAGTTACCATGTTGTACAGTACATCCCCATAATTTATTTGTATTGATATTATAACTGGAAGTTTATAGCTTTTCACCCCCTTCATCCATTTTGCACACCCCCTATCCCCTGCTTCTGGCAGCCATCAGTCTGTTCTCTGTATCTATGAGCTTGCTTGTTGGCTTGTTTTTTAGGTTCCATATATAAGTGAGATCATACGGTATTTGTCTTTTTCTGTCTGACTTATTTCACTTAGCATAATGCCCTAAGGGTCCATCCATGTGTCACAAATGGCAGGATTTTCTTCTTTTTTATGGCTGAATCATATTCCATATATGTATATTGTGTTTGTGTGTGTGTATACACCACATTTTTTTAATCCATTCATCCATCAATGGATACTTAGGTTGTTTCATGTCTTGGTTATTGTAAATAATGTTGCAGTGAACATGGGGGGTATAGATGTCTTTATTTTTTTTTGTGGTACGCGGGCCTCTCACTGTGTGGCCTCTCCTGTTGCGGAGCACAGGCTCCAGACGCGCAGGCTCAGCGGCCATGGCTCACGGGCCCAGCCGCTCCGCGGCATGTGGGATCTTCCCGGACCGGGGCACGAACCCGTGTCCCCTGCATCGGCAGGCGGACTCTCAACCACTGTGCCACCAGGGAAGCCCCTAGATGTCTTTTTGAGATAGCGATATCTTTTCCTTTGGATATATCCAGAAGTGGAATTGCTGGATCATATGGTAATTCTATTTTTCATTTTTTGAGGAACTTTCATACTGTTTTCCATAGTGGCTGCACCAATTTACGTTCCTACCAGCAGTGCATAAGGGTTTCCTTTTTTCCACATCCTCGCCAACACTTGTTATTTCTTGTCTTTTTGATAATAGCCATAATAACAGGTGTGAGATGATACCTCATTGTGGTTCTTTTCTCTTTGTTCTAGTATGTTTTTACCTTTTGTACTTCTTTGCTGTCAATTTACCAAGTGTTGAGAGGAAAAGGATATTAGCTCATGTTACACATTTATCATATATAAAGTGAAGTCTCATTAAGTATTTCTTTACAAAACGGTTAAAAAATAACTTATCTAATACTTATGCAGCGTGCAAGGTACTGTGTTAAAACCTTCACAGAGATCCAGTGATGGATTAGAAACGGTCCCTACTCTCAGGTCTTTATTCTTTCAAGAGGGAATAATAAAACAGTGCATAAATATAAAATAATATAGGGCAGGCTGTGGTAAGTGCTGTAAGAAAAACAATTAAATTAGGGAGAGAGATCATATTCTATATATTTGGGAGATCAGAAATGGTGTCAAGAACAAGGTTGAATTTGAGATATTTCTTGAAGATTGGGTAGGATTTCTCCAGGTGGAGGTTGAACAGAAAGAGAAAGGAGGAGGTGAAAGGTAACAGATGACAGGAAGGTGAATGTTCAGGGACTGCGTACTTGATGTCTGAGTGTGGAGGAGGCGAGACTGTAGAGAAGTGGAGATTATGTTTTGGTCCAATTTGAATAAATGCCAGTCTGAGGAATTTGAACTTAGTAGGCAGTGTGTAGTCATTGAATGTTTTAAAAGTGGCGTATGTCATGATAAAGCTGAGCTTTTTGGGAATTCCCTGCCAGTCCAGTGGTTAGGGCTCCACGCTTCCACTGCAGGGGTCATGGGTTCGATCCCTGGTCGGGGAACTAAGACCCGCATGTCATGTGGTGCCGCCAGGAAAAAAAAAAAAGCTGAGCTTTTTGAAAAATAATCTGGCTTTGGTGTATAGGATTTATTGGAATAGGAGGGGGCTGGTATAATAACTTTTCATAGCTACATAAGATCCCATCCTAAGGCTTTACCAAGTAGTTAAGCTGTGCTGTACAGTCATTCCTTGGTATTTGCAGGCAGTTGGTGGTTGGACCCCCCCCCCCACCCCATGATACCTAAATCTGCTGGTGCTCAAGACTCTTATATAAAATGGTGTTGTACAGTTGGCCCTCGAAATCCTTGGATGCCAAACCTGTGGATACGGAGGGCCGACTGTTTACGTTTGCTGTGATTACCTGTAGTGACTAAACCTTTAGATAAATCTTGGTTCACATTCCTGGTTTTTTTTAAGGCTTTTACTATGTAATACTAATAATTATAAATATTATATAACATATATATTAGGTAATGTATAATATACATATTATACTAATACAATATGTGTCATTATATTATAAATATTAGAAATATATTTCCACCAGCAGTGTATGAAAGTGCCCATTTCACCAGCACCAGTTATTTATAAACCATCTTTGCATCCAGTGGGTTAAAAGCTCTCTTGTTTCTCTTGTTTGAATTTGCATTTTTTTTTTTTTGAATTTGCATTTTTTGACTAATAAAATTTAATGCTTTCATGACCTCTGACACCCAAATCCCTGTAGTCATGGTTTCCTTCCTGTGTTTTAACTAATGGATGAATGAATACTTCTTGAACACCTCCACTTAGAAGTCCTGTAGGCACATCCAGTTCAACATGTTCCAAGTAGAATTCATGCTTTAGAGACTGCTCCTAACCTCCCATTTCCTTGTTCAGTGAATAATGGCACTGCCCACTGAATTGCCCAAGTCAGAAGTGAGGAAGTACCAGACTCCTCCCTGTGCCTCACCCTCCATGTGCAGGCTTGTCACCAGGTCCTGTGAAGTTTACATCTTACATATCTCTTAAATATATTTCAGCTCTCTTGTCCATCCATGCTAATGGTTACCTAAATCAGGCCTTCTTTATCCCTTACTTGGCCTCTTAAGGAAACAGCCTGCCTGCCCGCCTGGCCTCCTTTTGTCCATTCATCTCTCATATCCATCTTCCACGGACATACTGCTCTGCTCTGAGACAAATCTGACCATGTTATGCCCTTTCTTAAAAATCTGTGGGAAAATGATTATGTGCTTTAGTGTAGGCGGATAGTTCTGACTTGGCTTTTGCTTCCTCTACCAGCCTCATCTTCTGTTGCTTCATTTATTTGTTCACTTATTTTAAAAATACCTGTTGAGAACCTACTATGTTCCAGGCACTCTTTGGGATGCAGCCAGGAATAAAGCAGACATGGCCCGTGCCCTGAAACAGCATGGAAGGTAGCCAGTGTAACAGTGAGAGAAGTGCTTCCAAAAGGGGCAAGTAAGAATGACTTCATGGGCGTGGGTGTGGGGGGAGTGTCAGAAAAGGCCTCCCTGAAGAGGTGACAGGTGAGCTCCAAATGGAAGTAGCCGGCAGAGGGGAGGGGAAAGAGGATTCTAGGCCATAGGATCACCACATGCAATGGACTGGAGGGAAAACCATGAAGGATTTCAAAGCCAGCAGTGCTGTGATCAGGTTGGTGTTTTTTAAAAAAAAGTCCCTCTGGCTATAGAATAGATAATGAATTGGAGTGGGATAAGAATTGATGAAGGGAATTAGGCTGTTGAAGTAGACCAGGTGACAGATTTTGTACCTTGGAGAGAAATATTCAAAAAATAATTTAGTATTTAGGATGTCACATCTTAGTGATAGATTGGTTAGTTGGGATATGGTCAAGGTTGAAATGACTTCTAAATCTCCTTTATTTCTCTCTTTATTCACAACTTATTTCTCTTCACCTTGAATTTGATTGTCAAGTAATGCTGAATTCTTTGTAAAAGTTCCCCTCAAACACCTCATAGTGGGGCTTCCCTGGTGGTGCAGTGGTTGAGAATCCACCTTCCAATGCAGGGGACATGGGTTCGATCCCTGGTCTGGGAAGATCCCACATGCCACGGAACAACTAAGCCCGTGTGCCACAACTACTGAGCCTGTGCTCTAGAGCCCGCGAGCCACAACTACTGAGCCCGCACACCACAACTACTGAAGCCCGCTCGCCTAGAGCCCTTGCTCCACAACAAGAGAAGCCACCGCAGTGAGAAGCCCACGCACCGCAACGAAGAGTAGCCCCCGCTCGCCGCAACTAGAGAAAACCTGCGTGCGGCAATGAAGACCCAACACAGCCAAAAATAAATAAACAAAATAAATAAATTTATTAAAAAAAATACCTCATAGTTATTCACTGCTGTGATGACTAACTCCTGGTCACCCATCCATCACCTTCTCCAGCTTGTCTTCTCTGGTCACCATTCCCTTTTCCTTAGGTGAGACTAAGTTCCTTTACCTCTCCCTAACCCCCCAGGACCATGTGCATTTATATGTTTAGTTTCCAAATATTTCAAGGTGTTCTAGGTTTCTTTCTGTTACTGATTTCTAATTTAATTTCATTGTGTTCAGAAAGCATACTTTGTATGACTTTAATTCTGTAAAACATTTTTAGAGGTTTGTTTTGTGCCCCAAAATGTTGTCTGTCTAGGTGAACGTTCCAAGTGTACTTGGAAAGAAGGTGTATTCTGCTGCGGGTGGGTGGAGTGTTCCATAAGTGTCAGTTAGGTCAAGTTGGTTGCATTATGAACGTCTTCTGTATCCTTGCTGATTTTCTACCTGCTTGTTCTATTGACTACCAAGAGAGAATTGTTGAAGTCTACAAATATTGTCATGGATTTGCCTATTTCTCTTTGGAGTTCTGTTAGTCTTCATGTATTCTGAGGCTCTGTTATTAAGTACTAAACATTTAGGAAGGATTATTTGACCCCTTCA
The DNA here is from genome assembly GCF_963924675.1 of Phocoena phocoena. Classification (NCBI taxonomy): domain Eukaryota; kingdom Metazoa; phylum Chordata; class Mammalia; order Artiodactyla; family Phocoenidae; genus Phocoena; species Phocoena phocoena. The sequence goes on from NC_089237.1 coordinate 13,642,919, forward strand.
TCATTATATCTTTATTTGTTAAGACATCGTACTGAAATGGACTCTAATTATCTGTCTGTCTCCTTCATCCGAACCTGTCTTAGGGCAGGGAGACTCTCATTCATCTCCCTCTCCTTCGTGCCGCTCAGTCTCTAGCATGCAGTTGGCAGCACAGGTAATTGTTGAACTGAGTGTATGAGTCAAAAAAAATTTCTCTAGATTCTTTTCACCCTTAGTTCTGCCCTGTCCAGTATGGCAGCCACTAGCCACGTGGGGCTATTTAAATTTAAATTGAGTAAAATTCAAACTTCAGTTCTTCATTGACACTAGCTACATTTCCAGTGCCCAGTAGCCATGTGTGATGTAGAACATTTGGGTCACTTCATATCATCACAGAAAGTTCTCTTGGGCTGACCGTGTTACTGTCGCCAGTCTGCTTCTGCTAAACTGTGAGAATTTACCTAGCATTCCTTTTCCTCTAGCCTTTTATTTGCTCTGAATCCTGCGTGGCCTGGGTAGCCCCAGCACTTGGCTGTGGTTCTTCTCTGTTAAGCCTGTCAGCCCAGCGTTATTTGTGGATGTGATGGTGTTGAATTTCTGCAGTGAGACTTGGGCTCATCTTTGCGACGATGGCATCATTTGTTGTTCTCTGGGGTAGGGGAAGAGGTAGTCAGCTAACCTTCAGTTTTAGAAAATCTGCCATGGTCCTGATAAAATTAAGCTAAGTCGTAGATGCAGGACAAAAGGGAAAGAATTAAAATTCAGAGACTTTTAGGTGAGAAATTTAGTTTGATAACCCAGGGAATTCCTGTATTGTAAAAGTTGGTATGTGAACTGAATTGTCACATACCGGTGTGTTGTTTCAGTTGTCTGAGTTCTATATAAAACCTCTTTCTCAGGAGTCTCTGGACAAATGATTTAATTACTTCAGTAGTTTTCAAGGAAAAGACATCACTTTTTGAGTGGAATTCTTTTGTTACTTAACCAATGTTAAATTGCAATTATGGAACCTCAGAAGATTTGCTAAGAATGCTTACACTCTTCTCTACTCATGGATGTGTTCTAGAATTCACACACTTGGGAGACTGCATGGCCAAGTGGTTCATACTGAATGACAGTGTTCAGTAGGTGCAATTTCTACATTTTGCTGCTATGGCTTCCTGCTTGGTTTCAGGATGTTAACATTGCCTCCTTTGAGGTCTGTTTATAGTGTATTCTATTTATGGAACTTAAAAAGCATTTCAGAAACGCACATATTAATCTGTGTGGAATTTCTCTTCTTGTCCTTTTTCCTTCTAATGCTTGCATAGCTATATTGAGACTTGTCTGAGGAAATAGTCCAGCATTTAAAGTAGCTAATAAAATTTTAGCCCTTCCCATCAGCGCAGTTTTCCCTGTTTTTCTAGACATCAAAATTATTTCACACACTCTTTGCAGTCTTAGTAAATTACCCTTTTCTCCAACTTATGACCATAATCTGCTTTCACAGTGTTATGCAAATAATTAAAAAATTAAAAAGTGATTTTACTGTAATTTCAGATACATATTTGAACTTTTTAGTTTGAATTGTCTGGGTGAAATGCCTCAAATTTCTGATTCTCTGTAAACTTGGAAGATTGCCTTTATCCAGATATATTATTATCCTTAATTGCCTAAACAGCTTGAGTTATAAAATCTCCCTGCATTTCAGGAGAAACCTAACAATGGGAGCTTGTTTATGGGAGGGGACACAAACTCAAATGCTACAGGGTCCAAGTAAATTAAAGATGTGAAGTGGCCTTTTTTTTCCTTTATTAATACAAAACTGCATTTGCTGTTAAAGTTTATTTGCCTTGAAAAACTAACCCTATTGGAATTTTAGTCCCTTTTTGCTTTTACAGACAGTGCTGTTGTAAATGTGCTAGAGATGTATCTTTAGTCACCCAGCCTGGTGTTTCTATAAGGTAGATTCCTAAGAGTAGGGTGGTTGGGTTACATTTCATAGACTGAACCAGGTTATACTCTCATTACTATTGTTCTTAGACCTTCCCTAATCTGTGTTTATGTGGCTTTTAAATTGACTTTTTCTGGAACTTACCGAAGTTTACTCAGACCTTTAGCGGGTATTTTTGGATATAGACTAGGCCCAAAATCCTTTCCTCATCAATTTATTGGTAAATACACTTATTTATAATATGAAAGCCTGAGGTTTAGCTCCTAAATTGGGAGGCAGATGTCTCTCTTCAGAGTTTTCTGGCCAAGTGGGAATGGAATTTTTTTTATTGCTTCTTAGCTTGAATTTGACCTTAGAGGCATCATTCCTCTGTGGGCCTTATTAGTTTACTCACCTGTAAAGTGTAGATTGGACTAGATGATCTAATGGGTAAGGGATTGGCAGACTTTTCTCTTAAAGTGCTGTATAGTAAATATTTTAGTCTTTGTGGGCCACACTGTCTCTGCTGCAACTACTCAACTCTGCCACTGTAACATGATAGCAGCTGGAGACAATAAGTAGACAAATGAGTATGGCTGTGTTTGAATAAACCTTTATTTGTAAAAACAGTCTGTGGCTGGCCATAGTTTGCCAACCTCTTTCTGAGGTCTTGACATTCATTAATCTGTGATTTGCATAACTAGGTTAGGAAAAAAAAGCTTTGAAGTTTTAAAATAACACTTTTTTTTTTTTTTTTTTTTTGTGATACGCGGGCCTCTCACTGTTGTGGCCTCTCCAGTTGCGGAGCACAGGCTCCGGTCACGCAGGCTCAGCGGCCATGGCTCACAGGCCCAGCCGCTCCACGGCACATGGGAGCCTCCCGGACCGGGGCACGAACCTGTGTCCCCTGCATTGTTGGCAGGAGGACTCCCAACCACTGCGCCACCAGGGAAGCCCCTAAAATAACACTTTTGAAAGTCTAGTAAGAACTTCAAATTTTATTTTTGCTTTTTCTCTTTATCAGGAAAGAAATATAGAAAATTTAGAAAACTCAGAAGATAACATTAATATTTTGGTCACTCTCCTTTGATAACCAGCTTTGTGTGTATATTCATGAGGAGTACTTACATGTGTAGAAACGTACATTTTTTTATAAAATTGGATAATGCATAATTGGTTTTATGAATCTTTTCCCTTATACCATGAAATCTTACTGTATCTTTAAATAATTTGTGTATGAAAATGTCTGCTGTCATGGAGCTTCTAGTGGAGAGCTCATGGATTTTAAAAATTAATTTTGTATTTAGCCACCTCTTCTCTTTTCTAATAGTTTCTGATAGCTTATTTTTTGATTGGGTTGGAATTTCTAGGAATAACATTTCATCAGCTTCAAACATGAAGCATATACATACATCTGCTTTTCTTATATTTATACCTCCTTTTTGTTTCTTTTCAAATTGCATTGTCTACCACCTCTAAAACAATGTTAAATACTAGTTGAAATGAGAAGCATCTTAGTGCACTTTCTAAATTTAATGGGACTGATGCTAATATTTCACTGTTGTTATGCTGACCATTGACTTTTTTGTTTTGTTTTGTTTTTTGCTATCCTAATAAGCATAAAGGGATATTTCATTTTGGTTTGGAATTTAAGTGCTTTGTTGCCTATGTGATGTGCATGTATTTTCTCCTGGTCTGTGGCTTGTGTTTCACTCTAACTGTCTAATCAATGAGCACATTTTGTCTCTCCATTAATTCAAGTCTTTGATGTCTTTCATCAGTGTTTTATTGTTTTTGGCATACTGGTTTTTTTCATATTATTGCATTTGTACCTAAGTATTTGATGATTTTTGGTGCTATTACAATTAGTACTTATTTTTAAAATTTGAATTTCCAGTTATTTATTGTTATAATAGAAATATAATTGATTTTTGTGTATTGATCTTTGTGACCTTGTTAAACTCAACTGTTAGTCTAATAGATTTTTTTTTTTTGTAGATTTCTTGGGATTGTCTACATAGGTAATCATGTTGCCTGGCAAATAGCGATGATTTTATGTTTTCCTTTTCCAAGCTGGATTTTCTTTTTCTTATTGAAGTATAATTGATTTACAATATTGTGTTAGTTTCAGGTGTACAGCAGAGTGATTCAGTTTTATTTAATTCTTTTTTTCGATTCTTTTCCATTATATTTTATTATAAGATATTGAATATAGTTCCCTCTGCTATACAGTAAATCTTTGTTTTTTATCTGTTTTATGTAAAGGTAGTGTGTATCTGTTAATCCCATACTCCCAATTTATCCCTGTCCCCCCTTCCCCTTTGGTAACCATAAGTTTGTTTTCTATGTCTGTGATTCTGTTTCTGTTTTGTAAATTAAGTTCATTTTTACTATTTTTTTAGATTCCACATATAAATGATATCATATAATACTTGTCTTTCTCTGTCTGACTTAACTTCACTTAGTATGATTTCCTCTAGGTTCATCCATGTTGCTGCAAATGGCATTGTTTCATTGTGGTTTTATGGCTGAGTAATATTCCATTGTGTATATATACCACATGTTCTTTATCCATTCCTCTGTTGATGGACACTTAGGTTGCACCCACGTCTTGACTATCGTAAAAATTGGTTTCTAATTTAACTTCGTATGTCAGAGACCATACTGGGTATGACTAAAAATGTTTAAAAAATGAAGTCATTTGAGATTTGTTTTATGACCCAAAGCATTGTCTGTGTACTAGGAAGGAAGAGTCTGCTGCTGTTGGGTAGAGTGTTCCATAAATGTGATTAACTGTTGTTGATAGTGTTCTTAAAGTCTTCTATATCCTTGCGGATTTTCCATCTACTTGTTCTGTTGATTACTAAGAGAGGAGTGTTGAAATCTACAACTATTGCTATAGATTTGTTCTCTGTCTCCTTGCAGTACTGTATGTTTTTGCCTTATATATTTTGTGGCTCTGTTATTAGGTTCATAAACATTTATGGTTGTTGGTCTTTTGATTATTTGACCCCTTTATCATTATGAAATGACCTTCTTTACTCTGGTAATATTCTTTGCTTAAAATCTACTGTTTGATATTAATATAACCAGTTCAGCGTCTTTCTTTTTGAATAGTGTTAGCATGGTGTATCTTTTTCCACCCTTTTCCTTTTAGTTTGTACTATGTCATATATATATATATATATATATATATATTTTTTTTTTTTTTTTTTTTTTTTGGCCGTGCTGCATGGCATGTGGGATCTTACCCCATCCAGGGATCAAACCCGTGCCTCCTGCGGTGGGAGTGCAGAGTCTTAATCACTGGACCTCTATGGAAGTCCCTAGTATGTCATATTTTAAAGGGGTTCCTTGTTTTGTTTTTTTAAAAAGCCAGTCTTCTGACAGTGAATTTAGACTATTTACATTTAATATAATTTTCTTTTTTTTTTCTTTTTTGGCCGTGCCTCATGGCTTGGCTTGCAGGGTCAGTTCCCTGACCAGTGATTGAATCTGTGCCCTTGGTAGTAAAGCATGGAGTCCTAACCACTGGACTGCCAGGAAATTCCCATCTTTTTTTTCTTTTCTTTTTTTTTTTTTTTGGTTCCTCTGTTTCCCTTTCCTGCCTGGTTTTGGATTAGTTGAATATTGCCCTCTTTTAATTTATTAGCTTTTTGGTTTATGTCTGTGCTATTTTTTTAGTGGTTCCTCTAGGAATTACAAAATACTTATCTACTTAAAGTTAGCATTTTATCCCTTTAAGTAAAATTTAAAAGTGTCACAACCATAGAGGTTCCCTTATCCTAGCCCTCTCCCCAATGCTATAAGTGTCGTATATATCTACAGTTGTCCCTCTGTATCTGTGGGGGATTGATTCCCAGGACCCTTGCGGATACCAAAGTCTCTGGATGTCAGATCCCTTGTATAGAGTGGCACCGTACAGTTGGCCCTCTGTATCAGACTCTACATACATTAAAGCTCCACTAGATGATGTTACAATTTTTGTTCTCAACCACTGTACATATATATATATTTTTTAACTGTACATATTTTGAAGTGCTTAAGAGTTGAAACAACCTTTTTTGTTTGTTTTTAAATTTATTGTTCTTCCTTTATTCCTGAAAGTCCAGTTTTCACTCTGGTATCATTTCTGTTTCTTTTACCATTTTTACCATTTGTTTTTTTGTTGTTCTTTCATAATTGAGATTTTATTGGCTGTTTTGAGGATCAGTACACAGACATTTCAATTTGTACACAATTCTTAACATACATACCAAAACTCTAAAAAATCATGTAGTTGTGATTCTTTTCTGAACAGTTATTCCAGTGACTTTCCAACTTGAAATGTGGAGGCAAATTTTCCTTGACAGGATATCAAGTACCAGTATCTTCAAATATTGATTTGCTGTTACATCATTAAGTCCCACTAATTCACAATTTTTTTTTTTTTAAATGAGGTTTGCCTTTATTTTACATTTTGAGATTTTATTTATTATTATTTTATTTTATTTATTTATTGTTTCTGGCTGCATTGGGTCTTCGTTGCTCCTTGTGGGCTTTTCTCTGGTTGCGGCAAGCCGGGGCTACGCTTTGCAGTATGTGGGCTTCTCATTGCGGTGGCTTCTCTTGTTGTGGAGCACAGGCTCTAGGCACGCAGGCTTCAGTAGTTGTGGCTCGCACATTCTAGAGCTCAGGCTCAGTAGTTGTGGTGCATGGGCTTAGTTACTCTGCGGCATGTGGGATCTTCCCGGACCAGGGCTCAAACCCGTGTCCCCTACATTGGCAGGTGGATTCTTAACCACTGCGCCACGAGGGAAGCCCTAATTCACAATTTAATATCACATACACTACATACTAAAATTGTCGATCGTCTACAGCACATTAACAAAGTTACTAGAAGAACTGGACTACCATGACCAAAGATGTTACAGAGTACACAAAATTCTGACCAGGAGAGCCAAGATCAAGGAGTGAGTGGTTTGCTTTAGGAAACTCTGTTAGTTTTCCTTCATCTGAAATGTTTTTATTTTGCCTGAATTGTGGAAGAGTATTTTTGAAGGATATAGAATGCTGGGTTGATATTTCTCTAAGCACTTTAAAGATGTCCCATTCTCTGCAGTTATTTGAATTATTGTTCTCTCATATGTAATGTTGTTTTTTCTCTTGCTGCTTTGTAGATTTTTCTTTAGCTGTATGTTCTGGAATTCCTTCCATACTCTGGCTTGCGGGTGGGGGGGGGTGGGGGGGGGTGGGGTGCTTTTCTTGATCTACTGGCTAGAAAGATGTGAGTTTCTTGTAGATTCTGTAGTTGGAGCCTCCCTTGAGGCAGAGGCTGGAAGAGGGGGAAAAAAAGTAAAATAACAACAAAACAGGGGATTTCCCTCATGCTCTTCAGCACACTGGGGACCCTTTTCCTCAGTCCTCTGCCTGAAAGACAGGGCTTCTCTGAGTTTTTTCTGTTCATGCTTTTTGCCGTAGATTCACTGTGAGCTTGTTCTATTCCAGGAGAGAAAATAGGGAAACAGACCTCTGCTTGTTGTTTGTTGTTGCCTCTTCTAGTTTCAACTCCCCTACCTGGTCCTTGTGCTTTTGCTCCCCCGCCCCGCCCCATAATCCTTTGGTGGTTGCTTTTTCTGTATTTTGTCCAGAGTTTTCAGTTTAGTGGAGCCATTATCTCCAGTGAGCTTATTACTCCATCTTGGCTTGGCTTTGGACCACATTCTTCTTGTGAGCTGCATAGTGTTCCCTTGTGCGGAAGTACAATATTATAGTTTTTTGTTTTAGCCAGTTCCTTACTGGGTGGACATTTAGGTTATATACAGCTTTGGCACTGTTGCAAACAGTGCCAAAATGAATGTACATGTGAGTTATGTTATATGGTAAATTCTTAGAAAGGGGATTGCTAGATTAAAAGGTATGTATTATTCTGTAATTTTTCATAGATATTTACACATAGTATGCTTCTGGATTTTATTTGCTATTTTTAACTTTATTTTAATAACTATGATTGACCCATCATTTCTTTTGTGGAGGGGGTGGTGCATGTCTTTTGTTACTAGGTTTTGGTGTCACTGTTATCCTGGTTTTTTTTTTTTTTTTTTTTTTTTTTATCCTGGTTTTTTTAAGAGGACTTTTAAAATCTTTTCTTCTTTTTCTGTCCTCTGGAATGTTTTGAAAACCATCCTGGCTGGGTGCTGTTTTAGGGGCAAGAGCTCGCTGACATCTTCTTCAGTTTCTCCCATAATTATTGGTTTGTTTTCTGTTCTTTGATTTAGTTTTGGTGTTTGGTAATTCTCTGACGGTCATCCTTTCACCCAGGTTTTAGACTTTATTAGCATTCTTTTAATAGCTTCTGTACCTGTGACAAGTTCCCCTTTATCATCACCAATTTTATTTATTGTGCTTGGTCCCACCTTTTCTTGATTAGGTTAGTTCTAGTTGTGCTCTGTAGATTGCCTGTCTGTCCTCTTTACTCACTCTTCTACCTCCTCTTTGTGGACATTTGAGTTTGTGACCTGCGTTCATGTTAGCTATTTAGTCAGTCTACTAGAGCTGTTAAGATTAAAAAGAAGTGTCTTAAAGTCTCCTGCTACTATTCTGTTTCTGTCCAGTTCTTCTTGGATTTCTTATAATTTTGCTTTATATTGTTTGATGCCAATTTATTTGGTTTATTAATTCACGCAGCAACTAATTCAGGAATCTGCCATGTACCAGGAAGTGTAATAAGTACTAGGCCTGAGAAGCCAAACAAAAATTGTCCTGGGCTTCCCTGGTGGCGCAGTGGTTAAGAATCTGCCTGCCAGGGCTTCCCTGGTGGCGCAGTGGCTGAGAGTCCGCCTGCCAATGCAGGGGACACGGGTTCGTGCCCCAGTCCGGGAAGATCCCACATGCCTCAGAGTGGCTGGGCCCGTGAGCCATGGCCGCTGGGCCTGCGTGTCCGGAGCCTGTGTTCCACAACGGGAGAGGCCACAACAGTGAGAGGCCCGCATAGCACACACACACAAAAAATCTGCCTGCCAATGCAAGGGACACAGGTTCGAGCCCTGGCCTGGGAAGGTCCCATATGCTGCGGAGCAACTAAGCCCGTGCGCTACAACTACAGAGCCTGAGCTCTAGAGCCCGCAAGCCAGAACTACTGAGCCCACGTGCCACAGCTACTGAAGCCTACGCCCTTAGAGCCTGTGCTTCGCAGCAAGAGAAGCCACAACAGTGATAAGCCCGTGCACCGCAACAAAGAGTTAGCCCCCACTCACCGCAACTAGAGAAAGCCCACGCGCAGCAACGAAGACCCAATGCAGCCAATAAATTAAAAAAAAAAAAATTGTCCTGGCCTTTGTGGAAGTTGCAGTCTAGTGGAGGCATATGTTAATTGAATGAAACTGTAAGGCTTTTAAGTGTGATAAAATACTATGAGGGAAAAGAGCTGAATGAATGAGGAGCTGGCCACTTGACAGAGTGGGAGAGAGTATTCTAGGTAGAGAGAACAGCTGTGGGGAGGCAGTGAGCTTTGCATGATCCAGGAGGCCAGTGTGGCTGAAGCAGAAAGGAGAGGGGGAGGCTGAGTTTGGAGCAGTAGCCAGGGCGTACCTCGCAGAGGGCCCTGTAGGTCTCAGGAAGGAGTTTGGATTTTAATCCAAGTATGGTGGGGACTCACTGAAAGGCTTAAAGTTGGGGACTGGCCCAATCATATTTACTTTTTATTAAGTTGTTCATAACTGTTATATCTTCATTGTAGACTGCATCCTTTATCATTACAAAATCTTTGTTCCATTTAGGGATTTAAAAATTTTTGCTTTGAATTAAACTTTTGTAACTCCTTTTTATTTCCATTTCCTACAAAGAGAACTGTACCTGGGACATCCTGTTGAAAATAGCTAGTAGGCAGTTGGAAATAATGTCTCTGGAGTTCTGAAGCGAGGTCTGGGTAGAGAAATGCATTTAGAAGTCATTGATATTTGGGTGGTAATTGAGTCCACTGATAACTGGGGGAAAGCAGGAGAATCTGCTGAGGACTAAACTTTGGGGAATTTGCACGTGTAAGAGAGGTGTTTGGCAGAGGGACAGCTGGTCAGGGAAATTGAGTCCTGGGTGGCACAGGAAATTCAAGAAGGGTGTTGTGGCCAAATATGTCAGATGTTTTCAAAGAGAGGCTAGGTAAAACAGGTGGTATGTTACAGTACTTTCTATCCCAGGTATCGGTTGATGTTTACAAGTTTGCAGTTAATTTAATAATCTTATTTAATCTTACTCTGTATTTAGGCTGTAACATGATATGTCCTGTTAGCTATAAATATTGAAAAAATTGAAACAAATAATTGAAACAATTAGAAGTAAGGAGCTTTAGAACAGATTTTCTGAACTTTTTGCTTTTACTTTACGTAATTTCAAATATGCAGAAAAGCTGAAAGAATAGTACAATGAACACCCAGTATACCCTTCTCTTGGATTCACCGATTTTTGTTGTTTATAAATTTATTTATTTATTTATTTATGGCTGCGTTGGTCTTTGTTGCTGCGCATGGGCTTTCTCTAGTTGCGGCGAGGTGGGGGCTACTCTTCCTCGTGTGTGCGGGCTTCTCATTGCGGTGGCTTCTCTTGCAGAGCACGGGCTCTAGGTGCGGGGGCTTCAGTAGTTGTGGCTCGCGGGCTGTAGAGCGCAGGCTCAGTAGTTGTGGCGCATGGACTTAGTTGCTCCGCGGCATGTGGGATCTTCCTGGACCAGGGCTCGAACCCGTGTACCCTGCATTGGCAGGCGATTCTTAACCACTGCACCATCAGGGAAGTCCCGGATTCACCAATTTTTATAAACATTTTTGCCATATTTGGTTTCTCAGTCTTTTAAAATTTTCTTTTTGCTGAACCACTGAATAGTAAGTTGTAGACATAATAGCACTTCACCTCTAAATACTTCAGCATACTCAAGACATTTAATTTAACATGGATATAACATTACATTTCAAATTTCCCCAATTGCCCTCTATTGCTGTTTTGTTTCTTTATCCAAGATTCAGTCAAGGGTCATGTATTGCTTTTAGTTGACATCTCTTTTGTTCCTTTAATCTAGAGCTCTTCTGTCACTTTTGGAGAGGGAAGGGTTCTTTTGTGACAGTGACATTTTTTCATTGTCCAGGCCAATTGTCTTTAGAATGTCTCACTGTTTGGGTTTATCTGTTTGTTTCCGATAGAAACACACATTATATAGAGAGTTATGGGGTCTAGAAGTATGAAAACACTATAAATATTCTTCTTAGAATTAATACAATAAAAATGTATGAGCCAAACTGAAAAATCTACTGTGGCGTCTGGATTTTAATCTTGGCATGACCTCACCCCTGGACCTCTAGTTTTGCTTCTGGGTATCATTTGTTGAACACACTTTTTTTTTTTTTTTTTTGGTTATTACAATAAAACATGGTCTGTGCTCTCAGGGAGTTAACAAATGAGCTGGGGGCACATGAGTAATTGCCTGTAATATAAATGCACTCACACTATAATGGAGAGCTGTACAAAGTGTCAGAGAAGCACAGTGCCTGGAGGCACAGGAGAGGACAGAAGAGGCGACATTTGATCAGGGCCTTGGAAAAGGTCTAGGATTTCTTGCAGCTTCAGCAAATTAAGGCAATATCTGCTTAAAATGTACAGAGAAGTTTTTAAATTAAAAAAGCGAGAAATGAACAAATACAGATGGTGCCCCACGGTGCATATTTTAAAAACCCAAGCATGTAGAAAAGGACCCCAAGCAACAGTTAACACTTGGTGAGTATTGTTGCCAGTTCTTCCAAAGAGCTCAGAGAAGAGAGCATCCCTATAGACTCTATGAAGTAGAATTCTATTGTGGAATTCAAAGGAGTGGGAAGTTTTGCCTTAGCAACTGTCAGGTCGTTCAGATGATGTACATAGTAGCATAATTCTTCTATTAAGGTAATAATCTGTCACATGGGCCAGAATCCTTGTTTAGTCAAGAAACTCTCTCCCTTGGGCTTCCCTGGTGGCACAGTGGTTAAGAATCCATCTGCCAGTGCAGAGGACACGGGTTTGAGCCCTGGTTTGGGAAGATCCCATGTGCCGCGGAGCAACTAAGCCCATCCGCCACAACTACTGAGCATGCACTCTAGAGCCCTCGAGCCACAACTGCTGAGCCCATGTGCCACAACTATTGAAGCCCTCACACCTAGAGCCCGTGCTCCACAACAAGAGAAGCCACCGCAATGAGAAGCCTGCTCACCGCAATGAAGAGTAGCCCCCACTCACCTCAACTAGAGAAGGCCCGCATGGAGCAACGAAGACCCAACGCAGCCAAAAATAAAATAAATAAAATAAATAAATTTTAAAAAAGAAACTCTCTCCCTTAACCTAGACTGTGTTGGAAATTCACTGACAAATTCTTGCTGTTTGGTTCCCGTACCCGCTCCCCACCCCCATGCAGACCACTTTCCATCCATAGCATTTTCTTCTTGTAGGCTTATTAATGTCTTTGATTAGGCTTCAGCTTCCTTTCACACCTGTCCTATTCTAATCATACCTTCTTAGGCAGCTTCTTTTTTTTTTAAACATCTTTATTGGGGTATAATTGCTTTACAATGGTGTGTTAGTTTCTGCTTTACAACAAAGTGAATCAGCTATACTCTTAGGCAGCTTCTTGATTCTCTTGTTTCCAAAAAAGCCCCACTTTTTGCTTGGTAGTGGGAATATCCAATTTCGGTAAAGCTGTGATTTTCACACTTGGCTGCACATCAGAATTATCTGGGGAGAAAGATAAAAATACAGATTACCGAGCTTCACCTGGGGTTCTGTAAATTTGAATTGCATTTTGATACTCTACTTTTAACAGTTTACCATGTGATTTTGCTCACTTCTGGTTTTAGGATGGATAGTTTTCAAGGCAGCATGTCAAACTTTAATGTGTACATGAATCACCCGAAGATTTTGAGAAACTGCAAATCCTAATTTAGTAAGCCTGAGATTCTGACTTTATTTCAAGCCTCATAGATAATGCCAATCACATTTTGAGTAGCAAGCTTTGAAGGTAACTGGAATTAGTGGATTTCATCTGATGTGTATTAATTTTTACTCAACTGAATCTCAGAGGGATAACCTTTTTGAGTTCCAGGGCAGTGGTTCTCAAACTGTGGACCTCAGACCAGCAGAGTTAGTATCGCATGGGAATTGTTAGAAATGCAAATTGAGACTCTTTCCTAGTCCTTTGAATCAGAAGCTGTTTTAATTAGAATCAGCTCTCCAGGTGATTCTGATGCGCAAAATTTGAAGACCACTGTTCTAGGACTTCTCGTGGTAGTCCTCTATTTACATAGTGAGGAGTGAAAACACATTTCTGACATCTGCAAATAATGTAAAGACATCATTTTCTTGTGTAATTGCATAGGCTAGAGTTTGAAACTACTGATTCTTTCGGCAAAGTGTTTTAGTTTTACATATATATATTCTTTTTCATATTCTTTTCCATTATGGTTTATCATAGGCTATTGAATATAGTCACCTGTGCTATGCAGTAGGACCTTGTTGTTTATCCATCCTATATATAATAGTTTGCGTCTGCTAATCCCACACTCCCAATCCTTCCCTCCTCCACCCCACCCCTGCCCCCTGCTTGACAACCACAAGTCTGTTCTGTATGTCTGTGAGTCAGTTTCTGTTTCACAGATATGTTCATTTGTGTCATATTTTAGATTCCACATGTAAGTGATATCATATGGTATTTGTCTTTTTTTTTTCCCTTAAAATTTATTTATTTATTTAGTTTTGGCTGTGTTGTGTCTTCGTTGCTGCGCACGGGCTTTCTCTAGTTGTGGCAAAGGGGGCAACTTTTCATTGCGGTGCGCAGGCTTCTTATTGCAGGGGCTTCTCTTGTTGGGGAGCAAGGCCTCTAGGTGCATGAGCTTCAGTAGTTGTGGCACGTGGGCTCAGTAGTTGTGGCTCATGGGCTCTAGAGTGCAGGCTCAGTAGTTGTGGTTCACGGGCTTAGTTGCTCCGCGGCATGTGTGATCTTCCTGGACCAGGGTTCGAACCCGTGTCTCCTGCATTGGCAGGCGGATTCTTAACCACTGCACTACCAGGGAAGCCCTGTCTTTCTCTTTCTGATTTACGTCACTTAGTATGATAATCTCTAGGTCCATCCATGTTGCTGCAAATGGCATTATTCTTTTTTATGGCTGAGTAATATTCCTGTGTGTGTGTGTGTATGTGTGTGTGCGCATGTGTGTGTGTGTATTACATCTTCTCTATCCATTCATCTGTCAATGGATGGACATTTAGGTTGTTTCCATGCCTTGGCTATTGTAAATAGTGCTGCTGTGAACATAGGGGTGCATGTGTCTTTTTGAATTATAGTTTTGTCTGGGTATATGCCCAGGAGTAGGATTGCTGGATCATACGGCAACTCTAGTTTTTTGAGGAACCTCCATACTATTTTCCATAGTGGCTGCACCAATTTACATTCTCACCAACAGTGTAGGGAGGGTTCCCTTTTCTCCACACCCTCTCCGGCACTTATTATTTGTAGACTTTTTAATGATGGCCATTCTGACCAGTATGAGGTGGTACCTCATTGTAGTTTTGATTTGCATTACTCTAATAATTAGTGATGATGAGCATCTTTTTGTGTGCCTACTAAACTCCTGATTCTTTCAGTAAATATTTATTAAGTATTCACAGCAGCAGAAATACACAGACAAAACTCCCTGCTCTTAAGGAGATTACATTCTAGTGTTGATATTATCTACTAGTTCATATATATTATATATATACATCCATTCATCCATAAGCAGTAGATAAAACTGTTTCGCATGGTTCCAAATTGTTTATCCTTTTGTAGCAATTTTTTTTGGTAGCAATTTCATTTGTTTCATGGTGTTTTTATGATTGATCCATGCCGACATATGTAACCCTTGACTGCTCTATGGAATTTTATCAAATGGGGAATTCCCTGGTGGTCCACTGGTTAGGACTCCGTGCTTTCACTGCCGGGGGCCCAGGTTTGATCCCTGGTCAGGGAACTAGGATCCCGCAAGCCAAGCAGCATGGCCCCCAAAAAAGGATTCTATCAGATGAATGTTCCACAGTTTAATCGTTCCCCTGTTGATGTACATTTTGGTTGTTTCCAGCTTGATTGACCGCTTGCTTTTATACGCAATGTTCAGTGTTCTGCATATGTATAAGGAGAGTTTCTCTAGAGAAGTGTTTTTCTTTTTTTGAGGGGGTGGGTTGGGGTGTGGCTTGTGGGATCTTAGTTCCCTGACCAGGGGATCAAACCTGGGCCCTCAGCAGTGAAAGCTCAGAGTCCTAACCACTGGACTGCCAGGGAATTCCTGAGAAGTGTTTTTCAAACTGTGGGCTGCAACCAGCATAAGTTAAAAGCAGAAAGAGAATGGAATAGGAGGTATTGGAATGGGATGGAAGAGAAGATATTAGTATAAGAGTAGTGCTTTGTAGAACTTTAGTTTTGGGGTAGGTGTGTACTAGATTTAAATGTAAAATGTATTTCTTACTTTGGATCATGGGCAAAAAGTTTTCAAACCCCTTCAGGGTTGTGTGCACAACCTTAACCTGACTTACTGAATTGCTCTCCAAAGTGGTGATGGCTCTTACAGTCCCGAGTGTGGTATACTGGTGTCTCTGTTGTTCTCCGTTCTTCCCAAAAGTTTGTTTGGATGGACTTTAAAATTTTTGTCCATTGTTGAGTATGAAACAGTATCTCATTGTGGTTTTAATTTGCCTTTTCCTGATGGCTAGTGAGGTTGACGTTAATCCCTTTTTTTTTAATACAGGAAAATTAATATACTTTATCTGCTAGATAGTAGATCAGTGTTGAAAATGGTAATGAGTGTAATCCTCAATGGTATATTATAAATACATTTCCCTGAATAGTTGAAATATCTTGACTTGCTAATACTAATGATTGACAGTTGAGGGGCTTAAGTGGTTTAATTTTATGAGTTTTCTCTTTATACACTGTAATCTGTGCTCAGTTCTGTTAACCCAAATCTTTGAATTTGGCAAAATGACCTTATATTTGTATTTATACAAGACCATCAGTAGCCATTACTGGCAGCATATTAATATTTTTATATATTTGTATAGATACCTGCCCAATATTTTTCTTTTAAAATATTATAATAAAAATATATGCATGTGGTATTTAAGAATATAAAAGGATAAAAAAATTAGTCTTTCTTTTTTTTTTTTTTTAGTCTTTCTTTTTTTTCCTCCATATATGACCTCTTCGATGTATATACTTTATTATTGTTCTCTTTTCTTTTTTTGTTTCTAATTTTGTTTCTCAAATGACATTCTAGTCATTGTTCTGTAGCTGGCTTTTTCATCTACTTAATTATATATCTTAAAGATTTCTTATTTCAGCACATGAATTTTACCTTATTCCCGCATGCGTGCCGCAACTAAAAGATCCCCTGTGCCGCAACTAAGACCTGGCGCAGCCTAAATAAATAAATTTAAAAAATTGAATCGATTTAAACTCCCAATAATGCTTCAGAATGAACTGGCCAGCATTTAATGCTAACTTGTAAAAGTGCTCACATTGTTCAGTATGTATGTAGTTGTAGTTTGAATAGATACTATTTTGTGGTTTCCACCTAGATGATAGAATGTAGAATTTATGAACCTTTGTTTGCCTTTCTTCCTTTTACCTTAGAAAGCTAACAGACTTTAGCTTAATATAAAGCTAAATGAACTGTTAAATATTAGAATAATACATGCTTATCCAAAATCTTTCAGAATCTGTGAAAGCTGATATTTTAAAATTAGATACCAAATTAAATTAGACTACTGTTACTGTCTAAGTTAATATACTGCAAAAGAGTACTATCAACAGTTTTTCTTTTAAACATTAACTGCTCTCATTGATAGTCTTGAAATGGCAATTTACTGAGTTTCTCATTATAAAAGGCTTGTATACAGTGTTAGATACTGTTTTAATCAGTACTCTTATTTGCAAGCAACAGAAAACCAACATGTTCACTTAAGCAAAAGGGGAGTGGTTTTTGGTTTGTGTGACTGGGAAATTTGTTTTTTAAAAATAAATTTATTTATTTATTGTCTGCATTGGGTCTTCATTGCTGTGCATGGGCTTTCTCTAGTTGCAGCGAGCGTGGGCTACTCTTTGTGGTGGTGTGTGGGCTTCTCACTGTGGTGGCTTTCTTGTTGCAGAACCTGGGCTCTAGGTGTGCGGGCTTCAGTAGTTGTGGCACGCGGGCTCTTGAGTGCAGGCTCAGTAGTTGTGGCGCACAGGCCCAGTTGCTCTGCAGCATGTGGGATCTTCCTGGACCAGGGATGGAACCCATGTCCCCGTGAACCCATTGGCAGGCGGATTCTTAACCATTGCGCCACCAGGGAAGTCCTGACTGGGAAATTTGAATGACAGGTTCTGTCAGTACTCGTGAGTTATCAATACTTATCTCCCATTTCTGCTTCTGTCTCTTGTCCTTATTCCCTTCTTCCACAAGGGAGGTAAAGGTGGGTTAGCCACATACAGCCTCTGGCCACCTTCATGGAAAGAACGAGCTTCAGAGCACTTCTCACTCAGCATCTGAATATAAAATCCCAGGCAAGACTCTCACTGGCCTGCCTTGCCAGTGATCAAGAGGTGGAATACTGTGTTTGGGGGCCCCATCAGAATCACATGGTGTAAGGGAAGGGTAATTCTCTAAAGGGAATGATGCTAGCAAATGCTTCCAATAAAACAAACGTGCCAGATCTTTCTTTGGCATAAGAGGTGGGTGTTCAGCTATGGAGGTGGAATGGATACCATGAATAGGTAAATTGTAGGGTAACAAATGATTCAAAGAAGGCTACTACGAGAATTCAGAAGAGTTTGGGGGAGTTAGAATAGTCTTTTGGAGGAAATGGTACCAGAGTTAAATCTTAGGGGGGTTGTGTTATGTTCCACACCAGTTGGTTTCTTTCTTCATAAGGTCACTTATATTCATCTTTTTCTTCATTCCCACAGCCAGACTCTGAATCCAGGTCTTTATCTTCTGGGTAGTTGCAGAAGATGCCCTGTGTTTGGTTTGTTCCCCCTGTCCTATTCATTGTATACACTGAAGCCAGAGAAGTCTTTCTGGAACATTCTTCTCATGTCCCTGCCCTGCTCAAAAAGTCTTCATTACTTCATTCAAAGCCATCAACCTACATTACTGCCAGAATAAAGTGCTGTAAAAATGCCTACACCTAACATTTACGGATCCATGTTCTGATCCTAGATCTACTTTTTCAAGCCTTTCCTTATGTAATCCTTTACTTGGACTCTGTTTGACAGCATTTTGCATAAACAGCTGAGAGGAACACAGGGACTGTTTCTATAAGCAGGTTTGTCTCATTTGGTGACTTGTGTTTCTTCTCCTGCATTTGAGGGTATTCCTCTAGGTTCAGTCTTCCCTTTAATCCTTTTCTGCTTTCTCTCATTTATACTTTTGCAAATGAGGTCCAAATAACTTCCAGAAGACAGTGAAATGGACTGGATTACCATCGTGATGCTTATTACTAGCATGGTGATTCTGTGATTTAATTGAATCTGCGAAAACTGCATCTTTGTAGTAGATGGATATTTGCTCAGATGGAGGAGGTTTTTTTCTTACTATGTAAGCTCACCAGCAAAGTCTGGCCCAGAGTGATCCCTTGGACTTTTTTCTGCAGAAACTAATGGATATAATCTTATTTGGAAAATCTTTCCAGTGAATGAATATGGGGGGGGTGTATTGTATAAAATAAAAGATCTTGACCTTTTATATTATTTAGCATACTTTCTTTTCCTGGTGCCCTGTACCCTTTTAGTTTGTACATGATGAGAATTCACTAGATGTGAGGAGGGCACAGCAATGGGGAAGGGAGGAGGCAGTTAAGAGGTGACCAGCAACCCCAAACCATAGTTAATAAAACTTAGTTAATAAAACAATAGCACAAAAATAAATTTAATGTTAATTGATCTCATAAAAAGTCTGCTATTTAAAAGTACATTTCCTATTCTGTAAATATCATTGGAAAGTGTAATAATAATAATAATGCAGGCATGGGCATGGCAATTCTGGAGAAAATTGTTTCTTTCCATAAGTTTCTTATTAATACCTCATAGACTTGTTCAGAGGATTAAATGAGATCTGCTTGCTTGTTATGAACTAAGGTCTCAAATGCTATATATTGATACATTTACATACATATATATTCCTGGACTGTACATTTCATAAATTGGCGAACAGGCACGCCTCCTGTTGCTTAATTTACAGCTAAAAATTATTATCTGTTGTCTGTTTCCTAAGTGAGCCCCGCTCCCCCTTTTTCTCCCAGTATTGGAACCCTGCTTCTCTTCTCTCTTCCTTACTTCTTCTTCCTTTCTGTCTCAGCCCTAACCTTGTGCTTCACTGTGGAACTCCCCATTATATGGCTCTCAGGAAGAACTGGCCAGGGAAAGGGTGCGCTGCACCAGAGAACTTCCTGTCTGATTGCTGAGAGGCATTTCTTAGTGCAGCTGGCACCATGTGAGATCTGTTACGCCTGTTCTCTTCTTTGGAGATGTCTTTTTCTCATTTATGTTCTTGTCAGATCTTTCACAAATGCACTGTTATTTTTTATCATGGTTATCTGTAAACCAGTTAACCCCTCTAGGTAATTGAGAACTGATTATAATTGTAATTTTTTTTTACTTCTAGTTTGGGATATAATGAGAACACTTTAAATTTAGATTTTCTATAGACTTAAAGATTAGAGCTAAATCATTGCTTCTTGGTATTATTTTAACTTGACAGTTACTGGAAAAATAGAAGTATGCTTCTCTCTTTTTGGGGCTATATGTCCAAATAGGAAAAACCTTAGTTTGTAGAAATGATGTATTGATTTGTAATTATACCATTTCTTTATTTACAGGTAGGCGAAAACCGAGAGTACATCGGCCTCGTTCTCCAATATTGGAAGAAAAAGACATCCCACCCCTTGAATTTCCCAAGTCCTCTGAGGATTTAATGGTGCCTAACGAGCATATAATGAATGTTATTGCCATTTATGAGGTACTGCGGAACTTTGGTACAGTTTTAAGGTTATCTCCTTTTCGCTTTGAGGACTTTTGTGCAGCTCTGGTGAGTCAAGAGCAGTGCACACTTATGGCGGAGATGCACGTAGTGCTTTTGAAAGCAGTTTTGCGTGAAGAAGACACCTCCAATACTACCTTTGGACCTGCCGATCTGAAAGATAGCGTGAATTCCACGCTGTATTTCATCGATGGCATGACGTGGCCAGAGGTGCTGCGGGTGTACTGCGAGAGTGACAAGGAGTACCATCATGTCCTTCCTTACCAAGAAGCAGAGGACTATCCTTATGGACCAGTAGAGAACAAAATCAAAGTTCTGCAGTTCTTAGTCGATCAGTTTCTTACCACAAACATTGCTCGTGAGGAGTTGATGTCTGAAGGGGTGATCCAGTACGATGACCACTGTAGGGTTTGTCACAAACTCGGGGATTTGCTTTGCTGTGAGACCTGCTCAGCAGTGTACCATTTGGAATGTGTGAAGCCGCCTCTCGAGGAGGTGCCAGAGGATGAGTGGCAGTGTGAAGTCTGTGTAGCACATAAGGTTCCTGGTGTGACTGACTGCGTTGCTGAAATCCAAAAAAACAAACCATATATTCGACATGAACCTATTGGATATGACAGAAGTCGGAGGAAATACTGGTTCTTAAACCGAAGACTCATAATGTGAGTAAATCTGGTCTTAAATTTTTGTATGTATTTAAAATTAAGCCAACTTCCTTCATGATTGATGTAGAGCTGTGCTGCTGATGTGATATAAACCTTGGTGATTTAATAATGAGTTGTATAGTTTAATAATTTCTAACTTGAAAGAATATGTACATTAAAACAGTTTTTAAAATTGTAAGGAAGGAAGGGTGTATGAAAAAAAGCAAAATACACACCATTGTACTCAATGCCTAGGATGGAAAGCAGAACGTTACTTACTAGGTGGGATGCCACATGCCATTGTGGGCCCTTCCCCCGTTAGATTCCCTGCAACCCACCATGAGGTAGTCTGCATCCTAACTTTGGTGTTAGGATTTTCTTGCTTCTCTTTTTAGTTTTACTATATTTGTATATAAAATGGAGCAGCAAGAACAAAGAAACTGTCTAAGGAAAGATCAGTGCTGCCATGATTGGTTGTAGCCTCCCAGGAGAAGCCCAACCTGAGGGTTTTCACGAGATTCTTCCAGGCAGGACAGTGGGAAGGGCGGGAGGAAGTCTGGGGAAGTGAGGGTGCTTGGCAGGGTTGTAGTGTGGACTTGGTTTTGGACATCCTGAAGAAGTATGGTCAGAGGGAGTGGGTTACTTTGTATTTTCAGCTTCTAAAGCTTTTCTTTTTAAAATATTTTGTTTATTCATTCATTCATTCACTTATTTATTTATTTTCTTTTGGCTGCGCTGTATGACATGTGGGATCTTAGTTCCCCGACTAGGGATCGAACACCCTGTACACCCTGCAGTGGAAGCGCGGTGTCTTGACCACTGGACCACCAGGGAAGTCCTCAGCTTCTAAAGTTTTCAAAGCCTTCTTCAAGCTCTCAGAATTAGGTCAAATCAGAAAATTTGTGGTGAGATGAAATGAAAGAGCAGGCATAGAGAGGAGAGAAGGAACTTCATCAGCACATGGTCAGGCCAAGCCAGGTACAGAGAAGTATCTTAGCCAGGTCCACCCTTAGTTTTTAAAGATGGTACAGAGTAAACAGCGAATTTCAGAATTTTGTACAGTTGTCTTCTTGTAGTGTTGCTGTTGAGAAATCTGAATCCATTCATTGATTCTTTGTATATAACCACTTTGGACTTAACTGGAAACTTGTAGAATCTTCTCTTTGCCTTCAGAGTTTTCTGCAGTTTCCGAGTGATAGGGCCTTGTGTGGGTCTGTTTTCATCCATTGTGTGTGTGGTGGGCACTTGCAATCTGACAGTTGAGTCAGTTCTGAGAACTTCCCTTGAGGACTTCCTCCTCTCCTTTTGCCTGTTGTATTTATCTTGAACTATTACTTTATTGAATGTTGAGCTTCCTATTTTGGTCTTCTGATTTTATCTTTTCACTCCAGTTTTCCTCTTTGTCCTCTTTGGAATGTGTGTGTGTGTGTGTGTGTGTGTGTGTACACGCGCATGTGTGTTACTCAATTTTTCTAGATTTCCTTATCTTGGTCTTGAAGCCCTACTATTTATTTTTTATATTCTATCACATTTTTATTTTCTAAGAGCTCTTTTGTTCTTAAAATCATCCTCCTTTTTAAAAAATCAAATCTTAGTTTTTTGTTTTTTGGAAATAATAATTTCTCTTACTTTCGAGGATGTTATTGATAGTTTTTTCATGTGTTTTTCCCCACAGTGAATGGTCTGTGTTTCTTCCAGGCTGCTGCTTCCTGCTGTGTGTATTGGTCTGTCTCTTCCATCCTCAGATGTCTATTAATCCTTAATTTTCTGCTCCTGATTAGCACTGCGGGATTATACAGCTGATTGGAAGTTCTGAGCAAGTGTGTAGGCCATATCAATTTTGAGCTTAATCGTTGGGTGATTTTCTTAATCTTTTTTCTTGGTGGTCCCTGATGTCACTCACTATCTTTAGTCCTTCCTTCTGAGCTGGTCAGGTGACCCAGAGAGGCCTTCTCTGGTGTTCTGCTTGGAGCATGAGGGTCTGGCTGGCTGGGTGGTGGAGGCGGGCTGCATTTGCTATGCACACCGCATTTACTGTGTACATAGCCACTCAGTACCTTGGTTTTCTGTACAGTACCTTTGTTCACACCTGCGCCTGGTGTCCCCTGGGCCAGAGAACCTCACTTTTACCTCCTGTAGAGACTAAACCTTTAGTGGCTTGAAGTGGATAGATAGGTGGCCTTGGGATCTGCTCCTAAAACAGCTTTCAAGCACTTCTCTGCTGTCGATACTCCCCTCCTCATTTTGGTGATTGTTGGTTCTCAGCTCCACCCTTTACGTTTCGGATTGGGCTTTCTTGGCTCTGGTTAAAGGCGGTTATCACTTGTCCATTTGCTTTCCTGCTTCCAAAAATTTTTTTGTTGTCTCTCTTATTTTCTCTAATCTTGTAAGTTTAAATCTTTAAAAATATTTCTTTAGTGGTTTTAAGAGGGTTTTCAAGAGGGAGCAAACTGAGATGTGAGGATTCAGTCTTTTACCTTAATCCAGAAACTGATATGAGAAGCAGTATATGAAGTTTTAAAAGTTTTAAATATACAAAGTATATTTTGTATGATTTGGTTTGGATCAGTTATTTTAAAATTTTGTATAATTTTTTTTGTTTTTTGCCCCTGTATCTCCCAAATATCTGGTTGTGGTGTTTATTGTGCCACCTTTCTCATATCATGCTATGGAGATGTAGCATGGAAACTTGTGTTGGCGAGGTCAGTACAAATGGAAAGATAACTGTAACCACATTTTGGTTTGAAGTTTAATGCAGTCTTTCATTCTATGTGAAAAGTCAGTGAGACTGCCTTTCAGGGAGCCTGGTGCTTGTACTCTCTAGATGTTCAGCACAGCAGTTTACAGACCCTATCCACTCAGTCTCATGTGCCTTCCCAGAAGGTCTCAGAGTCATCAGGATTGCTGTGAACAAATCAGGAAGTAAATGAAATTTATTCTGTGCTCCTGTTCTCCCATTCTTTTGTTCCCTTCCCTATCCTGCCTTTCTTCACCCTTTTTGGATGTTCATTCTCACTGCCTCTCACTTCATTCCCTGTGCTGCTGTTTTGGGCCCCAGACATCCCAAAGGTGCTTTGTCCACATATAGGTAGGCCTTGACGTCTGTAATGTAAGGCTTATCACACAATAATCAGTGGTGTAGGCCTTGGTGTTAGGGACCTATAGGTGGAACTAGTTGCTGATGGGTTAGTAATAACAATAGCCAACATCAACATTTATTCAGCACTTAATATATGCTGTACAGTTTTTTTTGTTGTTTTTTACATATTATATTTACGTAGAAAAAAAGGAAGTTAAAATTTCAACAGCTTTTTTTTTTTTTTAAACAAAAAGTATATCCCCAGCCAGGAAAATGGGTAAATCTAGAGAGATCCTCAAGGAGTTTATTAAACTGTCAACTTGCCCTGCGGACAGTAACAGATTTAATTTATCATTGGATTGAGAAGTTCATTTTTATTTTTATATAACCTAAATAGTAAATTTGCCTTTTCTCTGAAAATTTTATACACAATTTTATAACCTTCAAAAAGACAATAAAAAATCAAATTATGGGGCTTCCCTGGTGGCGCAGTGGTTGGGAGTCCGCCTGCCGATGCAGGGGACATGGGTTTGTGTCCCGGTCCGGGAAGATCCCACATGCCGCGGCAGCGGCTGGGCCCGTGAGCCATGGCCGCTGAGCCTGCGCGTCCGGAGCCTGTGCTCCACAACGGGAGAGGCCACAGCAGTGAGAGGCCCGCGTATCGCAAAAAAAAAAAAAAAAAATCAAATTATGTTTATAAATTTTTGTTATTTCAGTATATAAGAACCTTTTACTTTCTTTTTGACGTTTACGGTTTCACAATATATATCTTAAGTTTGTATCTTTATCCAGGTCATTTTTTTTTTTGTCTTTATCCAGGTCATTTATTACTAGACAGTTGTCATACAGAGTGGTTAAATATTAAAGCTCTGAAACTAGCCCTGGTTTGCATTCCTGGCCTTGTTAATTACAAGTTCTGTGTCATTAAAGCACCTACAACCCTTCTAAGCCTGATTTTTTTCACCTATAAAATGAGAATTGTCATTGCTTCATGAATTGTGAATGCTTGTATGTTTATTTATTTATAAAATTTATTTATTTGTTTATTTATTTATTTATTTATGGCCGCGTTGGGTCTTTGTTGCTGCACGCGGGCTTTCTCTAGTTGCGAGGAGCAGGGGCTACTCTTTGTTGCGGTGCGCAGGCTTCTCATTGTGGTGGCTTCTCTTGTTGCAGAGCACAGGCTCTAGGCGCGTGGGCCTCAGCAGCTGTGGCAGGTGGGCTTAGCAGCTGTGGCTCGTGGGCTCCAGAGCTCAGGCTCAGCAGTTGTGGCACACAGGCCCAGTTGCTCCACGGCATGTGGGATCCTCCTGGACCAGGGCTCGAGCCCGTGTCCCCTGCATTGGCATGTGGATTCCCAACCACTGCGCCACCAGGGAAGCCTCTGTATGTTTACTTTAGTAATCAAGACACTATTTGTGAAGTATACCTAGTATTTTTATTATTCTGTTATTTACTTTAACAGCTTTATTGAGTTGGGTTTTTTTTTGTTTTTGGCCGTGCTGTGCTGCTTGCGGGATCTTAGTTCCCCGACCAGGGATCAAACCTGTGCCCCCTGCAGTGGAAGCGCAGGGTCCTAACCCCTGGACCACCAGGGAATTCCCTGAGCTGTTTATTAATTTATGTATTATAAAATTCTATTGTTGTAGATATACAATTCTATAATTTTAGTAAATTAGCACTGAAAGTCCCACATCCCAGGAAACATTTTCTTCCGAGACAAATCCAAGTGGTTGGTTATTCCACATTTCAGTCATTCTGAAAGTGGTCTCATATCTGTTTACAGTTAATCTTACTCCCATTCTCAGCCTTAGAAAATCACTCTGCTGTTTGTATAAATTTGCTTTTTCTAAACATTTCATATAAAAAGAAACATAATAATATTATTTTGTATCTCAGTTCTTTCACTTAGAATAATGTGTGCCTTACAGTTTTCTAATAAGCATTTTGTATATACTTTTTTTCATTAACCCTCACAACAACCCAGTAATGTGGGTACTATTTTTGTACATTTTATAGATGAAGAACTAAACTCAGAGAAGTTAAATAACTTGCTCTAGGACTTGCCCAAGACTCTATGGCTATTAGGAAGTAGGACCTAGAATTATTTTTTCAGGACCTATTTATAAGGATATTCTCTTTTCTTGTTTCTTCTTTTCTTTTTTTTTGACCACACTGTGCGGCTTGCAGGATCTTAGTTCCCCGACCAGGGATTGAATCCGGGCCAAGGCAGTGAAAGCGTGGAGTCCTAACCACTGGACCGCCAGGGAACTCCCAAGAATATTTTCAATAGCTAATTTTATACTGTAGTCTAGTTTCCAAGCCATCATCTTGAGAAGTCGGCAATTTGCCTTGTTTTAGCTGTTAAAAGCAATGCTCATAACTGGGGGGAGAAAGATAGTATAATGGTTTTGGCTCTGTTGGGACTGGGTTTTTCTGAGATCTTATAAATTTGAAACACAGGCATTTTTAGAAAATATGACATAAATTAAGTGATGTTTTAAAAAAGTCCTGTTTCTTGATACTTCAATATCAGTATATAAAACAACACTCAGACAAGTAGAAGACCCTTTGAATGTGGTTAAATAGGTGCAAAGCTTTAAAATTACAGGAGTGAAAGGACTTAAGAAGGTACCCATGCATGGATTTGTGGTACATTACCAATGAAATGAAATAATCTACTTTTCTAAATAGAACAAATTCTTTAAATTACATGTTTGTCAGGGAAACTATTCACTTACATTTATTTGCTTTAAAAGCTTTAGTCATAATCTCTCAAACTGCCTTTCTTATTGCGTAATAAAGTACACAGAATTTAATGAAAATCTCAGATGAACAAGTATGATACTTTTTTTCATGTGTTGTGACATTTTGACTATTTTCTTTGTAAAAAGTCAGATACAAAGATTTTTTCAATTTTTAAAAATATTTATTTATTTATTTGGTTGCGCTGGGTCTTAGTTGTGGCTCACCAGCTCCTTAGTTGCAGTACGTGAGCTCCTTATTTGTGGTATGTGAACTCTTAGTTGCAGCACATGTGTGGGATCTAGTTCCCTGACCAGGGATCGAACCCAGGCCCCCTGCATTTGGCGCACCACTAGGAAAGTCCGTAAATATCATTGTTAATAATAATTGTTCCTTGTGAATAATTTGAGTAAATGTGAGATTTTACATCATTTTAAAATTTAGATCAAAACAATTTCCGTTTAAGCGCCCCCTTGTGGTAGATGATTTGTGGACTACTGATGAAAGTTTTGAAACCATTGTAAATTGCTCAGCTTATGTTATGTGGAGATCTGGTATATGTTTTCCCTGGAAGTCCAGAAGCTTAAAATGATAAATCAGTGGACTTATTGCCCAAGGGGGTTATGTCTAAAACAAAGTCTGGGGCAGTGAACACTTTAATTGTGATACCAATAGTTTATAGAAACTATTTTCCTCTTATTGCTTTTATTTGTTTAATACTCATTTAAAAATGTTATTTGAATAGGTTAGGGAATAAAAGAAAAGTTCTTAAACATCAGTTTATAGTCTACCTGAGGAACCAGGATACTTACTGAGCAAACAGTTTAGAGATCAATTTCAATCTGTTATGTAAGAGGGCCAGTCTTTCTTAAATATTGCTTTCATTCTATCAGTCCTTTGCTCTCAAATTGGGACTTCTAGTAAAATAGGAACTGCCAGATTAGACTAGCACCGTTTCCTGTCACTGTCTGTTCTGAATAAAATTACCTTGAACACAGCATTTTAAAACTCTGCATTTTTTCATTTTCCAGATGAACTAGTTTATGCTTTTTAACCTGTACAGCTTTCCACCTGCACCTCCACGTTCTACCATAAGCCACGTATTTACTTGCTGACTCAGTTGCCATCAGACCTACGCCTGTAATCCTTCTGCCTGTGCCCAGTTCTGCATACCAGCAGCCTCCTGGACAAGTCCGCATAGCAGGCACCTCAGATACAACATGTCTAACACTGCATGCATCACTTGCCCTCATTGCCTACCCTTCATTCAGTGTTGCCATCTTAGTAAATGGGATCACCATCCTACTGGCTGCTCAGGCTAGAAACCTGGGAATAGTCTTTTGTCCTATGTTGTTTGTTATATCTTTTAATTACCTCTTAAATATTGAATCCATTTCTCTCCATTCTCACTGTCAACATCATCTTGATTAGACTAGTTTAGTAGTCTCCAAACTGGTGTATGTGTAACTCCCCAATTCTCTTCTCTGTTCCATAGCTGGATGATTTTTTTTTTAATATTTATTTATTTATTTTGGCTGCATCAGGTCTTTGTTGTGGCACACGGGATCATTGAGTTGCGGCATGCGAACTCTTAGTTGCAGCATGTGGGATCTAGTTCCCCGACCAGGGATTGAGCCTGGGCCCTCTGCATTGGGAGCGTGGAGTCTTAGCCACTGGACCACCAGGGAAATCCCAATAGCCGGATTATTTTTAAAACAGCCATTCTGATCAGGTCTTTTCCCCCCAAGTTGAAAAACCTTTCAATTACATACTTCCATTTGCTCTTAACAGAAAGTTCACAGATCCCTAATTTTGTGTATTTATTTCTTTTGCTTCCCACCACCCAAAACAAAATCAATAAAAAGCAAACTAAAAACCCGCAAAGCCTTTCGACTAACCTATCCTTCAAGTCAGCCTATTTATGCCATTTCCTAGGGATTTTTCCCCTGAATTTCTCTCCCTCTTGCACCGTGAAACACATCTTTTTTTTAAAACACCCATTAAACTTGTAACTATTTGTTTTAAGGTAAATATCATATACTTCATCAGATGAAGAACATAATAGCAACCCTGCAGATTGCACCCACCACGTGCTGTCAGTGTTCGAAGCACTTTATGTGTTTTATCCTCACAACAGCATTTTGATGTAAGTACTG
The DNA here is from genome assembly GCF_963924675.1 of Phocoena phocoena. Lineage (NCBI taxonomy): Eukaryota > Metazoa > Chordata > Mammalia > Artiodactyla > Phocoenidae > Phocoena > Phocoena phocoena. Next base: position 13,671,469 of record NC_089237.1, read on the forward strand.
TCACCCCATTTTTCAGAGGGAGAAGTTGAGGCAAGAGAGAGGTTAAGTAATTTATCCAGTATCATACAACTAGTAAGTGGCAGAATCAGAATTCAGTCCCAGGCATTGTGACTCCAGAATGTGTGCTTTTAACCTCCTTGGGCTGCCTTTAATCTCTGACTTCTGAACCGCATTAGTTTCCTGTGGCTGCTGTAACAAGGCAAAGAGAGAGATTAACTTTCTCACAGTTCTGGAGGCTAGAAGTAAAAAATCAAGGTGTCAGTGGGCCCACTCCCTCCAAAGGCTCTAGGAAAGAATTCTTTTCTTGCCCTTTACAGCTTCTAGTGCCCCAAGTGTTCCTTGGCTTGCTGGCAGCATAATTCCAATCTCTGCCAACCTCTGTCTCTTCAAGAAAGTCTAGGCCTTTTCTGTCAAGTGCCTCAAAATTCTTCCAGCCTTTTCCCATTTCCAGTTCCTAAGCCACTCCCACGTTTTTAAGTATCTGTTATAGCAGCACTTCCTTTCCCAGTATCAAAATCTGTTTTAGGGGACTTCCCTGGTGGCGCAGTGGTTAAGAATCTGCCTGCCAATGCAGGGGACACGGGTTCGAGCCTGGTCTGGGAAGATCCCACGTGCCGTGGAGCAACTAAGCCTGTGTGCCACAACTGCTGAGCCTACAGTCTAGAGCCCACAAGCCACAACTACTGAGCCTGCGTGCCACAACTACTGAAGGCTGCATGCCACAACTACTGAGCCTGCACTCTAGAGCCCACGAGCCACAACTACTGAGCCCGTGTGCCACAACTACTGAAGGCCGCTTGCCACAACTACTGAGCCTGCGCTCTAGAGCCTGCAAGCCACAACTACTGAGCCCTCGTGCCACATCTACAAAGCCCGCATGCCACAGCTACTGAGCCCACGCTCTAGAGCCTGTGAGCCACAGCTGCTGAGCCCGTGTGCCACAATTACTGAAGCCCACATGCCGCAACTACTGAGCCTGCACTCTAGAGCCCATGAGTCACAACTGCTGAGCCCGCGTGCCACAACTACTGAGCCTGCACTCTAGAGCCCGTGAGCCACAACTGCTGAGCCCGCGTGCCACAACTACTGAGCCCGCGCTCTAGAGCCTGTGGACCACAACTGCTGAGCCCGCGTGCCACAACTACGAAGCCTGCATGCCACAACTACTGAGCCTGTGCTCTAGAGCCCACGAGCCACAACTACTGAGCTCGCGTGCCACAACTACTGAAGCCCTCATGCCACAACTACTGAGCCTGCGCTCTAGAGCCTGCGAGCCACAACTACTGAAGCCCGCGCGCCTAGAGCCCATGCTCCACAACAAAGAGAAGCCATTGCAGTGAGAAGCCCGTGCGCCACAACTACTGAAGCCCTCATGCCACAACTACTGAGCCTGCGCTCTAGAGCCCGCGAGCCACAACTACTGAAGCCTGCGCACCTAGAGCCCATGCTCCGCAACAAAGAGAAGCCACTGCAGTGAGAAGCCCACGCACCACAATGAAGAGTAGCCCCCCTTGCCGCAACTAGAGAAAGCCCACGCGCAGCAACAAAGACCCAATGCAGCCAAAAAAATAAGTTAAAAAATTAAATCACACAAAAAAAGCATGAAATCAAAATCTGTTTTAGTTTCCTAGGGCTGCCATAACAAATTGACCATAAAATGAGTTGTTTAAAGCAACAGGAATTTATTCTCTCGCGATTCTGGTGGCTAGATGTTTGAAACCAGTGTCAGCAGGATTGTTTCTTTCTGGAGGCTCAGGGAGACTCTGTTCCATGCCTGTCTCCTAGCTTCTTGTGGTTGCTGGCCTTCCTTGGTGTCTCCTGGCTCATAGGCAAAGGCACATGACTCAAATCTCTGCCTCCATCTTCACATCACCTTCTCCACGTGTCTCTTTGAATCCTCTCCTCCTCTTGTAAGGATAGCAGTCATTTGATTTAGGGCTCACCCTAAATCCAGAATGATTTCATCTCAAGATCCTTAGCTAATTACATCTGCAAAGACCATATTTCCAAATAAGGTCACATTCTACAGTTTCAGGTGGACATACCTTTTTGTCAACCCACCACACTAGCATTCCTCACTCTTATTAGTTTCTGTGGGTTTGTTTAGAAATGAAACTCAAAACGTACTGTTAGTCATTAACCTCCTACTTATCTTGGCTAAGTAAAAGCCAAACAGACTTTAAAATGTAGGCATATAATCTGTAAGTTTGCTATTAATTGTATTTTTGGCCCATATTTTCATTCCATTCTGTCCTCCCCTGTGACTTCAGGGAAGCCAGGCCAGTCTGGGTGTGCAGAAGGAACGTTGTAGAGACAGCGCTTCTGTAGAAACCAAATTCTAACCCCATAAACAAAGGTACTTACAAATTGATGTATATTCATCTAGGAAAGCAGTTGTCACTTTTACAATTAGAATAGATAATCTTGGTTATATAAACTGTGCAAACATGCCCAAGTACATCAATATTAAAACTTCTTTGAAAGCATTAGCTGTTATTGTTCACTCAGTTTTGCTACTTTATGCTTTTGATGAATTTATCCTTCTGTAGCTTCAAGAAGAAAATAAATGGTCATTGTTGAGTATTATCTTTGATGAGCAGAATGAAAAATAGAGCTATTTTTACTTTTTATTTTTTTTAATATATATTTTTGGCTGCATCGGGTCTTAGTTGCAGCATGTGGGATCTTTCATTGCATCTTGTGGGCTTCTCTCTAGTTGTGGCATGCTGGCTCCAGAGCGCATGGGCTCTGTAGTTGCGGCATGCGGGCTCAGTAGTTGTGGGTGTGGGCTTAGTTGCCCCGCTTCATGTGGGATCTTAGTTCCCCAACCAGGGATTGAACCCGTGTCCCTTGCATTGCAAGGCGGATTCTTAACCACTGGACCACCAGGGAAGTCCCCCAATAGAGCTGTTTTTAGAGGGACATTGACAAAACTGTACATTTAGGGGAAGAATATCAGGGTAGTGACGACTGGAAAACATGCTGTATGAGGAATAAAGTATTTGAGCATGTTTGGCCTGAAAAGAAAAAAAATGGGGTAAAATTATAGATATTGTGAAAGAGTTGATGGACTGTGTGTGGAGGAGGCGTTAGGTTTATTTCAGAGAATTCTAGCAGGCAGAATCAGGATGGACTGGTGGAAACACTAGGTGTGTGTCATCTCTTAAAAGGAAAAGACTTTCTAACAGAGCAGTTCCAATCTAGAATAGACTGCCACCATATAAAGTTGTGAATTCTCTGTTAAGATGAAAATTAAGATTAAAATTAAGTGTTCTCCGTTAAGATGGAAATTATGCAGATGCCAGCATGGGCTAAGTCAGTCAACTGATAAGGACCCTTTTAGTAGCCTGTGAGTTGCTTGAAAAATTGGACAGAATATCCATTTAATTAAATTTGTTCCCATAGCATCTCACTTTCATGTAGAAATATTATGCTTATAAATTGTTTTCTACCCCAAAAACGTTTTTATGTAGAATGTTTTTCTTGTTCCATTGAAATTTGTAGATATTTCTGAATCAAGAGGAAAAAAGCAAACAAGGAAAGAATTTGATATCATTAAACAGAGGGAAAATCCTTAAGATTGAAATCTTAGAAAACAAAGCATTAGGCTGTCCTGTAACTCTTGTGCTCTGTCAAAGCTCACTAGGTACTTTTTATTTATTTATTATTTATTTTTGGCGGCATTGGGTCTTTGTTGCTGCATGGGCTTTCTCTAGTTGAGGCGAGGGTAGGCTACTCTTCGTTGCGGTGCACGGGCTTCTCATTGCAGTGGCTTCTCTTGTTGCAGAGCTCAGGCTCTAGGCGCATGGGCTTCAGTAGTTGTGGTACGTGGGCTCAGTAGTTGTGGCTCGTGGGCTCTAGAATGAAGGCTCAGTACTTGTGGCACACGGGCTCAGCCACTCCACGGCATTTGGGATCTTCCCGGACCACGGCTCGAACCCATGTCCCCTGCATTGGCAGGCGGATTCTTAACCACTGTGCCACTAGGGAAGCCCCCTATTAATCTTTTTATTTAGAGGATTCTGACATCTTTAACATTTTAAATTGGAGTAGACCATTGTTCTCACTCAGTCATAAAAAGTCAGTAGAAATACCCACTGTAGAGTGAAATCTAGAGCAGCTTAAAAAAATGATTTTCAGAAATTTTTGTAAAAAGCTTCTAACAGAAATATATTAATATCATATGTCAGCAGATGCTGATTTGAAAGAGGGAAAACAGGGAGCCTTTATTAATCTCTTTTTCTTTAAAATTTTTGATAATTTTGATATCCTTTTATTTATCCATGATTTAATATATCCCTTCTTTGTTCAGAATTATTGAATGTTTCATTCCTGGAATTCTGCTACATTTTAATTTATTTACTACCTTACTAGTAACAATAATATTTTCTATTTATTGATTGCTAATGATGTTTTCCAGGCACTATGATAGATGCCTTATTATAATACCTTTATTTACCTTATAGTATCTTACAGTGTCCCTCAAGACAGGTATTGTTGTCCTCATTTTACTAGTGAGGTGAATAAAATGTCTCAGAGGCTCAGAGGAGTTGTGTCTTGTCCCCGTTCACATATCTCATTTAAAGCCATATCTTTCTTAAAGTGCTCTTCTTTCAGCTTTGTGAGTTTGCCTTTGAGCAGACAGGAATGTTAGACTCTTTCTTGTTAGATACCTCACACATACTCCTGAATGCTTCTGAATGACAGAAGAACTAAGTCACATATGTTTCTTGAAGTCTGGTCCTAGACATTAATTTGCCTTGTGTTTTTAGTTATTAGTGTTGAAGTCTCCACCTCTATTACAAGTGACTGGCATCTTTAGAGAGATTTAAGCAGGAAAAGAAGCTGCTGTGCTCTTCTCTCCAGTTTGAGCTTTGATTGTCCGTTAAGAAAGAGGGATGAGGCATTGTTACTTGATTGAGATGACTCCTTCAGGGACCAGAATTTAGCAGAGCATTTACACCATTTGGATGGAAATGTTTCTAAACTATACTGTAATGTGAACCTGCTCTGTACCTGCCAAGTACTGAACATAGTTTAAATATTTCTGGTTATTCTGCTCCTCGTGTTGTTACAGTGATGATCTTAAAGTTGATTGAAGTGTAACCAAGACTGTCCTCCACCAAGTACTCACACGCTCTGAATTTTAAGGTCATGTTTCTGCATGCCATGTTTTTAGATATCTTTCTTTGCTGCTATACTAATTCCTCTCTTCCCACTACTACAAGCAAATTATTTTATCCTAAGCTGCTATGGGCTAGGAAATCAAAATAATTAGAGGTTCAAATAATATGAGTACCTTGAGTTTGAATGAGACTTGATAGGATCCCTTATGAGCAAATATACTGAGCTTTAGTGCACAATCTTTGTGTGTTTTAACTTCCACTGGATAGATAAAATTGTCAGGTAAGTGCCATTTTGTCTAACATCAAAGTGTTTTTGTGCTTTTTTTAAACAGAGAAGAAGATACGGAAAATGAAAATGAAAAGAAAATTTGGTACTACAGCACAAAGGTCCAGCTTGCAGAATTAATTGACTGTCTAGACAAAGATTACTGGGAAGCAGAACTCTGCAAAATCCTAGAAGAAATGCGTGAAGAAATCCACCGGCACATGGACATAACTGAAGACCTGACCAATAAAGCTCGGGGCAGTAATAAATCCTTTCTGGCGGCAGCTAATGGTGAGAGGGAAATTTTCTTATTTTACTTTTTGTTACATTTCCTGGTATGAAATCACTACAAAATATGAAAATATATTGAAAATTTCAAGTATGATTATTTTAATTCTCTATATTTCATTTTCTCAAGAGGACCTTGTTCATCCTAACATAAATTGGGGATCCTGTGCATTTGTGTTTTGTACCTTGCCTTGCTCATTACTGATGTTCCCCAAATTATATTTGTTTCTTTCTTTAATTCAAGAATTTTATTAATAAACCTTTTAGGGAGTCCTATTTTTAATTATGAGAAATGGTATTCCTTTAAAATTTACTCTTCGCTTTCTTTTTTTCTAATAAACTTTTAATTTTAGAATAATTTTAGAGTTACAGAAAAGTTGCTAAGATAACACAGAGGGTTTCACGTACCCTACGGCTTGCTTCCCCTATTGTAACATCCTTTTTTTTTTTTTTGGCGGTACATGGGCCTCTCACTGTTGTGGCCTCTCCCGTTGCGGAGCACAGGCTCCGGACGCGCAGGCCCAGCGGCCATGGCTCAGGGTCCCAGCCGCTCCGTGGCATGTGGGATCTTCCCAGACCGGGGCACAAACCCGTGTCCCCTGCATCGGCAGGCGGACTCTCAACCAATGCGCCACCAGGGAAGCCCGTGGGGGCCACTCTTCATCATGGTGCGTGGGCCTCTCACTATCGCGGCCTCTCTTGTTGCGGAGCACAGGCTCCAGACGCGCAGACTCAGTAGTTGTGGCTCACGGGCCTAGTTGCTCCGCGACATGTGGGATCCTCCCAGACCAGGGCTCAAACCTGTGTCCCCTGCATTAGCAGGCAGATTCTCAACCACTACGCCACCAGGGAAGCCCCAGATCATGACTTCTAAATCTCATTCTCCAGGGGTTCCCTGGTGGCACAGTGGTTGGGAGTCCAACCGATGCAGGGGACGCGGGTTCATGCCCCGGTCCGGGAAGATCCCACGTGCTGTAGAGCAGCTGGGCCCGTGAGCCATGGCCGCTGACCCTGTGCGTCCGGAGCCTATGCTCCGCAGCGGGAGAAGCCACAGCAGTGAGAGGCCCGCGTACTGCAAAAAAATAAAAAATAAAATAAATAAAATAAATAAAATAAAATCTCATTCTCCAATTAAAAAAAGAATCAAGACTCCTTGAGAATTCTAGGGCTGGGGCAAAGAAAATACAAGGTAAGTCTGGAACGTCTTGCAGTGCTGGAAAGTGAGGAAGCACAGAAGGAAGGAAGGTGGGAAGGAAGTGTGTTTAAAGGTTACAGGATTCATGTTTTTAAAGGATACAGGACTTACCTGGAAAAGCTCCCAATGGCCAAAAGCTGGACCGATTTGAGCAACAAAGTAAAAATGATAGTATTGGATCATAACCCAAAGAACATTATTAATATACAGGAGTCTATGCTGATATAACTTGTGGTCTGCACCCATGCCGTAGTATCACTCCACCCTAGTTGAAAGAAAATTAGAGCCATTAGGGATATAGTGACTTCCAGAAAGTTATGGGACTAGAGAGAGATATGTTTCCAAATGGGCCTCTGTTTTCTCATTTTACAGTGGAGGCCTGAAGATTTAGTAGCCTACCCCCAGGCTCACGTAGTTAATTCAGGTCAGATCTGTGCTAGGTCCTGGGTCTCTAGGTTTTTGTAACTGTACCACACTGCCCAGACTGTGGGTCTGTGTCAGCTTAACAGGTTTTCTCCTATGGCAGAGGATATCACAGTAATCTATATCAATCTCAATTTTTAAAGATAGACTAATTTTTCTTTCTTTTTTTAAAAAGAAATTAGAGCCTATATTATCATGTATTTTCTAGAAGTGAAGGTAACCAAATCGATTGAGTTCTCTAAACATCAAAATGTTACTGGTAATGTTGATCCTTATTTCATAGTTCTTAATGCTTTTAGCAAATTTATCTTTAATAACTTGTATTGAAACTCTTAAGTGGCATTTGTAGTACTTTTATACTTGGTATATATGGAAACATAATTTTATTTGTTTTATTATAGAAGAAATTTTGGAATCTATAAGAGCCAAAAAAGGAGACATTGATATTGTTAAAAGTCCAGAAGAAATAGAAAAGGAGAAGAATGAGACTGAGAATAATAACTCCAAAGATGCTGAGAAAAGCAGAGAGGAGTTTGAAGACCAGAGTCTTGAAAAAGACAGTGATGACAAAACACCAGATGATCCTGAGCAAGGAAAATCTGAGGGTAAAAACATTATTTGGTTAAAAAGAAATATTTCATCAGTGTTACTTACAAAAACTCCAGTTTTACTTGCAAAATGAAAATGAATCTTTTTTATTGCAAACAACTATTTAATTTTACATTTCTGAAGAGATTAGGATACCCTTCCTCCATATATAACATGTACAGTCATTGTAATGAGTTTTATATATTGGTGGATTTACTATAATGTTATACCCATATCTCTATTTATACTTCTTAATAAGGTGCCATTTCCCTATAAGATTTTTTGGTGAAAATCACTGTTTTTATACCAGAATATACACTTTTGTATGTGATATAATACGTTCCTTTTTATGTTAACTACTTAAACATTCTTAATATATCAAATATTCTTAAATACCCTTTGGATTACCTGCTGCAAAATTATCCCAGAATCTAATTGCTTCAAAATGGCCATCGAATAGAAGCCAGGTTTTTTGGTGATCATTCATTTTTAGTAGTTGACTGAATGTGGCCATTTGTCCTAAAGCAATTTTAAAGGATATCTTTAAAGTTTTGTTGTGCATTTTACTGTAGAGCCAACAGAAGTTGGGGATAAAGGTAACTCTGTGTCAGCAAATCTTGGCGACAACACAACAAATGCTTCTTCAGAAGAGACTAGTCCCTCTGAAGGGAGGAGTCCCGTGGGGTGTCTCTCAGAAACCCATGATAGCAGCAACATGGCAGAGAAGAAGGTGGCATCTGAGCTCCCCCAGGATGTGCCAGGTACAGAGGGCAGTGTATCAATGCCTCTGTAATGGGGGGGAAATCCTTCCCTTTAGTAGTAAAAGCTGAATGTCACCTAAAACTTTAAAGTATGTGTTCATTCATGCTGCTTGCTTACATAAGTGCCATCCCTGATTGCTAAGTTGTCACCTAACATTTGGAGTTTGACAGATGTTCTTGCATTTAGTGCTTGAAACTCATCATAATCTTCATGCTTTTTAAAGTTCATTTAGCTGTTTTTGTCTAATAGACTTATTTTTATATTTTATCACCAGACCATAGTGGCAGATATTTTGGTTTTAAGTACTCACATACTAATGGCTCAGTGTTGAATGATTTGACCATTCCAATTCTGTATGTACTAACAGATTAATTTTATGTTTGCATGTGGTCATGTAAGTTTTTTTTTAACAACATCTCAAACCATAATGTTACAATAGAAACCCATTGTCACAATATATTTTGACATGAAAATGTAAATTAACCAGTAATAAATTTTAAGCTTTTTAAAATTAAATTCAAAATAAGTTATATCACACCAAGAATGTTATTATGCCTTTCCTTTTGCCTTTTTTAAAAATGAAAAAAAATTTTTTTATTATAGGAGCTGTGTGTATATTTTTGAAAAACAAATTAGAAAATTTAGATGAGCAAAACAAGAAAAAAAATACTGGTAATCCTATCAGAAGTCAATAATTATAGTTAATACTGTATTGGAAATCCTTAAAGAGTTTTTCTGTGTATTATAAGAATGTCATGTAGTTCTTTCCTTTTTTTTTCCCGCCTCTCTTTATTTTAGCCATTCTGGTAGGAACGTAAGGATATCTTCTTGTGATTTGAACTTGTAGTTCCCTGGTGACTAAGGATGTTGAGCTCCTTTCGTGTGTGTGTGTGTGCGTGCGTGCGCGCACCTATGTGTGTGTGTGTGTGTGTGTGTGTGTGTGTGTGTGTATATATATATATATATGTATTAGACATTTAGATAACTTCTTTTGAGAATTGCCTGTCAGTTCTTTTGTTCGTTTTCTATCAAGTGGTCTCTTTTTTGTGTGTGTGGATGTTTCATTGGCTGGGCTAAGTCCAGTCCCTCTACTCCATCCTGACTGGAAGCAAAAGTTTCTCCATTGATATTTTTAAAAATGTTAACCCAATCTCATCATATTCCTGGAATAAATACAACTTGGTTGTGATATGTTCTTGCTCTTATGTATTGTTGCATTTCATTTTTTAATATTTTGTTTAGGATTTTTGCGTCAACTTTCATGAATGAGATTGACTTGCAATTTTCTTTCTGTGATAATGTCTATGTCAGGATTTGATGCCTAGATTATGCTGGCCTCATAAAATGAGTTGGTACAAGTTCCCACTTTTCCTTTTGTCTGCAAGAGTTTCTGTGGGTTGGTGTTATTTTATTCCTTAAACGTTTGCTAAAGTCTTCTGGTCCTGGAGTTTTCATTGTGGGAAAGTTATTAATTGTAGATTTCATTTCTTTGGTAGATAGTAGGCTATTCATATTTTCTGTTGTTTTCTTGTGTCAGTTTTAGTAAATTTTATTTTTCTAGGAATCTACCATTTCATTTAAATTTAAGATTTTATTTACATAATAACATCCTATTTTTTAAATGTCTATAGCATTTGTAGTGATCTCTTTTTTCAGTCGAGAAATTGGTTATCTGTTTTCTCTTAATCATTTCATAAGACTATTAACAATTTTTATGAGTCTTTAAAAAATAACTTTGGGCTTTGTTTATCCTTTCTATATTTTTTCTAGGTTTTTATCTTATTTTTATTTCATTCCTTTTATATTTTTTCATTTTTGTGAATTTTTCTTCCCTGTCTTTTTTTTTTCAAAACCACTCTATTGAGGTATAATTAATATACAAAAAGCTGTACATATTTAATATGTACAACTTGATGAGTTTGGAGATATATACCTGTGAAACCATCACCACAATCTATGACATAAACATATCCATCACCTCCAGAAGTTTCCCATACCCTCTTCTTTTTTTTTTTTTTTTTTTGCGGTACGCGGGCCTCTCACTGTTGTGGCCTCTCCCGTTGCGGAGCACAGGCTCCGGACACGCAGCCTCAGCGGCCATGGCTCACGGGCCCAGCCGCAGGGCATGTGGGATCTTCCCAGGCCGGGGCACGAACCCATGTCCCCTGCATCGGCAGGCGGACTCTCAACCACTGCGCCACCAGGGAAGCCCCCTCTTCTTTTTTTTTTTTTTGGTTGTGGACCATTTTTAAAGTCTTTATTGAATTTGTCACAGTATCGCTTCTGTTTTATGTTTTGGTTTTTTGGCCGTGAGGCATGTGGGATCTTAGCTCCCTGCCCAGGGATTGAACCTTCCTCCCCTGCACTGGAAGGCAAAGTCCTAACCACTGGACCGCCAGGGAAGTCCCTCTCATACACTTTTTTTTTTTTAACATCTTTATTGGAGTATAATTGCTTTACAATGGTGTGCTAGTTTCTTCTTTATAACAACGTGAATCAGTTATACATATACATATATCTCATACCCTCTTTATTATTTTTTTCTTCTAGCTTCTTAAGATGGATGCTTTGATTATTTTTTATTTTTTCTATGTCTATTGTCAAGGCTGTAAATTTCCCTCTATGTACTGCTGTAGCTGCATCTCACAAACTTTAATATGTTATTTTGTCTTTATCATTCAGTTTAAAATACTTTCTAAATTCTATTATGATGTGGTTTTTTTTAACCCATTGCTTTTTTAGAAATATATTGTTTAATACTCAAACATTTAGAGATTTTCTTTTTAATTAATTAATTTTTGGCTGCTTTGGGTCTTCATTGCTGTGCACAGGCTTTCTCTAGTTGTGGTGAGTGGGGGCTACTCTTCCTTGCGGCCAGTGGCTTCTCTTGTTGTGGAGCACAGGCTCTAGGCATGTGGGCCTCAGTAGTTGTAGCATGCTGCTCAGTAGTTGTGACTCTCAGGCTGTAGAGCTCAGGCTCAGTAGTTGTGGCACATGGGCTTAGTTGCTCTGCAGTGTGTGGGATCTTCCCGGACTAGGGCTCGAACCCATGTCCCGTGCATTGGCAGGTGGATTCTTAACCACTGCGCCACCAGGGAAGTCCTAGAGATTTCTAGTTATCTTTTTTATTGATTTCTAGTTTAACACACTGTAGTCAGAGAACATTCTGTACATGATTTATGTCCTTTAAGATTTGTTGAGGCTTGTTTTGTGGTCCAGCATTTGGTTAATGTTGATGAACTGTCTCATATACACTTGAAGAGGATGTCTATTTTTAGTTTTGGGGTGCAGTACAGAACAACTAGGTCAGGGTTTTAATTGTGTTGTTGAAATCTATATGTTTGCTATTTTTTTCCCCTCTATGGAAGATAATTTTTTTTTAACATCTTTATTGGAGTATAATTGCTTTATAATGGTGTGTTAGTTTCTGCTTTATAACATATGCAAGATACTTTTAAGTTATTTCTATTTACTGTGGGGTTGCCTTTTTATCTTTTAAATATTTTTAGTTTTTGCATTATATAGTTTGAGCCTGTGTTGGTAGGTGCACATAATTTTTATATTGTTGAATTAACTTTATCTTTGTGAAATGTCCTTTATCTTTAATAATACTACTAAACTACAGAAGCTTTCTTTTGATTAGCATTTGTATTTTATATCTTTTCTGGAATGGAAAGATACTTAAAAATAACCCGAGAATTTAAAATCTCTTTCAAAATACATCTACTTTAGAATTTCTTTAGAAATATATACACACATACGTATACATATGTATGGATATGCATATTTATTTATTTCAAGCTGTATTTTGTCAAGTCCTGTCAGAGAGCACTATCATTTTCTTATGATAGACGACATTATGCAAAAGAAAAATTATGTCTGTGGTCTGAAAATCTAAAGGAGTGAGAACATAAGAAAAATGGGCAGATTTCATGATTTCAAATTGGGTATGATTCAGAAAGATTTTATGTGGCTGAGATTGAAGTTTAAACTGAAAAGTTGGGCCATATTTTGGGAAATGTTTGTAGACATCACTTTAGAAAGTTAATCTCTGGGACTTCCCTGGTGGCGCAGTGGTTGAGCGTCCGCCTGCTGATGCAGGGGACGCGGGTTCGTGCCCTGGTCCGGTAGGATCCCACATGCCGCGGAGCGGCTGGGCCTGTGTGCCATGGCCGCTGGGCCTGCACGTCCGGAGCCTGTGCTCCGCAACGGGAGAGGCCACGGCAGTGGGAGCCCCGCGTATTGCAAAAAAAAAAAAAAAAGTTAATCTCTGAATATCTGTTCCTGAGATTTTCCACCATTGCATCTGTATTCCAGACATTTCACTTCAGTTCATGAAAATGGTTATGTTGCCAAAAATGACCCCTTATAGCAAGTGTACTGTTTATTATTCAGTATAACTTCTTTGTAGTTAACAAATAGCTCAATTTCAGAATTACGCTTTCGTTCTGGATTTTAGATTAGAAACTTTTGTACCAGGTTGCCAGTTTTTCAGTATATAAGGAGAGACAGGGACATGTGTCTTTCTAGCATCTTAACCTCAAATGTACTATTGAGAATTTGTATTCAAACATATAATGAAGACAGCATTTGTTTTATTAAAGTTATGCCTCTAGATTTAATGACTGGGACTAAGAAAATAGCAGCAGTAGATAAAACTGGCTTTATTTCCATAACTATTTATAATTGCTTTGAAAGTGTTTCCATGGACATATTGAAAGTCTAACATCTGTAAAGTTGAACTATAAGAACATATTAATTTAACCTGTTTCTTAACTTTTTGGAATAACGACATCTTAAAAGATAGTACTTTGCTTTAGGTTTGGATTTTATTGTAAGGAAATTAAGTGGAGGTAAGAGGCTGCTGATATTGGATGCTGAACTGATGTGCTTCCCGTTTACTTTTACCTCATTGAGTTGATTGATAATGGCTTTTAGAGGTTCTGCAGCTAAATATTACTTTTGTTTCTTATTCTTTTTTTTTTTTTTTTTTTTTTGCGGTATGAGGGCCTCTCACCGCTGGGGCCCCTCCCGTCGCGGAGCACAGGCTCCAGACGTGCAGGTCCAGCAGCCACGGCCCACAGGCCCAACCGCTCCATGGCACGTGGGATCCTCCCGGACCGGGGCACGAACCCACGTCCCCTGCACCGGCAGGCGGACTCCCAACCACTGCGCCACCAGGGAAGCCCTTCTTATTCTTTTAAATGTGTTTGGTTTTAGCTTCTAGTGTAGAATATTTGAACTGTGAGGACTATTGGTAGGTGATAGTTTCTTTGTGGTGTTTTAAAGCAAATGCTTGAGATTTCTTTAATCCTAATGAAGTAAGGATGTAAAGAGTTCTAGAGCAATTCCTCTCAACTGAAATGGACAAAAACTTAAGGCAAATTAACTTGGGACAAGTCAACAAAAAAGCTATGTATTATGAGTTATGATAGTCCTCAGCTTGTTAGCACCTTGAAAGTTTAAATGGACAGATTCTGAATTCAGTTTGCTTTCAGTGGGGTAATGTTTTTTTTTAAGATCAAAATACCTTGGGATGGGATTGATTGCCTATTCTTTTATGAAGTACCATTATCTTCCTAATAGCAGAGAGCACTTTCTATGAAGTATTTTAAGATACGATTAGGTGGAATCTCTTAAGTCCTATCCCAGAGTTACTGTCTTGGTTAGAACCACACTTGGGGTGTATTGTATGCTGAAATAGTTTTTTGTGGGCTAGTCTAGAACCCAATCACTTTTTATTATACTTCTGTGAGAAAATGCACTCTGAATTCTGAGCTCATAAATGAGGAGATGTCTATATACTGTTTCATTATTCGAGAAGATGATTTTTAGACAATTATAAATTAAGAATACAGCACATTTCAAAACTAGATCTACAGATGTGAAAGGAATGATTAGTGAGGAATTTGATGCTATTCATGTGAGACTTCTCTTCCAAATATATGCATTTTCCAACATGAGTTAGTTGATTATATTACTGTTTTGCAGCTGTCAGATTTTAAGTTTGCCATTTCTGTCTTTCATGTAAAATTTTCTTATTATGAACATGCACGAAAGTTAAGAGAATAGTATAGTGACCCCTCCCCCATATTTTAACACTTAGATTAGAAAATCATCAATATTTTGTCATACTAGTTTTACTCATGCTTTTTTTTTTTAACTGCTTTTTTGAGTGGGGAGGACTCAAATTTTTAAAAATCGCCCCCCTTTGACCCCATGTGTACACTATTAGATAAATCATAATCCTCAGTTAATTGCACTCATCATTGGTCATTACATAGTCCCCCTTAATTTATTCATTCACGTTTGAAATGATCTTTATTAATGAAATAAACACCTAGGAACCTGTCACCCAAAACAGAAGTCTAAGTCCTGCTTTGAAACTCACCTGTATCGAGCCATCTCCCCGTTCTCATCGCCTGCATCCTTCTACCCTACCTGAAGTGATTGTCACCCTGAATCCTGTGTTCACTAATATTTTCTTTCCTTTTTATAACAGAAATCCAGTAGAATTAAGACTATTGATACTAGAGATCAAAGTGATGTATAGCCCACATAACTGTTGCTTCATTGAGTTGATCTACATGGTTTGCTAAAAACTATGTATTTCTGTTTCTTTATTTTATTTTATTTTATGGTACGCGGGCCTCTCACTGCTGTGGTCTCTCCCATTGCGGAGCAACAGGCTCCGGATGCGCAGGGTCAGCGGCCATGGCCCACGGGCCCAGCCGCTTCGCGGCATGTGGGATCTTTCCAGACCGGGGCACGAACCCGTCCCTTGCATCAGCAGGCGGACTCTCAACCACTGCGCCACCAGGGAAGCCCTCGGTTGTTTTAAACTGTGTAGCAAGTGTGTTAAGTATGTCTTATTAAGTGTATGTGTTAAGTATAACTTCGGGGAACTTAATCTTTTCGCTTTATATTACTAATATAATGTTGTATGTTGCTGGAGTTCTTTCACATTAACTGTATTACAATACTCCTCTGTGTAACTATACCACAGTTTATCCCCTTTCCTGATGGTGTGAATTTGGGTTGTTTCCTTACTGCAGTATTCTAAAGCAAATCCCAGACCTCATGTTATATCATACATTTCTAAAGAATATGGACATTTTCTTATATAATTACAGTGCCATTATCATTTTAATAAAATTGACAGCAATTCCTTACTGTCATCTACTATCCAGTCAATTTAAATTTCCTCACTTAAAAAATTTTTTTTAAACATTGGCTGTGTTTTAAATAACTCCAAATAAGATCCCCACGTGACATGACATTTGGTTTTATATCTACTGAGTCTCTTAATCTAGAGCATTCTCCCCTTCCCTGACTTTTTAAAGAATCCTAGTATATCCTACTATGGAATATCCCACATCCAGGATTTTCTTTCCTTCTTAGTGTTTAATTTGTTCTAAAGGCTTGATTAAATTCATTTTCAACGACTTTTGGCAAGAATACTTCATAAGCTGTGTTCTGGGTATTTCACATCATATTGCATCAAAAGGCTCATTGTGATGTCTGTGTGTTTTACCTTTACAAATTCTAAGATTGATCAGTGAGTTCAAAATCAGCTGTCTATTTGGAAGTTATAGTATATGATTTCTAGTTCTGTAATTTTTTTCAGTATTTTTTTAGCTGGAATTCTTCTCTAAAGAATTTTCCCTCATTAACTAAGTCTATTTGAATACCTTGAAATATAATTAGAGCAGAAATAAATGCTTAATTATTTCTCTTAAAATCTGATTTTCAGAGTCAGGAGTTGGTGTCCAGTTACCTTCAGTGGTGATTTTTAAGTTATGAACTTTGGGGGGAGGGGCATGATTTTCTCATTTTAAGTATCTGTTTGAACTCATGGATCTTTATGTATGCAGTTTGTTTCAGTCAGTTGTAGTTATCATTAATTTGGTTACATTGATTTTCAGGAGGCCCTGTATGTTGGATTTTGAGTCCTTTTTGCTGTGTATGACCCCAGTAGTCTCTTTTTTGCTTTTTTGCTTTTTGGCAGAATAAGATGTATGCGGCTTATCTTATACATTTCTTACCCCAGACCTGGAATCAGAATTCCTGCAAGAAGCTCTGGTTCCTTTTTGTGGGAAATGATATTTAGAGACTGTCATCTGGGCCCAAGAATATTTACTGCTCTTGGGCTCTCACTGCCTCTAGGCTTTTTTTATTGGGTAGTGTTAGGAAATAGGTATTTTGGAAAAGAAAAAAACCAATTCATGTTGACATTTCAAATTCAGATTGAGGATTGCATACTTAGTTTCTTTTTTTACACTTGTATCTCTTTTCCTTTATACTGAATGCCTTAGTTCCTAACAACAGTAACTTAATTATATACTTGCTTTATCCTGTTATAGATGTCCATTAATAATATATATTATTTTTATAATTATTGTTAATATCCTGATGGGCATTAATAACAGTAACAAGAAATGATTTAAATAGCATAGTAATTTCATAATACCAATATTATTGCTCACAGTAAGACTACTGAACCGCATTTAAGATTTTTTTGCAGCTCTTTATCTTTATACCATATTTCCAGTAAGAATGTATGGTCAAAATTCTGTGTTCCAAAGTCACTTGAAATAATCTTTTTCTCTGTGTGGTTATGCCAACAACTTGATACACGACTAGGCTGTTTTCTTTCAGTTTTTAGGGGCTGCATTTCTAACTTGAATTTTTAAAAAATGTAAAACATTTACGTGATTCCAAAGTCAAACTTTGTAACTGTTATCTATTCAGAGAATTTCCACTTTCATCCCTTCGTTCTCTAGGTAACCATTTCCTTCCTTTCCCTTACAGGTAGCTATTTTTATTAAGTTTTGGTTATTCTTCTAGTGTTATTTTTTTTTTGTATAGAAAAGCAAAATATGTGCATAAATTCACATTTCTCTCCCTTTCTTACATGAAATTAGCATACTCTAAGTACTGTTCTGCATCTTTCTTTTTACATTTAATCTTGAGATCATTTCATATGTGGATATAATGATTTCCTCAGTCCTTGTTATGGTGCATGATATTTTATTGTATGTACCACCTTTTATTCAGCCAGTGCCGTATTGATGGGCATTTTGTTTTTTCCGGTCTTTTGCCATTATAAATAGTGCTACGGTGAATACCTCTGTAAATATCAGTAAGTAAGTAATTTAGTATTTTTGCCAGTGTATTTCAGGGTAGATTGCTAGGTTAAGAGTAAATGCATCTGTAATTTTTCTAGATATTGTCAGTTCCCTTTTATCCAGTTTGCACCATTTTACAGTCCTACAACAATGTGTGGCAGTACCTCTTAACCCACCGCCTCTCTACCTGAGTGTATCACGAGACTTGGATTTTTGGCCAGTCTGGTAGCTGAGAGGTAGTTTCTCTATACGATTTTACTTTGCATTTCTCTTACTTTGAATTAAGTGAGCATATTTCCATGTTTAAAGACCATTTTTCTTTTTCTTTTTCTTTTTCTTTTTTGTGGCTGAATCGCATGGCTTGTGAGATTTCAGTTCCCTGACTAGGGATTGAACCAGGGCCCTTGGCAGTGGAAGTGCGGAGTCTGAACCACTGGACCGCCAGGGAATTCCTGCCATTTTCATTTCTTTCGTCACTGTTCATATATTTTTCCCATTTTTCTATCAGGTTGTTGGTTTTGTACTCAAAAAAAAATTTAGGAGCTCATGATGCATTACAGATA
The DNA here is from genome assembly GCF_963924675.1 of Phocoena phocoena. NCBI lineage: Eukaryota > Metazoa > Chordata > Mammalia > Artiodactyla > Phocoenidae > Phocoena > Phocoena phocoena. Next base: position 13,689,807 of record NC_089237.1, read on the forward strand.
GCCTTTGTGATACACTGTCGACGACTTTTAATTTAGGGGATTGATTTAAAAGGTATCTTAATAGTGGCAAAATGAAATGCACAGGGAGGCTCTAGATTTCTGAACTGCCGAGGAAAGACCTAGACTTTCAGTTCATGGTAGTATTCATTTTGATATACTTTTAGGAACTATACTCCTAGTGATACTATTATATTGGTCTTAAAATTAACAGTCACTTAGGCATTACCTTCTAGTTAAATTTGGGGGTATAGAATTCAGGCAGAAAACCTTAGAGATAAATAATCCTGTTTAATTCTGTTTCGAATACTGTTTGAATACTTTATGAAAAGTAAGAATATAAACTTCAGATTTTGAGGCATTTTCTTCACAAAATCACTTCTGCAGTATCTGGCACATCATAAATTTTGTGAGATTGTTATATCACTTTATTATTCTGAAAGATTGTCTGCTTTGTACTATACACTAAGGTGATAAGAGCCTGAGTTAATACTGGGAGACTTAAAAAACAATTCATAGGATGTTGTTTGCAATTTTTTTCATACATTGCATTATTCATACATGAGCAGCTTTTTAAAATCTAGCTTTGTAATGCAACCCTAAAACAATTAAATGTCTTTTCTGACAATTAGTTGTTTTTGATGTGATTTCCAATTTAAAAATCAGATATTCTATTTTTCTAGAAGAACCTAACAAGACATGTGACAGCAGTAACACTAGTGCTACCACTACCTCCACCCAGCCTAATCTGGAAAACAGTAACAGCAGCAGTGAACTAAATTCTTCCCAGAGTGAATCTGCTAAGGCAGCTGATGATCCTGAAAATGGAGAAAGAGAATCTCATACACCTGTCTCTATTCAAGAAGAGATAGGTAAGAATACACTTCATACATTGAAAGGAGCTTTTTTATTTTTTTAATTTTTTAAATAAAAGTTTGATGGGGGTGGGAAGATTTGGATTTTGTTTTCCTTTTTTTTTTTTTTTTTTTTAAACACAAGTGACACTTGCACTCAGTGTTTTTGTTTTAAAAAAATAAAAAAGCACTTGGGAAAAAATACATCTTTTTCACACCCCCTCCCCAAAGGTAACCACCATTATTTGGTGTGTAACATTTTATATCTTTCTCCGTGCAGTTACATTAATGTATGTATGTTTACAAAAAGTTTTTTTTTTTTTTTTTTTAATATAAACGGGATCATTCTGCATGTGTTGTTCTGCATCTTGCTTTTTTCACTCAGTAATACATGTAGGGGTTCTTTTCATGTAATGAATTGAATTTATTCTTTTTTTAACTGCTGCATGGTACTCCACAGTACAGATGAACCATAATTCATTTTACTATTTCTTTATTAATGGACATTTAGGCTAACAGTTTTTTCATTATTACAACTAGTGGTGCTTTTTAACATCCTCACCATGTATCTCCGTGTACTTGTATTTCTGGCAGTATAGATACAGTAAATGGAATTGCTGGATCATATGGTAGGTACATTTAAAAAATAGTGATGGCTACTGCTTAATTGTACGTTAAAAGGAATTTATACTAATCATTTACATGTATGTGTATTTCTTCATATTCTCGCTAAATTTGACATCATCTATCTGTTACATTTTTGCCAATGGTGAAAAGTATTTCATTTTAAAATTTGCATATCCCTGCTTACTGATGTGATTGACTTTCTTTTCATGTGTTTGCTGAACTTTCTGTGAATTGCTTATTCATATTTTTTGCTGATTTGTTCCTACTGAATTTTGATATTTTTCCCAAATGAGTTTTAGGAATGCTTTATGTATTGTGGGTATTAATTTTTGATTTTACCTATATATTTATATAGTCATTGCTTGTTTCTAACCCTTTCTGTTGTTTCATAAAGAAATTTTTACATTTTTTATGCCGTTAAATTTATCAGTCTTTTTCTTTAGGATTTCTCTGGATTTTGTGTCTTACTAAGGAAGACCATCCCTATCCCAAGAACATACATATATTTTACAGTAATTTCACATAATACTTCTATAACTTTGTTTTTAATCCTTCTGGTGTATAATTTTGTGTATGATATGAGATGGAGATCTGTCTTAATTAGAACCTTTTCAATTGCAAGTGACCAAACCAGCTTAAACTAGCTTAAGCGAAAAGGGAATTTAATTAGCTCATATAATTGGGAAGTCCAAGCCATCACCAGGCATAACTGGACCTCCAGGTATCAAAACTCTTTCCATTTTCCTCTTTCTGTCTCACCTTTTGGATCTGCATATGTTTGTGTGTTAACCTCATTCTCTCCTAATACAGACAGGCTTTCCCCAAGTGGCAGGGAAGATGGCATCAGCGGTTTGTATTCATATCTTTCCAAGGTCTGTGACCCAAAGGCAAGGCCCCTACTCCTGCTCCAAATCAAAAGTCCTTGAGGAAGGAATTTGAGTGGCCTATCTTGGACATATTGTTCCTACTCCTGTGGCCAGGGCAGGCAAGGTATTATGATTGATGGCTCCAGCAAAAGTATATAATTGGAGTGGGGTAGGAATGGTTTTCCAAAGAAGGAGAGATGCTGTGAAGATAGGAAACAGCAAATATCCACAGTTCCACCCTAGCTCAGTACAAACGTGTGTATTCAAATTAAAAAAAGCCTCTGCCTAACATAATGGAAAGATCTCACCCACAACTGAAAATTTTTTAAAAAACGTCTCTCCCAAAATGAACATCTGGTAATTTTAACTGTATCTAGGATTTCTGTGTATTGTGTGTATTATTTTGATTATGTGTGGTTGTGGCTTATCTTACAATCCATGAGCCAAATTATGAACTTAGCTACCTGTAACACTCATTAACCTGATGGTGGACGGTGTTCTCTGATAAACCTGGCTGCGCTTTTCTGGGAGGTTTTCTGGGAGAATGGATATGGATGAGAAGTGAGAAGCATACGGGAAGGTCCCCCTTCTGGAGGCCATTCTTCTTTAACAGGCTAGATCCAGCTGACTTCTGTCAGGGATGGCCTGCTGGAAATTGCTGTAGGTTTGAATAATTATACATCCCAGTGTGACAGGTTTGGGGTTTTTTCTGGCAGTAACACCCCCTTATAGATTGCCTGAATACCCAGCTAGTATCTAATGCCCAGAAACTTGGCTCAGAGTCTCTGAGGGTAAACCCCCTCTACTTGCCCAGTTTGTCTGCCCCAGCCCCCAGGTGAGCGAAGTCTGTCTAGGCTCCTGCCTCTTGACTCATTAAGCAGTGAGTTAGGGAGGCTAGGGCCAGGCAGCTCTGTACTCAGCCTCCAGGCTGCATCACAGTGATCCACTCCTTTAAACAGGAATGTGGCCTTTGGGCAGGGTGTGCTAGACAATGACCTCCACTCTTAGCCTTGTTCCCTCTCTCTGCTCCTTCAAGTCGTACCCCCAGGGATGAATTTTCTGCCTCCTTTCCCTTATTTGCACTAAACTTAGCAAGTGGCAAAGGATTGACTCTCACCTGTTGGATTGTTGGCTCTAAATTGAGGCGCTTAATTTAAAAAGTGCTGTGCCATTCCCTTTCTGCTTTTAGGAAGTCTGGCCTTGACTAAATGATGTCTAAAAAGTCTTTATTGTAGAACTTCAAAGACAGTCCCAAGAAGTAGCCACTGTAGGGAATTCTCTGGCAGTTCAGTGGTTGGGACTCCACACTCTCACTGCTGAGGGCCCGGGTTCAGTTGCTGGTTGGGAAGTTAAAATCCCTCAAGCCGTGTGATGTGGCCAAAAAAAAAAAGTTGCTGCTATAGTTCATCATGTTGGCACAGAACTCTAGCATGGGTAGAATCACGGTCTGAGAGCCGAGAGAAAATCGTGGATAGTCTAACTAACCAACTGCTTTGCTACCACACATTGAAGGTTACTAGCTTTCCAGCCTGAGATGGCAAGATACCCAGTACCCCTACCCCATCTTGATTTAGTCAGTGCCATATTTTCTGCTTGGTTTTTCATTTGCCAGTGCCACACTGTCTTAGTTTTTAAAAGCTTTAAATTAAGAAAGAAACATGAGATCTTGTTCAACTGTCTGGCCAGTGGAAATTGGATAGTGATGCAGTCATTTTAGAACGTATAGAAATTTTCAGCTGAAGTGAGATTTTTGGAAAAGCAGAAATTGCTCCTTGGCAGTTACATCTGTCACTTTAAAAAATTAAGATATTATGAAAATGTGAGAGGCCTTTATTGTATCTAAAAAAGCTAATGTAGTTGATTTTCACATGTACAGTTATCTACATACACAGATAATTGTCTAGATTCTTTAGGAAAGAATTCACTTGACATTTATGTTTATACGCTTTAAATTATTAGGTATTTAAACAGAATTTCAGTGGAAATCTTTCTAAAATTAATTATATCCTTTACTTTTAATATAGAAATCCATGTTGAATATATAAGGCAATATTTTATTAGTGTGCATTTTGAGTTATGTTTGTTACTTGTAAATCTGTAGCAGCCCTTCCTCTTTTCTAGTAGCTAAGCTTTAAAACAGATAACCTGGCATGTTTGAATTTTCTGTAAAATAATAAATGACTCACAGTAAAGTTCCGACATACTTTCTTTGGAGTAAAACTTTAAGAATTAATGCATTTGCTTTGGCTGTTCAAGGACTTTTTATTTTCTGGATCTTAGTTGTCTACCAGATAGAAGTTTTGGATAAGTAAGGTGTTATTACTATATGTAATTTACCTACTGTTAGCAATTACTTTTGGCTTTTTATTTGATAACAGGTGATTTCAAATCAGAGAAGTCTAATGGGGAAATAAGTGAGTCTCCTGGAGGTGGAAGAGGAGCGTCTGGTTCAACTCGGATTATCACCAGGTTACGGAATCCAGACAGCAAACTGAGTCAGCTGAAGAGCCAACAGGTGGCAGCCGCAGCCCACGAAGCAAATAAATTATTTAAGGAGGGGAAAGAGGTGTGTTTTTCCTGTTTAAAACAAAAATCTCTGGAATGTAAAATAATTTTTAAAATATGGGCAGGAAGTTTGTAGAGGTACTTTTGAACTGTATTTTCCTCAATTCCGAGAGTGTAACGAGATTAAAAGTGTTAGGTTTGTATTATGATAAGTATAGCTGTACACCCAAATTTCAATCCATGCATAGAAACGCTGTAAGTGGGTAGTATTCTTTCTTACTATATGGTTAGTTTTATTGTATATAATTCTAAAGAGATAGAGGCTGCTTCTTCACATGTGGGAACAGGTAGGTTATTTGTGGGCTTTATTAAAGATTTAATACTCAATTCTGGCTGTAGTCATTTTAGATGAACCTGCAGCTAAAAGATAAGACTTACCCCTTGATAGCAGAGCACAGTGTATAGAACAGCACAGCATCTCAACTCTGACTGTGAACAAAAAGATTGAAGCTAGGACTCAGTATTTCTGTCTCCCAGCAAGCCATGATGATAGAATAAGGGCCACAGCTGTGTCTTTCAGATTTGAGAATTATTTGCAGGGTAGATATGCAAGATTATGCAGTGTTTTGTTTTGTTTTGTTTTTTAATGCAGTGTTTTTTGTTTTTTTTTTTTTTTTTTTTTTTTTGCGGTACGCGGGCCTCTCACTGTTGTGGCCTCTCCCGTTGCAAAGCACAGGCTCCGGACACGCAGGCTCAGTGGCCATGGCTCACGGGCCCAGCCGCTCTGCGGCATGTGGGATCTTCCCGGACCGGGGCACGAACCCGTGTCTCCTGCATCGGCAGGCGGACTCTCAACCACTGCGCCACCAGGGGAGCCCCTAATGCAGTGTTTTTAACATCAAAGAAATGACTTTAAGGCAGTGGCTTTCAGGCTTTTTTTTTACTCTGACCCTCACTAAGACATTTTTCATAGTAACCCAGTACATTCAAAAGTTTCCTGAAGTAGGGCTTCCCTGGTGGCACAGTGGTTGAGAGTCTGCCTGCCGATGCAGGGGACGCGGGTTCGTGCCCCGGTCCGGGAAGATCCCACATGCCGCGGAGCAGCTGGGCCTATGAGCCATGGCAGCTGAGCCTGCACATCCGGAGCCTATGCTCCGCAACGGGAGAGGCCACAACAGTGAGAGGCCTGCGTACTGCAAAAAAAAAAAAAAAAAAAAAAAAAGTTTCCTGAAGTAGTATTTTACCATGTGGGAAGCATTCTGGTATTTTCTTTTCTAGTCTATTGTGTTATATTTCATTTTTTTTTAAAGCTGAATAAGCCCCACTATTGATTTCACAGTCCACTAAAGGATTGGAATCAACTATTTGAAACACTATTTTAACGTATCCATGGGCTCTTATCTAAAGCTGGAATGATAAAAAGAGCAGAAGAAAAGGTATTTTTAGGAATATATGTTTGCGGGAATAGTACATGTAATGCCCTCATGCCCTCTTTTGTCTCTAAACCCTGTATATTGTAAGCTTGAGAAAATGATTGGTGAATGATTTATATATCACACATTTAGTTTCATGTGTATATTTGAGATACATGAAATTACTTAATAATGTCCAACATATAATAGGCACTTTAATAGAGCTTAGCTTTCTTTCTTTTTGCAGGCATATCTTGGTTGTTTAATTATAAACAATTAGCTTTAGCTTTTAACTCAACTTTTAAACTTTAGAAGTTTAGGGACTTCCCTGGCCGTCCAGTGGTTAAGACTTCGCCTTCCAATGCAGGGGGTGCGGGTTCGATCCCTGATCGGAGAGCTAAGATCCCACATGCCTCTTGGCCAAAAAACCAAAGCAGAGAAAAACAGAAGCAGTATTGTAACAAATTCAATAAAAGACTTTAAAAAATGGTCCACATCAAAAAAACCTTTAAACTTCAAAAGTTCAGTCATAAGATGTATCTTAACTTACTTTGAATGATAAATTACAAATTATTGAAAGACAATTGATCAAATTTACATATTTGACATAAATAATGGAATCTTCTTATTTTCTTGGTCAGGTACTGGTAGTTAATTCTCAAGGAGAAATTTCACGGTTGAGCACCAAAAAGGAAGTGGTCATGAAGGGAAATATCAACAATTATTTTAAGTTGGGTCAAGAGGGAAAGTATCGCGTCTACCACAATCAGTACTCCACCAATTCATTTGCTCTGAATAAGCACCAGCACAGAGAAGACCACGATAAGAGAAGGCATCTTGCACATAAATTCTGTCTGACTCCAGCTGGAGAGTTCAAATGGAATGGTTCTGTCCATGGATCCAAAGTTCTTACCATATCTACTCTGAGACTGACTATCACCCAGTTGGAAAACAATATCCCTTCCTCCTTTCTTCATCCCAACTGGGCTTCACACAGGTAAAGGAAACTAAGGTTTATTTATTGCTGTAAATATAGTAAATATTTACAAAATGATTATTGCAGTTGCATACTTTAAACTGTCATTATTAATGAATTGAATGAAGTCATTTTAGTCAGCAGAACACTGAGGATGTTAGGAATATGAGTAACTTTACTTCTAAAGTTACCGATCCAACACTAACATTGGGAAGATTTCTGGAAAGCAGAGTCTTTATTCCCGGAACCAAGTGGAGTCCAGACAGAGTTCCAGAACATCATAGAAGGTTTAAAGATTTGGAGGACAAATTGACCTCTGAGATTCCTCCAGTGTTTAAAACCTATGATTCTGTGAGGTAGAAACTTCCAGTAGCAGTGTATTTTATACCTGCTTAGCCTAGAAGCATATTCCCTGTAAGATGAAGTCTTCATAAATTACAGCTCTTGTGCTTTTAATTTAAGATCAACAAGATGAAATTTTGTTTTTTCCTTTTTTTTTTCCCTTCTGAAATTTAGGGCAAATTGGATCAAGGCCGTTCAGATGTGTAGCAAACCCAGAGAATTTGCGTTGGCTTTAGCTATTTTGGAGTGTGCAGTTAAACCAGTTGTGATGCTCCCAATCTGGCGGGAATCTTTAGGACATACCAGGTAAGTGAATTCTGAGCCTTGTGAATGGTGTGTTAGTCTCCCTTTTAGAATATTAGTCTATTAATAATGAAAGTTAATGTGTTGAAAAGGCCATAATAAAGACTTAACTCTTCTTGACCTCATTTTCCTCCTATAAGATGGAGGAAAACATGTAAGATGTAAACCTGAATAAACATTAGTTCTTATTTAGGATATAGGATTATAATGAAGATGAGAAGAGATCAGGTATATGAAAATTAAAAATATGTTCTAAAGTGAAAAATGTTTTTATTGAATAGAAGGAGTGCTTATATTTTTAAAACATTTATTCTGGAGTGTGCTAGACATCTTGATTTATTTAGAGTCGAGTATCTGGCCAAAGATCATGTAGCTCCTAAGTAGACCCAGAGTTGTGTGACTTTAGCAGACGGTTAACAAAAAAGATAAATTTTGTGACTTGAATCTACTTTTTAGCCCTAATGGATTTATTTTTTAACTTTAATTTTTAAAAAGTTCTTATTATAAACCTAATATAAGCTTATGGTAAAAAATGTAAATTATTATTCAATGTAAAAAGTAAGGCTCCTTCTACCTTCCCTGCCCCTCTACAGGGCCCACTCCAAAGGTATAACGCTGTATTTTTTTTAAATTTAAATATATTTTGTGTTGCTTTCTACACCTGTGTTTTATCTTTTTTTAAAAAATAAATTTATTTATTTATTTATTTATTTACTGGCTGCGTTGGGTCTTTGTTGCTGCATGCAGGCTTTCTTTAGTTGCAGCGAGTGGGGGCTACTCTTTGTTACGATGCGTGGGCTTTTCATTGTGGTGGCTTCTCTTGTTGCGGAGCCCGGGCTCTAGGTGTTCGGGCTCCAGTAGCTGTGGCACGCGGGCTCAGTAGTTGTGGCTCGCGGGCTCTAGAGCTCAGACTCAGTAGTTGTGGCACATGGGCTTAGTTGCTCTGTGGCACGTGGGATCTTCGTAGACCAGGACTGAAACCCGTGTCCCCTGCATTGGCAGATGGATTCTTAACCACTGCACCACCAGGGAAGCCCCTGTGTTTTATCTTATAATGGAAAATTTTAAGAAAAATAAATATGCCTACTAAATATTTTTCATCTGCTAAGGGTTGCTTTCAGTTTTCTGTAGTGTTCCCCCCCCCATAAATCTTATGATACTCTTTCCTCTCTCCCTCTCCTATTTTGATTGTAATTGCTGCTACTGGTAGAAGCTTCCACAAATGGAATGGACTTAATTCTTTCTAGGATTAAAAAAAAAAAACACAACAGGGTTAAGTTAAGGTGCTACGAACAGTGCAGCCCAGGAGAGGAGAGCTAAATGGGTGGTATGCCTGTATTTTTCTCACTGCTGCCTTTTCTCAAGGCAGAGAGAGCAAGGGGAAAGTCAGAGGCAATTGTGAGGCCTATATTTCTGTTTTTCCTTCTTGCATTTACTTCCAGGCTTTCCCCAAACTCTTCTGTCCCAACAGTCTCCTATTCAGTGCTCATCCTGAAACTTGTGTTGGTGGTCCCTGGTGGCAGAGACCAATATTTTGAGAACTAAAGCTAAGCTAAATGTTGCTAAAGAAAACTTCAGTACTCAAATGTAACTTAAAATGACTAAGTCAGGGCTTCCCTGGTGGCTCAGTTGTTGAGAGTCCGCCTGCCGATGCAGGGGACACGGGTTCGTGCCCCGGTCCGGGAAGATCCCACATGCCGTGGAGCGGCTGGGCCCGTGAGCCATGGCCGCTGAGCCTGCGCGTCCGGAGCCTGTGCTCCGCAACGGGAGAGACCACAACAGTGAGAGGCCTGCGTACCGAAAACAAAAAAAAAGACTAAGTCAAAGCTTATATAAATTCGTTTCTAAATATTAAACATTCTAATGAAAATGCAGTTCATTTTTTTTTTTTTAGTTAGGGTTTTTTCCCCTCCTGGCATGTCATTATGACTAGTCTTTTATCCTGTTTTATTTTATTTTTAAAATTTTTTTTGGTGCACTGTGTGGCATGTGGGATCTTCTTTCCCTGACCAGGGATTGAACCCGGGCCCTCGGCAGTGAGACCGTGGAGTCCTAAACTTTGGACAGCCAGGGAATTCCCATGACTAGTCTTTTAAATCTGTAACTAGAGTTATAAAATTGTATCATGAATTGTATTAGTATGACACATCTGGTAATATATACGAAAGAACTTTTTTTTTTTTGATGAGGTGATATAAGATAGCATACTCTGAATTTTTAAAAGATTAGAGACCATGATTCATGAAAATTAGAAATTAATAATAGGACTTACACTTTGGCAGTAGTATGGTCACAAATGTTTAGGTGACAGACTTCTAGGACTTGATCCTAAGGCAGTATCTAGAAATTCAACCAAATATTTTATTATAAAATGTTTGTTTATTATGATATTCAATAGTAAAGGTTTGGAGGCAGGATCTTTTTTGAAAAAGTTTATGAAGTCTTGGTTGAAAAACATTAAAGAACACCTAAATAAATGAAAATATATTTCCTGTTCACATATAGGAAGACTCAGTGTCTTGACAATGTCAATTTTTCTCACCTTAATATACAGATTAAGTTCAAACACATTAATAATTATAGTTGGGCTTTCTGTAGAATTTCACAAGATGGTTAAAAAGTTTTTATGGAAAGGGGCAACAATAGAAAAGGTAAATTTGAGGGACGAGGTGGAAGGACTTGCCCTCCCATGTAACAAAACTTACTTGGTAGCTATAATACTGTGGTATAAACAAATAGACCAGTGGTACAGAATAAACAGTCCAGAAAGAGACCAACCCATATATGGAAATACAGTATGTGATGGAAGTAGCATTGGAAAGGATGAACTGTCTAATAGAAGATGAGGAGGAAATTAGTTGTCTGTACAGTGGTAAATTGAACTTCATTCTTTATATTATACACAGTAGTCAGTTCCAGGTAGAATAAATTCTAAATGTGAAAAGCAGACGTTAAAACTCTAAGAAGAGAATGTAAGAGATTATCTTTGTGACTCTGGAGCAAAAAATGTTCTCTTCTTCCTCCCTCCCTCTCTCCTTCTCCATTTCCTTCCCTGTTTCCTCCCTTCTTTGCCTCTCTTTGCTTTCACTCGTTCCTTCTTCCTGCCTTTCTTCCTGCCATACTTCCTTCCTTTTCTCTTCTGATTGTTTTATTTCCTTCTTGATTCATTCAGTATCTCCCCTAACATAGCTAAGGCAGGCTTTATTTATTTCATTTGTAAGAGTGCTGTCTGTCAGATCTGAATGAGTGTGCATGTGTATGCCTGTGTGTGTGCACGTACTAAAAGTGACTTTCCTTCTTCACATTTATTATGTGATATGTACATAAGATTGTGTGAAATACATAAGCTATAATGGGTAATAATAAAATGAACACCTGTGAATTCACCACCCAATTTAAAAATAAGAACATTATTATTGCATTTACTTTGCATTCATATTACCTTGCCTTTCCTGAGAGATAACCATCATTTTTACATTTGTGTTTTATTACACCCTTCCTTTTACTGTGTAGTTTTATCACATATGTATATAGCAGTAAACAATGGTTTTCTGTGGTTTGAGTTTTATAGTAATGTGTCATCCTAAAAGACTGAGTCCTAGACTGGTTGAAGGTGTTTTTATTGTTTTATTATACTATAATCAAAAAAGCGTTAGTATACACAGTATATTCAAGAACTTCTACAGTTCAGTAAGAAAAAAAATCAAACTATTTAGTAGAAAAAAAGGCCAGAGGTACAAACATAACTTAGGGAAAAGGAGACACAAATAGCCAAGAAACGTGAAAAGATGCTTAACCTCCCTAGTAAGTTGGGGAAAAAGCACATTAAAACTAGGGATTGGGCCAACATCGTTTTCAATGATGAAAAACTGAAACCATTTCTGCTAAGATCAGGAACAAGATAAGGTTGCCCACTCTCACCACTATTATTCAACATAGTTTTGGAAGCTTTAGCCACAGCAATCAGAGAAGAAAAAGAATTAAAAGTAATCCAAATTGGAAAAGAAGAAGTAAAACTGTCACTGTTTGCAGATGACATGATACTATACATAGAGAATCCTGAAGATATTACCAGAAAACTACTAGAGCTAATCAATGAATTGGGTAAAGTAGCAGGATACAAAATTAATGCACAGAAATCTCTTGCGTTCCTATACACTAATGATGAAAAATCTGAAAGAGAAATTAAGGAAACACTCCCATTTACCATTGCAACAAGAAGAATAAAACACCTAGGAATAAACCTACCTAAGGAGACAAAAGACCTGTATGCAAAAAACTATAAGACACTGATGAAAGAAATTAAAGATGATACAAACAGATGGAGAGATATACCATGTTCTTGGATTGGAAGAATCAACAGTGTGAAAATGACTATACTACCCAAAGCAATCTACAGATTCAGTGCAATCTCTATCAAACTGCCAATGGCATTTTTCACAGAACTAGAACAAAAAAAATTTCACAGTTTGTATGGAAACACAAAAGACCCCGAATAGTGAAAGCAGTCTTGAGAAAGAAAAACGGAGCTGGAGGAGTCAGGCTCCCTGTCTTCAGACTATACTACAAAGCTACAGTAATCAAGACGGTATGGTACTGGCACAAAAACAGAAATATAGATCAATGGAACAGGATAGAAAGCCCAGAGATAAACCCACGCACATATGGTCACCTTACCTTTGATAAAGGAGACAATAATGTACAGTGGAGAAAAGAAAACCTCTTCAATAAGTGGTGCTGGGAAAGCTGGACAGCTACATGTAAAAGAATGAAATTAGAACACTCCCTAACACCATACACAAAAATAAAATGGATTAAAGGCCTAAATGTAAGGCCAGACACTATAAAACTCTTAGAGGAAAACATGGGCAAAACACTCTATGACATAAATCACAGCAAGATCCTTTTTGACCCACCTCCTAGAGAAATGGAAGTAAAAACAAAAGTAAGCAAATGGGACCTAATGAAACTTAAAAGCTTTGGCACAGCAAAGGAAACCATAAACAAGATGAAAAGACAACCCTCAGAATGGGAGAAAATAGTTGCAAATGAAGCAACTGACAAAGGATTAATCTCCAAAATATACAAGCAGCTCATGCAGCTCAATATCAAAAAATTAAACAACCCAATCCAAAAATGGGCAGAAGACCTAAATAGACATTTCTCCAAAGAAGATATACAGATGGCCAACAAACACATGAAAGGATGCTCAACATCACTAATCATTAGAGAAATGCAAACCAAAATGACAATGAGGTATCACCTCACACCAGTCAGAATGGCCATCATCAAAAAATCTAGAAACAATAAATGCTGGAGAGGGTGTGGAGAAAAGGGAACACTCTTGCACTGCTGGTGGGAATGTGAATTGGTACAGCCACTATGGAGAACAGTATGGAGGTTCCTTAAAAAACTACAAATAGAACTACCATGTGACCCAGCAATCCCACTACTGGGCATATACCCTGAGAAAACCATAATTCAAAAAGAGTCATGTACCAAAATGTTCATTGCAGCTCTATTTACAATAGCCTGGAGCTGGAAACAACCTAAGTGTCCATCATTGGATGAATGGATAAAGAAGATGTGGCACATATCTACAATGGAATATTACTTAGCCATAAAAAGAAACGAAATTGAGCTATTTGTAATGAGGTGGATAGACCTAGAGTCTGTCATACAGAGTGAAGTAAGTCAGAAAGAGAAAGACAAATACCGTATGCTAACACATATATATGGAATTTAAGAAAAAAAAATGTCATGAAGAACCTAGGGGTAAGACAGGAATAAAGACACAGACCTACTAGAGAATGGACTTGAGGATATGGGGAGGTGGAAGGGTAAGCTGTGACAAAGCGAGAGAGAGGCATGGACATATATACACTACCAAACGTAAAATAGATAGCTAGTGGGAAGCCGCCACATAGCACAGGGAGATCAGCTCAGTGCTTTGTGCCCGCCTGGAGGGGTGGGATAGGGAGGTTGGGAGAGAGGGAGACGCAAGAGGGAAGAGATGTGGGAATATATGTATATGTATAACTGATTCACTTTGTTATAAAGCAGAAACTAACACACCATTGGAAAGCAATTATACTCCAATAAAGATGTAAAAAGAAAAATCTACAACCAGTAAATGCTGGAGAGCGTGTGGAGAAAAGGGAACCCTTTTGCACTGTTGGTGGGAATGTAAATTGATACAGCCACTGTGGAGAACAGTATGGAGGTTCCTTAAAAAACTAAAAGTAGGGGCTTCCCTGGAGGCACAGTGGTTGAGAGTCCGCCTGCCGATGCATGGGACATGGGTTCTTGCCCCGGTCTGGGAAGATCCCACATGCCGCGGAGTGGCTAGGCCTGTGAGCCATGGCCGCTGAACCTGTGCGCCCAGAGCCTGTGCTCCGCAACGGGAGAGGCCACAGCAGTGAGAGGCCCGTGTACGGCAAAAAACAAACAAACAAATGTACAGCAGAGTGAAACAATTCTTCGCCTGAAAATATATGTAGTGTGATTGTATTTATGTAAAGGTTAAAAGAATGTATGCTAATATAATGCTGTATTGTTTAGGGATGTAGACATTTGTGGTAAAAGTTTAAAGAAGTGTAAGGCCTATATGCTTGACACTTAAGAAGTATGCTTCTAAATAAATAACAAATGGTCAAAAAATCATAATGGAAACTAGAAAACATCATGAATTGAATGAGAATGCAACATAAATTGAAATTTATGGGAAACAGCTAAAGAGTACCTAGGGGAAATGGGTAGCCTTCAGTGCTTACACTGAACAAGAAAAACTGCAAATTAACTAGCTAGGCATGCGTCTCAATGAGTCAAACCAAAGATGGGAAATATGTCAATATTTGATGAAATAGAAAACAGATGTGTACCTTAGATACTATTATATTTACAAACCTCTGATGAGATTATCAGGAACGGGGCGGCGGGGGGGGGGATAAAGAACAAATAACCAATATCAAGAATGAAAAAGGGGTCGTAACAAACAATATTTCTGAATCTCTCTCACTGATACTTTGGATTTCCAACCTTCACAGAGTCCACTAACATAGCATTCACGCTTCCTACATCCATAGAGAAAGTGCCCCACTGGACTCCTCCTTTTGGGTGGGGGAAGGGTTAGGGAGGAAGAGTCCCACTGATCTGAATCATTGGGTAGTAGGGCAGAGGCCACACTCTTGGGCAAGAAAAGGATTTCTGGTTCAGTTTGAAGGATATCACTGTACCTATCAGTAAGGAGATGGGCAGGACCAGATGATTTCATAAGGAAGTTCTTCAAATTTTAGGAATCGGGTAATTCTGTTTAAACTGTTCCATAAAATAGAAAAAGAAGGAAATCCAGTTCAGTATTATTTCTGTTAGTACAAAACTGTTCTAAAACTTGTTAAATAGATAAATAGAAAATCATGGCCCTGTCTCATTTATTAATATTTACCATTGATTAATAGCAAATAGAAGTGTATGCACGAAATCTTAGAGCATTAGCAAATATAGTCAAGAGTAAATTAAAAGAATAATAAATCATGACTAATTTGACTTCCTCTAGGTATGGAAGATTTGTCTGTTCTTAGGAGATTATTAATACCTTGCTATTTTAAGAAGTCAAAGAAAGAAAACTTTGATTTTCTCATTAGATGTCAAGAAGGTATTTGTTTATTAAGAAGATATAAGTTCATTATTAATTCTTGGTTTATAAAAAAACTTGGGTAAGTAGAAATAGATGAATGCCCCCTCCCCTTTTTCGTAAAAATGTATTTCAGACCAAACCGTCATGTTTTTTGATGAAACCCTTGAAGTATTCCCATTAACATTTAGGTGGAACAAAACAGAGATCCCCACTGTTGCTGTTACCTTTTAACTTTTCTTTAAAGTATTAATGCAATTTACTGAGAGAAATAAAACATAAATAGGTAAATGTAGGGACAGTTGTATATAGTTGATCTCATTATATACTTAATTGACTGAAAAACTATAAAACAATATGAAAATTAATTAAGGTGACCCCCATACTGAACAGTCGGTTTTATATATGCAGATAGTAACCATGAAGAAAAGCGGGAGTTCTGAGTTAAAATAACAAATTGAATGAGCACATCTAATTTTGCTCCCCACTGAACTCCACCAAAACTATGGCAAAGGGATTTTTTCAAAGCATAAACCCACAAGGGACAAGGGGAACAACGGAGAAGACAGCACCAGTAAAACTGCAAGCAGTATTGCCAGAGGATGAGTGGTACCCTACCCAGGAAAGCCAAATCCCAAGTCAGTGGGGGAGAACTGAGAATTTTCACCAGTCACGCCATAGAATCCTCAAAAGGCACAAAAGCAGGAAGAGCAGAGCAATGCATGATTCTGTCTCTGCAGTGCACCTGTTTACACATGGTCCTGCCAGGTACGCTGAGTGTGGTGAGCGCACTGTCTTCTAGGCGTTGCTTATGACTGTTCCCTCTGATTGCACCACAAGAGGCTCTTACCTTGTGAAAGGTGACCTGGAGACAAATTCATTTTTTCCTGGGAACTTTCTTTTAATAGTGGCAATGTTGTTCTTGCTCATGCAGCTAGTTTTCTTCTTGCTGAGTTTTCAAAAGCCAAACTTTATATTGTTTGGGATACACACATAGGTGGTGGTAAAACTATAAAGAAAAGCAAGGGAATGATAACACAAAAGTCAGGATAGTGGCTGCCTGGGGGTGGGACACACTAGTTTTGGATGTAGTGGTTATTGATAAGGTTCTGTTTCTTAACTTGGTTACAGTTTACATATTTCTAAAAATTACAATGAAGAAAACATCCAGCAACGACAAACCACCTCAAACCAGGAATATATTTAATAAATATTTAGGAGCATGTAAAGAAATCGTTAAAACTTTACTAAGGATATAAAGGATACTTTGGGACTTCCTTGGCAGTCCAGTAGTTAGGACTTTGCACTTCCACTGCGGGTTCAATCCCTGGTTGAGGAACTAGGATCCACTTGCCGTGCAGTGGCCAAAAAAAAAAAAAAAAAAAAAAGATACAAAGGATACTTTGAGTAAATGAAAAGATACATCATATGCTTACATATGTATGTTGCATTTTTCTAAAGATGCCATGCAGTATATTAATTATATTGACTTAATCTATCAAATTTAATATTCATTTGCATTGTGAATAGGAGTTTTCTTCCTGGAGGGAGAGGGAGGCATGACCAAAATGATACAAATATTTCCTCTAGAAAATGTGTAAGAAAAGGGAAGTAGGTATTACAAAAAAAGGGAATAGATATTTAGAATGTATCTTGAAGCTATGATAATCAGAATAATTGGTACTACAGAAGAAGTAGAGCAGTGGAATCAAACAGAGAATCCAGAAATAGACCTAAACACATGTGGGAATCCACTGTGATAGCTTTGCCTGTCAGAGAAGGAGAAGAGGGCGTGTTTGGGGAAAATATCACCCAGATTCCTGCCTCAGCAAAAACATTCAGACAAATGAGGATTGAAAAATACCCAATATATTGTTAAAAACTATAACAAAAAACTTAAGAGCGCGTGGATTAATTTATGTTTCTGTTGTGGTACTTTCTTTTCAAACAGATATAAAACCCAGATGCCATAGATGAAAAAAGTGGATATATGTATTTAAAATTCTGAGTGGAAAAATATTATAATCAAATCCAAAAGACAGATGACACACTGAGGAAAAATATGTGCACCACAAATGGAAACTTTCCTTTTGTAAATGAAAAAGACCTTTTATAAATGAAAAGCCCATTACAGATAAGACACAGGATTTGAACAGGCATTTGGCAGAAAAATAAATATAAAAGGCCAGTAGACATAAAAAAGTGGTTACTTCTCTCATAATTAGAGAACTGTAAATAAAAACAATGGGATAGAATTTCTTCTCTCTCAATTGTGCTAGTAATTCAGAAGTTTGGTACCAACTTGAGTGAAGGTGCGGGAAAGCAGGGTTGCTTTATAATTGATGGCAGTGTGAAGCGTACAAATCTGAAGAGCAATTGGGCACCATCTGTCAGCACTTTAAATATAATACTCTTTGGACTCAGCCATTCTACCAGTGGGAAACATAAAGGGATATTCCTCAAGTTTGCTAAGAAACACGTAAAACATGGTTTCCTGTAGCTTTGTTTGTAATAGGAAGAGAAACACAACAAAACCCTGTGGAGGTGGGGAACGGAGTTGAGGCCCAGTCCACACTCCTGGCCCGGCTCTCTGAACCGAGGATGTGTGGAGGGAGCCCCTGCCCCCAGTGCACCCGCCAGTACGGAGTGGTGTCTGGAGGCTCGTAGTACCAGCGTCAGGCTGCCAGCAGTAGCCAAGATTTCTGCCCAACTAAATGGAATTGAACCCCTGCAGAGCTCACCTTTCCTGCTGCCTTTTCCCATAAGGATTGTGTTGGAGATAGTGAGAACTGTAGAATCTATTCTGGGAGAGCGGACATCACAGTTTAGCTACAATACTACCTCACTGGCCTGGCGTCAGCAAGATGAAGCCTTTGTCTTTGATGATGAAGATGGACCTGTTCCCCATGTGAACACCAAGAGCACAAGCTGAGTGCCCAGCTTAGCCGTGCGTTCCCAGAGTGTCACTGTACTGGCGTTCTCCCCAGACAGTGCTCCATTCCTGGCCACCATCTGGGAAGATGGCTCAGCTGCTGTGCCAGACCTGGCCTTTTATAGGTGTTTAAAGCTGAACCCACAAAAACCCTGTTGAGAAATACTACTTGATCGTAGCTCAGTCACTACTTCTTTACTCTGGAGAGCTGAGGCTGGCAGGTTATCCACTATGTTGTGCCTCCAGAGTTTTGCCCACTCCCTGGTTGCAAATTATGGTATCTGAGACTAAATTAGTCCCTAGTGAGAATCCATTCCCTTTCCTCTCCCATCAGTAGTGAGAGATGAATCTTTGCTATACTAGTTGTGTGCAGTTAACAGGCATGAGCTCTTGGCCTGGGGGACACTAGATTCTAGGGTGCTGTAATCACAAGGACACAAAACTTTATTCAAAGTGGAGATAGATAAATAGGAAGTTTTTGGTGGAGGGACAGAGGTGAAAAGAATTAAATCCCCTCTCGCATCTTTCTTCTGCTCCCCCAAGTTAACAAAAGATCTCTTTATTCTTTTCACATAGCTGTGCATTTGAAATTGGCTACATCTGGGTAGGGTATGATAAAAGCAATTCTTCTACCACTAGGGCTCTTAGAGACCGGAGCTCCTTTCTTTGTAGATTTTGGTTAATGTTCTTCATTATGGGAAATATTCCCATTCATGAAAATCTGATCACCTTAAAGTAGAACCTCACCACAGACCTGCCCATCTCCTTACTGGTAGGTGCAGTGATATCTATTTTCTTACCTGGAAAAAGAGTGTGGTCTGTGCCCTAGGCCTAATGATTAATGCCCAGTCCATGTGGTCCTTCCTGCCCAACCCTTCCTGTCATCCAGAAGCAGGAGCCCTGTGGGTCCCTTTCTCTGTGGTTGTAGGAAACATGAGTTCTATGTTAGTGGATCCTCTGAAGACTTAAAAATCCCAAGTACTAGTAGAAATAGGAATATTGGTTGATAAAATTCGGGGATTTGTTGGTCTTTTGTGGGGAAGGAAAGAAGATATGTATCTTCTGGTATGGAAAGATCTAGTGCAGTTTTTCATTGATTAAAGACGGTGTAATTGTATTTATAATTACACAAAAAGGATATTATATTACAGTGTTGATGTATGCATAAATAGTCATAAGTGAGTATATTTCTTATGGAGAGGCATATGAGAAGGATAGCATGTTCTGTTTTTTTCCTTTTTGTACTATTTGATTTTTTTCCTATTAGAGAATTGTACATCTACTTATTTTTATGAGTCTGGGTTTTTTGGGCTGTGGGATTATAGCTAATCATTCTTTGTTTTTGTCTTCCTAATTTTCAGTACTATATTTTTATCTTTTTTGTTTATATTTTATAGTTGAGTGTAATTCTGTCTTTCTATCCATATATTCTTAGGTTACATAGAATGACATCAATTGAAAGAGAAGAAAAGGAGAAAGTCAAAAAAAAAGAGAAAAAACAAGAAGAGGAAGAAACAATGCAACAAGCTACATGGGTAAAATATACGTTTCCAGTTAAACATCAGGTAATTTTGGTATGATCTTTTAAATTGTGTTAGCCATTTCTGAGACTTTGATTCTGCAGTTTTGAATACTTAGTAATTTTTTATTACTTTTGACACACTTTTAATTAACGTAGTTGGAATGAAGTAATTCTTTCTGGCAATTTTATAAGCATAGGTTTATGTTAGTAGAATATAGGTGAGTCATTAGACCAATTTGTAGAAATTGTTATAAATGTAAAATTGTTCTATATTTTTCATATTAGAAAGGAATATTAAGTTTCTTCATAAATCTTTGATTCTCAGTGAAAATAAAATGGACTGGTAGATTAATTTGCCTGACCACTGATTTTATTTAGTAAAAATGTGTAAAACCACATGTGCTTTATAAAACATTCTCATCCTTGTTTAATCAGCATGTTTTCACTTACACCAGGTTTGGAAACAAAAAGGAGAGGAATACAGAGTAACAGGATATGGTGGTTGGAGCTGGATTAGTAAAACTCATGTTTATAGGTTTGTTCCTAAATTGCCAGGCAATACTAATGTGAATTACAGAAAGTCCTTAGAAGAAAGTAAGTAACTTAAGCTGTTTTTCCTGCATAATTGTTTCTGATTTGTATTCTTATAAATTTGTAGTATATTGACTATATTTTGGATGAAAGTGTTTTTCTGCAATTCTTACTAGAATGTGAAAAATTACTAATGTAGTTTAATAATTATAAACTCTGAAGTTTTTGAAATTACCTTTATTCATGGGATTTTGATATCTAGGATTTTAGCTTAAAAAGATGATAGAATAAAACTTGTTAAAAGAAAGAAGGCCTCAGCTACCTAACTGTTTTTCTAAAGTTTTAAATTCAGTACTGCCTGACTTCTTGAGGAAACACAGTCTGGTGACCTCAGCATTGTAACGTTTAACAAAACCAGAAAGAAAGTGATAGAGGCTTCCATAACACTATCACATAAAGGAGATAGTAACTCAGTTTATGCTACTGGCTAATGACTTTATTTATTTATTTTTTGGCTGCATTTGGTCTTCGTTGCTGTGCCTGAGCTTTCTCTAGTTGTGGCGAGTGGGGGCTACTCTTTGTTGCGGTGCGTGGGCTTCTCATTGTGGTGGCTTCTCTTGTTGTGGAGCACGGGCTCTAGGTGCGCGGGCTTCAGTAGTTGCGGCTCACAGGCTCAGTAGTTGTGGCTTGTGGGCTCTAGAGCGCAGACTCAGTAGTTGTGGTGCATGGGCGTAGTTGCTCCGCGGCATGTGGGATCTTCCCGGACCAGGGCTCGAACCTGTGTCCCCTGCATTGGCAGGCGGATTCTTAACCACTGTGCCACCTGGGAAGTCCCAACTTTAGTGTTTAGAATCACAGAACTCTAGAGGTGAACTGCCCTTTTAGGAGGTAAATATTTTGAAACTCATGTTACATAAACAAATTATTTCATGAAGGTGTTAAGTGCCATACTGAAGGTCACACAGATAGTGCTTCCATTGCCCTTTTTGCACTCTACCATGTTGTCTCTCCTTTGTTATCTAAGCAATTTTCAAAAGCAGTTCTGTTCACTCTGCAGCATGTTTGCTAATTTATGGTGTGATATGGTCTTTCCTGTGAAGCCCATGCTGTAGTGCCAAATAAGTGCTATGTACACACCTAGCTAACTGATTTGGCTTCCTTGTGAATGGTTCTCATGAAACCTGAACCAGTAGATTTTTGAAACTGTTAATGTGGGAAAGTTGTCACTGAATTACCTTTTAACAGAAAAAAAACATGTATTTTATAGAGCTCACTGGAATTTATATTTTAGGGACTAGGAGTGTCTTGCATATAGCAGATGTTCAATAACTGTTTCTATTTGCTAAATAGAAATATTCAATATTCATTTACATTATCTGATTATATTCAAGCTAAATGTCCATTATAATAAATTCTAAAAGATTGTTATAATTTTTATTACTATTTCATTGTTCCAGTTACCTGTGTAGCACTTAGAAAGAATTATAGAGAGCTTTTCTTTAATTGTGTTTGACCTATGTAATAAAATCCGGATTATCAATATGCAAAATATTTAGGCTTTTGCAAATTTATTTTGTGTCCACTTTCCTTAGCATGGGGTTTTCTATTGTCCAAATGCTGGGCCTTTATCTAGCAGGTACCAAGTTGGTCTTGGAGCATCTTTTGAGTCTTTTCCTCCCAGTTGGCAGCAGGGAAGAAACCAGTAGTAAATCGGGTCCAAACAAGGCTACACATTGCATTTGGTTATTTCTCTTTTCTGTGATACAGACTTAAGTATTCTTAACTTGGAATCTATAGATAAACTTCAACTGTATTCAAATTTCAAATGCCGTTGAAATTTATTACAAAAGTTTGTGTATGTACTTGTTTTCTGGGTAGGGGATCATAGCATTTATCCAATTCTAATACGGTTCTGTAATACAAAGTATGTTAGAAACCACTGATGCAGACTTTCTGAAGTCAGTGAACAGGTTGAAATAGTCTCATATGTGAAGGCTTCTGAAGTACATCTAAGCTGTAGTCATTACTTCTATGCTTTAGGTCAGCTGAGCATATAAGAAAGAATGTAATAGCTTCAACTTTTGTATTTTGGGTTTTTTGAATTAAAAAAAAGTATAAATTGCTGGAATATACTTGATAATTTCCACTAAACTAGGTATATTAAAGTAAATTGCTAATATTTGACATACTTGTAATTACTATATACTTGGGGTTTTTTTTAGCTAAAAATAATATGGATGAAAATATGGATGAATCAGATAGAAGAAAAAGTCCACGAAGTCCAAAAAAAATAAAAACAGAGTCTGATTCTGAGAAAGGCGAGGTAAAAGATTCAGATGCTACAAAGGGAGCAGACCAAAGTGAAATGGACATTTCAAAGGTTACTGAGAAGAAGGACCAAGGTAAGGAGAGAAAAGTGTGGAGGGCAGCCTGGGGGTGATAAGAAAGCACTGGATCTAGTTCGCACAGCAGGAAAGGTACTGCAATGTCTCTTTGATAATAGCATTATTGAACCATGATTCATATGCCATATAACTCACCCACTTACAGTGTACAATTCAGTAGTTTTTACCATGTTCACAGAGTTGTTCATCTATCACCATACTCAATTTTAGAACATTTTTCATCACCCAAAAAGAAACTTCATAGCCACTAGCAGTCAGTCCTCCCTAAATCCCAATCTACTTTCTGTCTCTAT
Source organism: Phocoena phocoena (assembly GCF_963924675.1). NCBI lineage: Eukaryota > Metazoa > Chordata > Mammalia > Artiodactyla > Phocoenidae > Phocoena > Phocoena phocoena. The sequence continues at coordinate 13,713,005 of NC_089237.1, forward strand.
GGATTTGCCTGTTTTGGACATTCCATATAAATGGAATCAGGTAGTATGTGGTCCTTTGTGTCTGGCTTCTTTCACTTAGCATGTTTTCAAAGTTCATCCATGTTGTAGCATGTATCAATACTTCATTCCGTTTTATTTACAAATGATATTCTGTTGTATGGATACGTCATGTTGTGTTTATCCATTCATGGTGGACATTTGGGTTGTTTCTTTTTGGCTATTAAGAATAATGGAAATATGAACATTCATGTACAAGTTTTTATATGGACATATGTTTTCATTTCTCTTGGGTAAATACGTAGGGGTGAAATTGCTGGATCAAGAGATAACTCTATGTTCAGCCTTTTGAGGAACTTACATTGACTTTTGTGAAAAGTTGTTTTTTTAAAAACTAAGTTAGATAATGCATGAGGCTTAATATGTTTTATAACCATAAAATAACCATAAAATACTCTGTACAAAATCTTATGTGAAGGTACTGGTATATGCAATAGCTATCACATACTAAGTTATTTTTCCTTGTGGCATTCCATCATTTTTAGATACTAGGAATCAGAATATTTAAATATTTGGAATGTATGTGTTTTTTAACCTTTTATAAAGTTTAGCCCTGTCCATTGACCTATTTTAATCATATCAGGAACTTTTAAATATATAGCTACTTATAGTTAAGGTTTTGAGTAAAAATCATAAAAACTGGTATTTTTTAAAGTGAAAATATTATCATGGATTCCACATTTCAGGCTAAAAATTACATTTATATAAATGTCTTTGTTTCACAGATGTAAAAGAAGTTTTAGACTCTGACAATGATAAATCCTTTAAGGAAGAACCGATGGAAATAGATGATGATGTGAAAACAGAGTCACATATAAATTGTCAGGAAAGTTCTCAAGTAGATGTGGTCAATGTCAGTGAGGGTTTTCATCTAAGGACTAGTTATAAAAAGAAAATCAAATCATCCAAACTAGATGGACTTCTTGAAAGGAGAATTAAACAGTTTACACTGGAAGAAAAACAACGCCACGAGAAAATGAAATTGGAGGGTGGAATTAAGGGTATAGGAAAGACCTGCACAAGTTCTTCGAAAAGTCTGTCTGAATCACCAGTAATAACAAAAGTAAAAGAAGGGTGTCAAAGTGACTTGCTTACACAAGAACAGAGCTCTAATGCAAGTAACGATAAATCTGAAGACTTGATTCGGGGATGTTCACAAAATGATTCCTCAATTCTTGGAATCAGTGATCCTGATCATACAACAAACAAACTTTATTCAAAAGATCAAATGCCAGATGATGCCTCCATTCAGAGCGCAGAGACAAACTGTCAGAAACAAAATTCTGTTCGAAATGACGTAAATGAGAGTCTCTCTGACCCTGCCAGTAAAGGCCAGGAGCCCAGTAAGATTAAAACAAAAGGAAGTGATTTTCTCATTGATGACGCTAAACTAGCCAGTGCAGATGAAATTGGTACTTTGATCTATAAGAACAAAAAACCACTCATACAGGAAGATAATGACACCATTGTGTCTCCTTCCCAGAGCCCTTTACTTCCATCAGTACCTAAAAGTACTGATGATAGAGATATCCCATCTCTGTCAAAAGCAATAGACTTTGAAGGAAAATTGGGATGTGATTCTGAATATAATAGCACTTTGGAAAATAGTTCTGATACTATGTCTATTCAAGACAGCAGTGAAGAAGATATGATTGTTCAGAATAGCAATGAAAGTATTTCTGAACAGTTAATAACTCAAGAACAAGGTAGTGAAGGCTTAGAACCGTTGAAACATGAGTTTGTTTCAGATAAGACCACTGGAAACTGTGGCGACAGGCTGCAGGCTAAGGTAAATGAAGCAAATGGTAAAAAAACAAGTCAAGATCAGAAATTAAAGGAGAGACCACTTAATAAATGTATCGATCAAATCAATCTGAAAAGTGTCACTGACAAAAAGAATAATGAAAACCGAGAGTCTGAAAAGAAAGGACAGAAAGCAAGTACCTTTCAAATAAATGGAAAAGATAATAAACCTAAAGTATATTTGAAAGGTGAATGCTTGAAAGACATTTCTGAGAGTAAAGTAGGAAGTTGTGACATTGAACCAAAGGTTAATAATATAAATAAAATAATTCCTGAAAATGATATTAAGTCTTTGACTGTTAAAGAATCTGCTGTAAAGCCATTCATGAATGGTGATGTCATCATGGAAGATTTTAATGAAAAAAACAACTTGGAAACAAAATCATGTTTACTGAGGTCTTCGGATACTGAAGGCGACTACCAAGATCGCCTAGAGACCCTGCCATCAACCAAACAGTCTGAGGGTACCCAACCTACCACGCCTCTACCATCTTGTCCAGAAAGCAGCAGTTCAGCCAGTCAGGAAGAAGACATGGAAATTGAAACCTGCGAAGTTAAGAAAATTATTTCGTCTCCTGTTACTTCTGGAGAGGACTCTAACTTCAGTAATGATTTTATTGATGAAAATGGCCCGCCCACCAACAAAGATGAAAATGTCAATGGAGAATCTAAAAGAAAAACAGTCATCACAGAAGTCACCACCATGACGTCCACAGTAGCCACAGAATCAAAAACCGTAATTAAGGTAGCAAAAGTTGATAAGCAGACTGTGGTCTCTTCCACAGAAAATTGTGCCAAGTCCACTGTCACAACGACCACTACAACGGTAACAAAGCTTTCCACGCCCTCCACAGGCAGCAGTGTGGACATAATCTCTGTGAAGGAGCAGAGCAAAACTGTGGTCACCACGACAGTGACAGACTCACTGACCACCGCAGGAGGCACTCTGGTAACATCTATGACCGTGAGCAAAGAATATTCCACAAGAGACAAAGTGAAACTCATGAAGTTTTCAAGACCCAAGAAGACTCGTTCAGGTACAGCTCTGCCATCGTACAGAAAGTTCATCACCAAGAGCAGCAAGAAGAGCATATTTGTTTTGCCCAATGATGACCTAAAAAAATTGGCCAGAAAAGGAGGAATCCGAGAAGTCCCTTATTTTAATTATAATGCAAAACCTGCCTTGGATATATGGCCATATCCTTCTCCTAGACCAACCTTTGGTATCACTTGGAGGTATGTACTTTAAAATGCATTTGGGGGAGGGAGAAAGTTTTTAAAGAATTATCTAATAAAAATATCTCATTTATGAGATAACAGAAATAAGACAGGGAAATATATATTTAATGGGCAAAGTTAGTAATGGAAATAAGATACAGAGAGGTTTTAACTCGGCCAGCTGGTGGGTACTAAAGTTTACTTAGGGAAAAATGTTTAAAGACTGAAAATGTAAGGGAATCCTTTAGAATGAAATTCAGCTTCACTTTTCACAAGACAAAAGAAGTGTGTCAAACATAGTTGTTTCCGTGGTCTAACCTCCCAAGTTATTGCCATGTGTTTGCTTTGGGAGTGAGATAATCACAGAATTGGATAATCACCAACTTTCTGGAATGTTTGTATTTTATTTCTGTTAGGTAATTCATAAAAACATAAGACATAGGAAACATGCCTGTAAATCACACAAGGTTCATCATAATGTAGGAAATCTTGATGTAATTTGTTTGCATGATAGGCATTTGTTTTGGAGTTCTCTGTTATTTATGTGAGAAAAGGTAGTCTGAGATTCCTTAGGGAGTTTCTTTAAACCCAGAAATAGTCTTAATTTAAAAGTTTCTGGGCATTAAGCTTTGGGGATAAATTATAAGTACGTAGAGTTGGCAGTTGTAAGATCATGTAGTTTTAAGTTGGGAAAGGATCTTAGAAATTCGTATCTTTTTTAGATGCATAATAATTTGCCTCTGGTCCCAGAGGGACTGAGTGAGGAATAGTGCCTGGTTTTCCTAAATCCCAGTCCAGTACTTTATCTTCTATATCACATTTCACGTATTTGTCCTTGCTTTGTGCTTTTCCATGTCCTTGTCTTTTTATCTTTTCACCCTTAAAATTGAAAAGGATGGAACATGAACATTGAAAACATAAGAGTTCTGTGGGACATGCTCACTCAGAAACTAGGAACGGTCTTGTTTGCAGTGAGATTTCGCTAGGATCCTCAAGTTCATGATGTCAGCAGGTTCCTGAGCAGACTCCATTTCACTTTAGGCTTCATTTCTGTGTGTCTTTAGTATGGTTCCTTTAAGTTGAAATCGTACTTTTCTTGTTTTCTTTATATTACAATTAGCTAGTATTAAAAAAAAAAGACTGTAAATGAGTACTCTCTATAAAGGAATTAATTAATATGACCAGTCATAGTTGGTTTGACCAAGTTTTTAATAACTCATCTTTTGATTTGAATTAAAATATCATCACTCCATTACACATTCAATAGAGACAGCTGAAAAGTACAATTTCTCTGCAGGGCCTGCAATGAAGGATTTGCAGAATCCTGCAGGGAATCAAGGAACTCTTCATTACAGTTCATGGATTTGTAGGATTACTCTGCACTTTTCTGCTTTCTTCATTGAGAGCGGTCCCAAAATGTATCCTTGACTGTCCTGCAGGTAACTTCTTTCCCACTGGAAAAGTTACTATGTACAAATACTTTAATTAAAGTGACCTGGCAGTTGTGGAGGCCGACCTTTCTGCTCTTTTCTATTCTGTAAATGGAAGGTAGGCTTGACTGCGAAGCACTTTTCTCTGAACCAGTTCTGTTCACGTGTTGCCCAGGGCCCTTTTCTGCACGGCTGGGTTTCAGAAACCTTGTATTGTTGTGTTTTAATATGCACTGGGGGCACAGTTTTTATCTGTTTAGTTAATTTCTCATTTTTTAATGGAAGGAAGTACCTTCCTGTATGTTTTAAACAGATACTGCCTTCAGATATATGCTAAAGTCTTAATTTGCTGAGGTTGAGAGAAACATAATCCCTTCTATCTAACGGAGGCATGGGTAAAAATGTAAATTATTCTTGACTTTAGAATGCATTTTTCTACTCACACTTGAATAAAATACATCTGATGCTTAGAGTAGGTGCTAAGAATGCCAAAGGCGCATGTTTGGTCTTTATAAAATTTAACATTAAGGCTGAGCAGTATTGAAAAAGTGAAACTTGTCTCATTGACTCATTAGGGCCTCTTTTTCCCTCCACACTGTCCATTCCCTTACTCCCTTTTCCCCAGGCCCTGATTCTGTGTTTCATGATCACTTTGAACCAGTAGTTTTCTCCATGGTGCTGTCAGAAGGATCCTCCTAAAATGCAGCTCTATCCTGTGAATGTTCTGACTGAGCTGAGCAGGCATTTAAAGCGGATGTGTTAACCACCACAGGGCTGGGAAGGGGAAAGCGTTTGTCACCTGTCCACCACGTCTATGAGAAGTACTCCCCTTTATAACCCATGCAGAGCTGGCTGCATTGCAGAGATCTCCGTATAGACGGCCGCTGACGCTCTTTAATCCTTCCATTCAGTGCAGCACATTTTGGCTTCTGCCTTCTTCTCTCATGCCAGCTTCATCTCTCGCTGCACCTTCACACCCCTTCCCTCCAGCCAGAGTACACCGGATGTGGTTTTCGGGAAGAAGTGTGTGCTTTTGTACACCTTCCTCCTCAGCGCATGTGTGCCCCCTTGCCTTTGGTCAGCCGCCCCCTCACCCTTGTCCTCTGAGGCTCCAGCAAAGCTCTCATCCCCATCCCTGGGCCCAATCAGGTACCACTCCCTTGTGCTTTCCTCTGTTACAGCTCCTCAGGATGCAGGAAGACATTATAATTCACTTCTGTGTCCCCAGCTCCTTTCACTTAGTTTAACACATGGAAGAAACTCAAGTATTTTTTGAATGAATAAATGAATGGACACGCTCTAATGCATGAGATGTGTTCCCCACCTGGTGTTGTTTCCATTGTAAAATAGAGAAGCTTTCAAGTTGTTGTTTGTTGAGAATGATTGGAGGAAGAAGAGAGAGAATGAGAAACAACTCTCTTTCCAAATAAATATTCATTTGTTTTCTCCCATGAGTCCAAAGTTCCCTAGGCATTTCTTTAGGGTGTGATCTGAAAGTGACAGACACTTTCCCCCTCTCAGGACATCCTTGCACGGATTAACATTTGCCCTCTAATTTAAGAACCCTCTGTCCAGGTCAGAGGATTCACAGGGTGATAGCCCAACAAAGAAAATAATGGTGTCACAGCTGGAGAGGGGAAATTAAGAAGTTGCAGCAACTTTTTGGCTAGAGCTTTCTCTTTCTCACGTTGTTTGCTTTTCTAACTTAACGTTAAGAATAGAAAGCATTGCTTTTCAAATATAAATTGTCTAAGACTTACCTTGTATACCTCTATTAGAGGAGGAAATTATTTCGTTTCATAGGCTTTCCCTACAGTACAATCAATCAGTATATTCATTTAAGTATGTGGAAACGTCAATAAAATATTTAATTATACAAAACCACTAATAGAGAATTGACAGCCTAGGGCTGCTTTAAAATGTTCTATGGTTAACTCCATTTTAAGACATGATGTTCATTGCAGTTGTAAATTCATTCTGAAATGTGTTTTTAATATTATTTTTAAAAGAATATCTAAAATGTTCAATAACTTTGTATACAGTGTTTAGAAAAAACCCGAACACAGAGATTCCTTTGTCTCCTGACTAGTAACTAACATAGTAATGTCCTTTTTTATTATTCATTGTATCATAGGATTCTAAAACTACACGAATGTTGTTAAAGTAACGCTAGTATTAGCAGCACTCATCATCCAGTAGTTCATGTTTTGCAGAACCACCATTTCAGTACAAAATTTCTGTCCATCTGGAAAGGTCTTATTGGATTTGTGAGGTCTTTTTGTTTTGCTTTTTGAGAAAATTGAAACATCTTCAGTTTGTTTCAGCAAAAATCAGTTAAGATTTTATTCTTCTTCAGATCACTTATCACATTGTCACACAATTATTTATTTCTCCATATATGCTCTCATTCATAATTTTTCTAACACATATTTTAGAATTAGGCTAAATTTATAAAATCTTTGTAAATTGTTGCTATATCAGTCTTACAATGAAACATGCTTTGTTTTACATATTTATATGGCATTTGAGGTAACTACAGCCCCTTTGTGAATTGTTAGATGCATGTCATGCCTGGGAACAAAAAATTCTTTTATTAAGGGACATATAATAACCAAAGTGCTTATAAAGCCATATGATAAATATTGAAGTCACAATGAGGACAAAAAACAATCCTTCAGTTTAGTAGAGAGAGAGAGAGAGAGAGAGAGAGAGTGTGTGTGTGTGTGTGTGTGTGTGTGTGTGTGTGTGTGTATGTGTGTGTGTGTATACATACATCGTTTTTCTTGGGTTTTTCTTTCAGGTATAGACTTCAGACTGTGAAGTCCTTAGCTGGAGTGAGTCTTATGTTGCGGTTACTGTGGGCAAGTCTGAGATGGGATGACATGGCAGCCAAGGCTCCTCCAGGAGGAGGGACTACACGGACAGGTAGCGGTTTTTTATTTTCGAATTTAAGTTTAAAAGAGAAAAATCTCTTGACAGTTCACTTCATTTTAAGCATGTCTGTTATTTATTTATTTATTTATTTATTTATTTATTTATTTATTTATTTGTGGTATGCGGGCCTCTCACTGTTGTGGCCTCTCCTGTCGCAGAGCACAGGCTCTGGACGCGCAGGCTCAGCGGCCATGGCTCACGGGCCCAGCTGCTCCACGGCATGTGGGATCTTCCTGGTCCGGGGCACGAACCCGTGTCCCCTGCATCGGCAGGCAGACTCTCAACCACTACGCCACCAGGGAAGCCCTGTTATTTATTAAAATATAGTGCTAGTATTTTAAAAACAAGGCTTTGGTCAAGTTTAGCAACACATGCCATAAAATCCTGGGGGCCGGGCAGGGGCGTTTCACATTATAAGGGTAGTCACTAATGTGTGAACCAGTGTGAATTTTTAAAAGATATTTCTTACCGCACAGTATAAATCATTTAAATTGGGACATCTGGAACCCTGTGCTTGCTGCTGCTCTCCTAGGGTTTTTATTATTTTGACCGAATTTTGCCACCAGGAACTAAGCTGTGCCCAAACAGCATTTTGCTCAGTTGAGAAATTTTCAGTGACGAAGAAACTCAGTATTGTTGCAATCTAGTGATGGTCCTGCAGCTGTTCATTAAGCAAATGTTTCCAAAGGTTTAGTCTTTTTTTTTTTTTTTTTGCGGTACGCGGGCCTCTCCTGTTGCGGAGCACAGGCTCCGGACGCACAGGTTCAGCGGCCATGGCTCACGGGCCCAGCCACTCTGCGGCACGTGGGATCCTCCCAGACCGGGGCATGAACCCATATCCCCTGCATCGGCAGGCGGACTCTCAACCACTGCACCACCACGGAAGCCCCTAGTCTCTTTTTTAAAGTACCAGATGTTGTACCTTTTTATTCTCTGAATATTTGGGGTGGTTATTAATACTATGTGAATTAAATCACCATAGAAACATCTGAAACTGAAATCACAACAACAGAAATAATTAAGAGGCGAGATGTTGGTCCTTATGGCATTCGATCTGAATATTGTATCAGGAAAATCATCTGCCCCATTGGAGTTCCAGAAGCACCAAAAGGTAAGGAGTAGAAAGAATTCTTTTATTATTTACCTGTTAGCCATATCTTTTATGAATTGAAGTTTGATTGTAATTGTTTCTTTAACTCTTTAATCATCTTTTGAAAAAAATACTTTTTCATCACAAACTATTCTGTTTTTAAAATGATATTTAATCAGTAAACATAGCAAAATTCCACTAGACACACAGTGATGCCTACAGTCATGGTACCAGGCAGAGGAAGGGTACGAATACCTCTTTTATCAGTAATTAAAGATATGGAGCAGTGGTTGACACCAGACCGTCAGCTCCAAGACTCAAGCCTTTGAGTCTGTCTGGTTGTAGTCCTGGAACCTGCTGTAGAATCTGACACATAAGTGGTCAGTGAAGATTTGTTGACTCAAGGGTTCAAGCTATTGTGTAATACTTCAGTGCTCAGGGTAGAAGTAACCTAAGAGGCATAAAGAGTTACTCAGGAAACATTTATAGACACCTACATGATAGGCCTTAGGTGACAAATACATAGAACAATGGAATCCAGCCCCTATTCTTAAAGGAAGCAAAGAAAAGGTATAATAATTCTATACTTGAGAATCAAAATTATTAACACTAAGAAGAGTCCAGCAAGGTGTCCAGATTCAAGTTATATCATTAGACAAAAATAAATAATTTTATTTTACCTGTGTAGTAAAAATACTTGGGGGAACAACTATGAAGAAACGTGTAAAAAGAAGATGCTGTCTATAAATAGAAGCTTACTATTTTATAGAAGTTAATTGTCCCCAAATGGATAAATTTAATTTTTTGAATCTTGATTGAATCAACTCAAAAGCTCATCTTGGAGAATAAATGAGAATGGCTTTTTTGAAAAGAGTAACAATAAGGGGGTAGCTGTCCTAATAGATGATGAAATATTAGTATAATTAAAACAATGTCCTGGAACAGGAATAGACAGCTCAGTTGATAGGCAAAGACACACAGATGGAAGAAGGCGTTCCTGACCAGTCGTCAGTCTTGACTCCACAGCCGTTGATGCAAACCACTGCTGTCTCCTTGAATCACTTTTCTTTTCTTGTATCACTTCATACAATCCAGGTCCTGCTGCTGTTTCAGTTTCCTTCTGTTGCTTGCCTGTGATTCTACTGCTTCCCTCTTCCCTGAACATATGGGAAGGTTCAATGCTTGTCTGTCCCTACTTTTTATTTTTAGAATCTTATCACTGGAGATTATATCTATTCTTAATAGTTTCCGATCCCTCCTTTACATTAGTAAGTCTCCAGTCCCTCTTCTCGGTGCCCTGATAGGGAAATACAGATCGCCAGAGTTGTACATTTCAAGGACACCCAGCCCAGCTGGGAGGAACACGCTACGCTTCTTGAAGAAGGTTGTATCCACATTGCGGTCTGAAGGATGAATTAGGCACCAGTCAAATGAGGGGGAAGGAGGCTAGGAGTAGTGTTCCAGGCAGAGGGAACAGGCTGTGGAAAGGCTAATAGGGCTTTTATATCAGGGGCCAGCAAACCATGAGCTTTGACCCACCATCTGCTTTTGTTAATAAAGTTTGATTGGAACACAGCCACACTTTCTGACTTATGTATTGTCTTTGGCTCCTTTTATGATACAGAGTTGAGGAGTTGTAGTAGAGACCATCTGGCCTGCATAGTCTAAAGTATTTACCATCTGGCCCTTTAAGAAAATGTTTGCCAATCCCTGCTTTTCATGATATAAGAGAAGATGCCAGAAGTACTATAATTTAGAAGCTATATTGCTTAAAATACTGTGATTTCTTTTCCAAAGAAACACCTACGCCTCAGAGGAAAGGCCTTCGATCGAGTGCATTGCGGCCAAAGAGACCAGAAACGCCCAAGCAAACTGGCCCTGTTATTATTGAAACCTGGGTAGCAGAGGAAGAGTTGGAATTATGGGAGATCAGGGCGTTTGCTGAGAGGTAAGGAAATGGTTTATATGTGATCAGATGCTGAAGATTTTTGTCACTTCAGAATTAAAGAATTACCTCTTTAATAGTTTATTCGATATGTCCTGATTTTGCTCCACCTTTTGATTCTCCAGCTGTGTATCGTTTATTAATGTCCTCTTTCTAATTTTTATGAGTTATTATCTACTTGTCAATTTTGAATTACCTTAATTTAAATGTTTTATTTTTCAATTTAAATAATTTTATACTTTTTGTATGATGTGGAACTTAACCAGATTTCACTTAATATTAGATGCCAGCTGCCTAGTAGGATACGGGCATACTCATTTTATTGCGCTTCGCAAATACTGCGGTTTTTACAAGCTGAAGACTTGTGGCAACTCTGCATTGAGAAAGTCTGTAGGCACCATTTCCCCAACAGCAATTGCTTACTTTGTGTCTCTGTGTCACATTTTGATAATTCTCTCAGTATTTCAAAACTTTTCATTATTATTATATTTGTTATGATCTATGATCAGTGGTCTTTGATGTTACTACTACGACTCACTGAAAGCTCAGATGATTATTAGCATTTTTTAGCAGTAAAGTATTTTTTAAATTAAGGTATGTACTTTTTTTTTTAGACATGATGTTATTGCACACTTAGTAGACTACAGTATAGTGTAAACATCACTTTTATATGCACTGGGAAATCAGAAAAATCATGTGCCTCACTTTATTGCGACATTTGCCTGATTGCAGTGATCTGGAACCAAACCCACAATATCTATGAGGTATGCCTGTAGTTTCTGATAAATTCCTCCTTTCTTTCCCTGCAGAGTGGAGAAAGAAAAGGCACAAGCAGTTGAGCAACAGGCTAAGGTTAGTGAACAGAAGAAGGCAGAGGACTTCAAGGCCCAAATGGAGGCTCATCTCAAACAGCAGCGATTGGCTGCCCAGCAGGTGGGGGAGTTGGTACCAGTCCCACCTGGCAGCGAATTGACATTTTTAGCCAAATTCGTGCACACTAAAAGCCCAGTAATTTTATATTCGTGTGGTTTTATTTTTACGTGTATCTCATATATATCTTAATTTCAGTACTTGAAAATAGCTCTGTGGATATACCAAGCTTGGTTTTGCAAAAAGTGTACACATTTGAAGAACAATGTTTGAAGTATAATTTTTCTTATTTATTATATTTATAATTCAAAGGGTAGTTTCTAAAGATAATTTTTTCCTGTAAAATTCCAATCCATAAAATCTCTGTAGTCTATGAAAAAGTGAGTTCTACTAAAAGTGTAAGTTTGTTGTAATTGGTGGTCATCAGGCTACTGTGGTCTCTTAGTATTTCCATACTGTGATGTATCATATGTGCCTGACTATTTAGGGACCCAAATAAAAGATAATTACCCCTTCCTTCTAATAAGAAGATACTATGAAAGTTTTTAGCCAAACTTGAATATATAAACTTTCAGGATATTGATAAAATAGAAATAGATAAAATAGGTATCATTAACTTAGTTACACATAACTTACTTAAAATTACATATTACATAAATAAATCAGACTCACTTCCTCATGTTTTACCTTTTTCCTCATATTTTATAAAATATTTTTTCAAGTTCTTGTATATTTTACAGTGGTTTACTATAGGTCATCTTCACTTAGATCAAAGTTTGAGATAACAGCACTTCTGGATTTTGTCATGTCTATCTCTCCACTCATAGAAAGACTGGCTAGTTGTTTTGTTTTTCATTTTATGGATGTGTTTTGTCATCTCTACAATGTAACCCAAGGTATTACTTTTTGGGGGGGCCAGGGGGTCAATTTCTTTAATTTGATAGTGAGCTTTTCTCTGGCAGTTGAAAGTCAGAACCTGAACTTGGTGATGTATTACCTCTCTGAGTCCCCTAAGAACATTGTATTCTTTGCTTTTCCTATGTGTGTCAGTTTCTGAGGTGATGGACATGCACCTGTATATAGCTTAATTGAACAGAGCAGTATATACTTAATCTATATATTACTTCAGAATTTTTATTTAGGGCTTCCCTGGTGGCGCACTGGTTGAGAGTCCGCCTGCCAATGCAGGGGACACAGGTTCATGCCCCAGTCCGGGAAGATCCAACATGTCGCGGAGCGGCTGGGCGTGTGAGCCATGGCCGGTGAGCCTGCACGTCCGGAGCCTGTGCTCCGCAGTGGGAGAGGCCACAACAGTGAGAGGCCCGCGTACCAAAAAAAAAAAAAATTATTTAAAATATCTTTCTCAAAACAAGTCAATCTTCATTTTAATATGTTTTCCAAATTTAGCAATGAAGATGATCGAAACTTTTTTTTCCATGCAAAAATTGAGAAATAATGACAGCTAGAGTTTAATGACAAACTTGCCGTTTTGAACATGTGTACAAACCCAGCAGATTTTGTGGACATGTCAAACCTGTGATTTTTTTCCCCCTGTAATTTTTAAAAATTTTTATACAATTTTTAAAGGTTGTACTCCATTTACAGTTATTACAAAATATTGGCTATATTTCCCATAGTCAACATTTCCAATTTTTGAAGGCATAGCCCCAGAAAATAACTATGTGTTTAGTTGTTTTGTTTTTCTTGCCTCCTTTATTTTTTAACTGATCCAATTGGATGACATTTCCAAGAATCCAAAACTAAGCTCCTTTTCTTCTTTTTTTTTTTAAATATAAATTTATTTATTTATTTATTTTTGGCTACGTTGGGTCTTTGTTGCTGCGTGCAGGTTTTCTCTACTTGCGGCTAGTGGGGGCTACTCTTCATTGTGGTGCGCGGGCTTCTCATTGCGGTGGCTTCTCTTGTTGCGGAGCACGGGCTCTAGGCGCACGGGCTTCAGTAGTTGTGGCTTGTGGGCTCTAGAGTGCAGGCTCAGTAGTTGTGGCACATGGGCTTAGTTGCTCCGCAGCATGTGGGATCTTCCCAGACCAGGGCTCGAACCCGTGTCCCCTGCATTGGCAGGCAGATTCTCAACCACTGCGCCACCAGGGAAGCCCTCATTTTCTTCTGAGGAATGAGAAATTATGTAAAATACCTCACATTATTTTAAGGCATAGAGGACATATACAAAAGTAACAGTAAAAAGACTAGGTATGCTGTCTTTAGTGAGCAGTGCTTGATGGCAAGAAATAGTTCAGCATTGGAATTTGATCTTCGTACACAACTCAGCTCCAGCATTTACTAGCTCTGTGACCTTGGGCTAGTTTTACAACCCCTCTAAGTCTCAGTTTCCTCATCTTTAAATCACAGTACCAGCAACTTTATTGGGTTGGTCCAAGCATTAAATAAGATAATGAAGGGGTAAAGGGTTTGCCACCAGGTTTGTAGTCAGTGCCATCTGTAGGGTTTTTGTTTGTTTGTTTGTTTGTTTGTTTTAACATCTTTATTGGAGTATAATTGCTTTACAATGGTGTGTTAGTTTCTGCTTTATAACAAAGTGAACCAGCTATACATATACATATATCCCATATCTCCTCCCTCTTGCATCTCCCTCCCACCCTCCCTATCACACCCCTCTAGATGGTCACAAAGCACTGAGCTGATCTCCCTGTGCTGTGTGGCTGCTTCCCACTAGCTGTCTCTATTACATTTGGTAGTATATATATATGTGCATGCCACTCTCTCACTTCGTCCCAGCTTACCCTTCCCCCTCCCCGTGTCCTCAGGTCCATTCTCTATGTCTGCATCTTTATTCCTGTCCTTACCCTAGGTTCTTCAGAACCAGGAAAACTGGACAGCTACATGTAAAAGAATGAAATCAGAACACTCCATAACACCATACACAAAAATAAACTCAAAATGGATTAAAGACCTAAATGTAAAGCTAGACACTATAAAACTCTTAGAGGAAAACACAGGCAGAACACCCTGTGACATAAATCACAGCAAGATCCTTTTTGACCCACCTCCTAGAGAAATGGAAATAAAAGCAAAAATAAACAAATGGGACCTAATGAAACTTAAAAGCTTTTGCACAGCAAAGGAAACCATAAACAAGGCGAAAAGACAACCCTCAGAATGGGAGAAAATAGTTGCAAACGAAGCAACTGACAAAGGATTAATCTCCAAAATATACAAGCAGCTCATGCAGCTCAATATCAAAAAAATAAACAACCCAATCCAAAAATGGGCAGAAGACCTAAATAGACATTTCTCCAAAGAAGATATACAGATGGCCAACAAACACATGAAAGGATGCTCAACATCACTAATCATTAGAGAAATGCAAACCAAAATGACAATGAGGTATCACCTCACACCAGTCAGAATGGCCATCATCAAAAAATCTAGAAACAATAAATGCTGGAGAGGGTGTGGAGAAAAGGGAACACTCTTGCACTGCTGGTGGGAATGTGAATTGGTACAGTCACTATGGAGAACAGTATGGAGGTTCCTTAAAAAAGTAAAAATAGAACTACCATACGACCCAGCAATCCCACTACTGGGCATATACACTGAGGAAACCATAATTCAGAAAGATCAAGTTGTAGTGTTTACATGTGTAAACTTAAACTGTCATGTCAATAAGCTGTCAGGAAAAGGCAGCAATCTCTGGGTAAAGAAACGCAAATCGTCTTTAATAACACTATAGTCTGAAAGATCCGATTATACCGTTCTGTATACAATAGTCTAAAGGATTTTTCTGTAAAGATATTTGAACTGAAAAATATAAATCTAGTAAAATTATTTATTATTTTCAGCTTGTTTGATTGCAGGTTTGCCAACTTGAATAGTGCTACTTAAATATTGACATGTTCTTTATGATTGGGTAAATTAACATGACAGGTCCCATCATTTGCTGTCTGTCTGTTCTAAACCCCACAGCTGAATCGCAAGGTATCCCTGTCTCCAGTAAGATCACCCACGTCTCTTGCACTTTCAGTCTGAAAGCTTGGACCTTTGCACAGACTGGAAAAACTTGATCATTTCAAATTTATGTTACCAAAAACTTACTGCTTTTAATAAAGTATATGTGATTTACAGTCATAAAAATGTTGCCTCCCTCGAGAAATTAAATTCAAGTGTAAATTTGTACGGGCATATTTTCAGAAGTTAAATATTTTAGAAATTTGGTGCACTTTCTTAGATTGAGAGGAATTGTGGCTGGACTTCATGCAGAATGGTGTTTTTATTTGGAACAATTTTGGTTCATGATTTCTCTCCCTGACTTTTCTAGAAACGATTGGAACAGCAGAAGCCTACAGTAATTGCAGCTTCCACTACTTCCCCAACAAACAGTACAACTAGTACCATCTCTCCAGCACAGAAAGTTATGGTGGCCCCCATAAGTGGCTCAGTTACAACTGGCACTAAAATGGTACTAACTACTAAAGTTGGATCTCCAGCTACAGTAACATTCCAGCAGAACAAGAACTTTCATCAGACCTTTGCTACCTGGGTTAAGCAAGGCCAGTCAAATTCAGGTACACAACTGTGATTAAATAAAAGATTGCTTTCATTCAAGAAAAAGAAATTTCAGTCCTTTACCTACTGAAATGAAATGTTTCTTTAGAAAAGTATTTTTCTTCTGCAGCTGATTGAGCAAACAAACTGTAACAGTAGGTTTGTTACAGATAATATTCATAATATTACATTAGCAAAACTCCTCTCTTACATTATTTCACTTTCAGCATTTACATGGTTCACTTACTTTGAGTGGAGAGGAATGTTTTCTTAAAAATGAGCCACATTTCATGCATTGGTGCCTTCCTAGAAGTCACTACGTTGCTGGTTATTTTAAATCTGAAGCTTATTAAATGTCTTATACCCCATTAGCCACCAGCACAGCTGCCACATCTGCTACAACCATTGCCAGCACAGGTCAGACGTTCCAAATTACAGGCAATCCAGTCACTATGGCAGGAAAAGTAATTACCAAACTGCCACTTCCTGCAAACAGCAAGATTGTCGCTGTAAATGTGCCAGCAACGCAAGGAGGTAAGGGAAATGTGAAGAGTTTTAATTCACATTTGCCAGATCATACTGTTGCCATTATTTTTCATTTCCTTTTCACTGATTTCAGTCTTCGGATCTCACATTTTATGTAGCCCACTATAAACCCCCGCCACACCTGGTTTCTCCTCAGGAACCAAGCAATGCCTGATGTTTTATGAAAGGGGCAGTTATCAATTACTTCTTCATCTTTTTTTCAAGGCGTTGTTCAAGTACAGCAGAAAGTCCTGGGTATCATTCCATCCAGTACAGGTACAAGTCAGCAAACCTTTACTTCATTCCAGCCCAGGACAGCAACAGTCACGATTAGGCCCAATACCTCAAGCTCTGGAGGAACTACAAGCACTTCCCAAGTAAGAGTTCTTTACAGGTTTATTTGGTGTTAACCACATTGGTTGAAGTTTTTAGAATGGCCTCTTCCAGGATTAATCCAGCTTCTAATTTTTCTTTACCTTTTACTTAATCTGTGACAAAGTACTGATTTTTTAAAAAATCTGTTACTTACATTTCAAGTGAACTGTTAATTTTTAACATTTAGTTAATAGCACATTCGTATAGTTTATGAATCATAAGAATTGCTTTCCAGGATTTTACAAAGAAAATGTCTTTATTGAAAACAATGGGCAATACTGGATCACCCAGGAAAACGACGTGCTATGCAGCTAAGAAGTAGAGTGAAAACATAATCCACAGCATTAACTAGTCTATCAGCTGATATGCACACATATTAGATACATCATTTCCTTGGCACTCGTATTATGGAAAAAGTTTAATGTTTTGCAGACTTGAGAATGTTCTAAACCTAACACTGAAAATAATATGCTGTGTAGTCTCTCCTTTAAATTAGGAAAGAACTTCTGGTCTCTGATCTTGCCCCTGTGTTCTCCAGGTTACAGATAAGGATTGGAGCTCAGGGAAAATAGGACTCATCATTTTCCTGTGAGCAACTGTGGTGGTTATAGAGCAGAGCTTTCTTGGGTCTTGTATCCTTCCTTTTAGTCTGTAGGCTATTCTTGGTATCAGTGACAAGGAATTTCTTGCGATCTCATTTATATTACTTTTTTCCCCTCAAAGTTCTATCTTTATTCTGATGCTTAATATAATTTAATATGTAATGTCCAAGAGCTTCTGTAATTTCTGTAGACATGTTTATCAATATGGAAAGTTTTAAGATATCTGTTCTAAGTCCATCATGCTTTAGTCTTTTAAAAACATTTTAATTCATTGTCCTTTGTGTTATTTGTAGGTAATCACAGGGCCTCAGATCCGCCCTGGTATGACGGTGATTAGAACACCACTCCAACAGTCAACACTAGGAAAGGCAATTATTCGAACACCTGTGATGGTACAGCCAGGTATTCATCCATCCAGTATTATCATTTTACATCTAAAGAGTCAGTCTAGGAAATCTATGATATTCTGTATTTGGCACTCTACCTACTGGAAAATACCAATATGAATTAAGATTTCGAAGCATACTAAATTTCTGATTCATCATGGGATACACCCATAAGATTTTGTTTCATTTCTGGCATTGTCAATAAGAGAAAAGCAGGTCCAAGTATGCTTGTTAAAAATGTTCTTAAAACCTCTAGTAAATGAGATAGATACATTCAGATCATTGGAGTAGAGAGAATGAGCAAAGAAAACAGTCTGTGTGGCAAAAGATAAAATCAAGGAAATGGCTAAGAAGCATTTAAATGGAAAGCATAAAACAAGATTACAGAGGCAGTGCCTGCCCTTTTTAATGTAAATAAGTTAAAGCTGCCATATTAAAAGTTGAAGCCTGTAAAGATTGAGTGAAAAAAGAAATCGAACTGTGCATTTATGAGAAACATTCCTAAAAGCAAATCACCAGAGAACGTAAAACATAAAAAGATGGTCAAAGACATGAAATAAAGGACAAAGAAAGAAGGGATAGGCAGAGGGAAGACATGCATAATCCTAATATTGAACAGAGTCGAATTCAGTATTTTAAAGAAACAATAACTAGGACAAAGAAAGTCACTTTATATTTGGCTTAAAGATACAGATTGCAGTGAAGGTGCAATCTTGGATCTTTAAATAAGATGTCATTGAAGTGTATAAAGCAAAAACTATTTGAGATCAAGGAGCGATTAACAGAAGCATAGTAGACCAGAAACAGACTGTATCAACTTTTGTACCTTTAGGAATACACATTAGTTTTAAATATTTATAAGCTATTTGTATGAAAATGGTCTTATAATGAGCCACAGGTAAAACCTTGATGAATTCCGAAAAGTAGAATGTGTATAGGCTACATGTTTTGTAGTAAAGCTAGAAATTAACATTAAGGTATTATACTAAAAACGCTTACTTGCTTGGAATTTAAAAACGTATGTTCTCAAAAGTAGCTTTTATGTTAAAGAAACATCAAATGTGTCATCACAAACAGATTATCAAGTAGCAGCTAAGCCAGGCTGCAAAGCTGAACTGAGAGGCAAACTCATTCATTCAACAAATATTTTTGAGCACCCACTCTAGGCAGTTGAAACACATTGGTGAACAAAACAGACAAAAAAAAAACCATATTAAATCTTAACCAGAAGTTAGAAGAATATATAAAACAAGTCTTAAATGAAAACAGGAAGAAGGAAGTAATGATTATAAGACAGAAAAGGCAAATATTAAACCATTTTCTTTTTGCAAGTCTAGAGAAAGGGGAACAAAATGCTAGTTTACAAAAAGTAGGAATGAGAATGCAATAAAAATAGAAGGAACTAAATCTGTTTGAATAACAAGGCATAATTATATACTATGCTTATAAATTTCAAGTCTTAATGACTCACATCAAGGAAAGAAATTTGGAAAGTTGCCATAGTGTTACCTACAAAAAAGAATTCCAGACCTCATGGTTTTATGGGTAAAATTCTTTGAAATGGTTAGGAAACAATTTCCTTCTTATAAAAAATAGTTGCAGGCCATAAGGGGAAAGGGGTAGATAAATTCTTTCCCATTCATTTTACAAATTTAGCATAATTCTAATATGAAACATAGCATAGTATTTTTTTAAAGGAAATATCCTAATGCCTAAGCAAAATTTACCCCAGAGAAGAAAGTATGATTCCTTATTTCAGTTAATGCTACAGAGACAATTGGTAAAATTCAGTATCTATTCATGTTTAAAAATAGCTGTCAGTTAGGCAGCCAACTAAAAGGAAAGATAAAACTAATGTAAAGAAGAAAAGTTTATGGATGATAAATGGTAATATACTTAGACTTGAATATGTGAATATATAGCTTCACATATGAGTGTATCTGGTGTGTCGTATGAAAAGCAAGGTGGCCAGTGAGGCTGGTGGGGCCCAGTGAAGACAGTAAGAGTCTTAGGAGTTGTGGTCAGAGAGGTCGAGGGTGGATGGATGTGTGTAGTGTGTGTCTGAGTGTGTGCAGGTCAACTTATCCCTATTCCTACCATCACGCTAGCCTTTCCCAAAGTTGAACACTCCCAGGTTGTAATAAAAAGTGTTTTAATTTTTGAATTTTGATGATAATCTAAACATAATTGAACATGTACATATTGGGGATCATCTGAATGACCATCATATAATCAGTCAATACCAGCCCTTTTATCCATCTGTGTTTATGATGACACCGTATCAATACAAGGTGATATAAGGATGTATGTATACATATAGCCGATTCACTTTGTTGTACAGCAGAAACTAACACATTGAAAAGCAATTATAGTCCAATAAAGATGGAAAAAAGAAAATACAAGGTGATAAACGAAAGTAACTTTTCATTAACTGTTCCTCAAACTGCAGTACAAGGACAGAGTGTTGGAGTCCAGAAGTTCTCAACTTCAAGCACTTGTCTATATGTACTGCACTGTTTTTTGATTCATCTTGAAGAATAAGTGGACAAAAATAACCAAGTAAAGTTTAGAAGAAAGAGTAATGATGAAAAACTTACACTGCCAATTTCTATAGCATATTTACAAGCCACCAGAATTTAGGAGCATGATACCAAAGGAAAGTAGACCAACTGAAGTAATGCAGGCACTGTGATGCTATCATACTATTTCTGATAGCTGGAATGTGATACTTTAGTGATAGGGTTGGAAAGGGTTCAGTGAAATGGGCACCCAGTGGTGATGGGAGTATGAATGGGTATAACCTTTCTAAATTCAATTTAATACTATGTTCCTGCTATGAATCCAGTAATTTTGGGAGGAGTATATTCTAAGGAAATAATTAGAAGCACATAAAAATTTATAAGCAGGGATTTCACCAGGGTATTATTTAAAAAAAGAAAAAGGGAAAGTATTCTAAATGTCAAAATAGGTTTAATTTTATACATAATGCAATAATATTAAGCACCGGTCATTTTAAAAAATATACACAGAAATATATATGTAGACATATGAGGAAAAACAGGAAGTGAATACAAAATTTCAGAAATATAATATTTACTAATTAATAATGAATTCAGATTTTATAAGTGTAAAATTAGCTGCCAAATAATTACCACCTGCTTTTTCTTCTAGTTTCATCAGGTTAAATGAGAAACAGAAGTTTTTAGAAGACTATGGAGCCATTTCAGTTAAACTTCATTCATTCTATAGATGTTTATTCAACTAACTATGGAAGCACTTGAGCACCTTGCTCTAGTATTGAGGATACAGGGGTTCTTGCCCTCTTGGTTCCTTCCAACTAAGTAGCAGATAGCTGTAAGAAAAACTCATTTATACATATAATTGTCCCAGAATATTCCAGATTCTATATGTTTTGTTTAAAAATCACATAAATTATTATCTTTTCATTTATATTCCTAAGGAAAGGCAGCCTAATGGCACATTTTACATAGGCTCTTCCATCTTCCCTATTGTCATTTTGGCTTTAGATTCATAGGAAGAGCATTATTATTTTTTTTATTTTATTTATTTTTTGACTACTGCAGAGAGCAGGAATGGGAGAGTGGTTGTTAGTGAGCTGTGTGGAAACAGGCTCACTGACAACCAGGTGGGTCCTTTGGATGTGGATATATGGCTGAATGCATCAGTATGTCAGCATCCCGTAAGTCTTTTTGAAAATTGAGAAGAATACATTCATCTGAAGCGTTAAACGACATTTCAACTCAGAGTATTGCTTAGGGCATAGAAGCATTCTAATGTTTTGCTCTTTGCATAGGTACTCCTCAGCAGGTCGTGACGCAGATCATCAGAGGGCAGCCTGTGTCCACTGCGATCTCTGCCCCTAGTACAGTTGCCTCAACACCTGCACAGAAAGGACTAACTTCAGGAGCACCCACTGCAAGTCTACAGCCTTCAACCTCACAGCCCCCTCGCCCCCAGCAAGGACAGGTGAAGCTTACCATGGCTCAACTCACCCAGTTAACACAGGGCCACGTAAGTAATGTGACTTCCATTTTAACTTTACGAGTGATCTTACTTACTCTTGCTGTAAGCTTTAAAACACATACTTAATCTTTGGACGTTTAAAAATCTACTTACTTTTTTAAATGTCTGGTTCCTAGAGTCAAACAAAAATACTTTTTTTTAAAAAAATTTCTTTCTTTCTTTCTTTTTGGCTGCATTGGGTCTTCGTTGCTGTGCGTGGGCTTTCTCTAGTTGTGGCGAGCGGGACCACTCTTTGTTTTGGTGTGTGGGCTTCTCATTGTGGTGGCTTCTCTTGTTGTGGAACATGGGTTCTAGGCATGCGGGCTTCAGCAGTTGTGGCTCACGGGCTCAGTAGTTGTGGCACACAGGCTTAGTTGCTCCGTGGCATGTGAGATCTTCCCGGACCAGGGCTCGAACCCATGCCCCCTGCATTGGCAGGCGGATTCTTAACCACTGCACCACCAGGGAAGCCCAGGAAAGGCTTTCTTAAAGACAGAAAATACTAACCATAAAGGAAAAGATTTATAAATTCAGCAACCTTAGAAATAAGAACTTTAGTTCATCAGACATTATAAAAGAGTGAAAAGAATGAGGAAAGGTATAATTACAACCAGCCAAGGACTATTCTGCAGAATACATGAAGAATTACTACTACAAATTAAGGAAGAAAAAAATCCAGATAGTTCGGTAGGAAAAAAGAGCAAACAAACTTGTCGAGAAAAGAGGAAATCTAAACGTCCATAAATCCAAAAAAC
This sequence comes from Phocoena phocoena, assembly GCF_963924675.1. Classification (NCBI taxonomy): domain Eukaryota; kingdom Metazoa; phylum Chordata; class Mammalia; order Artiodactyla; family Phocoenidae; genus Phocoena; species Phocoena phocoena. The sequence goes on from NC_089237.1 coordinate 13,735,542, forward strand.
TGCTGAATTTTGTTAGTAATGAGGGAAATGCATATTAAAACCATATATCTAAGAGATTAGTATAAAATAAAATGTCAGACAAAATCAAGAGACAGCAAAGACATGGAGCAGAATGAACTCTCATACACACCTGGTAGTATTATAAATTGCTTTAGCCACCTTGAAAAACTGTAGACACTATGTAGCAAAGCTGAAGACACATGCCGCACGTCATAGTAGTTCTCCTTCTAGGTATGTTTCCTGGAGAAGTTCTTGTTCGTCTGAGCACCAGGGCGATGGACATGAATATATACAGCAGCATTGTTCATAAGAGTCAAAAACTGGGAACGACCCAAATGTCAATCTGCAGTCAATTAGATAAATAAGTTGCCTTCCTCCAGCAATGGAAGTGAACAAACAACAGCCACATAGAACTACATTGCTGAGCTAAATAAAAAAAAAGCAAGTAACAAACAGAACTGCAGTATGATCTATTTGCATAAGATTCAGAAACAGGCAGAACTAGCTATATGTGTAGGGTTATGGGCCTGCTGCATTGCCTACCTGGAGGGGACACCATTTGAATTCTTCCCTGAATGGTGCTCCTGAAGTTGTGAGTCTGTGGCCCTTAGAGAGCTATACCCAAGTGGTCGCACTATGAAGAAGTGCAGTTATTGTAACAGTGAGAGTAGTGCTTACCTCTAGGGCAAAGGAGGGGAATTAAGACCAGAGCAGCTCACACGGGGGCCTTCTTGGATACTGGCAGTGATGACCTGAATGCTGGTTTTATAGACGTTCACTTTACAATTATTCGTTAAACTATACTTGGTATTGTATGTAGTTTTGACTGTGCACAAAAATGTTTTAGAAAAGCAATAGTGAATAAGGCAGGGGTCCTCAACTGGTTTGCGACCTGTTAGGAACCAGGCCACACGGCAGGAGGTGAGGGGTGGGCGAGCGAGCGAAGCTTCATCTGCCGCTCCCCGTCCCTCCCCGTCCCGCGCGTCACCGCCTGCACCGTCACCCACCCACCCACCCCGTCCGTGGAAAAATTGTCTTCCACGAAACCAGTCCCTGGTGCCCAGAAGGCTGGGGACTGCTATAGTAAGGGACTCCTGAGTAAAGTGCATGGAGCTTAGCATCACTGTAGGAACTTTGTAGCATCAGTTTTGGCTGTTGGGAACTTAGGGTGGCTTGTTTTTACGTTTGCTTTCTAATTTTCCACCATGTTCCTGATGGTTGAGGATTAAGAAGTCCTGGACAGAAGAGGCAGTGCAGATGGAGTTTTTAGTTCCTAGTCCCCATTTGGATGATTACTCAGACATTAGTGACCTTCCTCATATGGTGTTTGCATTCCACGTCTAGAACCCTAAGCTTTCTATACGTTGGCACACACCAACACACTCCATAGGTCATTTGGTACATAGTGAAAAAACTGAAACTAGGAGACCTGGGCTTCTCATTATATCTCACCTTGAACTTGCCCTCTCACTCTGGGTAGGAGTCTTGAACTTTCTAACTTGAGTTTCCTAATTGGTAGAAAGATTGTAGTAATATTTTCTCTCCCTAATCCGCAAAGTCACAAGTCTATTGTGAGAATCAAATGAGGCATGTCTAAAGTATGTCTAAAGATGCTTTGAAAGTTATAAAATAAGATGATTTAAAATCAGAATTTTGTGCAGACCTTAGTTATTCACTTCACACCCTTATTTGATAGATTGGGAAATTTAGATCCAGAGCAGCGATGTTACTTACAGACAGATAACCTGTCTGTCCGTTTGGAGAACTCAGACTGGAACTCTGGATTGTTAGTTCATGCTTTTTCCACTAAACACCATCAATCTTTTAAAATAAATATTCTTATTTTAGCTTATCTGAATTTTTCTTGGTACCATTCCATAGACATTCAAATACATATGTTCATTATTTTAAAGGATCTGTTCAACATAAAAATGGTATACTTGCAGATCAATCCTTTGAACACGGTTTACATGTTGTGTGTTTTTTCCGTAGGGTGGTAATCAAGGTTTGACAGTAGTGATTCAAGGACAAGGCCAAACTACTGGACAGTTGCAGTTGATACCTCAAGGGGTGACTATACTTCCCGGTCCAGGACAGCAGCTGATGCAAGCCGCAATGCCAAACGGTACCGTCCAGCGGTTCCTCTTCACCCCACTGGCAACAACAGCCACGGCAACCAGCAGCACCACCACCACTGTTTCCACTACAGCAGCAGGTAGAACCTGGGCTTGTGGGAAATGCTGCTTGTTAGTGTCACGGGTTGCTAGGTGACAGAGGGGGCCAGAGGGCCGGTCTTTATCTTTGGGAGGATGTGCCTCAAGCTGGTGAGTGTCACAGCTGACTGGTCAGCCTCACAAGAGCTTGACCAGATCTCTTGCTCTGACAGCCTCCCTGTCACCACCACCCCCCGTTAAAAACTATAGAAAGCGGGGGGTTGGCACAAAACAGTAAAGTATCGTGGTGACTGTGCCCACTCCTAACTCCTCACCAAGCCTGTAGGAACTGATTGAGTCATGACGTGCTCTCAGGGCAGGTGGGTATTTCCAGCTCATAACCTATGATTGGGAGCTTCAGGACCAGAGCACTTGGTGAGCCTCCTGCTGCAAGCGGCCGTCACTCACTGGCGTCACGCCATAGGAGAGGAATGTGGGCTGGCCTTAGCCTGGGCCAGAAGACCTGGCTGATTTCCGGAGACTGTGCCTTGCTTTGGAAGCCAGCCCTCTGGAGACTTAGCAAAATGTGCGGAGGGCAGCCATGAACAGGGCCTGTGTTCCCCAATTTAGGAGAGTCCTGACCTAGGTGTTTCTAGACGGAGCATTTCTAGGGCATCAATCTTCTGTACTGAAATGCAGAATTCTCACCTTTAGAAAATCCCCTTCAAATTCTTGTTAAACCACAGTGTCATGTTCTAGAGTAAGAAATATTTGGTCTTTCCTTTTCACAGGTACAAGTGAACAAAGACAGAGTAAATTATCGCCCCTGACACAGGTGCAGCCAGCCAAGAGCCTGCCTCCAGCTCAGCCGTCGAGCGTGAGTCCTGCAGAAGCCCAGCCTCAGACTGCTCAGCCCGCACAGCCCCAGCCCCCAACCCAACCCCCGTCCCCAGCTCAGCCTGAAGCCCAGACCCAAGCAACTTCTGCCTCCCACGTCCCTCCTGAAGCACAGCCCACCCAAGCACAGTCCTCCAAACCCCAAGGTGCAGGACAGTGTCAGCCTCAGAGTAATGTCCAAGGACAGTCTCCTGCTCGTGTCCAGAGTCCACCACAGACTCGAATGCGTCCATCAACTCCATCCCAAGTGTCTCCTGGACAGCAGTCCCAGGGTCAGACTACAGCCTCACAGCCGATTCCAATTCAGCCACACACATCTCTTCAGCCACCTTCCCAGGGCCAGCCACAGTCACAACCCCAGGTACAGTCTTCAACTCAAACTCTTTCATCAGGACAAACGTTAAGCCAAGTTACTGTTTCGTCCCCATCCCGTCCTCTGCTCCAAGTACGGCAGCCTCAGCCCCAAGTCCTTGCTGTGCCGCAGCTGCAACAAGTCCAGGTTCTCTCCCAGATCCAGTCACAGGTTGTGGCTCAGATACAGGCTCAGCAAGGTGGTGTGCCCCAGCAGCTCAAACTCCAGGTCCCCGTTCAGAGGCAGCAGAGCAGCCCTGTGCAGACCCATCAGATTCAGAATGTGGTTACAGTACAGGCAGCCAGTGTGCAAGAGCAGTTGCAAAGGGTTCAGCAACTCAGGGATCAGCAGCAAAAGAAGAAGCAGCAACAGATAGAAATTAAGCGGGAACACACCCTCCAAGCTTCTAATCAAAGTGAAATCATTCAGAAACAGGTAAAGTTATTAAGTAAAAGCAGCATGTTCAGTAGCTTGAATTACTGTGCTGTGCATTAGACTTAGTGTTTGGTTGTGTTAGCTTTCCTTAAATAAGACACAAAAGTCATTGATGCTTCAGGTTAGAAGCAGCACTGGGTTGACCAAAACGTACTGAATGACTGTTATGGTTTGGAACTCTGTTGGATATAAACAGTCAGTGCTTACTGGAAAAACTACGTGTATTTTGGGAGAACTAAGTTGGAAAGAGTGGACTTAGGAAGTTTAAGTATCATTGATACGAAACCTGAAGGTTTAACTAAGTTTGGAAGCCACTTCAGGCATCATAGCAATTTCTTTGCAGTTATTTGCAGTTGTCATTCCTTAGTTTGCACGTAGACTAAGCAAATGTTATAGACAGATTAAACTCATTTGTGCTTCCAGCCACACCTTCGTAAAAAAAAGATTTAAATAGTATTACTCCATAGCATAAATAAAAAGTGGCATTGTGCAGTAGCTTTGTAGTGAAGTAAGGCAATTTAGATGAGTTAGAATTATTCTGCTTGAAACGAAGCCACGTGTATAGTGACATCCTCTATAGCATTGCGGGAGAATGTGCGGCGTTCCGCACTAGTCAGGAGTTTGTGTGGGTTTCAAGTGTTCCCAAGTCAGGAGAACCCAGTTCCTGGGTCTCCCGTTTACAGTCTGTGAAACCCACTGATCTCCCCTGAGCTATATCCTCATTAAAACTCTCTCCCTTTCAGCCACACAGGGTTACTGTAATGATTAAATGAGGTCATGTATGTAGAAGCACTTTTTATTTTATTTTTTATTGAAATATATTTGACATATAACATTGTATAAATTTAATTTAAGGTATATGTCTTATTGGTTTTATACATTCACATCTTATAATATGACTGCCATTGTAGCAATAATTAACTCCCCTATCATGTCACATAATTTTCATTTCCTTTTAGTGGTTGGAATAATTAAGATCTAGTCTCTTAGCAACTTTGATGATTGTAATGTTGTTAGAAGTGTTTTAAGCAGCAGAGGAATTTTTTTTTTTTTTTTTTTTTTTTTTTGCGGTACGCGGGCCTCTCACTGTTGTGGCCTCTCCCGTTGCGGAGCACAGGCTCCAGACGCGCAGGCTCAGCGGCCATGGCTCACGGGCCCAGCCACTCCACGGTATGTGGGATCCTCCCGGACCGGGGCACGAACCCGCGTCGCCTGCACTGGCAGGGGGACTCTCAACCACTGCGCCACCAGGGAAGCCCCAGCAGAGGGATTTTGAAGATGTATAGTAATATTCTTAAAAAATTAACGTCATATATAATGTGTTAAAATGCATTATTATCCAGCTTTTAGCACTGTATGGTCCATGAACTGAGAATTATTACAATGTCTGTCTTTACCCTAATCTCTGCGCAAGGTGGCAATGGGGCAGGGGTGGGGTGATCTTTAAAATGAATGCCTGGGACGGAGAGCATAATGTTAAAAACATGGTTATTGGAGGATGATAGCTGGGTTAAAATTAGAGCTGTATTAATTCTTTAATCTCAAACAAGTTAGTAAGTTCTTTATGTCTCACTATCTCATTTATAAAAGTTTCCCTACCTTTCAGCATTGTTACGGTGAATAAACAAGGTAATGTCAGCTGCTTCCCTGGGCACGGTGCCGGGTATGTGATAAGCACCCGGGCCACACAGTAGCTCTCATTTTATTTGTATTACGATATAAAATTTTTAGTTTCTTTGGGAAACACATACATGTGCTCAGATTTCTACTGTTGTTACCTGTGCACCAACTTGTAGTCATTATAAAATATGCGTTTTTGGATTTTGTTCTGTCCTGAAGGTGGTGATGAAGCATAATGCTGTAATAGAACATTTAAAACAGAAAAAGACCATGACTCCAGCTGAAAGAGAAGAGAATCAAAGGTAGGGAGAAATGTTTATAACCCATTACACTGGGTCTCACTGTATATCAGTCTCTTCTCTTTAACACACACACGCACACGCACGCACACGCACACACACACACACACACAGGAGTTCTGAGTTTGTATTGTTTTTATCTTGATTGAAGTTTATTAAATGAGAACACTCAGTACTAATAGATGCTCATAACTGGTTCCAATCGCTCTGAAGCTTCCCAGTCACAGAAAGTTTGTACCAACTGTAAAGACGTAGAAAAATTTTGTCTTAAGCCTTTCAGAAGGAAATGCCCAGTATTACATAGATTGTGTATTTCTCTCTAGAATGATTGTCTGTAACCAGGTGATGAAGTATATTTTGGATAAGATAGATAAAGAAGAAAAACAGGCAGCAAAAAAACGGAAGCGAGAGGAGAGCGTGGAACAGAAACGTAGCAAACAGAATGCCAGCAAGCTCTCTGCACTGCTCTTCAAGCACAAAGAGCAACTCAAAGCCGAAATACTGAAGAAGAGAGCACTGCTAGACAAAGACCTACAAATTGAAGTGCAGGTAAGAAGGTATTTTCTATCGTCCTGTGTTCAGTGTTTAGCATCAAATTTTATTCTTCTTTTCCCCTTGAAATTTCCATTAAGCTTAAAATTTGAGCTTGTTTTCTAGATTTTACATTTTTGTCCCTAGAATGAGAAGTAGTAGGACATACATCTTTTAAAGCATGACAGAGATTTTTGTATCTACATGTATATTGTAATCTCTAAACTAGCCACTCGGGGAGGTTAGTCTTTTGATTAAAACATTCGAGGACCCTCTTGGCAACAATAGCCCTTATTGTCTGTGACGCAGTCTTTGCCAGAAGTTATCAGGAGCCACGTTTCTTGAGAAAGGTAGACAGAGAAACTGCAAAACAATGCTGAAAGAAAAATAAAGTGTGCTTATTAAATAAGACCAGATTTCTTTCTTGACTTGTAAATGATCTGCAGGCATGGCTAATCCTCTGCTTACTTAGGGAATTTGTTGAAAATTGAAAGAAGACATCTATTCATACATATTTAAACAGTTTTTTAAAAGAGAAGTGGGCTATATAAAGCATCCCTAGAAGTGCCTTGTACATTTTAAGAAGGTGAGAGATGTTAAGACAACACTGATCATCCTACTAACAAACACTGTACATAACTGTGAGACATTAGAGATCTTCCCACTGAAGTCAGAAACCAGACGGTAGTGCCCAGAATCAACATTATTGCTTAGCATCTCTAGAAATTCTAGCTAAGGTTAAGCCAGAGAAAGAAAGGAGATAAAATTTGTTATTGTGTATATATGATTATTATATCAAAACCCCAAAGAAAAATTATTAAGATCTAAGAGAGAGTTCAATAAGGTAGTCACTGCTAGATAAATACTGAGATCGCGACCATTGTCCAAGTAAACAAAAATAAGGGTCGGTAATCTTTGATTATCCCCCCTCCAAAGATGACCATTTTAAAATAATTTTAGGATATAGCTTACATATATTACTTTTAATAAATGTATTCACATATAAACACATTTTAAACAAAATCAGAATCACGCTGGAGACAACATATACTGAACATTTTTCTTTTTCTGCACTGTACATACTATGCAGCCATTTAAAAATGTTAACAACTACTGCAAATATTCTAGTATACAGTCGTGGTGTTGTTTCTGACAGTGTATCGCTTATCCAATGAGGAAGAAAAATTATACTTAAAGAAAATGTTCAGCATTATTTTAACTATAGAATTTATTGCTAAGATGATTTAGTTTGAGGAACAACATTCAAACGTATATGTACTAGCATATTTTAAAATTTATTTTTAATTATAAAGATTTTATTTTTTATTTTCAGCATATGTGATTGGTCCTTTATATCTACCTGTTCTTATATCATTTATGCTTGCCTTTTTAGAAAATAGACTTCATTTTTAAGAGCAGTTTTAAATTTACATAAAAATTATGCAGAAAGCAGAGAGTTCTCGTATACTACCCCCAACCCCAGTTTCTCCTATTATTAACATCTTGCATTAGGGTGGCATATTTGTACAATTCATAAGCCAGTATTGATACATTATTATTAACTAAAGTCCATAGTTTACATTAAGTTTCACTCTTTGTGTTGTGTAGTTCTGTGCATTTGACAAATGAGTGATGTCATATAATCATGTTACATAACAGAATACAGAATCATATTACAGTATCATACAGAATAGTTTCACTGTCCTAAAAATGTGTTGTCTTCTACCTTTTCCTCCCTCCTCCATCCCCCTCTGCTTGTCTTTTCAATATTTCTTACTCATTTTTAATAGAACTTATGCCTTCATTTAACTCTTTGAATGTCTCATACATATTATAAAGTTTTTTGTCAGATTGTTCTATAAAACATAAAAATTCACTTGGAGTAAATTCAGATTAGGTTATTGATTTTTGTTGGTTGCTTTTTCTTTTTTTTTTTTACATTACATGTTTTTATTGTTTATCATTTGATTTTGCATTTGGAATTTTAAGTTAGAGGAGTTTTATTTTTGTTTCCTCCCTCCAGAAGCCTAGTGTAGCACAGCCAGCCTTTAACATCCAGCAGGGAGCCTGCACTTCCCCGTTCTGAATCTGGAGCCCAGGAGGCCTGCAGTTTTAGCCCTGGTCATGGTTTTGTGTTTCCGTTCCATAGAGACATTTATATCTTATTCAAGCATGGCTATCTTTTCAGTTTTCTCTTTTTTATATCTTACTACCATGGGAATGTTCTTGAAGAGGTATGTCAAAGTATGTACCTACTACACTGTCTTGACGATCTTGGTTTTCCTAAAATCCATCTCTTCAGGCTATAAACACATCATATTATTAGGAAAATGAAACTCAAGATTTACTTTCTTCCCTAGGAAAAAGTTCAGACTTTGTTTTTAAATAGAGAAGGACTGTAGAATTGTCACACAGCATATCTTCTCAGTTATAAGACTATTTAGACTCCAGATAGAGGAAAGAGGTTCATTAAACCAGGATCATTCTGGTTTATTTGTTAGAATTTTTTTGATGTTTAAAAACTTGGTCATAGCTCTGGTTTAATTACACCAAGCTTGTTCATGAATGCCCGTCACAGTGATTTTTCTCTAAGGAAATAAAAGTTCTTTTTTTTTTTTTTAAATTTATTTATTATTTACTTTTGGCTGTGTTGGGTCATTGTTGCTGCACGTGGGCTTTCTCTAGTTGCAGCGAGCAGGGGCTACTCTTCGTTGCAGTGCGCAGGCTTCTCGTTGCGGTGGCTTCTCTTGTTGCGGAGCTCGGGCTCTAGGCACATGGGCTTCAGTAGTTGTGGCTCGCGGGCTCTAGAGCACAGGCTCAGTAGTTGTGGCACATGGGCTTAGTTGCTCCGCGGCATGTGGGATCTTCCTGGGTCAGGGCTCGAACCCATGTGCCCTGCATTGGCAGGCAGATTCTTAGCCACTGCACCACCAGGGAAGTCCAAGGGAAATAAAAGTTCTTTCATCATCATTTCTCAGAATAAGTTGTAGCACTAGGTAGCAGAGGTGTGTCTGTAAAATACCTCACATGGGAAAAAGTATTTTAATTTATGCAAAATTTGTATTGAGAAAATAGCTCTCCTTGCAGTCTTAAATTCTAGCCACAGGAGCACAGTAAATAAGGCACATCTGTCTTACTCTGCTCTGGGCTGGTCAGGCCACATCTGGAGTATCATGTCCAGTTCACGTCGAGGCTCACTCTAAGGAGACACACGGAGATTTGCCGGAAGAAAGCAGCCAGCGAGCGAGGACACTTGAAATCATGTCCTGAGTGATGACTGCAATGACCAGGGCAGGACCCTGGCATGCAGGAGGGGCCGTTCTTTCTACACACTTGCTCATCTTTCTGTCAGACCTCCTTTGAAGAGAGCTAGCAGTTTTCTAGTTGTTGTGTAATCTTCATCTTCTATTTCTAGTTGTTTTAATTGGGTTTAAGGTGTAGTAAGAACCCTCTTGTTTGGAGTTAACAAGACTCCCTCACTTTAGAGTGAACTGTGGAGCTGCTCAGACAAGGGAGGTGATGTAACGTCCTCTGGCCAGAACGTTACATAAGTCAGTTGATGGTCTTATATTCTTTGATTGACAACAGGAAGAGCTCAAGAGGGACCTGAAAATTAAGAAGGAAAAAGACATGATGCAGGCCACAGCTGTCGCTGCCACCTCCCCCGCCGCAGCACCGGCACCTCCAGCCCCTCCGCCTTCCCCGCCACCTCCGCCCCCGCCGCAGCACTCGGGCCCCCTAGCCACGGCCACGACCACGGCCACGCTGCCTGTGGCTTCCCAGAAGAGGAAGCGAGAAGAGGAAAGAGACTCAAGCTCCAAGTCGAAGAAGAAGAAAATGATCTCTACTACCTCAAAGGAAACGAAGAAGGACACAAAGCTTTACTGTATTTGTAAAACGCCTTACGATGAATCTAAGTGAGTAGATCTTTTTGAGCTCTAGTTTATTTTCTTAAAAGTTTAGCTCAGTTTCCAGTTTTGAAGAAAATGAGTATATCAGTAGCAATGTAAATAAAAACAGTTAAAAATAAGGATAATACTATTTCATCTGTGGTTTTGCAGCTGATATTTTTAACGTTGACACTAGAATAAAAGTTTGGTTCTTTTTCCACGTGTTCATGATTCGTGTTTGTCCTTCATCATATTTTCTGTCAGATAAGCTTTCTGTTGCTCCTTTGCTGTCTCCTCTTCTCTCTGGATCAACTCCAGATCAATTAGTAATGCTGTCTGGAGAAAGGTGTGTTACTGTCACCACCCAAAGTTGAGATCATCTGTTCTGGAATCTTCCCAACCCCACGATTACATCCAATCCTAAAGACGACCTACATACGAATGGTGCCAAGGGGCTTTTGAGTTTGAGTGGTTTTGGATTTTTATCATGTAATTTTAAGTAATTCTATGGTTTTTGTATTAGAATACTGTAACCTAATATTATTTTTGTCAAAGCTCCCACTTTCTTATTGGGGACAAAAGTCAGAAAAATACAAAAAGTGATTTCTTTCACTCATTCCTCAAGTACTACACTCAAAAATTTGATAAACATGGCAGCTGGAAGCTGCTTTTGACAGTTGTAACTTGTATTTGGTGATATATACAAGATTTTAGAGACAGTAATCTGTAAACATGGTTACACTTTTTTTTTTTCCTATCATTATTATGACTCAGCTAGGTATTTAGCTTCCATTTTCAACATTCAAATGCAGGCCAAGTTTTTAAAGCCAAAATTAACCACAGTGTTAATTTTACAGTACCCAAAAGTTTATTTGATTGTGATAAAAAAGTATGATCATTTAGAATTAGGAATGCTTAATGTCTACTGTAAGTGGATGCCTAATCAATTAATAAAATAAAATTGTTTGATGATGTTTAAGCTGTAACACTGAAGCTGCGTTAGCGGTGCTATTTAAATTACAGTCTGTTTGCAAGTGCTAAATCAAAACTTTTTGTTGGTAGATTTAGCTGTGTGTTGAATCAAACACAGATCAGTGTAGGCATCTGCACTTTTCATTGTCTTACTTTGTGAGAAATTAGACGTGATATAAAAAGTAGAACCCTATTGATTGATTTTCCCCTTAGTCCAGTACAAGTCCAATGCAATTTTTGTCAATTTACTTTCTTTACAAAAGATTTTCTTTCTTTACAGAAAGATCTGCTTATGGAATTTCCTTAAATAACCAGACATTTTGGCCTATTTAGAATATTCAGATCAGAGAAATTCATTTCACACACGACTTTTTTTAACACCCAAATTGCATAAACTGCAGCACACGTGTACGTATGCTCATTTATTGAGTTTGCCTCATGATTTGGGGAGATTTCATATTTTTTAGTTTTTCATTATTCACATTTCAGTATACCGGCTTCATTCATTCCCTATTCTAGTTGGGAAGAGTTAGTGGTTCTTAAGGAGTATTTAGTGATCTCTTGTTCCAAAGTAGGCTCCTTTGGGAATCTAGTGAGAGTGACTAAAACCTGAAATTCAAGTCCTGAACTCACTTACAGAACACACAGCCCACCACCTGGTGAAGGCAACATACCAAAACGCCCCGAAGGCCTCCACGTGCGGCAGTGAAAATCGTGCGGGAATCATAATTCAAAAGAAAAAAGTTAGTGGCAATAGGATACACCACACAACCATTATTCCTTTACGTTCAAAAGCAGGTTAGGTGGAAGCTTGAGGACTATTTCGATTCCTGTAGGCGAATCTGCCAAGAAACACCTTGGTAGAACCGATGGTATCAGCAAGGCCAGTCTGGTTCCCTGCAATTCACGCTTATTCTTGCCATGACTTTGACAAGGCGTTCCTCCGGAGCATTCGTCAACACTTTGATACACTGTGTGTCTGTCATAGAGATGCTTTTCCCTTTACCGTTTGGGATCTTACATTACAAAAGACTTGAGGATTAATTAACTGATAACCCACAGTTGCACACTCATATAGCCCCATCCTGTAGACCCTCTTGCGGTTTTAGATTAACTGTCCTTACATCACTCTCCACTCCGTGTGTCCCTGTTTTTGAATTGAAGTAGTTCTTCACCAGCTGACTAAACTGGCCACTCCACATTGCCACACACATTCTACTAACTGAAAAACTGGCCCATGTCATAGTCTGTTAAAATTAAATTCCAATATTTACTTAGAAAACTTGGTAGAAACTGAATTACTACATGTACCTTTTTTAGTTTTCTTCTTCATACCATGTTTTGACCATTTTTCTTCTACAACTGGCTGACCTCCTGCATGTTCCTTGTAGTGTAACTTCTCCTTGGTGTTTGCGCTTTGCTTTGTTTTCAAATTTAAATCGCGAGATACATTTTCAAACCTATCTAAGAAATAGCCCTGATTTTGAAATGGCTTCTGTGGCATAGGTTTGACAGATGTAAGTCTTTGATTCTTTGGCTTTGGTTTTTGTGCCTGTTACAGTTTTACACACATTCATTAAGAGGGAGACATTACCATCAGTGTGTTGTTTATTTTTTCAAATTCCAGTGTGTTTTTAAAGACCCACATTTCACTAAACAGTGTATTTGTTGAAATTGATGTGAGCGACTCTATGTCCCCACACTTGATATAGCATCAGATGCTGTAGTTTGTCAGGGTTAGAATGGTTGGATTCAGGATGTTTAGCTGACTCATTGCAGAAAGTTATCCTGTAAGAACGTGAATCAGGACAGGGAAGACAGACTTACGTACCATGCAGCTCAAAATGACAATTACATTGTCATTTTCATTGTGAATGCTTTTAGGTTCTATATTGGCTGTGATCTTTGTACTAACTGGTATCATGGAGAATGTGTTGGCATCACAGAAAAGGAGGCTAAGAAAATGGATGTGTACATCTGTAATGATTGTAAACGGGCACAAGAGGGCAACAGTGAGGAATTGTACTGTATCTGCAGAACACCTTATGATGAGTCACAGTGAGTTCTGATAAGAGCATCATATTTAATAATTTAGGAAGCCAAATTGCTCTGACTGGTTACTTATTTGTTTTAAAATAAAAAGCAAGGTATTTTTCTGCATATATTATACACTTACATTACAAATTCTTTTCCAATTTTTTTTCTCTTCTTCCCTCTTTACCTCCCCTTCAAAATTTTATGTTGCTTCATAGTGAATGTTTGAGATGCATTGGGGAAAATGTGGTTTAATGGTAGACTTGATTCTTCAATATGTAACATAGAAATTAATGAGATTAAAATGGCCTGACTTGTTTGGACTTTATCAGTGTTTTGAAATGGTGCTTTATTGCAGGTTAGAAAAACACTAATTTGGGTACAAGCTCCGAGACTCTGTTAAACAGCTTTTAGGATTTTGAACTCCCAGTTGGGTGGCCAATATCAGCTTCCCATTTGATATGGTATTAGTTGAAAGATTTTTGTCTTTATTTTGTTTTGAGCTTTGAAGTCAATTAAATGTTTTACATTTTTCTTCATATTGGTTCTCCAATTTTGACAGTGTTCTTAAACCTTTAATGCTTGTTCTTAACATCAGAAATACTAAAGTAACTCATTGGAATGTCAATCTTCAAAAGTATTAAAACAATTATAAATACTAAAACTATTTTATATCCCAGGGTTAGAATATATGCAATGCATGTTTTATTACTTTTTAAAGTAAATTATAAGTAATGTGATCCCATCTGTTTTGAATTCACATTTCCATTTCGGATCTTGCAGATTTTATATTGGCTGTGATCGGTGTCAGAATTGGTACCATGGGCGCTGCGTTGGCATCTTGCAAAGTGAGGCAGAACTCATTGACGAGTATGTCTGTCCACAGTGCCAGTCAACAGAGGATGCCATGACAGTGCTCACGCCGCTAACAGAGAAAGATTACGAGGGTTTGAAGAGGGTGCTGCGTTCTTTACAGGTGAGAAACCACGCTCTGTGCAGCATTTAAAGATGAAATCAATCAGCGTGACCTTGGAAACACGCCTGGGGTTTGACCTTTACAATCTTAGAGCACCTGACTATTTAGTGACTCCCAGCTGAAGTGCTCCACAGACTTCAGTCCTTCCCATGCCGACTGTTGTTGTTTAGCTAATGCTCATGTTTAAAATGACTCATTATTTTTTTTTTTTTTTTTTTTTTGGTGGTACACAGGCCTCTCCTGTTACGGAGCACAGGCTCCGGACGCGCAGGCTCAGTGGCCATGGCTCACGGGCCCAGCCGCTCTGCGGCATGTGGGATCTTCCTGGACTGGGACACGAACCCTTGTCCCCTGCATTGGCAGACGGAGTCTCAACCACTGCGCCACCACGGAAGCCCATGACTCATTATTTTTAACCTAAATTTTATTTTTAAAGAAAACCATCTTACCACCATTGATTGAAAAGCCATTTGATTAAATTCTAGTGAGATACAAATGCTTATCTAAGGCTCTGAGCCAAAGCCTTCCCTCCCTTATTAAAAACAAGAAGGAAGGTGGGGGTGGCTTCTAAGATTAGCAAGCATTAGAGATGTATTCCAGGCATAGGAGTGCTAGATTAACACTTCCTCCTGTTGTGATCATAATTAGAAGCGTTGAAAGAACTGAAACGAGAACAATAGTCTCAATATGTGGTTGAATGTTATTTAACATCACCATCACACCTCTGCCACATCATTAGCCTGCAGAGGTAACCATTCCACACTTGGAACCCATCCCACTCCAGTTTAATTGGTGTGATTGCAGTGCCAACATCGCTCAGTTGGCAGGTCATCGTGAAGGGACCAGAGTACAGACTCCTTGACCCCTAAGCTAGTGCTCCACCATCCCCGCTCCAGGCCAAGTTTCCAGACCTCTCTTGGAGAACCATTATTACAGAGCATGCTCGTCTGAGATAATTTGTGACTACAGCAAAAATCATCTAAGTATAAATAATTTCATCTCTCAAGTTTAAAACTGACTCTTCCAGTTCTTGGATGCAAGAACTCAAATGGGAAACTTAAGTGAAATTGTCATTTCCACCTGACAATAACCTGACAATAACCAATGATGCCTTTCTGTTGTTGTTGTTCATTATAGGCCCATAAGATGGCCTGGCCTTTCCTTGAACCAGTGGATCCTAATGATGCGCCAGATTATTACGGTGTTATTAAGGAACCTATGGGTAAGTGCTTGAGTTGAACATGGAGTTTTTTCAGAAGTCTCAGCAGCTACTTCATTTATCATCCAAAAAATCGATACATCATGAACATATGCTGAGCAAGACTGGTGAGAGTCCAAACTGGTATACGGTCATTTGTAGGATAAACTGGGAGCACGTATTAAAGTTCAAGTGTGTGTACCTTTGGACCCAGCAGTTGCATCTCTTAGGATTTACATGTGCACAGGTGTGTTGTTCATCGCAGTAGTGTTCATAATTGCAGAAATACTGAAAATGAAATAAATAGCCATCAGTAGAGGAGTAGCTAAATCAAAGGATGAGCAGAGTATTCTCTACTGTATAATGAGTGAGGTCAGTGAACGGATTGGGGTCCTTGTGAGCCTCTCCTCTTTCCTGTCACCTCTTCTTCATCTTTTCCTGAAGGAGAGCAAAGGTAGAAATCCAAGAGAATATAGCCTCATTGCCCAGAAAATAAAAGTGGTACTAAATAACAGCTACAAGTAACTATACAGTAAGTCCCCTACATAACAAACCTTCAAGTTGCGAACTTTCAAAAATGCGAACGTGCATTCGCATGTCCAGTCATGTAAGTTAGTTCACGTGTCTGGTGTCCATTGTCACACGTGTGCATCCTCTACAAGTGGTTGTGCTTTTGTGTACTTTACAGTACTGTATAGAGTACAGTAGTACAGTATCTTTATTTCAAGCCCAGGATGTCTGGAAGCAAGTGTAAAAGCATCGGTGATGTGGCTGGTACTACTGTATACTTTTCAAGTATACAGTACTATACTGTACTGTAAGATTAAAAATGTTTTCTGTGTATTATTTGTGTGAAAAGTACTACAAACCTATTATAGTACAGTACTACATAGCTGATTGTGTTAGTTGGGTACCTGGGCTAACTTTGTCAGACTTACGAACGTGCTCTCGGAACGGAACTCATTCATATGTAGGGGATTTACTGTATTAAGATGAACAGCTACCGGTGATTATATTAAAAATACTTTATCTACGAAAGAAGTTATAGAAATTAAAACATAGCTAAAAGCTTCCAAAACTGCCCAAAAATTAGCTCTAGCTGATGAAAATATTCCAAACGGCCAGCTAAGCATTTTTTTAATGGGTATGGTTTTATTGTATATTTGAAAGTTGCCAGGAGAGTGGATCTTAAAAGTTCTCATCACCAAAAAAAAAAGTTTGTAACTATATGCGTATTATATACGCATTAATACATATATATACATATATATAGTATTGTGGTGATCATTTCTCAATATGTATATTGAGATATGTATGTATATATGATTTGATGTTTGTATATATTGAGAAATGGTGATCATTTCTCAATCAAACATCAAATCATCCCATTGGGACTTCCCTGGTGGTGCAGTGGTTAAGAATCCGCCTGCCAATGCAGGGGACACGGGTTCGATCCCTCGTCCGGGAAGATCCCACATGCCGCGGAGCAACTAAGCCTGTGTGCCACAACTATTGAGCCTGCGTGCTGCAACTACTGAAACCCGTGTGCCTAGAGCCCGTGCTCCACAACAAGAGGAGCCACCGCAATGAGAAGCCCGTGTACCGCAACGAAGAGTAGCCCCCACTCACTGCAACTAGAGAAAGCCCGCACAACAACAAAGACCCAACACAGCCAAAAATATATAAATTAAAAAAAATATCATCGCATTGTATACATAAAGGTACCACAGTGTTCTATGTCAATTATACCTCAGTTTAAAAATAAAAGGAAAAAATTAAAGGAATTAAAGTTCAAACAGGTTTTTAAGAAAAAAAAAAGAAAAGACGGGTTGTATTGACGGCAACTTCAAAGATGCAGAAACATGAAGAAGAGATAAATGAGGGCTTATCTTCAGGAAGAAAAACCATAAATATGTTAAGTAGCCGTTACCTCTATCCTCCTCATGTCTAAGATAGAAGAAATTAATCATTGTACACATTTCAGATTTGAATAATCTCCTTTGAGAAAGTACCTGGGGTGTTTATTTAAATAAATAGATGTCTTTTGCTTCTAAAAATAACTTGATTATAGAAAATTTAAGAAATAAAAAAAGTAAGAAAAGATAAATGCACTTTTGATCTTTTTCTCACTGAATGCTATCACATTTTGGTGTGTTCGTGTGTGTGTGTAAAAATTGAAAACTTTTTTTTTTTTTTTTAAATATTGAGATCATATAGTAAATGTTTGTGTCTGGCAGTCATTTTCCTGTGTCATTAATCTTCAATAACATGATAATAATGGCTTTGTATAGTCTGTAAATTGAATATGCCTTAACTTATTTAGCCAAAATTCTTTTCTTGAAGAGCTAGAATGTTTTCCTGTCTTTTTCTTTTCTTTTTTTAATATCACCAAGATAAACAGCATTTTATGTGGGTATGTACATACAGATAATACAGGTCTCCCAAGCATACTGTTGAAAGAAATAGGAAAGTTACAGAGCAATCCCTGGGTTTTAAGCAGTAAACAGTTGTATGTTTTCTAAGGGTATGTACATGTGTTTAGAGATGCATAGCAAATGTCTGGAAAGTTACTAACGTGATTGATTGATTGATTATAAATTTATTTTACTTTTGGCTGCGTTGGGTCTTCATTGCTGTGCATGGGCTTTCTCTAGTTGCGGTGAGCAGGGCTACTCTTTGTTGCGGTGTGCAGGCTTCTCATTGCGGTGGCATCTTGTTGCGGAGCACGGGCTTTAGGCGCGTGGGCTTCAGTAGTTGTGGCATGGGGGCTCAGTAGTTGTGGCTCATGGGCTCTAGAGCACAGGCTCAGTAGTTGTGGCACACGGGCGTAGGTGCTCAGTGGCATGTGCGGTCTTCCGGACCAGGGCTCGAACCCCTGTCCCCTGCATTGGCAGGCAGATTCTTAACCACTGCACCACCAGGGACGTCCCCCCTACATCGTTTTTAATTGTATGACGTTAAGGTAATTTATTTAATCACCCCTCCATAATGGATTTTTTGGCTGTCTGCAGTTTTTGCTGCTATAAATGACACTTCTGTGAACATCCTTGTGCATCCGCCCTGTTCTTGTTTGTTTTCTTAGGAAAAATTTCTAGAAATAGAATTTCTGTGCCAAAGGGTGTGTGTATACTTTTTAGGCTTTTGGTAAGTATTTTCAAATTGCACTTCAGCAGATTGAACCAGTTTCCACTGATAGCATATATCTGTACCCTTTTCTCTGCACACTTGAAAACCCTGAGCATTATCACTCTTTCGAGGAGAAAAAGTTTTCTTTGTAAATATTTATTTCAAAAGAATATGTTTGATGTACAAATGCAGATGTTACAGAGATATAGGGAGTAAAATGTAAAATTTACCACCACTTTCATCCACCTTTAGAGGTAGCCCCTGTTAATAGGCTGATGTTATTTAATTTTTAATTTCTGCTAATTTGGGCAAAGGAAGTGACTCTTTGGCTTTGCCTGTCTTCAGTAACTAGTGATGTGCTTATAACTGTTTGTACTTCTGCATGAGTTCCCTATTTATGTATTTTGCCATTTTGCTCTTGATATATTCATACTGTTGTCAGTGTTACTTAAGGGTTATTTATAAACTAAGGATATTTTAATGTTTTATGGCAATTTTTTGGTCATGTGATAGTTTTTAACATTTTTTTAATTCAGATCTATTAATCATTATGAATTCTACCTTTAGAGTTGTATTTTTAGCCTTTTTCCCTACCCCAGATATATAAATACTTACCTGTATGTTCTCCTAGTACTTTTTTTTTTTTTAAGGGATACTAATTAAGTTGAAATCATTAAATGTCCAAACACTACTCACATACTTTATTACAATTAGTCAGGAAGTGCCCAGAACTTAAGTCTGAATATGGTGATACTCGGGCGGGCTGTGTTAAGCTTTCTGCCTACCTTGTACAGTTTATGTGACCTACACAGAATGGATGCGCCCAAGTCTTGTTCGGAATTTAATCAGGCTGGGTACATTTTTGCAGTTGTTCTTGTTTACACGTTTTTCCCCTACCTGCGTAAACTGGAACTATCAAAGACGTGTTTGTGTGTTAAAATATTATATGTATAACATAAAATTGCCATTTTTAACTACTTTTATACGCACAATTCAGTGATTAACTACATTCACTTTTGTTCTTAAATTTTAATTCACCTCGGATTACTTTGGCATATAGTGTGAGGTAGAATTTTTCTTCAGATATAGGTAGGCAGTTGCCTCAACCCAATTTATTAATGCATTCTTCCTGCCTCTGCTTATTTGAAATGACATCCTCAACATAGGTGAAATTCTCACGCTGAATACAGTTATGTCTGTTCCTGTTTTGAATTCAGTTCCATTAATGTTTGTATCATGTTGTGCAATGCCACACGTTTTGTTATCACAGCTTTATAAATTTTTTTATATAAAATTTATCTTATTTATTTATTTTTGGTTGCATTGGGTCTTCATTGCGGTGCGCGGGCTTCTCATTGTGGTGGCTTCTCTTGTTGCAGACCTGTGGGCTCTAGGCACGCAGGCTCAGTAGTTGTGGCACATGGGCTTCGTTGCTCCACAGCCTGTGGGATCTTCCCGGACCAGGGCTCGAACCCATGTCCCCTGCATTGGCAGGCGGATTCTTAACCACTACGCCACCAGGGAAGTCCCTGTAATTTTTTTTAATGTCTCATAGATTAAATTTTCTCCCTTTACTTTTATTTTTCAAATGTTTCTTAGATATTCCTACACTTTTATTTTTTGAATGTACTTTAAAATTATTTTCTCAAATTCTAAAATAATTACTGAGATTTAGTTAGGAATTGTGTTATCTGTCAATCCTAGATTGATTTGAGATCACTGACCTTTTATTCTCCCAGGTTTTCATGTCATGTTGTATATGGAATTTTCCTTCAAGCACAACTGTCTCCTGGGACCCACTGTTACTTTGGGTGGATTTAGCTCAGTATTCCACAGCAGTTACCTGTGTACCACCCTAGTAATTTTTTCCATTTCTGCACACTACCTCTACTTTTACATACTGCTATTTTTATTCATATCAGCTAATATTTTTCCCTTAAGTTTATTTTAAGTAGACACTTTATATTATTACCAACATAATCGGTAAGTCAGTATCACTTGTCACCAATAAAAGGTAACAATAACAATTTAAAAGGAAACAAAATTATATTATTAAAGTCTAATACAAGGATCACAAAACCACAGAGATTTTATTCTTAATTCTGGACTTCTTCTCTTTGTACATGTAAGGTATTTAATCAATTGTTTGCATGTGGAAATGTGTTATACTTAGATACGTATTGTTCATGTTGGTGTAGTGTTTGCTTTGTTTCAAACCAATTGAATAAAGAGCTATTCTCTGTAGTTAATTGAAAGTAAAAGACCCTTCTTAACGGTAGCCAAGATTTATCTTTTAGACCCCAAATCAAAAACAAAATTGGAAAAATGCTGCTATTTTCTTCAAGAATTGCTACGTAGTCTTCACTGGTAAACCAGCCTGGTTCCAGGACTGCTTGGGCAAGATGTTATGTATTCTTATTTGTCAGAACTGCAGGCAGTATCCACACTGGAACAACCTTAAAGCTTTGAAAATCTTTTACATTTTGTTTTTAAGACCTCGCCACCATGGAAGAAAGAGTACAAAGAAGATATTATGAAAAGCTGACAGAATTTGTAGCAGATATGACCAAAATTTTTGATAATTGTCGTTACTACAATCCAAGTGATTCTCCTTTTTACCAGTGTGCAGAAGTTCTTGAATCATTCTTTGTACAGAAATTGAAAGGATTCAAGGCTAGCAGGTAAGCAGATGTGTTCAGCGCTCTGAACTAATTCAGCTCCTAACGAGAAATTGCTGGGTTTGTGTATGATCTGCTTAAAATTATAGTCACTTTTTCAAATTCAAAAAGCATTTATCAAATGCTTACAGAATGTAAGATGCTGTGTTAAGTGCCATGGGGCACATACAAAGATAGTAGTAGTAAGAGTTCTTGCTCTCACTGAGTTTACAGAAGTATAAAAATGACTGTCCTGGGACTTCCCTGGCGGTCCAGCGGTTAGGACTCCACGCTTTCACTGCAGGGGGTGGGGGTTCGATCCGTGGTCAGGCCACTAAGATCCCGCAGGCTGCGTGGCCAAAAAAATAGTTTTTTAAAACTATGAGACTAATACTCAACACAGCATATAGTAGGTGAAATGCTCGAAGACTGGTAGAATTCAACAAAATAATGTTTAAAAAAAAAAGACTGTTCTGTAGGGTAGAGTAAGGGGAAGACCACCAAGTGGGGATTTAAGCGCTTTCTCTTTCATTTGCGTTTGCTGTATCTTTGAAATCATAAATTGTTTTATTCTAATGGATGTTTTCTGTGGACAAAACTAAACTTTAATCCAAGTCCACAGACCTTTTCTTTGAACCTCTCGTAGCATAAAAACATTGAGCAGCTTTGCATGCTATTCAGATACTGTGACCTTCGCGCCCTCTGTTTCTGATCTTCCGCACCTGCTCCTCCCCAAGCCCATGACTTTCTTCCTTTCAACGAAAGGCTGTTTCCCTTTTCTTTGAGAGCTGCCACCGCTCTGTAGCCCTGAGATTCATTGTTCACCATCCCCCATCCACTAGCCCGCAAGCTTGATCCTCCCTAGTCAGATTGGGTAGATCTTGGCTGGGCTGGGGTCTGGGCATCTGTATTACCTAATGAACTCCCACGGGACTCTGCATACCAAAGCATAAGAATCAGTGCTCTACCTAGTCATTTTTCTCGGAGGAAAATCTTCAGGGTATTTTCTCTCCTCCTGTAACAAGGTAGATCAAGAACTGTACTTCAGAGTCAGTTTGCATAAGCTAAAAGTGAAGGACAAGCACAACTGAAGTATCCAATCACCTTCTCAGTGAAGGAGTCAAAAACTATAGGCAAGGAGGGAAGGAAAGCCGGTGGGCAGGCAGGCTGTGTAGACCACCAACCAAGAGACTTCACAGAATCTCTAAAACTTTCCCATTTTTTTTTTTTTTTTTTTTTTTTTTTTTTTTTTTTTTGCGGTATGCGGGCCTCTCACTGCTGTGGCCTCTCCCGTTGCGGAGCACAGGCTCCGGACACGCAGGCTCAGCGGCCATGGCTCACGGGCTCAGCCGCTCTGCGGCATGCGGGATCTTCCCGGACCGGGGCACGAACCCGTGTCCCCTGCATCGGCAGGCGGACTCTCAACCACTGCGCCACCAGGGAAGCCCTAAAACTTTCCCATTTTTATCGTTGCCTGTCTGTTAACCCGTTAGCTGTAAAACTTAAAATGGAAGAGGACTTACTTAATATGACAGAGTCCCCAGGAAAATAATAATAAAGGAATAAAGAGGGGTAAACTCAGAGTGGTGAAAGGAACATGGTAGAAGTTAGTTAGCTGATGAGATTTCAGCAGATTGTGAGGGACAGCAGATGGAAGGCGGCTGACCGGTGAAGGCGGGCACGCGCAGCCAGACGACTGCTCGCGGGCTCCTGCCGACCAGTAGGACCCCAGACAGCCTCCAACACGGAGACTCTGAAATAGAATCGAAGGCTCTAGAGAGTAGGAGGAGAGAGCGGTTAACTGAAGATCTAAATCTGGGCTAGTCACACCCTCCTCTAACCCCAGCGTGCAGCCTGCGCAGGATGCCCAAAGAACTGGAAGAACACAGGGTTCTTCTGCAAAGGAGAAAAAACCGTCTGCAGAGAACTAGAGTAGACAGAAGAGAATGGGACCCAGAGGAAAATCCCCTGATCTCTGAAGGATCGGCTCCCTCATTCTAGCGCTGGGGCTCTCAACAGGATAATTTACTCACCCCCACCCCGTAAGGGATATTTAGCGATGCCTAGAGACATTGCTGTTTGTCACACTTGGAGGTGGTTAGTGGTACTGGCATCTAAACAGTAGAGGCCAGAGATGGTGCTAAACGTCCCACAGTGCGTAGGATAGCCTTAAAGCAAAGAATTATCCAACTCCAAAATGTCAGTTGTGTTGAGACTGAAAACTGATCTAAAGTAAAGCCTGCCAGTCAGTAAGCCACACACACATGCACAGGGTTCTCCAGGCACCCATCTAGGCTGTTAACTTACTCTTCATAAGTGGGAACAGACAGGGACGGACGGATAGGTAAGGAAAACCTGCAGTGTAAAGGAGAAAAAGGTCAAGGTGTAACCGAAAAATAGATTCCAGAGAGAACAAGAGAGAGCTTTAAAAAAACAAAACAAGCCTCTAAGTCATGTCCCGAGAGAAATTTTAGAAGGTACTGCATCTGCAAAATAGTGAACAGGATATTAGAAATAAAGAACAATCTGAGAAAAAGAGAGTAACTGGAAATTTTTTTAAACTTATTGCACACATTGAAAGTTAAAATCAAGGAACTCTCAGTGGAAAGAGCAAAACGACAAGGGGATGAAAAATAGGAAAGAAAAAAATGTTATAAAGTATCCAGTATTCATTTCATGGAAATTCCAGAAAGAAAGAACAGAGAAGACAGAGGAGAGGAAATTATCAAAAGACTACTCTAATATAAGAAATATTTCCAAACCAGTGAGAGGCACACAACTTCAAGTCCAAGCAAAACTATTCATTCAAAAAATAGTTATTGAGGGGTTTCCCTGGTGGCGCAGTGGTTAAGAATCCGCCTGCCAACGCAGGGGACACGGGTTCAAGCCCTGATCTGGGAAGATCCCACATGCCACGGAGCAACTAAGCCCGTGCGCCACAACTACTGAGCCTGCGCTCTAGAGCCTGTGAGCCACAACTACTGAAGCGCACACGCCTAGAGCCCGGTCTCCGCAACAAGAGAAGCCACTGCAATGAGAAGCCTGTGCACCGCAACGAAGAGTAGCCCCCGCTCGCGCAACTAGACAAAGCTGCACGCAGCAAAAAAGACCCAACGCAGCCAAAAATAAATAATAAATTTAAAAAAAAATGGTTATTGAGCCCCGGCTGTGTGTCAGAATTGACTATAGCAGCAGATCAAACCAAGTTCCCGCTCTCCACGGAGCTCATGTTCCTGTGGGATAGGGAGATGGACTGGGGCCGGGGCCGGGGCCGGGGTCGTGGAGTGGAGTGGAGTGGATAAACAAACGTCTAAGCCAGTCTGGACAAGTGGGAAAAGGTCCACCGCACATATACATCACTGTAAAACCTCCAGAGGCTAAGGATGGAAGAAGCTCTTCTGAAAGCTTGTAAAGAGGATAAAACAACTTATAAATTAACAGGAATTAGACTGGTATCAGACTTTTCTGTAGCAACATGGAATGCTAGAGGATTATGGAAGAATAAATCCAAAAGTTTGAGGAAACATGAAGTCTGTGTCTAGCCAGTCAAACGTAGAGGCAGCATAAGTACATTTTCAAGTCATACAAGGATCAGAAAGGGCTTCTTTTCCTTGCATACTTTCTTAGCAAGTTATTTTAAGATGTGCACTAGCAAAATAAAGAAGCAAATCAAGAAAACAAAAGACCTTGAATTTCAAGAAAGCAAAGAGAACGACTCTGACCCAGAGTGACATTTGTACAGCAGGCCCATGCAGTAGGCAGTTCAAATTGGAGCAGGAGAATGGAGCACTCCCAAGAGGGATGCGTCTGGAGGGGAAAAATTGATTCATACATTAGATAACTTAAGAATGTAAGGGGGGAATGAAAGTCAGAAACTCCATGAAAGGCAAAAAGTTGTATAGGTTACTAAGAATGCCCTCCTAGCAAAAGATTAGGTGCTACAGAGAAAAATATTTACATAGTCATGTAAACAGTACATTGATTTTCAACTTTTGGAATGTCTGCAGACAAAGCATGGAAAGATTTAATTTTAAATTACGGAGAAATAGAACTTGTACTCAAGAAGGGAGGAGGGAAAATGGTTCCACGAGCTCAGTTCTCGTTTGCCATAGCAGGATTTAAACAATATAAAGTTGATAAAATAAGAAATAGCAGTGTAAGAGATCTACCTACCTAAGAACTGAAAGTTCCAGGTAACTCATCCTGGAGAGCCTGGTTTTCAGGGTGAGTGAAGATAGGACCGAGGACCACAGCTTAGTACAAGCCCTCCGTGCTCTTTTGCTTCCTGCTTCGTGCCTCGTGTAGTCATTACTCCAGTTAAATTTCTAGAACTGCTTTTTTCAGCTGAAAAGGCTTTAGCCTTTGGTGGAAGTGGAAGCTGGGGGATTTGAATCCCACCCTGCTACCAGGCTTGCAGGCAGGACGCAGAGGGGGATGGTGGCGGCAGCTGCTGAGGTGGGCCTGCTGCAAAACCAAGGCACTGGGGGAAGGAGAGGAGGCCCAGAGGCGGGGTCTGCATGGTTAAGGGGCCGCTCAGGAGAGCTTGCCATTTAGTGGTTTCATGTAGCTTTTTATTATATTCTGGTTTATGTAATTTTTATTAAAGAACATGGGAGCCAACTGAGAAGTTTGCTCAAGTCTGC
Organism: Phocoena phocoena; assembly: GCF_963924675.1. Classification (NCBI taxonomy): domain Eukaryota; kingdom Metazoa; phylum Chordata; class Mammalia; order Artiodactyla; family Phocoenidae; genus Phocoena; species Phocoena phocoena. The sequence goes on from NC_089237.1 coordinate 13,761,325, forward strand.
TTATGTAAATAAAATGATATGTGAAGAGATGTTAGGGGATTTTTGTTGATTTCCAGATTTAGGGCAGAATGAAACATATATGTAGCCAGTCACTGAAATATTATTTTTTATGGATTTCCAGGGTTTCCTTTGCCGTATTTTCCCCATTTTAAATTTGTGATCTCCAGCATTATTTTCATAACTGTTCTTTGTTATAATTCATCATTTATATCATCCATGTTCTTTCTTTTCTTACAGATTGTGATATCTTTAGTCTGAATTTTTAACTGGAATCAGAACTGGATGTTGGGGTCACTCTTTTATTGTACCACTTGATTACCTAATTCAAAATTGCCCCCCAGAGTTCAGATGAGTTAATATAATTTTTTAATGTTTAAAAAAAGATGTATAGTAGTAAACAATTTATTCTAGCAGCCATGTTGAACAATGTATTTAAGAATTGTAAACTCCGGGAAGACTGTATTTATATACACTATTGCAATAGAACATACTTGATAACTGTACAGTAACTTGGTTTACTAACAAAAATTGTTAATAAAACTGTGAAACTAGAAAGGACACTTTCTGAAATTTAATAGAAAAATGTGATTTTAATACTGTTATTTCTCTCCTTTTAATATTTTTTTCCTTCATATTCCCCAACTCAATGTAAATAAATGCGTGCATACGTACACACACACAGACACACACACACACACACACACACACACCTTCTACCACAATGGTAATGCTTCTGTAAATGTCTCTATTTGTTCCTTTGGCTAAAAATGTTGTATTGGACATATATATATATATATGTATATATATTTATATTTCTTTTTTTTAATATTGGCTTTTTCCAATGAATTATCATGTTTAGTGTACAATGAAAATTTTTAATTTTATAGGGTAAAAATTTCCTACTTGTTCTCATATATTTGCTTGCCAAGGGTGAATGAAAGAACATGGCTGCTTTCCCCAGACAGACTGACCTTGGCATCCGCATAAAGCATCACTGTTTTCAAAAATGAAGGGTGCTTAATTGTTCCCTTTTTTCTGTATTCTGTAGGTCTCATAACAACAAACTGCAGTCTACAGCTTCTTAAAGTTCAGCGTGTTAACCTAACATAAAACACAGCAAGAATCTGGTTGAACTGTTTTAAATTAAGGAGCCAGATGTTTTTAGTCAGGTTATCCTGACAAGACTTGACCTAAACTTCGTTTTTATTGGTCATAACAGTCCAATTATATTCTTGGCCAATTTTGTCCAACGGACAAGGGAAAAGCAAAGTCAACGACACCATTATCTTGTCAAGATCAAATGGTTTTACTATTGTGGCAGAAGCGGGAAAACTTTGTTTATTGAAGAAAAAAAAAAAGAAAGAAAGAAAGAAAAAAAGATAATATGGGGTCAAGTGTAACTCCATGGAAATGCCACGTCTGCTCTTCAGTGAAGAAGCTGGTTTAGAGTCTCACAGAAAACTTTCGACTGTATTTATTTATTGTTGCAAAAAAGACGCTTTTTTATTGCTGCCCTCATTTGTCAGCTAATTATTTTTTCTTATAAAATCCAGGCCGGTTACATGTAATCCATTCTGTATCTTATCATGATTCCTGTAGGTAAAAGTACAAGACGACCTCTAGATGTCTTTTCTTTCTATGAAAGGAGCTGCTATGTACACATGTGCACACACACACAACTGGGAATCAACAATGAGTTTATTGTTCATAGTAGATAAAAATTAAGCTTGCATAAAGGTTGGGCTAGTGGTCCTGGACTACAGACTCTGTTGCCTTGAATATAACAGTACAATTTGTCATTTACTCTGCACCAGGTTAAAATGAGTAAAATCTATTTGAAGGTATCTTGTTTGTAAACATTTGTCAGATTCTAATTTTTTTTCTTTTTGTATTAAAATTCAATTATGGATGTATATGAAACAAAATAAATGGAGATAATTTTTCTCCCACAGACGGTGTCTTTGAATGTGCGCTAATGATTCTCTGTAAGCCATTGAGGGGAAAGGGAGGGCTGCAAGGTAAATAAATAAAAGGCAGAAGGAGCTGATTGTACCTGGATTTCTCCAGGGTAGTAGTGGTCCTTCATTTTATAATTCCCAGCCCACTGTCATCACATCGAAGAAAAATATTCAGGGGTGCTAATCCTGTTGCATCAATTGATCAGACTAATAAAAAAGGTAATGTGACAAAATACACATCGCCTTCATCTGTACGTTATATGATACCAGGCAAATTATCAGTTACAGGCCACTGCTTATATTTTATGAAGGGCATTTTTTAAAATGACTTCATCCTTTTTGTATTTGTTTGTTGGTTGAGTTTTTTTGGGGTTTTTTCCCACATAAGAAGAAGTAGTGTAAGCGGTAGGGGGAAAAAATGGAAGCAGCAGAGGAAGGCGTATTTTGCATGTTTTTCCTTTCAGTGTTCTAATCTTACATGTTGTATTTCTTCATTGTAATAATAGCTTCTGTGAGATCTGCCATAGTTGGTTTATGCAGCTTTGCAAAAATTTTACTAGATTTTGCACTAATTCGTATTAGCTTTGTCCTACCAAGTTCTGGAATTTATCCAATTATTGTTTTTTAAAAGTTTCTTTCTGTTTAATATCACCCTGCTATGCAAAACCTTTCCCGGACCTTAGTTTCTTAAAAGAAAGACGTTGCTAACAGTTCCCAGTTCTTTCTTCTTACAGGCTCAGGTGTACAAGTTATTCTGGGTTAATTTTATCTAATGAAGCCCATTCCTTTTTGTACATAAAAATATCACTTAAACTTATGCTTACAAACTAAAGCGACTAATTGCTCAATATTGAAAACATGGAAACAGTTTTTGCTTAAAATACTAACATGGAAGTAGTCAAATATAGGTTATTTTGTCCTTTAACTTTTAAAAAATGTTACATATTGTATGCACTGTGCTGATGCAAGAATCCTACATTTTAATGAATTATAAAATTATTCTGCATCTCATCGTGTCACAGTATTTCTGTACTATTTATTCATATATATATATAGATATAGATGGGCTTAATCATTTAAAACTTGTTGCAGCAAGAACTTTCCTACCTGTAGGGAATAGATTGCTATGTTTTTAAGAGATTGTGGCAAATTTAAACAGCAGTTCTTTTTGTACGTAATAGGACATTTCATCCTAGAAAAATAAAGTAATGTTTTTGACATTGGATTTGGTGCGGTTTCTAATGAAACAGTGGTTGGTTGGTTAACATTTTCTGTAGATGTTGGCATTGCCAAATTGTACAAAAAAGGTAAATTTTGTGGGAATCCTCAGGCCAGGAATATGTTAATTTCATATATGTATTTAATAGTATAAAGCCTTTTGCAGTTTCTATCACCATATAAATACATAGACATTTTATGGTTTTATCAACTACAGAGCTTTAGTGTTTCAAAAGTAATTTTTGGAAAAACATGCATTCTTATACTGAGTTTCAAAAGCTGCTTTTCTACGAGTATTTGACAAGCTTCTGCTACTCAGTAAAATATACGTATTACAGCTATTTCGCTTTCAGTAATCCAAGTAGTAGAATGCACATTTGTTATACTGTTTTGATTTTTCTACACAGTCTTTGGGCTTGTATATATGTTTAATTTGCATCAACAGATTTCCTTTGCTAAAAGTATTTTCAATGCTTGTTATATTTCATCTGCCAGGTTCACAATCCTTGAAACCATTTCATAAAACGTATTTTCATAATATTGGTAAGGCTTTTTTCTCCCACCCAAATTCTGCAGGATTTGCACTTTAGTTAATGTCCTGCAGTAGTTTTTAAAAATTGTGAACTTTCAGAGATATTTTCTAAAGTAAAACAATTACCTTTTTATATTTCAAGTGGCCTGGAGTGTTATTAAGAGACTCTGAGATTTGCTGCTGTTTGTAATCTACCTTCCTGGAATCTGCAAATAAAAGTTCTTTCCCTATTTCTGTTCATTTGTTAGGCAAACTCCCTGCATCTTTGTGTGTTTCTGATACTAAAGAGCCAGTGTGGTGGTGACCTTTTAAATCTACACACTTAGCCTCACGACTGAGGCCATTACCCACAAGTGTCAGGTTTCTTGTCCTTAAAATGAGAATGGTGATCTCTCATGAGCAAAGTAATGTCTTGGGGGAAGGATTTTTAATAAACTGAAATAATCTGAAGTACTTCTGGATACTTGGAACAAGATACCGAAAAAGACATTTCCTAGATCACACTCTGCTTGATCCAGTTTGGACCAAATTCAACTAAAGGAAATAAGTGCTGTATTTTTTAAATGATAAAGTCCTGTACCCAAAATTGAAGTTACTCATTGTAGGTAGTGGGTCAGTTTTTAGGTGTTTGCATATACCTGTGTTTGATCAACCTTAAAAATGATTTTAAGAGAAACATAAACAGTGCTAAGTGATACCTCTCAAAGACAGTTAAAAGCTAGTACAAAAAAAAAAAAATGTATGTTTTATAGACCTTTCCCTACCAAAAGAAAAACACTTTTTTCTGCTTGAGTTCCAACAGCTTGATGGAAGGAGGGATGTGTTGAGCTCCTCTTGAAGGCAACAGGGTATTTTATTGTGCCCGTGATCCTTTAGCCTTTGGAACACAAACCATGTGCTAAGGAAAGTCTATCAACAGGAGAAAAGGATTCGGAACTACAGTGAATTTGGGAATTAAAATTTTCCATAAAATTAAAAGATTGTACGGAAGGTACTGACTGAATATTGAGAAGATTCTCCTTAAACTTTTTTGCCTAACCTGGAATTCCCAGTCTGTTGTGCACCGCCTCCCATGCATATATCCCCATACGCACCACTGTTCTACCTCATTTGAGCCTCAATCACTTTTTTTTTTTTTTTTTTTTGGCGGTGCCTCTTGGAATGCAGGATCTTAGTTCCCCGACCAGGGACTGAACCGGAACCCCCTGCAGTGGGAGTTCACGGAGTCTTAACCACTGGACCGCCAGGGAAGTCCCCGAGCCTCGCTCATCTTTCATTGCAAAGCTGGTCTTGAATGATGGCCTGAAGTTTAACAACGTTTCTAAGAAACTGGCCTGCTTGTGTTTGCCAAAGTGTACATACCGTGTGACCTCCAAGTATCACACAGATCACAGTTTTGGCACTTTTTGTGTGATTCCAAAACATCTCAGAAACTCAGTATTATCAAAGCAATCTAATCAAACCCTAACCCTCAGGCTTATATCAAAGTGATTTTTTTTCTATCTTTTAAACCAGAGCTATTTATAACACTTCTCTTTATGCTCTAACATCTGACCATCCAACTAATAATTTATCTATTTGGCCGTTTTGTAATTTTCCCCACCATGTTACTCAGGATCACCACTTAGCCATTTGACTTTTAAAAATTCGGCTTTGGTTTTTGTGACCGGTGCTACTTCTGTCTTCGTTAATTTTTATCCTAAAGAAAACTAACACAGAAGCTCTTCATTCACTGCATACTCTAATCTACTGCCAGTGGTTTGTGTAGTAATGCAGTGGATTCCCAAGAAGCAATTCTAAGATAATTTTTAATAAGCTTGGGCACAACTCATTCTTGGCAAATACTCTAAAAAATCCCTCAGTTAGTGCTTTACCACGGCATAGTCAGAACCTCTCAACTTTTATTTTACCTCTTCGCCCCCTGTTTGGGACAAATAAGGTAACAGTATCTCCCGTCACAATCAGTTGTTATGTCTTACAGTCTCTCTGTGCTGTCCTGACATCCTGTGTGTATATAGTGCTTCTGTGAGGCCTTTAAAGACTCTGTGCCATTACAGACTAATGACACATCCTGAGCTCCAGAGTGAATCTCATCTGAGACCAAACAGACTGTTTTTGTCTCTTCAGTGGAGTTCTGCGCAGTAATCTTCAACCATGGATTATCAGTGTCTCTATTCACAGCGTTTCAAATTAAAGCACAGCTTGGTCTTCTGAAAAAAAATTGTTAATGTCTTTGTGGGCTGAGGTATAAAATCAATAATAAATTCAGTTCATGATTAAATCTTTTTCAAGCCAACTGGAAAACGTTTAAAATTCACGTGCTTGCAAACCGTCATTAAATATTGGTTCCAGGGTTTTTGGAGTAAGTTTGAGAAATGCTTTTTCCCAAACCTTTTGGGGCTCAGTGAGGCTGAAAAAACCAGACGCATCCAAGATCTGATTTCACAGAAAGATTTACTGCTTTACAAACACAAACATGATACTTGGTCTTAATAGAAAAATGACATCAGATACACCCAGAATATGTTTGGTATTGGGATAGCTGCCAGTATGGCACAAAACATAGGATTTTAGAAGCAGGGAGGCATGAAAATAAACTATATTTTGGTACATCAGGAACACTTGTTTGAACAAACATTTGTTTGCTTGAATAAGCCCTTCAGTACTCTAAATGTAAAACTTTAATACTTGTCTCGGGCTCTGACTTTAGTGTTTGATCTAAATGTGATCTAAATGACATTTCATACGTCTGACTAGTGCACTTACTGTTATGTACAGAATTTAAAATGTGATGGTTTTAGTATAAAATTTGGTCTGATACATGATATAAACTATTCAAAATTGTATATTTAAAATCAAGGAAATGTTTTTGTGAACTATTTCTACTGAAGAATGTATTTAAATTAAAATAATTAAAAATAATCAACATGAAGCAGTGATCTGTTATCTGGACAGGTCAGTTATCTGAGCTTGTGTGAGTAACTGGCACACCAGTTGAATAACCACCACAGAGCTCAGAAGCATACCATTTAAGAAGCATTTTGTAAAAAAGTGACAACTTGAAGATGAGAGTTGGCACTTTGCAACTAGTTCCTAAAGGAGCTGTGTGCCCTGTTCTAAAGGAAAATCCGATTACTTAATGATAGGCCTTTCCTGTCTTGCTGCTGAATTCCAAGTCTCTTATGATCCAGAAATGCCAGGCTGGTATGTTTCAAATGCACTGGGTGTGAATTGCCCCTTGCACTTGCCCATCCCTTTTCCGGTTAAATCTTTTCACATAGCTGCTGCTGCTCCTGAGAAGTCCATCTCCTGGTCGGAGGCGCCCTCTCAGGACCTGAAGCAGAGCTGTAGGTAGCTGCCTTCTCTTATGGTAGATGTGGCCCATCACAATATACCTGCTGCCTGAAAAAAAAAAAAAAAGCCAAAATATAAATTCATAGTTATCTTTCAAATACCAATACCAATACCAATAGTTATCTTTCAAATACCAATAACAATAAGAAAATGTAAGGCTTTTAAGAAATGCCTAAGCTTGAATCTCTTATCTTGCTGCACATGTTGAATCTCAGACATTTAAACTTCAGACAGCAGGTGGAAATAGCCTAGTGACCTTTATAAGATAATCAGATTACTCAGCCTGTAAACAGCCAGCACTAGAAACAAAGGTCCTAATCACAACAGTGCCAGCAGGATTTTACAGAGCACATCTCTAGAAAAACGTGGGAGTGGGCATTACCCGCCCGCCCCAAACACACACGCCCAGCAAAAGACGTCTCTAAACTCAATTTAAAAAGCCCCTTAGGCATCCTGTCTGGCAACGGTGTTTCGTCATTCACTCCACCTGTCAACAAATATTGAGTGTTTGCTTTGTGCCAATCCGCTCAGTTCCCATCTTTAACCGGAGGCGCTGATGGAATTTAAATCACAGAGTGGCCGAAATAATACCTGTCTTCTAAATTCTATTCATTTTAGAATAGCCCCCCCCCCCCAAAAAAAGGTACTGGGGTAACCGATAGAGACCGGGCTGTGGCATGTCAAAGTTACAATGGTGACATAAAGAACATATATAAAATGATCACTTAGATCAGTTTTAATACCAGGTTTAAATTCTGGGCATGGCTTATTGCAACTAGAGGAGTCTAGGGCTAATATGTGGACTCGGAAGAAAAACCCGTCCGGAGTGATGTACAGGCGGTTCATCTTGTACAGCCCGTCCCGGTCCACCAGCAGAGTCACCAGCCGGATCCCTGTACCGAGGACGTCCACATCATGCACGATTCCGTTGACTGCTGCTTTCAAAAAAACAAAGAGTTTGGAGAAATGCATAGCGCTCACATCCTCTTTCTCTCCCCAGTGCGTTTCTAACAAATCACGAAATAGTCCACACGGCTCTGGGGCCTGCAGGACCGAGTGGGTGGGTTTCTCTAGGGTTTGGTTTAGGGGTCCCGATGCACAGCCCGGCGCTCTCGGCTCGGAAAGGCTCGCCCCGCGGTCTGGGCTCGGCCGCCCGGGCCCGGGAGGAGCTGCGGGCGGGGCTCACCGAACTCGCTGGCGCAGTAGGACTCGCGCTCGTCCAAGTCCACCCTGCAGGCGCGCGCGCAGGGCTCGGCGCCGAGCTCCGCATCCTCCCTCCGCTGGGGGCTGAGGCGCGGCGGCGGCGCGGGCGCGGGTCCCGGGGGCAGTGCGGCGGCGCGCGGCCGGTTGGGGTGGGCGGGGCCGGCGGGGGCCTCGGCGGCGCGCGTGGGAGGCCGCGCGGCCGGGAGGCGCAGGGCCCGGGCGCGCGCGCGCCGCGGGGCGTCCTCCAGCGCGGGCACGCGGCGCGGCGACGCACGGTTCTCGGCCTGCGAGAGGCGCGGGCTCGGCGGGCCGGCGGGCGCGCGCGCGGCGTCCCGGAAGCCGGCCCGGTTCTCTGCGGCCGGCTGGGGCTTCCGGCGCCGCAGGTCGGACCAGGCGCGGGGAGCGGCCTCGGCTGCGCGCGGCCGCCGCGGAGTCTCGGGGACCGGCTGCGGCTGGGGCCCAGGCGTCTCCGCACTCGGGCCGCCGCCGGGGTCGGGCTTCCGGTTGTGGGGCGGCGAGGCTGTAGGGAGAGAAGAGGAGAGGCCGGGGAGGCCGTCAGGGTAGGAGAGGCCGGGGAGGCTGAGAGGAGAGGGGAGGGGTGGGGAAAGGGGAGACTGAGAGGGGAGGGAAGGGGACGGGGGTGGGGGGAATGGGAGAGGCAGAGAAGAGAGGGGAGGGAGGCCGAGAGACGGGGAGGGGAGGGGAGGCCGGGGAGGCTGAGAGAGGAGGGAAGGCGGGTAGAGATGAGGCTGTGGAGGGGAGGAGAGGCCGACAGGGGGGAAGAAGAAATGGCTCTGGGAGGGGAGAGGAGATGGGGGACAAGGTAAACGTAGCGTACACCTGCGAGAGGCGACGTGGAGAGGGCAGCAGACATGGAAGTGAAGGAAAGAGAACGGGAGGGGGAAGAGGAAGGCGCCCCGGCTTGTGGTGAGCACAGGTTTCCTAGGCCCCAAGAAGACGGAGATGAGGGTCTTGCCCTCTAAGAATGAGGGCAACTAAGAATATTTTTCTCACCACATGGGAACATTTCATTTTGTTAAGGAAGCTTTGCAAATCAATAGCTTTTCAAATTACAACCACCTATTTGTTTTAGGACTAAAGATAACTGACAACTTTGGTTGAATAACAAACTCTTTTGCCCTTTCTTTAATATATATGTAAACATCCGCCTTTTTGCTATGTACAGTTTGTTGAGAAAGTACCAAGAGCAAACCCCTGGGGGAAAGGTCTCCTATTACAGGTTCTCCTAATTGTTTAAGCGCCCCTGACAACAGAACTATTTGGTTTTCCCATCCGTGTTTACACTGTCATCTTGGTCTGTGCAGAGTCGAGCATCTGTGAGTGGATTTTTATCTGGCTTCTTGGACACCACTTAGTAGTAAACCACAGCTTAGAAGGAGGTTTAAAGCGTGGCTGGGCGCAGAGGCCCCTGTTAAGTGTAAAAGCACCCGCATCGCTTACCCTGCCCGACCCCCACCCCTTCCCATGGTGGAGGAAAAGCTCCTAAATGGCAAACGGCATGAAAACAAATTTTTGAAATTGTTAGTGATTTTCCCCAGCCATGCAGGCAGGTTGGTGAGCAAACTTCAGCAAGCTTAGAAGCTGGGCCAGTTTCCATGCCCAGTTACACAATATCACCTCCCCGTTTGCCTGGGTCCCAGTGCCCTCCAGACGGGCACAAGAGCCCACCTTTTTTTTTTTTTTTTCTATTATTTTAACGGCTGGTTTTCAGCATTTCTCTCTGGCATCGAAGAGCTTGGTCTGCCCATTTGCAGTTCTTGCAACACTTCATTTAAAGTGATTTATCTTGCCAAATTGACAGTCTCCTTTAAAATCAGCTTCCACCCAGCAATAATAGCTGGTTATAGTTCATGTTTTTGCAGAGAGGTTGATTCTGGCTCATTATGTTCAAGGTTGCCCATACACAGCTGAATAAAGTTCTGGTGGATATCCAATTCCTGACTGTCAACTGTTGACCTCACAACTGCTTCCCCATTGATATCACCATCTGTTGTCATGGGAAAGATTGTCTGATATTTGGGTTAAATGCCACTGAAGTCATTCCATTTCCATGTGGAAAAATAACCCAAAGTAAATTACCCTGTAAGGTGCGGAAGCTATTTTTCCCAGAGATAGTGAATCAAACAGAACATCCAAATAAAAGCCAGACAAAAACACCTCCCCGCAGAGAACCTCTTATTTCTTCATTCCCTCAGTAATTTTCATCTCAGGCATGAAATTGTGTGTGTGTGTGTGTGTGTGTGTTTTAAAGACTCAGGTGTCCCAAGGCCATTGGTTGCGGCTGCAGGGAGAGGGGAGAAAGGTCCGATTTCGGCTCCCTCCGCTCCCAGCCCCTGCGGGGCGCACCCAGCTCCTCGGATCGCCGGCGGGACGGGGACCCGGGCGCTGGGCGGACCCCGCGCTCCTCCGGGCGCCCGCCGCCCGCCGCGTCCCGCGAGCCCGGCCCGCACGGCTCCCGAAAGGCGCGCCACGACCCCTTTTGACACTTTCCCTCCTCTGTGATGGAGCAACTACTTAACATGCAAAGTTTCTCCAGCCTGCCCGGCTCGCTCGAGATCATTTCAGTAGCTGAACAACTGGCTTCATTCCGATAAAGGCTGCCAAGACACACACAATCTTGGGGACACATTTTGCTCCTTTCGAACAGGAACACGGACCTGGAATCTCCTCTCTGGCAAGCCCTGACCCCTTTCTCGTCCCGCCCTTCATCGCGCCCTCTCCCCAGCTCGCCCCCGGATCCCAGCCCCTCTCCCAGGGCTCAGCGTTTCATCGATCTTACCTTTTCTCTCCGCCACTGGGGCTTCGGGAGATGATCCAACGATCAAACAGAGGAGCCAGAAAGCTCTAGCTGTCATGTTTGTAGACACGGTTCCCAGGCTCTAAAACTGAGCCTGGGCTTTTGCTCTTTCTCTCCCCCCACCCCTTCTCCACCCCCCCCACCCCCGTTCATGCTAATGAGGGGCAGCCTTTGGGGAAACGGGAATCACTCACTGAACAGACCATTGGAACAAAACCGAGCTGCAGGGATTTCTCCCACCTCCTTAGGGGGATGAGCACGTGGCCTCTCAAAGTTGTCCCTGGGAACGTCTGTCCTGCGATCTGTGGGCAATGAAAGCATCAAAACCTACACTTTAAACCCGTATGGGTTTGCGGGCCGGGGTTGGGTGGAGGAGAGGGTGGGGTGGCCAGTGGAGAGAAGGATGTTGAGGGGCTGAGGGACAGGGTGGGGGAGTGTGAGTGATAGGGAGATTTGTCTAGATTAAGTCAACAACAAATAGGCAAATTAGAGCTTAAGACAGTTTGGGCTTGTGGAAAGGAGGAGATTCCAGATGACAGAAAATTCATCCCAGATTGTCTCAGGGATTCTGAGAGGAACCAAGTCACTACATCCTAGGTCTGGTTACACTGTTTTACTATATATACAATATTTATATTCTAGAATCAGAAAGGAAAAAAGCCTCAGTAAAATAGCTTTTCTTTTCCCTCCCCCTGTCCCCAGTTGAAATTGGTAGCAGGTTGGCTAGATTCATTAAGCCCAGGCGAGTGCCTTTTTACCCACCAGGAGCTAGAGAATAAAAAAGTAAAAATCCTTCCCAGCTCTCTAATGATGGCTCATTTCCTCAAGAAAGGTGGATTTTTTTTTTTCTTTCTAAGGAAAACTCATTCACTACTTAGGTCTGAATTCTTGAAATGGCTCTGTATATTTGTCCTGAGCTAAGGACACTGTCCCTCAGACTGAACAGAAACAGCATTCACCAAAGGGGGAAATAAGCTCACCATAGTAAACCCACAGCCTTACCGACATGTATCTCATTTCAACAGCTTCAAATCCAGAAGGAAGGGGAAATGCATTGAGATGAAGGCATTTTTATCTGAAGCACATGAGCCAACAGTGAGATGCAACTGCTAAAAGAAAGGACAAACTTTTGCTGCACTAATGTCTTATGTCTCAAAGATAATAGTGCTAGTGGACCGATCAGTTTTGGGGCGGGGGGGGGTTCATGTTTTCAAGAAAGACACTGGAAAGCTAGAAGGAAAACAACTGGGTGGTGAGAAGGCTGGAATCCATCATGGTCAAGTTCTTTTGGAGGAACTGAGAATAGGCAGCCTAGGCACAGAAAAACATTTGTTATATTTTGGGAAAGAACCAGTAAGTAGAAGTTATGAAGTGACAGATTTAATTTCAGTTTAAGAAACAATATTCTAACAACTGAGATCTCCAAGAAAGCAGGCTGCTTTGAGGTGTTGTGACAATGAGGTCCTGGCCATTGGGGGTATCCAAAGAGAACGTGACTCGGGGATACTGTAGAACAGGTTCCTGAATTCAGTGTGTGTTGGTTTGAGGGATGTGGTGAGATAAATGTGTTCTAGGGAGGAGTTGGCTGTCTAGTCACAGGCTGACAATATGTTGGAGGGGGTCACTATGTCTGTAGTCTGGTTCTCAACTTTCCTCAGCTTGAAACTCAGTTTTGTCAATGGATTAGATTTGTGGGACCAACTCACGTTAACCAAACTCATAAAAAGAAGATGTATAAACCAGAATGTCACTTATTAATTTGTAATAGGCTATAGCAAAGGTGATTCAGAGGTCTAATTATTAATCAGGAGATTGCCTGTTGAGCACTAAATCAAATTGCAGTTGAAGGTGGGCTAATTTTCCCTCATTTGAGTTTTAGAGGAGCAAATTCTCTGTTTCCTCCAAAAGAGTATATCTCTTCAGTCACTGCAAGGCTTGGGTACACCAGAGTCAGTGTCTCCAGATTCTGGCCAAGACCAAAAAACACTGTGAAATTCGTGCTTTGGGATTTATAATTTATAGATGTCCTTAGATCCCCTTCTTTCACATACTCTTTAAGTCAAGTGGAATAAAATTAACTAGGCTTAAGCTTTCTCAGTTACAACCGGATCTCAGACATAGCTGCCTGAGATAATATTCAAGTCACCCAGATCCAGTTTGGGGTGTTCCCAAAACTCTTCTGTTGCAGGAATGTTGTGAATGCCCTGAAGCCCACACCCTGAAATGTAGAGGCAGAGAGCTGACTGGAAGGCTCCTAGAGGCTCCCAGGGTGGCACCAGCCTGGAAGAACTTGCCAGGGTCCAAGGCTGCGTCTTGGGCAGCACATGGCTTGCAGGAGCAGAAGCCATATTCATGGTGGAAAGCACAGAGAGCTCGAAGAGACTGAACTATGTAAGTCAGAATGCCACTTTATTAATTTACAACAAGAAATCGACTCAGGCACACCTGCAGGCTCGTGTCAGCCTGGCTAGCGTTCTCTTTCTAAAAACAAGTCACCTGGGAAGCCAAATTACCATCAGAGTGCTTCGTAATATAAGCCAGAGCACAGGGAGTTCGTCCTACAATTGGAATGTTTAAAGGTATTTGTTTCTCATAACCTAATATGTCCACCTTTACATGCCTATCTTCCACATGTCAGGTGGAAGAACCTAAGAGCCTAATTGCCTTCCTCTCCCCTGCCAATTTCTGGCATTTTGAGTGTATCTTTCTGCTTTGCAAATAATTGTTGAGCATCTACTGTGTGTTGTATAGTAAAGGATTTGTGCCAGGTTCCTGGCATGGAGCTTCTAACTCTTGGAATCTCCCAAGTGATGGAAGCGTCTTAATGATTCACGAGCTTCCTGGATCACACCTGAGTTTATGCTAATGCAGTGACTCTTGGAGGGCCCCTTGATAGCTTAGGGCTGGGAGCTGGTCATCAGAAAGACCAACCATGTAATTAGAGGGTTGGGACTTTGAGCCTGTCTGACCTCCAAGGGGCGGAGAGAGGCTGGAGATTGGGTTCAATCAGATGGTCAATGATTTAATCCATCATGCCTGCTTAATGAAACCCATTGACAGCTTCCTGGTCAGTGACCACATTGATGTGCTAGAAGGGTGATGCACTGTGATCCATGGAGAGAAAACCTTGAAGCATCTGGGACCCTCCCAGATCTTGCCCTATGTGTCTTTTCATTTGGCTGAGTCTGATTTGTATCCTTTATAATAAAACTTTGATCGTAAGTAGAGCACTTTCCTGAGTTTTGTGAGTTGTTGTAGAGAATTATCAAGCCTGAGAGGAATCTTGAGAACCCCTAGATTTATACCCAGCTGTCTGAAATGAGGGCAGTCTTGTTCTGGGTCATCTGCCCTTTAACTAGTGAGGCCTGCGCTAACTCTGGATGGTTACTGTCAGAATTGAACCACTTGGTATCAAAACACTATGTGCCCCGGGAATTCCCTGGCGGTCCAGTGGTTAGGACTTGGTGCTTTCACTGCCAGAGCCCAGGTTCAATCCCTAGCTGGGGAACTAAGATCCCACAAGCTGCACAGCACAGCCAAGGAAAAACAAAAACAAAGAAACACCATGTGCCAGGCGTTTTAGAAGCTGGAAATACCCGTTGTCATCATCTTTCTTCAAAAAGAGTACAATACTGTTGCTCTGGTTCCCATTAGGTAAATTAGGGTCATGTTCTAGTTCGAGTTCAGGACCATCCTGATTGGGGCCGAGGTCTCCCCAGATTCTTCAGGCTTTCACAGATAGCTGCTAGGTTTACTCATACAGGCACCAGGCTAGGTCCTGGAATACTGGGACATAAATCCTCCCCTCAAGTGGCTGACAGACTGCTGTGGGGAATAATGTTCCGTTAAGAGTGTTAAGTGCAATATTAAAAGGCTACAGGAGACATCACATAAACTCTGGTTTGAAGAATGACTGGGACGCACCAGATAGACCAAGGAGGGCAGGCATTGCAGGCTGAGACAACAGCACATGCAACGGCACCAGGGTACAAGAGAGCATGTGAATCTACCCAGGCCCGGGAAGCATGGCGGCACACTAGGGAAGGAGCCCCAATGGGGGAAGATGCTGAGAGCCTCGATGCCCTATAGATGGACAATGGTAAGCAGCTGCTTTTTATTTTTTAATTTTATTTATTTAACTTTTAAAATTTATTGGCCATGCCACTCGTCTTGTGGGATCTTAGTTCCCCGACCAGGGGTCGAACCCAGGCCCTTGGCAGTGAAAGCACCGAGTTCTAACCACCGGACCTCGAGGGAATTCCCTAAGTAGCTGCTTTTTAATTCTTGATTTTGTTTTCCTATCACTCTACGTTACTGTAATGAAAAATTTGGAAAATAAAAATAAAGTAGACAGGGTTTCCCTGGTGGCGCAGTGGTTGAGAGTCTGCCTGCCGATGCAGGGGATATGGGTTCGTGCCCCGGTCCGGGAAGATCCCACATGCCGCGGAGCGGCTGGGCCCGTGAGCCATGGCTGCTGAGCCTGTGTGTCCGGAGCCCGTGCTCCGCAACACGAGAGGCCAGAACAGTGAATGGCCCGCGTACCGCAAAAAATAAATAAATAAATAAAGTAGACACAAGAACTACCTCCATCAATCACTTCCATGGTGGCACAGTGGTTAAGAATCTTCCTGCCAAAAAAAAAAAAAAAAAAAAAAAAAAGAATCTTCCTGCCAATGCAGGGGACACGGGTTCGATCCCTGGTCTGGGAAGATCCCACATGCGCGGAGCAACTAAGTCCATGCGCCACAACTACTGAGCCTGCACTCTAGAGCCCGCGGGCCTCAACTACTGAGCCCACGTGCCACAACTACTGAAGCCCGCGTGCCTAGAAGCCCATGCACTGCAACGAAGAGTAGCCCCCGCTCACCGCAACTAGAGAAAGCCCTCCTGCAGCAACAAAGACCCAACGCAGCCTTAATTAATTAAGTAAAGGAAAAGAAAAAAACAACAATCACTGCAATGTTCCCATGTTTTTCCTTCCAGGCTCTTTCTTAGATACCCTTTCACACAGATGCCATCAGAGGACCAACACTATTTTGGATCCTGTGTTGTTCACATGACACCATGACAAGGGCACTTCCCCATTTCACCTGTCATGTATACAATTTTGTATTCAATGAAAATTAAAATATTATAACAAACTCTTTGTAGATATGAAATCTCATAAGTCCATAATATGTTCTCATTTAGACAAACCATCATTTGTGAACATTTTAGGCTGTTTTCAATTTTTGCTGTTGTAAAACCTTCCATGTCGCCGTAAACAAAGGAATGAATGTATTGAGACATACTGAAATACTCTAGAGCAGGGTTTCTCCACTTCGGCACTATTGACATTTTGGGCAAGATAATTCTTTGTCATGCATTGTTAACCGATATCTCTGGTTTTATCTACTGGATACCAGTAGCGCCCCCCACCTCCAGTTGTGACGATCTAAACTGTCTCCAGACATTGCGATGTCTCCTGGGGACAAAATCGTGAACATAATCATTGCTAGACAGCAATGAAATTAAATGAACTACAATTACAAAAGCAAAGTAAAGATGAATCTCATAAACATGATATCAAGTAAAAGAAGTCCGACACAAAAGACTATATACTATGTAATTTCATTTCTATAAATTCACAAATAGACAAAATTAATCTATGGAGTTAAAAGTCAGGTTATGGTTATCCTGGGGATGGGTAGTGACTGGAAAGAATACAGAGGGGGAGGTGTTCTGTGGTGTTGAAGTGTTGTATAGTTTGATCTACTAAATTTTTAAAAAAATTTATTTTTGGCTGCGTTGGGTCTTCATTGATGCTCATGGGTTTCTCTAGTTGCCTCGAGCAGGGGCTACTCTTCCTTGTGGTGCACGGACTTCTCATTGCAGAGCACAGGCTCTAGGCTCTCAGGCTTCAGTAGTTGTGGCATGCAGGCTCAGTAGTTGTGGCTCGTGGGCTCAGTTGCTCTGAGGCCTGTGGAATCTCCCCAGACCAGGGATCAAACCCGTGTCCGCTGCATTGGCAGGTGGATTTTTAACCACTGTGCCAACAGGGAAGTCCCTGATCTATTAATTTTTGATATCTTAAATAAGAAATGTTACTGTTGGGACTTCCCTGGTGGTCCACTGGTTAGGGCTCCCCGCTTCCACTGCAAAGGGCAAGAGTTCAATCCCTGGTCGGAGAATTAAGATCCCACATGCCATAAATAAATTTTAAAATGTTTAAACATTTTAAAAAAGAACAAATTGTTCTTAAAAAAAAAAGAAATGTTACTGTTTATATGGTTGAATCTATTGGTTATTTTTTTGTGATGTCTTCCATCCATCTATAAAAGCTTTTAAAATGTATATGAGTAATGCATATTCATAGCAGAATAATTAGATATTACAGTTAAGAAAAAAGAAAAAAATCAACTATAGTCCTATTGTCTAAAAAAAACTACTATAAATATTTTGATGGATCAATTTCCAGACTTTTGGGAATTCCGTGGCAGTCCAGTGGTTAGGACTCCTCACTTTCACTACTGAGGTCCTGGTTCAATCCCTGATCGGGAAAAAAAATCCGGCAAGCAGTGCGTTGCGGCCAAAAAAAAAATAAAGATCAGAAACTTTCCAGACTTTTCTCCTATACATAGATGTACATGTAAATGTGTTATATAACTTCTTTATATAAAAAAGGGAACATGGTATATACATATTTTGTATATGACATGGTTTTAAATTTTTTAATGATATGGTAACGTCTTTTCATTTCAATAAATATAGGCTTCCATGATGATTTTTAATGACTGAATTCCTAGACTATTACATTGCTGAGTCAAAAGATATGATAATTTCAATCTTTTTACTATGTATTGCTGAATTGTTCCCCAGATATGTATCAGTTTACACTGACCATCAATCAGTGTAGGTGTGTAATAATGAGTATTTCTCCACATTGGAATATCAAAGCATCATTATTTGATATTCTTTCTGTTCTGAAGAGTTGTTTTTTTTTTTTTTAAGATTTCTCTTTTCTAAAAATTTACATTTCTTTGATTGCTGGTGACATTGTACATTTTTTCATAGATTTATTAGCCATTTGGATTTCTTTTGTTAATAACCTGTTCATATTCTTTGTCTATTTATTATGAATGATCAGATTTTCCTTTATGATTTTAAGAGCTATTTATAGCTTTAGAATTTTAACCCTTTGTCCATTATATATATTGGAAATATTTCTTCACAGAATTTCATTTGATTTTAAGCTTTTTAGTGATTTTTTGGCCATATAAATTTAAAATTTTGTATAGTAAAATCCATCAATCTTTTTTTTTTTTTTTTTCGGTACGCGGGCCTCTCACTGCTGTGGTCTCTTCCGTTGCGGAGCACAGGCTCCGGACGCGCAGGCCCAGCAGCCATGGCTCACGGGCCCAGCCGCTCCACAACATGTGGGGTCTTCCCCGGGCCGGGGCACGAACCCATGTCCCCTACATCAGCAGGCGGACTCTCAACCACTGCGCCACCAGGGAAGCCCAATACTGATCTTTTGATTGTGTCTTCCACGTATTTTATCTTCTCGCTCATCATTTTTATCAATTTATCTTTTTCCTTTTCATCCTGATTTCATTTTCAGTAGCATCAACTATGCATTTGGCTCCTTCCAATAAGGAATTTAATCCTAAGAAATTATTATTAGTTAGTTCTTTTTTGTTGTTCATCCTATTGTTCTTTCATCTGAGTCTACTCCCTGCTTATAATTTCCTGATTCACAAGGACCATTTCTTATGCTTTTGTGAAAATGTCTGTTTCTTGAAATTGTCTTCGGGAATCTTTGTCATCATTATTTGAGCTTTGTCTTCCTCTGAGCATTTTTAAGGGGAAAATAACATTCAGAAAGCTATTGAGGGACTTCCCTGGTGGTCCAGTGGTTAGGACTCAGCACTTTCACTGATGTGGGCCCGGGTTCAACCCCTGGTCGAGGAACTAAGATCCCACAAGCCACAAAGAGTGGCCAAAAAATAATAAAGAAAAAAGAGAAAGCTATTGAAAATAATATAATGAATACCTGCATAAGCATGACCCAGTTTCCCAGTTTTATCAACCCTTAATAATTTTTTCCATATTTGCTTCATGTTTTTTTAATGTTAAAATATTACAGATAGAGTTAGTAGTAGCCAGTCTCCAGGATGACTGGTCCCCGGTGATCCCTACTTCCTGGTATTCACACCTCGTGTAGTTCCTTCCCACTACAAGTCCCCTGTAGTTGCAGCAGGACTGGTCAGAGTGACCAATAGCATATGGAAAAAGTGATAATATACACTTCCGAGACTAGGTTACGAAAAGACTGAACTCTCACCTCTTTCTTTTAGATCATTTCCTCTGGGGGAAGCCAGCTGCCGTGTTGGGAGAACACTGAGGCAGTCTGTGAGAGGCCCACAGCAAGGAAGCAACTGAAGTCTTCATCCAACAGTCAGTGAGAAGCTGAGGTCTGCCAACAGCTAGTAAGTGAGCCTGAAGGCAGATCCTCTCCCAGTTGAGCCTCCAGATAAGACTGCAGCCCCAGTGCAGAGCTTGACTGAAACCTCCCCCTGAGACACCTGAACCACCCGGTAAACCTCTCCCAGATTCCTGGCCCAGAGAAAGTGTGAGTAATAATGTTCATTGTTGTAAGCTGCTAAATTTTGGGGTAATTCGTTTTGTGGCAATAAATAACTAATACACAGTTGAAGGCCCCTTAGGCTCCCCCCTCATCCAATTTCTTTTCCTTCCCAGAGGTAATCATTATGCTGAACTTGGGGTCTCTACCATTCTCCTGGATGTTTTTCCTACTATGATTGTGTCAACTATGGTAAAAAGATATCTTATAAATTAATGTTGAGGGGTTTAAAAATTATAATTACAAATTTTGGAACATTCTATATAAATATGCAATTGTAGTTCAATAAATCATCTCTGAAATGAATAATAAAATTGGGAAATCTTTCCCTTCTTAACTTGGGAACTGCCTTGTCTAATCTTACATTGAAATGTAAAGGAAAATCTATTGTTAATAACAATAATAGTAGCTGCCATCTACTGAGCACCGTTCCAAGTATTAAATCTTTGTATAAACATATGAGCTTATACTTTTATTATCCCAGTTTAGGGATAAGAGAAAGGTTAAGTAACTTGCCCAAGGTTATACAGCTAGTAATTAATGGATTCCAAAACTATTAGCTACTACCAGTGCTATTTATATAAGGTAGAAATTAAAGAGAAGGGAAAAGATCCAATTCACATAAATGTAGCTGTTAGAAGGTTCCTCTGCAAATGGCCATGAGGTCTAAGTTGATCATCTTAACTGCCTTCTTCCATCATTTATTCCCTGTTCCTCCTACCCTCAGCTGGGCAGGGGTCTATGCCTGGTAAGGAGGCTCAAAACTTTTCTCCTGTAGGACCTGAGTTCTTGGTGGTCCTGTCTTTATTGGATTGCTGTACTTTCCCATTAACTGGGTCTTTGGGACAAAGGCGCACTAAGATGTGCCCCCCAGTGAATCCTTGGATTCCAGACATTTCCTCTTTCCTCCACTAAGTAGCGGACTGTTTTCCTGTTGGTAATCACATCGTTCACCAAGGCTTAGTTCAGGGACTGTCATACCTGGGGCTGCTATAACAAAGTACCACAGCCTGCACGGCTTAAACCACAAACATTCATTTCTCATAGTTCTGGGGCTGGAAGGCTGAGATCAGGGTATCAGTATGGTTGGGCTCTGGTGAGAGCTCTCTTCCTGGCTCCCAGATGGCTGCCTTCTTGCTGTCTCCTCACACGTCAGAGAGAGACAGACAGACAGACGGACAGAGTGCAACAGAGAGACAGAGAGAGACAGAGACATAGAAAGGGCTCTGGACCCTTCTTCGTTTTTTTTTTTTTTTTTTTTTTTTCCTTCTTCGTTTTATAGGGACACTAATCCCATCCTGGGGCTCCACCCTCCTGACCTCATCTAAAAGCCTCACCTCCTGATACCATCACACTGTGGCTTCTACCCATCGATTTGGGGGTAACATAAACATTCAGCTCATAACAGTGACTGCCCCCCTTCTCTGCCTATTGATTCAGCAGCCTGAGGAGTCCCAGATGGCCAGGGGGCAGCCTCAGATCCAATTGAATGGGGCCATGATAGTATTTCCTGGCCTAAAGATCTCTCCACTGGGCACTAGAACCTCTAGACCCACTGAGTCTCAGATCACTGTCAAGGAAAGCAAAAAGATTCTTCCAGAGAATTATTAGGGGTCATAGTGGGAGAAGCCACCCCTACCTCCTCTCCTTGGTTCCTGGACCTGCGCATTCTGGCAGTGTCTAAGTCCAGGAATGGTCGTGCTAGCAGAAGCCTTGCAGGCAAAGAAGACAAATCCATACCCAGAACACGTGTCTGTCCCTGTGAGGACGGGACGCTGTCCGCACATCCCAGTCTTACTGCAAACAAGGGATTATTGTTTTGCCTGTCAGGGTGCGACCCTCCCCTTGGAGAAGCGCCCTCTGCTGGCATTTCCTAAGATCTGCGTCCATGAGCATCCTCTTCTAATTGGCATCTATCCGTGTTGGTTCCTCGCTGCTTTTGGTAGCCCTTTCTTCTCCTTTTATTTGAGGAGTTGCAGATATCTCCTAGTTTCATTGATGGTGTTGTTTGTGGTTCTGCTTCTCATTCCCCTTGTGCTTTTGTAGGACTTTTCGAGAGGAGTGGAGAAAAATGGCAACTTTACTGTAGTTTTTAATACTGAAATCTGGTAAAATTTCAACGTATGATCACTCTGAATGTTAATATCATTGGCTTGTATTTTAATATTAATTCTGGTGTACTTTCTGACATTCTTAAATGAGTTTTGAAAAATTGGACTAATACAACACTAATATTGTACCCTTTGACCCACTCCTCACATTGCCCCTGAGATTGCTTGGGGACAAAGGAAAAATGATTAAAAAAAGGAGACAATTAGTAAGGCCCTAAAATGCTTTTCATGAGGTCCATCAATAATATAGTCATACCATCCCTGTTTGTCAAGCTTCTAAGGCAGTTCCTAGACAAGGGGCCAGATGATTCTTTGTTATGGGGCTAACCTGTGCATTGTAAGATGGCAAGGTTACCAGGTCTGCCCAGAAGTGCAGAAGGTTAAATGAGTGTTATCCCCAATACCTGCCACCCCAGTCTTAATCAGTGGTGGAAGAACGGTCTCAGAACTGTCTCAGTGGGCCATTTAAGTTTAATAGTATGAGCCTGGTTGATGATAACAATGCATCGTAAAACTTTCAGACAGAAGGGAGAACGTTTTGTGGACCGTGTGTGTGTGTGTGTGTGTGTGTGTGTGTGTGTGTGTGTGTGTGTGTGTGTGTGTCTGTGGCAATTTTAAGTTATTAGTTCTTAAAATCAGAACTTTTTAATGGAAGCAACTGGACCAAAAATCTGTCAGAGGATTTTGAGACTCATTAAAACAAAGTTGAATGAGAAAAAAAACAAAACAAAACCAGTCTACATCACCTAAAATCAACAGTCATGGTGGAACAATTAATATAGAATACTCAAAATAAAATGTACAACGTTTGTGCTGAGGATAGGTGCCGGTGTTTTGCATGGCTAGTTTGCATTCATGCCTCTTTTTCTTTTTAAGGAATTACTTCTTCCCCTTTTAGGGAAGAATTGGTGGGAGGGTGATTCCTTTGTGGCCCCATGAATCAACAGGAGAAAGTTGGGTCAGTTGTAAGCTTTTCCTGGGAAACTTGATTCTGGAGCAAGTGACCCTAGGATGAAGAAAACTATCAGAGGCACTTATTGCAGGTCTAGCTGCGTGACCAGGGGCAATGATGGCAGCAGTGGTGGCCTCCTGACAAGTGTCCCTGGCTCTGAGAGTCACTGTGCTTCCAGCTTCTTGCTTTTGGGGGGCCACTGGTGTATCCTTATTCTGGCTGGTTCCCACGACTGGTCCTCCGGTTTTGCCCCCCTGTTTAGTAAGCACCTCCCTTCCCCATTTCTTTCCAATGAATTCTCATTTGCTTTGCTCAGGTTGGGCTGGTTTGTTTCCATTGTTGGAAACAAGACGGAACTAGCAAAGGAGATTGAGAAATTGACTGGAGAACTGAGAAAAAACACATTTTTCTGGAAGCCTGGGAAAAGGGTGTGTTTCAAGAAGAAAGGACCGGAGTCTTCCCTGGTGGTGCATTGGTTAAAGAAGCCGCCTGCCAATGCAGGGCACACGGGTTCAAGCCCTGATCCAGGAATATCCCACGTGCCACGGAGCAACTAAGCCCGTGCGCCCCAACTGCTGAGCCTGTGCTCTAGAGCCTGCGAGCCGCAACTACTGAGCCCACGTGCCGCAACTACTGAAGCCCACGTGCCTAGAGCCCGTGCTCTGCCACAGTAGAAGCCACCGCAATGAGAAGACCGCAAACCGTGACGAAGAGTAGCCCCTGCTCGCCGCAACTAGAGGAAGCCTGTGCACAGCAACGAAGACCCAACGCAGCCAACAATAAATAAATAAAAAATAAAATGAATTTCAAACTTCAGGTCAAAGTCAAGCAAGAAAATGACTGAAAGGTATTTCTTAAATTTGCCAATTAAGAGGTCCCTTTCTACGAGGAGTTTGGCCAGCGACAGAGGAATGAAGAGAACATGGCAGGTGGAGGGAAGGAGACCCTGGGGACTCAGGAGCCGCCCTTGAGGCAACCTGAATGCATGGAGGGAGGTGCCCAGGACTCATGCCAGGTGCCCAGGACCAAGGGTGAGCTTTTAAGGACTGGAGAATCTGTAGAATGTTTGAAGCTCAAAGGAAACAGCCAGTAGAGGCAAACGAAAGACATAGTCAAGGGGGGGAATTAACAGGCTTCTACCTTCTGAGTGTTTACTAAGTGTCAGACAAGTTTCCTAAGGAGAGAGGGGTTCAAAGCAAAATCAGAGGGAGGGACTGGCCTGGGACTGGAGGAGAGACATCTCTTCATGTGAGACAGAAGAGGGAAAACACGGAGGAGATGATGGAGGTGAGGGAAGAGGAAAATGTGGAATTTGCATGGAATGACTTGCATGTGGGGTGTTCAGTAGACATTGACTTCAGCCAAATGAACTATGGTGAATGAGTCACAAAACATCTGCCAGAGAGAAGGAGCTGGGCTGAGAGGAGAGGCTGTAGGAGAGAAATGAGGTGGGAGGGTGAGCTTGCTGGAGGCTGAGCAGGCCAGTCAGAAGCCCAGAGAGGGGAGGACGTGTGAGGAGTTTGTCCTGCCCAGTCCTCAGGCTGAGTATTGTGTACGAGAGCAATCTTGCCCTTGGACCATGAAGACATTGTCACTCTCCGTTGTCCCCAGATGCTGCCTACAGGTAGGAGGCAGGAGACAATGCAGCTCCGATTTTTTGAGCACCTACTGTAGCAAGGACCTAATGTGGCCGTCAGCACTGAGGTACCAAGAATGCAGCTGGAAATTATGTCCTGGGCTTATTTATTTGTTAATGTGTTCCGGTTTTTAAATTCAGCACTACATTCCTAATCTTAAAAAAGGTGGGGGGAGCTTCCCTGGAGATCCAGTAGTTAAGACTCTGCGCTCCCAATGCAGGGGGCACGGGTTTGATGGGTGGTCTGGGGAACTAAGTTCCTGCACGGTGTGGCCAAAAAAGAAAAAAGAAGCGTTGGGGGTAAAGGTATCAGCTAAATTTCCCCACTGATTTTTTAGGGTTTTTTTTCTTTAATAAATTTTAATTTTGGAATAATTTCAGATTTACATGACAGTTGCAAAGATAGAACAGAGGGCTCCCATATACCCTTCACTCAGTTTCCCCTGATGCTAACATCTTATATTACCATGTACACTTGTTACAACTAAGAAATCAACATTGGCATACTGTTGGTAACTAAACTCCAGAATGTATTCAGATTCCACTGGTTTTTCCACTAACGTCCTTTATCTTTTTCAGACTCAAATCCAGGATACCACATCGCACTTAGTATTTAAGTTGTTTTTCAGAAGTAGGACTTATTCCTCGATATTCCTCTTATACAAGTTTTAGAAGAAGAGTTTAAACTTTTCAAGCTAGTCAACTGAACCAGTCTGACAAACTTAAACTCTGATTGTATTTCTTTTATTACAGTAATTTGCAAATTAAATACACACATACAAACCTTATGTTCCAACTACAATTTGTTGTTCATTATACTTTAGGGGCAGAAACCATAATTTATATTTATTATATTTGTATGTTTTAGCACAGATAAAAACACAGTTGCTTATATATTCTCCTTAGTACTGGAAATAAATGTTTGGACCCAGCACAGTTGAATCTGCTCACACACCCCTTGGGATAAGAATGTGGAGGAAGTTTTGCATGTGTGGCTGCCCATGATGAAACCCATTTTTAAAAGATAGAAAAAGAAATGATGCCATCTGTCCAGTTGGCAGTTGCTGTTTCCTAAGGCTTTTCTCTTTTAAAGATCAGTATAAACTAAGCAAGAGTAAATGCTCCCCTTTTGGGTCAGATTTTAGCTTTCACTTGCAAGGTCTCAATTCCAGTGCTGTTAGACCTCGGAGATGCATTTCCTAATTTGTAAATAGGATAGCCCTCGAGATCGCTGTAGAGAAAGCGAAATTACGACATTTCAAAATCTACTTTCGAGCTCATCAGGGCGTTTCTCTCCATCAAAATTAATCTTTGTGCGACCCAGATGGGACTCGAACCCACAATCCCCAGCTCCGGAGGCTGATGCCTTATCCATTAGGCCACTGGGTCACCACAGTATCCGGGTTCTCACACCGTCCCCTTACGCAATGCCATCATCGCGCACCGCCCTCGCGCTCTGCGGCCTCCCTTCCGGCGGTGTGTGATTTGGGAGCCGCCCCCAGTGCCTGCAGCACGCGCCTGCGCACTCCTGCGCCCTCGACCCGTCCCGCCGCCAGAGCCTCCGCGCGCATGCGCAGGGTCTGCCCCACCCTATTGCCCTTGTACTGCGTGGCCCGCACGCGGGTGGCTTTGGGTGTCTCTTGGGGAGCTGTTTCCTCTTGGGTTTTCGGAAGGGTCTCAGTCCTGGCAGCATACTAGGCGCACTTGGTGGGCGGGGGAACTCTAAACAAAATTCCAATGCCTGGCCTCTCCCCGTTCTAATTCTATTTACCAGGGCGGTCCCGGGCCTCTGCATTTTGCAGAGTTCCTGTGACCTTCCTCTGGCGTGAGGTCCTACCGCATCCCCCCAACCTTCCCGTCCCTAACAGCTCCCTCCTTCCCTTTTTTTCCCTGCATTTATTCAAAGTACGTTAATTGGATAACATTATGTGCTGGGAGCTGTTGGGAGTTTGCAGGGTGAACAGGCTTTTCTTCAAATCTGCCCTTCTCCCCCACTCACCTACAAACATTTTTCTCCCCATCTCTTCTTTCCCTCCGAATTGAAGGGAAAATAAATATAACGAGGTCCCTAAATACAAAATAATACGAATTTTGTTTTGTTTTTATCCTAAAGCTAGGTCTTTGATAAAGATTTAGAGATTTTTTGGTTCCATGCATAGTATCTGTATGCTTGTTGCATATAAAGGTGCTGCATTTGTTACTCTTTTTAAAAATACACGATTTCGTTTTCTTCTTAGACACATAATACCTGTTCATTTAAAAATTGTATAAAATGGGGGTAAGCCAAACAAAAATTGAAATTGATTATAATTTTACCATTCAGAGTTAACCACTATTAACATTTTGGTGTGCATCTTTCAAATCTTACGAGTCAGTGTGTTATGTGTCAGTTTTATTACCTGTGGATCCTGAGTCATCCAGGAAATGCTTTTCACAAAAACTAGGACATTATTAGTGAATAATAAATAATCATATAGCAACAATGGTGCAGAAGCAATGGTGGGTAAAACTGACACAGCGAATCAAGGCAGTGACACTAAGCAATAATCGTTATTCTTCACCTTTGTGCAGTGGAGGGAGGGGAGGGAATTTGGGCCAGCTTCACTTAAGAACATCCTTGATGACACTATAAGAATTATTAATTTAAATCTCGACCCTTGAGTACACATCTTTTTAATATTTTGTGTGACAAAATGGGAATTATGCATAAATCACTTTTACCACAGAATTCAATGGTTGTCTCTTGAGGAAAACATGTGTTCAGTGTTTGAGTTGCAGGCTAAACTGGCTGCTTTTTCAGTGGAACATAGTTCTTGAAAGAATGACTGACAGGTAAACTATAATTATTCAGACTTGGGCACACTTGGGTTTGCTTCTCTGGAGCAGCTTCACTCTCAGGCTCACATCTTCAGAGCACGCAGTCCACTGGAAGAGAGGGGATATCTCACAAAAGTCTCAGTAAATATTTTACTGCATTGTGTTACATCTTTATCACCAAATTCCTGTGTCTGGGAGATGGAATGTACTGATTGGCTTAGGCCAGACAGACCCTCTCCTGAATCTCCAACCAAACTACAATAGGAAGAGTTGGGGGTGTATGCTTTCCCAGGACAAGGTGTATCTTTCAAAGGCAACTTTCACTTTTGACATTTTACTTCTGTTTCAGGTTATTTTCAGGTGCAAGCACAGAATAGTGGTCAGAGAGCACGGATCCTGGAATGAGATGGCCTGGGTTTGAATCCTGTCTGCCATTTACTCCTGTGCGAACCTGTACAAGTTACTTAACCACCTACTCTTCTGTGAAATGGAACAAATAATAATACTAGCTCACAGAGTTGTGAAGATTAAATGTATTCATAAAGGTAAAACACTTAGAACAATTCTGGGCACATAGTACCCAATACTTGCAAGCAAAAGAAAACCCAATTTGGGGCTTCCCTGGTGGCGCAGTGTTAAGAATCCAACCGCTAAGAATCCACGTGCCAACGCAGGGGACATGGGTTCGAACCCTCCTCCGGGAAGATCCCACATGCTGCAGAACAACTAAGCCCGTGCGCCACAACTACTAAGCCCGCGCGCCTACAGCCCGTGCTCTGCAACAAGAGAAGCCTGCGCACCGCAACAAAGAGTAGCCCCCCTAGCCGCAACTAGAGAAAGCCCACGCACAGCAACAAAGACCCAACGCAGCCAAAAAATAAATTAAAAAAAAAAAAGAAAACCCAATTTAACGAGCTTAAACAACAAAGGAAATGTATTGGATGATGTAATTTCAAAGTCATATAAGCAGCTTTCTGAGGTAAGGCAGGCTGTTGATCCTGGTTTCTCTACAACTGTCTAATTCAGATTTCTAGGACTCACATCTCTCCGTTCAGAAGAACAGAGCCTGCTTTCCAACCTCTAATCATTAAACAAAAGGCACAGGCTTCCCAACTGGATGAATTTAGGTCACATGACTTCCCCAGAACCATTCACAGTAGCCAAGAGAATGCCTTGTAGTGACTGGTTTGGAGGTGAAATCCCTCCACATTTTTGCATTTAGGGAGATAGGATTGTGCTGATTGGCTAGGTGGGAGTAGAATCAACCTCCTATGACTCTCATAGCTGCTACACAATGAGTGAGGCTGGCAAAAGTGCCTGCGAGAAGGGATGAAGATAATTGTTTGAATTTATCTATAGTAAAAAATAAGCCAATACAGCTTTTCTTAAAAATACCCTTTTCAGAATACAGAAAAGTTGCAAAAAGACAACAAATTGGCCCATAATCCCGAGGTTCTGATAACCATCATTGATGCTTTTTTAAAAAGTACAAGAAAATACAAACATTTTATTCAGAAATGTATAAAATATAGCATAGATCATTACTATAACAATTGACAAAATTTGAACACAGACTATAAATAAGTAATCGCATCAAAGTTCAGTTGTCTTGAATTTGATGATTGTGGTGTGGTTATATAATAGAATTCTTACAAGATATGAGCCGAAATATTTAGGGGTAAAGGGACATGATTTCTCAGACTTGCTCTCAAATGGTTCAAAAAGTAATATGTAAAAGCCGTGTGTATATATATTTACATAGAGAAAGAAATAGTAAATGTGGCAGATGTTAACATTTGGCAAATATGGATAAAGATTTGCAGCTCTACTGTATTTGAAATTATTAAAAATAAGACTGGAGAAACAGGCATAATAAACCTTTTGTTACCATATTTATGCCTTCTATGCAGTCTTTTGCATGACGCAAGTTAAACAACAACAACATCAACACCACCTAAAAAATGCAGCACATATCTGCCTTACCCCTCCCCTCCTTGATGGCCAGAAACCCCGGCCAAGTTCCTTCTGAGTCCTATCAGGGGAAAAATGCATAGCAATATATTTCTATATCAAGATTTTGAAAGAGAATTATTTTGGGAATCATTTGTGGTACTTGTTTAAGGCAAACATCCAGGGAAACTACCATCCACCCTACAGGCATAAACCCACTGCTAAAAGCCAACGCTCCAGCCATGGCTGACTAGGAACTGACCCTTCGCGCTGCATGCCGGGATCTGGAGTCTTTCTCCTCCGAACTGCAAGGCGCTCTGGGATAGCCCGGCCTCTCCCTTTTCTCGCGATGCGATCCTCTCTTCTTCGGGGCCCTCTGACCCCCGCCCCAACGTGTTTTTCAAATCCACCAATGGGCGCATAGCGTAAGCTCGAACCAGCCAATCGGAATGCGGGGCCACCGGGAAATTTAAATCGCGCCGGCCGGCTGCTCGAGCCACACCGTCCTCTGGCTGACCGTGGTGGACGTCTTGAGCGCAGTCGATCCGCAGCCTGTGCGCCCCGCACCGCCTCCTGTGGAAGCTTGAGCCGGCTGTGTAGGTACGAACTGAGGCCGCAGCCCGGCCCGAGCGGCAACGGCTGGCCCGCAAGGCCGCGCTCGGATTGCAGGCGGCGGGAGGGGAGGCCCGGGGTAGGTGCCGGGCCTGCCTTTGGCCTCTCTGGTTAACGAGGCCTCGGGGGGCGTAGTTCGTTGGCGAGACGGGCGTTGCACGATGCTTGGCTGTAGGGCTCGAGGCCCTCCGAACAGCCGCGATCGTCTTTGAGAGAGAATCAGAGTGAGGCCCGAGGAGGAAAGCCTCGGTAGGGGGCCCAGCGCCTCTGGCTCCTCCTCCTCCCGTTCCCGCTGCTGCTTCCCCGAAATGGGGTCGGTGGTGGGGGCGTGGGGCAGGGGAAGGGACTGGAGATGGAGGTGGCAGTTGCAAGTTCTGTCTCTTAACACGTAGGCCCAGGTTTGGCTGTGTCACAATTTCGTAAAAGAACAGAATGGAATTAAAGGTAGCCACTTGTAAGGAGGACTTTTACTTTTGTGCTCTCTTGGAGAATGCTCTTAAGTAGCTGAGTTTGAGTGAAGCACAGCTGATATCAGCCTAATTTAGTGGATTCGCTCAGAATTTCTGGAAATGAAAATGTATGCGAGATGCTGAAGATGCAGAACTGCGTCGCAGGTGTTCAGGGTGGGTGGGCAGGAAATTTTATGAAAGACTCCACAATGTAAT
This sequence comes from Phocoena phocoena, assembly GCF_963924675.1. Taxonomy (NCBI): domain Eukaryota; kingdom Metazoa; phylum Chordata; class Mammalia; order Artiodactyla; family Phocoenidae; genus Phocoena; species Phocoena phocoena. Next base: position 13,791,774 of record NC_089237.1, read on the forward strand.
GATGAATCCGATTAAAAAAAAATTTTCAGACGTGGAGAATGTACCTGTTTTGGCCTTTTAAAGACCGTAGAGGCTCCAGAGGATCGGAATTTATGGCCCCTAGGACATAGATTTTAACTGTAACCTCATTTCCCCTACTTTGTCTTCAATTAACTATTTATAGATCCAATATAGAGTTTAGAGGCACACTGTCCGGTGTGGTAGTCCCCAAACGCATGTGGCTAGTCTGAATTGAGTTATGCTGTAAGCTTAAAGTCCCTTCAAGATCTCGAAGAAAAAAGAATGTAAAATATCTCAGTAATTTTTTGATGTAATGTGTTGAAATGAGAAAATATATGTTGGGTTAAATAAAATATATTATTGAAGTTAATTTCATTTTGTTCCTTTGTGCTTTTTTAAAAATGTGGCTACTAGGAAACTTAAATTTATGCAGCCTGCATTATATTTCTGGTGGACAGTACTGCTCCAGGAAGTATCAGCCCTTCAGAGGGGGAGGGGCCGAAGATCATTTGGCCAAAGCTGTTTAATAGTGTTAAAAAAGGAAGTTCTTCCTCTAATATAGAAATGTAGACTCAATATGTGTTTGATAATTCCATTAATGCTCATCTTATTGCACATCAAAATGATAAAAGGGAAATCTTTTTCTCTCCCTCATCTTACAGCTTTCTCCCTTTGTCTCATAACCATGTCCACCAATGAGAATGCTAATTCACCAGCTGCCCGCCTTAACAGATTCAAGAACAAGGGGAAAGACAGTACAGTGAGTACCTTCTGTTGCTTTCCTATGATTTTTTTTAAACGGGAATATATTTGGAAAGGGAGTCAAAATTTTGAGCGAATTTGAAAAAGTGCCCTCAACAAAAACTGATTGTAATAGGTGAGATAATATGTTGTCTTTTCTCAAGGAAATGAGGCGGCGCCGAATAGAAGTTAATGTGGAGCTCAGGAAAGCTAAGAAGGATGACCAGATGCTGAAAAGGAGAAATGTCAGCTCTTTTCCAGATGATGCTGCTTCTCCACTGCAGGAAAACCGCAACAACCAGGTAAGGATATTTTAGCTTATGAATTATGGTAAACCCAGAAAAATCAATATGGGGCTTTTCTTAGAAATTGAAATAACATGCCTAGCTTTGTGGTTTTAACTATCAAATGTGAAGATCTGTTTTTGTGTGCTCCCCGGCAGTAATTCTGATGGGTTGTCTTTTTCTTGCCCACCCTCCGAAATCTACTGAAGCTGATTCTAAGGTTGTCTTTAGCTCTGATCTCCCTTCAAGTTTCCCTGCATTTCCAGTTGCCGGCTCATACCTTGACCTGGCCATTTAACTGTTAATTGAAAGTTAATCATGTCCAGAACCATCTTATTTCTACCTCTTTCTTTCTCTTTCTCTTTCCCTTCCTTCCTTCCTTTCTTCTCTATTTTTTGTACTTGTCACCAGCTTTATTCAGGTCTTTTTCCTCAGTACTGAAATACTTTCAGTAGTCTCCTAATTTTATCTTTCCCTTCATTCTGTGCCGCATACTACTTACCTAAAAATTGTCCTAAAATACTGCTTTAAACATCTTAGAAACTTTATGGTTTTAAATCCTTATTTTTTGAAGGTTTTTTGTAAATTAGACCCATCTTAGATTTTCAAATTTATGTATTTCATCTTTCAAAGATATTGGGCACTTTCCTACTTTTTTTCATGTTATGCTTTACTTTAGCGCTCCGTATTTTATCAGTTTTTTTTTTAAATTGAATTCCACCTATGCGCTATTTCTCGAGTTTTATACTCAAATCCCATCTTCTCCTTATAGCACTCTTTGGTTAGCCTAACAGGAAAAATGCTCCCTTCTCAGAATTCCTGTAGCACCCCATTCTGCACCAAAAAAGGAGAGTAAATTCTGTATAACACTATATACGTATAACACCATATATATATATGGTGTTATACATATAGCCATTTATTATATGGTTGTTGGCTTGTCACATTTTCCTTGTTAAGTTGTAAGCCTATAGGGAGAAAGGGACACTGTCTTTTTGAGCTAACTGTAGCATTGGTTCTCAAAGCAATGCTACAATTAAATCAAACCTATGATCACAACCTATACATTTATATTTGCAACACTACTGTGGAAATGAATAGATAACAAACTTAGATATGAAAAATCCCAGCATATCTAAATACAAGTGATTTAGACTAAGGTAGGAATAACCTTCACAGTGCTCTAATTCTTTTTTTTAAAGTTGTTCACAGCTACTTTATCTAGTGACTAAATGCTGGGATACTCCATTACTTGAGACTTTGTTTAATCATGACACCAAGTTTGAGAATTGTTCTACATATTAAAAATGAATATTTCATTGACAGGCAAATTTTAATGTAGGGCTAAACTCTTAGTAACTGATTATAAACTTAGGAATGTCTTCATGTTGGGATTTTATTGCTTGTGTTTAATCCTTTTTTTAAAATAAATTTATTTATTTTTGGCTGCGTTGGGTCTTCGTTGCTACACACGGGCTTTTCTGTGGTTGCAGCAAACAGGCTACCCTTCATTAGTGGTGCTCGGACTTTTCACTGCAATGGCTTCTCTTGTTGTGGAGCACGGGCTCTAGGCGCGTGGGCTTCAGTAGTTGTGGCACACAGGCTCAGTAGTTGTGGCTCACGGGCTCTAGAGCACAGGCTCAGTAGTTGTGGTGCACAGGCTTAGTTGCTTCGCGGCATGTGGGATCTTCCCGGACCAGGGCTTGAACCCATGTCCCCTGCATTGGCAGGTGGATTCTTAACTGCTACGCCACCAGGGAAGTCCTGTATTTAATCTTAAAAATGATAATTTGCAAAATTAATTCCATTTTCTTGTAGGGCACTGTAAATTGGTCTGTTGATGACATTGTCAAAGGCATAAATAGCAACAATTTGGAAAGCCAGCTCCAAGCTACTCAAGCTGCTAGGTAAGCCTTGTCTGCTATAGCATGGGTAACCTAAGAAATCAGCCTTTTTACATTTTTTGGTGGGAAAGTGATGAGCAGGTGGTGAGGGTAAAGTAAAGGTTAAGCCAGGCCTAGGCCTATTTTCATTAGAATCTTCCCTTAGGAGGATGTAAAATTTTCTGTAATTGCCTAAATTCCATCTACCTCTAGTGATAATCACTGTTAACCTTTTGGTGTACTTTTTAACAAAATTACAAAGTTTTTGTCGGAGTGGCATTTCAAGTCTGTCAGGGAAAGGAGGAATTATTCAGGAAGTGGGATTAGCTATCTCTAATAGCTAATGGGAAGGAGGTGCTATCCCATTTATTTAGAATGGTCCATCCATTTAGGAAATAAATATATGTAGACTCTTATCTCCCACCCTACACAAATATTTGTGATATCCATAATAGAAAGGATTAATAATTTCTGTAGCTTGACAGTGTGGGGAAAAGCAAATCCAGTTGACAAATGATCATGGAAAAGATGTTTAGCTTCCCTAGTGGTCAGAGAAATGCAAATTAAATTAACAATTTAATTTAAGAGTGCAATGCTATCAGATTGTCAAAGTTTTTAAAAAGTGATAAGATCTAAAGTAGATTTCTGCAGAGATGCAGAGAGAAGGTTCTACATTATTGGTAATATCTCAGTTTTGGAAAAAAAATAGTTTACGACACAACTTATGGTCGCGCCATGCAGCCAGTCTGCTCAGCTCCTCTTAAATTCCAGGATGTCTCAGCATTTAGTGCTTTACTGTAAAAGGTTGTTTAAAGTTCTAAACTCTTGAGTTGCATTTTAAATTGTTTTTTTATATGAACGTGTTTTGATAATCACCTTCAATTTTTGTTTCTCTTTTTGCTTACCCGTAGGAAGCTGCTTTCCAGGGAAAAACAGCCCCCTATAGACAGCATAATCCGGGCTGGTTTGATTCCAAAATTTGTGTCCTTCTTGGGCAGAACTGATTGTAGTCCCATTCAGTTTGAATCTGCTTGGGCCCTCACTAACATTGCTTCCGGGACATCAGAACAGACAAAGGCTGTGGTAGATGGAGGTGCTATCCCAGCATTCATTTCTCTGTTGGCATCTCCCCACACTCACATCAGTGAACAAGCTGTATGGGCTCTAGGAAACATTGCAGGTACTTGGATTTAAGATTCTTTTGACTGAGTGTCTTCAGTCATACTGAGGTTAGTAGAAGTGCCTTGTCATAAGTAATAGTGACGTCTGTGTTGGGTTTTGAACTTACTTGCTTCCAGTACATATAAGGGGTGGAAGTGGCATCTAATTTAAGGAATTTCTGAGAGTGTTTTCTTTGCTTCAAGACACTGGTGCACTCAGTCACTGAAATTGATGGTGCTAGACAAGTAGTTATGGTTAACTTTTGCCTTTTTTTTTTAAAGGTGATGGCTCGGTTTTCCGAGACTTGGTTATCAAGTATGGTGCAGTTGACCCGCTGTTGGCACTTTTGGCGGTTCCTGATTTGTCATCTTTAGCGGTAAGTTACTTAACATACATCAAGTTATTCATTGATTCTAATTTTCCCACCTTCTCAAAAAACAGAGCACTTCATTGCATTTTTCTTTTCCCCTAGTGTGGTTACTTACGTAATCTTACCTGGACACTTTCAAATCTTTGTCGCAACAAGAATCCTGCACCCCCCTTAGATGCTGTTGAGCAAATTCTTCCTACTTTAGTTCGTCTCCTGCATCACGATGATCCAGAAGTTTTAGCTGATACCTGCTGGGCTATTTCCTACCTTACCGATGGTCCAAATGAACGGATTGAAATGGTTGTGAAAACTGGGGTTGTACCCCAACTTGTGAAGCTTTTAGGAGCTACTGAATTGCCAATTGTGGTAAGTTAACTTTCAGGTGAGAATATAAACTCTAAGGAGCATAATCAGTTGGTACTAATATTGACATATTGTCTATTTTAGGCCATATAATGAGCCTCTTACTTGTCAAAACTTTTAGGGTATAGAGATTTTGAGCAGTGCTGGAAAAGATAAAAGATAACCGCCAGCATCAACATTTTTTTCCTTTTCAGACTCCCGCGCTAAGAGCCATAGGGAATATTGTCACTGGGACAGATGAACAGACTCAGGTTGTAATAGATGCAGGAGCACTTGCCATCTTTCCCAGCCTGCTTACAAACTCCAAAACTAATATTCAGAAGGAAGCTACATGGACAATGTCAAACATCACGGCTGGCCGCCAGGACCAGATACAGCAAGTTGTAAATCATGGATTAGTTCCATTCCTTGTTGGCGTTCTCTCTAAGGTAATGAAGTCTTAGGACTTAATAAGGGATTGTAAGTGTTTATGGACAGGCACTTGGTAGATTCTTAATGTACTAATGTTAAGTTCTACTTAACTGCCTTTGCTAAATAATAGTCATTTCTTTTACTTAAGCTTGGATAGAACCAGTTGGTAGTTTTAGTCACCGTTTTTCTAAAACAGTACTTTTGGAATCTTATTTTTATGACCATTCTGAAATAAACCTGTTTCCTTATGTTAATTAGGCCGACTTTAAGACACAAAAGGAAGCTGTATGGGCTGTGACCAACTACACAAGTGGCGGAACAGTTGAGCAGATTGTATACCTTGTTCATTGTGGCATAATAGAACCGTTGATGAACCTCCTAACTGCGAAAGACACTAAAATTATTCTGGTTATTCTGGATGCCATCTCAAATATCTTTCAGGTAAGTCTTAAGAAGGTGGCATGTGTTTGAATTTGGACTTGATAATTGGTTTGCTATGAAGGTGACAGGAGTGGGGGCAGCTGAGCTTACTCAGGGGGCCACAGAATCAGAGAGACATTTATGGGGGCCACACTCTTGATAAAAGGTGTGACAACGGATTGTAAGAGAGATAAAGGAGATGACAGGTGAATGATGTCACCTGAATTGAGGTCAGGTACATATGTGGACACTATTCATACCTATTTATTTTGTCAAGAGTTTGTAATTCCCCAGTTTCATACTGAATTTTGGTGAAATTAAATTTGAATGACCTAGTTAATTATATTTTTCTTTGGTTCCGTTCCTAATTGATCCAAGCATGCTAGCACAGGGCACTTGTCATAGTGTTTGGTGGTAGGTAGGTCTTACTCAACAACTTTAAACTTCAGATTATGGAAATTTGTACATATCAAAGTTGAGTTTAGAATAATGATCCCTAGTGTATCCATCACCTAGCATAAATAATTGTCAACATTTGGCCTCTTTTTCTACTCACCTTACCTAAAATTTTATTTTTTTTTAATTAATTTATTTTTGGCTGCATTGGGTCTTTGTTGCTGCATGCGGGCTTTCTCTAGTTGCGGCGAGTGGGGGCTACTCTTCGTTGCGGTGCGCGGGCTTCTCATTGCGGTGGCTTCTCTTGTTGTGGGGCACGGGCTCTAGGCACATGGGCTTCAGTAGTTGTGGCATGTGGGCTCAGTAGTTGTTGCTCACAGGCTCTAGAGCATAGGCTCAGTAGTTGTGGTGCACGGGCTTAGTTGCTCCGCAGCCATGTGGGATCTTCCCGGAACAGAGATAGAACCCGTGTCCCCTGCATTGGCAGGCGGATTCTTAACTGCTGCGCCACCAAGGAAGCCCTAAAATTTTATTTTATTCCCTTGCTTACAGGGAAGCAAGTAAGTAATTTCATTTTTTAAAATTTATGTTTCTTCTAAAAGTTGAGAACTTTAAAACATATTTAGCCACAATATCATTCTTACACCTAATAGGTTCTTGATATCATCAAATAATCTAGTCCAGGGAATTTGTTTTTACATACCGTAGGCCCTCTTTACTCTTGGACAATGGTTCTCTTCCTTGACTACATACCTTTTGGGATTATTTGGGGTGCTTTTACACTAGTAGTTTCCAATTCCCATCACAGACCAATTGAACCTGGATATACCGTCATTTTTAAAGTTGCCGAGGTGATTTTGATGCACAGAAAAGATTGAGAACTATACTATGATCGTTGTGGCCGAAGGCTACAGAAGTAGTTGCTAAGAGCAAGTACAGGTCTGATTCCCTTGAATTTTTAAAAAATGTGAAATGTAGATAAAAATGGAGATAGTTTTATCTATTAGGATTATGGAAGGAACCGTTGTGTTTATTTCTGTCTGATATATATTGATAGTCAAACATAGACATTGTTTTCTTCATTAAAACAGAACATTCAAAGCTTAAGCTACTAAACTTGGAAATTTTTTTTTAGGCTGCTGAGAAACTAGGTGAAACTGAGAAACTTAGTATAATGATTGAAGAATGTGGAGGTTTGGACAAAATTGAAGCTCTACAAAACCATGAAAATGAGTCTGTGTACAAAGCTTCATTAAACTTGATTGAGAAGTATTTCTCTGTGGAGGTGAGTAACCTGGTAATGTTAATAAGCACTGGGAAAATACACACTTAGGATTAAGCCTGTAAGATTTTTTTTTCCTCATACTTTTTTAATGAGCCCTGATAAATACAGTAAAATATTAGTGTAAGTAGGAGATGACATACATATTTGCTCCTTTAATGTTTGGCTTGATAATACCATCTTTGTAACTTGAGATATTAAAAAGTCACCAATTTACTTTCGAATGAAAAGCCTCACGAATCTTAGAATACCTTTTTGTTGTTGTTGTTTAATTTATTTATTTGGTTGTGCTGGGTCTTAGTTGCAGCATGCTTGTGGGCTCCAGTTCCCTGACCAGGGATCGAACTTGGGCCCCCTGCATTGGGATCGCGGAGTCTTAACCACTGTGCTACCAGGGAAGTCCCATGAATCTTGGAATATCTTGAGACTAAATTTGTGTAGGAGTTGGAGAAGTAGGCCGACCCGACAGCCATCCTCTGGCCTAATCGGTTTTGCTCTTGCCTACTGAAAAGTGACAGGTTAAAAAAATCTCTATTTTTCTGTTAATTGTAGAAGCTTTCTTTAAAAATTTTTTTCTTTTAATATTATAATTTTTTATTGAAGTATTGTTGATTTACAGTGTTGTGTTAATTATTGCTGTACAGCAAAGTGATTCAGTTATACCTATATATATATTCTTTTTTGTATATATTCTTTTCCACTATGGTTTATCTTAGGATATTGACTATAGTTCTCTGTGCTGTACAGTAAGAACTTGTTTATCCATTCTATGTATAATAGCTTACATTTAACGCCAGCCTCTCACTCCATCCTTCCCCCATCCCCCTCCCTCTTGGCAACCGCCAGTCTGTTCTTGATGTCTGTGATTCTGTTTCACAGATAGGTTCCTTTGTGTTGTAGTTTAGATTCCACATGTAAGTAATATACAGTATTTGTCTTTCTGACTTATTTCACTTAGTATGATAATCTCTAGTTGTATCCATGTTGTAGTAGCATTTCTTAACCCATTCAGAACCTTCCCCTCTCAGGCAAGTTCAGTATCCCTCCCTCCACTATTTGAGATATTGAAGTGTGTTTCAGGATTAAAGGTGAAATACACAAATGAAGACTTTAAGAGTGAATACCCTATAGGCATTATGCTAAGTGAAATGAGTCAGACAGAGGAAGACAAATACCATAAGATCTCTCTTATATGTGGAACGTTAAAAAACACACACACAAGCTCATAGATATGGAGAACAGATTGGTGGTTGCCAGAGGTGGGAGAAATGTGTAAACTTTTTTTTGTTTTTGTTTTTAGCCTAAATAAATTGAGATAAAAGAAGAAAAAAGTAAATATAGACTTCTAGGCAGCTACCTCTTAGAAATGTGCCACATTTATGGGATTATATTGTTTGTTTTTAAATACTTCCAGGAAGAGGAAGATCAAAATGTTGTGCCAGAAACTACCTCTGAAGGGTTTACATTCCAAGTTCAGGATGGCACTGCTGGGACCTTCAACTTTTAGATTGTACATCTGAGGCATAAAGTTGTTTGTTGTGTACTATGTTTGGTAGAAGTTTGTCTTACTGTTTCTTTACTAAGAACTCTTTACACGTGGTTTGTTATTGTAGCACTTTTTACAAAGAAACTATACTTGAACAGTTCCAAACTGTACATACTGTATGAAGCTTCTCCTCTCAATGGGTTTCTTATTTCTTTGTGGAATTTCATATCTTTCAGTGTCCTGTAAATAAAGATTAAATTCCACCCTTTTCTTTACTTCACCATGCCGATGTGTTACTTTCTAATTTAGAGCTCTTAAAGGATGCAAATGAAGGGGAGCTGAATTGAACGGATGTGACTCTAACCAGGAGTATAGTTTTGGTTGCAGACATCATTTAATGTAAGGTTTGTTATGTCATCAAGGATACAAGATTGATAACTTCCTGCCCACTTCTGAATTCTGGCTTTGCTCCAGGCTTCTTCCCCTCTTGGTTGGTGAAAATGGCCATTGGCACTTCCAGTCTTCACATCCATTTCACACCAGTCAGAAAAATTTTTTTCACAAGTTTTCACCAAAGAACAAATAAAATTTCGCAGAAGCCCTGAGCCAATGTCTTCTCAAGGCTTACTGGCCAGGGAGATGGGATAAAAATCTTAAATTTAATCATAAATTTCTCCTGGAGCTACAAGTGGAATTCATTCCTCTGAAATTTCAAGGCTAAAGTGGTTTCAAGGCTGCACCTTGGCATCAACAACTGGGAAAGTTTAATTGGTAAGGGGTGGGGTTAAAATAGTGCACTTAAGTTTTTAATTTAATCCCCAGGTGCTCCATCTGTGCAGCCTGGGTTGTGAAAGCCACTACTTGAAAGAGTTGCTCTGCTGTTAGCAGAAAAGGAAGGGGTTGGGGGGTGGAGTGTTAGCTACAGTATCCCAGAAGTCTCAGGAAAACGAAATGCATCTTTAAAGTACAACTGTTAGTTTCTGCCTTTTTTTTAAAATTTATTTTTGGCTGCTTTTTTGACTGGTGGAAAAGTGATGAGCAAAGCCTTCACTGCCTTTTTCCACCACAGAAGATAAAAGCTGGGACTTCCCTGGTGGCACAGTTTAAGAATCTGCCTGCCAATGTAGGGAACATGGCTTCGATCCCTGGTTGGGGAAGATCCCACATGCTGCGGAGCAACTAAGCCCGTGCACCACAACTACTGAGCCTGTGCTCTAGAGCCCGCGAGCCACAACTACTGAAGCCCACGTGCCTAGAGTCCGTGTTCTGCAACAAGAGAAGCCACCGCAGTGAGAAGCCCATGCACCGCAACGAAGGGTAGCCCCTGCTCTGCAACTAGAGAAAGCCTGCGTGCAGCAATGAAGACCCAACGCAGCCAAAAATAATTATTTTATAAAAGCGGGGCGGGGGTGGGGTGGGTGGGAGGGGGAGGAGGAGACAAGTAACCAGACTGCGGCTCTGCAGCCTGTCCTCCCTTCCCTGCCTACCTCGTGCTCCACTCCCCTTTTTCCCTCCCCTTTCCCCAGCATAAGTCCCTTCTTGGTTGCTGCATCCAGAAGTCTTTCACTTGAGAAAATGTGGAAGTAAACCTGGACATCCTAGGCTTTTGCTTTAAGGTAGGTGGAGCTTTATGGCTTTAAAGGGACTAGTGTAATACACATTTTGATAAGAGTACAAGGCCTGGATTTGTTAGCGTAAAGGCATGACTCAGTGAAGTAATGGACGGGAGGCAGCTGGTTTCTAAAAATACATTTTCATATTTTAGATAAAATTCTTAACATACTAGTTTCTTTGGAGTTAAAATCCAGAGAGGCATTTGTATGTTCTTATTGAACTTAACTGGATAAAATCTTAGGTATTTTTTGAGGTTTTATATTCAGCTTAATTTTAAAAAGTGATAAAACACTGTACAGCCACCAACTTTTCCCTCTTTCATAAAATAATGTCTAAATTGCTTTTATTAATGCACTACATTTTTAAGCTAGCAGTTTTAAATCTCGTCTAAGATTTTAATTATCTTTGCCTATAACTGATTTTTTTTTTTTAAAGACTAGTCCTTTGTTTTATTAATTTATTTTTGTTGTGTTGGGTCTTCATTTCTGTGCGAGAGCTTTCTCTAGTTGTGGCGAGCGGGGGCCACTCTTCATCGCGGTGCGCGGGCCTCTCACTATCGCGGGCTCTCGTTGCGGAGCACAGGCTCCAGACGCGCAGGCTCAGTAGTTGTGGCTCATGGGCCTAGTTGTTCCGCGGCATGTGGGATCCTCCCAGACCAGGGCTCGAACCCGTGTCCCCTGCATTAGCAGGCAGATTCTCAACCACTGCGCCACCAAGGAAGCCCTGTTTGATTTTTGTATTAGTTGTAAGTAAGGGTGGGAAGGTAACACAAAATTTTAGTGAAATATAAAAGTAAAAACTGCAGACACTTATTTTGCTTGTTGCAAAAATCTTTAAAAAGTTAACGTTATTGGGACTTCCCTGGTGGTCCAGTGGTTAACACTGTGCTTCCAATGCAGGGGGCTGTGGGTTTGATCCCTGGTTGGGGAGTTAAGATCCCACATGACACGCAGCCAAAAAAAAAGTTAACATTATCATTAGAAGATTGAACGTCAGTGTTAAATATTTCCCAGAGTATTGATTCTTTTTTTTTTTTCTTGGCTGTGTTGGGTCTTTGCTGTGCGTGGGCTTTCTTTAGTTGTGGCGAGTGGGGGCTACTCTTCGTTGCGGTGCACGGGCTTCTCATCGCAGTGGCTTCTCTTGTGGAGCACAGGCTCTAGGTGTGCGGGCTTCAGTAATTGTGGCACGCAGGCTCAGTAGTTGTGGCTCACGGGCTGTAGAAAGCAGGCCCAGTAGTTGTGGCTCACGGGCTTCGTTGCTCCGCGGCATGTGGGATCTTCCCAGACCAGGGCTCGAACCCATGTGTCCTTCACTGGCAGGCGGATTCTTAACCACTGTGCCACCAGGGAAGTCCCTGATTCTTTAAATTGCTACATTGTATCTTGGCTTTAAATCGTATCAAGCAACCTAACTATTCTTAGAATTAAGGTAGGAAATAAACATTCTTTTTCTTACCGATGTTTGATTCTTTTTCCGTCCCTCTCTTCAACCTTTCTGTGGCTGCATCACTGAAAAGAAATTCTGGATAATTTCTTGTTATAGTAAATCCTCATTGTTGAATAGGATTTTTGCTTCAGCATTAGGCCTCTTAAATTACTCTTGTTTATTCATTTATTTATTTTTTTGAGCTTCCCAGAACCAAGAATTAAAACCGAAATTGTGGTCACCAAAGTGGCAGGTTCCTTTCCATTCTAAATAGCAGTGGAAGCAAAGTCTTCAGTTTTGTTTGTATGGGCAGTTGGAAACCTTGTGAGCTACAGGACCCCAAGTTCAGAAGGCCATTAAGGAAAGTGTAGCTGGCCACTCCTTCCCTCCCTCCACCCTTGCTGAAGCTTGCCAAGACCCAGCTGGCTGATTTTGCAAAGCCCTTGAAATATGTCATTAATGGTTCTTTCTTTTGAGGTTGGGCTGTTGACCTAATTTGTGATAAACAAAACCTGGCCAAATCATGCGGTGCTCCCCGCCCCCAAGGGAGTGTTCGTGAAAAGTGTTTTAGTAATGTCGCTGATTTAACTTTCCTAACCGCAGCTAATAAAGATGATAAAAAACACTCAAGCTATCAAGTAGGGCTTTTTGAGGGCAGAAGAGCAAATTAATTTTGAACACTTGTATGTTAAATGGCATGTTTTGGGCATAGTTTGAAAGCATAATTCTGGTGTCCACAAATGCCCAGTTCCTCCTAAATATTTGGGACAGTTTCATAACACTGTGTAGGTGTTGTAGTCACCAAACCCTCTTAAATTGATCAGTTTGTTCTTTCCTCCCACGCTTTTCACAATCAAAAATGTCTTTCCCTGTCCTAGTTTGGAGAGGTAGTGCTATGGAATGGACTAGTAATTAGGAGCCAGATCAGCCTGAGTTCAAAATCTGTCTCTACTATATTTTAGTGAGTAAGTGACCTTTGGGCTATTAAAGTAGCACAATCTCTGATGTAAAATATAAGTACAGGTACTAATTACTATATAGTATTAATATCCTAGCTAAGTATCGTAGTCATAGAACAGCTATTCCCAACCTTTTAACAGCAAAGTTTTCCTTCAGTTCTTCCACAGGCCTCTATTTTGGCACATTTTATCTCCTAGACTAAGTTTGTTATTACTCTCCCTTTTTTTCCCCCTCTTATCAGTCACAGATATACATCAACATGAGACATTACATGGCTTGTTTCTGTACTCAAAGGTAGGAGTCTACCCCAGCGTTGGATGTTCTGTCAGCCTTTAGTTTTGTTACAGGCTTGCCAGAGCTTTCCAAACTGGAACTGGCCCAAGGCTCACCAGCTTTTTCCGGGATGGCCTTTGCAGCTAAACCCTGCAAGAGCTCTGAGTTCTCTTCCTGTGCCCCGCCCCCATTCCCCTTTCTCTGAATTCTGTTGAGCAGTTTATTTGGGGCACCAGCCATGAGAACAGCCCCATCTGAGCCACCCAAGCCAGCTTGGTAATGGTTTGCTTAGAAACTTGTCACTATAGACAACAAATTGGCCTTTACTTAAGAGTGATATAAAGTTCCTTAAGTGAGCAAACATTTCACAGTGAGACAGCCAAACAGAGCTGTATTTTCTGCTCTGAAAAAGGTTGGATGTTTAGAAAACAGGTTCAGGTAGAGATATTGGAAGCTTAGCCACAAAAACAAGGGAACTTGAGGAAGGATTGGATGAATCAGAAACTTTGAACTCATTCAAAATGAATGAAAAGTTGAAGGATAATATAAATATCTAAGGACCAGAAGGCTGTTCTGATTGTAGCTACGAAAGACACATGATTTTTTTAGCAAAACTGTTGGACAACAGGAGAAATGTGGGAAAACACGTAGAAATGAGAAGACCTTTTCAAACTCTTTGGCTTGGACCAAACTTTTAGGTGACCAGTGAGTATCCCCCCACTACATTTTTGACCATCTTTTCAGCCAATGTCTGTCATTCCAAGGAAACATTAACTTAGTGAATATGAAACTTCTTTCTTTTCTTTCTTTTTGGTAACTTTGTAAAATAACTTGTCCTAGTTACAAAACTAATGCTAATTTTGGAAAATTTAAAAAATACAACACCACAAAGATTAAAATAGCCTAAAGTCCCACCATTGGATTGTATATTTTTTCATAGATAGGAATTCTTTTTTTCAAGTTATTTTAAACTTTATTAAAAAAGAAAACAAGGAAAAAAATATAACCACAAGGCATTTACTTAAACACATGAACAGTATTGGATTTTTTTAATTGAGGTACAGTTGATTTACAATATTAGTTTCAGGTGTATAACTAATTGTACAATAGTGATTCAAAATTTTTATAGATTATACTCCATTTATAGTTATTATAAAATATTGCCTATATTCCCTGTGCTCTACAATATATCCTTGTAACTTATTTGTTTTATACATAGTAGATTGTAGAGATAGAAATTTTTAATGCGAATAACCTGAGATCCAGGATACACCTTAAGGGGCCCATGAACCCCTGAAATCGTATGCAAAGTTTACTGTTAGATACATGAGTATGAGCTTTTCTGAGAAAGGGGCTCATAGGCTGATGAAAATTAGGTTCTTAAAGGTGTAGCCACCTTCAAAATAATAGAAACTTCAGGTGTAGATCTTTCCAATTTATTTTCTACACATTTGAGGCGTGCTTTATTTTCTTTAACGTCACCATCTGAGCCCGCTTCACGCAGTCCTTTAAGACCTCAGACCAAGAATTTAGCTGTAATTTGACTAAACAGCTCAGGTTGAACGGGAGTTTTAACTGCTGTCCCTAAAAGATGGCATTTGGTGGACATTCATTCCAAAAGCATGATGAAGCACACGAAGAATGTGGTGCCTTTGTCCCCGGCAAGAGAAGATGGCAGGGGTTTGTATTTCTTTCTTTGGCCTCAAGTTTGGCTTCCCTGGAGGCCCCAGAGGGCGGGCGGCAACAAAAATACTGTTTGGCTCCCCATCCTGCTGCCAGGTCTCCGAGAAGCAAATCACACACTTCCCAGGGTTGGATCCTGAGCACGGCTGCTGCAGGGGGAGTGGTTCCTAACTGTTCTTAAGGAAGCAGGGAACTTGCCTGGCCTTCACCATCATAATCAGATCTGTCATTCTCTTCAGAAATTGGCTTTCTTTCTAGGCCTTGTGCTTTGCTCTGGATGTAACGACTGCCATTTCCCCCTGGTGTTTCTGCTGTGGTAATCATGCTTGCCCTTCTCCTAGGAGGCTGGAGGAATTTGCTAGCCAAAGTCACAGCTGGCTCCCAGATGGCTCTCCGTCCCGTGACCTCACCAACATCCCAACATCGATTTGCTCGGGAGGCTTAAACTTGGCTTGGGGGGCAGGATGCCTGTGGACCCCCACCCTGAGAGATTTATGGGCTCAAGCCTTGGAGAGAGCAAATCTCTAGAGGTGGGATGGGACTAATCAGTTTCCTTTTGTTGCACATTCTAGAATTCTGCCTAAAACAGAAGAGGTTGACCTCATTCTTACCCCACCCTGGAGATTAAGTGGGGGTAACTAGATAACTAGCGAGCTATTACTGATGATGCTAAATTACCTGGCAAAGAAAGTTTCTGTCTCCACACACACGCACACACACACACACACACACACACACACACACACACGCTAAGAGAGTTCTCTTTCAGGGAACGTTCTTTCGGACACTGAGTATGACATCAAAATGATCTAACAAGATTGCTATCTCCAGTTCCCAGAATGAGAGTATCCATCCCATTCAGGTGGAAATGAGCAACAGAGCCCAAATAGTTTCTTGTTGCAAAGAAATTCTTCGGGGTCTATTTCCTGGAGATAATGTAGAGAATGCTAGCAGGTTTCTAACATACTTCAGCTGTTCAGGAAATACTTTAAATAATTTCCTGCTCTAGAGAATAGGAGGAGGGCCAGAAAGTTGGAAAGTATTACTCTCTTTCTTTATGGTCTCAAATGCACTTCCCAAGGACGCCTTCACTATTCACACACACGCTCCTATGAGCTCTTTTCTGGCTTACCCCAGCCTTTTTATGTGGGAATGTTCTTTTAAAGAGTGTGGCGAGAATCCCAGTAACTTGGACTTCCCATAGCATCCTGGCCTGAGCTTCCTAAGGAACTTGACAAATATGAACTAATTAAGCTTGGAAAGCCCCATGAGAGTCCTCCCAGCCGTTGCTGAAATGCGGCCAGCTCTGAGGTGGAGCTGAAGCTGTTTTTGCTCTGCACAGCAACAATTCAAACAGTGGAGAGGAAGGAAAGCCAACAGCCAAATGCAACTGGAGCTACAAGGAAGCAGCAAGTTAGGCAGTATGTAATTAATTGCCTCCTTGATTTGCTTTCTGTTGCATTCAGTGGGGTTCAAATACTGGTGTTGAAATTGGGTCATTTAGACTTTTGAGGTAGATTTCAGGTAATTGCAAAAAAATTTAACAAGTCTAAGGTGAATTTTTATCTAAAGCAGTGTTTCTCAATCAAAGGTGATTTTGCAACCCCCAAGGGGATGTTTGACAATCTGGAGACATTCGGGGTTGTTGCATCTTGGGGAAAGGGACGCTACCGGCATCTGAGTGGGTAGACGTCAGGAATCCTGAATGTACTATAATGCACAGAACAGACCCCCCCCCGCAATAAAGAATCTTGTCCAAATGTCAATAAAGATCTTGTCCAAAATGTCGATAGTGCTGAGGTTGAAAAACCCGGATCTGAAGGTTCAAAGTGACTCAGTGTTGGCTTGTGTCTTCCCTCTTAGCCATATATCTTACATTGGTGACCTTTCAGCCCATTCAGATCTAGGTCTAAGCTCCTGGAAGCACCCTGGGTTCCTGGGCTCAGCCCTGCGGGTGATGACAGTCTCCCAAACCATGGGGTGTTGAAGACACACCTCTCACCGCACCTAGGTGCCCTGGGAATCGGGTGCATTGTGCATCTTGTGAGCGATCTTTGTGGAAAAGGAACCACTTTTTGCACGGTTCCCAGTCAGGCCCCAGAGCTTTGAGGTCCTGTTTTTCCTGCAGTGAATGAGCTGCTCTGTTTCTCTGACAGGGCCTATTCAGCAAGCAGCTATTTCTTTTCTCCTTCCTCAAGGCCCAGCTGCCAGGAAGACCACAGGCTGTCACCGTTTGTCCCACCTTCAGCAAGAGGCAGCCACAGGGAAATTCAGCCAATAGACAGAGACCAGGAATTTTACTTCAATCTTTTTTGCAAACTTAAAAACTGGGAAATTCCCTGGTGGTCCAGTGGTTAGGACTCTGCGTTTTCACTGCCGAGGGTGCGGGTTTGATCCCTGGTCAGGGAACTAAGATCCCATCAGCTGCACAGCACAGCCAAAAAACCCCCAAAACCCCAAAGCAAACAAAAAAACCCTTAAAACCTGTCCTTCATGGAGAAAACCTGAGAAACCTTCACCTCCCCCAGGGAGCCCCCTGGACATCCCCATGTGGCCCCTCCCTTCTCTCTGCTGCCCCCTTTGGCCTCCTCCTCCTGCCGCCCTCACCAAGCTGTGTCTACCTTGTTCCTTGGGGGAAGGGTGTCCCCTCCATCCTGCTGCCCATGGGCAGCCTGAGGGCAGCGTCCAAGTCTTGGTGCCCCCTCGGTTCCCCCAGGGCCCAGCCCTGGGCACTGGCCCACCCAACACCCCAGGTGGACTCTTAAAGGCAGAAAGTCCAGTCAGATCTCACCAGATGGGTGCTATGGATGCCCGAAAACTTGCTCCAAACGCCGGGCAGCCTACGGCCTCGGGGCTCACATGGTGGATCATCTGCTCCTTTTCCAGTCAAGTCAGAAGGGCTATTAAAGTGACCTGACAACTGTCTTAGCCTCCTAGAGCTGCAGTAACAAAATACCACAAACTGGGGGGCTTAAAGAACAGAAATGTATTGTCTCAAGTTCTAGAGGCCACAAGTCTGAGGTCAAGGTGTCAGCAGGGTTGGTTCCTCCGGAGGAATGTGAGGGAAGGGTCTGTAACAAACCTCTGCTCTTGACTTGTAGATGGATGGCGTCTTCCCCCTGCCTTTCTTCACGCCATTGTCCCTCGATGCGTGTCTGTCTCTGTGTCCAAATTTCCCTTTTTAAAAGGACTCCATTCGGGAATTCCCTGGTGATCCAGTGGTTAGGACTCTGTGCTTTCACTGCCAAGAGCCCGGGTTCAATCCCTGCTTGGGGAACTAGGATCCCACAAGCTGTGCAGGGTGGCCAAAAAAAAAAAAGTAAATAAAATTAAAAAAAATAATAAAATAAAAGAACTCCATTCATATTGGATTAGTGCTCACTCTGATAACCTCAGTTTAACCTGATTACCTCTGTAAAGACTGTATTTCCAAATAAAGTCACATTCTGAGGTCCTGGTGGTTAGAACTTCAACATATCTTTTTTTTCTTTTTTTTTGAGGGGAAACTATTCAATCCATAACAACAACTAAATGCAGTCCCTGATCTGGGACTGGATCCTTGACTGGGGGAAAAATTACATTAAAGGGATTATTGAGGCCATTGGCAATATTTGAATATGGCCTCCCGGATGGATGATGCTGCACTGCAGGATGGAAACAGCACAGAGGCAGGGCAGCGCATGGCAGTGGAGGGCAGAGATGGGCCAGGATGTGGACAGTAGAGGCAGAGACTCTGTGTCTTGAGATAGAACAGGGAAAAAGAAGAACATGAAACCAATTTGCCTTTAAAAGGTAAAACTCAAGCTGGTGGCAATGAGAAGGACATGCTCCCTTTCTTCTCCCTGTCTCCCTAACAGAGAGTAAAACTGGAACAGAAAGTACCCCTCCAGTTCATGCAGCAGCCAGAGGGACTTGTTTTCTGTTTGTTTTTTGGCTGAGTCGTCTGGCTTGTGGGATCTTAGTTCCCCGACCAGGGATCAAACCAGGGCCCTCGGCAGTGAAAGCCCGCAACCTAATCACTGGACCACCAGGGAGTCCCCAGGACTTGTTTTTTGGCAAACCTTGCTCACTCTTAACGACATCTTCCCCTGGATTTCTCCTTTTCATTTGTCTTTCTTTAATATACTTTTTTGTGGGGGGGGGGGGAGGGGGGTGCTGTGACACACGGCTTGAGGGATTTTAATTCCCCAAGCAGGGACTGAACCCAGGCCCTCAGCAGTGAGAGCTCAGAGTCCTAACCACTGGACTAACCTGGGAATTCCCATGACTTTTTAAAAATTTACTTTTTATTTTATACTGGAGTACAGTTGATTTACAATGTTGTGTTAGTTTCAGGTGTACAGCAAAGTGATTCAGTTATACATATACATATATCCATTCTTTTTCAGATTCTTTTCCCATATAGGTTATTACAGAGTATTGGGGAGAGTTCCCTGTGCTATACAGTAGGTCCTTGTTGGTTATCTATTTAATTAAATTAATTAATTAATTTATTTTTGGCTGCGTTGGGTCTTCGTTGCTGTGCGCGGGCTTTCTCTAGTTGTGGTGACGGGGGCTACTCTTAATTGCGGTGTGCGGGCTTCTCATTGCAGTGGCTTCTCTTGTTGCAGAGCACAGGCTCTAGAGTGCGGGCTTCAGTAGTTGTGGCGCACGGGCTTAGTTGCTCCGTGGCATGTGGGATCTTCCCAGACCAGGGCTTGAACCCGTGTCCCCTGCATTGGCAGGTGGATTTTTTTTTTAAGTGTAAACTGTTATTTATTTATTTATTTTATTTATTTTTGGCTGTGCTGGGTCTTCGTTTCTGTGCAAGGGCTTTCTCTAGTTGCAGCAAGTGGGGGCCACTCTTCATCGCGCTGCGCGGGCCTCTCACTGTCGTGGCCTCTCTTATTGTGGAGCACAGGCTCCAGACGCGCAGGCTCAGTAGTTGTGGCTCACGCGCCTAGTTGCTCCACGGCATGTGGGATCTTCCCAGACCAGGGCTTGAACCCGTGTCCCCTGCATTGGCAGGCAGACTCTCAACCACTGCACCACCAGGAAAGCCCGGCAGGTGGATTCTTAACCACTGTGCCACCAGGGAAGTCCTATCTATTTTATATATAATAGTGTGTATATGTTAATCCCAACCTTCTAATTTATCTGCCCCCCCACCTTTCCCCTTTGGTAACCATAAGTTTGTTTTTAAAGTCTGTGAGTCTGTTTCTATTTTGTAGATAAATTCGCTTGTATCATTTTTTTTTTAGATTCTACATATAGGTGATGTCATATGATATTTGTCTTTCTCTGTCTGACTTACTTCACTTAGTATGATAATCTCTAGGTCCATCCATGTTGCTGCAAATGGCATTTTTTCATTTTTTAAGGCTGAGTAATATTCCATTGTATATATGTACTACATCTTCTTCTTTTTTTTTTTTTTTTGTTTGCACTGTGCAGCCTGTGGGATCTTAGTTCCCCAACCAGGGATCGAACCCTCGCCCCCTTTAGTGGAAGTGCAGAGTCTTAACCACTGAACCGCCAGGGGAGTCCCTGTACCACATCTTCTTTATCCATTCATCTGTCAATGGACATTAGGTTGCTTCATTTGTCTTTATTTGATTTTATTGAGGTAAATATACACACAGTAATGTGTGTAAAATGCTCTAATCTTAAGCGTATAGCTCAATGCATTTTTACCTATGGACACACCCAGGTAACCACCATCTGGATCAAGATATGGGACATTTCTGGGACCCCAGAAGGTTCCTTCAGGCCCCTCTCCAGTCAATCACCTACTAATCTTTCCCTCAACCCTCCCCTCCATAACCTTAACTCCTAGTCCCCACTCCCCAGCTGCCAGAAGTAACCACCAATCTGACTTCAGCCACAGAGGGGTCTTTAAAAACACAAATCATATCCTATCACTCCTCCATTTCATACTTTCCAATGGCTTCACATCACACTTAGAATAAAACCCACTGCAGCCTGCAAGGCCTTCTGTGAACTAGCTGCCATCGGGCACCCACCCCTCTGACCTCATCTCTCACACTTTCCCAAGCTCACTGTGCTCCAGCTACACTGGCCTTTCCTCTATTCCTGAAACTGTAACCTTGCTGCTACCACAGGGCCTTTGCTTGTGCTGTTCCCTCTTCCTGAGGTAGTCTCCCCACATATCTCCATGTGACTCATTCTTCTCATCCTTAGGTCTTGCCTCAAATGTTACCTCTTCCTAAAACCTTCATGACGTCATCCCTTTCCCTAATCACTATCCCTTTACTTTGTTTGCAGGGCTTTTATTTCCTGAAAAAGCATTGCTTGTAGGCCCAAGAACCCTAAAATCTCAGTGGCTTAACACAAAGAGGTTAGTTCTTGCTCACATCACATTCTGATGCAGGTTTGTGTGTCTGTGTGTGTGGTGGGGGTGGGGGTGGGGCTCTGCTCCACATGCCCATTCAGGGACTCAGGTTTCTTCCATCCACAAATGGCTCTGTCATTTTCTAGGGGTTTAGTATCTGACCAACCAAACAGGGAAGATAGAGCATGGACGACCACAGCTGTGTTCTTAGGGACCAGGCCTGGAAATCACATACATCACTTCTGCCCACATTTCACCAGCCAGAACTGTTCCGTGATTCTGCCTAACTTCGCAGGAGGCCAGGAAGTGTAGTTCAGTGGTGTGTCCAGGGAGAGGAGGACTTGGATATTTGTGTGTACAGGGTTTTACCTTGTCTGCTGCACTCATCACAGTACCCAGAACAGTGGCAGGCATATGATATGCATAAAACAGGCACTCACACTGAATGCACACACACACACACACACACACACACACTTACTTTCCCAATAGATGGGCACAAAGTGCCTTCATGATGGTACCAGTGAAAACTCAGAAAACTGGGACAACAATTTGGGAGAAATGAAGAGAAGGCACATATCAGTCATGGAATTAGATCCGCAAGGGAGAGAAGAGACTAATTCCACCTTCTCTTTCTCAAATGGGTAAACCGAGGCGCAGAGAAGGGGAATGACACATCCCAGGTGGCATCACCTCCCCTACTCTCTTCTTTGCCCTTTTCTTGGGCTGCTTTTTTGTCACCCTCCACATTACTTGGTAAATAGTAAGGAACCAAATAGCTAATCAAACCTTAATTCAATCCATCTCCCACAGACCCCATCGGCTCTGTTCTAATCTTCTACACATTTGCTCCTAATCCCAGCCCCACCCACCAGGACCCTCCTCCCCTGCCACCCCAAGCCTCACCCACCGTAGCACGAAACCAGCCTCCGAGGCCAAAAACTTTTGCTTTAAACTTTAAAAGTTTTAACAGGGGTCTTCCCTGGTGGTGCAGTGGTTGAGAGTCCGCCTGCTGATGCAGGGGACACGGGTTCATGCCCCAGTCCGGGAAGATCCCACATGCCGCAGAGTGGCTGGGCCCGTGAGCCATGGCCGCTGAGCCTGCGCGTCCGGAGCCTGTGCTCCGCAACGGGAGAGGCCACAACAGTGAGAGGCCCGCGTACCGCAAAAAAAAAAAAAAAAAAAAAAAAAAGTTTTAACAGGAAAAAAATAAACCTGCCTCCCTGTCATCTGGAGGTATCTGAAACACCGATGTGAAGAACAAGATGTTTCTAAAACTTCGGAGATGTAACCTACCCCAGATCCAGAGTTGACAGTGAGTGAATTCTTTTGGTTTCACATAGGAGGGTGAGAAAAAAATGCTTTCCTTACGATGGCCTAGAGTCAGAGAAAGTAGAAGTTGTTGGTTTAAAAAAACTCAAACCAATGTACTTTTTTTTTCTCCTGGTGGATTAATATTTTATGCGTGTTGAAAATGTAAACACAAGGTGTGGGGCTTGTTATGAGAAGCAACAGGGGGGCACTGAGTTCTGTGTGTTATCAGGTAGGGAGGGATTTGTGAAAGCTGGTGGCTTCCTCCTGACTGGAAAACCCACCACAGGGAGGCAGTAGAGCCTAGTGGTTAAGAGTGTGGGCTCTGGAATCAGACAGATTTGAGTTTGAATTCTGACTCTGGCACTGCATAGCTGTGTGACCTCCAGAAAGTTACTTAACTGCTCTGTGCCTCACTTTCCAAGTCAGCCAATTGCGGATGAAACTAGTATCAAACTCCTAGGGATGTTTTAAGGGTGAATAGATAAACAGCTCAACAAGTAAGCTCTTAATTAGTGTTAATTTTAAAAAGCAGGAGTTTAAGGATGGAGGGAGACAAATTTCAGACAGAAAGATAAGTGAATAGATTTTTTTGAGAGCACAATATATTTAAGGCTGTGCAAAGTGATCTAAACAGTTACTCAAAGAACCTGTCCCCAATCCTCACCTACAATCACATCCCACTGTAATCATGAAGCAAATTTCAACAGCTGCTTCAGAGAAAACTTGGCGGGCCTCCACAAAGTTATTCCTCTAGCTCTTTCTTGTCATGCAAAGTCTGTGTAATTTGTTCCATTTTGCTTTTGAGTGTGACAGCCTTTCTCTTAGCCTTTGGTTGAGTGTATACACACACATGGAAATGATGTATATTCTAGAATTATTTTGTCAATATATAATAATTATATTATGGAATAGAGTATGCAGTTATATTTTAAAATTATGTATAAAATTTATCTTTGGTTTTTTATTTTGAGGTTTTTTTAATTTAGGATTTCACAGAGATGGGGAAGGCTGCTGCTTCTGCTCTTTTTCTTGTTTCAAGGTTTCAAATAAGAGCTTAAAGCAAAAGCTTTCAGTTTTGTGTGTTGATTACCCTGAGCAGTGTCTGAGTTTCAGGGGGTAGTTAGATTGTGGCTGGTAGTTAAGTGGGTGATTGTTTGAGGGATTGACATAATTTTTGGAGGAGGGGAGGGGTTAATTGGGTGTATTAGAATCTGGGTGATCAGATGATTCACTATTTTTTTTTTTTTTGGCTGCACGGTGTGGCTTGTGGGATCTTAGTTCCCCAGCCAGGGATCGAACCCATGCCCCCTGCAGTGGAAGCTGAGAGTCCTAACCCCTGGACCACCAGGGAAGTCCCTGGATTCCTCACTTGTGAAAGGAAGAGAGAGAAACCAAATGAGAGAATAACTCTCCCGCAGTTCCCCTGGTAAAGCAGAGTTGAGCTTGAACCCTGGCAACTTCTAAGCTACTCAGGAGGAATTATTTAGTGCTGGAGAGATTCCAAATGAGAACTAACATTCATAATAGTGATCACTGAGTGAGCACTTATTATGTGCCAGGTACTGTACTAAGTATGCCCCTTACATACTCGAACCTCTAAGGAAGCCTTATTGTACTCTGTAAGGTGGGTAATATCTATAAGCCCTTTTAACAGATAAGAAAACTGAGGCACAAGGAGGCCAAATGGTTTGCTAAGGTGTAACCAGCCTCTCTGGTTTCACCTTCTTCTCCAAAGGACCAAGGAAGGTGGAACCCCAGAACCCAGACCCTTTTGCTCTGCAGACCTGATTTCTGGCCGGGGCTCTTAGCCACAGATGAGAGTCCCACTGAAGCCGCGTGGCTCCCAGGGAACACCCAGGAGGGCACCGGAGAAGAGAGCTGGTTGCATCTGGCAAAGAGGCCATGTCCTTTCTATATATTTGAGGACAGCAACAGGCGAGACCAAGGTAGGAAGCTGAGACCTCCACTGGCTGGGATGTGAGACTCAGAGCTCTCCTCAGACTGAATCAGCTCTTTTCTGGCAGCTGCCAATTTTTGAAGAGGAAAGAACTAATGCCAGGCAGAGAAAGGGCCAAAGCTGGATGGTTTTAAGAGATGTTTTCCTGATGTGCGTTCCTTCAACTCAACAGCTATTCTTTGAGCCTTTAATGTGAGTCTGGGAAGGAAAATAGCACATATACCCTGACATGCATTGCTTCTCTCAATTCTCACAAACACATGGGTCACAGGGGCAAGGATTCCACCTTTACAGAGAAAGAAACTGAAGCTCAGAGAGGTTAAGGAAGCTTCCTTTTGGAGTCACACAGCCACCAAATAGTAAAACCAGAAAATGAAATGTCATCTGTCTGTCTCCTGCCTCATACTGGCAGAGATGGTACTAATTGCTGGGGTACAAAGCCTGGAAGAAAAAGTCCTTTTTTCCCCTCCTAAGATTTTTACTACCCAATAGAAGACAGAATACTGGTATCCAAATGACCAATAGGAATGGCAGACACGGATGGAGAGCTTTCTGGGTTTGAATGGGCCTTTTGTCCCGTGACTCTAATAGGCTTACTGTGGCCCGTGAGGAAGGAATTTTTGTTCCCATTTTCCAGATGGAAAAACTGGGGCTCAGAGAAGTTAAGAAATTTCTCAAGATTCCACAGCAAGCAGTTGTGCCTTCCCAGCCAAGGGAGGTACCACGGGAGGCACAGACAAGCCCTGTAGGTGGAGGCGATTGCATTTGGTGTGTGCACAGATCCAGCTTCATTCTGGTCCTGAAATGAGTCATCAGCAAGTCATAGAACCTGCCCCTCTGTACACATGATGATGCTGTTTTGTACATTAGGCAGAACTGGGCCCAGATAATGGAGTTCTAAGCAGATGGCCTCATTCCAACCACGGCCCCTTTGCAGGCCCTGGGGAGCTGGCCAGGCCTGGTGACCCACAGAAGAGGTGATGCTGTGCCCTCGTGTCTAAGCAGCAGGCTTGGCCAAGTCTTCTGGGCTTCTTCCAGCTCAGAAACCCGTTGCTTTTACCCTTCGATGTGAACCAGAGGTGGAGCAGCTCACTCTGCAGGGCAGAGACCACTGCAGGGGGCCATCAGAAGCAGCAGCTGGTAGCCCAGCCCCATCCCCTCTTTCCCGCTCCCCTCCCACATCCCATGCCTCACTGGCACCTCCTGCACCTTCTCTCCCCACCAACAGGAAATGACACTGGACAGATCTCAGAAGTCCATATGTCCTGGGCTGTCTCTCTAGGAATTTTATGGGCCTCCAGTTTGCTCTATGTGTCATATCCTTTCCACTCAAAGCATTTTTTTTTTTAAATAGGAAAAAATGAAACAGGAAAAAGTGAGTGTCCACCTTACCCCCTCATGATCTTGGGCAAGTACTTTATTTATGTCTGCATGGGCTTGTGGATTCAGTGGGTTACCGTCCATTACTCTCATTACTTAGTTTGATAATTAAATTATTCCCGGTGTGGCTGGTGGGAACCCATTCAAGCTAGTTGCTGTGTCCTTTGGCCATGATCTGTCATTCTTTGAGCTTTCTAGCACTAGATGTTCTAGGCTCATCTTGTATTTTCCTGTTTCAACCCTGGAATCAGCCATTTCTCCAAGGAACATGGTTGGTTTTAGTGAAAATGATATTTCAAAGTCAAGATCTGAATACTGACTGTGCTCATTGCTACCAGGGCAAGGCCTCCCAGTCCCTTTCAGGGACAGAGGGAGGGAATGTAGGTGTGTACACACACACACACAATATGACACACACATACAACATGACATACACACAATCATTTACATCTACATTTATTTATCATTTTAAAAAACTGTGGTAAAATACACATAATGTAAAATTTGCCATCTTAACCTTTCTATTTTTTTAAAATTTATTTTTGGCTGCATCAGGTCTTAGTTGCGGCACGGGAGATCTTCGTTGAGGCATGCAGGATCTTTCGTTGTGGTGCGCAGGCTTCTCTCTAGTCGTGGCGTGCGAGCTCCAGAGCATGTGGGCTCTGTAGTTTGCGGCATGCGGGCTCTCTAATTGAGGCGCACGAGCTCAGTAGTTGTGGTGCACGGGCATAGTTGCCCCATGTGGGGCATGGGGCATGTGGGATCTTAGTTCCCTGACCAGGGATTGAACCCGAGCCCCTTGCATTGTAAGATGGAGTCTTTACCACTGGACCACCAGGGAAGTCCCCCATCTTAACCATTTTTAAGTGGCCTTAAGTACATTCACATTCACATTGTTGTATACCCATCACCATCATCCATCCACATCTTGCAAAACTGAAACGACCTATTAAACACTCATCTCTGTAATGATTCATGTATCTCTCTGTATATCCTGCAAGCCATGAGTTCACACTGTGTCCGATTCCCATCCAACACCACAGGGTTCGTTCCAGCCTTCTCCCTTCCATACTTGTCACTCTCTTCTTGAACAGCCATGCTTTCCTCTCACTGTTGGCCTCTGATGCCTCATTCCAGGCCACTCCTGGATGGACACTCTTCCCACCCTGCTCAGGCTCTGACTCCTTATGTCAGGCTCCCCACCACGTGGGCACCCACTCTGGGTCACCACATCTCCCCACCTCCTTCGATGGTGGGCACCCACCTTGCTCTGTCCCAACTAAGTTTGAGGACTGAATTGTTTGAGAAAGGAAGAGAAAGGGGAAAGGGATTTGAAAAGGAAGAGCTACTAGTCCCATGATTTAAAAACTAAACTACAGACTTCATTCAGGTCTCACCAGTTCTACTCACAACCTTTTCCGATCCCAGCATCCAGTCCCAGGTACCACGTTGCACTGAGTTGTCCTGTCTTCTTAGTCTCCTCCAATTTATGATGGTTTCTGTCGATCCTTGTTTTTCTTTATCTTGACACTTTCAAAGAGTCCACTCAGACATTTTGTATAACTTTCCTCAATTTGGGCTTGTCAGATGTTTTCTCATGGTAAGACTGGGGATGTAGATTTTGGGAACAGATACCGAAGAGATGAAGTGCCCTTCTTATTATAGCTTATCAAGGGGTGTGTCATATCACACGTGTTAGTTACATTTTAAAGATGGAGAAAACTGAGATTCCAAAGGTTTCACCTGCCTAAACTCACAGCCAGCAAATGGTGGAGGGAGGATTTGAAACTGCGCCATTCTGAGCTTTGTGCCACTTGCCTTGTTTGAGAAGAAGAACTGGCCAGTGTGGGAGATGAAAAAGGTCCCTGGTATTGAAGTGAAGGGTGGGATGTGGGGAGACTTTACATCCGTATTAGTTCTGTCAGCCAGGGTGATTCACCACCCATGGTCTCTTCCCCAGAGCCCTGTCCAGTGTTGTCTTAAATTCCCTATGTCTTGTGCAAGAGGCAATGAGGGCTCCTCTTTAAGTAGATCTGGCAAGCCCATCTTTTGTCCATTAGATGAGATTGTCTGGTCTTTGTGCCTCTAGTGCCAGGATGAAAATAATCTGATAATTCAAAAATGATGCATTTTCCATGAGTTATATAAGAATCCTATAACCAAACCAGGTAGCAGTCACAAGGCTGCTGTTCCCCCCACCCTCCTTCCCAGCCTTCAGTTTCTCCTGCTCTTTGGACCTCTCCCAGTGGGATACCTGCAGAGGAGGCCATCCAGATGGAATTGGCTTGTGGATGATGGTGACATTGGCTTTCCTGTGCCTGCTCTTGACCTCTTTGCCTATCAGTTATCAGCAAAATCACTATCACTGCATCAGAAACGACAGAACAGCCTAAGTTTCAGAGTAGAAGTTCTAAACATGTCTTCTGGGCAGTGGTCAACCAGCATATGTGTTTTGTTTGGCCCTCACTTAATTTAAAAAGTGTAAAATTAGCTCACAATATGAAAAAAATCAGGAGCTCATCATAGAAGTCTGGATTTTGGCTTCTCTTGAAAAATCAGATGAGGCAATAGATGGTCCACATTCTCCCATGGCAGCAAGTGGCTGGAGCTGAGTAGTGGCTGCCTCTTTAGCCATGGCGCATGTGCTCCATTTCACTCTAGGTCTCACCACTCCCTGCTACTCACCACCCTCAGCCTCAATCACTTGGAATGTCTGCCTGGCTTCTTTTTTTTTTTTTTTTTTTGCGGTACGCAGGCCTCTCACTGTTGTGGCCTCTCCCGTTGCGGAGCACAGGCTCCGGACACGCAGGCCCAGCGGCCATGGCTCACAGGCCCAGCCGCTCCGCGGCATGTGGGATCTTTCTGGAACGGGGCACGAACCCGTGTCCCCTGCATCGGCAGGCGGACTCTCAACCACTGCGCCACCAGGAAAGCCCATGGTTTCTTTTTTTAAATTGATTTTTATTGGAGTATCGTTGATTTACAATGGTGTGTTAGTTTCTGCTGTACAGCAAAGTGAATCAGTTATACATATACATATATACACTTTTATTTTAGATTCTATTCCCATACAGGTCATTACAGAGTATTGAGTAGAGTTCCCTGTGCTATACAGTACGTTCTTATTAGTTATGTATTTTATATATAGTAGTGTATCTATGTCAATCTCAATCTCCCAATTTATCCCCCCCCCCACTTTTCCCCTCTGCAGCCATAAGTTTGTCTTCTACATCTGTGACTCTATTTCTGTTTTGTAAATAGGTTCATTTGCACCATTCTTTTAGATTCCACATATAAGTGATACCATAAGATACTTGTCTTTCTCTGTCTGACTTCACTCAGTATGATGATGTCTTGGTCCATCCTGCCTGGCTTCTGAAGGCATTTTCATCCACAACCCCTGTGTTAGATTCTTACAGTTTATTTATTCACTCAACAAACACTCACTGAGCCCCTACTCAGGCCAAGTTCTGTGCTAGATTCCTAGATCATCAGCATACACACTAGTGATTCTAGAATCATATGGTAAGTCCCTGATAAATCATGTTGATGAGAGCATTGAAGCGGGGGCTCCTAACTCAGCCTGGAGGGGGTCAGGGGAGACATCCTGAAGGAGACACACACACCCTTAAAAAGCCAGTCACTATCTAAATAAGGTTTATGGAGGAAAGCTGCTCCCTTTACTCCGGGACCCCTGACCCTGGGCAGAGCCATCTGCCTGTCTGGACTCGTCGTGTAGTTTACTCTTCAGTGGCCTCAACTTTCTGCTAATTCTTACCACCTCTTCCTAGAGTAGGATTTTCTGCATTTATCTCAAGACCCAGCTGCAGCTGTGAGGGGTTCAGGGCATGTGAGAAGGACAAGTAGGATGCTCAGCTGTGGCTTGAGATGACATCAGGGCTGGAATGATCTACTGTGTGAGCAATGGAGGCTCCATTCTTTGGAGTTTATTTATGGATTAAGAGGTTACTTGAGGCAGGCAGGGGAAAGAGCAAAAGGCTTGGAGTCACACAGATTCGGTTTAAGTCCTGGTTTTGCCGCTTCCCTGCTGTGTGATTGTGTGTGGGTACTTGCACTCTCTGAGCATGTTTCTTCCTCTTTAAAATGGGTCAGTAGGGTTCCCTGGTTGCGCAGTGGTTAAGAATCTGCCTGCCAGTGCAGGGGAAATGGGTTCGGGCCCTGGTCCGGGAAGGTCCCACATGCTGCAGAGCAACTAAGCCCATGAGCCACAACTACTGAGGCCTGCGCTCTAGAGCCCACGAGCCACAATTACTGAGCCTGCGTGCCACAACTACTGAGGCCTGCGCACCTAGAGCCCGTGCTCAGCAACAAGACACCACAATGAGAAGCCTGTGCACCATAATGAAGAGCAGCCCCTGCTCGCCGCAACTAGAGAAAGCCCATGTGCAGCAAGGAAGACCCAACACAGCCAAAAATAAATAAATAAAATAAAATTTAAAAAAAAGTTTAAAGAAAATAAAATGAGTCAGTAGTATTTATTCACATGGTTACTTTCAATTTCATGTGTTATGTATGTAAAGTTGCAAGAGTAGTGCTGGGAACATGAACTCACTACAGATACTCATCATCATTAAAAAAAAAACCCATGCATTCTTTTATGGGTGTGTGTGTAATTCTATGAAATTTTATGTGCCGATTTTCCTCCAAATAAGGGGGAATCCTCCTGCCTGATGTGCCTTGAGCTGGGATGTCGATTTTTCCTGCCTTTAGACTCAAACTGAAACATCAGCTCTTTCTGGGTTTCAGGCCTTTGGACTCAGACTGGAACTACACCATTGTCTCTCTTCCGTTTCCAGCTCGCCAACTGCGAAACTTGGAACTCGTCAGCCTCTGTGATCATGTGAGCCAATTCTTTATGATAAATCTCTCTCTCTCTCAAACTCTCTCCCTATTTGTTCTGTTTCTCTGAAGAACCCTGACTAATACAGGACTATTACAAACAAAGCTGCTATAAACATTGGTACACAGGAAAACACATGTTTTCATTTCTCTGGGATAAATTCCCAGGAGTGCCACTGCTGCATCTTATGGTAAGTGTAATATTTAACTTTATAAGAAACTGACAAACTGTTTTTTAGAATGGCTGTATCATCTTTACATTCCCACTGTTCATCATTGTTATTATGTTACTATACTAGTTAAATTCATTAAATTTGAAATGGGCTGACACTTTCCGAATTTAATGAAGGCTGGTCATGGAGGGATTTTTGCCCACTTGTATTATAAATCGCAGCTATCACGTGCATCCTTGTTTTAACTTTCTATTTACCAGCCAAGCACAGAGGTCTGCAGGGTTAGAGATTTGAAATAACAAACCTGGCTGCCTCAGATTTTCTTGGCTGGCACCAGGTCTTGCCAGGTCTTTGAATCAGCTGGGTGCAGGAAAGGGTCACCAGGAAACTCAGGCTGCTGGACCCGACAGGAAGTGTGGGACGAAGCTTACTCTGGGTCTGGCTCGTGGTCAGCCTGGCTGGGGCCTGAGGCTTCCAGGCCGGCTCAGCATACACTGTCAGGAAACAGCCCCGGCTCTTTAAATCACCCCACCCCTGACAAATAAATTCATAAACAAGAAAGCTCTGAGCTCCTTCCTTTGAGAAATAGCATCTTAGAGCCTGGAAGAAAATCCACTTGCAGAGCAATTATGACCATGTGCTTCTCAGGCTCCACACACTCACAAGTCAGTGACTGTGGCTTTGGGACTTCTCTTCCTGGAGGAGACTAGTCTGGAGTTGTCTACGGATGCCTACTGCCATGACCTTCTCCTTCTACCCTCCCTGCATGCCTCCCCCCAAGTTCACTTGTCCAGAAGTTTTTTTTTTTTTAATTTTTATTTTTGTTGGCCACGCCACGTAGCACACGGGATCCTAGTTCCCTGACCAGGGATCGAACACATGCCCCTGCAGTGGAAGCATGGAGACCTAACCACTAGACTGTCAGGGAATTCCTGTTCAGAAGTATTTATCTTGCCTATGGTTATGATTATCTAAGACTATAATTTTTTTTGGCTGCGTTGGGTCTTCGCTGCTGCGTGCAGGCTTTCTCTAGTTGTGGCGAGTGGGGGCTACTCTTCGTTGCGGTGGCTTCTCTTGTGGTGGAGCACGGGCTCTAGGTGCTTGGGCTTCAGTAGTTGCAGCATGCGGGCTCAGTAGTTGCGGCACGTGTGCTCAGTAGTTGTGGCACACGGGCTTAGTTGCTCCACGGCATGTGGGATCTTCCCAGACCAGGGATCAAACCCATGTCCCCTGCATTGGCAGGTGGATTCTTAACCCCAGGGAAGTCCTGATTATAATTTTAATATATTGCATTTTGGTAATGATAAATAGATTCAATCAGACATCACAACTGTATGAACCTTTATAGTTGTATATTGTCTCGCTGGAGTCTTCCAACAACCCTATGGTCTAGGCAGGTGAACTCTTAACTTCATTTTATTAGAAATTTCTCAGGACTAGGACTGAGATTCTCAGCTATTAAGGCACTTTCCATAGGTCCCATGGTTGTTAGTGGTGGAGCTGAGCAGGAAGCCAGGGGACTGAGTGCTCGTTCAGAATCTTGCCCCTCAAACTAGCCTGGAGCTTCCCAGTATGGAAGCCAGGGGCCACATATGGCCCTTGAGCATTGAAATGTGGCTGGTTAGAACTGAGATGGGTGGCAAGAGCAAAATACACATCGGCTCTTAACTTAGTATGAAAAAAGTAATGAATGTACTATATCTCCTTACTGATTTTTTATATTATTTAAAGCTGAGATGATATTTTGTATATGCTGGGTTAAACAAATATTTTGGAAAAATAAATCCTCCTCCCAGTTGGGTTTTTTTTTTAATGTGACTACTAGAAATGTAAAATTACACACATCTCACATTGTATTTCTACTGGACAGTGCTGCCGTAGACCACATCACAGGCATTTTTTCTTAATAGAGGAGAGTTTTAGACGTATGATGTCATTATCTTGTAAAAGCGTATTCATCCCAAGTGTCTGCTCGCTAGACAGCATTTATGCAGATTTCTCCCCACCGTCTTTAAATGTCACCCTTCTTTGATAAATGTGGGGAAAGGGGGTTTGTCTCCTAACTGTTCCTGAATGGTTATCGACTTTCTTTTTGCTCAGATTTTTAAAATTGCAGTAGAATATGCATAACATAAAATTGACCATCTTGGGCCTTCCCTGGTGGCACAGTGGTTGAGAGTCCGCCTGCCGATGCAGGGGACATGGGTTCGTGCCCCGGTCCGGGAGGATCCCACATGCCACGGAGCGGCTGGGCCCGTGAGCCATGGCCGCTGAGCCTGCGCGTCCGGAGCCTGTGCTCCGCAATGGGAGAGGCCACAGCAGTGAGAGGCCCACGTATCGCAAAAAAAAAAAGAAATTGACCATCTTAACCATTTTAAAGTGTGCAATTCACTGGCTTTAAGTGTGTTCACAACATTGTACAAACATCACCACTGCCCATTTCCAGAACTTTTTTATCATCCCAAAGAGAAACTCTGTACCTATTAAACAGAACTCCCCATTCCCTGCCCCTAGCCCCTATTAATCTCTGTTATATTTTCTGTCTCTATGAATTTGCCTATTCTTAGTACCTCATATAAGTGGAATCATATATTTGTCCTTTTGTATCTGGCTTATTTCACTTAGCATAATGCTTTCTAGTTTCATCCATGTTGCAGCATGTATCAGAACTTCATTTCTTTTTAAGGTTGTAATATTCGATTGCATATATACACCACATTTTGTTTATCCATTCATGTGTTGATAAACATTTGGGTTGTTTCTACTTTTGGACTATTGTGAATAATGCTGCTGTGATCATTAACTTACAAGTATCTGAGTCCCTGCTTTCAGTTCTCTGGGGTATATACCTAGCAACGGAATTGCTAGATCATATGGTAATTCTATACTTAACTGGTTTTTTTTTTTTTTTTGGCCATGCGGCATGTGCGGTCTTAGTTCCCTGACTAGGAATCGAACCTGTGCCCCATGCATTGGAAGCACAGAGTCCTGACCACTGGACCTCCGGGGAAGTCCCTGCTTAACATTTTGCAGAACCACCATACTGTTTTCCACAGTGGCTGCATCATTTAATATCCCCACCAGCAATGCACGAGGGTTCCGGATGAGAGGTTACCTTTTAACACATCTGTATTCTAACATCCAAATTAATGCATACCCATTATAACAAATCCAAACTATATCAAAGAATAGGAAGTTAAATGTGACTTGGAGGTTAACTGCACTGAGAGTTGGCTATGTATCCATCTGACCTTTATCTCTGCTTGTACATGGAAAGCTGTGCCTCTCTGCCTCCATTCCTGCCCCCCTACACTCCATCCTCTGCACAGAGTCACAGTGGGCCAGCCTCATAATACAAAGCAGAACATATGGCTTCCCTGCCTGCAACCCCCCCTGGACCTCCCATGTCACCTTGTATTTACGCCAAGTCTGGATGGTGACATCTAGGCATAGGCGGAACCTAGCATCTTCCCCAGCTGCATCTTCTACCACCTCTCTCCCTTGTTCACTCCGTTCCAGCCATTCTAGCCTCCTTTCTGTGATTCAGACTCACCAAGCTTGCTTCCACCTCGGGACATGTGTGCTTTTTGGTGTGTGCAAAGTTTGTCATTGCTCCCCATGCCTCTCATCCCGATCTCTGCTGAGCATCACCCTGTCAGAGAAGCCAACCATGAATGTCCTGTCTGCTATCCAGATACTTGATCCCCTCAACCTGCTCTTGCTGACAGTATAGTATTTATCACCACCTGCTTTATATGATCTATGTTCATTTTCGGTCTCCCCAACTAGAACGTAATCTCCATTAGAGTCGGAGCATTTTCTCCTCTGTTCATCTCGTCTCCCCAGTGCCTAGAACAGTGCCTGGCAAGTAATAGGTGCTCCTTTGTTAGGTACATCTATTTGTTAGATGGATGGATAAGTGAATGAATACACACACATATGAAATATGCATATTTTTATTTACAAATAGTTTATTTGAAATGCAACTGTATTCAGATCTGCTCATGAAACGAGTGAAAGTGATTGCGCATTGAGAGACCACAACC
This sequence comes from Phocoena phocoena, assembly GCF_963924675.1. Classification (NCBI taxonomy): domain Eukaryota; kingdom Metazoa; phylum Chordata; class Mammalia; order Artiodactyla; family Phocoenidae; genus Phocoena; species Phocoena phocoena. Next base: position 13,826,587 of record NC_089237.1, read on the forward strand.
AATTATCATGATGTGACTAGAGCAGTCTCACATGTACATTCAAGGCAATGATGCCGTCTTAAATATGGAGCAACTTTTTAAGCCATCACATGCACTCCAGAGCTCATTTGTTTCCGGCAATCGAGTGTGTGTTTTGCTTGTCTATAGGATAAATTGGCAAACACTCTTGATGCCACAGAGCAGCCTGTGAGACTGGACTTCTGACACAGGGCTCCAGCTTCATTTCCTCATGGTCTCCCAGGGAGGACAGGCTTCTGAGCAACCTCTAAGTCATGTACCTGTATGCTGTCCTGAGCCTTCTCCGGGGGAGAAGCGGGGGAGGGAAAGAGCGGTTTACAAACTCCAACGTAGGATCTGCAATGCATTTTTTTTAATCAAAGTATAATTCATTTACCATAAAATTGACCCTTTTGAAGTGTATGATTCAGTACTTTTAGTCTATTCACAGAGTTATACAACCATCACCACTATCTAATTTCAGGATATTTCTTCACTCCCCAAAGAAACCCCGTACCTATTAGCAGTCACTCCCCGTTTACCCCTCCTCCCAGCTATAAGCAACCACTCATCTGCTTTCTGTGTCTCTGGATTTGCCTCTTCTGCACATTTCATACAAATGGGATCATACAATATGTGGACTTTTATGTCTGGCTTCTTTCACTGAGCATAATGCTTTCCAGGTTCATCCATGTTGTAGCGTGTATCGGTTCCTCATTTATTTATTTATTTCTTGAGCTTTAACATTTAAAAAAATTTTCAACAGCTTTGTTGAGATATAAGTTCCTCATTTATTTTTATTGCCAAATAATGTTCCTGTTGTATGGACATATCACATTTTGTTTATCCATTCATCAGTCGATGGACATTTGGGTTATTTCCATTTTGGGGCTATTATGAATAATGCTGCTATGAACATTGTGTACAAGTTTTTATGCCGACATATGTTTTCAGTTCTCTTGGGTATATAGTTAGAAGTGGAATTGCTGGGTTATAGGGCAACTCTACGTTTAATATTTTGAGGAACTGTCAAAGGTTTTCCATTCTCACTAGCAATGTATGAGGGTTCCAGTTTTTCCACATCCTCACCAACACTTCTTATTATCCATCTATTTGACTATAACAATCTAGTGGATGTGAAATGGTATCTCATTGTGGTTTTGATTTGCATTTCCCTAATGAATATTGATGTTGTGTGTATTTTCATGTGCTTATTGGCCACTGGTGTATCTTCTTTGGAGAAATGTCTATTCAGATCCTTCACCCACTTTCTAATTGGATTATTTATCATTTTATTGTTGAGTTGTAAGGGTTCTTAGTATATTTTGCACACTAGGCCTTTATCAGATATATGATTTGCAAATATTTTCTCTCATTCTGTAGGTTGTCTTTTCACTTTCTTGATAGTGTCCTTTGAAACACAAAAGTTTGAAATTATAATGAAGTACCATTTATCTATTTTTAATTTTATTACTGTGCTTTTGGTGTCATATCTCAGAAATCATTATCTAATCAAAAGTCACAAAGATTTATGTCTATGTTTTCTCCTAAGAGTTTTACTGCCTTAGCTCTTACAATTAGGTCTTCGATCCATTTTGAGTTAAATTTTATATGTGGTGTGAGGTAGGGGGTCCAACTTCATTCTTTTGCATGTGGATATCTAGTTGTCCCAACACCATTTATAGAAAAGATTAATCTTTCCCCACTGAATTGTCTGGGGACCCTTGTTGAAAGTCAATGGACTGTAAATGTAAGGGTTTATTTCTGGACTCTCAATTCTGTTCCTTTGATCTATATGTCTATCTTTATGCCAGTAGGGCACTGCCTTGATTACTGTAGATTTGTAGTAAGTTTTGGAATTGGAAGGTGTGAGTCCTCCAACTTTGTTCTTTTTTTTTTTTTTTTTTTGAGATTATTTTGGTTATTCTGTGTCCCTTCCATTTCTATATGAATCTTAGGGTCAGCTTGTCAATTTCTGCAAAAAAGGGCTCCATGTAAAAAAAACTGTTAAACACTTTAAGCAAAAGTTCAGAGTTTAATATAGTATCCTCTGCACCTACTATCTATTTGAGTAACTTTTAACATTTTGCTATATTTGCTTCCAATTTTTAATTTTAAGGAAATGAGTTTGCTACCATTAGTCCTGAAGTGTAACTCTCACCAATCTTGTTTCCTTTCCTCCCTTCTCCAGAGGTAACTACTCTCCTGAATTTCTATGATGTCTTCATAATTCTACAACATATATAGCAACCACAAATAATATATAGAATTGTTGTTTGGGCTATTTATTAACTCTATTTAAATTATATCATGTATATATTATACTTCTGCATGTTTCAATTTGCTTATTTTTTCATTTATATTTTGGCTGCATTGGGTCTTCGTTGCTGCACGTGGGCTTTCTCTAGTTGTGATGAGCGGGGGCTACTCTTCGTTGCAGTGCACAGGCTTCTCATTGCGGTGGCTTCTCTTGTTGTGGAGCATGGGCTCTAGGCGTGTGGGCTTCACACAGTAGTTGTGGCATGTGGGCTCAGTAGTTGTGGCTCACGGGCTCTAGAACGCAGGCTCAGTAGGTGCGAAGCACAGGCTTAGCTGCTCCACAGCATGTGGGATCTTCCTGGACCAGGGTTCGAATCTGTGTCCCCTGCATTGGCAGGCAGATTCCTAACCACTGCATTACCAGGGAAGTCCCCATTTCAGCATGCTTTCAAATTTATGCTTCTGAAATTTATCCATGATGATATATGTAGCTCTAGTTTTTTTTAAGCTTCTGTGTGGTATTTGTGCATGTACAATCCTACTGCAATTTACTTATCCAGTATTTTTTTGATGGATACTTGAGTTGTTTGCAGTGTTTTTGCTATTACAGAGTTGCAGTGGACATTCTTGTTTCTCCCTCTTTGGGTAAGTGAGTGAGAGCTTGCTTATGGTGTGAACCCAGAAGAAAATTGATAGATTGAAGGATTTGTTCACCATTGATTTTCACTAGCTGTGGCCAACATTTTATTCAAAGTGGTTCTGCCAGCTGTGCATGTGAGTTCCTATTTGTGCACATCTTGGCTAACGCTTGACATTGTCAGTCTTTTAAATTCTTGCCAATCTGAAGGATGTAAAGTGGTATCTCAGGGTGATTTTTTTTTTTTTTTTTTTTTCGCGGTACGCGGGCCTCTCACTGTTGCGGAGCACAGGCTCCGGACGCGCAGGCTCAGCCGCTCCGCGGTATGTGGGATCTTCCCAGACCGGGGCACGAACCCGTGTCCCCAGCATCGGCAGGCAGACTCTCAACCACTGTGCCACCAGGGAAGCCCTCTCAGGGTGATTTTAATTTCCATTTTCCTGTTAATGAGTTTAGGAACTCTTCCCTCACACTCTTGACCATTTCTGAGTTTCCTTTAAAATACTTTGTCCATTTTTCCACTTGGGTTTTTTGTCATTTTCTTCTTGCTTTGATAGGAGTTCTTTATTTCTTCTGAAAATGAATCCTAAAGTCTGTGGCTTTATTTTCGCTGTGATTATGGTCTTTTATTTTCCTTTCTTTCTTATTTTCTTTCTTTTGGTACAGAAGTGTTTATTTTTCCCAATTTTATAGTTTATCCTGTTTGTGTCTTATTTAAGAAATCTTCTTCTACCCAATGCTATAAAGACTATTCTCTATATTTTTTTCTGAAAGTTTTAAAGTTTTGCTTCAGCATTTAGGTCTCCAATCCATCCAGAATTAATTTTTGTGTATTCTGTGAAGTAAGGATCTAACTATTTTCTCCCATTCGTATGACTAATTCTTCCAGCACCACTTTTAAATGATATAGTCATCTTATTTTCACTGATATGTCATGTCCCCTCTGCCATATATTGTTTTTATATGAGATAGGTTAGTTTCTGGCCTCTCTATTCTGTTTCATTGGTCTCTTTGTTTTTCCCTGCATGAATACCACTCTGTCTTTATTATACTATTATTACAGCATTTGGAAGGGCAAGTCTCACTACATTGTTCTTCTTCAGCTATTTCTTAGCCTTTTAAAAATTTTTATCAATTCAATAAGAAAAAACTATTTAGATTTTTACTGGTTTCATTATAGATTATAAAGTATAGATTAATTTTGGGGGAAAATGACATCTTTACAATATTGAGCCATCTGTGAACAGGTTATATTTCTCTGTTTGTGGATGTAGGTCTTATTCTTATGCCCTTCAATAATGGTAGGTGATTTCTCCATAGAGGTTTTGAACATATTTTGATAGATTTATTCTTAAGGATCCTAGAGCTTATGTTGTTATTGTACAAGGGATTTTTCTTTCTAATTGATTATTCCATTGTCTAAGAATGCTGTCAGGTTTTTGTATTCTGATATTATATCCAGACACCATTCCCAACTCTTTAAGTCTAGTATTTTGTCCAAAGATTCTCTTGGAGTTTCCTATGTAGTTATTATATCTTCTGCAAATAAATGCTGTTTGTATCTTCCTTCTTAATTCTGATACCTCTTAATTTCTTTTTCTTATCTTTGTTGCATTGCCTAGTCCTTCCAATACAATGTTAAAGAGAATTACTGACAATGGGCTTTCATTTTCTTTTTCTGGTCTCAGAGAGAAGGCTTTCTGCATTTTCATTATTTTTCCTAAACACATTGATAGAAAACTTCATCAGGTTAAGGAAGTTGGCAGCTAGTCTGGTTTCCTATGAGTTTATTATTATTTACAAATGTTGAATGCTATTGAATGCTTTTTCTGCTTTTATTGAGATGATCATTTTCTTCCTTAATCTATTAATATAGTAGATTACATTCATTTTCTTTATTATGAAATACATCAAACATAGAGAAATAGAGAACAAACAAGAGCAACAATCAGAGTTCCTGGTTGTAGGATGCAAGAATCAACTCTAGCTGATTTAGGCAGAAAAACAATTTTTTTTTTTTTTTTTTTTTTGCGGTATGCTGGCCTCTCACTGTTGTGGCCTCTCCCGTTGCGGAGCACAGGCTCCGGACGCGCAGGCTCAGCGGCCATGGCTCACGGGCCCAGCCGCTCTGCGGCATGTGGGATCCTCCCGGACCAGGGCACGAACCCACGTCCCCTGCATCAGCAGGCGGACTCTCAATCACTGCGCCACCAGGGAAGCCTGAAAAACAATTCTTGAGGAGGAGAGTGGCCTCTCTCAGAATTTTAGGACCAGCCCTTTGAGTTCTAGATACATTGCTGACACCTCAAGCACTAAATGGTGGTGAATCCACCAGCAGGACTGCCACGGTTAAGCCAAGAACTCTATCCTGTGTCACTAGAGATGGAGTTACTCATGGGCCATGCAACTCTGGGCTGGATGTTTTTGAATGGCTGAGCCTTGGTCATATGCTCGTACCCTAGATACATGGGAAGAGGGTTCAGATGCCGGGTGGCCAAAAAGAATGAGAAATGCCCACTATAATTATCAACACTCAAGTCTCCACTAGCTAGCTTGGTCATTAAGGGACACAGATTAGTGCAGTTGTTACGAGCATAGATTCTGGAACCAACTTGCATTAGGTCAGTAGCTGTGTGATCTTGAATAAGTTACTTCACTTTTCTGTACTTTAGTTTCCCATCTGTAAATTATGGATAACAATAGTAGCTACTTCATGGGGTTCTAGGGAGGATTAAATGAGTTGCTGTATGTAAAGATCTTATTACCAATACTTGGCATATAAAATGCTATTTAAGCTATATAAGCTATTGTATTGGTTAGGATCCCACTTGAAATTAGAGGCGAGTTTAATAAAGGGATTATTTACATAGGTGTGTGTATCAGTCAGGGTTCTCCAGAGAAACAGAACCAATAGGATATATAGATATAGACATAGATATATAGAAAGGGATTTATTATGAGGGATTGGCTCATGCATTATAGAGACTGAGAATTTCCACAATCTGCCATCTGCAAGCTGGAAGCCCAGAAAAACTAGTGGAATAAGTTCCAGTTGAGACCCCAAAGCCTGAGAACCAGGGGAGCCAATGGTGTAAGTCCCAGTCCAAGTCCAAAGGCCTGAGAACCAGGAATGCCAGTGTCTGAGGGTGGGAGAAGATGGATGTTCCAGCTCAACAGAGAGAGCAAATTGGCCTTTCCTCTGCCTTTTTGTTCTATTCGAGCTTTCAGTGGATTGGATGGTGGTCATCCACATTGGTGAAGACAACCTTCTTTACTCAGTTTACTGATTCAAATGCTAACCTCTTCCAGAAACACCCTCACAGGTGCACCCAGAAATAATGTTTTAGCAGCTGTCTGGGCATCTCTAAGTCCAGTCAAGTTGATGCATAAAATTAACCATTACGGTGTGGGGCAGTTGTAGAGGTCGCCAGGATTAGGAACATTGGGCAGCCTTTACCACCTTTAGACCCGGAGGGGTAAGAAGAAGGGCAATTACTGGGATATAGATGTAGAGAAGGCTGTGTGGATTGGGCCCCTTGACTGCTCATTTGGCAGGGCATTTGGTCAAGGGATGTAGCCAATCTACAGTGACCCTTCAGGGAGGGAGAAAAGGGAATGGGTCTTCTAAACCCACTCTCCTATCTCTTGTGAGCGCTCCCTTTGGTCAAACATGAGTGGTTACCAGAGGTGAGGGGCCCCATCATTGTAGTTCACACAGGGCATCCTCCTTGGCACAGAGCAGGGCACAGAGGCGGATGGAAAGTGAATCTGGAGGAGAGGGCAAACAGAAGATACCCTCCCAGTCTGCAATTTTGCCTGTCAGCAGACACTCTTCCTTCCATCCATTGAGAAATGAGTGGCTTTGGTAAAGGGGGCCAATTGAGTCTCATTAATATTATGTCATTGCATAGTGATGTCAATTTGGCCCTACTACCACTCTCAGCTGAAACTTCAGCTTTTCTTCATATAAGCTAAAGGATAGAAAAAAGAGGTGACAGCCCCAGCCTCTGTAACAGGTCATGAGGCCCAAGTTGCTCCCAGAGCCACCAGCTTCTACCACTAACTGTACTGTCCCCTCACCTTCTACCAGCTCCATTGGACAGGGTCTTTGCTTGATGAGACCTTGGTGGTTTGGTCTTTATTGGGCACCACAGTTTTTCATTGATCAGTATCCCCGAGAAAGGAAGAACTAGGAGACACCTCAGTGAATCTCCTGGGTTCCAGACATGATCCTTCTTTTCCTCCATTTTGCAGCAGAAATCAAAATTTCCCTTGAAACCAGAATCAATCACCCCACCCAGTAGAGGGATCTCCTTCTCTGCCTGCTGGCTTAGTAGCATGAAGATCCCCAAATGGCCAGGGAGAAGTTTAAGCTTCCAATTCCTTAGAACCATGAGTGTGGCGGAACGATTACCTAGTGGAAACAGTCCCCACCTCAGGCACTAGAACCTTCAAACCCCCAAATCCAAGGCCAAAGGGTGGTAAAGCAAGACTTCTTCAAGTGCATTATTAGGTATAAGAGTGAGAGTGGCCATTCCTGTGCGACTTCTATTTCCTAGACCTATGCTTTCTAGTTTTGAAGAAGACAGCTCTAAGTATTGGCAGCTTTTTAAAACATAAAGTCACACCTAGTAGGCCAACACACCTACCCTACAGGGTGTCATCTCCTAGCTGATCCTGTAACTGAGGCTTCAGTAGTCCATTCTTCTCTTTTCCAAACCAGCTGCTTCTGGGTGGTGGGACATGTGTTAAGACCAGTGAATTCTGTGGATGTGAGCCCATTGCTGTACTTCTTTTGCATTAAAAGTGTTTGGAGATGACATCTTGTGGAGTATACAGTGATGGACAAGCTATTCTGTAAATCCACAGATTATGATATTGGCAGAAGCACTGCAAGCGGGGAAGATAATCTGAACCTGGAATATACATCCGTTCCTGTGAGGATAAGGCACAGCCCTGCCCATGATGGAAGGAGTCCACATGTTACGAGGTGACTGGCTGGTCTCTCCACCCTGGGAAGGATGCCATATTGAGAGATTAGTGTTTGCAGAAAGGGCCCTTAGCAGTAGCAGTAGTCCAATTAGCTTGGGTAAGGGGAAGTCTTTGTTGCTGAGTCCAGGCATAGATTCCATTCTGGCTGCCATGGCCACTTTGGCCATGGGCATTGAGGAAGCACTGGGGTGAAAGGAAAAAGAGCCCAAATGACATCCACAGGGTGGATCATCCTATCCACCTCATTTATGGGCATATATGTGGCTCTTATTAAGCATATATGTGGGGCATAAATATTTTCACATCCTGGGCCCATTCCAAAGGGTCCATCCTCATAGGTCTCCCACAGAAACTTAAAAAAATTTTTTTTCTTTTGATGTGGACAATTTTTAAAGTCTGTATTGAATTTGTCACAATATTCTGTTTTATGTTTTGGTTTTTTGGCCTCGAGCCCTGTGGGATCTTAGCTCCCCAACTGGGGATCGAACCCACGTGGAAGCACAGAGTTTTAACCACTGGACCACCAGGGAAGTCCCTATTTTTTTTTTTTTTTTTTTTTGCGGTACGCGGGCCTCTCACTGTTGTGGCCTCTCCCGTTGCGGAGCACAGGCTCCGGACGCGCAGGCTCAGCGGCCATGGCTCACAGGCCCAGCCGCTCCGCGGCATGTGGGATCTTCCCGGACAGGGGCACGAACCCGTGTCACCTGCATCGGCAGGCGGACTCTCAACCACTGCGCCACCAGGGAAGCCCTATTTTTGGTTTTTTAAGGAACCTCCATACTGTTTTCCATAGTGGCTGCACCAATTTACATTTCCACCAACAGTGTAGGAGGGTTCCCTTTTTTTAAAAAAATTATTTATTTGTCTGCATTGGGTCTTAGTTGCAGCACATGGGCTCTTCATTGCGGCACGCAGACTTCTCTCTAGTTGTGGCACATAGGCTTAGTTGCACCGCGGCACTTGAGATCTTAGTTCCCCCACCTGGGGTTGAACCTGCATCCCCTGCATTGGAAGGCAGTTTCTTAACCACTGGACCACCAGGGAAGTCCCTAGGAGTGTTCCCTTTCTCCACACCCTCTTCAGCATTTGTTATTTTTAGGCTTTTTTAATGATGGCCATTCTGACTGGTGTGAGGTGATATCTCATTGTGGTTTGCATTTCTCTAATAGTTAGTGATGTTGAGCATCTTTTCATGTGCTTATTGGCCATCTGTATGTCTTCTTTGGAGAAATGTCTATTTTGGTCTTCTGCCCATTTTTTGGATTGGGTTGTTTGGATTTTTTTTTGCTTTTTTTTGTCTTTTAACTTTTTTTTTATTGAAATAGAGTTGATTTACAATGCTGTGCCAATCTCTGCTGTACAGTAAAGTGACTCAGTTATACACATAGAGACATTCTTTCTTTACCATTATGGTTTATCCCAGGAGATTGGATATAGTTCTCTTGTTTTGTTATTGAGTTGTATGAGCTGTTTGTATATTTTAGAAATTAAGCCCTGGTCAGTTGCATCGTTTGCAAATATTTTCTCCCATTCTATAGGTTGTCTTTTCATTTTGTCTATGGTTTCCTTTGCTGTGCAAAAGCTTATACATTTGATTAGGTCCAGTTTGTTTAGTTTTGCTTTTATTTCTATTGCCTTGGGAGACTTAGAAAAGCATTGGTACGATTTATGTCAGAGAATGTTTTGCCTATGTGAGGGAGTATTCTAACTTCACTGATTTACATGTGGCTGTCCAACTTTCCCAACACCACTTGCTGGAGAGACTGTCTTTTCTCCATTGTATATTCTTGCCTTCTTTGTCAACGATTAATTGACTGTAGGTATGTGGGTTTATTCTCTAGAAACGTCTTGTCACCAACTTTCCAGTCTTGTACTTTCTAAGCCCCCGACCAGTCAGCCAACCCATTAGCCACTGGCAGTATGTCAGTGTGGATCCATATCACAGGCCACCTTTCATTCCATACAAAGGGGACAAACCAGTTGTTTGGTCTGAAGTTCTGCCCAGTGGGAAGATTTTCCTTCACCACTGTTGCTCAGGGCTATGCCTGAGTGGGATGTAGTTGTCATCTACTTCAGCTGGTGCCAGTGGACAGTATGAACTCAGCCAGAAACCAGGCCTACTGGTTCTTCTTCCTCCTCTTTTAACTGGTCATAAAGAAACTGCCTTGAGTCCCTAGGTATAGGATTGAGGGAAAGATGACAAAGCAGCGGGAACACCTTGTCACTCGCTCATTTGAACACTTGTGCTTTCTGGATCCTCTCAGGCCTGGATCCAACTGCATTTTATAGTGGAATGCTGCCGTGCATGTGACTTGGTGGCCTGTGATCTGGTGTTGACGCTCTACCTGGGCCCAGAAGCAAACCAGGAGCTGCTTTTCAAATGGGGAATAGTTACTGGTAGAAGAAGACATGACCTTTCTCCAATCTGTCACTCTCTTGTTGGGGCTTGTCAGTGCGCCAGAGAGTATCTCTGTTGGCCAGACACTCTTCCAGTTTCATTAGGTGTGCTGAGTCATAAGGCCCAAAGGCAGGGCAGTCTGCACTGTAGCCTGGATTGCTAGAGAGCTCTTTCTCACTCTACGCCCCACCAACAATGGCAGACTTCAGGTCACCCAGAGTGGCATGTCCAAATGTGATATATGCCATCTCTGAAATTCAGAGGTCTACCAGGGTTGCACCTTTTCCCTCATGGTGAACAATGCAAAGTGCAAAAACTTATCTTTTATTTTAGAAGGGATGTTCTCCCATGCCCCAGACCGCTGGACCCTAAAAACTTCACAATATCGTAGGCTTTGAAAGGCTATGCAGTTTATCTTCTACCCTCTGGAATGTGTTGGTTTACTAAGATATCTAAGGTGATTACTACTTGCAGCTCATCATTGTAATGAACCAACGTGATGTCTGTGGGCTAGCAAGATTATCGACGCTTTCTGGACTAGAATATGAGGGAGAAAGGAGAGCTAAGGGAGCCCTAAGGCAAAACAGTAAAGATCATCTGTATTGGTACCTCCTTGTGATTTTCTTTCCTGCTGGGCATAGGGGAAAAGTATTTTTCTGGTGAGTAGCTATGTATTAAGTGCCTAGAGTTGTAGCTGTAATTGGCACAGCTGGCACCTGATTACATCTGGGTAGCTCTCCTGACATTCTGCATAACCGCTTGGGACTTACACTATTCAGACAGGGGTGTTATAGGGCCTGTCCTTGCATATTTCAGGTCTTTGATGGTGGCACTAATTACTGCAGTTTCCCTAGGGGTTTGGTGTTGGTTTGGTTTTTTGTTTGTTTGTTTTTTGTTTGACCGTACCACACAGCTTGTGGGATCTTAGTTCCCTGACCAGGGATTGAACCTGGGCCCATGGCAGTGAAAGCGCCGAGTCCTAACCACTGGCCCGCCAGGAACTCCCTGTTTTGTTTTTTCTGTTTATTTATTTATTTATTTTTGACTGCATTGGGTCTTTGTTGCTGCACGTGGGCTTTCTCTAGTTGCGTTGAGCGGGGGCTACTCTTCATTGCAGTGTGCGGGCTTCTCACTGCGGTGGCTTCTCTTGTTGTGGAGCACGGGCTCTAGGCACGCAGACTTCAGTAGTTGTGGCACGTGGGCTCAGTAGTTGTGGCTTGCTGGCTCTAGAGCGCGGGCTCAGTAGTTGTGGCTCACGGGCTTAGTTGCTCCATGGCATGTGGGATCTTCCCGGACCAGGGCTCGAACCTGTGTCCCCTGTATTGGCAGGTGGATTCTTAACCACTGTGCCACCAGGGAAGTCCTGTTTTGTTTTTAATTGAAGTATAGTTGATTTACAATGTCATGTTAGTTTCAGGTGTATAGCACAGCAGTTCAGTTATACATACATACATATATGTATTCAGGTATAGCTCCCTGTGCTATACAGTAGGTTATATTTTTTCTGTATAGTAGTATGTGTGTGTTAATCCTGACCTCCTAATTTAGCCCTCTCCCCCACCTCCCTTTCCCCTTTAGTAACCATAAGTTTGTTTCCTATGTCTGTGAGTCTCTTTCGCTTTGGAAATAAGTTCATTTGTATTTTTTTTTTAAAGATTCCACATATAAGTGATATCATGTGATATTTGTCTTTCTCTGTCTGACTTACTTCACTAAGTATGATAATCTCTAGGTCCATCCATGTTGCTTCAAATGGCATAAGTTCATTCTTTCTTATGGCTGAGTAATATTCCATTGTATATATACACCACATCTTTATCCATTCATCTGTCTATGGACATTTAGGTTGCTTCCATGGCTTAGCTATTGTAAATAGTGCTGCAGTGAATATTGGGGTGTGGTCCTGTTTTTTTTTTTCAGTACGCAGGCCTCTCACTGCTGTGGTCTCTCCTGTTGCAGAGCACAGGCTCCGGATGCGCAGGCTCAGCGGCCATGGCTCACGGGCCCAGCCGCTCTGCGGCATGTGGGATCCTTCCGGACCAGGGCACGAACCCACGTCCCCTGCCTCGGCAGGCGGACTCTCTACCACTGTGCCACCAGGGAAGCCTGTGGTCCTGTTTTTGATTTGCCATCCTGGTGGGGCATTGGGTAATAGGGAAGTTCCATAGCTTCTATCTGGACATTCCTACTATAATATCCTCACTGCGCAGGTCAGAGCACCAATGTGGGAATTCTGCCCTTTATTGAGTGTATGGCACTGTAACAGATTGCCACAAATTGTGTGGCTTTAAACAACGCATAGTGATTATCTCACAGTTTGGGAGGTCAGAAGTCTGAAATGTGTCTCAATGAGTTCAAATCAAGGTGTCCACAGGGCTCCATTCCTTTCTGAAGGGTCTAAGGAAGGATCCATTTTCTTGCCTTTTTTAGCTCCTGGAGGCTGTGTGCATTCCTTGGCTTGTGGCCTCTTCATTTTTAAAGCCAGAGATGGCTGGTCAAATCTTTCTGCATCACTCTGACACTGACTCTTCTGCCTCTCTCCTCCACATTTAAGGATACTTGTGATTACATTGGGACCACATTCTCCAGGATAATCTTCCTATTTCAAGGAAATCTGATTAGCGAACTTAATTCCATCCACTCCCTTAATTCTCCTTTGCCTTGTAAAGTAACATATTCACAGGTTCTGGAGATAAGGATGTACACATCTTTGCAGGGGAGGACCATTATTCTGCCTACCACACGAAGTGTGTGTCTTCCTTGTATACATTCAGGGACTAGGAAAAGAACCACAGGGCCCTGGACTTGGGCCAGGATTCTGTTTACATCTGGTCTCCATAAATTCTTATTCTGACTAGTAGACTGCAGTGGTCTTTGGGGTCTCCAGAGACATCCATTCAGCGCTAATATCTAAGAACCCCGAGAAAGTCTGCGTGTATCTTTTCCCCTACTGCACAGCCACCATGGTAACTGGCCCTGGGGCCCTCTATGGAGGGTTTGGGGAAATATTCAAAGTATATACCTGTGACTGCATTACAGACCTTGTCTCAAAAGGTCTTGGCCTCTGTCTCAGACAGTGGGACCTGGATCTGGAAAATGGTAGCTCTGGGAACTGCACAGGAGGCCACGGCAACTATCAGGGAAACTTGAGTTAGATTTCTACCCACCAGACCTGGAATTTTTCCTCCTTATGTGTCAAGTAGCATCTTCTGAGGCCGCTCACCTACTTAATTCCCAGGAACCCTGTGATCAATTGGCCATCAATATAGATCCCCACAAGTCAGTGTAGTCTGATTACTATTCCTCTCTGTTGTTTATTAAGTAGTAATTGTGCCATGTGGTGTCTGACAAACACCCACCTGGCCTCTACCCTTCTGGCATTTGGCTATTCTCATTGAGATCAAAGACTCCTATTCCTCTGTGGCACCCTTGACCTCACCTCCAGTCCACAGTGACAGTCACCACAGAGCTCCTGAAGGATACTGGCACCCCTGTCACATTTCTGTAAATGTCCTGGTAAAGGGAGTAGCCTCCAGGCCTTGAGGTGGAGGAAGGGAGATATGGTTGGCTGAGAGGTCACATAAAATTGACTCATTTAAACATCCCTATTTCTTTGAGTTTTCAGACTCCTTCTTCTACAGTCAGCATTCCAGGGAATTTTCAACCTCATTAACTTTAGGTCACAATTAAATTCAGTCTGAGTTAGCCATTGTAGGAGATTATTCATGCCAAACTCCAATGCCCGAACCTGGCTACATCCACGTCAGTGAATTCAACCCAATCAAACCTTTATTTACCCTCCTTAGGTTACTGTGCTTAGAATCCATTCCCAGGCATATATGCTCCCAGGACTCTTCCTGTGAATTGGCAAGGTCCTGCAGCTCTTTCCATGTGTAGGCCATCTCCTTCTGGGGCAGGCCAGCTGGGCTAAGTTGGGAATCTAACACTCCTTTTGGTCCTGGAGGAATGAGGAGATTGGAAATCCGTTTTGTGAAGCAACCGTGCTAAACGCAGTCGCTGAAGGCAGGGGTGAGTTGGTCCCCCAGACAGGAGAAGGGTTACCTGAGATGATAAGGGAAGTTCAAGGGGGTTTGAGAGTTCAGACTTCTTACCCTTCTCTGTAGCTACTCAGATGTCCCCATCCTAAGCCTCAGGGTCCCACCACTTCCCCACTGTGCCCTTCTCTGAACATTTAATTGGAGCTGCATTTCTGCTTTATGTAGAGTGAGGTCCTGGGTTCAGTCTTCAGCCATATACAGTCTGCAAGGACGAAATGAGGGCTCCTTCAAAGCTGCCACCAAGCCTTTCTCACTGGCCATTGGATTCTCAGTTCGACGTTCACAGCTTTCAGTTTTTCCTTTTCCCCACGTATTTTCTCTGGTGATGTCACTAGAAGCCAAGTGACTCCACAGTCTTTATAATGACCATTATTGCCATAGTATAAAAGTGCCCAAGTCCTTCCAGATCCTAGTGCCTTATCCTCTACCTGCCCTTCATCCCATGCCACCCCCAATAAGTTGAGTGATGATAATGCCACCGAACGCCATTGATTACACATGACCCATCTGTGCCCACCACTCCTACAAGGAGGTTATTGCCGCTCTCCTCAATTATATAAGCAATCCATCACAGGATTCTATTTTGAGGGGCTGCCCTGGGTACCGGGCCACCCCTGGTACCAATTAGTAGCAGGAAACAGGTAGCCCATTCAAATTGGGTAATATGAGAAGAGCTTAATGAAAGGAAGGTGAGGAAAACAAGGAAGAGTGGAATGCTTTGCCATGCCTGGTCCTGAAAGGGCAAGGGCAGGAGTGGTGACTGAAATCCAGAGATGGAGAGGGCTGCCTGACAGGAGCTGTGACCTTCGGTCGAGGGATGTAGCAGCCCGGTGGCAAGCTCTCAGAAAGGCAGCTAGAGGAATGAGCACCCCGACCATCGTCCCTTCCTCTGGTGTTCTCTTGGTGCCCCCATTGGCTGAGCCTATCAGAAACCAGGGTGAGGAAGCCCACTAATGTGGCCCTTAGATACCAGGGACATAAAACAGGATGGGGAAGGGTGAAGAGTGGATTTGAAGGGTCAAAATGTCCAGCAAGACTGTTATTATTATCATATGTATAATTCTGATGTTTAGCAATTCTTGAATTCCTGAGATCCATCTTACTTGATCATTTTAATTTATTTTCTATTCCCTAATGACTCCACTCAGCAAATATATTGTTTGGGATTTTTAATTCTCTGTTTTTATTTTCTAGCCAACTAAAGGATCGTTTCCCCAGTTGCAATTAGTTTTGAGGGAAATGTCCTTGTACTGGTGATTCTTCTTTTTGTGAGAGTCAAGGGGGTTTGTCCTAATGTTCTTGTCCTTAATATCCATCCCCCACCATACAATACCAGGAGAATATTTTCCTATTCTTTTTTTTAAAAAAATGTTTTCCTGTTCTTTTCCAGATCCCTATGCCACCTAGTTATAGCCTTACGAGTCAATGGAACCCAACATTTGCACATCATGATACACACAGGAAGTTGGACTTTTGCCTGGTGTGCTGGGGTAATCCACCAGGCTGCTTGTGGCTGGAGATACCCACCATGCCGGCCTCCCCTAATTGCCTGAAGGGCCGAGGGAACCACCCTCTCAGGCTCACCTCTACTCCGTTTGCCCCTAGATGTGGTTATTATGACCATGTTCTAATCTGTAAAATGTGAGGAGAAGTAATGTGTTCAACTTCCAGGCTGTGCCCTTAAAGGAAAATTGTGCCTTCCCCTTCCTTTCACCCGCTTCTTCTGGCTAGAGTGTGAATGTCATGGGTTGAGCCGTCTTGAACCATGCTCTTGGGATGGAGGAGCAACAAGACAGAAAGAGGCTGGCCCCGACAGCTAACAGAGAGAGAAACTTAGCTTCTTTTTTTTTTTTAACAGATCTTTATTGGAGTATAACTGTTTCACAATACCCTGTTAGTTTCTGTTGCACAACAAAGCGAATCAGCCATATGCATACACATGTCCCCATATCCCCTCCCCCTTGAGCCTCCCTCCCATCCTCCCTATGCCACCCCTCTAGGTCATTGCAAAGCACTGAGCCGATCTCCCTGTGCTATGCCGCTGCTTCCCGTTAGCCAACTATTTTACATCCGGTAGTGCATATATGTCAATGCTACTCTCATTTCTCCCCAGCTTTGCCCTCCCACCCCGTGTCATCAAGTCCATTCTCTATGCCTGCCTCTTTATTCCTGCCCTGCAACTAGGCTCATCAGTACCACTTTTTTTTTTTTTTTTTTAGATTCCATGTATATGCATTAGCATACGGTATTTGTTTTTCTCTTTCTGACTTACTTCACTCTGTATGACAGACTCTGGGTCCATCCACCTCACTACAAATAACTCAGTTTCATTTCTTTTTATGGCTGAGTAATATTCCATTGTATATATGTACCACATCTTCTTTATCCATTCATCTGTTGATGGACACTTAGGTTGCTTCCATGTCCTGGCTACTGTAAATAGTGCTGCAATGAACATTGTGGTGCATGTCTCTTTTTGAATTATGATTTTCTCAGGGTATATGCCCAGTAGTGGGATTGCTGGGTCATATGGTAGTTCTATTTTTAGTTTTTTAAGGAACCTCCATACTGTTTTCCATAGTGGTTGTATCAATTTACATTCCCACCAACAGTGTAGGAGGGTTCCCTTTTCACCACACCCTTTCCAGCATTTACTGTTTCTAGCTTTTGTGATAATGGCCATTCTGACCTGCGTGAGGTGATATCTCATTGTAGTTTTGATTTGCATTTCTCTAATAATTAGTGATGTTGAGTATCTTTTCACGTGCCTCTTGGCCATCTGTGTGTCTTCCTTGGTGAAATGTCTATTTAGGTCTTCCACCCATTTTTTAACTGGATTGTTTGTTTTTTTCTTATTGAGCTCCATGAACTCTTTGTATATTTTGGAGATTAATCTTTTGTCTGTTGTTTCATTTGCAAATATGTTCTCCCATTCTGAGGGTTGTCTTTTTGTCTTGTTTATAGTTTCCTTTGCTGTGCCAAAGCTTTTAAGTTTAATTAAGTCCCATTTGTTTATTTTTGTTTTTATTTCTGTTACTCTAGGAGATGGGCCAAAAAAGATCTTGCTGTGGTTTATGTCAAAGAGGGTTTTTCCTATGTTTTCCTCTAAAAGTTTTACAGTGTCTGGTCTTACATTTAATTTAAGTCTTTAAGCCATTTGGAGTTTATTTTTGTGTATGCTGTTAGGTAGTGAAACTTAGCTTCTTTAAACCACTGTTATTTTGATTCTCTGTCACAGCAGCCAAATCCATTTCCTATTTAATATACCATTCAGTATATATTGACTTAACCTTATGATTTAAAATTTTCTTTTACATGGTGATTATTTTAAAAATTATAAGCAACGAGAAGCAGCCATGGACCAAGTGTGGACCCAAAGCAGGCAGCTCTGAGGCAATTACTGATAAAGTGTAGAGTTGTATTAAAAGCCTGCACCTTGGAGTCAGACAGCCCTGGGTTCAAATTCTGATTCAGCTAATACCTGCCTGTGGTCCTAGGGTGAAGAATTTAACTTCATGGGTCTCAGTTGTTGTTGTTGTTTTCCTTTTTTCTTTTTTTTTTGGCTGTGCTGCATGGCTTGTGGGATCTCAGTTACCCCACAAGGGATTGAACCCGGGTCCTGGCAGTGAAAGCGCTGAGCCCTAAACAGTGGACGGCCAGGGAATTCGCTCGGTTTTCTTATGTGTAAGATGCTGTGATAACTAAATCTTCTAGCAGCATTCAGTGGCCTAGACAGGGCTTTAGCCAATAGGAGCTGCACGCCACTGCCCTCTCTCCCTAGGGATTTGTCTCCCTCTCTGCCTCTTTTCCTCCCATCCTGTTCTTGATCTCCTGTGCTTTCTTTACTTTCACTTTCTGGGTTGCTTCTGCCTTAAGCAGGACTCCTATGACCAGTTGGTGTGTTTTACCTTTAGATGCCTTCAGGAGGCCCGGAGGTCTTCCTGGCTGACCTGTTATTTATTCTCCCTTCTTCTGCAGAGATGCTGCTTCAGCTCACTAGGAGATTCTCTCTCTTTCTTTCTCTCTTCACGGGACCGGACCATGGGCTGCAGAGAAATCCCCCCGGCGCCATGGTGACCAAGCCCAACTTTGTGACCCGCCAGGCCATCCCGTCGGTGCAAGCCATCCCCTTTCTTTTCCTTTACCTTCCCTCTTAACCCTGAGGAAGCCCAGGACAGGGAGCTGGCGCCCTGGGCCACCAAGTCAGTGGTGAGGCACGGCTGGCAGTGGAGAGTGTTGGGCCAGGACAGTCCCGGGCCTTTGATACATCAGATCTTGAAGGAAGGCCACCCACTCTTCTCCATGTTTCTCTGGGGGCTTGTTCCTGGGAGTTGCAGTACATGTTTGATACTTCCTTGGAGAATGTATGCAGAAAAAAAAAAAAGAAGAAAAACAGAGAGGGAAGGAAACAGGAACCAAAATGTCACTTATCCCATGAGGGAGCTGAGGCCCAGTTCTGAGTCCCTCAATCGGCAGAGGGGAGCCCGCTTCCTGTGGTGCCCTCGTTTCTCAGGCATGGGTACCACCTTGGCCCCGAAGGTCCCAGATCACCTCACCCTTCCCTGAGCACTCGACTTCTTGTGCAGACACAGAAAGGTGACCAGTGTCTGGTGGCTTGATGGGACAGACTTGTAGGGACTTCCTGCCTTTTGATGCATGCCATTCCTGTGAGCTGGGCTGGGCCTCTGAAGACGAGAGGACCCTTTAGACTTCCTGAGTGTTTCAACATTTGGACTCTTGGGGTTTGTGGTCGGAGACACTGGCATGAACATTGTGTTCTATAATGTGTGCCTTCCAGGCCCAATAAAGTTAACAAGCAAAGCTTTGTGCAAACCGCCCCCTAACCAAACTGACCCAGAGGGTCTGAATGGCCCTTGACCTTGCTGCCTTTAGTGGAGGATGAGTGAACGGCTGGCTGGCTCTGGGAGGACAAGGGGAACTGCCCAGCTGAGGGGGAGGTGACAGCATGACCTTCTACTGAACCATCCCCTGACCTCCACTCCAGCACCTTGGAGCTCCCTCCACAGGTCACTAGAGATTTCTCGATATTGCTAAGGGCCACACGTATGTTACTGCAGTCTAATCCTCTTCTCACTTTCAGATGAGGAAACAGAGGCTCAGTGAGATTAAGCCATTTCACGTGAGGCCAAGTGGGAGAGTCTGGGGAGAGGTTGTGGCTGGTTTCAGCCCTGTGAGGCCTCTGCTGAGTGGAAGGGGTCAGCGTCCCCAGCGGGTCCCCTTCCTGTTGGCTAGTTCTCCTCTGCCTCCCAAGCATCCGTCCCCTGTCCTGGCGACTGTTTCCAGGGTGGACATGGGACCTAAGCAGGCCCAGTCGAATCTCAGAGAGCGTGCCTTTCAGAAACTTCCAACCTGACCTGGGTAGAACTGTGAAAAGGGGATCTCTAGCAACTTAGTCAAACTTGACCATGTCTCCCCTCACCCCCCATGATTCTGGGAATAGGGTGACTAACCCTCCTGGTTTTCCTGGGACTCTCCTGGTTTTAAAACTCAAAGTCCCATGTCCCGGGAAAAACCCTCATTCTCAGGCAAACTGGAAGTGGTGTTCACGCTACCGGAAAGATCGGTTGCTTAGCCTTCCATCTCCAGCTTCTAGAAAGGAAAAAATGAGCTGGGAGTAAGGTGAGGGGAAATTACAGGAGAGGAGAACTCAAGACAGCCTAGAGGTGGCCCCACCTTTCTGGCTGTCACACAGAAGAAGGGGCTCAGAAAAAAGATGGACCAGTTTCTGCTAAACGTGACCAAGGGCTAGGGTGGGGAGCTCCTCCTGTGGGAGCATTTAAAAGAGAATTTAGCAGAATGGATGCCTGCTTTGGGGCCCACCTCCAGGCCATTCCCAAGATGATTCCATGTCTTCCATCAAGAAAGATCCCTTTGTTTCTCAGTCTACAGGAAGCACATAGAAGAATGTAGATTTTTACATATTGACGTAAAAAGATGCTCAGGACAAATTGCTTAAGCAAAAAAAGTAGGTTGCAGATGCTTTGCACCATATGAGCTCTTTTCTGTAAGTAAATGTATTAGAAGAAACCTGCCAGGATGAGACCTCCTGCTACCTTTAACGTCTTACCAAAGACAAGCTTAAAGATTCTTGCTTTGGTTTTCAGAGAGGAAGAAGACAAAATACCCCAGCTTTTATTATAATACTCATAATGTTCATAACAACTTTCCAAGCTTTGAGCTGCTCACTGCATTTCACCATAAACGCAAGGCCCAGAGCTTGTCTGGAGATTGCTGTGGTCACGCCAAGTGTTGAGAGAGTTTTCTTGCTTTTTCTGTTCTTCTGGGAACTTGAATTAATGCATCTGCCCATTTCTATGCCGAGCACTGTGTTTGTGGTTCTTTTCTTTTCTTTTCTTTTCTTTTTTAATTTATTTATTTATTATTTATTTTTGGCTGTGTTGGGTCTTCGTTTCTGTACGAGGGCTTTCTCTAGTTGCGGCGAGCGGGGGCCACTCTTCATCGCGGTGCGTGGGCCTCTCACTGTCACGGCCTCTCTTGTTGAGGAGCACAGGCTCCAGACGCACAGGCTCAGTAGTTGTGGCTCACGGGCCTAGTTGCTCTGCGGCATGTGGGATCTTGCCAGAACAGGGCTCGAACCCGTGTGCCCTGCATTGGCAGGCAGATTCTCAACCACTGCGCCACCAGGGAAGCCCTGTGGTTCTTTTCTTATACAGCCAAATTAATTTTCATCAAAAGTTTCCTGGTACAGGTTTTATGACATTAATGCCCTTTAGCCAAAATGCAGAGTCCAAATTTTTGAGCCCACCAGGGCAGAGCTACTGTGGAGAATCTGCAGGAACTGTTTTTCTCTCTTCTGGCTGCCAAATAAGACTTCAGGCCACAGCCTCCATGGTCTTGAGGCTAGACCACCTCAGCAGTGCTGGGAGATTCCTCTGCTCGGGCCCCTGAGCGTGGGCCCCGGGCTCGTTCAGGCCAAGCTTGCTTTCTTGCCCACTCTGGGGAAAGGCACAGAAAGCAGGTTTCCGAGAGATCCCTGGGCAATGGGCTTTTAGACCGTCTAACCTCTGACCTCAAATCAAGATTAGTAAAACGACTTGCTAGAAAGGTACTCCCTTTGACATTTCCTACAGAGCCTTAACACAGCCACTCTCGATCCTCTCTCTGCCACTGAGTTATTCCTCCCCCAGATGGCAGACACGGCACCAAGACGTGCTGCCTCGCCAAGTGTTCATTTCCTCACTCATATCATCCCCAGGGAGACGCTGGCACAGAAGCAGGTTAATCTCACAGCCCACCAGAGCTGGTTGTGGGCTTGGAATCAGCATTCTCTCCCCTTCAGCAATCAGTCACCCAAGCTGGGAACCCCAAAGAAGGAAACACCTGTTCGCCCTGTCTTAGGGTTGGGCCGCACATTCCCCAAGATACAGTGAGTCACCATGAGACCATGGAGCAGAATTTACTCATCCCCCAGGAATGGACCCTTGGAAGGCTCCAGAATGACTAGCCTCAAGTGTTCTGTCTCAGGCACAGGGCATTTCCCCCCCAACCATGTCTGCAGTCACTTCCTCTCTGGACACATCCTGTTTCTGAGAGCAGGCAACTTGCCAGGCAGATCGCAGCCTCTGTTGCTGGAAGCAGACGGGCGGAGACATCCTTCCTCTAATTTCTAGTACCTAATCCCATCTTCCTTCCCAGTCAGAGATATTGATCAGCATCTCCGCTTTTCCCAGGTCCCTGCATGCCAGGAAGGGAGAGTATAGAAGGAAAATGTTTCTATAGGCAACTCCAACTTACTGGAGATGCTTAGAAACCACCTCTGATTTGTCATCAGCTTCTCAGGCACGGGTAATCAAGAAAGGATCTGGGGCAAGGATCCTTTCCATCCATTCATTCACTCAGACAATAAATATTTATTTAGTACCTACTATGTGCCAAGCCTATTCTAGATGCTGGGCTACGGAGGTAAACAAAACATAAAAATCAATGTCCTCATGGCAATTAGGTATGATCCACTGGCAGGGACAGCTGATAAACAGATAAAACATATAAAAATTATGGCATGTAAGAGTGATAAATGCTAAGTGGAGAAAACAAAGCTGGGAAAGCAAATATGAAATGCTGAGCACAGAGAGAAGTATGAAATGTTCAACAAGGGGGCTGGAGAAGTCTTTGCTGGAAGAAGAAGTTTTGAGTAAAGACTGGAAGGAGGCAAGGAAGTGAGCAGTGGGGGGCAAGAGCATTCTAGGCAGAGGCAGTAGCACGTGCAAAGGCCCTGAGGTGGAAGTGTGCCTGGGCTGTTTGGTGAACAGGGGAAAGGCCAGTGTGGCTACAATGGAGTGAGGAGGGGAAAGGCACAGGAGTCAAAGTCAGAGAGGTAAAGGGAGCCATACCATGCTGTAACCTGTGAGTAGTAGTGTGGACTTTGGTTGTCACTCTGTGATATGGGATGCCACAGGAGAATTTTAATACAAGAGTGACAGGGAGCCAGGAGACCACTTAGATGGGCACTGCAATAGTCTAGGGGAGAGATAATGATGGTCTAGAGAGGTAGGGCAGGGGGTATGGTGACCAGTGGTTCCAGAATATTCTGAAGATAGAGCTCACAGGATCTGCTGATAGGATACGGGGTATGAAAAAATACAAGGAGAAAAAGATAACACCAATGTTTTTAGCTCAAGTAAATTGAAGAATGGAGCTGCTATTAATTAAGATGGGGACCCCTGTAGGAGGAGCTGGTCCAGGGCAGAATATCAAGAATTTGGTTTTGGCCATAGAAAGTTTGAGATGCCTATTAGACATCCACATGGAGTTGTCGAGTAGGCTATGCAGACATGGGTCTGTGGTTCAGAGTAGAGGTCCTGGCTAGAGATATAACTCTGGAGTCATGCTTTTAGTGCCGGCTCCAGCTAGCTTGGGTTTTATTTCATGTGCTGAACTTTTGAAAAATATAATCTTTAAAGACTTCTAGTAAGTGATCCTTTAAAGATGTAGGTCAGATTATGCGATTTCTCTACTTTGAACCTTCAAATGATTTCCCTTTTCACTCAGATTAAAAAGCAAAATCTGAGGACAGTTTGGCAGTGTCTACCAAAGAAAAACCCATGCCCCCAGATCCCATCCCTGATAGCTACTCAACTGAAATGCATACTCACGTGTTCCAAAAGACACAAACGAGAATGAATGCTCATAGCAGTATTATTCGAAATAGTCCTCAAACTGGAAACAATCCAAATGTTGATCAGTGGTAGAATAGAGAGAGAAATGGTAGTTTATTCACACAGTGCAATACCACACAGTAACGAAAAAAACAAACCATGACTATACATAACAACGTGGACAAATCTCATGAACATAACATTAAATGAACAAAGTCAGACACCAAAGGGTAATACTGTATGATTCCATGTAGTTTTGCATGTAGTTCAAAAATAGGCAAAATTAATCTATGGTAATAGAAGTTGAAGTCATGGTTATCCTTGGGGTGATAATGACAAAGGAGGCATGAGAGAGGCTTCAGGGCTGCTGGCAGTGTTCTGAAGTTCAGTTGGGAAGGTGGTTTAAATGGGTGAGTCCAGTTGGTGAAAATTCATTGAGTTGTACATTTACAATTTGTGTACTTTTCTCTACCTGCGTTGTATTTCTATACAAAGCTTACACAAAGTCCTTATCTAAAAGGCCCTGCGTGGCAATGCCACGCCCTCTCCCCAACCCCCTTTTCCGACTGCACCCAAACTTTGCTCACTCCACTCAATATGTTGTTTTCCAACATACACTGTTGGTTGTTCCTCCCTTGAGGGTTTTGTACTTCCAGCTCCCTCTGCTTCCAGATCTCTACACAGCCTGCTTCCTAGCCTAATCAGGTCTCTGCTTGAACTTCTCCTCATCAGAGAACTCTCCCCTGACAAACCTCTGCGAAATAACATCTTCCACCACTTTTGTCTCCTTACCCTTCTTAATCTTTCCTAAGCATTTACCACTGCTTTACATATTATGGGTTTCTTTCCTCATTAATTTATTGTCTATCTCTCTTACTAGAATCTAGATTGAGAATAGATACTTTGTTTTCATTCATTTTTGTATTTGCAGTGCCTGAATTGGGGCCTGGCACATGGTAGGTGTTCAGTAAATGTTTACTGGATGAGTTAATGCAATATACAACACAAATAAGCCAGACATCGTTCCCGCCCTCATTGAGAAAAGAACGCTTAGATCTTTAAAAGGAGTGTAAATAGTCTAGCTAGCTCTGAGGTAGGAGTTGTATTTCTTTGCGTTTTCATAGAGTCTAGGACAGGGACTGACCTATAGAGCGGATTTTCAATGAATGATTATTGTGGTCTTCAAAGCTACATTTCTGGGCTTAGAAATTCATTCCCTCAAAGAAAGAATGAAGACAATTGACTGAATAAATACATGAATATTTTTAGTCCCATCTGGTTTCCAAGCCATAGAAAGGAGACTGGATCCTAGCCCACTGGCAAGTTCTTGAAATCAAGTTTGTGTGTGTGTGTCTGGTGTGCTAACACCATCAATTTATTGGAGATCACCAAATTGTACCACATTTGGACATCTTGACAAGAGCACTACATTCTGAGTAGCAATTCTAGGGTATCGGGGCTCCCAGCGTGCGGAGACTGGACTTGTCTTGATAAGTAGGATTAAGGCAGGGCAGCAAGGAGCTCTAAGTAAGAACTTAAGACAGGGCTCCAGAAAGGGAACCCTCCTACACTGTTGGTGGGAATGTAAACTGGTGCAGCCAGTATGGAGGTTCCTTAAAAAACTAAAAATAGAGTTGCCATATGATCCAGCAATCCCACTCCTGGGCATATATCTGGACAAAAACTTGAATTCAAAAAGACACATGCACCCCTACGTTCATAGCAGCACTATTCGCAATAGCCAAGACATGGAAACAACCTAAATGTCCATCGACAGATGAATGGATAAAGAAGATGTGGTACTTATGTACAATGGAACACTACTCAACCATAAAAAAGAATGAAATAGGGGGGTGGGAGGGAGGTCCAAGAGTGAGGATATATATGTATACATATAGCTGATTCACTTCAGAAACTAATATAATATTGTAAAACAATTATCCTTCAATTAAAAAAAAACTTAAAAAAATGAAATAATGCCATTTGTAGCAACATGGATGGACCTAGAGATTATCTTACTAAGTGAAGTAAGTCAGAAAGAAAAAGACAAATAGCATATGATATCACTTATATGTGCAATCTAAAATATGACACAGGGACTTCCCTGGTGGCGCAGTGGATAAGACACTGCACTCCCAGTACAGGGGGTCCGGTTTGATCCCTGGTCAGGGAACTAGATCCCACGTGCATGCTGCAACTAAGAGTTCACATGCCACAAGTAGGGAGCCCGCCTGCTGTAACTAAGGAGCACATGAGCCGCAACTAAGACCCGGCGCAACCAAATAAATAAATAAATAAAATAAAATATGACACAAAAGAACTTATTTACGAAACAGACTCACAGATATAGAGGACGAACTTGTGGTTGCCAAGAGGAAGGGGGAGTGGGGGAGGGATGGATTGGGAGTTTGGGATTAGCAGATGCAAGCTATTATATGTAGAATGGATGAACAACAAGGTCCTACTGTGTAGCACAGGGAACTATATTCAATATCCTGTGATAAACCATAATGGAAAAGAATATGAAAAAGAATGTGTATATATGTACAGCTGAATCACTTTGCTATACAGCAGAAATTAATACAGCATTGTAAATCAACTATAATTCAATAAAATAGATTTTAAAAAGACAGGGCTCCGGATTTGGGGAGGAACAGGGACATTGGGTAGGGGACCAAGCAGGACAGGTCACTAGTTCAAGGATGTGCCTGGGCTGGTATCCTGGCTGGGAGTCTCACGTCCATTCATATCTTCAAGTTGGCCATCCCTGCCCTGTTCTGATAGTGATGTGAGCATTTGGCCACAGCGTGCAATAGGCTTCACCTGCACTGCCCAACTCTAAACCCAGAGTGCTGGCCTCCTGGGTGCATGAGAGGATCATGGGATTTAAAGGGTTACATGACTGGTCATAACCCTCCTCCTGCCTGTTGGGTCTTTTATCCCACCAGCTCACATACCTTCTCAAATAGTAATTAACCTCCCCACAGCCCCAAGTGGAAGCTAGAGACTTTAAACACAGTGTTCCTTGTTCAGCTGGGAGAAAAGAGGCAGGAGCACTTCTAAGTGTCTTGGCTGGAGGGCACGCACAGTGAGTCAGCGACATCTCCCAGGAGGGGAGTCTGGAGTCCTGTCCACAAGTGACATGTTTTACTTTAATCACTACCCCACCCAGCGCCTTCTTGTCGCTTCCTTCACAGCTCTGTGGTGTCTGTTACCACTCCTCCACCAGCTTGCCCTCTCCCAAAAATGTGTTGGAATTTTTCAACCATGAGATATTTTGCTTCCTTTGTTTTTCTTCTTTCCTCATAGGTTTGTAATCTTTTTATTTCTTTACTATCATTGTAATGAGCTCTCCCGAGACAGAGGAGAAAAACCCATATGGACAGTCTGCCATTATTAAAAATTAAATTTGAAAATTATACTGATACCACCGCTTTCAAAAAATTCAGGGAAAAAAAGGTAGGGGGAATCTCTTGTCTCTCCTCCCAACAAAACCACTTATTATCCTCCGGTGTTTTGCTCATATGATTCTTTGCTATGCATGATTTCAGAATGTGGTCATATTCTTGGTTTGCATAAAGTTTATATCCTTCTTTTTTCACTTGACATTTGTATCAGAAGCATTTCCCCTACATTTTGACATACTCTTTTTAATCATCGCTTTAAAGGGATTTCATCAGGGAGATTTACAAGAATACACTTTAACCAGAATCCTATTGTTGGTCTCTGTTACCAGATATTTAAGGTGTCCCTGGTATTCATAAGGGGTGTCTATACTCAGTTTTTTTTATAAACTAGAAGAAGGTATCACTTGAATGTTTTCAGTGAAATTTGATATATTATAAGGGTATATAAATTAATGGGGGATATAGATAACTAAAAAAAAAACAGTGTTGGGGACAACTGAGTAGCCAACTGGAAGAAAAAAACCCTCAAATCCATATCTTGAACTAGGACATATTTCAAGATCACCAAATATTTAGATGTCCAAAAAAAAAAAAACCCTAAGAAGCTATAAAAATACTTGAAAAATCCACTGGAGAATTTTTTTATTGTTTCATAAATGAAAATCTTGTCCAAGTATGGAACGAAGTCCAGCATCCATAAAATTTAAAAATGAATAAATATGATCATATAAAATCTAATTTCTTCATGGCAGAAACCTCTATACAAACTGTCAAAAGAAAAATGACAAACTGTGAAATACATTTTCGATTTTGAATACAGAAAGGGCTAATTTCTCTAATATATTAAGAGTTTCTACAATTGGTAAGGGAACAAGCCAGTAACCTAGTGGAAAATGGTCAAAGACTATGTAGAGATATTTCACAGAAAAGGAAACAAAATATTCTTAAACATATGAAAAAATGTTCACTTTAAGAGCAATTCATTGGAAAATTACCTGGACAGTAACACTATTTCTTCAGATTGAGAGGGACCAAAAATGCAGTTTAGCTTCATGGTTAAGATCCTAAACCCTAGCTTAGAGAACCTTGGTTTGAATCCCCATCCCACCGTCTATGAGTTAGGTGGGTACGTTTACCATTTAACTCATTGATTTATCATGAGCAACGATGCCCTTTTGTGATATTGTGATTTATACATTTGGTCTTGGTCCTGTGGCTGGCACAGAGCTCCTAAAACCCTTGGAATTTCCAAAGTGAGGAGAGTGGTAAAGGTGTCTTTTGTTATGTTAATATGATCTATGGTTAGGGGCTGGTTGCCAGGAGACCCAACCAAGTAATTAGAGAGTTAGCACTTTCAGTCCCACCTCCCCGACCTCCTGGGAGTGGGAGGGGCTGGAGATTGAGTTCAATTACCAATGGCCAATGATTTAATCAATCATGCCTGTGTGCTGAAACCTCCATAAAAACCCAAAAAGGAGAGGGTTCTGAGAGCTTCGGGGTTGGTGAACATGTGGAGATTGGTGAGGGTACCGCTTTGGGAGAGAGCATGGAAGCTCCTTACCCTTTCCATGTACCTTGTTCCATGCATCTCTTCCATCTGTCTGTTCCTGAATTAAATCCTCTTGTAATAAACTGGTAATCTAGTAAGTAAAATGTTTCTCTGAGTTCTGTGAGCTGCTCTAGCAAATTAATTGAAACTAAGGAGTGGGTTGCTGGAACCTCTGATCTGTAGCCAGTCAGTCAGAAGTACAGGCAATAACCTAGGCTTGTGATCAGCCTCTGAAGGGGGATGTGGGCAGTCTTGTAGGACTGAGCCTTTAACCTGTGCAATCTGATGCTATCAGATAGTGTAGAACTGAATTGAACTGTAGGATACCCAGCTGGTGTCAGAGCATTGCTTGGTGGTGTGTGGGGGAAACCCCTATCTACACATTGGAATTTGGGTGCAGAACCCTTTTGACTTTATAAGGGTATTTGTTGTACTGTTGACTAATTAGCAAAAGATTGGAAACAACCTAATAAAGGATGGGTTAAATAAGTTAAGATATAACCAAGTTATGCACTGAGAGGGATGAGAATTCAAGAAAACAAGGTGTGAAAAAGATTATGTATTATCAGTTTCCAAACTGTAATATTGGCTAGTCCCTAATATTGTCCCTAAGCGGGGGGCTGGGACAAGATTTCACTGTGTATCCCTTTGTATTTTTTGATTTTTGAGTGAAATTTGTTGCCCATTCACAGAAAACTAACGTTTCCATTTTAAAAATAGAAGCTGCCAGCAGTAGGACTGATCTTTTTTTTTTTTTTTTTAGAGATCAAAATATCAGCTTTATTATCAATGAAATAAAGAGCTAGTTGACTTGTTCTCCAGTCATGCCCCCTGCGAGATCTCCCTGGTTAGAGAGAACTGCCGACCTTGCCTCGGAGGGACAGAGCCCATCTTTGCATTAGGAGACCATTAGCTTTCAAGGTGAGAGAACCAACCCCTCAGGGGTGGGGCCATACATGCTCAGTTCCTTTTCCCAAAATCACTCATCAGATGAGACACCTCTCTGTTGAGACGGAATGAAGACTGATCTTTTAAAAAAATTTATTATTTTTGGCTACGTTGGGTCTTCGTTGCTGTGCGTGGGCTTTCTCTAGTTGCGGGGGGTGCTACTCTTCTTTGCGGTGCGCAGACTTCTCATTGCAGTGGCTTCGCCTGTTGCGGAGCACGGGCTCTAGGCGCGCGGGCTTTAGTAGTTGTGGCTCGCGGTCTCTAAGCGTGCAGGCTCAGTAGTTGTGACACACAGGCTTAGTTGCTCCGCAGCATGTGGGATCTTCCTGGACTAGGGATCGAACCCGTGTCCCCTGCATTGGCAGGCGGATTCTTAACCACTGCGCCACCAGGGGAGCATAGGACTGATCTTTAGGAAGACCCCTTTGGGTGGCTCCTTGTGGTCAGGTACATGTAAAGCAAAGAGCACCCCAGACTCAGGGCTTCCAAGAGTTCAGAGTGTGAGACCATTCCATCCAAACTCTTTGGACGGCAGAGCTCAAAAGTTGTGGGGAAGTGGTGGGAAAATCTTCCCTTAATGAGGCTTCATAGTATTAGTCTCACTAATGGGCTGAGATGATCCTCATTGTCGTCGAAAAGACACCGGAGGGTGGCGGCGTGGGGTGGGGGGAGGTGCTGGAGGAGGAACTCACCAGGGTGCGCCAGGGAGGGGCTGGGGCCGGAAGCCTGCCCTCCTGGGGGAATGAGCAGCGGTAGCCAACCTGTGCCCAAGTGCCCAGCAGCCTCCTTCCAACCCTCTGGGAGAGCCACCCAGCAACTGTGGCAGAGATGGGCCCCTTTGGTGACTGACCCATTTTCTCAGTCAAAAAGAAGCACAGAAGCTTTTGGGGAAAGCTTCTTGGGATAAAAGAAAGACAGCAACTTGTCTCCAGTCATGTAAATTATAGAGAAGATGGGTCCTTATTTTTGTCCCTTTGCTGGAGAAACAGGGCACATGCTTAAATAATACCGTGATGAGCAGCTCTCTACTTAGTGCTTTCCCACATCCTATATTATTGGTTTTTTGAATCAGATTCTGAGAAGTGAGATTATGGTAAAGCTATGGACATTTTATATATGACTTTGTCAAAGAGTTACATCCAAGTTATATATTTCCAGCTGTGTAAAAGACAGAGTCCTTCCACATGATGACTTGAGCATGAAAGTTCATAATCACCAAAGAGTAGAAACATCCCAAATGCCCATGATGAATAGATAGACAAAAATGAGGTCTATTCATACAATAGAATATTATTCATTAATGAAAAGGATTGTAATACTGACACATGCTATGACATGGATGAACTTTGAAAACATTATAGTGAATAAAAGAAGCCAGTCACAAAAGACCACTTACTGTAAATCCATTTATTTGAAATGTCCACAATAAGCAAATCTAAAAAGGCAGAAAGTAGATTTGCGGTTGTCTACTGCTGAAGGAGAGAGGGGTGGGAAGTGACTTTTAGTGAGTTCAGTGTTTCTTTCTGGGGTGATGAAAATGTTCTAAAATTAGATAGTGATATGGTTGTACAACTCTGTGAATACACTAAAACCCACTGGATTGTACACTTTAAAAGGATGAATTGCATGGCAAGTGAATTATACCTCAATAAGGCTATTATAAAAAAAAGGCAGTGAGTTCTATGAAACTAACATGAGGTTATTCTTTATTGTTGTATTTTCCTGATTCAATCAATTATACATATTTTAACGTTTGAATAATTAAAAAAATTTTTATAGGGAAACCTTTATTTTAAAAAATTTTTATTTTTTTAACATCTCTATTGGAGTATAATTGCTCCACAATGGTGTGTCAGTTTCTGCTTTACAACAAAATGAATCAGCTATACATATACATATATCCCCATTAAATATTTTTGAATATTAAAAAATTTTCTTTGAACTACATGTGCAAGTACTTTGTCCATTAATCGTTTGGGTTCTTGGGGTTTTTTTCTTGTAAATTTGTCTACATAATAAAAATATTAAAACTTTCCTAATCACATTTGGGAACAGAGTGCAGTCTGTTTCTTTTACTTTTGTGTTAATTTTTCTTGGGTCTGCATAAGTTTTAAAAATAATTTTATAGAGTTAAATTAATAATTTTTTCCTTTGTAGTCACTTTTATTGTTTTTAGGCTTGGGAAGTTATTCTCTGAAGGAAATAATAAAGAAAAGTAAATGAATCAGAAATAAGTTTGAATTGATAAACAAACTGAAGGGCTGATTCTTTGAAATATTAAAACAATCTGATGATCTAAGTAGACAAAAAAAGGGGGAACCCTCACAATAACTACAATTAGAAATGAGGAAGAGAATATAATATCAGATGGGACGAAACCCCTTAAAAATTAAAACATATGATGTTCAACTCAATTCTAGTAAATCTGCAATTCTTGATGAAGTGGAAAATTTTTCAGGAGAACTATAAATGACCATAATTGATCCATGAAAAAGTAGTGTATCAGAATAAGCAAACAGGTACGGAAGAAACTGAATATGTATGTCATTAAAGAAAACAAATAAATTCCAAGAAAGTCTCTGAGTTCAGAGAATTTGCCAGTCCACACTGTCAGCTTTTAGGAAAAGAAAGGCTGGTGGGCATGTAGTGAGACTGAGTCTCATTTTCCCGAAAAAAGGCTGTACCTAGAAAGAGTTCATGCCTTTTGACTTCAAGGTAATCCCAGTTCTAGGACTCAGTCTAATAAAATGACCAGGGAGTCATGAGCAAGTGTATCTTTTTTTAATATATAAAATTATTTATTTATTTATTTTTGGCTGCATTGGGTCCTCTTTGCTGCGCATGGCCTTTCCGTAGTTGCGGCGAGCGGGGGCTACTCTTCGTTGTGGTGCATGGGCTTCTCATTGCAGTGGCTTCTCTTGTTGAGGAACACGGGCTCTAGGCGTGCGAGCTTCAGTAGTTATGGCACGCAGGCTCTGTAGTTGTGGCACACAGGCTCAGTAGTTGTGGCATGCAGGCCCAGTTGCTCTGCGGCATGTGGGATCTTCCCGGACCAGGGCTCGAACCCATGTCCCCTGCATTGGCAGGTGGATTCTTAACCACTGTGCCACCAGGGAAGCCCAGCAAGTGTATTCTTTATAGATGTAAACTAGTGGAAAATTGGAAACAACCTAAATATTCATCACTATTGGAATGGGCAATAAATCAAGTATGTTTACAAGATAAAATACTGTATAGCCGGGCTTCCCTGGTGGTGCAGTGGTTGGGAGTCCACCTGCCGATGCAGGGGACACGGGTTCGTGCCCCGGTCCAGGAAGATCCCACATGCCGTGGAGCGGCTGGGCCCATGAGCCATGGCCGCTGAGCCTGCGCGTCCGGAGCCTGTACTCAGCAACAGGAGAGGCCACAACAGTGAGAGGCCCGCGTACCGAAAAAAAAAAAAAAACTATATAAAAAAAAAAACCAAAAAAACTATATAGCCACTTATAATAATAATATTTAATGATATGGAAACAGTCTCATGATAGGTGAAAAATCTGGATGTAAAATTGTTTTTACAGTGTGATTACAACTTGGTTTAAATTTTTTTATGTTTTGCATAAAAACACAAGCTGGATTGAAATATTAATATGATTTTATCTAAATATTAAAATTTTTCTCCTTTGTACTTCTCTGATTTTCCAAATCTTCTACATTGAACATATATTACTTTTATAATCAGAAAAATATTATTTAAAATACATAAATTTGCATAGAATCAGCAGTCAAAGGAAATATACAATGGTTATCTTTGAGTGATAGATAAGTCATTTTTAGTTTCTCCTTTATAGTGTTTACCATTTTCCAAATTTTATAATGAGCAATTTTTTCTTTTTTATAATAAACATTTAAAAAAACAATCAGTCTCCATAGGCTAGATAACCTTTTAAGTATATTTTTAAGATTCTCATAATTACTTTTAAGAGAATGTTAAATACACATGGTAAATATCATATTGTACATATTATTTTGTAATTTATTTTCCCTTAATGTATTATGACCATTTTTAATGAACATTTTAATGCTTTTAAATATTCATCTAAGATATAATTTTTAATGGTTTTGTATTTTCTCATTATAGTTTTTACCAGATTTTGATTTTCTAATTCAAACTCTGCTTCAATGAACATTCTTATTCATAAATCTTTCTCAGATACTCCTCCAGTTTAAGTTCTCCTCAGTTTCCTGAATGACGGTAGCTCAGCCTCTGATTTCTCTCCAGCGCAACAGGACACTTATCCCCTCCCCAGGTGGGCAGTCCAGATCAGTGCCCCCGCAACTTGAATGCACATTTGAGTCACCTGGGCATCTTATTTTTGAACTGCAGGTTCTGATTCAGTATGTCTTGAGTGAGACCCAGCACTTATTTCTTTTCTTTTTTTAAAAAAATAAATTTATTTTTTTATTCATACTCTTTATTTTTTTTTCTGCATTGGGTCTTCGCTGCTGTGCACAGGCTCTCTCCAGTTGCGGTGAGCGGGGACCACTCTTCGTTGCAGCGCGCAGGCTTCTCACTGTGGTGGCTTCTCTTGTTGCCGAGCATGGGCCCTAGGCACACGGGCTTCAGTAGTTGTGGCACGCGGGCTCAGTAGTTGTGGCACGCGGGCTCAGTAGTTGTGGCTCGTGGGCTCTAGAGCGCAGGCTCAGTAGTTGTGACACACGGGCTTAGTTGCTCCACAGCATGTGGGATCTTCCCGGACCAGGGCTCGAACCCGTGTCCCCTACATTGGAAGGTGGACTCTCAACCACTGTGCCAGCAGGCAAGTCCCCTAGCAGTTTTTTCTAGTGGGCTTCCCCTGAGGTCCATGCTGTGGTTCTGCAGACCACATTCTGAGGAGCAGGTTCAAAGCCAGTGTATCTTCTGCCAATTCATATGACTCAGAAAGCCTTCTTCCTGTCTCGAGGTCTGTCTCAATAGAATTCTAATCCCAACTCCACCACACTGGTCATGGCTCCTCCCTGCAAAACCATGTGGAAGAATTTTAATTCACCTGAATGCGATCTCTTACCAGTTATTTTAAGGCAGCTGATGTGTTCCTCTGAATTTTCTTTCTCAGCTTTTCATTCTGCATGGGGCATGGCTTGAAGTGCCTCAGCATCTTGATTTCTTTCTCCTTTGTCCTTTTTAGAGTATAGCACCCAGAACTGAAAGTATTGCTTACGGCGCAGGCTGATGGGCTGTGGGTAGAGGGCGACTATCATGACCCTCATCCCCAATAGAATCCTGCTGTGAATTCAGCTAACAGCCCATGACACTGGAGTGACTCATGGTGAACCCACTGTCAGCTAAGAGCCTGAAATTTCCACAGGGGGTGTTGTTGGTTCACATCTCCCTCAGCTTCTACTTGAGCAATTGAATCTGAATCTAAGTGACCCAAGAGATCCCTGTTAAGCTCCAGTTTTCTCTCTTGAATTTGGCATAGGGCTGTCCTTGTCTCAGAGAAAAATGCTATGACCACAGGAAGGGGGCGATGTTGACTCAGGGATCCCACCACCTTTTGGACCAATACAAAGGTGTTGCCGGTATTTGCAAATTACTGTAAACCTTTATTGGCTTCATTTAGGAATCTTGCCATTGACAATCACATTTCTGAAGAAGGAATCTACAGCAATTGATGATAATGCAGAAGTTTTTATTTTTAGTTTATTGAAGTAACCTTTCTCCTAACTAACCATTTCCTTTCCCCTGCCCACTTATCCAATATGGGGTGAAATAATTTCTATTAGTAATATGTAATGTTACTAACATATGAAATATGATTTTATACTCTTCGTGGAAAATTCAGAAAACATCGACGTTAAAGAGGAAAATAAAAATCCCATATGATGCCATCATCTAGTTGATGATGTCGTGTAGTTGATACACCCTTGTTGGTGTATGTCATTGGTTGGTGTATGTCATCCTTTCATTCTTTTTTATTTGCATGTTTTTTTTTGGCTGCGCCACACAGCCTGTGGGATCTTAGTTCCCCAATCAGGGAATGAACCCGTGCACCTGTATCAGGAGCATGGAGTCCTAACCACTGGACTGCCAGGGAAGTCCCTGCATGTTTTTAATCTTACTAAAAAGCCAATATTTTAAACTTTTATTACATGAGTAACAGATGTTCATTATAGAAAAAAGTGGAAATACAAATATGCAAAAGAAGAAGAAATAGAAATCCTATTATCTAGAAATGACTTCTTGGTTACATTTGGGTGTGTTTTTTTAAAGATGTTTAAATCTGCATATATATTTTATTTTTGTTAATATATTTATACAGTAATACTATATTATAAAGGTTTTTTTCACTTGACAGCATATTGGAAGCATTTTCCCACATAAAGAAATAAACATATTAATAATATTTAGGGACTTCCCCAGTGGCGCAGTGATTAAGACTCTGCCTGCCAATGTAGGGGACACAGGTTCGAGCCCTGGTCTGGGAAGATCCCACATGCTGCGGAGCAGCTAAGCCCGTGAGCCACAACTACTGAGCCTGTGTGCCGCAAACACTGAATCACTCGTCCCTAGAGCCCGTGCTCCGCAACAAGAGAAGCCACTGTCCGCGCACAGCAACAAAGACCCAACGCAGCCAAAAATAAATTTAAAAAAATTTTTATATAAAAATAATGTTTAATATTTATGCATTATAGGTATGCTATATATCTAATATTTTAAAAATATGTTTCTACAATATTATTATTATTATTTTTTGCGGTACGTGGGCCTCTCACTGCTGTGGCCTCTCCCGTTGCGGAGCACAGGCTCCAGACACGCAGGCTCAGCAGCCATGGCTCACGGGCCCAGCCGCTCTGCAGCATGTGGGATCCTTCCAGACCGGGGCACGAACCCGTGTCCCCTGCATCGGCAGGCAGACTCTCAACCACTGCACCACCAGGGAAGCCCTATAATATTATTTTAATGGCTGAATGTATTCCATAATATCAATGTACCATAATTTATTTAAGTGTCCCTCTATGGTTCAATATTAAGACAGTTTGTTATTTCTTGCTGGGACATAAAGTTTTTATTCGAAACAGAATCACTCACTAGGTCATGTGTTCTCAACTTCTTTCTTAATATGTACTACTTGGTGATGCTTAACTCAATGTTCTTAAATATTTTTTATTTATTTATTTTTCAATATTTATGTATTTATCTGGCTGCACTGGGTCTTAGTTGCGGCATGCGGGATCTTTGTTGCGATGTGTGGGCTCCTTAGTTGCAGCACATGGGATCTTTTTAGTTGTGGCATGCGAACTCTTAGTTGCGGCATGTGGGATCTAGTTCCCTGACCAGGGATCGAACCCAGGCCCCCCTGAACTGGGAGGGCAGAGTTTTAGCCACTGGATCACCAGGGAAGTCCCCTCTTAGTTTTTAAACTTAACTTTATTACAATTATACATTTCAGTGTGCTAATATAGTTTACCTACTTGGCATTTTTAATGGCCAATATGGCATTCTATTAGTTGCGTATATTATAGATTACTTAGCATCACAAATAGCAATTTGAAATTGCTATTTCCAACAAGAAAATTCACAATGAATGTTGAACAATACAGTAGATAGCGTTTGTTTTTATTTTCCATGTATCTTTCTATTCATATTCATGAACATTTTCTATATCCATGCCTCTACTCCAGGCTGTAAAAGCTAAGTCAACAGAACCTCTCCTTTCAGGCTACTCTACCATGAGGGTAGGCAGGTTTCACTTTGATTTACCCAGAGTTCTTTCTTGTGACTCCTGCATGATGATGCAGGAGAGGAATTCCCTCCGTGGCCTTGACTGGCTGAATCATTTTTCATGGTTTCGGTTCTGTGGAAAACTATTCTAGAGAACATTTAGTGAACTGACTCTGAATGGTTTCACAGTGTGAAATTTACTTTGTAAGAATATTATTTCACCTGTAGTTGAAGCAAGTTGCTAGTTTTGGCAATCCCTCTTTTGTTATGAGAACTCACATGAGCCAAATTCCACTTTCAAAAACGATGCGGGCCAAGCTTCATGCTGTGTAAGTTCATACCTAGAGATGGCAAATTTCTGAATGGGTTCATAAGATGAAAAACAACTTACTTGTGCTCACTGCCTTTCCTTAGAAATTAATTCCAGAATGTTTTAAATGCCTACACACAGTCATAGATTTAAACTGCTAATGACAGTAGTGAATGAAGTCAGAAACAAGGCATATCAATATTTTCAGATGGATTACACCACACGCTTTAATAATTTAGCAAATAGGGAAATTCTGATATTGAAGGGAAACCCTCTTAGTTCCTATAAAGATAATATGTCATCCTGAAGAATATTTTTAAAGACAGCAACTTGAAAATTAAGAATTCCATTCAAGTTTGACAGGGTTTGGTACAATAAATATTTGATGAATGAATGTATAGTTTATATTTATTCTACCAGGATAGTAAAAAATATGGCTCTAGTCTCTCTCTCTCTCTCTTTTTTTTTTGGCCATGCCTCGAGGCATGTGGGATCTTAGTTCCCCTACCAGGGATTGAACCCATGCCCCCTGCATTGGGACCGTGGATGGAGTCTTAACCACTGGACTGCCAAGGAAGTCCCTCTAGTCTCTTGATTGCCATATGGAATATCTTTTGGTGGGAGCACAAGACTGGATGTCATTTTGTCTTTGGTTTCTTTCTTTTTTTTTTTTTTTCTTTGCGATGCGCGGGCCTCTCACCGCTGCGGCCCCTCCCGCAGCGGAGCACAGGCTCCGGACCCGCAGGCTCAGTGGCCACGGCCCACGGGCCCAGCCGCCCCGCGGCACGTGGGATCCTCCCGGACCCGGGCACGAACCCGCGCTGCCCGCATCGTCAGGCAGACTCCCAACCACTGCGCCACCAGGGAAGCCCTGTCTTTGGGTTTTAACATTTGGTTTTCAGATTCTCCCCTCATGTTGTCTTATTCCAGCCTCAGTCTATTGACCACGGTGCTACTTTTCTAATTCTCTGTACTGAATCCATGTTCCACTTCTTGGCATCATCTGCCAGCTCTGGTTAAGAGTCCTCGCGCTCTGGAAGCCTAGGTGATGTTGGCCATGAAATAGGCCAACCTGTTGCTCACTCCCTAAGCCACAACTATGGGGATGAGGCATAATGTTGCACAAAAGTGTTTATTGCATTAATCTTTCTGTGGAATGAGAAAAGAAAATCCTTTTTCAGCTCAGTCCCTAATAAAGTAGTAACTTTTCCTAGAGCCGAGTTAGGATTCCATAGGCCTTACATGGTTCCACTCTCCCTCTTGGCACTCTGCCCAGACTCCCTGTGAACAAGCCCAAGCTAGCCTGCTGGAGGATGAGAGACCACGTGGAACAAAGGCAAGCCATCCCACCTGAGGCCACCTTAGATCAACCAGTCCCCAGTTGATCTGCTAGCTAACCAGCAGCTGACCAAAGATGCATGAGTGAATCCAGCTGAGCTCGGAAGCCCAGTCTAAATTGCTGACCCACATAACTGTGAGCTAAATAAATGATTGTGGTTTTACACACTGAATTATGAGGTGGTTTGTTACAGAGCAAAAGTGAAGTGGTTCACCCTGCTAGGGAGGTCTGGTTACATCACAGGTTTGATAAACTGGCTCAATTTTACTTGATTTTGAGATAATCTTTGGAGCTATCCTATTCTTCCCTAACATCCTTCCATAGCACATTAGTGTGGTGATGGAGGTCGTGGGCACTGCAGTTGCAGACCTGGATCTGAATCCCTCTTAGGAGGGGCGTGCATTGGCAGGCGATCTCTTAACCACTGTGCCACCAGGGAAGTCCCTGAACCTTATTTTCTTATCTGTAAAACATGGAAAAGAATATCACTTAATAATATCACTTGTGGTTGCTTATCCAATATCTATTCCTGGACCCCCTATTTCCTTTCTAACAGAACTCTGATTCCGTTCAGGTATTCATACATCCTCTGCATTGTTCTCTGAATTCTCTACATAGCCTAGATCAGGGGTGATTCCTGATTAGTCTCAACTAAATCTTGGAAACTCCATTCTGCTCGCCAATGATTGGTTTAAGAGTGGGCTAGGATCAAATTCTGACCAATGAGAGCTGAGAAGGAAAGATGCTAGTGTGAAAGGGCTTCTGGGAAGGATTTCCTCACTCCTAAGAAGCAGATGAGGAAGGGATGATCTGTCTCTTCTGAAGACTGTTTGGTCTGGACACAAGGCCTGGGACTGTTGTAGCCATCTTGTGGTCATGGTTACTTGAAGGCAAAACCAAAGCCCTGAGGAAGGCAGAGGCATGAGATGGAAAGAACCTGGGTCCTTGAATGTATCACTAAACCACTGAAACTCCAATTATGGAATCAACCCTATCTCAGAGCTACTTGTTATGTGAAATAATAAGTCTCTATTATTTAAGTTTGTCTGGGTCAGGTTTTCTGTTTCTTGCTAATCCAAGCATCCTGAGTGATATATCCTTTAGGACAGCATCTGGCACATAGTGAGCCCTCAATAAGCATTAGCTCTTGTTTTTTTTTTTTTTTGACCGCCCCACTTGGCATGCAGGATATTAGTTCCCCCACAAGGGATCGAACCCGTGCCCCCTGCAGTACAAGTGCAGAGTCCTAACCACTGGACCCCAGGGGAATTCCCAATAACCATTAGCTGTTGTTAGAATTGTATTGGTGGCTTTCCCTCAACCATTAACTAGTTTCAGATTTCACAGATCTTGGAAAAACACTTTACTGAATTCTACTGACCCTCCCAGTTGTGATGCTGTGCTCTTTACCTATGGCCTTAGATCTAGAGCAGGGGTTAGCGCTATGCACGGTAGGCCCGATCTAGCCCACCGCTTGCTTTTGTAAATAAAGATTTATTAGGACAAAGCTACACCCATTCATTCATCACTGCTCTTGCATTACAACACCAGAGTTGAGTAGTTGCAGAGGGGGCTCTATGGTTGGCAAAGTCTGAAATATTTACTCTCTGGCCCCTTACAGAAAAAGTTTGCTGGCCTGTGTTTTGGAGCCAATTCTTTACCTCCTCAATGATTATTCACTCGGAGACCTTATTAACCAGGCAGATTATAGCTTCCACCCCAGAGATTCTTCTTCCCTGAATGTATCTGCTAGGACTCTTGTGGGCAGGTGACTGAAGACCTGACCCAAACTATGTGATGGCTTTAGGAATGGCTGGATCCAGGGGCTTAATGGGATAATCAAGATCATATTCCACTCTCTTCATCCCTTGGCCCCTCTTCCTCTGTGTTGATTCTAATCTCAGACAGTGTCTGCCATTGAGGGCTACAATATGGCCCTGCAGTGTCTGTCCTTCCTAGTTTATGTTTAGTGGGAAAGAGGTAAAATCTTTCTCAACATGTCTGGTAAAACTTTGGAGAATCACTGTGATTGATTTGACCTAAACATTGAAAGTGCATTCTAGAGAGCAACAGATAATTCTCTTCTTTCCCTTTGTATTTTATGTATTGTTTCCTCATTGGTTGTCTTCCTCCACTAGATTACAAGCTTTAAGAACAGTGCTCAATGCTATCATATGCTTAGTAAATATCATTTTGAATGAACGAATGTATATGTATATTTATTTAAAAATTGGAATTGGGATCATTCCTCACGTATATTTTTGTTTTCTGCTTTTAAAAAATTTATGTATTTGTATCATGAGCATTCCTTTTATGCCACTAAAGCTGTTTGGATTGCGTTCCAAAGGCAACAAGCAGCCACTGAAGGTTTTTAAGCAATGGTTGACATTGACCCATTGGCTTATGAGCCATGTTGATCTCATTCTGGCCCATATTCTCTGCATTACCCATAAAGACTGCATCATACAAATATTTCCACATCTCCTCCCATCCCACCCTTAGAGAATTATGTTGTAGCTACTACAGTTTTTATTTTGAAGATGATTGGATATGACTGTTTTTTAGAGCCTGCTCGTGTTGCTCAGTTGTCCAAAGTAGTTGCAGTTGAGCGATGCGCCCGCTCCCTTTCCCCCGGGGCTGGGGCTGCTACCTCATCCTGAAAAGATGTGTTGCTTCATGATATCAGCTTACAGCAAACCATGCACAGATAACTTTTCAAACATTTCATTGTAATACTTCCACGCTTAAATCACCAAATTGGCTTTGGAAAATATGCAATCCCTTCAAATTACATTCTCTTTTAACTCAGAATTCACAATATCATAGGGCAGTGTGTATACTTAAGACATTTGAAAATGGGTACATAAAAGCTGCCTAGATTTACAGGATTTTTAATTTTTTTTAAAAAGCACACTATTTAAAAAAAAAAAAAGCACACTATTGTAAATGTAACAAATGATGAAAATCAGTTATACAATGTGCCTTTTTACCTGTATTGTATATAATATAATTGGGTATGGAAGGGATTGAGAAGTTGTTTTAGTTTCCTAGGGCTCTCGTGAGAAAGTATCACAAACTGGGTGGCAGAAAACAACAGAAATTTCTTTTGCCCCCATTCTGAAGGCTAGAAGTCCAGAATTAAGATGTTGGCAAGGCCATGCTCTCTCTGACAGTACAGATAGAACCCTTCCTTGCCTCCGCCCAGCTTCTGGTGGTGGCCAACAATCGCTGGCTTTCCTTGGCTTGCAGCTTCACTCTCCGACCTCTGCCTCTGTCATCACATGGCATTCTTCCTGTGTGTCTCTGACTTCAAACAGCATTTTCCTCTTCTTTAAAGATACCAGTTGTATTGGATTAGGACCCACCCTAATGGCCTCATCTTAATTAAAGACCCTATTTCCAAATAA
This sequence comes from Phocoena phocoena, assembly GCF_963924675.1. NCBI lineage: Eukaryota > Metazoa > Chordata > Mammalia > Artiodactyla > Phocoenidae > Phocoena > Phocoena phocoena. The sequence continues at coordinate 13,868,730 of NC_089237.1, forward strand.
GATTACATTCACAGGTTCAGGGGGTGGAGTTTAGGACTGCAACATATCTTTTGGGGGGACAAAAATCCAACCTGTAACTGAGGTCATCTAGCCCATCTCTCTACTGGACGTATGATCTGCTGTATAAGATCTGTCCAGTCGTAAGACTTAGGCACAAAGTATGATAGTCAATTTAGGTCAAATCCAGGTAGGTGGAGTAGGGGCAGAAAGAGGGTCCTGGCACAAGATCGTCCCACACTCACTAGGGTGAGATAGTTGCTGTTGTATTGACCTAGTTATAGAAATTGGTTGCAGAGCTGGGTGGGTAGGATAAGGTCTAAAGAGTGATGCAGGGAAAGTCTGGTGCTGGGCAGAGCACAGAGAACACTGGTGGGGAATCCAGCTGGCTGGTAGCAAACATTCTGGGTAGATGTTTAGATGGGTGGGATGGTCATTATCCTCTAGATCACCACTGTTCAATAGGAATATAAAGTGAGTCACACTTGTAGTTTCAAATTTTCCAGTAACCATATCAGAAAAAGTAAAAAGAAATGGGGAAATTAAGACTTTATTTTACTTAATCTAAGATATCCAAAATATTATCATTTCAATATGTCATTAATATAAAAAAGATTAACATATTTTGCCTTCTTTTTTTTTTTGCCCCGTACTAAGTCTTTAAAATCCAACGTGCATTTTATACTTGCAGGGCATCACAAGTCATATTTCAAGAGCACGATAGGCATATGTGTTAGACTGCACTAGATCCTAGAAGTGCTGCCCCTGGGTGGTAGGATCCAAGCCACAGGCTGGGTTGTAGGTGAGACTCAGTTCTGGGGAGAACACAGGCAGGAACAAGGCAGAATCTAAGGGTGTTTAGGGAAGAGTTTAGGACAGCCTGAAGAGGAAAATGTGTTCCAAGGAGAGACAAAGTGAATGAAAGGGGGAGGGATCTGCTTAAACTTGCTTAAGTAAGGGATGGGGTGATTATTCTGCACTGTGAGATCCCTTGGAAATGAATTGTAAGAAGTCACACCTGGGCTGGGAGTACTGGCAGGAAATTGGTCACTCTCTTTGTTTCCCTCTTTAGAGCTATGAAGCCTCTTATCTCCGTTTCTCTCTGCTTGTCTGTTTTGTTAGTCTCCTTCTACACACTCATTCCCTCTTTTATTTACCTAATTGAACCTTAAAATGGCTTCCTCAGCTGCTAACTCTAGGACATCTCCACTCAGCTGCCCACCACTAACTCAGTGGCTTAGTGTTCCATGTCATGTTCCAAGGAGAGAAAATCTGATCTGCCACTTGGTCACTCATCCACCTTTGGCTCAGTTAGCTGAGGCCAAGCTCACCTAAGTACAAACAGAGCCACCCAGGCTCATCCCTAGTCTAAGGCAGTGGTTCTCAAAGTGGGTTCTCTCTACCAGCAGCATTAGAAACATAAATTCAGGGCCCTCACCCCAACCTATTGAACCAGTGTCCCTGGGGGTGGAGCCTAGGATACTATGTTAGAGCCATGGGTGAGGGCAGATTCCCTCAGAAGAGGATGTGGGTAAGGACTACCATCTTAGTACACCAAGGTAGAGGTGGAGAAGGCCAGAGCTGAGGTGAGTAGCATGGGGGAGCCCACACCTGGAGAGAGAGGTCCCAGATGTGACTGCAACTTCCATCACTGGGGACCAGGTGTGCTGGGAGGGTGTGAGGGAAGGGGTCACAGAGAACAGCTCAGAATGTGACCTAATCCTAAATCATGTCAGAACAGGACTACATGTGAGGGTTTTTAGTGAACCTAACTTTGAGGACCTGGGACAGGCAGAGGCAGAGAGGAAATGAGTGGAGGTTGGAGAGGGAGAGTCAGGTTGATAACAGCAAGTATATGGGGGCTGTGCTTGGCTGCTTCATCAGTTACAAGCTGATTTGGAGGAAGCTAGAACTAAATATTAAATCAAATTAATAACAGTTAAACATTAAAGAAAGTTGAATTTTTAAGCAGTGGTAGAAACTGCTGAGTGCCTGATGTTTGCTTTTTCCATGGCACATAAACTGTATTAAATTTGAAATTTACACTACAAAAATAGCTTCACAGGAGTACCATTATTAACATAACCTTACCTCTGACAGATTTTTTATTACTGGAGACAACTTTTCTATGTACAAAATATATTAACAGCTGGAGCAGAAGAAAAATACCAACTACAGATGGTAAGCATTTTCTTGCAAAGTCACATCAAATTTAACATTAGCCTTGGAAAATAGAAACATATTTAAACAAAAGATTTTAGATATTCTTAGAACTCTGTGTAGATTTTCACCTCTGGTCTAGGATACCATCATAAAGAGTGCAACTTTAAGTGATTAAAATAAGTTAATGAAAAAGTTTACCACTTCTGCTCAAAAATGCTATTTAACGTGTTGTTACAGCATTTTCATTGGCAGGTTCTATTAAGTGGCATTTATGGAAAAAGACATATTTTATTGGTATAAAATAGGTGGAGTCAGTATACTTGAGAAAGATGCCTAAAACAATGATTCGATAAAAGGTGCACAATTCCACTGAAAGCAAATTAGAAGTCATAAGGGAATAAAAAGGCTTTGAAAAGATTTTCTGCAATTCCCATACCCATTAGAGACATGTGCAAGTACAATTTACATTAGAAGTAGATTTCTATTTTAGGCAGAAAGAAAAGAGTGAATTCCTAAGAATTGTTATTACTCCCTTTCTTTCTCAAAAATATGTCTAAAAGTGTTGCCATGATGAAGCAATGCTGTGCATCTAACGCTGAAATGTAATCCAATGAAAGTTTAGCTCTCCTGAATAGTATAAATGGTTTTATTATTTTTTTAATTTTATTTATTTATTTGTTGGTTATTTTTGGCTGCGTTGGGTCTTCGATGCTGCGTGCAGGCTTTCTCTAGCTGTGGCGAGCAGGGGCTTCTCATTGTGGTGGTTTCTCTTGTTGCTGAGCACAGGCTCTAGGTGCGCGGGCTTCAGTAGTTGTGGCACACGTGCTCAGTAGTTGTGGCTCGCGGGCTCTAGAGCGCAGTCTCAGTAGTTGTGGCGCACGGGCTTAGTTGCTCCGCGGCATGTGGGATCTTCCCGGACCAGGGCTCGAACCCATGTCCCCTCCATTGGCAGGCGGATTCTTAACCACTGCTGCGCCACCAGAGAAGTCCCTAAAGTATTCTTATATGAATCGTTTTTTTTTTGTTTGTTTGTTTTTTATTTTTTTTGAATCGTTTTTTTAAACAATGAGATTTAAACTTACATGCACGCAAGCATAAACAAATCCTCCTCTGCATATTAAGCATGTATACACTTTTCTGAATTGTCACTTACATATTTGAATGTACTGCTTTAAACTTCACAACAGGCAATCTCCACAGCTCCTCCATTGTGTTCTGAAATCCTAACTTCTGTTACCTAATACAAAGCTACAAATTGTGTTAGTGGGTGGTTGGGAACAGTGGGTGCCCTTAGAATGGGGCAGATGCGTATGTATACATCAGTTTGCTAAGTTTTATTGCCATTATACATCTAGTCATTTAAATTGTGATCACAACTATTGTTGAAATTGATTAGGGTATCTTCAGAGCTTCTGTAGCACAAAGAAGCATTTCTAAAGGAACTTGTTCACTGCTTTGCGCATAGTAGGCACTCAGTATTTGTTGAATGAATTTCTAGCACCGTCCCCTGAATTTCTAGTCTAACTTCCAGAACTTTATATAATTTTTGGATCACTTTAATTGTAGGGCTGTATCCAGACTGATGAGATGTTCTTGGAGGTAACTTGATCTGGAGAATAAAATGACATCACTGATGAATTAAAAGAAATGACTGACACTGACTTAGGATTAAAATGTATCAGACTTTATTAAACATTTAAAATTGCAATAGTAGTAGTCTTAAGCAAAACTAATAAGGCAGACAAAAAATCCCCCATGCATACGTTTGCATGCATACATACAACTTTTTATTCTGCTTTTAAACTTGATTATTTGTAAACTCTTCTATATTATATGGTCTTTATAATTGCCATTTAAATGGCATTAAAACCCATGCTGTTGATGTAATTCGCCATTAGGCTGTTAGCTCATCCCCCTTTTGTTATTAACCGAAGTTTGCAAAGAACATCTGTACTATCATATCAAGAATAAATTCCTAACAGTGCGATTACAGGGTCAAAGGGTAAGGTACACTTATTTTTATTTCATTTTCTATTTTTTCCCTCCTGAGATAACGAAATACAGTACTGTACGAAGAGCTTTACCTACATTGCTCTCGAAGGCTTATCTTGTTAATTATCCTTGCAGGCATTATTATCCTCCTATCCTTGAGCTACAGCTGAAAAAGGAGCCCAAGCAGGCCGGTAACCTGATCTCGTTCACCAGGTGAGTCCTGGATGGTGGTGGCAACTACGATACCAGGAGCAAAACACCCCGGGGGGATTTGCTGGAACCCTCGGTAAGGGAATAGTGTCTCTTCCCTCACCCCAGCGACGCTCAATCCGGAGCGCAGCGGATTCGGTTATCACTTTGCTCGCCCCAGCCTCTCAGAGCCCTGCACACAGTGGGCGTCTAATAAAAGCGGTCTGCATTGCACTGACAAAAGCTCTCCGTTAAGCGGGATAAACACTAGGCCCTGCTGGCACCACAGACCTCGGCGCCGCCACTCTGCTTCTTTGCCCGCTCCTTCCTCAAGTTCCTGCATGGGACAGCACGACACACCAACACAAACCGACCGCGCCCAGGCCGAACCCGGGCCTGGCGCCCCAGCGCCCCAGGCATCCTAGGCCCCCTGCGCGCGCCTGCGCGCGCCTGCCCAGGCCCCGCCCCCCGCCCCGCCCCCGCCCCGCCCTCCGGCCCCGCCCCCGTCGGTCCCGCCCCCGTCGGTCCCGCCCCCGTCGGTCCCGCCCCCCCGTCTCCTCCCCGCCCCCGGAGCCGACGAGTGGCGGCGGCTGCCCCAAGACCCGGTTCCCTCAGACAAGAGGGCGGGTGGAGGAGGAAGCGGCCGAGCCCCGAGTCCTGCTCCGGCGCCGCCGAGCACCGCCCGCCTCAACCGACCGGCCCCGTCGGCTCCTGGGCCTTGCCGACCCGAGAGGAGGGAAAGGCGGAGGCGGCTGCGTGGAGGCAGCCGGGGCGCGGGAGCGGGCGGAGGCGGCGCGGCCGGCCGCGGCTGCCGCTTTGTTGTGCGTCCCGGGCCGAGGAAGGAGAAGTGGGAGGAGGGGGGAGCTCGGCGTCCCGCTCCCTCCGCGGCTCATGGCGACGACGCTCGGCACATCCGGGACCCTCCGGCCGTGGCGGCCGCGGCGCCGGCTGCTCGGGCCCCAGCCCCGGCCGCTGTGGTGACTGCGCCGCGCCTCGCCGTCGCCCCCGCCCCGCCCGCCGCCCGCCGGCCCCGGGCCCAGCGCCGCGGCCGCAGCCCCGTCGCCGCCCCCGCCGCCGGGGACATGTCTAACCCCGGGGGCCGGAGGAACGGGCCCGTCAAGCTGCGCCTGACAGGTGAGGGGGTTGGGCGGGCTGCAGGAGCCGGGCCGGGGCGGCCGCGGGGTGGCCGAGCCGGCGGGGGGGTGCCTGTGGCCTTGAGAAGGGCCAGGGTCGCAATCAATGGTGAGTGGAGAGTCGGGAACGTGGGAAGGCCTAGTTCAGGGAGAGTAATTGCAAACCACTCTGCCTTGTTTGGAAATTCTTACAAAAGCCAAGGGTGACTCGGGTGTCTTTTGTTGGGGGGGGGGTACCCCGGTTGGAATTCCTGGCGGATTTGAGGTCGAAAAGCCTGGTCCGAGAAGCACGGTTCTCTCCCGGGGCGTCGGGGAGCAGCCCTTGGGCTACTGCCCAGGTAGGGTCGTGGAGGGGATGAGGAGCTCCTGTGGAGGGGATTATTGAATCCGGCTGCTGACTGCGCGCAGTAAACACTCCTTAAAGATGGAGCACTTAACGGGAGAGAGAAAGAGAGAGAGAGAGAGAGAGAGAGAGAGAGAGTGTGAGTGTGTGTGTGTGTGTTTGTGTGTGTGTGTGTGTGTTCCCTGGTTGTTAACTTGTTCGCCCACTTGTGCCCGCGTGCAAAACCTTCCCTCTCTGCTGCCAGCCACAGCAGCCGGTGCCACACACCTGAAACGCACGGCTTTGAGAGGGAAGGAGACTGAGGTTGACTTTTCCGGTGTGTCTGCCTGATCCGACGACTCGGGCTCATTGTACCCTCTGTGTTTTGGAAGTGTTTGATTGTAGGGTAGCGTGTTTGGGGTTTTTCCTTGTAGGCCGCAGAGCTTGTGTCTCACTGTTAACTCTAGACCTGCTTTAAAAACACCTTTTTTTGGGTCCATTTCTAAGTATGTACTCAGACTTTAAGCGAAGTTTTCTCTCTCCCCACTCTTCTCCCCTTCCCTTTTCTAAATGGAAAAGAATGTCTGGAGGGGTTGCTAGATAGCAGGCTTTTCTTACAAAGTGTTTATGATTCCAGGTGCATGAAATCTTTAACGTTACAGGTACGTTGTGCTTACAGTGCCGTTTTTGATATTCTTACATGGTCGTGTTACCCCAGTATAAGGAAAAATTATTTGGGGTTTGAAAAGTGTAATGGAAACCAGTGTACTTATCCTAGTTTCAGTATTCATTCTTAATTATCCACGTTGATATTCAGATGTGTGGTGAGAAAGGTGGCTTTCCTTAGAGAATCTGTGTATGTGTGTGTGGGTGCGCGTGTAAGAATTAACTGTAATTATGTTTGCCTCCACTAGACTTTGAGATTTATATGGACTAATTTTGTAATTGAATGCTTGTGTGTCACATCCCAGTCCACTGGCTGAACTTTCGAGATAAAAACTTGCAGTGAATTAGGTATTTGAGAATTTAGCCTGACTGTATATGTTGGCTGCAGTTTTTAAAATATATTACTTTCATGACAGTTTTACCTTCCTTAGGGAAGATTGCAAAGAATCATTAACTGAGTGGTTCTTAATGGAAAACCTGGATTGGGAGATGCCCATCTCCCCTACTTCCCCCCATTCAGTTTCCTTATTTTCTTACGAAGCAATGGAAACCTTTATAAGGGATCTTTGTTGCTTTAGAGTTTATCTACTCTGACTCTCTGGAGTCAGTCCTGTGTCAGTGATGGTGGAAAGAACCTGTGATTCCAGGTGTGCAAAAAGTATTAGAAATTGGCTGGTGGCCACTTAATTCCTTCTAGGCTGTATACACAATAAGAAAATGAGGGAGAAAACAGGGATTTTGATTTTCTGCAGAATGAGTTTGAGGTTTTTAGTGTGACTCAACAGATCTTAAAGTGTTTATCTGTGGTTTCCTTACTGAATATGATACATTATAAAAATTCACGAGTAAAGTTAGGAGAAAAGATTACACTTATTCCCTATCCCTCCAAAAAAATACTGGGCTTAATTTGTAGAGTGATTTTGTATTTTTACATTTTTCTGAGGAATTTAAAATACACTGTGTCCCCTTAATTGTAAAAACAGTTTGAGATACTCTCAATTTCTTAAAACCATTGGGAATTTGTCTCTGTCATATTTTAAGAGAAAACTATTCAAATATTAAAGACATCGCCCTCTCCATTTTGGTTACGTATGGTGGATTTTCTTGTTTTGCCAGGAAAGTTAACATGTATTTTTTCATTTTTGTTCGTTTACAGATTAGATGGTATAGATTTTAACAAATAAGATTTCAAGAGCTGGATTCAATTAGCAGCTTTTTAGGACATAAACATTAAAGAGTTAGATGGAAAAGATTGTTTTGACTGACTGGATAAATGACAGGGCTGTGTTTGATGTGCGTCCAGGAATTGGTCTGGAGCTGGTGCCCAACTTTTCAGTCCATCTTGAGAAGCCAAATAAAATATTTAACCTAGGCCTCGTTTTGTTTAAAAAAAAAAGTTGATTCTTTGTTAAGACCTTAAGAAATGTTTGGCATACCTTTAGACTAAGTGTTTAACAATTCATTTAGATTCAGGTTCCATAAGAGAGGAAAATTAAAGGAAAAAAAAACAGATCCCGTAGTGATTTTTTATTTGGTTTACAATACACTTGGGCTGTAAGATGATTTAAAGTAATTGTTCTTTGCTTTAAGTTAATACCATACTGGTATTTTAAATTTATAGACTGTCTTTGATTCCCAGGTACCTTATGAATTGTAGTTACTCAATTATATCCTTAATGTAGAGTTGCCCCTTTACTGAAAGATGTAAACAACTCTTGCATGGTGTCTGTCTGTCACACACATACATACACACACACACTCTCATACACACACTCTCACACATACATACAAACTGAAGGAGAAATATTTGAACCATGAGATCTCTGCCCACAACAGATATTAAACTTTTCCACATGTTATTCCTGAGACCACAGTCAACTAGCAAACTGTTTAGTATTTGTTGATGCAAAGAAGGAAGGGCTAATTTAATCCCAAATTTGAGATTCCTCAGGTCATTGGTGGTTAAAATCTGATTTGGTCCATCAAGCTACTTCTATTTTTTATGACACTTTAACACTTGATCATTAAAATGGGCTGTATGGTAAAGCTATCAATTTCAACTAGTATTTGTAGAGCAAATTGATTATAAAATGTAAAATTTGTATACATTATACTTATGAATAGGCTTTTCTTTTGATGGTTTGGATAGAAGATATTCTTTGATGGTAAAAAAAATTGGGGGTAATTTTTTATATTACTGTTTTTAAAAAATTAATTAATTAATTTATTTACGGCTGTGTTGGGTCTTCGTTTCTGTGTGAGGGCTTTCTCTAGTTGCGGCTAGCGGGGGCCACTCTTCATTGCGGTGCACGGGCCTCTCACTATCGCAGCCTCTCTTGTTGCGGAGCACAGGCTCCAGAGGCGCCGGCTCAGTAATTGTGGATCACGGGCCCAGTTGCTCCGTGGCATGTGGGATCTTCCTAGACCAGGGCTCGAACCCGTGTCCCCCGCATTGGCAGGCAGATTCTCAACCACTGCGCCACCAGGGAAGCCCTATGTTACTGTTTTTTAAAACCAAAGGCTGGAAAAAGCAGTTAGTATAATTTCTAATATTTAAAATTCTTAGATATGGAGAAATAACAGATTACTTCTCCAGAACATTTATTGCAGACCTTTTTGTAATTTAAATGTTTCCGTACAGTGCTTCTCATGTTCTTAATTTATAAAACCCTAAGCAGTAATGAGGTTAACCTTGTCTACAGCTAAAGGAAAATTACCTTTAAACGTCTCACTTTAGATATGCTGGTATCTTAGTATTGTTTTACTGCATATTTTATTGATTCAAGGCTTTAAAAATTACAACTTGATTATACCTCGCAGTTTTCTAGGTGGGAATGTGCCTGTACACCATAATGACTTGTTCTAGGGGCGTTAGTGATTTGAATGTCCCCAGTTCATTTTTTTTTTCTTGGTTTCTGAGGAGGAAGCCAATGTGGCTTAGCTCCTTCCTTTTCTCTTAAGTTTCTCTCTTCTAGTCAAACCTTTAGGCCGGGGGGCTGAACCTGCCTAGGTGCTTCATGTAGTTTGGTTTTCATTGGCGAGTAAGAGAGAGAGAGAGAGAGAGAGAGAGAGAGAGAGAGAGAGAGAGAGAGAGAGAGTGTGTGTGTTTAATCATGGATTCTACTTTTTTCCTGTTGGTTGAAGTGTAACTATCACAACATACTAACATGTCATTTATTTAGCATGTAATTTAGCATATTTAGTATATAACTCAGGTTTTCAAGGTAAATGAAGATCCATGCTTTAACCATGCAAGGTTTTAATTTTAGCTATTTTTGATGTCTTTTAAAGATTTTGAAGGCTTTTAAAGATGTGATATGCCCTACTCCTTTCAAATAGACCATACTTAACAGAACTTAATGTTTTATTTATGATTCAGTATCATTATGAATATAAGTTATTGTGCTGTTGTAATGTGTAGTACAAGGATATCATCATGGTATGTAGAGAGAACCGTTTGATTCTGGCTGTATGGTGACATGTTTAACCCTGTTCTTACTGCTTTTTCTCTCTTTGCCTTTGTTTTTGTTTACTGTTACTTTCTTTGCTCTAAGAAAGCTGAACCCTTGAAATGTACTGTTGTAATCAACATTGTTATGTGTTTCTGTATGAGGGAAGTGTACTGAATGCTTATTAAGTGCCAGACACTGTATTAAGTTTACATCTGTTATTACTTTTAATTCTCATAATAGCTTCAAGAGGTAGGAGAAATTTGGAGAGGTTAAGTACATGTCAGAACCCAAGCTGTCTGTCTAGAAAGCCTGTTACAAACTTACAGGATTTTGTGTGGAAAATAAAATAATTTCATTTATTTGGAATTACCCTTGTCCCTTGAGATACGTGCTTACCTTTTAAGGCTCAACTCAAGGTACCCTTATCCACAGATCTTTCCTTGACCTGTGTTGACCTTTCCTCTCTGACTAAGAGGCTCTTCCTCTAGCATCAGACCTAACTCAATGAAGGGCATTTGTTGTCTGTACTGTAAGCTCCATGAAGGCAGAATCCTGTTTCAGCATGCATTAAGAGCCTTTTGGCATTTTATTTTGAATGAATGCTGGAGACATAGAAGTAATTCTCTGTAGTTTTATACATGTTTTTTTATGGCTGATGCACTGGGTGTGAGTGGCAAGAGGTGAGGCTTGTAGACAGGGACCAACCCATTTTAGGACCTTGTTATATTTTGTCAAGAAGTTTGATTTTTTTTTTTTTTTTAATATAGTGGGAACTATTGAAGGATTTTAAGCTTCAATATATTTGATGTTTAGAAACGTTAATCTTTGGGCAATAGGAAGGATGGACTGGAATGGGAACCACGAAGACTGATTTTAGGATAACCAGTTAAGAGAATCTATACAACAACCATTGTTCATATTTTTTTCTTGTTTTAACTTTTATTTCCAAATTCTGTTATTATAGATAATTTGTAAACATCTTGGTATGGATAATTTTTTTTTTTTGAGGATTGTTAGGATATTTCCATAGAGAGAATGCTGTTGCATTAAAGGGTGTGGATCTTTTTAGGTTCTTGATTAATTTTTCGTCAGACTGTTTCCTAAGAGAATTGTGCCTGTTTAGAGCAGCATTGAATAAATGTGTCCCTCTTAATATTCTATTACAAGAATTGGCTCTTGTTTTTTAAAATGTTCGCTAACTTCATGGCATATAGTATTTAACATTTTCTTGTGAAGTTGAATATTTTCCTGTCTGTTTACTAATTATATTTCTCTTTGTTGCCTTGTTTGGTCTTGTCCTAGTTACCACTTAGGCCATTTGTGTTTTTCTTAGTGATCTGCCTGAGAATTAAAAAAGATACTAATCTTTTGTCATATTTGTTACAGACATTTTCCCCAGTCTGTTATTTGACTTTTAATTTTGATCATTTTTGAAAGAAAAGTGATTTTGAATAAATTTGTTACTTTAGGAGTCAAATTTGTCCAACTTTTCCTTTGTTTTTCCTATCATTTCTATACTTAGGAAAACCCTTTTCTTCAAGAGGCTTAGTAAATATTTAAGTACATTTTATTTTAGTATTTTTAAAAATGGTTTAGGAAGATGTTTCCCCCCAAATTGCTACTCAGTCGTCTCATCATTATTTATTAATCAATTTTTCCTTTCCATAGTGGTGTGATATCTTTTTAGTTATGTTAACAAATTAGTTATAATAGTCAGATTATCTCTTGTTCGGTGCCATACTCTTCATTATTGTAGCTTTATAATTTAGTTTAATCTCATTGTGCTAGAAATTTTTTTTGACTCTTTTTACTTATTTGCTCTTACACGTGAATATTAAAATTGTTAAATTTAAAAAGAAATTTCATTGGGATTGTAATTAGAATGCTTAATTTGGGAAAAGGAGGTATTTAAGTGTATTTAGTTTTCCCACCTAGGAATATGCTATGTTTTTACGTTTATTTAAGCTTTTGTTCATATTGCTTAGGATAGTTTAATAGTTTTCTTCCTATGTTTTAATGTAATTCCAGCTAATCTAATTTATATTTGTGGCATATCCATTGTATTTTCTAACCTTAGTTATTGGCTTGTATTTAGGATTGCAGTTATATCTATTTTTGCTTGATTAGAGCAACTTTGCTGAACACTAAGCCTACTAATATTTCATAATGCTAGTTTTCCAGGTATCAGTATTTGGCATTTTTTACAGTTGAATGCTAACATTAAAATTTTTTTTTTCTTTTGTATTTTTCCACTAATACATAATTAATTGAACAAAGTGAAGAATTTTGTGTTTGTTTTAGAATCGTTTCTAAAGGCATTGACTTTTTAAAAACCGCATTTGATATGAATTAAGAAATATCAACATGTGTCTTAAGTTTGGCATTTGGTTTCTTACTAAAAATTGACAGCAGACATAAAACTTAGTTTAAAATAAATCCTGATTTTAGGTAGGAATTCCTATATAGATGATTGCACAAATGGCATTTCTTTCTTTCCCAAAAGTTTCCTCCTGCCTCTTCACAGCCAGTCTCCTCGTATTCCCAGTCCTTGACAACCACTGATTTACTTTCTGTTGCAATAGTTTTACCTTTTCTAGAATTTTATGTAAATGGGATCATACAGTATGTAGTCTTCTGATTCAGGCTTCTTTTCACTTAGAATAGTGCTTTTGAGGTCCATCCATGTTGTGTGTCAGTTGTTTGTTCCTTTTAATCCTGAGGAATATTGCATTATACACACGTACCCCATTTTGTTTATCCATTCACAAATATCCACAGACATTAGTTTCCAGTTTTTTGCCATTATGTATAAAGCTGCTATGAACATTTGGGTACACCTCTCTTTGTGAACATGTTTTTATTTCTTTTGGGTAAATGTTTAGGATTGTTGGATCATATGGTAAGTATGTGTTTAACTTAAAAAAAAAAACAACTGCTAAACTGTTTTTCAAAGTTGTACCATTTTGTATTTCTATCAGTGTTGTCTGAGAGTTCCAGTTGCTCCCAATCCTAGCCAACACTTCAGCACTTGCTGTTGTCAGTCTTTGATTTTAGCCATTCTAATTGGTGTGTAGAGATTACTTCAGTGTAGCTTTAATTTTAATTCCCTTTGACCTACGGTGTTAAGCATCTTTTAATGGACTTACTTATCATCTGTGTATCTGGTGAATATCTGTTCAAATCTTTTGCTCATAGTTTTAAAATTGGGTTGTTTTCTTATTATTGAGTTTTGAGAATTCTTTTTGTATTCTGGATACAAGTCCTTTATCAGATATGTGTTTTGCAAATATTTTCTCCTAATCTGTGGCAATTTTTCCCCCCTCAATAGTGTCTCAAAGAGCAGAAGTTTTGAATTTTGATTAAGCCCTGTTTATCAGTTTTTTTCTTTATGGTTCATGCTTTTTATTTCCTATATAAGAAATCTTTTCCTAATCCACAGTTCTAAAAATTTTCTATGTTTTTTTCTGCAGTATTTATAATATTAGCACTTACATTTTGGTGTAGGACCCTCCTAAATGTAACTTTTTAAAAATTTGCTGTGAGAAGTAAGGGTCAGGTTCTTTTTTTTTTTTCATATGTATATCCAATTTTCCTAGCACCATTTGTTAAAATGCTTTTGTTTCCTCCGTTGAGTTGTCTTGGCACCTTGGCTAAAAATCAGTTGACAACATACATGTTCTATTTCTGGACTCTATTCTGTTCCTTTCATCTATAATTCTTTTCTTTGTAAGTTTATTATTTATAATTCACACTTTCCTATTACTGTAGTTTTAACTTAAGTCTTCTGATTTCAAACATTGGTTGAACTTTTCATAAACATTTTGATAGTTTAATAAGCATAATTGGGTCTTTAATTTAGGACCCCATAATACTTTAGGATCTTGTAATGCTTTAGAGCAGTGGTCCCCAACCTTTTTGCCACCAGGGACTGGTTCCTGGAAGACAGTTTTTCCGTGGACGGGCAGGGGATGGTTCAGGCGGTAATGTGAGTGATGGGGAGTGGCAGATGAAGCTTTGCTCGCTAGCCTGCCGCTCACCTCCTGCTGTGCCGCCCGGTTCCTAACAGGCAACAGACCATTAGCAGTCCGTGGCCTGGGGGTTGGGGACCCCTGCTTTAGAGCCTGTTTCATTTATTTAGTCAACAAATATTTATCAATTTCTTGACATGTGTCAGACATGGATTTTTTTAAGAATTCTATAGTACCATGAATGGAGATATAAGAAATCAGAATAAACCTAGGTTGGGCTCAATATTTTTCTTTTCAACATTTCTATTATGAATCTTTGAAAAGTTTATTATTATTTTTGTCTCTTACTGATGAAAGTGGATTGCAATAAGCATGACTTAACAAAGTTTGCTGTTTACCAGCTATCTGCCCTCTCAACTCATTTTTGGAAAAAGGTGGGATAAAAAAAATAAACATATCTAAAATGTGGCAATAGAAAAGAAAGGATATAATTGTTTTGTCAAATGTGGGTTGGATTATGGTTTTTAAATTTTATTTTATTTTTTAATTTAAATTTTTTAACAATTAATTAATCACTTTATTTGGTTGTGCCGAGTCTTAGTTGTGGCAAGTGGGCTCCTTAGTTGCGGCTTGCTGTCTCCTTAGCTGCAGCATGTGGGCTCCTTAGTTGTGGCATGCATGAACTCTTAGTTGTGGCATGCATGTGGGATCTAATTCCCTGACCAGGTATCAGACCCAGGCCCCCTGCATTGGGATGGCAGAGGCTTACTCACTGGGCCACCAGCGAAGTCCCGATGGTTTTCTTAAACTTATATTTTATATTATGAGCATTTTTTCCTATAAGACAAAAGAAAGGAAGAAACTTAATTTTTGAGGTATAGTTGATTTACAATGTTGTATTAATTTCTGCTGTACAGCAAAGTGATTCAGTTATACATATATATATACATTCTTTTTTAAAATATTCTTTTCCCTTATGGTTTGTCATAGGATGCAGAATATAGTTCTCTGTGCTGTACAGTAGGACCTTGTTGTTTATTCATTCCGTATATAATAGTTTACATCTGCTAACGCCAACCTCCCACTCCACCCCTCCCTCAGCCCCCTCCCCCTTGGTAACCACAAGTCTGTTCTCTATGTCCCTGAGTCTGTTTCTGTTTGGTAGATACGTTCATTTGTGTCGCATTTTTAAAAAAATTAATTTATTTATTTTTGGCTGTGTTGGGTTTTCGTTGCTGTGCGTGGGCTTTCTCTAGTTGCAGCGAGTGAGGCTACTCTTCGTTGCAGTGTGTGGGCTTCTCATTGTGGTGGCTTCTCTTGTTGTGAAGCACAGGCTCTAGGCGGGTGGGCTTCAGTAGTTCTGGCACTCGGGCTCAGCAGTTGTGGCTCTCGGGCTCTAGAGCGCAGGGTCAGTAGTTGTGGCACATGGGCTTAGTTGCTCTGCGGCACGTGGGATCTTCCTGGACCAGGGCTCAAACCTGTGTCCCCTGCCTTGGCAGGCGGATTCTTAACCATTGGGCCACCAGGGAAGTCCTGTGTCACATTTTATATTCTATATATAAGTGATATTATATGGTATTTGTCTTTCTCTTTCTGACTTACTGATAATCTCTAGGTCCATCCATGTTGCTGCAAATGGCATTATTTCATTATTTTTTAATGGCTGAGTAGCATTCCATGGTATATATGTACCACATCTTTGTCCATTCATCTGTTGATAGACATTTAGGTTGTCTCCATGTCTTGGCTATTGTGAATAGTGCTGCTGTGAACCCTGGGGTGCATGTATCTTTTTTGGATTAGAGTTTTGTCTGGGTATATGCCCAGGAGTGGAATTGCTGGATCATACAGCAACTCTATTTTTAGTTTTTTGAGGAACCTCCATACTGTTTTCCATAGTGGCTGCACCAATTTACATTTCCACTAACAGCGTAGCAGGGTTCTCTTTTCCTCCACATCCTTCGCAGCATTTGTTATTTGTAGAGTTTTTAACGATGACCATTCTGACTGATGTGAGGTGGTACCTCATTGTAGTTTTGATATGCATTTCTCTAATGATTAGCGATGTTGAGCATCTTTTCGTGTGCCTGTTGGCCATCTGTATGTGGAAAAAGCTTAATTTTATTAAAATCTAAGATGACTTTTTTATTTGACCACAGTGCATTCCTCAGAACTGTCACAAAGCAGACATCTGTAATGTAGACCTATTTACTGTTATTGTTGGAGGCAGTTGGGATGTTGTAGAAAGAGTATAGAACTTGGAGGCAGAAAATTTGGGTTCATATCCTAGTTATGCCACTGATAAGCTTTGTGCCTTTAAGCAAGTCACTTATTTTCTTGGTGCCTATGCTTTTAGTTATAAATGCATATTTAAAATGAGTGTTATTGGGGCTTCCCTGGTGGCACAGTGGTTGAGAGTCCTCCTGCCGATGCAGGGGACACGGGTTCCTGCCCCGGTCCGGGAAGATCCCACATGCCGCGGAGCGGCTAGGCCCGTGAGCCATGGCTGCTGAGCCTGCGCATCCGGAGCCTGTGCTCAGCAATGGGAGAGGCCACAACAGTGAGAGGCCCGCGTACCGCAAAAAAATAATAATAATAAAATGAGTGTTATTTATTTTAGGATCCTGCTAGATAAGAAATAATGTATGTGAAAAATACTGTTCAAGCTGTAAAGTATTCTGTTAATGTATTTTGACATTTTTGATCAAAGATTATGTTTTATTTTTTAATTAATTTTTATTGGAGTATAGTTGATTTACAATGTTGTGTTAGTTTCTGCTGTACAGCAAAGTGAATCAGTTATACATACATCTGTTCTTTTTAGATTCTTTTCCCATATATAGGTCATTACAGAGTATTGAATAGAGTTCCCTGAGCTATACAGTAGGTTCTTATAAGTTATCTGTTTTACATATAGTAGTGTACAAAGATTGTGTTTTTTTAACATCTTTATTGGAGTATAAATGCTTTACAATGGTGTGTTAGTTTCTGCTGTATAACAAAGTGAATCAGCTATACATATACATATACCCCCATATCCCCTCCCTTTTGCTTCTCCCTCCCACCCTCCCTATCCCACCCTTCTAGGTGGTCACAAAGCATGGAGCCAATCTCCCTGTGCTATGAGGCTGCTTCCCACTAGCTATCTTACATTTAGTAGTGTATATATGTCAATATTACTGTCTCACTTTGTCCCAGCTTACCCTTCCCCCTCCCCGAGTCCTCAAGTCCATTCTCTATGTCTGCGTCTTTATTCCTGTCCTGGCCCTAGGTTCATCAGAACCATTTTTTTTTTTTTAGATTCCGTATATATGTGTTAGCATACGGTATTTATTTTTCTCTTTCTGACTTCACTCTGTATGACAGACTCTAGGTCCATCCACCTCACTACAAATAACTCAATTTCGTTAAAGATTGTGTTTTAAATAAAGTAGTCATAACCGATTATATGCTGTTTTATAGGAGCAAGTGCAACATTAATAATGATTAATATAGGTATTGATTTAAATGAAATCATGTCTTATAAAATAGGCATAAATGTTTTGTACACCTTGGGGTACCAGTGTGTTGTAAGGAATTCATATAATTAAATTAGCTATTGCTATAATTAAAAAAAATATTTATTTATTTGGCTGTGCCAGGTCTTAGTTGCAGCACGTGGGATCTTTAGTTGTGGCATGTGGGCTCTTTAGTTGTGACACATAAACTCTTAGTTGTGGTGTGCACGTGAGATCTAGTTCCCTGACCAGGGATTGAACCTGGGTCCCCTGCATTGGGAATGTGGAGTCTTATTCACTAGACCACCAGGGAAGTCCCTAAATTAGCTATTGTTATAATTTTTATCTTTAAATGATGTAGCAAACATTTAGACAGTTAATTGTATTCTCCCTCAACCCCTCCATCCAGTTTTGGTAAGAAGTGGAAGAGCTTTGGAGAGTAATTTGAATGGCTCAGGATTTTGGAGATGGGAGAACTGTTTGGATCCAAGTCTTCAATGACTTTCTGCTGGTACTTTCAAAAATAGCCTGTAGTTTCATCTGTTGCCAGTAGATGGAGATATTTCTGCACAGGTAGATGTCAACAGTGAGTAAAGACCTGTAAAACAGAAACCCAGGGTGTAAATAAGAGTTCTTGAAATAGAGTTGGAGAATTAGAAACTATCAAAGGTGATGCTGGCTTCTAATGCATATCCATACTTTAGGATAAACTTTCTCATATAAACTCTATGTTACATGTACAGGAGCAATACAAAAATTATTTTTGTTATATTAGAATTGCAAACATTGGTAGTTTATTCAACTTTTTTTTTTGTTTGATCTTATGTCATCAGGCTTTAAATACAACTTTCTCTAGTGAAGTAGAAAACTTACTGCTTGGTCACATTATTCAGAATCATATAAATTTAATACTATAAATAAGGTTGAAAGAGCTTTCTTTTTTAAAATTTATCATCTTAATCTTTAAAAAAAATTATTTATTTATTTATTTTTGGCTGTGTTGGGTCTTCATTGCTGTGCGCAGGCTTTCTCTAGTTGAGAGAGAGCGGGGCTACTCTTTCCTTGCAGTGCGCAGGCTTCTCATTGAGGCGGCTTCTCTTGTTGCGGAGCATGGGCTCTAGGCGCACGGGCTTCAGTAGTTGTGGCACACAGGCTCAGTAGTTGTGGCTCGCAGGCTCTAGAGTGCAGGCTCAGTAGTTGTGGCACACCGGCTTAGTTGCTCCGTGGCATGTGGGATCTTCCCAGACCAGGGCTCGAACCTGTGTCCCCTGCATTGGCAGGCGGATTCTTAGCCACTGCACCACCAGGGAAGCCCTGAAAGAGCTTTCTTAAAAAAATTGAATTTTGTAAAGGAAGAAGAATGAAGAAAAAATATTTTTAAAGATTCTTCTATCTTTTTAAAGTAAAATAGTATTTGACACATTCAAAATACCATGTCTAACACAGTACTTGGTGCATAGTATATCTTCAGTAAACTTTTGTGAATTAAAGAATGATTCATGAAATTGAAAAAAAGCTTACATGGTTTAAGAGGACCTCATTTGAAACAGATAATAGAATCTCTCTTTGTGACATTATTACTGAATTAACTGATGTTTGTACCTTAGTAATTTTGACAATGTTAAGTTATAAAGATAGAGGACCAAAGTATTCATTCAAGTTCGTATTTGACTTGATGGCTAGAACTCCTTTACCATACTCTGCAAAATTTACTTCTCAACAAAGTGAAGATCAGTCTGATAGTCACTGCAAAAAGATCTACTTTTGCATGTCACCTAAGAAATTCACATATATAACTAGTCTGTCAGTGTTAGGAAGAAAATTAATATTTTTTCAGAGCTCTATAGTTTTAACTGGTTCTCATTTGTTATCTAATTTAATTACTGTTGAGATCCTGACTTTACAAGTATTCTAAACCAGTGAAGGCGGAATATAATCTTTTATCTGATGAAATTTTTTTCTTGAATCTTTTGAAGAGAATAGCAACTGAGTTTTTTGAGGGAACAATTGGTACAATTATTCAAATTCCATAGAAATTAGGCTAGTTGTACCAGAAATCTTGTGTAATAAAACATGAATCCTTGTACATTTTAGTTTTCTATTTCCTAGTTGTTTTGAGTTTTTCTTATTTTATATAGGTAGGAAAGCTTAGGTAGTAAACCAGTCTTTTTCTTACTTTAAAATAGGGTTGGTGATGATATTTCAAGTTTCTTCTGATTTCCAGTTTGGTTATCTCAAGTCTTTTTTCTCTAACTAGAAAGAGGACTTGGAATGGTGATGAGATATTTACATATTCATTCAGTGATCATTTGTTGAGAGTCTTAACATGCACCTTACCCTGAGGTGCAGGTTCTGGGATTTCAAGAAGAGATTTGGATCCCGATCTTGCTTTCAGGGAACCTACAGTGTAAACAAGTAGAGACAAGACTTGATGGATGAAATAATTGAACAGTCAGTGCTAGAGTTAGTGATACATACAATGAGGGTGAAATAAAAGAATGAAAGCCCATGGATATTTTTAAGGGAGCTCAATTTCCAGATTCTAAAGTTGATCAGTTTTTCATATTTTCTTCCTTTCACTTTACAAAAGAAAGGCACATCTCTAGGCCATCCCAAATAGTACATTGTCCTGGGGTAAGAGGCCTTCCAGGGCACCTAAGAGACAAATTAGAATATTGATGAGGTTATTGAGAAGGCAGTGACTCCAATGACTTAACATCTTTTCACAAGTCACGTGGTTTCAGCCCTTCAATTTCAACAAAATTAGGGACCCGATTAAGTTGTTAGTTGATCATTAAAAATAAGTTTTCTTAGCACTTACATTTATAAAAATGAGAAATAGGAATAAAATATTTTCAATAAACATTCATTGATAGACACATGAACGAATTGAAAATAAGATAACCTCATCCATGTCATGAAGAGATACATTTCCAACTCTTCTTTTCCTCGTCCCGTTCCCCCTTTTGAATAATTGGTTTGTTCTAATCCGTATGCAGGAAAGGTCTACACGTTGTATTTTGTTGGTATGTCTGAAGTCTTTTTTAAAGTATAGGCCCATTGGCCCCCCGCCCACCTTTGTTCTTTGAATTTTCTTTGAATTTACTTATTATAGAAACCAGATCTGTTAAATACCTTCATCTAAAAACTCTATGATTTGGTTCTAGCATTGTTTCCCATCATGCCTGTGTCCCATCATATGCCTATGTTACACCACTCTGAATTCCTCACTCTTTCCTATTCTTTTCACATTTTCTTGTATCTCCCAAGTTTTTGATGGTGCTATTTACTTAGACTCTGTTACAGTACTTTCTTCCTTACCTAGTCACCCTGCCCAATCTACTCGGCTATTAAGGCAGCTGAAGCATTTTCTCCTCTGAGAAATCTTCCCAGACTTCCCCAGGCTGAGTTAGGTGCCCCCGTCTTAACAGTTAGGGTCCTGATAGAAACAGATAACATTCTCACAAAAGGTGAAAGAGAATGTTGTTAGGGGACTACTTAGAATAAATGGACAGGGTTAAGGGAATCCAATTAGGTATGGTGTAGCACCTAGGGACTAGCAGTGATAGGAAGTTGCATCATCTTTGGGCAAGAAAGGGAAAGGGAGCGAGTAGTCATGGGAACGCAGAGAGACCCTTGCTGTTGCTTCTCATTTACTGAACCCAGTTTGAGGCTGGAGAGTAAGGGAGCCCAGTTCCTGTAGTCCATTACGTCAGCCTCCTAGGACACTAAGTGCTGGTTAAAGGATGGAGAATGATCTGAAGGAGCAAATAGAAATATCCAAAACACCCTCATTTATATTCCTACAATACGTTAGCATACTTCGTTGTATCATGAATTATACTGACTTAAAATTCATTGGTTGTATTGATGTTTTCCCCATAGCACTGTGAACTCCTCTGTAGCTATGAACTGGCTCTTACTCATATTTGCCTACCCACAGTGCTCATTAGATATTTAATTAAATGAATAAAAGTTTAAAAAAGAGATGAATGAGATACATAATTTAAAAGGTCTGTTCTACTTAGTGGTAATGTGTGGTGATTCTTAGTTCAAAAGAGTAAATCTAATACTTTTTGCTTTGTTTGGCAGTTTTGATGCTTCTGCAATAATTGACGCACTCTTTTTGGTTGAAGAAAGGCCAGGGATTAATTTAGGCCATAATAGATAACTTCTGTATTTAGAAGGATTATAATGCAAGACTGATTTGGCTGAGCTCAGTGGCATGGTAAATATATTTATGTACTTCCTTTTGCTATGGGTGAATCATGATGCAGGGAAAGAATCTGTAGAGGCTATAAGGCCATAAAATTAAATTGATTTCAGGAAGAGTGTGCCTTACTTAACTATTATTAGACTTTCTCTGGATTATTACATAGCTTTTTCAAATCTCTTAAATAAATGAAAGCTGGTCTTGGGACTTCCCTGGTGGTCCAGTGGCTAGAACTCCACACTCCCAATGCAGGGGGCCTGGGTTCGATCCCTGGTCAGGGAACTGGACCCCACATGTCGCAACTAAAGACCCTGCATGCCACAATGAAGATCCTGCGTGCTGCAAAGACTCAGTGCAGCCAAATAAATAAATAAATAAGTAAATATTAAAAAATAAAAAGATAAATAAATGAAAGCTGGTCTCTATATGGAAAAAGGCACCCTTCTTGCTAGCCAAATTCTTCCCCTCCCCCCATAAGTTGAACTAATGATCATATATTTGCTATAAAGGCTTGTTAGAATTGCTGCATAAAAAATTACTCCAAAACTTAAAGGTCTAAAACACAAACAATAATTTTATTATCTCGTGATTTCTGTGGATTAGGAGTTTGGAAAGGGCTCTGCCGGCTTTTAAAAAATTTTTTTTTTAATTAATTAATTTTATTTTTGGCCGCATCGGGTCTTAGTTGCGGCACACGGGATCATCCTTGCGGCACGTGGGTTCTTCATTGTGGTGCACAGGCTTCTCTCTAGTGTGGCGCCCGGGCTCCAGAGTGTGTGGGCTTTGTAGTTGTGGCACGCGGGCTCAGTAGTTGCAATGTGTGGGCTTAGTTGCGCCACGGCATGTGGGATCTTAGTTCCCGGACCAGGGATCAAACCCGCGCCCCCTGCATTGGAAGGTGGATTCCTAACGAGTGGACCACCAGGAAAGTCCCTGCTGGCTGGTTTTGGCTCAGGGTCTGTCATGTGTTTTATTCAGATGATGGCTGGAATTGGAATAGCTCGGGGCTGGCCGGGCATTTATCTCGCTTCAGGTCATCTGCGAGCCTCTCCATGTGATTTCACTGCACGAGCTAGTTTATGGCAGCTCCAGGGCAGTTACACTGCTAATATGACTAGCTCAGGGTACCAGCAGGAATTGTCAGGAAACAAGGCGAAAGCTGAATCTCCTTTTCTGACTCAGCCTAGGAAGTCCTTGTTGCATTTTATTGGTTACAAGCAGGTTACTTACAAGTTCTTCTAGATTCAAGGGGAAAGAACATAGATTGCATCTCTTGATGAAAAAAGTGGCAAAGAATTTGCAGCCATTTAAAAAACTGTCATAGGTGACAGTGGTGGCAGCTACCACTGCTACTTTTGTTCTTTTGGTTGGACTCCATGCTCTTTGGTATCCTAATCTAATACATACTATTTTCCAGCTTTTGTATTTGAGTTATTTTATGTTCTGCCTTTGAAGTTTCCAGGAATTTTATTACAGAGAACTTAACAAAAGAAATTTTCAACAGTTTCTAGAAGAGTTATGATAATTTGTTATTAAAATCCATAAGTTATTTTGGTAAATGATAAGAAAGATACTCAATGGAAACAGAAGCAGACTGGTAAAAAGAAATAAGGCAGATAAATACTATTTGAATAAAATAATCTCTGCAAGTATGTGAATTAAATTCTTTAATTCTCTGGAATGAGTTTTATACTGAAAAAATATTATAATTCAGAGCTAATAATCAGAATTTAGTGCTCCCCATCAGGTCTGCATTGTTTTTCTTTAACCCTTTTATAATCTATTCCCCATGGAGCAGTTTCATAAATTAAAAAAGAAAATGTAAATTGGATAATTTGCTTCAAACCCTCCAGTGGCTTTCCATTATACGTTGAATGAAATAGACATTATTTGAACAAGATCCTGTACAATCTGGCCCTGTCATTCCTTGGCTCATTTTGCCTTAGTAACATTAGTTGTGTTTTGGTGTCTTGAAAAGGCCAATCTTTTTCCCACCTGAAGGCACCCCTGCCCCGCTTTTGTTGCCGGGGTCTTCTTTCTCTACTTATTATTTTTTCTGTGTCAGTTTATCATTTCAAAGAGTTCCTAAATACTCTGTCTAAAGTAGCTTCTACCTTCATTATTCTCCATCATAGTATCTTGTTAACTTCAGAGGACTTATTATAATTTATTTTTATTTATTTATTTATTTTTTTGCGGTACGCGGGCCTCTCTCTGTTGTGGCCTCTCCCGTTGAGGAGCACAGGCTCCGGATGCGCAGCGCAGGCTCAGTGGCCATGGCTCACTGGCCCAGCCGCTCCGCGGCATGTGGGATCTTCCCGGACCAGGGCATGAACCCGTGTCCCCTGCATCGGCAGGCGGACTCTCAACCACTGCGCCACCAGGGAAGCCCTATAATTTATTTTTATATTCACTTCTTTACCTGTTTGTCTTTTTAAAAACTTTAAATTTTAGATTTACAGAGAAATTGTGCAGGGCAGAGACTGTGTGTTTCATTTACCTAGAGTAATACTAAACACTTAGGAGATACTCTGTAAATATTTCTTAGAAGAACAACTACTAGAAAGATGTCTTAAGAGTTTATAGTCTAACCTCTTCCGCACTTTATGTGAATAACATGCTCACGGAGGTCATGTGTGTCTTCTTTTAAGTCCATGGCTAGTCGGCAAGTCCCAAGTCTCCAGGGTAGTACTAGAAACCACATCTTGTGATAATCCAATTTGTTGTATTTATAGGTGAGTTTACTGTGAAACTAATGAAGCTTAACTTTCAGGATCCTATCTGAGGGCCTGGGAGGGACCCTGGCAATGAGTTCATGGTCACTTTAAGAGGGGTGGAATAAGGAGGGTGAGAGGGAGATGCAAGAGGGAGGGGATATGGGGATATACATATGCATATAGCTGATGCACTTTGTTATACAGCAGAAACTAACATAACACTGTAAAGCAGTTATACTTGAATAAAGATGTTAAAAAATTGTTTTATTAGTGTATATTATATTTATATACAGAAAGAGTGCCAAGCTTATAAGTGTGCAGCTTAAGACTTCTCACAGACTTAACACGTCTGTATAATCAGTGCCCAGATCAAGAAACAATATTTCTTGTACGTTGTCACATAGTTACGAAGGATTTGCAAATGTACTGTATCTTAACCACAATCAGTTAAGATTGCTGTCTCTTTTTACACTGATTTCCCTTCTCTCATACTTCTCCTCATGTTGGTGGCATTGGAATAGCTGTAGGCATTTTGGGCATCTGGCTATGGGGAAACTGACTTGGGGATACATTTAGTTGGGTATTAGCAGGATATGTTGATGTGGTTCACAGTCTCTTCGTGTATAGTCAAGGTATTGCTAGCCGTCTGAGTACAAGGATAGTGTGTATGAATACTACACATTGTGTTAACTCATTTAGCGTTGTGACATAAACATGCGGTCCTAGAGATGGTATAGTGATATGAATATGTCCCATGGCATCTGGCACCTGAAGTATGTAGTTAGTGGAGCAAAAACCAAGGTTTGATGCCAAAAGGTCAGTTTGTGAAAAATTTTTCCGAATCTTAAAGCTTCATATGAAAGAGACTTGTTAGTAGTTTTCCCAAGTTTGGCCACAATCTTAAAAGTTTACATAACATTACCAATAATGGCTCTGTGCTAAAAGAAACTTTTCTAAGTTTTACAACAACAACAAAAATATGTTCAACTATGCTAGAGAAAAGACTGAATTATTTTTCTGTTATCTCTATAGAAAATGATATTATAAAACTCATGGGAAAGTATGGTACTAGCATAAGGGTTGACATATGGGTCAATGGAGTAGAATCGAGAGTCCAGAAATAAACTCATACATCTGTGGTCAATTGATTTTTCCACAAGGGTGCCAAGGCCACTCAATGGGGAAAGGTTAGTCTTTTCAGCAAATGATGTTGGAACAATTGGATATCCACATGCTAAAGAATGAAGTTGTACTGCCACCTCACACCATATACAAAAATTAACTCAAAATGGATTAAAGACCTAAATATAACAGCTAAAACCATAAAAACTTTAGATGGAAACACAAGATCTTGGAGTGGCAGTGATTTCTTAAATATGACACCAAAGCACAAGCAACCAAAGAAAAAACCAAATTGGACTTCATCACAATTAAAAACCTGTACCCCAAAGGACACTATCAAGAAAGTAAAAAGAGGGAATTCCCTGGCGGTCCAGTGGTTAAGACTCTGTGCTCCCGATGCAGGGGGCGTGGGCTTGATCCCTGGTTGGGGAACTTAGATCCCACATGCTGTGTGGTGCAGCCAAAAAAAAAAAAAAGGTAAAAAGATAACTCATAGAATGGGAGAAAATATTTGTAAATCATAATATCTGATAAGGGTCTAGTATCCAGAATATATAAAGAACTCTTACAACTTAATGACAAAAGGACAACCCAATTAAAAAATGGGCAAAGACTATGGAAAACAGTATGGAAGTTCCTCAGAAAACTTAAAATACAATTACCAAATGATCCAACAATCCCACTGCTGGGCATATACCGGACAAAACTATAATTCACAAAGATACATGCACCCATGTGTTCATAGCACTGTTCACAATAGCCAAAACATGGGAGCAGCCTGAATGTCCATCAACAGATGAATGAATAAAGAAGATG
The DNA here is from genome assembly GCF_963924675.1 of Phocoena phocoena. Taxonomy (NCBI): domain Eukaryota; kingdom Metazoa; phylum Chordata; class Mammalia; order Artiodactyla; family Phocoenidae; genus Phocoena; species Phocoena phocoena. The sequence goes on from NC_089237.1 coordinate 13,894,977, forward strand.
TGGGGGACTTCCCTGGTGGTCCAGTGGCTAAGACTCCACGCTTCCAATGCAGGGGGCCCAGGTTCGATCCCTGATCAGGGAGCTAGATCCCACATGCTGCAACTAAGAGTTCCCATGCCGCAACTAAAGATCCTGCACATGCAGCAACTAAAGATCCTGCACATGCAGCAACTAAAACCCGACACAGCCAAATAAATTAAAAAATAAAATATTAAAAATAATAAAGATGTACATATATACAATGGAATACTACTCGACCATGAAAAAGAGCAACATAATGTCATTTGCAGCAACGTGGATGGATCTAGAGATTATCATACTAAGTGAATTAAGTCAGAAAGAAAGAAATACCATATGACATTACTTCTGTGGAATTTAAAATGTGGCACAAATTAACCTATCTACTAAACAAACAGACTCACAGACATAGAGATCAGACTTGTGGTTGCCAAGGGGGAGGCAGGGAGGGAGAGTGATGGACTGGGAGTTTGGGGTTGGTAGATGTAAACTATTACATTTAGAATGGATGAATGGCAAGGTCCTACTGTGTAGCACAGGGAACTTATCCAGTCTCCTGGGATAAGCCATAATGGAAAAGAATATTTAAAAAGAATGTATATATGTGTAAAACTGAGTCACTTTGCTGTATGGCAGAGATTGGCGCAACAATGTAAATCAACTGTACTTAAATTAAGAAAAACAAAAAAACCCCAAAAACGGGCAAAGGATTTGAGTAGACTTTTCTCCAAAGAAGATAGACCATTGGCCAATAAGCTTAATGAAGAGCTGCTCAATATCATAAGTCATTAGGGAAATGCACATCACAATGAGATACCATTTCATACCCACTAGGAGGGCTATAATAAAAAATGGGAAAATGACAAGTGTTGGCAAGGATTTTCATACATTGTTGGTGGGAATGTAAAATGGTTCAGCTACTGTGGCAAAAGTTTGGCAGTTCCTCAAAAAGTTAAACATGGGAATTACCATATGACTCAGCAGTTCTGTTCCTAGCTATATAACGAAGAGAATTGAAAACATATGTTCACACAAAAACTTGTACACAAATGTTCATAGTAGCATTATTCATAATAGCCAAAATAGTTGGGTGGAAACAACCCAAATGTTCATTAACTGATGAATAGGTAAATAAAATGTGGTATATCTATACAATGGAATATTATTCAGCTATAAAAGGGAATGAAATACTAATATTGATACATGCTACAACATGGGTGAACCTCAGAAACATTACGCTGAGTGAAAGAAGCTAGACACAAAGGGTCACATATTGTATGATTCTAGTTGGAAAATCTATAAAGACATAAAATAGATTGATGGTTGCCAGGGGACACGGGAAAGGAAGAGTTGAGAGTGACTTCCCAGGTATGGGGTTTCTTTCTGGATGATGGAAATGTTCTGGAATTAGATAGTGGTGATGGTTGTACAGCGTTGGGAATATACTAAAAACCATTCAATTGCACAGTTTAAAATGGTGAGTTTTATGTGACTTCTATCTCAATAAAACAAATCGCAAAAAACCCCTGTCACAGGGGAAGAGGTACTCAAAGAGTACGCAGCCAAGAAACTAGGAAAAATGGCTTTATAGGGGGTGTGTCAATTAACGAAAGTATTATTTTCTGGTTTTTATAATGTTTGTGATATTTGTCAGCTTGTTAAAATTTATGATTTCTCATTCTAAATTGAATATTTGCTTTCATACCTAATTTTGTATTATTCTAAAGTGGGGCCCCCAAACTGTATAAACTCCAGGCTCTACAAAACCTGGATGCACCCTAAGATGTATATTAGCATCAGATAAAAATGATTCAAGAGCTGTGCCGTCTTTTTAAGCATGAGGGATTGAACAAATGTTTATTTCTGTTCTCTCCCAAACCCCATTCAATGATAGTAAAGGGATAAAAACAGGATACACCTACAAGAGCAAAAAGAACAGAGGAGGAGACAGCAAATAAATGATGTCAGAAAGTTTCAGGAAGATGGAAGGTAGTTGGAGCATATAATTTAGCTGAGAAAGTAGACTATAAAGTATTTGCAGAGGGCGTACCAAATCCTTGCTGTATTCCAGCTAGTTCATATCACAGACCTCTAGAAAAGACTCAGGAATTGGAGGCACCACGTATCTCTGGGGGTACAGATGAGATGTGAGGCTGAAAACGAGAAATGTTTTAAAGTCTGTGGAAGGTTCTATTTGTATATATATATTATCCCAGGAAGCCTGGTGAGTGTTCTTCCTCAACCCTCACAGAAAGTTAAAGACATTTTGGGAAGAAAGTTAACCAGATTGGCGCCAGGGGCAGGGATACCTGGCACTGTGGAAGGTAGGGGAGAAATGCTCACCTGAAAATGAGGGGACTGGCAACATTTTAAATAGTGAAACTCCCAGCCCGCCTCTGCTGTTCAGCTGCATGAACACTAGCACCCAATTAAATCTTTTCTCCTTTATGAAAAAGTCTTCTCTGGAAAATATTGGACAGCTCAGAGAAAGCACTAATAAATACTGATATTTAGAGTGTCCTAATGAAACAGCTAGGTCACCCTGCTAGACACCCTACAGTGAAAGTTATCAGTTGCTAGGTGGGAGAGAGAAGGCCTCACCACTCCTTAAACTTTCACTTGCACATGAAGAATTAGAAATGGCACTGACCTCTCAACAGCAATATCAGAACTGAGAAGACAGTTGAGCAATGCCTTTGGAATTCTGAGGGAACATGACTTCCAGCCTAGAATCTCACCATTTGCTCATCAAGTATGAAGGCAGAATAAAGGCATTTTGGGGCATGCCAGATCTGAAAAAATTATTTCTACTACTGAAGGATATATCCATCACAATTAGGGAACATACTATAAAAAAGTAATACATGGTATCCTTATACACAAAGGGAAAGGCAGAGTCAAAGGGAAGTCAGTAAACCTTAAAGCCTGGGGAAAAATACTCTCAAAGTCTGTGCAACGTCTTGTGTATTTTTTCTTGGGAGAGAGTCTGTGTTGAGATTCTTGTTTATAAACAAACAAAAGCCAAACTTGTAAAACAAAACAAACAAACAAAAAACATTGCCAATCATGAACATTATCAATTTTTTAGTGTTTGACAGTTTTGTAGGTAAGAGAAGAAATGACATGTTTAAAGAATTTTGAGGGACTTCCCTGGTGGCACAATGGTTAAGAATCTGCCTGCCAATGCAGGGGAGATGGGTTTGAGTCCTGGTCTGGGAAGATCCCACATGCCGTGGAGCAACTAAGCCAGTGCGACACAACTACTGAGCCTGTGCTCTAGAGCCCGTGCGCCTGGAGCCCCTGCTCCGCAACGAGAAGCCATGGCCATGAGAAGCCTGCGCACCATAACAAAGAGTAGCCCCTGCTCGCTACAACTAGAGAAAGTCTGTGTGCAGCAACGAAGACCCAACTCAGCCAAAAATAAATAAATAAAATATAAATAAATTTTAAAAAAAGAATTTTGAGCTTGATAGTCTTTTTAAAAAAAAACTTTATTGGAAATCAAGACCAAAAGACAACCCTCAGAATGGGAGAAAACATTTGCAAATGAAGCGACTGACAAAGGATTAATCTCCAAAATTTACAAGCAGCTCATGCAGCTCAATAACAAAAAAACAACCCCATCCAAAAATGGGCAGAAGACCTAAACAGACATTTCTCCAAAGAAGATATACAGAATGCCAACAAACACATGAAAGAATGCTCAACATCATTAATCATTAGAGAAATGCAAATCTAAACTACAATGAGGTATCATCTCACACCAGTCAGAATGGCCATCATCAAAAAATCTAGAAACAATAAATGCTGGAGAGGGTGTGGAGAAAAGGGGACACTCTTGCACTGCTGGTGGGAATGTGAATTGGTTCAGCCACTATGGAGAACAGTATGGAGGTTCCTTAAAAAACTACAAATAGAATTACCATATGACCCAGCAATCCCACTACTGGGCATATACCCTGAGAAAACCAAAATTCAAAAAGAGTCATGTACCAAAATGTTCATTGCAGCTCTATTTACAATAGCCCGGAGATGGAAACAACCTAAGCACCCATCATCGGATGAATGGATAAAGAAGATGTGGCACATATACACAATGGAATATTACTCAGCCTTAAAAAGAAATGAAATTGAGCTATTTGTAATGAGATGGATAGACCTAGAGTCTGTCATACAGAGTGAAGTAAGTCAGAAAGAAAAAGACAAATACCGTATGCTAACACATATATATGGAATTTAAGGAAAAAAAATGTCATGAAGAACCTAGGGGTAAGACAGGAATAAAGACACAGACCTACTGGAGAATGGACTTGAGGATATGGGGAGGGGGAAGGGTGAGTTTTGACAGGGCGAGAGAGAGTCATGGACATATACACACTAACAAACGTAGTAAGGTAGATAGCTAGGGGGAAGCAGCCGCAAGGCACAGGGATATTAGCTCGGGGCTTTGTGACAGCCTGGAGGGGTGGGATGGGGAGAGTGGGAGGGAGGGAGACGCAAGAGGGAAGACATATGGGAACATATGTATATGTATAGCTGATTCACTTTGTTATAAAGCAGAAACTAACACACCATTGTAAAGCAATTATACCCCAATAAAGATGTTTAAAAAAAAACAAAACTTTATTGGAGTATAATTGCTTTACAATGGTGTGTTAGTTTCTGCTGTATAACAAAGTGAATCAGCTGTACTTATACATATATCCCCATATCCCCTCCCTCTTGCGTTTCCCTCCTAACCTCCCTATCCCACCCCTCTAGGTTGTCACAAGCACGGAGCTGATCTCCCTGTGCTATGCAGCTGCTTCCCACTAGCTAGCTATTTTACATTTAGTAGTATATATATGTCAATGCCACTCTCTCACTTCATCCCAGCTTACCCTTCCCCCTCCCCGTGTCCTCAAGTCCATTCTCCACATCTGCCTCTTTATTCCTGTCCTGCCCCTTGGTTCATCAGAACCTTTTTTTTTTTTAGATTCCATATATATGTGTTAGCATACAGTATTTGTTTTTCTCTTTCTGACTTCACTCTGTATGACAGACTCTAGGTCCAATCACCTCACTGAGCTTGGTAGTCTTTTATTAGTCCTGTTGATAACTTTTTTTGTCAGAATTTTTTCTTTTTCTTTGCTTTGTCAAGTACTTTATGGCTTTATTGCTAAAATACTTGCTGTTAGAAAACACTCAAGTTTTAGAGCTGGCTGAGAACCAAGCTCTAAAATTACCTTAACCTGGGATATGTAGACCTTTAAGAAGTCTGTGCATTGGCTCCAGGTGGGTACTGTGAATCCCCTGGATTGTATATGTGGACAATACTCCCCCCCCACCCGCCCCCACCCAGCCTAGGGTCCAATTTCATATCGCAGAAAAAGAAGCTCAGAGAGGTTAAGTGACTTACTCAACAGTGGTCTTCTGATTCCTATTTTGGTGTGCATTCTCCTGTTAAATCATGTTGTCTTCAAAGTCCTGAATTAGTTTCATTTTTGTTACATGATCAACTTTTAAATTTCTTGAACACTGTGTGTAATGATTAAGATGAATCTAGGAACTGATATGAATTTCTCTTGAGTGATAAACTATGTTAAAACACCGAGTTTTATTTATTTATTTTTTATTTTGGCCGTGCCACGTGGCTTGCAGGATTGCACTTCCCCAACACGGATTGAACCTGGGCCATGGCAGTGAAAGCACTGAATCCTAACCATTAGACCACCAGGGAACTCCCCAAAACACAAAGTTTTAAGATGTGACTAACCTCAGGGGGACAGGCAACATAGGGATAGGGGATTAAGAGGTACAAACTATTATGTATAAAATAGGCTTCAAGGATATATTGAAGGGGAGTATAGCCCTTTTTTTTTTTTTTTTTTGCGGTACGTGGGCCTCTCACTGTTGTGGACTCTCCTGTTGCGGAGCACAGGCTCTGGACGTGCAGGCTCAGCAGCCATGGCTCACGGGCCCACCTGCTCCGCGGCATGTGGGATCCTCGTGGACCGGGGCACAAACCCGTGTCCCCTGCATCAGTAGGCGGACTCTCAACCACTGCGCCAACAGGGAAGCCCTAGCCCATGTTTTATAATAGCTATAAATGGAGTTTAACCTTTAAAATTTATGAGTCACTGTATTGTACACCTGTAACATTATACAGCAACTGTACATCAATAAAAAATGTGACTAACCTAAAATAATGAGACATTTCAAATAGTCATCATTATGAAGAATAAAATTTTTGTACTTTTCTGTTTGTGAAGGAAAAAACTGAAAAAAATAAAAATTCTAGAAACATTCTTAAAGTGTTAAAGTGTGCATCTCACACACACTTTTTTAGTTTTTGTTGGGGGGGAATTGTTGAAGAATGAATACTTAGGGAGACAAGTTGGGTTGCTTTATCTACTGTGTTGAAATTTTTTCTAGAATGTAAATCTCCTTTTCTGCCCTAGTTAGTAATATCTTAATGGCTGTTTCAGGGTCTTGTACTCTTGTAGTTTGGAAGTCAGTTTGAATGCATTTTAGCATTGAAGCCTTAAGTAATGTAGGAAACTGGATAGAACACACATTCCTAAGCTTTTAGTTAATTTTGGAAATAAAGCTTAAGGACTAGTGTACCTTTCTGTGACTTGTCTCTTGAGCAATTGCTGAGCTTAATGCTATATCTTGTCTCTTACTAGGCTGAAACCTCCTTGGGGGCAGGGCAGGGACTTATTTTGTGTAATTTGTATCAGGCATATAAGGAGAAATCAAAGGTTATTTATTAAATAATCAGTCCTCAGTTTAAGTCCATTAGGGTGTATTGTAAAGATTGAAATTATTGTCAGTTTGTAACATTGTTTAAGCAAAACTGATTACAAGATAATAGATACATTTTAGAAATTTAGAAAATTACTAAGTTTTTTAAAATTACTAATTATTTAGAAAAGTAAGTCATTACTCAGAGATTACCTTACATTTTGGAATTACACTGAAACATTTTCTTTTGTTAATAGTATACGGCCCAGAAATATGTTTTAATAGGGATATCACTTTCTTTTTCTAAGTGTAAAAATAAATTTATATTGATATGCAGTCAAGGACTTTCTTTGCCTTTTTTCTCTATTAAAACTTTTAGTTTTAAACTTCGCTACACAGTGATGGGAGAAAGATCAGAGTTGCCTTGGGGTAGTTATTTGGCTTGAACCATGAAGAACAAGATTTAGGACTTGGGAGTTTCCTGGTTGTCTAGTGGTTAGGACTCGGCGCTTTCACTGCCAGGCCTGGGTTCAATCCTTGGTCAGGCAACTGAGATCCCGCAAGCTGTGTAGTCGCAGCCAAAATTAAAAAAAAAAAAAGTTAGGACTTGTTCTGATATTGTGATTGATTTTGAGGTGAATTGAAACAGGTTGTTACCCAGTTTTTATATCTTTTATGCATGATTTTAAAAAGTTAAAAACATTGAATAAGCTAAATGTGTATGTGTGGCAAATTGTACAGAAGATTGTACAGTGAAATGATTAATTTCTATCTGCTCCCTAAACAGTTTCTCTTTTTAAATTGAACTGTAGTTGATTTACAGTGTTGTGTTAGTTTCAGGGTACAGCAAAGTGATTGTTATACATTCTTCATATATTATTCTTTTTCAGATTCTTTTCCAATACAGGTTATTACAAGATATAGTTCCCTGTGCTCTACAGTAGGTTCTTGTTGGTTATCTATTTTATATGTAGTAGTGTGTAGATGATAATCCCAAACTCCTAATTTATCCCTCTCTCCCCTTCCCCTTTGTTAACCATAAGTTTGTTTTCTATGTCTGTGAGTCTGTTTCTGTTTTGTTTTTGGCCGTTTCATGGGGCTTGTGGGAATCTTAGCTCCCTGACCAGGGATCAAACCCAAGCCTGGCAATGAAAGCACTGAGTCCTAACCACTGGACCACCAGGGAATTGCCTGTTTCTGTTTTGTAAATAAGTTCATTTGTATCATTTTTTAAGATTCCATGTGTAAGTGATATCATATGATATTTGTCTTTCTCTGACTTACTTCATTTAGTATGATTGTCTCTAGGTCCATCCATGTTGCTGAAAATGGCATTATTTCATTCTTTTTTATGGCTGAGAAGTATCCCACTGTATATATATACCACATCTTCTTTATCTATTCATCTATCAGTGGACGTTTAGGTGCTTCTGTGTCTTGGCTATTGTAAATAGTGCTGCTATGAACATTAGGGTACATGTATCTTTTCTAATTAGTTTTCTTCTTTTCCGGATATATGCCCAGGAGTGGGATTGCTGGGTCACATGGTAGCTCTATTTTTAGATTTTTAAGAAACCTCCATACTGGTCTCTAAACAGTTTCTTAATGTGGCTCCCCCAGATATAATTAGTTGCCAGTTTCACCTACTTTGTAAAGTGCCAACTGCTGAAGTAGAGGATTCTTACAGTTTTGCCCCATTCTCTTTGGAAACCTCTTCTGTCCCACTCTCAGTCCAAGTAATTCCAGTGGTCTAAACTGATCTCCAGGTGGAGAGAAGCATGAGCAAAAGCAAAAGATATAGGGACTTCCCTGGGGGTCCAGTGGTTAAGACTCCATACTTCCACTGCAGGGGGTGCGGGTTCAATCCCTGGTCCAGGAACTAAGATCCCACATGCTGTGCGGTACAGCCAAAAAAAAAAAAAAAAAGGAGAAAAAGCCAAAGATATAAAATGTCAGGTGTACAGTAGGGTAGGGAGGGGAAGAAAGGAAAACCTGAGGTCAGATTGTACAGTGACTTAAATGATAGACTAAGTCTGGATTTTATCCAATAGGTAGTCAGGAGTTAATAAACATTTCCAAACAAGGGAGGAATTTTAGATTTATAATTAATTCCCTATTCCTTCCAACCCTAATTCTCAAACCTTACTTTTTCTTCTTTGAAATCTCTTAACCTATCCTTCCTTTCCCATTCTTACTCATTCCACTACCATAATCCAGTCCTTATTACATCAGACTGAGATGGTTGCCATAGTTGACAAACAAATGGTTTCTCTGCTTTGAGTCCTTTGTCCTGCAGCCCATTCTGGACATCACTATCAGATTAATGTTACTTAGAGCTTCACTTTGATCAGGTCTTTCTCCTGCTCATAAACTTTTAATGTCTCCTTATTGTTGACAGAGTAAGATCCAGACTTCTTAGCCTGTCATTCAAGCCATTCCAATAATTAACCCAGTCTACCTTTTAAGCCTTATTCTTTCCCTTGATTCTAGAGAACTTGGAATGTTCCTTTTTATTCTCTCTTGCCCCTTTCATTTTAAAATTTTGTCTTTATTTCTTCCTCCTGGGTTATCCTTTCTCTAGTCACTGGTTAAAAACTGTACCATCCTTAGAGTTCAGTTAAAGTTATACCTCCCTTGTACAGCTTCTTCAAATTATTTAGAAGCTAGTTTTAGTTCTTTCCTCTGAAATCTCAGAACTCCTTGTACTTAAGTCACTTAATGCTTTCTGCTATGCTTGTTTGTCTTAACTGCCTTGCTAGATGATGTAACTTAGTTATGGTGTTTATTTTCTACACACAGTACCTTCATATACTTGTGTGCTTGACAAATATTTGTTCTGTTAATTGCGCTTTCCTATTTTGGACTGTCTTTTGTGCTGGCTATAAATGTTTCGGTAGTTCATTTTAGCACTAATTGTTTAGCACTAATTTGATAGTAGTTGTTTTATGTTTCTTAGTCATGGCTTCTCAACTAGACTATAAGATTCTTAAGGGCAGGAAATATGTCTAATCTGTACTTCCAGAATTCTTCCATACTGTATACATAATGTTTTTCATTTTTCAAAATAGTGCTGAGATGCTCCTGTCTGGCATGAAATACTGGACAACTGATTATTGGACTTAGAGCTTTTTTAGTAACTGAAAAAAACTTAAAACATGTTTCTCAGAACCCTAAAAACACATACATTTGTATGAAAAAGAAATAAACACAAATATGGAATTTCTATAGCTTTAGATTTAGGTTATATTTGAAGGAAACAGAGGTTCAAGTAGCCCCTCCCTTTTTGGGGTGCAAACACAATATGATAACCTTTTCTATAATTTAAATTTTCCTCTGTTCAAATAATCAAAAGCATATCTACTTGAAATAGTTTTATAGAAATTATTCTGAGATGAGTGCCTTTTTCTGTGTTTGAAATCTGAATTTGATGAGATAGTTGGTTTTATGACAACTCTGTGTGTGTGTTTACAATTTGTCATAATGTGTCCTTTATAGTTGCCACCTAGTGTAGTTGATTTTTTTTTTGAGGGGAAGTGTGTATTATTTTGAGAATTATGTTTATATACTAATGGCAATTGTGTTTAATAATAGTGCGTATTGTGTCTTAGTAATTTTTTCCTTAAAATCACAGAAAAATCGGTACCTTCCATTTTTCAGTATTATGCTAATCATCTTGGAGTATTTGAACGTTAAATACATAAATAAAATAAATGAAAACATAAACACATAAGGACCTGTGGCAAAAATATGCTTGTGTCCCTGTCCGGTTTTATAACAAATGTTAATATGGAATCAAATTGCAAGTATTGTCTGCTTTTGAAGTGGAATTTGGCAGTTTGTGTTCAATTCAGAGGCTTTCAAACAAGGCAGAAAACAAAAGGAGAAACAATTTGTTACTTATAATAATTTAGATTAAAAATAAGTAACTCTTGGCTCTTTTATTGTTTTTAAAAACTACAGATATATTCTCTACTTTATAATGCAGATTTTTGAAATGTAAATTATTTAAAAATCCAGAAAGTACAATAGTATATGTAAAACATTTTAATTTTCATTGATTTTCAGTTACACAAGTATTATAAGTCTACATGCTCACTGTAAAAATTTCAAACAGTATAGAAGTATATAGAGTAAGAAGTGTTAGTTCCTCCTCGTACCTTGTCTTATTCTCTTCCCAGAAGTAACTACTGTTCATAGTTTAGTGTATGTATACGTTTTCTAGATTTGCCCTATGCATTTGGCTTATACACACTCACATAGTATTTTTTTCCTTAATAAAACATGGATATAGAATCATACTGTACCAAGTGTTCTATCACTTCCTTTTTTCACTTAATTTATCTTGAAGTCATTCTTTTTTAACCATAGAATAGATAATATAAAATAGTAGGCAAAAATACTGGCAGTAATTAAAAGTAGAGGGTACTTGTCTTCTATTGCTGAATATTTAGGTTGTTTCTTTTTAGCTGTTATAGTTACCCAGTGAACATTCTTGTGTGTGCATCTTTTTTTTTTTTTTTCTTTTTTTTGCGAGCATTGCGCAGCTCGTGGGATCTCAATTCCTCCACCAGGGATCGAACCCGGGCCCTCGGCAGTGAAAGCCTGGAGTCCTAACCACTGGACCATTAGGGAATTCCTTTGTGTGTGCATCTTTTGGTTCATATTTTAGTATGTCAACAGAATACAGTCCTACAGTTGCTGAGTTAGGATAATTGTATTTTTTAAAAATATTTATTTGGCTGCACCAGGTCTTAGTTGCGGCACTCAGGATCTTCGTTGTGGCGCTCAGGGTCTTCGTTGCGGCATGCCGGTTCTTTAGTTGCGGCATGTGGGATCTTTAGTTGCAGTATGCGGGATCTTTTTTTAGTTGTGGCATGCAAGCTCTTAGTTGAGGCATGTGGGATATAGTTCCCTGACCAGGGATCGAACCTGGGTCCCTTGCATTGGAAGCGTGGAGTCTTAGCCACTGGACCGCCAGGGAAGTTCCAGGATAATTGTATTTTTTTTTTTTTTTTTGTGGTACGCGGGCCTCTCACTGTTGTGGCCTCTCCTGTTGCAGAGCACAGGCTCCGGACGCGCAGGCTCAGCGGCCATGGTTCACAGGTCCAACCGCTCTGTGGCATGTGGGATCTTCCCGGACCGGGGCACGAACCCATGTCCCCTGCATTGGCAGGCTGACTCTCAACCACTGCGCCACCAGGGAAGCCCGATAATTGTATTTTGATTGCTGTCAGATACTGAAAAATTGCTTTACAAAAAGGAGGAATTAATTTACATTCATAGCCATGCACAGTAAAAAAAAAAAAAAGTCTGTTTCTTTATAATCCTGAAAATACTGAGTTTTAACAGATCTTTAAAATTTTTGCCAGTTCAGTGGGTTAAAATGTTACCATAATGTTTGTTTCAAGTTTAATCTCTTTGGTTCTTAGTGTGGTAATCATATTTTCATATTCTTATTTGCCATTTCTACTTCTGTGAATTCCATGTTTATACTGTTTTAACCATTTTTCTATTTTGTCTGACAGTTTTCTAAGTGATTTGTAGAAGCTCTTTATATGTTCTGGATATTAGTCCTCTGTTAAATTCTATATTTATTTTTTTCTGTCATTTCTCTTTTAACTTTGTTTTATGGTAACTTTTGCCATACAGAAGTTTTTTTTTTTTTTTTTTTTTTTTTGCGGTACGCGGGCCTCTCACTGTTGTGGCCTCTACCGTTGTGGAGCACAGGCTCCGGATGCACAGGCTCAGCGGCCATGGCTCACGGGCCCAGTCGCTCTGCGGCATGTGGGATCTTCCCGGACCGGGGCACGAACCTGTGTTCCCTGCATCGGCAGGCGGGCTCGCAACCACTGTGCCACCAGGGAAGCCCCAGAAGTTTTTAAATGGTTAATTTTTGTGATGAGATTCAAATTTAATATTGCATAAAGATCAGATCTGGCATTATATGGAACTGACATTATTATACTAGGTTTTAACTTTTTAAGAAAAGTTTGATAAATCTTAACTGATCATAGTTTCATTTCATTTTCTTGCTGTTACTATAACATGGACATTTATTGATTGATTGCCACACTGTGCGGCTTGTGGGATATTAGTTCCCCGACCAGGGATTGAACGCGGGCCCCCTGCAGTGGAAGCAAGGAGTCCTAACCACTGGACCCTGGCATGGACTTTTAAAAATCATCCTTCTAGGGCTTCCCTGGTGGCGCAGTGGTTGAGAGTCCGCCTGCCGATGCAGGGGACACGGGTTCGTGCCCTGGTCCGGGAAGATCCCACATGCCACGGAGTGGCTGGGCCCGTGAGCCATGGCCTCTGAGCCTGCGCATCCGGAGCCTGTGCTCCGCAACAGGAGAGGCCACAACGGTGAGAGGCCCATGTATGTACCGCAAAAAAAAAAAAAAAATTATCCTTCTAGGTATAAAGTTGCATACAGGCCTCTTTTGTTCTTAATTTTAAATAATAAGGACAGTAATTTAAATAGTTGGATTATGTCAGATGATATTGAAATGATTCAAGTCTTAGAGGGCAGTAATTTCTATCTGTATAGCTTTTTTTTTTAAAGTTTTTTTCCACAGAGTTGATTTCATTGAGAATTTATGCTTTTTTTCTGAGAAAAGAAAGCCTAGAAAACGTGTTTGTTTTTTGTGAAAAAAAAAAACAGGAAAAAGAAAGTGAAATCTCATATCACTTTGGACTGAAAACTCTCTCTTTTATTTTTTAAATTTATTTTTTATTGAAGTATAGTTAATTTACATTGTTTCTGGTGTACATCTTTTCTGTTTTAATATGCATATCATTATGTACTTGAACAAGAGATTCTACACATACACAAATAGAACTTGTGACTCTTCAACAATTTTGAGCATATTTTCTGTGAAGGTACTCTGGGGGAGATTCTGTCCTTAAATGATTAGTAACTAATTCTAGTCATGTTTAACCCCTGTCAAAATATGAAATAATTGAAACTAAAAAAATAACAAAAAATTCATCTTGACCAAGTAGATTTTTCCCAAGATTGTAAGGGTGATTTAACTATAGAAAACATGTTAAGTGATCACCACATTAACAGAATAGAAAAAGCATATGTTCATCTTAATTGATGTAGGAACAAATTTTAGTACCCACTTATGTTAAAAATTGCTTGTTAGCACATTTAGAAGAAACTTACTTAACTTGGTAATGGATTATCTACTAAACTCTTTTTTTTTTTTTTTTTGCGGTACGCGGGCCTCTCACTGCTGTGGCCTCTCCCGTTGCAGAGCACAGGCTCCAGACGTGCAGGCTCAGCGGCCATGGCTCACGGGACCAGCCGCTCCGCGGCATGTGGGATCTTCCCAGACTGGGGCACAAACCCGTGTCCCCTGCATCGGCAGGCGGACTCTCAACCACTGCACCACCAGGGAAGCCCATTATCTACTAAACTCTTAAAGGAAAAATCACATTGAATGATTAATGATACAATTATTTGCTTTAGGTTAAGGAATCAGAGCAGAAAGTCCAGTATTACCGTTTTTTATTCATCATTGAACTGGAAGTCACAGGCAGTACTTTATAAGACAAGAACAAATATAAGAATTAGGAAGGAAGACATAAAATCACATATGACATAAAAACCTAGTGTTAAGGATACTACCCTGGGATTAATGATCACCACATTTGAGGGTAGACCTAAAGGAGCCAATAAGAGTTAATCTAATCTCTAGATTAGCGCTAATCTAATTTTTAATGTAAAAATGGTAAACGTATTTCTGCTAACTGTATTTGACGGTTTGAAGTTTTTCTTCTACTTTTAATAAACCATCAAAGTTGTTGGCCTCATTTTGGGAATAAAGTACCAGTGAGTCTTTGTGTCTAGGAGGATGGTCATTTTTTTTTTAATATATAAATATTTTTTAAAATTTATTTTATTTATTTTTATTTTTGCCTGCATTGGGTCTTTGTTGCCGTGTGTGGGCTTTTCTCTATTTGCGGCGAACGGGGGCTACTCTTCTGTGCGGTGCGTGGGCTTCTCATTGCGGTGGATTCTCTTGTTGCAGAGCACAGGCTCTAGGCGCGCAGGCTTCAGTACTTGTGGCACACGGGCTCAGTGGTTGTGGCTCGTGGGCTCTAGAGCTCAGGCTCAGTTGTTGTGGCGCATGAGCTTAGTTGCTCCACGGCATGTGGGATCTTCCTGGACCAGGGTTTGAACCCGTGTCCCCTGCATTGGCAGGCAGATTCGTAGCCACTGGGCCACCAGGGAAGCCCGAGGATGGTCATTTTTAGTGTTAACAGAGCAAGCTGCAAATAATCTCTGAGAGTTACTTTAGAGTTCACTTTGAGAGTTAGAGTTATGCTTCCTTGACAAAAAAGATTTTACATGATGATATTCACCAGTAATTGGTGAATTTGCAGTTATTTATCAGTCGATTCTGAGATAAATTATCGTCATTGCCTGTGGATATTCATTAATTCATTCTACCACTGTTAACTATTCAGAGTCAAAAATAAGGTTCTGAGTTTGGTATTGTGGCTATATGGATGGGTGGAAGGATGAATGAGACAGCCTCTCCTCTTACGGGGAGATCAGTTGATAGCTGCAGCGATAAAAATTATGTAAAACAGATGTTTCATTCGTGTATGTTCTGTAAAGGGATGTGTGTCAAATATGGGGAAAATAGTGAAGTAATTGGGGCTACTTTTGGATTTTCTATTCTATTCCATCAGTCTGTTAATGCACCAATACCCATGTCTATTTATGTGTTAGTGGTTTTTTTTTTTTTTGCGGTACGCAGGCCTCTCACTGTTGCGGAGCACAGGCTCCGGACGTGCAGGCTCAGCCGCTCCGCGGCATGTGGGATCTTCCCGGACCGGGGCACGAACCCGTGTCCCCTGCATCGGCAGGCAGACTCTCAACTACTGCGCCACCAGGGAAGCCCGTGTTAGTGGTTTTAATTATAGAGGTTTTGTAGTTTGTTTCAGTATCTGGTAGGTCTAGGTCTCTCCTTTCCCCCATAGCTTTTCCTCTCAATATTCTTTCGTGATATTTTCATGTATACTTAGCTACCAATTTTCCCAGAAAATGATTGTTAGTATTTTTATTGGATTTTCATTAAATTCATAAGTTAACAGAGTCGATGATATTGATGATATTGATGATATTGAGTAAAATGTTCTAATCAAGAGCAAGGGATTTAATTGTATTTCATAGATTACACTTAATTGTGACCACAGAGTGTACTATTTCTACTTTATGGAACTTTCTGATTTTTTTTTTTTTTGGTGGGGGCGCTCCTAATATATACATCAAGAATTTAAAAATTCTTTACCTAAATCATCTCATTTAATTTTCAAAGTAATTCTGTGAAGTAGGTGGGTACAAATATTGCTGTCATATCATCATCAGAAAACACTGACCTCAGAGAGGTTAATTAATTTGTACCAAGGGTACCAAGGGTTAATTAATTTGTACCAAGGGTACAAAGCTAGTAAGTATGGGGAAATTTGCATTCGAACACAGGTGTTTTACTCTCTGCTCTGTGTTATACTGTCTTCTTAAATTGTTCAGATCTCTTGACAGAGAGCTCTGGAGGCCTTTGAACAGGCTTTTGTTTGTTTGTTTGTTTTTCCCCTAAGCAGTTCCTTTTTGTCCCACTTTTCCCTTCAGCTTTAAAAAAAAAAAAAAGGGAGACAGAAGCATTTGTAACTTCCTTGAGAACCAAGTTTTCGGTCAAGTAGGCTGAGTGTTTTGAATTAAGAGAAGTTTGGTTTTTTCCTGCCCATCTCTCTTTTCAACAGCTGACTGACTGTAAGTCAACTGGAGATTCATTTCATTTATTTGGCAGACGTTCCCTGGGAGGGTTGATGTTAGGAGAGTGTGGGGGCCTGGTGGATTATTAACCATGTGCTGTGGATTACACAGCATACTTTGGCCATTCTGCCTTCAGACGTCTGAGCTAATGGAGAAATTGGTGATTAATGTGCCAAAACTTAAGTCAAAATTTAGGGAAATAGAAAGTTGCCTTTTTTCCCTTTTTAAACAGAGAGGCTTAGGGTGGTTAATAGATGATGAGAGGCATATGATAGTAAAGTACAGCTTCACTGGTGATCTTCTCTAAACCTTCATTGTCTTCTGTAGAATGAGAATAATATTATTAATCCAGAGAATTTAATGAACTAATACATATAAAGTGCTTATAAATAGTAAGTGCCTGAGAAATAGTAAGCACTCAATGAGTATTATTATTGTGTGAGTACTTTTTTACACCCAATAAACATGGTGTAAAAATGAGAAATGAGTTCAAAAGTAGAATTTAGGATCTTGTCACATTTCTTTGGTGTTTTTTTTGTTTGTTTTTGGAGCGTATTGGTTAAATGCTTTTTGTGAGAGAGTAGATCATAGGGGCTTGGGCTCCTCATCAGTCAAGGCCAGTTAATTTTCCTTTTGGGATGTGGAATTCTGCCCTCTCAAGTACCCTTTTCCACTTCTTTCAGAATTTAAATATCCACATGTGCCTCTCATACTAAAAAGTCCTTCTTCAACCCATCTCTTTTACCTCCTGTATTTCTTCTTTTCAAGTCTGACTTTAAGAGGCATCCAAAAAAAAAAAAAAGAGGCATCCACTCTCACTTTTATCCATGTTTCTCACCTTTCATTTATGTGCTAATCCAGTTTTTGCCCAGTGCTCTTCCAAAGCTGTTATTGGTGAAGATAATGGTGCCCTAATTGATAAAATGAATGGAGACTTTTCTGTCTTACTTTTCTTGACTTCACTACTTCATTTAACTAGTAGTTGCTTTTTAAAGATACCATAGAGTTAGTTGAGTGCTGGCCTCAGGGGATGTTTTAAGTTCTCCCCAAAAGAAACTTGTTCTTTGTCAGTTTAGCTGATGAGAGGCAAACTCCGGGTAATTCTTATAGTTTTCTAAGGACAGTTTAAAAAACTGATTTGTGCTAAATTTATTTCAACTCTGGATGGACTATCACCTATTTTCTTTCCTCTGATGGTTGTCCTAGAGCCTTTTTTTTTTGTAATATATGTTAGCATTCAACTTCAAAGCTATATATTTTATTTATTTTTTAAAATAAATTTTATTTATTTTAAAAAATAAATTTATTTCATTTATTTTTGGCTGCATTGGGTCTTCGTTGTGATGCGCGGGCTTCTTATTGCAGTGGCTTCTCTTGTTGTGGAGCACAGGCTCTAGGCGCGCGGGCTTCAGTAGTTTGTGGCTTGCAGGCTCAGCAGTTGTGGCTTACAGGCTCTAGAGCGCAGGCTCAGTTGTGGCGCACGGGCTTCGTTGCTCCACAGCATGTGGGATCTTCCCGGACCAGGGCTCGAACCCGTCACCCCTGCATTGGCAGGCGGATTCTTAACCACTGTGCCACTAGGGAAGCCCGGGGGTTAATGTCTTTAAGTTTTCTCTACATCTTCTCTTAGGCCTAAGCCTTTACTTTCTCTACTAGTAGCCTAGGTTTCTGGATATGTATTTTTCTTGCAGTCAGGTCACCAAATTCATTTCCTTTAGACTTTAGGTCAAAACTCTTATCTCAAGACAGCCTTCTGTGGTGGGTGTTCTTCTAAGCTCTTCCTTGTAGGTTTCTGAATAGGCTTTCTTTGGTTAGTTTACCTATTTTTTATTGTGATTGTTTTTCCTGGCCTCTGTTCTCTTAGTTCTTTTTTTGTTTTTCTGTCTCTTTTTCCTATCTTGTTCTTAAAATTTTAGCAACCTGCTGTTCATCTCAGCCTCTTTATTTTGGCCGTGCCACATGGCTTGCGGGATGTTAGTTCCCTGACCAGTGATCGAGCCTGGGCCAGTGAAGTGCTGAGTCTTAACCACTGGACCGCCAAGGAATTCCCTCAACCTCTTTTCTTAAAACTAACTTATCTGTCATTTTTTCTAGCCTTTCTTTCTACTGCACTGTTACTGAAAAAAGTCTTCTTCAAGATACTGACCCAGAACATCAGTCCCAGTCTCCAAGATTATTTCCCAGGACATCTCTGGAAATTTCATCTCTTTAGGAACTTGGCTTACCCTGGTCTGGTTGCCCCTTTAATTCCAGTGCAATGATAATTGCTCTTACTTGCCTTAAGGAGTCTTAAATACTCTTTACAATTTATAATCATGTTTTGGGGAGGGATGAAGTTGCCACAGTAGATGAGGAGCTATTTTCTCTCTAGATTTTACCCATAAGTAAACAACAAAATGTAGTGGAGAGAGTATAGTTTTTGTAGTGAGAAAAAATTGAATTTTAAATCTTCCTTTCCCACTTTGTAGTTTTGAGGCTCTGAGTCTCAATTTCCTCATCAGTAAAATTATATCCACCTCATGCAATTGTTGTGGGACGAAAAGGACAGTTTATGTAAAAGATGATATCTAGAAGATAGTGAGCATCTACATACATAGCGAAGGGTTTTTTTTTCCCCTTTAAGAAATGGGCCCCAGTTAACTAACCTCACTGGGGTAATTATTTTGCAATATATATGAGTATCAAATCATCGCATTGGACATCTTAAACTCACACAATGTTATATGTCAGTTATATTCAGTATTTCAATAAAGCTGGAAGAAAACCCAGATCTCTCAGACTGTTAAAATAGTGACAGTCCAACACTGAGAGCATCATTCATTCAGTACAGAAATATTTATTGGGTATTTGGTATATGTCAGGCACTGTAGTAGGAGAATAGGTGTTAAGAAGACATTATCTTTATTTCTAAGGTAGCTACAGTGTGGTATTTCAATATGTTTTGGCAAGTGCAGTGGTAGAAATAAACACAGTACTGTAAGAAGACTAAGAAAGGAAAACCAAACTTGGCCAGGTCAGTAGAGGCCTGAGTTAGGTGCTAAGGATCACTTTCTGCTGGGAAATGATGATTGTGTTCAGTTTTTAAGGATTAGTAAGATTTCGGACTTCCCTGGTGGTCTGGTGGTTAAGACTTCACCTTCCAATGCAGGGTGTGCCAGTTCAGTCCCTGGTTGGGGAACTAAGATCCCACATGCCTCGTGGCCAAAAAACCAAAACATAAAACAGAAGCAGTATTGTACCAAATTAAATAAAGACTTAAAAAAGTAATAAAAGGATTAGTAGGATTTAGCCAGATGTGTAAGTTGGGGTAGAGAAGGAGGCATTCTGTATTGAAGGAGTATAGTGGCTGAAGGGTATGTTTGAATGTTATGAGATTAGGCTGGAGAAGATGGTGTTCAGGCCCCAAATTATAAAATACCATGTGTGCTAGGGTGTTTTGGCAAGCCATTGAAGAATTTTAAGCAAGTAAGTGATAGAGTCTGAGTTCTGTTTTAGAAAGTTTACTATAGAATGTGTATAGATGATGGATAAAGATTAATTTCTCAACTGCCTCTAAACTGTGTGGTTTGGTAATGCTGTTAAAATTGAGGGGGAAACGGAAAGATGAATCAGAATTTAATAGTAGGGAGAACCCTAGAAACAGTTACTAAAGAGAACAGTGAAGACTATTCGAGACCAAAAAAGTGAGCACTGAATGAAGAAATTTTACTGCCAAGCAGGGAACCTGATCTAGCACAGAGCCTAGGTAGGCTCTGGAGGACATTGTTAGGGGGAGGAGAAATGGAGTTGGTCTTTCAAGGCCAAAAGACCATGAGATACCCTGTTCTGTATTAGGAAAGCAAAGTCTGAGTGTTGTTGATAGGCTGGTGATATAGGTATTTGTTGGTCAGATAAGCAGTGGACTGGCCAGAAGTGGTCTATATATGTGTCTTGAGTATATATGTATGTGCCTGTCTTGAGATTATGGTGTGTAGCTAGCTGCCAGTGCACAGGCTAACCTGTAAACGTGTGTTTTAACTGTACCAGGAACTAAACATAGTTAAGGTCAGTTTCACTATACTAAGAGAAAACAACAATCACTTCGTATTTGAATTAAACCACCAGAAGAATACTGTAACAATTATTTTTTAAAAAGAACATATTATTCTGTGTTTTGTTCCAGTATCTTGTGCAGAAACTGTCTATATATGTAGTTAATAGCTTGATCTCTGGTGCTGGGGCAAATTGTAAGTTTCTTGGAGTCATCTGCTTCTGGAGTCCTTTTAATTAGACTCGGTTTAATTAGACTCGGTTTAAGGTCACTCGGGCATGGAAATCCACTGGTCTGGATTAGTAGCTTGATTTCACTGTGACACACAAACCCATGCATCAGAACCTGGAAGTTGACTGTTGTAGCTGTTGACAGGAGGTCCTGAAATGGTCCCTTTAGGTAAGGTCCTTTCCAGAGAGGAAAGGTAACTTAGTACTTGTTGGGTGAAAGATGGGGTAAATCAGGTATTTAGTGAGATTTGCATGTAAGAGAGATTTGCATAAGCTTTTAGTGGAGTTGTATCCCGGTTTTGTTGGGCATATTGTTATGATTTCATAAAGAGAAAGTCTTTGTCAGCTATGAGGGAACAATTGCATGGCCATTATTGATAGTGGCAAAACTTTAGGTTAGGAAAAATGAAAGTTTTCTGAAACTTTGGGGATAATTTAACAGTGGAGTTTCTGTGTTAAGAGAAGGATATTACAAAGTTTCTGTTTAACTCCTCCAGTGAAATGAATTCCTTGATTATTTGATAGGAAGGTAGGGCCCCATGTTTCATTAAGCAGTGAACTTGCTTCAGTGCCTACATGTTCGATGGTAACACCGTACCCTGCACAGGGAATACCTTTGTCATTTTTAAGATAAGTCCTTCCACAGACAATATGAAATCAGATTTGACAAAAGGGGTTATCTGTAGGATCGAGGAATTTGGGATTAACATATACACACTACTATATATAAAATAGATAACCAACAAGAACCTACTGTATAGCACAGGGAACTGTACTCAGTATCTTGTAATAACCTGTATTGGAAAAGAATCTGAAAAAAAATATGTATATTATGTATAACTGAATCACTTTGCTGTACATCTGAAACTAACACAATATTGTAAATCAACTGTATTTCAGTAAAAATTTAAAAAATTACTTATGGAAGGAATGGAGCATAGGGAAATGTTTGCTTAAGAGCCACTGGGAGTCTGAGGATCACAATTCTATTGATTGTCCTGAGATCTTGAATAAATCTGCAGTCTTTTCTGTTAGATTTCTGAAGGAGCAATAGGGGAGTATGACAAAAGACACTAAGTCTTTGTTCTAGTTAATACTCAATATGAGATTTATTCCTGATAATCACTTCAGATTTAAATGGATATTGGAGTAACCTGAAGCATGGCTTTGTAAAGATCAATTTGAACTCTTTAAGAGTCAGCACCATATATTCTGCCTGTGCCAGTAAAGTCTTTAGCTCAAAGGGTACAGGCTGGTTTAGGAGAGGCCAATATGTGCAAGAAAACAAGGGTGTCTAGGGCTGCTACAATTTGGCTTTGTGTACACTTTTCATTTGGGATCTCTAAAATATATATGCCTTCTGTAGAGCATTTAATTTGATGATGCTACCTACATAATAATCCTCAACCAGTAAATTATCCAGAGCAAAGATTACACTGTAGGAAGGTATCTTCCTTTTCTAATAGACTAATTGAAATTGGTAAACGTTGGGAGACTGGGAAGATAATAGGGTTATTGGTGATACCCACCACTGTTATTCTCTTAGTACTATGAGGAAGAGTAGAAAGGAATTTAAGGTAGAAACAGAAAGCCCTGTACCCAGGAATTTGCAGGCCTGTTCCTCAACAGAAAATTCATTTTGTCTAGCTAGTAACAGCAGAGAGTATAATAGGGTATTGTTGAGATGCTCAGAGATATGTCATTACCATGCATCTCTGACTTGGCTTGTTGAACTCCTTTCTCAGTTTTTAAGGGATAGTCACTTTTCTAGTACCTGAACTCCTTATGGATTCAACAAACCCCCTCGGACAGTTCTTTCCCTTATCTGTCATAGGAGGGAATGTTAGACTTCGAGTAAGTTGTTTAATTTGAAGGGGACTTGTGGTTTTTTTTTTTTTTTTCATTCTTTTAGAGTTCTTTGACAATTTTCTGTTGTAATCCATCTAAATAATCTCTTTGCTAATCCACTGACATTCTTCTCACTAATCTGGTTATTTCTGGTTTTAATCCATTAAAAGGTTCAGGAGATCCTGTAGTGGTCTCCCTCTTGGTCTATATTAAAGTATTTCCTAAAAGTTTCTAAAATTTCTGATTATGAATAATTTTGCTTGTAATTTTGGATTTTGGTCCAATCTACTTTGGTAAAAAAGGCTTTTGAAAAAAAAAAAAAAAAAAAGGCTTTTGCACTGGCCAGAAGCAAACACTTTCCTGTGTCTTTAGCTTTCTTTAAAGTTTGTTCTGATTTGTGGTACTCTGATCTGCATTAAGGACTCCAACCAGTTTTTTCGAACTACCTTTGACCTTCTGTTGAGGAAACTAATAGTCTGTATAAACTTGTGAAGTTCTGGAAAGTCAGAGGGGTATAGGTGTCTAAAAGTAAACTCCTCAGAAATCCTTTGGTTTTCAGTGAGCATGGGGATTCTGTCTGACCAAAGTTTGAAAGCAAAACAGTATGACCTTCTTTTGAAGAGTGGGATGGGTAACTCCATGATGGAAATTGTGGTTGTCTGTCCCTTACTGTGTGGGTGCTCAGCAAGAGGGCAGGAGATAGGACCATGACACCTAAGGAAGGAAGATATTAGGGGAAACCCATGATAATAAAGAAGTTGTGAGAGAAGCATGAGGTCTTCATCTGAAGAGTCAGTACATTAGGATTCTGGAAGATGGGATAAAGGCTAAACTTCGGAGGCAGGAAGTCAGGAACAGAGAAGAAGCTGCCTTTTCTTTAGTGTTTGCCAGGGACTCCTTCAAGGAAGTTAATTTTGAGTTTCTGAGGCATTTAGATGTCTTGGTGTATCAGTTTAAGAAGGCAAACTATTGCCTTGGGGGCAAGCCCTTGCTGAAATCATAAGTTCCCCAAAGTGGCTGCTGCAGTTATAAACTATCCTTGGTGTAATTATGCCATATTATTAGACATGTATATGAACTTGGACTTTAATGAATGTACATATACTTGATTCTTTGGACAGTCCTACAACAAATACCAACAAATACCAAGAAGGAGATTGTTTTACCATTTGGTAGACAAATGTATACAGAGTAACTAGGCAGTTGAGAGAGACCCAGTAGTCTAGTACATGCAGTCCTTGAATCTGGTCTAAACCATGAGTTTTCTGAGGAATCACTTTGACAGGACATAGGTGGACTAACAACAGAATATATATAGAATAGATCCCCTCTGTTTGTGTCACTCAAGAAAGAGACCAAACTTCTTCTACTCATGAGAAACCAGATGGCTCTGAGCCAGAATAAACAGAACCTTTGAGACAGGACCGAACAAACTCAGAGCTGAAATCAGCTGAGTCACCATCAGAAGGTGCCAAAAACATGCTAAATTCAGGGCTCTGGAGGTTCTTAAGTGTCAGTGGTCTGTCAGCTTCACTGAGTGTTTCAATCATATGATCTCCGTGGTACCCCCAAACTGTTAAAGAAAGCACAACAACTGTAAGGGACCAAAGATTGTGCACTAAGTGAAATAGCTTTATTGCCAAGCATGGAACCTGAGTCTGTAAGTAGGTCATGAGGGGTGGCTTCAGGGCAGGAGAAATGGGGTAGGTCCTTTAAAGCCCAAAACCACGAATTATCTTTGTTTCACAGTAGAAGAGCCAGATCTTTGAGTGTTGTTGATTGGCTGGTGATATCTGGGTTTGTTGGTTGGTAAGCATTGGACTGGCTGGAGGTAGTCTGTAGCATACATGTGGTATGGAATTATGATGTCTAACTGCCTCTATTTTCTATGTAGTATGTCCAAGTTAAGATTATATCACTCAGCTGCTACATTGGCACCAGTAGGGGAGGTGACCAGGTTAAGGTTTACCAGATTTAGTAGTTGTCTGGATATGAGGGTGTGGGTGTTAGGAGAGAGGTCTGGGTATGGTATAAGCTTTGAAAGGTGGTCTAGTAGAGAAAAATGCCTGCTTTCATGGGTCTTAATCTGTTCTTAACTCATCTAATGGTGTTCTAATTATCTGTTGATGTTCAATAAACCACCCCAAAACTTAGTGGCTTGAAACAACAACATTTAGTTTGCTTGAGAATTTGTAATTTGTTCAGGACTTGGCAGGGTCAGCTTGTCTGTTCCACTCAGCATCAGCTGGGGTGTTTCAAGGGCTGGGACCTACATTTTCTGAAGGTTTATTCACTGATATTTCTGGCAGTTCAGCTGTCTGTCAGCTGGGATCTTAGCTGGGACTCTCAACTGAAATTCCCACCAGTGGCCTCTCTGTGTGGCCTGGGTCAGTTCCAAGGTGAGTACTCAGAGAGAGCCAGATCACCTCCCAAGGCCCCACCTCCAGATACCATTGCATTGGAGATTAGGTTTCAACTTACAAATTTTGGAGGGACACAAGCATTCAGTCTATAACATACCCATTTTTCAACTATATCAAAGTTTCATACCTAAAATAACATCTTAATTTCCATAAAAGAACACCTTACTAAAAATAAAACATCATTATCTAGGATTTTCCAAATGTGGAAGTAAAGGTTTATGAACTATAAATAATGAAACAGTATGGCTTTTCATTTTTTACAGATTTTATTATGATGCCTGTCACATTTTAGTCACTGTAATAGATA
The DNA here is from genome assembly GCF_963924675.1 of Phocoena phocoena. Lineage (NCBI taxonomy): Eukaryota > Metazoa > Chordata > Mammalia > Artiodactyla > Phocoenidae > Phocoena > Phocoena phocoena. Next base: position 13,920,346 of record NC_089237.1, read on the forward strand.
CTCTTGAGGTTAATAGACCTAATAACCCTTTGAAACAAAAATCCTAAATATTCTGACCTTGCAGGATAAATGATTTGAATATTACACTATATGTAAAAGTGCTTATGCACCTGGATTTTTCCAGTGGCCCAGAGAGCTTTCAGAGAATGAGTTTCTCCAGCTTTGTCCAGGTATGCTAGATTATATATGTAGGTTTCAGTGGAGAACGTGCTTTTTGGAATGACTTTTCATAGAAAAGAATCTGTACCTTAGCTGTAATCTAGAGGTTGTTTGTTTTTTTTTTTGGTGGTTTGTTTTTGAAGGGAATACAGGTATGTCTTTCATGTATAATTTAGTTATTCCTAAATGTTTTTCTTTTGTGTTTAAGTAAATCTAGATACAGATTTTGTCTATTTTGTAGATATAATTTTTTTTAAGTTTTTTTATGTGGACCATTTTTAAAGTCTTTATTGAATCTGTTACAGTATTGCTTCTATTTTATATTTTGGTTTTTTGGCCGCGAGACATGGGGATCTTAGCTCCCCAACCAGGGATCGAACCGCACCCCATGTGTTGGAAGGTGGAGTCTTAACTACTGGACCGCCAGGGAAGTCCCTGTAGATATGATTTTGTCTTTTTTTTTTTTTTTCATGGCAAGATGAAATTGTTTTCAGGTAGGTTTCTAAAACAGATTCTTCTTTATTTAATTAGTAATTTGAATGAAAAAGCCTGTGCTCTTTAAAAAATCAAGGTGAGGGTTTCCCTGGTGGTGCAGTGGTTGAGAGTCCGCCTGCCGATGCGGGGGACATGGGTTTGTGCCCCGGTCCGGGAAGATCCCACATGCCGCGGAGCGGCTGGGCCCGTGAGCGCAACGGGAGAGGCCACAACAGTGAGAGACCCGCGTACCGCAAAAAACAAAACAAAAAAACCCTAAAAAATCAAGGTGAATGTGTGAAATAAACTTTAGGTAAAAGTTCCAAAGTGTACTTGAAAAACATGGATATGTAAGGACCCTATGTTACTATTTTAATGTGTTTCTTAACCTAGAATCCTTTGGAAGAGGATGTGGATGAGCTTCTGAGTTTCCATAAACCCTTTAATGTATGTGTGTGTGTGTGTGTGTGTGTGTGTGTGTGTGTGTGTGTAAGTACACGTTTTCGTCAGATTTTCGAAGTGGCCCTTTACCACCACCATCGCATCCCCCTAAAAGTTAAGAACACTACTCTACGGCTGTGGTTTTCAAAGTATGGTACAGAGACCAGCAGCAGCAACGTCACCTGGGAATTTAGTCCTGGGACCCCCACTCCCAGAGAGGGGAGTCTATATATGTTGGCCCTAATCTATACTAACCTACATGATCTACACTGATGTTAATTTGCTGACAGAATTTTAGAACAGAGATATCTGTTGAATACAAAATTCTGTAAGTATGTTCATATGTTCTTGTCTGCATGGCAGTTTTATTTAACACAAATACTGTTTTGTTGATATTTAAGATTGGAACCAATATTTGAAAACATTTTGATTTATAAAATGTTACTGAATTTTGGGTTTAACATATTTTTACTTTTGGTTAAGTGCCTTTTGCTTTGAGAGTGTTTTGGTTAGTGTTGTAGATTACCTTTATTCTAATGAAGCCAGTTTTGGTTGCAAGTAACAGGAAAACAACCCACTCAGACTAACTTAACCCAAAAGAGACATTATTGGGAGGATACAGTTTTCGCACCCCAGGGGAATGTGCAGCCTGGCTTTAAGTGAGACAGGATCCAGGAAATGGAAAGCCTCAGGAACTTAGACAGCTGTTCCCAGTGGCCCCCTCAGGCCACTTAGAACTCTTCTGTTTCTAAGTGGTATGCTTCCTTCTTTGTAGTGGCTCTGACTCCCAATGCTAGTTTCACAGGAGAGAGGATCCGACTGGGTGGATCATTGCGAATATGGTGGCTGCTCATCATCCAGTTAGCTGTGATCAGCATCACACTTTTCTTCTATGGCTCATGCTGTAGCTATAGATTACATTTTATTGAGGTAATATAATTTAATAGCATTTTGATATCCTGTTAAGGTTAAAGTAGAACTACATGACTTGCATTTTGGTTAGTAGTGAGTAGTTTTCTTTTTCTCTCCAGTAACTTTTTCTAAAAAAATAAGTCATCACAACTATTTAGTGAATATTGTAATTATATTGTAGATATAAGGTTGTTTAGTGGGACCATTCCATTATAATCTTGACTTATTTTTGCATGTGTTTGGATAGGCTGTGGAAACATGCCTTCAAATTATAATCAAACTGTGTACACATAAGACAGTATATGTTTAGCTTATGCTTTTTCCTTTTATATATTACAGATTTATAAAAATATATTGGTAGGTTTCAGATGCTTTATTTTACATACATACCTACTTGGTGTTTGAGGGGGTATTTTGTGTAAACAGGTATCAGTAGATTTTTGGCACTTTCATTGTCAATTTTTCTTCTGCTGCCAGTGTTGATAAGGATTTGGCATTATGCCTTTCATTTAAACTCTACATAGAAAGTTAAAATGATCATTTGAATAGAACTTGGACAGGATGATGTAAATGGCAGTATGCCATTACAGAAAGAATCTAGGAAATGCATTAGTCCTTTGCATTGGAAATTTTACTGGGGAATACTTAACAATCTTTGGGCTTGCTGTGGAATAAGAGGGAGGAGCAGTGGAAAAAGGAAGCCTTTTGTTTACTGTAAGACAATGCAGTGAATTAGAGAGAGTGATATTAGGACAGGAGTCTAAACATGACAAATCTAGGCAGATTCCATTGGAATGGCGAGTTATATTGTGGCTCAATCCTGAGCCCTCTTTTGGAGCTTCAGAATTTCTAAGATTTCAGTATTTTTAGTAGTTATTGAATGTGTATTCTGTGCATGGTTTTCTAAGCTCCAGGGATGCAGTGGAGATCAAAAACAAGTTCTTAGCCTCATGGAGTTTAATGTTATGGTAGGGGAAGACCTTAGGAACTGGAGGGTTAGTTAGCTTAACTAACTTAATTTTTTATATTTGAAAAATGTGGGTCTTTATTGATGTTTAAATGTGATAATCCCAGGGCTCCTTGGGGAAATGACCAATTCTAGGGCTGGGGCAGGGAACATACAAGACGAGCCTAGAGCATTTTCTAGTGTCAGAAAGTACAGAAGTGTGCCCCTTCTCACCTCAGTGATGTGGGTATGTCAAAGGATCACAGGAACCAACTGAAAGAGCTCCTAATGGCTAAAGCTGGCACAATTTGAACAAGAAAATAAAGTAGTATTGTATTATAACCCAGCATATAAAATAAATATTTATGAGTCCATACTCATATATAATACATAAATGAATGGAAGAGGATAGATACATTTCCTATGCAGAATTACAAATAATTTATGTAGATATTCCACTATTAAGGAGGGGGAGAATAACTCCCTCGTCCTTAAGTGTGGGCTGCACATAGTGATTTCCTCCAAAGAGTACAGTATGGAAAGGAGGATAAAAGAGTACCTTTACAGTGGAGAAACCTTACAAACATTACTTCAGCCAGGTCAAGGTTAATATCAACAGTGATAACTCATGCTGATAATATACACCCTTGATATGATGTTATGAGAATGAGACCTTTACCTTTGTGGTCTTCCTCCCAACAACCCTTAAACCCGGAATAATCATAAGAAATCAGACAAATTCAGTAGAGGGGCATTCTACAAAGTACCTGACCAGTATTCCTCAAAACTGTCAAGGTCATGAATAACAGTAACAAAGTCTGAGAAGCTATCACATCCAAGAGGAGCCTAAGGAGACATGATGACTAAATGAAATATAGTACCCTCGGTGGGATCTTGGAACGGATAAAAGACGTTATGTGAAAACTAAGGAAATCTGAATAAAATGTGAACTTACTTAATAATGTATCAATATTGGTTCATTAAATTGTGAGAAATATACTAATGTAAAATGTTAATAATAGGATAAATGGGTGTGGAATGTATAAGAATACTGGACTATCTTTATAATTTTTCTGTAAATCAGATTATTCTAAAATAAAAGTTTATTAAATTTAGTAATTCCCAGTCAACCTTGGAAATATTTCAAAAACATGAAGTTATAAAGAATTATTTTCTTATAATTACAGTGCTTTTTATAGTTGCAGTCTTCTTTCTTATTTATGCTGGTGGCCCATGTTTACAAACGGAGCCTATTTGGGAAACTAAATATCTTTGGCACTTTACTCTGTTAGAGTAGGTCATCAGGTACTTGAGTGACTACAGTTTTTAGAGCCTGGAAGAATGCAGAAGACCTGGGAGCTTATCCTTTTATTTGCACTGTTCTAAAAATAGGTTAATAAATTTGGATAATACCATGTGACAGTATACCTTTTTATTGTGTATGAGAGAGAAAGCTCAATGAGATCTGTTATTAGGAAAGGGCTCCAGTAGGTAGTTGTGCCCTCTGGTAAAACAGAGTGCTTACAAATAGTTGAGGAAGCCATCCTGACTTAAAAAGATTTTTTGAACAAAAGTTAGGCTAAAGGAATCAAGGAGTGAGTTTTGTTTTATTATTTACCTTTTAGTTTGCTCATCCTTATACCTTGTTAGTGGTTTTTGGAGGATTTTCATTGATTCAGCAAGTATTTGAGTGCATATGATATAATAAACTGTAGGAGAGAGAAAAATAAGCCAAACTTTGTCTTCAAGAAATTTACAGCTTAATGGGACATAAAGGGAAGGGTTAGACATCGTGTGAGTATGTTTAATACAAGCAGAATGAGAAGAAACATACAAAACAACTAGAGCCAGTATTGGAAGTACATAGGGAGAGATCAAAATCAGATTGTGAGAAAGAAGGAGAAATCAGAAAAGTTTTCACATGGAGTTGAAATTTGATGAATGGATAAGATTTTGAGGGTCAGTAGTTAGAATAAGGACTTCCCTGGCGTTCCAGTGGTTAAGACTCTGTGCTTCCAATGTAGGGGGCATGGGTTTGATCCCTGGTTGGGGAACTAAGATCCTACATGTCGCATGGTACACACACACACACACACACACACACACACACACACACACACACACACACAAATTCCCAGTAGTTAGAATAATAGCACTTGGGGTGGGGAGAGCATTTTGAATAAAGGCAAAGGCAGAAAAGTCCTGGGCTTATTTGAGGGGACAAAGAGGATGATATTTTCAATGTAGGGGTTAATGAGAGAGAAAAAAGGGATCATGACAGCCTCTGAGTGAGGAATCTATAGAAAAAGAAGATGGAACCTGGATTCAAAATAACCTAAGCTCATTTACTAGGTGACAGGTTAGAACAGGCCACAACTTTTGAGTTGTAGTTTCCCTTTCTGTGGATTTTATTTTATTTTATTATTGTTATTATTATTTTTTTGCGGTACGCGGGCCTCTCACTGTTGTGGCCTCTCCCATTGCGGAGCATAGGCTCTGGACACGCAGGCTCAGCGGCCATGGCTCACGGGCCTAGCCGCTCCGTGGCATGTGGGATCTTCCTGGACCGGGGCACGAACCCGTGTCCCCTGCATTGGCAGGCGGACCCTCAACCACTGTGCCACCAGGGAAGCCCCCTTTCTGTGGATTTTAGAACATAACTTCCCAACTTGTAAGGGCCGAGCAAAAGACTCTGTGCACAAATTTTGGGGGCACATTATAAAATGCTGTAGATATATTATTTAAATGTGAATATTGTAAATGGAAATAGGCAGAGAGATATATGATACCTGATATAATCTGGCAACTACTTTAGGTGTTCAGGGAAAGGGAGAGATAAGAAAGACATTTGCTTTCTGGATGATTGCAAGCATGTGGTGCAGTTCACAGAACTAGGGAGGTCAAAAGGAAAAAGAGCTGGTTCAGTAGGGAAGCTTATTAATTTAATTTTGAATAAAGATAATTTCAAGTGCTGGTAAGGTATCCAATTGGGTATGTGTGGTAGGCAGTTGAAATGTGGGCTTGGATTTTGAGAGAGGAGTGAGGCTAGACATACAGATTGAGACTCATCAATATTTACCAAAAGCTTAGTAGGTACATAAACTTTCTTATTGACTGAATATTTGTGTCTGTGTCCCCCCATATTTCATATGTTGAAACTCTAATCTGGGAATTCCCTGGGGGTGCAGTGGTTAGGACTCTGCGCTTCCACTGCTGGGGGCACGGGTTTGATCCCTGGTTGGGGAACTAGGATCCTGCAAACCAAAAAAAAAAAAAAAAGAAACCCTAATCCCCAGTGTGATGGTATAAGGTGGGGCCTTTGGGAGGTAATTGTGTCATGAAGGTGGAGCCCTCATGATTGGGATTAGTGCCCTTCAAGAGAGATGATACGTCTTTTGGCAATGTGAGGATACAGCAAGAAGGTGGCTGCAAAACAAGAAGGGGATCCTCACCAGACATTGAATTTGCCTGTACCTTGATCTTGGACTTGCCAGCCTCAGAACTGTGAAAAATAAATGTTGTTTAAACCACCCAGTCTATGGTATTTATTACAGCAGCCTGAACTAAGACAGGCTTCTCACCAGCTTGTGAGAAGATCCCTTTCTTGCTGTTTAAGGTGCTTGCAACCTGATGGATTAATTTTATTTGAAATTTTAGAGTAGAAAGAATAATAGCTAATATTTATTGAGCACTTGCTGTATACCAGGTACTGTTCCAGGTGTTTTATGTGTTTCAATTTATTTAATCTTTAAAACAACACTGTGAGGTGGCTCCTAGTATTCCTCCTCATTGTAACAGATGAGATATCTGAGGTAAAGAGGCATTAAGTAGTTGTTCAGGGTCACAAGTTAATAAGTGACAGCACCTGGTTCAAACACAGGCATTCTGACTCTACGTGTTTAACTTTATATAGTGCTTATAGCTTAACACTATAGTATGCTGTTTCTGTGAATGTCTCTAGAAAAAGAGGGTAAAGGAGAGAAACCTGGGAGTGGCCAGAAAGTGATGTAACTTTTCCCCTAGGTGTAGAATAGTGTTAAGGCTTCATTGCAACTATATTCTTGAATTTTATACTAAGGTTTCCTTCTCTTGGTGTTTTGATGAAGAAAGTAAATTATTGTATGATTTAGACATACTAAATAAATCTCTTGAGCAGCCACCAGTTAGGAAATGGGTCTGTTTGAATGAAGGTGTCCAGTGAGGAAGGGGCAGTGGCTGTCTCCAGTAGCACTAGCCTGATAATGTTCAGTCTGCAAACTGCATTGGAGGTCCTTAAGTCATAGTGAAATTACCATCCTTATGAATGAAGGGTAGTACTTTTATGTATTTTCATCCCCAAATTGGAGAAATGAATTCAAGGAAATTTTGATTTAAGATAGTAGAAATGCTTTTAGATAGTTTCTTAAAATAACAGCTTCTATAGTTTGCCTGCTACTTGCCAAGTACCTAGACTACATGCTTTACATTTATTTCATGCTGAATATGTTGCTTGGCTTTAGCGGAACCTTTTTTTTAAAAAACATGTGAACTTATGCCAGAACTTGATTATTATGTTTATAAGAGAAGCTTTATTTTAAAATTACCTCTGATCACTATAAGGTAAATATTTACAGTTGTGGCTAGAAGAAATAATATCTGCCCTTATTATGTCAAAGTAGATCATTGTTTTTGTGTTGAAAAAGTTTGCACTTAATTTTTTTAAAACTTATTTGTACATCCTAATCTTATTTCAGTTTTATTCAGTTAAAAAGTATACTTGTTTGGGAAAATGTTTTGAGTAAAATCTTTATGTGTTTGAAAATTTTTTTAAAAAGTAGTTACACGCATATATATGGAATCTAAAAAAAAAATGGTTCTGATGAACCTAGGGGCAGGACAGGAATAAAGATGCAGACGTAGAGAATGGACCTGAGGACATGGGGAGGGGGAAGGGTAAGCTGGGACAAAGTAAGAGAGTGGCATGGACATGTATACACTACCAAATGTAAAATAGCTAGTGGGAAGCAGCTGCATCGCATAGGGAGATCAGCTCGGTGCTTTGTGACCACCTAGAGAGGTGGGATAGGGAGGGTGGGAGGGAGACGCAAGAGGGAGGGGATATGGGGATATATATACACATATAGCTGATTTACTTTGTTATACAGCAGAAACTAACACAACATTGTAAAGCAATTATACTCCAATAAAGATGTTAAAAAAAGTAGTTACATTTCATGAAATGTAAATTTTCATGAAGTATTTGGTTAGAATCAAAGTTTGTCTGGGTTTGCCCTTGTTTTGAAAGTAGATATATATATATATTTATATGAATATATTTTTTATGGATATTACATGAGTTGGCTGCATGCTCACCTGCCATAATAAATAAAAACTTGCAAGGTGAAAATAAAAGTAGTTACTTAAAAGTTGTTTGATATGAGTGAACTGGGTCATTTTCAGTTGGTTAACTTGAGAAACAGTTTTGCCTTTGATGAAATATTTAAATGGTGACTTTTTTTTTTGGTAAGAGTATTTACCCCATTTTGGTAGAACCTGTATCTTTTAATACGTCATCTGTATACTAATTATTAATAACTTAACTACCTGCCAGATACTAAATACATGAAGCTAAACTTAGAGGCCAATTTGTTTTGTAACATGCATGAAACGGATTGCCTAAAATTCCTTGATTAAATGGCACTGTAACAAGATATTTAGTTAAAAGCAGGTTTAATATGATTGTAGAGGTAAACTATCATCTATTGAAAGAGAGAAATTGCTCATCTTTTGGAGAAGGTCCTTGTGCACCCTGGGTTTCTGTTAGCCGTTTTTGTGAACCTGTTTCACTGGTAATTGCTTTAGCGTGTTAAGTTCCTTTAAAAAGGAGGAGCTAACCTGACAGACTATGTTCAATTCTATATATGGTGGTTAAGAGTTTGGATTCTGTGATTAGACTATTTGAATTGGTATCTCAACTTTAGCACTTACAGTGTAATCTTTGGCAAGTCTTTTATGCCTGAACCTCAGTTACTTTATCTCTAAAATGTAGGTAGGGACTTCCCTGGTGGTTCAGTGGTTAAGACTCCTCACTTCCACTGCAGGGGGCACGGGTTCAGTCCCTGGTTGGGGAACTAAGATCCCACATGCTGCGTGGCCAAAAAAAAAAAAAAAAAAGTAAAATGTAGGTAATGCTACTACTTAACTTCACAGAGTGGTTGGTATACACTTGCACATAGTAAATATTCAATAAATGTTATCCAGTCTTTTTATATTCCTTACTAAAATTCCTTTTTATTTAATGTACTATTTAATAAATGGACTTTTACTCTTAACAGCATATTAAGAAATATTTTCTTATCAATAAATATTTACATAATTTTAATGGCTGTGTAATATTTGTGCATGCTATTTGTCATCCTTAACTATTTCATTATGGTATAAGTAAGGTTGTATCTGATATTTCTGCTAAGTACAGCATTTTGTAGTAATGCTTTTTTGGGATAATAACGCTCTTGAATATGAATCTTTGTGTAGTGCTCCTGTTTCAAGCAACAATAACTGAAACACATATAAGAACTATATTGTGTACACATTGTCAATAGAACTTAAATTTTGTGTTTAGGAGTTGAGGTAGAGGTTGTTTCTTGGAACAGAAAGATCTAAATTGTTGTCATGTGCCCGTGATCAGGACGGGTGTATATTGTAGACATTTTTAAAGCACTAGGCCATCCTGTTGGAATTTGTTTAGGAATGCTGTCCTCAACTTCAGTTTTATTTTACAATGGTAATATAAGTTCAGAGAAAATACAGAGTAATCTACCCTGTTGAAAAAGAGTCTGTACAACTTGCAGGAACAGTACTATATTATAAAATCTGTTTTTGTGGGGTGAAGGAAAATGGGATATCTGAGTGGTTTTCTTCTTTCTCTCAAGCAGCCTCATTCCGATCAGCAGTGTAATTGGAATGCAACTCCAATCTGGAGGAGGAAAGGAAATTTTTGGCAAGAAGATACTGAGCAGTTGGGAGTTTTATTCAGATTTAGCATAGGCAGCCATTCATTATGAGTACAACTCGGTAAGAGCAGCAATAGCATTCTATTTTTGCAGCTGGGATTTATACTCTGATATTATTAGATGGTGTGTTGCATATAGATAGCTCTTTTCCAACCAGAAAAAGAAATTATCAGCTTAAATGAAATGATAATATTTATTGCATCTGCACTTCTGCAAATAGTTTCTTCCAATCACTGCCTCAAATAAAATAGACTAAAGGAGATTTTTATGAAATTTAAAAATATTTCTTGAGAAAACAACAAAAATGGCATGATATTATACCTGACCTGCAAGCTCTGAGGGCAAAGGACTGTGTCTTATTTATCTTTGTATCTGCAGAATCTATCATTGCACTTGGCACAAAGTGGGTGTTCAGGAAATGTTAATGAAAGAGTGAATGAAGGAGTGCTCCCTTCTCATTAAGCATCTCAAGGTGGTCACATCTGGGGACTTCCCTGGTGGGTGCAGTGGTTAAGAATCTGTCTGCCAGTGCAGGGGTCACAGGTTTGAGCCCTGGTGTGGGAGGATCCCAAATGCAGCGGAGCAACTAAGCCCGTGCACCACAACTACTGAGCCTACGCTTTAGAGCCCATGAGCCACAACTGCTGAAGCCTGCGAGCTACAACTACTGAAGCCTGCGCACCTAGAGCCCGTGCCGTGCAACAAGAGAAGCCACCGCAATGAGAAGCCCACGCACCACAATGAAGAGTGGTCCCTGCTCGCCGCAACTAGAGAAAGCCTGTGTGCAGGATTGAAGACCCAGCACAGCCAAGAATGAATGAATGAATGAATAAATAAATTTATTTTTAAAAAGATGGTCACATTAATAAATAAGTAAACAAATTTAATTATTTTTTTTTTTTTTTTTTTTTTTTTTTTTTTTTTTTTTGCGGTACGCGGGCCTCTCCTGTTACGGGGCACAGGCTCTGGACGCGCAGGCTCAGTGGCCACGGCTCACGGGCCTGGCCACTATGCAGCATGTGGGATCTTCCCGGACCGGGGCACGAACCCGTGTCCCCTGCATCGGCAGGCGGACTCTCAACCACTGCGCCACCAGGGAAGCCCCAAATTTAATTATTTAAAAAAAAAAAAAAAAAGATGGTCACATCTCCTTGTGTGTGAAATAGAGAGGAAGTTACCAGTATCCCAGCAAGGCTGATCTTGCCTTATTTTGATTATCTCCTCTATCTATTTCAAACCCATCTATCTGCTGAAGAGTAGAATAGCTAGAACAGGTTTTAGGTTTTGGGAGTGTACACATAAGAATGAGAAATGCTTTGAAGGAATTTGAGAAGGGTAGTAACATGATCAAATTAGTCTAGTAAAATTAATCCAGTGCAGATCTACAGGCTGTGTGAGACATGGTCCCTAATGGAATTTGAAGTAATGGTACTGTGCTGGTATAATGCCACATTTGTAGTTATCAGTGATGGTAAATATCTGGAGTCCAGTATAATGTTTTGTTTTAGTACAGAAATTAGTGGAAGTTGATTGAATTATATTCTTAAGAATTCTGCACCTTTCTTTATAAATTATTTCAATAGAAAACTTACTAAACATTCAAAACTTTGAAATATTGATAGCTGTCTAGGAGAAAGTCTACACTCCGTAGCCTTCGTTCTGAGGGCTTCTCTCCTGCTAGTCCTTCCAGTAATTTAGTGTTTCTCAACATTATTTTTTACCTCTCTCCTGTAATAATCATTTAGAAAACAAAAATGAAAGTTCTTCTGCACCGCTACCCTTCCCAAGTGCCACGATTCCCAATCTTGGCTCCACTTTCTATAGTTTCTGTTACAAAAAATGTTAGATTTACAAATATAAATTTGTGCAAATATAAATGTAAAATTATACTACAAATATAAAAATCACATTGTAATATTATACATACATTCCTCAGGAGATTCTCATATATACCTCCTTAGCTGAGAATTTGTTATGGTGACAAATAGGAATTTGTCCTAGTGAAATTCATTAATTCATTGAGCATTTACTGAGCTCTTATAATTGGTACCAAGGACAGAAAGAGCAGTGGGCTGTGGTTCTAGTACCCAGAGTAGTTCCCAAGAAAAAGAACAGTAAAGGCTCCAAGGGGTAAAAATTTATTTATGTAAACAAATTAACAAAATCTGAAATGGTGCTTGACAATTTCCTTTTAAAATTTACAAGTACAAGTTTTTGCTTCTAGGGTATAAATAATTAAAAGACTGTCTGGAGCTTTTGAGATATAGTGTTAAAGTTAGCAGTCTGACCAATCTTGATATTTCTTTGTTTTAAATTAGTCTTGTTTCTCTGTGTTATCTTCCTTAGTCTCAGGGTTGCTAAAATTTCTCTTTATAAACTTTGAACCCAACTTTAAAGTTCACTCTTCTCTCAATTTTTTCAATTACCCTTTAAAACTTAGTCATATATTAGCAACATCTTATTTGTGATTAAAAGAAAATTTGTCAAACATGACCTGATGAGTATGTTTTAAATAGAGGGAAATGATAACAATGAGATTTCATTAAGTCAAAATTATGATTACCTGCAGATTGGTAATCTGTCACATAGTATAAAAAATCGCCCTTTCAATGAAATTATTTTAGATTATTTTGGAGTTTGTTTTATTCATTTAGCATTTTACTGAGTGCCCATCAAACGCCTGGCGCAGTGCTTGGTGCGGGAGATATAAAGAAATGATGCAGACATGATTTATGCTGGATAGAGTTTACCACCTTTGTAGTTATAAGCAACATTCTAAACTTAAAAACTTATAATAAAGCGTAACTAGTGCCGGTGATAAGTATGGGCTTCTGTGAAAATACATGTGGGCAGAAGGTTGAGAGAAACGTTCTAAAAAGCTTCCTTCCCTTTTGAGACCTAAAAGATGAGTAGGTGAAGAAGCCTGGGAAAAATGTTTCAGGCGGAGGGAATGGCACATGAAGGCTGTGGGTGAGAAATGGAATGTATTTGAGAAAGTGAAGGTTTAGTGTGGCTGTATCTTGGACTTGGATTCTTGGAGGGGAGGGGTGGTGATGGAAGATGAGGTCAGAGAGGTAAACAGGAGCCAGGGCCTGATGGGTTTGTAAACCAAATAGGTTTTGGGCAAGACCTTGGCAATGTTCTGAGGATGGAGGTCAGTAGAGGAGACGAGAGACAAGTTTACTGAGAAAGTGGTAGGTTGGGTATGCGATCCAGAGCACAGGTGGAAAGATTGTTTTGAGGAATGTTTTAAGCATGTTTTGGAATGTTATTAGGAGGGGAAATGGTTGGAAGGAATTAAATTATATTTTTAGAAAGATCACTTTAGGGGCTTCCCTGGTGGCGCGGTGGTTGAGAGTCTGCCTGCCGATGCAGGGGACGTGGGTTCGTGACCCACATGCCGCGGAGCGGCTGGGCCTGTGAGCCATGGCCGCTGAGGTTGTGTGTCCGGAGCCTGTGCTCCGCAACGGGAGAGGCCACAGCAGTGAGAGGCCCGCGTACCACAAAAAAAGAAAGATCACTTTAGGTCCAGTGTGGAGAGCTGATTGGAGGCAGTTGAGCCTTAAGGCAGGGGACTGATGCGGAGGCTGTTGTAATGACCTAAACAGTAGTTGATGGTGGCCTGGACTAGGGTGATGGCACTGGCAATAGGTAGAAGTGGACAGACAAGGATATTTCAGAGGCAGAGTTGATTAGAATTGGTAATTGCTAGGAGGTGGGGAGGGGGAGGAGTAGTGAAGGTTGCTATGGAAGCTTCTGACTAGGGCAATGGAGTGGAAAGCAAGGATATTTATTGAAAGTAAACTGGAGAAGGAGTTTGAGGGAAGTGGCTGGTGGGGGGGGATGGTGATTTTAATTTGAGGGCATATTTAGTGTGCCTTTGTGGACCTGGAGTTCAACAAAGAGCTAAGAGTTGGGTTTACAGATTGAGGTTTCATCAAAATGGTAAAGACCAGGGAGAATGTATGGAAAAGAGGCTCTTCAAATTTATTTTTCAAGACGGGAGGAGGAGCTTTGTCAAACTGTTAAACTATGAACTTTCTCCCCAGAAAAGTACACGTGCATATAACAGTTTTTGTTTTTATTTTGTTTTTCTTTCCCACTATGGTTTATTACAGGATATTGAATATAGTCCCCTGTGCTATACAGTAGGACCTTGTTTATCTGTTTTATATATAGTAGTTTGTATCTGCTAATCCCAAACTCCTAATTTATCCCTCCCCACCGCCTTTCCCTTTTGGTAACCATAAGTTTGTTTTCTATGTCTGTGAGTCTGTTTCTATTTTATAAGTAAGTTCATTTGTATTATATTTTATTTTTTTTTAAAATATTTCTTTATTTGGTTGTGCTAGGTCTTAGTTGCAGCAGCCTCCTTAGTTGCGGCTCTCTGGCTCCTTAGTTGTGGCTTGCAAACTCTTAATTGTGGCATGCATGTGGGGTCTAGTTCCTTGATCAGGGATCGAAACTGGGCCCCCTGCGTTGGGAGTGCAGAGTCTTAACCACTGCGCCACCAAGGAGGTCCCTGTATCATATTTTAGATTCCACATATAAGTGATAGCATATGGTATTTGTCTTTCTGCTTTACTTCACTTAGTATGATAATCTCTAGGTCCATCCATGTAGTTGCAAATGGCCTTGTTTCATTCTTTTTTATGGCTGAGTAGTATTCCAGTGTGTGTGTGTGTGAGTGTGTGTATCACATCTTTTTTCTTTCTTTTTAAAATTAATTTATTTTTTATTAAAAGAATTTTTTTATTTTTTAAATTTCTTATTTATTTTTATACAGCAGGTTCTTATTAGTTATCCATTTTGTACATATTAGTGTATATATGTCAATCCCAATCTCCCACTTCATCCCATCACCACTCCACCCCACCCCCCCCGCCACTTTCCCCCCTTGGTGTCCATATGTTTGTTCTCTACATCTGTGTCTCTATTTCTGCCCTGAAAACTGGTTCATCTGTACCATTTTTCTAGCTTCCACATATATGCATTAATATACGGTATTTGTTTTTCTCTTTCTGACTTACTTCACTCTGTATAACAGTCTCTAGATCCATCCATGTCTCTACAAATGACCCAATTTCGTTCCTTTTTATGGCTGAGTAATATTCCATTATATATATGTACCACATCTTCTTTATTCTCATCTGTCAATGGGCATTTAGGTTGCTTCCATGACCTGGCTATTGTAAGTAGTGCTGCAATGAACATTGGGGTGCATGTGTCTTTTTGAATTATGGTTTTCTCTGGGTATATGCCCAGTAGTGGGATTGCTGGGTCATATGGTAATTGTATTTTTAGTTTTTTTAAGGAACATCCATACTGTTCTCCATAGTGGCTGTATCAATTAGCATTCCCAGCAACAGTGCAAGAGGGTTCCCTTTTCTCCACACCCTCTCTAGCATTTGTTGTTTGTAGATTTTCTGATGATGCCCATTCTAACTGGTGTGTGATACCTCATTGTAGTTTTTTTTTTTTTTTTTTTTTGGCGGTACGTGGGCCTCTCACTGTTGTGGCCTCTCCCATTGCGGAGCATAGGCTCCGGACGCGCAGGCTCAGCAGCCATGGCTTGCAGGCCCAGCCACTCCGCGGCATGTGGGATCTTCCCGGACCAGGGCACGAACCCATGTCCCCTGCATCGGCAGGCGGACTCTCAACCACTGCGCCACCAGGGAAGCCCTCTGCCCATTTTTTGATTGGGTTGTTTGATTTTTTGTTATTGAGTTGTATGAGCTCTTTGTATATTTTGGAAATTAAGCCCTTGTCAATTGCATTGTTAGCAAATATTTTCTCCTATTCTGTAGATTGTCTTTTTGTTTTGTTTATGATTTCCTTTGCTGTGTAAAAGCTTGTAAATTTGATTAGGTCCCATTTGTTTATTTTTGCTTTTATTTCTGTTGTCTTGGAGACTGACCTAAGAAAACATTGGTATGATTTATGTCAGAGAATGCTTTGCCTATGTTCTCTTCTAGGAGTTTTATGGTGTTGTGTCTTATATTTAAATCTTTAAACCATTTTAAGTTTATTTTTGTGTATGGTGTGAGGGAGTGTTCTAACTTCATTGATTTACATTTGGCTGTCCAGTTTTCCTAACACTGCTTGCTGTTGTTTTCTCCATTGTATATTCTTGCCTTCTTTGTTGACGAGTAATTGAACGTAGGTTTGTGGGTTTATTTCTGGGCTCTCTATTCTGTTCCATTGATCCATATGTCTGTTTTTGGGGCAATACTGCACTGTTTTGATTACTATAGCTTTGTAGTATTGTCTGAAGTCTGGGAGTGTTATGCCTTAGGATTGCTTTGGCAATTCTGGGTCTTTTACGGTTCTATATAAATTTTAGGATTATTTGTTCTAGTTCTGTGAAAAATGTTATGGGTAATTTGATAAGGATCACATTAAATCGTAGATTGCCTTGAGTAGTATGGACATTGTAACAGTGTTAGTTCTTCCAATCTAAGACCATGGGATATCTTTCCATTTCTTTGAATCATCTTCAATTTCCTTTTGTCAGTGTTTTGTAGTTCTCAGCATGTAAGTCTTTCACCTCCATGGTCAGGTTTATTACTAAGGTGTTTTTTTTTTTTTTGATGCAATTTTAAAGGGAATTTTTTTTTACTTGCCTTTTCCGATATTTCTTTGTTAGTATAAAGAAATGCAACAGATTTCTGTATGTTAATCTTGCATCCTGCTCCCTTGCTGAGTTAGTTTATCAGTTCTAGTGGTTTTTGTGTGAGTCTTTAGAGTTTTCTATATCTAGTATCATGTCATCTGCACCAATGCTCTGTTGAATAGAAGTGGTGAGAGTGGGCATCCTTGTCTTGTTCCAGATTTTAGCAGGAAGTCTTTCAGCTTTTCACCATTGAGTATTATGTTGGCTGTGGTTTTGTCATAAATAGCTTTTATGATGTTGAGATATGTTCCCTCTGTAGTTTTTATCATGAATGGATGTTGAATGTTATCAAATGTTTTTTCTGCACCTATTGAGATGATCATGTGTTTTTTTTTTTGTCTTTTGGTGATGTAGTGTATCACATTGATTGATTTTCATATGTTGAACCATCCTTGTGATCCTGGGATGAATCCAACTTGATCACGTGGTTTCAGTTTGCTAATATTTTGTTGAGCATATTAACAGTTTACATATAATTCCGAGGTTTACAGGATGGATATCTGTGCTCCTCGGTTTATAGAGTAAAAGAGGACCTAAAGTAAAGCCCTGAAGAACCTCAAGTTTCATGGGTGGAACAAAGGAAAAAGATCTGGCATAAAAGACTTTGAATGAATTTTATGCTTGGTGTAAAACCAGGTGAATGTGGTGTTAAACAGAAACCAAAAGAAGAGAGGGGTTTTAGAAGAGGGAGTAGTCAGTAGTGGCAAATACCCCTCAGGGGTCAAGTGTGATAAAGAATGAAAAGTGTCCATTGGATGGATTTATTAATTAGGTACCCAGGGCTTTGGAGAAGCAGTATAGGGGCAATGGTGAGAGTGGAAGCCAAATTGCAGTGGATTGAGGCATTAGTGGATATAAAGAAGTGAAGTCACAAAGTGTAGACAGTGTTTTAAAGTAGTTTAATTATGAAGGAAAAGAGGTAGGATGGTGGCTGGAGTGGGGAGGTATGGGCAAGACTTGAATATGTTTAAATACTGATGAGGCAATCGGTAGAGGAAGTGGAGGGAAAGTTCTTGAGAAAGTGGTGGGTTGGGTATGAGATCCAGAGTACAGGCAGAAGGATGGTGTTAGGAGAGTAGACATTGTAAGTGGAAGGAAGAAAAAACGAATGAGTGTTGAAACAGTACGTTTGTAGGTTTAGTGAGAAGAAGTTGGAGGACTTCCCATATATTTTCTATTTCTCTTAAGTAGGGTGTGCATTTATTTTACATCTTGAATCTTAGGATGGTGGTTAAAAATTATGAATGCCTCGTCAATACTGGAGATTATAATTTGGATTTATGTATGTGTTGTATATGTATTGATCCTGAGTATTCTGTTCAGTTTATATGATGATAATAAAAATTTATAGAGGAGTTATTCTTTTTTTTTTTCTTAAAACGTTTAATCAGATCCAATTCCAGGTTCTATATGACAACAACACCCACCCTCTTGGTTTTCTCTCTCTCTTTTTTTTTTTTTGGCCATACCGCGCGGCATGCAGGATCTTAGTTCCCCAACCAGGGATTGAACCTGTGTCCCCTGCAGTGGAAGCACAAAGTCTTAACTACTGGACTGCCAGGGAAGCCCCTAGGGAAGAGTTCTTCTAAATCAAGTTTCTGATTTGGTACTCCGAGTTAATGGCCTTAGCTTTCATGATTGAGTTTTTATGTTTTTAAACTATGACAGGGCCTAAGAGACTCTGACTAGTAAATCAGTATCTTGTGCTTACTTAATAATTTTATTCATTTACTGATGGCATCTGTGTTCAAAATTATTTTTTTTTTTTTTATTTTTTTATTTATTTATTTTTTTTTGCGGTACGCGGGCCTCTCACTGTTGTGGCCTCTCCCATTGCGGAGCACAGACTCCGGACGCACAGGCTCAGCGGCCATGGCTCACGGGCCCAGCCGCTCCGCGGCATGTGGGATCTTCCCGGACCGGGGCACGAACCCGCATCCCCTGCATCGGCAGGCGGACTCTCAACCACTGCGCCACCAGGGAAGCCCCAAAATTATTTTTATTTGAACTTTTCAAGTGGTTAATTATATTTAGACTTGTTCCCAAGGTTTATGTTAAATGAATTTTTATACACTAAACTTCCAATAAGTGTAACTAATTGAACAGACCATTTAAACTGTGAGTAGAAGTGGGTAGAAGTTAACCCAACATTACTTTCATAGATATTTTATAAATTGAAATATGAATATATGGAAATTGGTGGTTTCCCTTCACTTGTAACAAGTTTGGATTAAAGAAGTTAATGACTATAAACAGTGATTTTTAAATTGACATGCAGTTCACATACTGTAAAATTCATCCCTCTAAAGCATGCAATTCAATGGTTTTAATATATTCACAAGGTTGTGCAGCCATCACTGTGTAAGTGATAATTTAATGCAAGGTAATCCAGAGAATGTGGATTTGGGATAGCTATCTCAATATATTAACTTAATTTTTGGAAGGTATAGTAGATCTCTCTTGTCATTGAGCCGATGTTTCTGTGGAGTTTAGATGGAGAGTAAATAACAGAATGTCATTTTTAAAAAAAATGTCACCAGTATCAATTAAGCTTTGTTTTCTTGTGATCCTCTTCATTATAAAAATATTTTACCCTTAAAAAATATATATATAACCCCCAATTTACATATTTCCTCCTTAGAACTATATTTTTCCCTTGCCTCTAAGTTACTCTGAGACTAGATCTTGATGGAAGACAGGAAGTGGTTCTTTATTAGAATACCAGATTTAAAAACTTTCTTGCCCTCAGCTGTTACTGGTGATCATTGCTGAAGTTGCCACCACTGGTTCAACTGTCTTTTGCTAGTCTTTAATCAAAGATTGTGATCATATTTCATACCTTGCTATAGTTAGTGTTTATTTATTATTCACTGGTATTTTCAGTGTTTCGAAATGAAACTTTGACAATGCAGTCTCACCATTTTAATTCTTCCCATGTATTTTTTGTTTCCTTTACAGTACTCTGTGCAAAAAACTTGGTGAAAAAGGATTTTTTCCGTAAGTAAATTAACTTTAAATCTTGTATGTTGTGTGTAGATTCTTTGGAAAGCATTTTCAGAATTGTCTTGTTTAGGGATTTCTCTATTCAGAAATATACTCAGTGTTGTTTTATGAATTCTTTGATTCAGAGGCTTTTGGCATCACATGTTTTAAAGACGATTTTGTGCTCCTTAGCCCCTTTCCCTTTATCCACCGCCCCCCCCATATTTGTGTGAAACGTGTGTGTATATGCAGACGAATGTAATGTATATTGAAGGTGTGCATACTACTAGATTTCTAGAAAAGGTTTGAGATTATCTTGTAAGCACTTTTTCCTGTAACATTTTATAGGAAATTTTACCCATGCATTCAGGAGTCATTGGAAGGAAGAGAAGTCATTTAGCCTGCTTGGAATTTCCAGAGTATAGGAAAGAAATCTCTGCCACATTTGATCGTAGAATCTCTTATGTCTCAGACTCCAAAACAGACATTTAGTTCACATATTTGCAGTCTCTTTGCCAATCTGTTGTGAAAATTTTTGTGGCTTTATTTAGGATTAAGTTTTGCGAGGGAAGATTGGGAAGTACCACTCACGTGTGTGTGTTTACCCTATAATATTATACTTCACATTCGCTTTAAATTATTATGTAAAAATGATATAATTTTTGGACTTCCCTGGTGGCTAAGTGGTTAAGAATCTGCTTGCCAATGTGGGGGTCTCGGGTTTGATCCCTGGCCTGGGAAGATCCCACATGCAGTGGAGCAACTAAGCCCATGTGCCACAACTACTGAGCCTGTGCTCTAGAGCCCCTACAGGCCACAACTACTGAGCCAGCGTGCCACAGCTACTGAAGCCCATGCGCCTAGAGTCCATGCTCCGCAACAAGAGAAGCCATCACAATGAGAAGCTGGTGCACCGCAACAAAGAGTAGACCCTGGGCTTCCCTGGTGGTGCAGTGGTTGAGAGTCCGCCTGCCGATGCAGGGGACGCGGGTTCATGCCCTGGTCCGGGAAGATCCCACATGCCGCGGAGTGGCTGGGCCCGTGAGCCATGGCCGCTGAGCCTGCGTGTCTGCAGCCTGAGCTCCGCAACGGGAGAGGCCACAACAGTGAGAGGCCCGCGTACCGCAAAAAAAAAAAAAAAAAGACAGAGTAGACCCTGCTTGCCGCAACTAGAGAAAGCCCACGTGCAGCAACGAAGACCCAGAACAGCCATAAATAAATAAATACATTAAAGAAGATATGATTTTCAGTAAAACAAAAAAAAAAAGAGTCCAAGCCAGCAAAATTTTTTTGAATTTTATTTTTTTATTCAGCAGGTTCTTATTAGTTATCTGTTTTATACATATTAGTGTATATATGTCAATCCCAATCTCCCAGTTCATCACACCACCACCACCCTGCCCCGCCAGTTTCCCCCCTTGGTGTTCATACGTTTTAAGCCAGCAAAATTTGATAAGTAAAAATATTTGAAGTTAGAAATAGAGAAGTTCATTAGATTTTTAGATTCAGGTCCTATCAGCCAGCAAAAACTGGCTATGTATGCTGTCTAATTTAATATCTGACTTAGTTAATTTTCAAGTGTTTGATTAAAAGAAGTAATAAGCTCTTGATATATTTTTAAATCATACTTAATTCATTCCACTTGAAATTTTATTACTTAGTCTTCCTAGAGTAGAACCTGAATTAAAGTTTATAAAATAGCATAAACTATGTAATTGAAAAATTATGCTTATATGGGAAAGCAATTAAATAGGATAATCCGGGACATAATTAAGCAGTTTTCAGTTTATGTACCATGTGCCTTCTACCCCATAGCATGTCGCAGGAGGAGAGGCCAGTGTGGCCTCTCTCCTTGCTGCCACCAATTAATGTTATCTTCACAGGCTGCTGCTGAACTACCCACCTCATCCCTGTTGCTAATAACCTAATAGCCAATGTGTACTCCTTTTACCCTCCTTAAGGTTGATCCAAGGTAGGATTTATCCTAGTGGGACTGCAAAGTGGCCAATGGGATTGGATAGGCAGGTGACAAGGAGAAGAGGGAGGGAAGTGAGTAGTGCACACTCTTAGAGCTTCTTCTATACTCCCCAAGACAACTGGTCTGGTTTTAAAGACAAACCCCTCAGTTTTGTCTCCTAGCCTTCCTTCCCAAATTCTTTTCCTTCACCTAGAGTCCCAAGACACACCTTCTCCAATAAAATATCAGATATCCTTGTTTCAGTTTTCCTAGGAAATCTAGAGGAATCTTACTCTAATTCTCTGTAAGCCCCTGAGAGCCGATTATTATCAGTTATATGATCTTTATCTGTCCTTAAGTTGTACGTGAAAAAAAGGAAAGAAGGAAATCTTCCCCTTTTTTATTGTTGTAAGCAGTAAAAATTGATAAAAATTCTTGAGTTGTGAGCTTGCTTCAGGGATAAGAAAACTAGGGGAAATTGTGTGATTATCTTTAAAACTCAGAATGGAAAAAGCACTTGATGACCCTGGAAAGGAAAACAGGAAAGCCAATCCTGAGGCTTTCAGAAGGGACTCAGCCAAGGATGGAATATCCCGCAGGTTCACAGTGGCGGGGGTCCTCCTGCTGTGATATATTTATTTATTTATTTATTTATTTTATATTTATTTTTAATCTGTTTATAAGTTGAGGGTTGCCCACATTAATTTCAGAGAAAGAGTTAAATAATAGTTCCTAAATCCCTTAATCAAATTTGAGTGAGAGTGTGCGTTTATTGATCAGGATGCAGTTATTGATACTGTAATATAGTTGTTTTTGCTTGTAAATCAGTTTAAATCGTGTTGAATGGGAAATGTAAATTTTAATATGAAGCATGACTATAGGCTGACTATATATGTGTGTATATATAAATATATTTAACTATGAAAAAAATGCAGTGTCATGTGTTGTCTTTTGGAATTTGTATACTTTGAGATAATACTATTTATTCCAGGGTATCTGCCTTTGCTGAGAAAAGTTTTGCTAACGCATGTTTTGGAACTATTTTCAAACTTACTGGCTTTTAAAAATAAAAGTACAGTACATCCCCCTTCCCCCAAAATTTTGGCAGGAAGAATTTCAGACACATAGCAACATATAAGGAATTTTACAGTGAATACCCATCATCTAGATTCTGCCATTAACTTTATCACCTATCTATCCATTTATCCATTATCTGTGTTTTTAAAAGAATGTTTTTTATTAGTATCAAATTCTTTCCGTTTTTTATGCAACGTTTAAGTAAAAACTTTGTGTGTAAGGTACTTTGTTAAGGTTTGTATAGGGGCCAAATTGAAGTCAGTGAGCTGCAACATGGTTGGTTGAATGTATTTTTTCTTCCCCAATCAAAAATAAAGCTTTATTTTCTCTGGTAAGTAACTCTTAAGCTGAAATTTTTGTTTCATTATTTGCAGCTCATTAAGTGCGTTAGTGTAGTGAGGAAGTTCCTGAGCTTTAGCTATTTTATATGACTCAGAAATGATGGGGAGAATTGAGAAATTTTAAAAAATACAGAAAATACTTTAGCCACTTCATATTTACCGCTAGAGGTCTCACTAACTTCTGAAAACTTGATATCTTTGACTACACTGGAAGAACTTGGCTCTCAAGTTAAATTCTTGTAGAATAATATAATCAGGTAAGTTGAAACCTAGGTATTTTTTTGTGTTAGGGAATAGAGCTTGTATTTTGTATTATTTAACAGAAGGGAAACATAGGAGGATGGGACTTAGACTTTCATACTTAAATAAGGATCTGGAAGCCACACCTAGTGACTTCTGTGTGGAAAATGTTGTTTTTCTCAGTCCTAATTCTTTAACTAGTTAAGCACTATCTAAAGGGAACGCTAGAAATGTGATTTTTGTTTGTTTTTGCTTGCAGACATACATTTATCTGTTTATTTGTTTAGATGGTAGAATCAAAAGAACAAGATAAAATGGATTCCTCCCAGGAGAAAAATACTTAATGTTATTGAAGGTAGAGGGGAAAGTATTCTTCCATTAGACACATCTACAAATGGTTAGGTATTATTGAAATACTAATATGAATAGTGCTAAACTTAGTTAAACAATATAGTTAAATAGATTGCTACGCTAACTTGCCAGGTTTTTTCTTAAATACTTAATACTCTTAAATATTAGTCTTTTCTTACTTATTTGAAGTTGACAGATCACAGGATCATAGAATTGGGAAACTGGCTAGGTGATTTCTGTCTGGCCTTAAATCTTGGCAGATTAGTATCTTGACTTAAAAAAAATTAGCATAGATATATCAAGGTACAAAATTTCTGCAATTATCAACACTTACCAACATTTCATTTTAGTGTCTTCAGCTGTCCCTAGGAAATTTACAGTATCTCAGTATGTCTCACATCTCAACTGTTGTTGTCGTCTCCAATATTTTATTTAGTTCCACCTTCGTCCCCTGACTTCTAAAATTCTACTCATCCTACCGTTCTTCATCCTACTGTATGAAGCTTACAACAGCTTCTCTGTACCTTTAATCTTTCCTTCTCTGAATACCACTAGTAGACAAATATGACAGTGTATTTACAGCCATGCTCAAGCGTCTAAAGTGGCTCCCTGTTCTCTACCTCAGTCATTCCAAGCCTTTATTTTCTGACTTTTAAGCCTCTCTTACTGGATCCGTCTTATCTCTCCAACAGTATTTACTTTTACACCTTAGCACAAATGCTTTGATTAAACCCCTCAAAGTCCTTCAAATATTGTTATACCCTCCTTGGAACACCTCCTGTTTGTCCTTTAAAGCCCAGATGAGTCCCATCCCCTCAAAAAGGCGGGGGGTGGGGGTGGGGTGGGGGGTGGGGGGGTGGGGGTGGGGTGGGGGGTGGGGGGGTGGGGGGCAGGGCAGAAGAAAGCCGTTTTCTATTGTTCACACTCAGCTTGTTCTCCTTCTTTTCTGAGCTCTTGTACTCACTGTTGAACTACATAGTAAATGAGAGGTGTGAGACAGCATAGTGGTTAAGTGCATGAAATCAAGAACCAGACTGTGTGTGCATGGGTTTAGAATCTAAACTTTAGACCCTGCCTCTGCCACTTACTACTGGGTGACCTCAGGCTAGTTAATTAACCCCTTTGTGCCTCAGTTTCCTCATCACTAAAATGGAATAGTAGTATTTACCCCATGGGGTAATTTTGAAGATTAAGAGATCTAACATATGTAAAGCATTTAGAATAGTGCCTGACATAGTATTATAAGTGCTTTCTTTATAATCAGTATGGTCAAAAACTTGTTTATTCTCAGGAGTTTTTTTTGGTTTTTTGTTTTTAATGTATGGTGTTTTGATTTTCCCAATTAGATAGTATTCTCTTTTAAGGCAGGGTATTAAATTTTTTGTTTCAGTTTCTCATCACTCATGATAGTTAATCATTAAAACTTTTTGGCTAATTTGTTATCTCTGTAGCCTGTGTTACTGTGTGAAAACTTTAATAAGCTCTTTCCTTTAAATGAGCTACTAAGGGAGACTGTGGGAAATCTCTAAGAGAGCCAGGGATGTTTTAAGCATTCACCTTTCTGGGGTTAAAGGGCTGGTAAAGATCTATGATAACTTATACATTATAAAGTAATCTCTAGACTTTGGTAGTTTAAGCTGAGCGTGTTTTGAGATAGGAGCAAGAAAAAATGTAGTTTTTGATATTTAATGTAGAGTTAACTTTAATCTTAGTTTTAAAATGGACCACTTTTCATTTATAGCTTATCGTTAAACTTTTTATGAAGAATGGAATAATCTTTTGTAGCAAATATTAATCTTTATTTAATTAATCTTCCATGTCAAAATATTCTTTAATTAAAAAAGAACCCTCCCTTTTTTCCCCACAGGGCTTCCTGATCCATTTGCTAAGGTGGTGGTTGATGGATCTGGGCAGTGCCATTCTACAGATACTGTGAAGAATACACTTGATCCAAAATGGAATCAGCATTATGACCTGTAGGTTTAAACGATTTATTTGAAATGAAACATGGAATCACTGTTATTTGATATAGTCTTTGAAAAGAATCACTGAGTATGATCTGAATTTGATCTGTGGTGTAATTTGGTCCTCACAGAGGGATGCAAAACCTAGTGTGAAAGTACTTTGGCTTATTTGATAGCTGGTTTTGGAAGGTGAGCTATGCTTAATAAGCCCATGAAGAACAAAATGGATACACAGTATAGAGCAACCCCCCACACACCTTTTTTTCAATCAAATAAAGGTATTAATTCACTTTAGGTCAGTTATAAGTATAAATCAGAAATCATAATTGGAGTACACTCATAGGCATTCTTTTTGTTTCTTATATGGATGGTTTCTTCTAAATTTTATTTTAATCATAGTAGCATATGTACTGTTTTTAAAAAATCAGATGATACTGTAGGTCTTTTAATGGGAAAACGCAGTTAACTGTCCCATTCTTACTCCTGATTCCAATTCTCAGGGTAACTGTTTTCAATACCTTTGGCTGTTTGTTCTAGAATTTTCTTCTGCTTCTAGATATCATGCTTATTTACAGCATTTAATATAAATATATATTTATTTCGTGTTAGGTATTATTTTTACATTTTCTACCATAGAAAATGATTTAGCTTTTATAGCTGCTATCTCTCATCCCATTCCTACAACATCCACATGACCCTTTCCTTCTCCCAGTCCTCCTGTATAGTTATTTGAACCTTTTCGGTTACATCATTGTTCTGTGTTTATGCTATTATGATCATGTAAATATTCATAACTGAGTCACGTGGTGTGCAGTGATTACATTTTCTTTCTTGACAACTTCTGTTTTTATGAAGTTAATAACTGTCTAACTTTGCCATTTGTTTAGTTTTCCATCTCATTAAGAAATTCACAAACTCTCTTACAGTACTGAACGTCTCCTCTGCTTATTTATGTTCACCACATGAAATAGTCTGTTGGCTTTGTTTTCTTCTTGGAGATAGCCCTCCTAGAGCTTCTATGCTTTACTTCAGTCTGGACTGGTAGTTCTCTAAGACCTTCTGCACAGTTGTCCTGGAACTTGCCTTTATCATTATGTTGGGAATTTCGTTTCTCTCTTCTAAGTCCAATGACTTCTTTTTTTTCTGTTTACTTCCCTGTTTTTTTTTTTTTAGATGTTGGGGATAGGAGTTTATTAATTAATTAATTAATTTTTGCTGTGTTGGGTCTTCGTTTCTGTGCGAGGGCTTTCTCTAGTTGTGGCAAGCGGGGGCCACTCTTCATCGCGGTACGCGGGCCTCTCACTATTGCGGCCTCTCTTGTTGTGGAGCACAGGCTCCAGACCTGCAGGCTCAGTAGTTGTGGCTCACGGGCCTAGTTGCTCCGTGGCATGTGGGATCTTCCCAGACCAGGGCTCGAACCCGTGTCCCCTGCATTAGCAGGCAGATTCTCAACCACTGCACCACCAGAGAAGCCCCTACTTCCCTGTTTTGGTGAAGTATGTCTTCCATTGTTATCTTGAGGAAGAGTACAAAGATGGGGAAAATTTCTTTGAGATTATGTCTGAAGATATATTTTGTCTTCTTACTTGGTTGATAGTTTGTCTGAGTATAGACTTCTAGGTGAGACATCACTTTCCCTTCAAATTTTGAATACATTACTCCACTGTCTTCTAGGTCTAGATCAGCACTGCTGAATAGAAATACAATGTGAGCCACAAATGGGAGCTTATCTGTAATTTTAAATTTTCTAGTAGCCACATTAAAAAAAGTAAAAAGAAACAGATGAAATTAAACTTAATATGTGTTTTATTTATCTAAAATATCTTCATTTCAACATGATATCAAAATAAAATAATCGAGTTGTTTGTTTTTTGTTTATTTTATACAAAGTCTTTGAGGGACTTCCCTGGCGGTTCAGTGGTTAAGGCTCCGCGCTTCCACTTCAGGGGCACAGGTTCAATCCCTTGTCGGGGAACTATCTCGCATGCTGCGTGGTGCGGCCTTTAAAAAAAAAAACCCAAAAAACAACGAAGTCTTTGAACTCAGGAGTTTGTTTTGCATTAACAGAGTGCCTCAGTTTGGGCTAGTTATATTTCAGGTACTCAGTAGCCACATGTGCCTTGTGACTACCATTTTGGACATCGCAAGTTTAGAGTATTGCTGATGGCATCCTGATTTTGGTCCTTCATGATTGTTGTTTTCCACTGGAAGATTTCAGGGTATGCTGTTTTTGCCTGATGTTAAATTTTTTAATGATGGACTTGGTATATCTGAAATATAGTACTAGATACTGTGACTTTAATCTGGATACTTAAACTCCTTAGTTATGAGAAACTTTTCTATTTATTTAATCATCTATAGATGATTCTTCTCCATTGTATTTCTTTCTCTCTTTTACTTTTTCGAGAACTCCTGTTATTTGGATGTTATCCCTCCTGAATTGATCATCATTTAGTTGTCCTGTCTTTTTTATCTCATATTTTATCTTAGTTAAAAAAAAAGTTATAATAAAAAATTTTTGTTCTAGTAAAAAATTAAAAACTACCATGAAATATTTGGGCTGTTTTCCCAACTTTGTTTTCTAGCATTCCTATTTATTGTAATTTCTGCTCTCAAATTTTAAATTTCCAATATCATTTTGCTTTCTGACTGTTCCTTTTTCATAACTTACTCTTATTGCTAGACACAATGTCTTCTCTGATGAGAGAAGTATTATAATTGTAGTTTTTTCTGTTGTATTGCCTCTCTTTTCTCATATTTCCTTTTTTTTCTGTTAGTTTGGTTTGGATTTCTGTCTTTTTATATTTAAGGGGAGGCACTTAAATGTTGATTGGAAACTCTCTACCCATGGGTAGAGCTGATCAGCTTGGTAGGGTAATCAGGAGTAACTGACATTTTCTGCACAGAATTCTCCCTCTCCTTCCTGGGGACTGTATTCCTGAATGCTTGTGTTCATGGATCTGAACGGCATAGGGATGCTAGGAGGTCTCTCCATTCACTAGATTAACCTCTTCTTAATACCCTGTTTTTATTACAGAATTTCACCTACTCCCTCAGCTGTGCCTAGTGTCCCTGAGTGCTGCCACGTTTTGAGGATGAATTAGGTTGGGGAAAGGATTCAGGAGGTCTTTCCATTCCATTTATTTATTTTATTTTTTTATTTTTTAAATTGAGGTGTAGTTGATTTACACTTTCCATTCCTTTTAAATACTTTGACTTATCATTCTGTTTCAGCCTTATCATCACCATTGGAGTATATTGGGCTTACAGTTTGGGAATATTTCGGGGCTTGGTGGCAGTAATAATCTTGTTTCAGGGAGTCTATTGCTCCTTGCAGGCTTAGGTTTCCGTTTTCTGCAGGTTGCTAATTCAGTTATCATATGCTCTTTAAACTTCTCCCGTTTTGTGAACATCTCCCAGGTTATAAACATGTTAAATGTCCTGATATCCTGACTTTCCAAGTGTTTAGCCTTTTAAGCTTCACGGTCATTCTATTTCATGCTTCATCAACATCAGCTTTTCTTCCAAATGTTCCACTTGTCTTTACCTACTATCTATGTAGCTAAGCTTTTGAGTTCTTAATCAGATTCTTTCTTTTCTTTTCTTATTTTGGCCGTGCTGCGCAGCTTGCGGGATGTTAGTTCCCTGACCAGGGATCGAACCCGTGCCCCCTGCAGTGGCAGCAGAGTCCTAACCACTGGACCACCAGGGAATTCCCTTGATCAGATTATTTAAAGCCGTTTCTTTTAGCTTCAATCAGATCTAAATTCAGCCAGGGACCCAGCTACAACAGTGAACAAGACATAGTCCTCCAAGCTTACAGCCACGTGGTATATAAAGACAAGAAATAGGAAAGTATAAACAGTGTGATGAGAATCTGTATAGGTGCTGTGGAAATACATAGAACTTCTTGACACAGATTTAGGAGCTGGGGAGAGCTTCCTAGAAAAAGTGGCATTTAGGCTTATACCTTAAATAGGAGTTAACTTGAGGATGGAGAAGGTGGGGAGGCTCTAAGCAAAAGCTGTCTGTGTGAAGACCCAGAGGTGAAAGACAACGTGATTCTGAAAACAGTTCAGAGAGGCGGCATTGGTAAGTTCACATGTAAGGTAAGGGGAGTGTGGTAAAAGACAAGCAGTGAGAGGCAAGCAGGAGCCAGCTCATGAAGGTCCTTGAAAGCCTATTAATAAGTTTGAATACTCTCTTAAAAGCAGTAGGGAGCAATGAAAGTGTTTTAAGTGGGGAAATGCTATTATCAGATTTATATCCAAGAGTGGACACTTTGGCTGTAATGTGAAGAATGGCTTAGAGGGAGCCAAGAATGGCAAAGAAACTAGTTCCAAGATTATGAAGGAAGCTGTCAAATAGAAAATAACTTTATGTTAGAAAAGCGATAAAGTGAATGGAGAGTTACAGGCATTGTAAGTATTTTTAATATGGCCTTCAAACTTAAAAAAATTTTTTTCCTTGGGGAAAAAAAGTGAAATTGTACTAAACCCTGTGCTTTGCTGGATTTGGCTCACAGGCTGTGGTTTTCCTGTGGACCCCCTCCTTAGAGTCCTTGCTTTTCTAGCTTTGCTGCTGCTACAGTCTTTCTCAACATAGCAGCTAGAATGATCCTGTCAAAACGTATATCAAATCTGGTTACTCTCCTGTTCCACATCCTCTGTTGGCTTCCTGTCTTACTTAGAGTAAAAGTCAGAGTTCATACTATGGCTGACAAGGCCCTTTATGATTTGTCCCTTGTGTTGGTTAGATATAATAGACTGATATAATAGACAACCCCACATTTTCAGTGGTTTAGTACAACAGAAGTATATTTTGTATATAAGGTCCATTTGGCAGGGAAGCAAGACACTGTCACACAGTCATTCAAGGATACAGGCTGACAGAAGCTCCCTTGTCTTCAGTGTATGTTCCCAAGGTGTCTCTGGGCTTTGACATCCAGCCTCCCAAAAGGACGCTTAAGCCATTGGTGGGTGGGCTGCTCTAAGGCCTCAGGGAACCAGTATTTTAGCATACCTGTATATCAGGCTTATCAGTTGGGAAATTGATTTAGTGTGATTTTTTTTTTTAAATGTTTGGTTTGGGGCAATTTAGCTGGTTAATACTTGATTCTGATTCTAGAATTTTTACATATCATGCAGGTACATACTTGCCAAGTTAAGTCTGTTTAGGTCTATTTGAAAACTGATACATGCATACTGAATGTTATTTTAGTCCAGATTTTTTCATTTGCAAGCAACAGAAATGAAATTCAAATTGGCTTAATTTTTGAAAAGTATTAGCTTGTATAATTAAACATATACACACTACTATATATAAAATAATCAACAAGGACCTACTGTGTAGCATAGGGAACTCTACTCAATATTCTGTAATAACCTATATGGGAAAAGAATCTGAAAAAGAACAGATATATGTATAACTGAATCACTTTGTGTACACCTGAAACTAACACAACATTGTAAATCAACTATACTCCAATATAAAATAAACATTAAATTAAAAAAAAAGTATTAGCTTGCATAATTAAAAGTCTAGAAGGGTAGGCATGCTTTAACACAGCTGGATCCAGGGCCTCAAGTGTGCCTTTCACGTTACTCATTTAAAAGTTTTAGGGCTTCCCTAGTGGCGCAGTTGTTAAGAATCCGCCTGCCAATGCAGGGGACACAGGTTTGAGCCCTGGTCCGGGAAGATCCCACATGCCGCGGAGCAGCTAAGCCCGTGTACCACAACTACTGAGCCTGTGCTCTAGAGCCCGTGAGCCACAACTGCTGAAGCCCGTGCGCCTAGAGCCCGTGCTCCACAAGAAAAGCCACCACAATGAGAAGCCTGTGCCCCGCAACAAAGAGTAGCCCCCACTCACTGCAACTAGAGAAAGCCCGTGTGCAGAAGCGAAGACCCAGTGTAGCCAAAAATTAAATAAATGAATAAATAAATAAATTTATTTTAAAAAAGTTTTAGTCCTTACTTAAGTGGTCTAGGCTTTTTTATATACCAGGTGAATTTTTCTGATATTACTGCTTATTGAATGACAGTTTAAGGTCAAGGTTGCTGGACCAAAAATTTGACCTCTTAGAGTCATTGAAATTTAGGGTTCTACTGATATAATTATGTTATTTTATTATATTTTTGCATGGGATGACACCATGTTAACAATTGGCTGTGGTAGAGCTTCTCCATACTTACAGGTATATGCACAGACAAGTAATAGTAACGCTTTCCCCTGCTCTGCTTGTCTGCAGGCAGTGAAGTGAAATCTGCAAGAGTCCTGCTCGCTCAAGGCCTGCATACAGGAGAGAAGCAGGGGAAAAGCGTTACAATCAGCTTTTGTTCTACAGCATTTTAAAACATAACAGGTATGTCAGATTTTTGGTCTGTCAGCCTTGACAATGCCTCTTGAAAATGAACTGAGTATTCGCTGAGGTACTAGGTCATGTCATTGAAGTGTATTTAAAATGTGACTGTGATAAAAGTTTTTCTAAGATTTTTGTTTTTGGAAAGAAATAATCATAAACTTCCATAGGGTTATTTGATACTAGCTACTAAAATAGTTTTTTTTTTTTTTTTTACTAACAAAAATTGTTACTCAGTCTGAGAGTGGCAGGTATGATAAAGAATATATTAAAAATTCTTTTTAGATTTTACTTTAGAATTAAAAAAACAATTAAATTCAGTCCTGTGGATAGACTGAATTCAAACATATTTTGCGTTATCTAGCCATACTCAAACATTTGTGACTTTAGACTACAAAAACAAAAGAAAAATTTTATACTAACTACTCATAATTGCCAA
Organism: Phocoena phocoena; assembly: GCF_963924675.1. Classification (NCBI taxonomy): domain Eukaryota; kingdom Metazoa; phylum Chordata; class Mammalia; order Artiodactyla; family Phocoenidae; genus Phocoena; species Phocoena phocoena. Next base: position 13,952,653 of record NC_089237.1, read on the forward strand.
GTTACTCATGCAGTCATTTTGTTTTATATAGGTATATTGGAAAGTCTGATTCAGTTACGATCAGTGTATGGAATCACAAGAAGATCCATAAAAAACAAGGTGCTGGATTTCTTGGTTGTGTTCGTCTTCTTTCCAATGCCATCAACCGCCTTAAAGACACTGGTTGTGAGTAGATACTAGTGCTTTTAAAAATTTAAATATACATATTTAAATATATATGCGTATGTGTATTTTTTGATGGGGGAGGCAGGGGTCTAAAAACTTAATTTCCTGTTTGTGTTTGAAACACTGGTAAAAATTTCTGGTCTAAATTTACTTTGTTGACTTTTTAAAAAGAATGAAACATTTTAAATATGTGAAACCTAGAAATGAATCAGAGCTGATACTTAGTATCCAGTGAATTTATAAGTGCTAAGAAATGACTGATATCCAGAAGAATAAAAAGAGGGAATTCCCTGGCGGTCCAGTGGTTTAGGATTCTGTGCTCTCACTGCCTCGGGCCCGGGTTCAATTCCTGGTCAGGGAACTAAGATTCCACAAGCCATGCAGTGTGATGCGGCCAAAAAAAAAAAAAAAGTAAAAAGGTGTCAAAGTATTAAATGTCTTTTTTATTACTTAGCACTCATCTCTGGTTTAGGTGGATTTGTGAGATAAAGGGAGTTTTATTTAGATCATTGGAATGTTTAATGTAACAGTTAAAGGGGAATTATTAGTGAATAAAAATGACATATAAAACTGCTCTGAAAAATTAAAAGTTATAAAGGTAAGACATTATTTTGAGTGTAAGACAGCTGTATTAACTGCTTGACTGTAGCTTAATTTTTCACCAAACTGGTCATTTACAAGATTAGACCAAGATCAAGACGTTAGAAGCAATTTCTATATTGGGTTGACAAGTTGACTTGTTAGTGTATGTGTAATTCATGTAACCAGATGACAGAGCATCTTTTTGGGGGTATTTCCATTGGGACATAGACGGAAATATCTTTTTCAACAGAAAATTTTTAAATTTTTCTACAGAATTCTTTTTTATATAATATAAAAAATATTGCTAGCTGTTGTCATGGGATTGTAGTCCAGATGCCTACAAAAAGCAAAAATTCAAATGGACTCCAGCTAAGGAAATTAATAAATAAAAATAGTTTGAATTTAGCTTTGAATGTTAGATATATAATATTAAGAGATGATCCCTTTTAATGTAGTATGATAGCACAATCCAGTTATAAAAATATTACTGTTAAAAAGTAAGAAGGAGAAAATTGAGCTAGAAGTTCTGAGGGGAATTTAAAGGCACCAGAGAATTTCTTATATTTCTGGGTTGACAGAGTGACCAACAGGAGGTAGAAGATGTTGGGGTTGGAAAAGGTCTAGCATACAAAAAACGAACCATTTTTGGGACTTCCCCAGTGGTCTAGTGGTTAAGACTCTGCCTTCCAATGCAGAGGACATGGGTTTGATCCCTGGTCAGGGAACTAAGTTTCCACATGCTGTACAGTGCAGCCAAAAAAACCCCAAAAAACAAACAAACAAAATGAACCATGTTATTCTAACCCAATGCAGCAGGCAAACTGAAGACTTGTTGTATGTATGACCTTATTTCTGGTTCAGTTTAGCCAACATTTATTGAACCTTTTAAGTGTCAGGTACTGTTTGAAACCCCAGTGATAGAAAGGTGAAAAAGGCATGAATCCTGTCCTCTGAGAAGCAAGGGCAAAGGCCTGCTGGCAGAGGGAGCAGGACACGTTAGAAGGAGTGAACAGAAGAGGCATTGCTCTGCACAAGTCCACTGTATAGCTGTCTTATTAGTGTCCATTTATTTTGCAAAGGGAAAAATAAGCTAGGTGGGGCACAGATTTTCTTTCTGCTGCTTGTGAATGTTTCATTGCAGTAATTTATATGACCTTTTTGATGTATAGTAATATTTAATTTATTAAGCACCTGGTGTAGTTCCATTCTATCAGGTTGGAGTGGAGAATATAAAAACTTAAGATATGGTCTCCTCCTTTTATCAATTCGTGATTTACTTAAGTAGACAAATGGTATACAGCTATAAAGAGAATTCAGTTATAAGTGCTGTAATCAAAGTAAAACCAACATGCAGTGGGTGACATTGTTCCTTACTGTAACTAACCAGGCCAGTGTTATATCTGTTTTATAGATGATGCATGAGAGAAGAAGTGAGCTGCTTCTAAATGAGTTAGTACCAGAACTCAAACCCTTATGTTAGTTTATACTTGGCTTCTTATTAATACTTACTTTGTGTGTGTGGGAGTTATGTGAAATGGTTAGATAAAAAATAACAATGACAACTAACATTTATTGGACACTTATGTGCTAGGTACTGTGCTAAGAGTTTTACATAACCATCTGATTTAATCCTTAATAGGAGGTAAGTACTACAATTATACACGAGAAAATCAAGACTTGGGGATAAATTGCTTAAGAACAAAACTATTAAGTGGCAAGCTAAGACTTAGACTGAAGTGTTCTGAAATCTTTGGAGAGAAAATACTGCATGTTGGCACCAGTGTCTTACGGTTTTTGAAATCTGAATTTGTCAAAACTTTTGTCAAGACATTTATACTAATATTATGTATGCAGTTAGAGAATTTTAAATATTTGTCTCATCATTAAAACTTGATTAATTCTTTAAATGATTGGTCTGATTTCCAGTGGATTGTAGAAATTTACTATCACTCTGTAGATGTGAGAATCTCTGATACCAACTTATTTTTTGCCTTTTGCTGTTGTTGATTTGAAATAGATCAGAGGTTGGATCTATGCAAACTTGGGCCAAATGACAATGATACAGTTAGAGGACAGATAGTAGGTAAGTGTGGAATTGAAAGTTATGTGAATTTTGGCTTTATTTAAGCTGACCTAAACTCTAAATACCTTTAAAATCAAAGTACAGTAACTGTAGCTTCATTGTTTTGGCATGAATTAAATGAGTCATGTAAAATTATTCAAATAGTGGATGCAGAATCTAGGACAACTTAATTTTTTAAAAAAGCAAAAAAATACAAATAATGTAAAAAATAGGCTCCTAATATGAAGAACTCTTGATCCTTTAGGAAGGAATTCTTCAAAGTATACAAATATAGTAGAACACTGAGATAGACTTTATAGATGATACTAAGGTTTTCTGAAAGTAATTCTCAAACTGGTTTTTGAGTAAGAAAAACCAGTTTAATGCTTTGCAGTTTTAAAGTAATCTTTACTAATTGAAAAAAATAGAATGGTAGTATAGCACTGATTGGAGAAAGGGAAAAATTGTTACCTTACTCATAAGGCATTTAGTGGGCTAGTGGGGTTATCTTGAATTGGCCCCTTTATATAAAATTTCCTGAGACTTATCTTAAGAATTGATAGATTGAGATTTGATCAAGATACCTAGAATGGTAGGGCACTGAGGTGGGCTCCTTTGAAGCTTCTTAAAGAAGTAACAGGCAATTGGAACCTTACCATTGCATTATAGAGCAGAATTTAGAATAACATGATTGCATTATATGAACCTATCAGAGAGGTTTTAGTTACAGGAAGGACTTGAAGGACTTAGCTTTACAAGGCAATGAATTAGGTTCATAGAGAGTTGCCAAAGTAGCATCATAACAAAAGCCCTATTCTGGTTATCGCAGGGAAATATCTACACTACAGCATTATTCATAATTCCTGTCATTCTTAGATTGAGAAGGAAGTTAAAAACTCAAAAATGTGGAATACACAAATATACCTTTCATGTGTTACGCCTCTTTTTAAGTGCACTAGTGGCCTTGCGTTGCCCCATTAGGATGGGAAAAAAGGAGATTCTCCTCCATGAACATGATAAAGTGTAGAAAACCTTAAAGAGAAAAATCTCATGGACAGAGAAATTGCAGGGACTTCCCTAGTGGCGCAGTGGTTAAGAATCTGCCTGCCAGTGCAGGGGACACGGGTTTGAGCCCTGGTCTGGGAAGATCACACATGCTGTAGAGCAGCTGTGCCCGTGCGCCACAGCTACCGAGCCTGCGCTCTAGAGCCCGCGAGCCACAACTACTGAAGCCTGTGCGCCTAGAGCCTGTGCTCCGCAACAAGAGAAGCTGCCACAGTGAGAAGCCCGCTCACTGCAATGAAGAGTAGCCACTGCTTGCCGCAACTAGAGAAAGCCTGCGTGCAGCAACGAAGACCCGACACAGCCAAAAAAAAATAAATTAAAAAAAAAATTTCAGAATTTAGTAGAAACTAAAGAGTTCGTTCTTAAGTATTAAAATAAGCGAAGACAGGTGTCTTTCAAAGAGAAATATTTTAAATTGCAGTAACTCTTTCTAGTTCTGTGACTCTTAGTAATGTTTTTGTTGTTTAATAGTAAGTCTTCAGTCCAGAGACCGAATAGGCACAGGAGGACAAGTTGTGGACTGCAGTCGTTTGTTTGATAATGATTTACCAGATGGGTAAGCAAAAATCATTAGGTAATATCCCTAAAATAATGAGAAATAAGTTGGTGTTTATATTTAAGTTTAGAAATTTGCTGATCAATTCCAAAATCTAGGTTTTCCTTGTACTTAGAAAATTAGTGAGGGATCTTATCACAACAAATTCGTAAAATAAGCCATGAATTAGATATGTTACATTTGTTTTTTAAGAGTTTTGACTAGGAGACAAATCAAATTTCTTGACAAATTTAAATCTCCTGTAAATATTATATATTCAAAAGGAAAACTTTTTTGATTGATTTAATTATTCAAAACAAAGCATGCTGAATCTGAGGCATTGCTCTATTTAGAGGGATGTGATAGAGAATTTGTGTAATAGTAATTACAATAACATAGTGACATTTATTGAGCCTGCAAGTGCCAACTAGTGTTATAAGCACTTTATATCATTTATCATTACATATATATCATTACATGATATTCATTAGATCATTTAATTCTCATAATGTGATTCTGGAATTAGACCATTTGGGTTCCAATCCTTACTCTTCTGTTTACTAGCTTTATGAGTTTAATCAATTTATTTGACTTTTGTAAGCTTTTGTTTATATTTATTTATCAAAGAGGATAATGATAATAGTATATACGCCATCAATACTTGTGAGGATTAAATGAAATCACTCATGTAAAGCACATAGCACAATGTCTTGCTTAGAGTGCTTAATAAATAATTAGCTATTACTACTACTACTGTTACTACTATTATTACCCTCATGCATTTTACAGACTTACAAAACTGAGACTCAGAGAGCTTAAGTATTTTGCCAGAGGCCACATAGAAATGGCAGAACTGGAACACAGATTTAAGCCTTGATTCCAAAGCTTATGCTTTTTATCATTGCTCTCTATCTTTGTTTCATACTAGTTCTGAAACCTTACTGATTTTATTTTTAATTCTCAAAGTATTTTTAATTAACTTCAGTGAGGTATACTTTACATACAATAAACTATATCCATTTTAAGTGTATAATTGGTTGAGTTTTAAGTTATTTTTGACATGAAATTTCAAATCTAAGCTATGGTATTTGCTCATTTTGTGTAAGCTGTTAAAAATTGCTATAATTTGTTTATAGATCATTTTAGCTTCTTGATATATCTTAATTTTTATGGATTTGAGGTGGATTATGGTACTTTTGAAGGGGAAGTTTAGGATGAAATAACTAGTCAGTATTGAGAGATTACAACAGTTGTATGGCTTATTCTAAATTTGTTCTACATTATTGTACTGTAATTGTAATCACAGGGGAAAAAACCTGTTTAGCATCTTTTTATTTTCTATTGTTTAAGGCCTCCAAACCTCTGCCAGTGGTTTGGTGGAATAGTAACATAACATAGTCACTCGCCTAATTTTTTTGTTATATGAATTAATAAGATATTGAAGAAGAAGTGGCATTATTGCTTTTTAAAAAATTAGTTTGAGAAATAGCCTGTGTTGGTGAGGTTGTGGAGAAAAAGGAGCGCTTGTACAGTGTAGGTGGGAATATAATCAATACAGCCACTGTGGAAAATGGTAGGGAGGTTCTTCAGAAAGTTAAAAACGGAATTACCATATGATCCAGCTATCCCACTTCTGGGTATGTATCCTAAGAAAATGAAAACACTAATTCAAAGAGGTATATGCACCCCTTTGTTCATTGCAGGATTATTTACAATAGATAAGATATGGAAGATAGATAAGATAGGGAAGCAGCCTAAGTGTCCATTAATAGATGAATGGATAAAGAAGATGTATTACACACACACACACACACACACACACACACACACACACACACACACACACTGGAATATTGCTCAGCCATAAAAAAAGAATAAGTTCTTGTCATTTGCAACAACATGGATGGATCTAGAGAGTATTATGCTAAATGAAATAAGTCAGACAAAGACAGATACCATATGATTTCACTTATGTGTGGAATCTAAAAAATAAAGCAAAAACTAAACAGAAACAGACTCATAGATACAAAGAACAAACTCTGTATTGGTTTGCCAGAGGGGAGGGAGAGGAGGGGAAATTGATGAAATAGGTGAAGGGGATTAAGAGGTACAAACTTTCAGTCATAAAATAAGTCACGGGGATGTGATGTACAGCATAGGGAGTATAGTCCATATTGTAATAACTTTGTATGGTGACAGATGGTTCCTAGACTTGGTCATCATTTTGTAGTGTACAGATGTCAAACTACTATGTTGTATACCTGAAACTAATATAATATTGTATGTCAACTATACTTAAAAAAATTCATAACTTTTAGTAGAACATATGTAAGAGAAAATAAAAATATGAAGATTAAAAAAATTAGTTTGGGTAGGCTAAATGCTTTAAAAAGCTTTTATATACTTTTCTAGTTAAATTTAATTTTTTAAAATTATGTATAATTTTTATTTTTAGTATGGCCTTTTTCCCCCCATTAAATTCTGGAGAAATTAGTATAATTGAGCATTGTTGACATCATTGAAAAATTCTCATTTTGGCTGATGGAAAATATTAGTCACACCTCAGTATAAATATTTTAAAAGCTTCAGAATTCTAGAAGACATATTGTACAGTTCTAAAATAAGTTGAAACAATTCCTATATTCTGTGTATTGCTTTTTCAATTTGTCATTCCTGATTCATAACAGCAAATGTCTTCCTGGCTTGTTCCAAAAACATTCTATGTCCGTCTTCCTATTACTGCTTTATCTCTCAATATTTTTATTTAAGCTGGGAAGAAAGGCGAACTGCCTCTGGAAGAATCCAGTACCTAAACCACATAACAAGAACTACGCAATGGGAACGCCCAACACGGTGAGAACATACAAGTATCTTCCCATGGTCTGTGCTGTTTGCCCTCCTGAAGTCCCCTATCTGTTTATCTGTCAGTTTTACCAGATTTCCTTTCTTGGTTTAAACTGCTCTAGATCAGTAGATCTTATAGCAAATGCCATTATTATTATTATTAATTTTTGCGGGGGGGCGGTACGCGGGCCTCTCCCGTTGCGGAGCACAGGCTCCGGATGCGCAGGCTCAGCAGCCATGGCTCACGGGCCCAGCCGCTGCGCGGCATATGGGATCTTCCCGGACCGGGGCACGAACCCATGTCCCCTGTATCGGCAGGCAGACTCTCAACCACTGCGCCACCAGGGAAGCCCTGCCATTATTATTTTTAATAAAGGTTGCTTAGCAGGTCATCCTGTAGCTCCATGGCCTGTGATGGTGTTCAGTAAATATTTATTAGATGAGTTAAATGAATACATTGAGAAGTCATCTTATTTCTAGGACTCTTAAAAAATTTTTTTGAGTCCATTATTGAACGGCTGTAACAAAATATGTGTACAGGATCTCCATTTATTCAATAACGTCGGGGGATGATTATATTGTGTCCAGTAAGGTCTTTGACCAAGATAAGAACCAGATGCTCTGAGACCATATGGAGGGGCACCTGACTTAAGAGTTGGGGGCAAGATGGTAGAACTTGCAAAGGAAAACTCTGAAGGAGGAGAGTCTCTGAACTAAATCCTGAAGAATATGAGGATTTAGCCAGGTAAGGGGAGGTGATAAAAAGTGTTCAGGGTAGTGGTAACAGCTATCATTCAGTTCACCAAATTGTTATATGCCAGGCACTGTGCTTAGCATTTGGGCTATAACCATGAATAAGGCAGAAAGGCCTTCCTGGAGCTTAATGTGTAAAGTCATGGGGATGCAAGATAAGTTTTGAAAGCTTCAAGGAAAGCTCTGTAAGTAACTGAAAATGAATAGGATAAGTGGCTGGATTTCCTTTTTTTTTTCAGAATAAGAAAAAAGTTTATTTGCCACCTCTACTCAGTGTTTGTTTTGCTCCTTCTACTTTTTTTTTTCCCTGAGCAGGCCTGGCACCAGACATAGAACATCAAATGCTTCTCATTAGCTATACTTTCAGTTATTGGGGATTAATTGCTTAACTCATTGAACCACAAAGTTTTCTCTATTATACTGTGATTCTCAGATGAAAGCTTAGCTTATGTTGCCATTTTAAAGAGTGCTTATTTGAGAGTTGATTTCTAGTATTAAACTGCCAAGGATTATATGGAAGTCAAAGAACCTATTTTTATCATATCTGAGTGTAAATAAATGTGTACTTGTGTCAGTGCTTTAGTGAAGTCTATTTCCTTCTCATTTAACTGATAAAATTGACTTTAATTTCCACATGTATAAAGTCGATTGTGTTGTAAATGTTAGTTTAAAAATTAACTCTTAATTATCCTCTTAGTTTGGATGACCTACAAGAGACTGGAAGCTCTTTGAAGAGACAGACTATCTTTCCTTTATTCACTCAATATTTATTGAACTACTATTCTTAAATATATGCTAGGCACTACTCTAGGTGCAGGGAATACATATGGTGGGGAACAAACTAGGCAGACTTTCTTCTCTCAGTAAATATTCTAGTGGGAGAAGACAGATGAAAACAAGGATGCAAATCAGAAAAATATCAGAAATAACTGCCATGCTGAGGAAGTAAGGTGAGGTACTGTCAAATGCCTGGGTGACTACTGTAGATCTGAAGGTCAGGAACGACCTCTCAGAGGCAACATTTAAGCTTAAACTAAGATTTGAATGACAAAAAAGTCTGGCCTAGGGAAAATAGGAGAAAAAATCACTCTAGGTAGAAGGAAGGGCTACTCTCCAGCACTAAAGGTAGAACGACCATGGCAAGCTTGAGGAGGAGGAAGAATGTCAGTGTGGCAGAGGCAGAGTGGGAGAATGGTGGGGACACAGGTCTGAGGTCGCCTGTGGCTAAGCCAAGTAAGGCTTGGTGAGCTCATACTCACATCTACAAATATATGCGGATTTCATATGAAATGTAATTAAAATCAATATAAAGTGATTTGAATACGTAATTGACAACTGCTTATCACCTGGGTTTCTTTGGTGCTTTGAGGCTTTGGGTTTGCTTTTATTGAGAGTTCTTGAGTCATTATATTAATCATTCCGTTTTCTTGCAAGTGATTGTTACTGCTGTACATACATTGTCTATAAAATTCTGCTTTTGGTATCTGAGTTGAGTAACTTTTTTTCCTTGTTTCTTTTCGATAGACCAGCATCTGAATATTCTAGTCCTGGCAGACCTCTTAGCTGTTTTGTTGATGAGAACACTCCAATTAGTGGAACGAACGGTGCAACATCTGGACAGTCTTCAGATCCCAGACTGGCAGAGAGGAGAGTCAGGTCACAACGACATAGAAATTACATGAGCAGGACACATTTACATACTCCTCCAGACCTACCAGAAGGCTATGGTATGACAACTAGCAGAGGAAAAATAAAGTGTGTTTTACTGATTTCAGCTTGCTAAGAAGCCAGAAAACCAACTTTTAAAGAAGTTATTAATCTGGGTTTAGGAATTCTGCATGAAAATCAAAGTAAATGTAAAACTCCCCAACTTTGAAAAGTCTTTGAAGTGGTAGAAGACTAACAACACTTTGACTTTGGGCGAGTCGTTTAACCTTAAGCTTTTTGCCCAATTACAATGAAATGAGATGAATGATACCTCTCCTTTTCACAAAGGTATTGTGAAAAGCATATGAAACAATGTGAGACTGCTTTGTAAACAGGCACTGTAAAAAGTGAGACGGTGTTTTTCTTGATAATGGCAATCTGAAGTCAGACTTGTAATTTTCTAGACGTGCATATTTAGAAATAATTTAAAAAGCATATTTCTGATGGTATTTATATATTTGTATTGTCTATAATTTTGTGTTATCTGAGTGATTGGGTTATTGTAAATGATTTAGTCACTTCTGTGTTTGTGTAAAAGTACTATAATCTTATATAATTTCCTAAATTTTAGAATTCCATGTGAAAGATGACATGAATCTTCTCATAGTTGAATACAGAACTTCCTAAACTCTTGTAGTATGACCTCAGCTGTTCTCTCCTCTCTTGCTAAAAGCTTAACCAAGTTACTTAACATCCTTGCCCTTTCCACAGCCTCTAGATGAACAGTTCTGGACTGATGATGACACCTAGTGACCAACATTGGGAGTTGCCTGATCTAACTTGTATTTTATTTTTACTCCAGAATGTTTTTTAAACTTACACAAATGCATCATTCTTACTTTATTTTTTAAGTATTTTAACTATTTAATTTTTTAAAAAACCCAATTTTTCCATTAATTGAGCTAGGCCACACAGGTTAACTTAAAGCACAGTGGTTAGAGCATGGGCTTGGGAAACAGATGGGTTCATATCCTGGCTTTGCTATATATTAGTTGTGTGACGCTGGGCACATTAACCTGTTTGAGCCTCAGTTTTATCTTCTATACTATAAAGTGGGGAAAATATTATTACCAACCATGTAGATCTGTTGCAAGAAATAAATGAAATTTCATGAGAAGTTAAAATTTAACTGTTACTAATGTCCAGACCTTAGAATCAAGTATCTCCTGGCATTCTTTTTAATTGAGATTATAAGGCAAGTGGTTTGGAGTGGGGGTGGTTAATACTTTATACTTTTACAATATTTGTGTGATTTGGATTAAAAAAATTTTTTTTGTACAACCAAAAACATAGGAGTAAAGTGGGTATCAAGGCTGAAATTATTGCAGCTGTCATCTAGAACCAGTTTTAAACATTTTTGCATTTATAATTTTAAAAGTTTAAATTGATTTTTATTACAGGTTTATAAACAAATTTATACTAAAATATTAGCAATAGTTTTATTGTTTCATATATTGGAATTTTTCATTAGATTTTTTTTTTTAAAAAAAAAAGGTAGTTCTGTTGCTTGAAAACATAAGTAAATAAAGACTACAGACCACCACCGAAGAAACCGTTTCACAGATTCCTTCTCTTTGCCCTGGCCTCCTCACTCTCTCCCCAAGGGCTTTGACTTAATTTTGCCTGCGGCTTTTTTTCCCCAGTAGGCATATGTGCTCTTTAGTCTTCCTGCTCCTAACTTGATTATTTTTCCGTCATTGCTTCTTTTAGTCTATAGGGTGTCTCTTCTATATTCCATCTTTTTTGCTTCTGTTTGAGTCCAAATGTAGTCTTGAGAATACACCTCTCTCAAGGAAAGAAAAAACATAAGTTTTGATATAAAATTAGGCATAATTTAAAAAAGCATTACCAGCCTGCAAACTTTTTGAAAGTTTCTGCAAATCCCTGAGAATCTCCCCAGAGTTGGTTAGCCTCTTCCTCTGAGCCCTTCTGTTTCCCTTAGGCTCCACATTTAAGACAAATAAAAGACAATTTTTTCATGTTTGTTTTATTTAATTATTGGTACTGTGACAATCTCATTTTCTATTTTCCATTGCAACATGTTTAATATTTGAGCCACATTATAAGTGTAGTTGGCTTTTAAATAGCTGGGCTGTGACCCTCACCACCATTTATAAGACTGTTTCCAGGAGAAAATGTGTTCTGAGTTCAGAACAAGTGATTTGTAAAGCAGTTCTTTTGTAATAAAATTGATTGGTAATTCGGAGAGTTTACCTATTAATATAACATCATCCTAGTGTTTATAGCTGTTTTTGATTTGGACATTCTGAATATGTTTTTATTATTAGTGTTTCTTAATTTTACAGAACAGAGGACAACACAACAAGGTCAGGTGTATTTCTTACATACTCAGACTGGTGTGAGCACATGGCATGATCCAAGAGTGCCTAGGTAAGGACATATTCTAAATACCCTTCATACCACTGAATATCCATTTCACCTAGGATTTATTTGATTATTTAATCTTTAACTTCTTAAAATAGATGATGTAAAAGTTTGGCTCTTTCTGATCAAAAGTTTGACATTTAGTAGAAAGTCCTACTTACTTCTCTGCAACCCTACCCCAGTGCCGTACCACCCAACCAGTCTCCAGTTCCTCTCCCCCTCCCCCTTAAAAAAATTGAGGCAAAAATGTGGGTCTTGTAGGAATTTGAAAATTGACCTAGGGAAAACATACATACCCTTATAAAAACATACATACCCTTTTTTTTTAAGGGTAGTAAATTGATATTTTTCTTTCTGGTTAGGCTTTTTTAAAAAAGGTTTGTTTATTTTAACTTTATATAAGTGTATTCAATCTTCAAGTTTCATTTTAATGTAGAAAAGGAATAACCCAGTTAACATAAATTACTTCTAAATGCCAAAATTTGTATGTTTGAATTGCAGGCCTTGTTGAATGCATTTACTAACCAGAATGTCAGCTGTCTTTTAACTTTAAGAAGATGGAATGACACAAAATCAATTTAGTAGTTTAACATAGTTTCTGGTACATTTTAGTATCAAATAATACATTTTAAACCACTAGCTATTTTGAATTATTTTCTACTGAACAGATGGAGAGTGCCAAGTAGTCCAGTTGAAGCTGCAAAAAAAGGTTGAGTTCTAAGTGAAATTCTAAATCAACTTTATAAGCTATACATATACCTTTGTTGGATGAGGATATTTTATATATTAAGTGCAACATTCCTCTCTTCAAAAAAAAAAAAGTCCTATGGAGGGTCAAGAGATCTTTTTCTGCCTAAAGTTTGTACTCAGAGCTCTACTTGTCTAGAATCATGTTTTTGAATTAAAAACAGTTGTGACTGATTTTGGATTGCTTTGATACTCTGTTTATTTATAAATAAAGCTATTATAATGAAAATGTTTTCCTTTTTTCTTTTGGTCGCGCTTTGCGGCTTATGGGAATCTTAGTTCCCTGACCAGGGATTAAACCTGGGCCCCGGCAGTGAAAGCACCGAGTCCTAACCACTGGACCGCCAGGGAATTCCCAAAATATTTTACTTTGTGATAGAGCTTAATCAGAATCTTTTGAGGGTGGCAGCCAAGGAAATGTGTTATCATTAATTATTGTATGAAGGTTGCCATTTCTGTGTCTTCATGATATAGCTGTTGATTTAAAAAAAAATAGTGGGGAGGAAATTTTTGTTTTATTAAATAAGCTCACTGAAAACAATCTAAGTGCCTCACTTTTAGAAATAAGAGTTTTGATATGTAAATTAAGTGTTTTGGGTTCTGTTTATCATGTTGAAGGTCAGTAACGAACTTTTCTATAACATAATTTAAAATCATTGGAAGGAAATGTTTAGAAGAAAAATGATTTTTAAAAAAAACTGAATGATTTACAACAGTGTGAAAGCTGATCTTGAGCTGCCTTTTTTTCCCCAGTACGCGGGCCTCTCACTGCCGCAGCCTCTCCCGCTGCAGAGCGCAGGCTCCGGACGTGCAGGCTCAGCAGCCATGGCTTATGGGCCCAGCTGCTCTGCAGCATGTGGGATCTTCCCGGACTGGGGCATGAACCCGGTCCCCTACATTGGCAGGCAGACTCTCAACCACTGCGCCACCAGGGAAGCCCTTGAGCTGCCTTTTGAAAGAGTGGTGTTGGAAGTTGAAACAGAGAGATTTTGGCACCACAGTGGGCAGTGTGTTCTTACTCCTAAGGAAACAATGTTGGTTTTTCATTAATGAATAAGGGGTTTCTATAAAGATTTAAGAATATTTCATATTGAGTATTGAATAATGACTTTATGAAATAACGCTTTGGATTATATTTCTTTTCTTTAGTCTCTATGCTCCAAATTGTTATCTTAAAATATATTTTGTTTTGGGGGATCCTTTAGTGAATATGTCTTTTGTATGGAGGATCTTTAATCAAAGCAGACTATAAATATTTAGATTCTATTAAAATATCATTACTGTTCAATCAAAGACATTTATAAAATAGTGTCACTCAGACACTTTAAAACTAACTTTATGTAAAGATATCCAGTAAACTTAGATTTATCTGAGAAGCACCATTTTAGAATGTTTTGTATTTCTCTTTAAAATAATGATTAATGCTTTGTTATTCACTGTATTGCATACTGACTAGTCTTAAAATACAGATCTGTATTACTTTTTATGGCTGTGTAGCATACCATTTTCCTTTAATCATTTCCCAGTTCCACATAAAGAGTGTTTCCAGTTTTCTGCTTCTCCTCAATTCTTTAGAGCCCTCCCATGTATGACTATAAATTTATAAAATTCTAAATAAAATGATATAAAGTGAAATTCTGCATTACATCAAAAACATTATTCATTCTTTGATTATAAAGAATGATAATTGTTTTTCATTTCTAAAAGTTCCATTTAGAAAAAAATCTGTTCATTCTTAATAATCTCTCAGTGATAGTTTGTCTTTGTAATTGTTCTCTTTTATTATTTGTTTTAAACATTGCATATCATAGCTATTCTTTTTGATCTCTGACAGTACTTGGGGATCTAATTCCGTGGTTTTGTTTCTACTGACTCAGTAATCATGAATTCCTTTCTGAAGTGTTTGGTGATCTTTGATTGTGAGTTTGATTTCAATTGGTTGGAGTTCTGTGGACCTAAAGTGAGAATTTAGGAATTTTTTCTGGAATCACTTCATCTTCCCTTTGAGTTCTCCATGGGGAAGTTCCAGATTTCCTTTTCCAACCTTGCTGCTGGCCTGAGGCTGAGTTTCCCAATTAACCACTACCCTCTGGCAGCCCCCCACTCTGCCTGTCTGCCACTCAGGTACCAGCTCCAGTTTAATTCACTTAAAACAAATTTGAGGAGGACTCTTGGAACTTTTTCCCTTGCCTCTTTTGAGACTAGCAGTGTCTCAGAATAGTGTGTTCTTTCCAATCTTTAGTTCTGTAGCAGAAGAATCTCTGGGGCACCTATAAGCACAAGTTAAAAATCATTGTTCCAACAAATCTCTGGGTGCCCATCATTACGTTTTCACTATGACCAAGAAGAGGTTATTTCAGGAAAACTTTTTTTCTAGTTTAACTTTGAAAACATAATTTTGATGAGATTTGTCGTTGTAATTATTGGTTACAGTTTAAATTGATATTAGACATGCTTTTTTTTCATTCTTTAAGGTTCTATAAATCTTTGTCATATATAATAGTATATATATATTTTTTTTTTGTGGTACGCGGGCCTCTCACTGTTGTGGCCTCTCCCATTGTGGAGCACAGGCTCTGGACGCGCAGGCCCAGCGGCCATGGCCCACGGGCCCAGCCACTCTTCAGCATGTGGGATCCTCCTGGACCGGGGCATGAACCGTGTCCCCTGCATCCTGCATCGGCAGATGGACTCTCAACCACTGCACCACCAGGGGAGCCCTTATAGTAGTATTTTAAGAATGCATGATATAGTAACAGTGGTCTTTGCCCCAAAAAGCAAAAAAGTCTTTTTGCTTTTTTTATTGTAGCAGTAAACCTTAGAACATTCTTCCTAAGGTGTCTTAAACAGGTTCTTCATTCACTAGCTTTATATCTTTCAGAATTCAAAATGGAGTAGTTATCCTTTAAAATATATACTGTGGTTATTTTCAGGATCACAATTTCAATAACATTTCCAGTTTTGCTTTGTTGAAGAGCTTAAAATTAATCATGGAATGAACGTTTACACAGATTTTATGGTGTAGTAAAGAAAGAAATAATTGAAGGGAAATTTTAGAAAACATTTAATTCCTTATATCACTGACATTTGGAAAACAATATTTTGTCAGACAAGTATTGAAGTACAGTTTATGTTGGCAAATGTTGTGATTGCTTTTATATTAATTTAAAACCTGAATTACATTAAAGCCCAGGAATGAACTCACTAAAAATGTAGGCTGTGTGATAAGTTTCTGAGCCATCTATGGATTGGGTTTTGAATATGCAAGTTTGTTAAACCATTGGGAATTAAAGATTCCAGCTGAACGTCTCAAGTTTCTGAAACAATACATTTTCTCAGACTTCATGGAATTGTTCTGTGTCATTTACACTTGCTTGGCTCAGCAGGCCCAGCAGTGAAGTATTTTTTATTTTATATTTGTTTTTGCAGGGATCTTAGCAACATCAATTGTGAAGAGCTTGGTCCATTGCCTCCTGGATGGGAGATCCGGAATACAGCAACAGGCAGAGTTTATTTCGTTGACCATAACAACAGAACAACACAGTTTACAGATCCTCGGCTCTCTGCTAACTTGCATTTAGTTTTAAAGTAAGTTTTTGAAACTATACATGTTCAAATGCGAGTCTGAACAAGAGAAGACTGATAGATGCTTTTTGTAATAAATGTGATAGACTGTCTGCTCTCTTCAATTATAAATCACTTGTTGAACATAATTTTATATAAGAATATGACAAATTTAACTCTCATGTTTGGGTATTTTAATCCCACTGTGCTTAAGTAGGAACCTGTCCTGAAATGTTAGGAAAAGGGTGTGTATCAGAGGTGCACCGCAGCACACCTGCAGAGACAGGCTACTTTATGGAGTGGATGGATTTTTTTCCTTGAGTGCATCAGAAATAGCTCTAGGATAGCTGAATCTATCCCAGAGGATTTTCTGATGTGTCAGTTTTGTACTTCAGCTTTAAGGCTTCTTTCCCATTTGCAGGACTTAGACAGTCATTCTTACAAGTCTTTGTGAATGGGCTTGATGTACCCTGGGTTTTTTTTTAATTATTAAAATACAGTTGATTTACAATACTGTGTCAGTTTCAGGTATATAGCAAAGTGATTCAGTTTGCTATATACATATGTAATATATATATATTTCAGATTATTTTACATTTTAGTTTATTACAAGATATTGAATATAGTTCCCTGTGTTCTATAGTAAATCCTTGTTACTTATCTATTTTATGTATAGTAGTTTGTACCTGTTAATCCCATACTACTAATTTATCCCTCCCCACCCTCCCTTTCCCCTTTGGTAACCATAATTTTGTCTCCTACGTCTGTGAGTCTATTTCTGTTTTGTATATAGATTTATTTGTATTATATTTTAGATTCCACATGTAAGTGATATCATATAATATTTGTCTTTCTCTCTCTGGCTTACTGTACTTAGTATGATAATCTCTAGGTCCATCCATGTTGCTGCAAATGGCAATATTTCATTCTGTTTTTATGGCTGAGTGATATTTTAAAGAGAGAGAGAGAGAGAGAGAGTGTGTGTGTGTGTGTGTGTGTGTGTGTGTGTGTGTGTGTGTGTATACTTGGGTTGCTTCCATGTCTTAGCTGTTATAAATAGTGCTGCTATGAACATTGGGGTGCATGTATCTTTTCAAATTAGTGTTTTCATATTTTCCAGATATATGCCCAGGAGTGGGATTGCTAGATCATATGATAGCTCCATTTCTAGTTTTTTCAGGACGCTCCATACTGTTTTCCATAGTGGCTACACCAATTTACATTCCCACGAACAGTGTAGGAGGGTTCCCTTTTCTTCACACTCTCTCCAGCATTTATTAATGTAGACTTTTTGATGAACTGTGGGTTTTTAAAAAAAAGTCAGCTTTATTAAAATTTAATTGACACAATAAATTGTACATATTTACAGTGTACAGTTTAAGTTTTGACATATTATATAACTGTGAAACCATCACCATAATGGAGATAGTGAACATATCCATCACCCTCGAAAGCCTCCTCCTGCCTCTTTGTAGCCTGTTGGTAGTCCCTCCTCCCATCACTTCCCTAGTTTCCTAAGGCTGCCGTAACAAAATATCACACACTGGGTGGTTTATAACAATAGAAATTTATTCTTTTATAGTTCTGGAGGCTAGAATTCAGAATCAGGTTGTCAGAAGGGTTGGTTCCTTCTGGTGGCTCTGAAGGAAAATCTGTTCCATGCCTCTCTCCTAGCTTCTGGTGGTTGCCAGAAACTTTACTGTTCCTTGACTTGTGGACACATTATCCCAGTCTTTACCTTTGTCTTCACGTGGCCTTCTATGATCTATTTTATCCACAAAACTTCTGCCACCAAGTGTGTGGGTTTTTTCCTCAAATATTCCAATTGTCCACGTCTGCAGACGCCATCGAGATGTACAGCGCCGGAATTCAGTCTAATACCACCTCCAGTTAGTATCAGGCCTCACAGGTTAAGGGCTCAGTCTCACAAGACTGTTCTCACTTCTGATGCCATTTATAAGTCCCAGGCCTCCTGTATTTCTTGCCAACTGGCTATAAATCGAGTTCTCATGACTCTCTCCTTGGGTTCAATAATTTTCTAGAATGGGTCACAGAACTCAGGGAAATTATTTCTTTACTATTACCAGTTTATTATAAAGGATGCAACTCAGGAACAGCCACATGGAAGAGAGGCACAAGGCAAGGTATGGGGCAGGGGCTGCATAGTGCGTCCACGCCCTCTCCAGGCGCTTCATCCTCCGAGCACCCTCAGTGTGCTCACCATCCAGAAGCTTTCTGAACACTTGTTTAGGCATTTTTATGGAGTTGTTATCACACAAGAGTGATCAATTATTAACTCAATCTCCAGTTCCTCTCCCCTTCCCCAGAGGCTGGGGGGATGTGCCTGAAAGTTCTAGGCTTCTAATCAAGCTTTGGTCTTTCTGGTGACCAGCCCCCATCCTGAAATTATATAGGGGCCTAGCAAGTCACCTCACTGAAACAAAAAAATGCTCCAATACCCAGGAAATTCAAGGGGATTCAGGAGCTTCTGTATCTTGTACTGGGGACAAAAACCAAATATTAGAACAGAATACACTCCTGTCACCTGTGTCACTCAGGAAATTTCAAGCATTTTAGGAGTTCTGTGTCAAGAACTGGGGACAGAGACCAAAGTATATTTCTTATTATGCCACACTTTCTTTCCTGTACGTCTGGGTCGAAATTTACCTCTTCTTATAAGGATACCAATTTATTGGATTTAGAGCCACCCTAATCCAGTGTGACCTCATTTAACTTGATTACATCTGCAAAGACCCTATTTCCAAATAAGGTCACATCCACAGGTGCCAAGGCTTAGTTAGGACTTCAACATATTTTTTTGGACACAGTTCAATCCACACCCCATCTTCAGCCAACCATTGATTTGCTTTTTCTGTCACTATACATTTGCAGTTTTTAGAGTTTCAGATGAGTGGATTCATACAGCATGTACTCTTTGCTTGGTTTCTTTTACCCAGCCTAATTATTTGAGATTCATCTTTGTTGTATGTATAGTTCATTTCTTTTCCTTGCTGGGTGGTATTCCGTATGGATAGACCTCAGTTTATTTGTTTACCTGTTGATGAACATTTGGATTGTTTCCGTTTGGGCCATGACTAAACTGTTACGAACATTCGTGTGGGTTTTTTTATTTTTGGCCACACTGTGTGGCATGTGGGATCTTAGTTCGAACCCGCGCCCCCTGCGTTGGAAGTGCAGAGTCTTAACCACTGGATCGCCAGGGAAGTCCAGGAACATTTATGTTTAAGTCTTTGTGTGGACATATGCTCTCACTTCTCTTTGATAAATAAATACCCAGGCTGCACAATATGATAGATTTATGTTTAACTTTTTAAACTGCCAGATTTCTTTTTGAAGTGATTGTACCATTTGACTTTCCCACTAGAAGTGTATGAGAGTTGTAGTTGCTCTAGCTAACACTTGGTATGGTTAATCTTAATTTTGGACATTCTAATAGATGTGTAGTGTTATCTCATTGTTTTTTGGGGTGGGGCGGTCTGTGTTGGGTCTTCGTTGACAGGCTTTCTCTGGTTGCGGCGAGCAGGGGCTACTCTTCGTTGTGGTGTGTGGGCTTCATTGCGGTGACTTCTCTTGTTGCGGAGCATGGGCTCTAGGCACGCGGGCTTCAGTAGTTGTGGCACGTGGGCCCTAGGGCGTGTGGGCTTCAGTAGTTGATGCACGCGGGCTCAGTAGCTGTGGCTCGCGGGCTCTAGAGTGCAGGCTCAGTAGTTGTGGTGCATGGGCTTAGTTGCTCCGTGGCATGTGGGATCTTCCCAGACCAGGGATCGAACCTGTGTCCCCTGCATTGGCAGGTGGATTCTTAACCACTGTGCTACCAAGGAAGTCCCTCATTATAGTTTTAATTTACATTTCTCTAATGACTAATGATGTTGAGCATCTTTTCATGTGCTTATTTCCATCTGTATATCTTCTTCGGTGAAATTTTTTGCCTCCTTTTTTAAAAAAACTGAGTTGTTTGGTTTTTTTTGACTTTCGAGTTTTGAGAATTCTTTAGATATTTGAAATATAAGTTTTATGTCAGCTGTATGCTTTAGAAAGATTTTCTCCTAGACCATGATTTGTCTTTTCATTTTCTTAACAGTGTCTTTTGAAGAGCATAAGGTTTGAAGTTTCAATGAAGTTCATTTTATCCATTTGTTCTTTTATGAATTGTGCTTTGGGGATCATATTTAAGAAATTTTTGCATAACATGAGTAATAAAACTTTTCTAGTGTTTCAGAAGTTTTATGGCTTTAGGTTTTACATTGAAGTCTCTGATCTACTTTGAATTAAAGTTTTGTATCTTTAAGTTGGTATACCCAAGTTTTTTTTTGTTTTTGGATAGGATTAATACAGTTGTTTAGAGAGTATTTTTAATATATTCTGTTTTGATTTATATATGTGTGTGTGTATTAAAAAACACCTTTATTACAATGTTTTATGAGAGTAGTAAATGGCGATTTGTAATTTTCATCAAAGCTGCATTTTCTCTGGATAGTTACACGTTCTAGGATAAAATTTGGCCTGGTACATAAAAGAGTCACTGTATGTAAAGTAAGTTTGGGTGATTTGTTAGAGAACTGAAAGTTATTTTTGTTTATTTTCTCATAGCTACCATTGCCCTTTATCTTTAGGTTAGGAGACTGTACTCTTGTGTCTGCTGTGTGTAAAATTAAATTCCAGGGACTTCCCTGGTGGCGCACTGGTTGAGGGTCCACCTGCCAATTCAGGGGACACGGGTTCGAGCCCTGGTCATGGAGGACCCCACATGCCATGGAGTAACTAAGCCCGTGCGCCACAACTACTGAGCCTGCGCTCTAGAGCCCGCATGCCACAACTACTGAAGCCCGCGCGCCTAAAGCCTGTGCTCCACAATAAGAGAAGCCACTGCAATGAGAAGCCTGCGTGCGGCGGCGAGAAGTCCCTGCTCGCCACAACTAGAGAAAGCCTTGTGCACAGCAACGGAGACCCAACGCAGCCAAAAAAAAAAAAAAAATTAAATTCCAACAGAGTCACTCAATGTTTGCATAGATATCAATAGTGAATTATCTGACTTTTTACTTCCTGACGGTTTATTGGAATTAACTAGTTCATTATATCATAAGATTCTTTTAAAAAATTCTTAGATGCAACTTATATTATTTTTGCCAGGAGAATAAAAATAACTCTAGGCAATGTGCCTTTAAAAATTATTATTATATTTCTGCTGTACTTGGGAGATTATTTTAGTGTATTTGTGGTAAACCATATATGTGCAGTTAGAAGTCACTTTAGCACAACAGACAATGTGAATGCCACTGACTATAATACTTAAAAATGGTTAAAATGGTAAATTTTATGCTACGTATATTTTACCACAATAAAAAGACAAGTAGGGACTTCCCTGGTGGTCTAGTGGTTAAGACTCCACACTTCCATTGCACGGGGCACGGCTTCGATCCCTGGTCGGGGAACTAAGATCCCGCATGCCGTGCAGCGTGGCCAAAAGAAAAGAAAGAAAAGTAGGCACTTTATAAAGCGTTTAGACTTGTCTGTGAAGTGCTCATTTCTCTGTGCCAGTAACTTGCTGTGACCTCCCACATTCTTGTGGTCTAGACTGTAGTGTGCATAGGAGAAGGGGTCCCTGCCAAGCTGTCAGTTCAAACTGTCTCTTCCAGAGAGACAGACTCTAGATAACAGGCACAGGGTTTGGCCTATGCCTGAATTTTAAAGGGAGAGATGGTAAACTACGCAGAAGAAAATGGAAACGGTATTTGGGAAAGCTGTTCTCAGCAGTTGTATAAAAGTTTTTTGCATAAAACTCTGTTATCCACTTCCGTAAGTTCCAAGAAATAAACTTTGGAGCTAGTTTATTGTTGTCAAAAATGTCAAGATAAGAATATAATAAGGCCTAGAAATGCTATAGGTAGACTTGGTTTAGTGTAGGATGCTATTTTAAATGTGTAATTGCAATCTCTCTTGTTTAAAATACTTCAATAATATTTGTTTACTTTTAGTCGGCAGAACCAATTGAAAGACCAGCAACAGCAGGTGGTATCGTTGTGCCCTGATGATACAGAGTGTCTGACAGTCCCACGGTACAAACGAGACCTGGTTCAGAAACTAAAAATTTTGCGGCAAGAACTTTCCCAGCAACAGCCTCAGGCTGGCCATTGCCGCATTGAGGTTTCCAGGGAAGAGATTTTTGAGGTAAACTTGCAAGTCTTGTTTTAAAGTAGAGAAAAATTAATTCAGTGATGTACTCTGTTTTCCAAGTATATTTTGGGGGACTCATATCTCTTTAGAATGGGAGAATTTTCATTAATTTTTTTTTTACTTGTGGGAATAAAGGCAATAATATTGGAGAGATTTAATACATAAGATAAACATTTAAATGCGATGAAGTGTGAGATGTTCTGATTGGGAGCAGCTTGGTCCTTGCAGTTGCAGATACTTATTTGTTAATGAATTTTAAAAGACCACAGATATTATCCATCCCTTATTTTCTAATTCTTCCAAGAGGTTAGGGACTCTTAAATCAAAAAATCATTACTGTTGGACTACTTCCTTAATTTATTGAAAATCTTCCTTTCTAGTGTATCCTTTTATCTTTGGATTTATAGCTTTAATAGCAACTTCAAAGTTCTTACATAATAAATGGCAGAGGTCCAAGGCAGGGGTTTCCCTCTTATTAGAGTGTTCTGGGGCAAAAGATGTTTGGGAACTTAATAATCCTTCTCCCAAAGAATGAACTTTTTTCTCTCAGGACCATTCTGACCTTGTTTGTAGTCAGTCATTTGTATTTTTAAAATAATCGAAAGTTGTCTGTTTAGTGAAGATCACATTAATGATGTTTTTATGTTCTTTGAAACCTTCTTTTTCTTACCTTTACTTTCTACTGGTGTCTGTGACAACTAACTTAAAAAAAAGTGGTAATTCTATCAGATTCTGTTCTTTAATGTGAGTGGAATCATTGCTATGGTTCATGGGACTTAAATATGGAGCTTTGCATTTAGTAGGCTTTTAATATATTTATCAAAGGAATTGGTTTCAGTAATACAGTATTAAGCTGTATCCATTTTGTTGTCAGAAGTTCCATGAGGTTTCAAACCCTTGGAGCTTATCCATTGATTTGATTGTTGAACAAATTCTACCTTATTTAAATAAACATGTTTTGTAGGTGGAATGGAGGGAGAGTTTAAGTAACAGGTTAAAAGCACCTAGTAATAATAGTATATTAAACATTTATTTCAGGAATCATATCGACAAGTCATGAAAATGAGACCGAAAGATCTCTGGAAGCGATTAATGATAAAATTTCGTGGAGAAGAAGGGCTTGACTACGGAGGGGTTGCCAGGTAAAGCCTTGATCATCAGTAAATGACATATGGATCCTTATATTTACAAATTTAAGATACTCCCTGTGGTGTGACTTTCTCATTGATATTTATTTTCTAGCATAATATTCCCTCATGTTTGCAACAGAGGGTACCCTAGTAGATATATTCATAATTAGGTTAGGATAGTACTGCTACCAGAAGAGTGTTTGTGAACTCCCGAGTGGATCATGTAGTCCAATGAGACTTTCTCTGAAAACTAGCTGCAACCCTATATGGACTGTTGGTAGGGTCTGCAGGCCCAATATTTTCTCCATTCTCTCCTTCAGTACATGTTATTCCCTCTGCTTTACATTGTCAGTAACGGTCTTGAGATTTTAATGACATCCTAAACTGAGTACTGTTTCCCTTTGCTTTACACTGCCACGCCTTTTAACCTTGTTAAAGGAATGTTTGCGTCTATAAGTGTGTGTGTATATCCTAAGTGGTCCTTAGAATGTTTCAATACAGAAGCTATAACGTTTCTGCTACATTCAAACATCAAGTATTTTTTTTTCCAGGTGTGAGAATTCACTTTATGTAAATGTAGCAGAAACATTATAGCTTCTGTATTAAAACATTTTAAGGACCGTCATGATAATTCTGCTTCCCCTAATCTAAATCCAGCCTAAATTAAATTTGTGTTTCCACCAAGTCCCATAATCGTTATTTGGCATTACTTGTTTTCACCTGTAGACATACTTTCATTCTGTGACCTTTTTACCTGCAAATGGATAGTTTCTTTAGTTTGGATTTTTAGCATTTATCACTTGTACATCATACTTAAGGCTTGATAGTTTCTGTGGAATGCTTATGATTTACTCATAAGTAGATTTTGAATGCTTGTTGGGAAAACTTGTTAATTATCTGCTGATGGAATCTAAATTCTATAATTATATGTATAGGCCAAATAAGTAGTTAGTTTTTTGTTGTTTATTTCTTAACCTCACTACTTTCGGGGTTTGGGCAGACTAAATGGGATGTGGCAGTGAACTGCTTTTTCTGATCTTTATCCCATAGTCGAACCCAAAAGTAGAGTTTTGCTTTTATACATGTTCTAAATACTTAGTAAAACAAAACAAAAGTTGGACTTCCTTTTAAAAAACACATACATGGGGCTTCCCTGGTGGAGCAATGGTTGAGAGTCCGCCTGCCGATGCAGGGGACATGGATTCGTGCCCCGGTCCGGGAAGATCCCACATGCCGCGGAGCGGCTGGGCCCGTGAGCCATGGCCGCTGAGCCTGCGCGTCCGGAGCCTGTGCTTCGCAAGGGGAGAGGCCACAACAGTGAGAGGCCCACTTACCGCCAAAAAAAAAAAAAAAAAAAAATAAAATAAGAAACACATACATGCATAAAAAACATACAGGACACATTAGGTGGGAAGGTTGCTTATGTGGAGACCTCACTTTTTCTTTTTAATCTCTACAGTTTTCAAGTACGGTGTTGGCCAAAAAGTTTGTTTGAACGAACTTTTTGGCCAACCCAATATTAAACGTAGTGATTTGATTTAGACTCCGTCAAATGATAGGACTTTGAAATATTTTCCTTTAACTACTTTAATAGTGTTTCACTGCATTTCCTAAAAATATATTATTCCATCTGTTTAATCCATAATATCAGCATATATCATTTATGTGCCTTTCCTAGCTGAGGAATGACAGTTGAGACTAGAATGACATCTCCTTAAAGCCTAGACTAGTCATTTTATTTCAGTTTCACCAAGATGAATAACAAGTTGTCTTTCATACTTTGAAAAATATAAATGATTTAATAAGCTTAAGTTGATAGTACTGTTTATTATGAGGTTTTAAAAACACCGTTGTATGCTTGAAACCAAGAAGTGGTATGGAACATACCCAGAAAATGCAGCTTTGCCCTTGTGTTCCCACCTGTACCAAATGCCTTGCAGTTTCTCACCACTTACATTTTTATCATGGTGTATTTTAGGGTTTACACAAAAAAGATAATGAAGATGGATAATGAAATTTTCTTACTAAAACAATATCAACAATAAAACATACCCTTGTCCGAAAGTAAGAGTAAATTAATGTTATATATCTGTATAAACTAGTATAAATCTGCCATGATTGGAGAGGACCAGGGTGCTATAGATGGACCACATGGATGTTTTGAAATAATACCATATTCTTCTCTTTATTTTATACTTATTATGAATTACACATTTGTTTAGCAATTAAAAGTAACAGACCACTGGGCTGCAGCATCTAATGAGTAGTTGGTACTTCTGGATATTATCCTTAGATTCTCTGATGTTAAAATGTCATAAAATTACCCAAAATTGAGTGAGAAGTGACTTCAATAAAACAAGAATTTTCATTTGCTTTTGGGGAATGGTAGACTTTTCTAATGTGATTTTATATAACTAGTTAGTGCTTTGTTTTATTAAAAACTTCTTGCTAACATGATTAATAGTGTATCTTAGTAAAGATGTATTCATTAACAAAAAATTCCTTTGGCATCTCTTATTTTTTAGGGAGTGGTTATATCTCTTGTCACATGAAATGTTGAATCCTTACTATGGCCTCTTCCAGTATTCAAGAGATGATATCTATACATTGCAGATCAATCCTGATTCTGCAGTTAATCCGGTATGATTGGTGGTTATAATGATACAAATTAAGTTATGACCTACAATGTTT
Organism: Phocoena phocoena; assembly: GCF_963924675.1. NCBI lineage: Eukaryota > Metazoa > Chordata > Mammalia > Artiodactyla > Phocoenidae > Phocoena > Phocoena phocoena. The sequence continues at coordinate 13,979,078 of NC_089237.1, forward strand.
TTTAATCTTTAAATGTCAGTGTAGTTTATGACATAGGATTACTGTCTTTGTCCAAGTCACATCCTTGGACTTGGCAAGTCCTCTTTTAGAAAATGTTCTCAAGTAAATGATCGTGGATATGTGCAACAGTTTGGGCACAGGGAGGTTTACTGCATCACTGTTTATAGTAGCCCCAAGTGGAAACAACATTGCTGTCCATTAAGAGGGGGTTGATTAAATTATGACATGAAGCAGAATGACATGGTTAAGAGCATAGACTCTGGAATTAGAAAGACATGAGTTCATATCCTTGTCCCATTACTAACTAGCTTTGTGACCTTCATTGACTTAAGCCTCAATTTTATCATTGCTAATAATAATAAATATAGTTTGGACCTGAGAGAGGGGTTGTGACAGTTAAATGAGACCCTGCACATTAAGTATTTAGCACAGTGCTATACATTATTAACCCTATTACATATTATTAAGCACTCAACAAGAGTTAGCAGCTGTTATTAATTTGTTTTTATATTATTTCTGTTATCTTTCCATACAAGGTTATATTATACAGCCACTAAAATGATGTTGTGGGATAATAGTTAATAACATGTAAAGATGGTATTTGTAATATATTAAGTGAAAAGAAGATTACAGAATAATAGTATGAAGCAAATTTTGGTAAACATGTATATGTGTAAACATTGAAAGGCTCTACAATACTGGTAGTGGTTATCTCTGGGTGTTAGACTATGGGCATTTTTTTTTCTTGTCTATATTTTCTAACTATTTTGTAGTGAACAGGTATTGCTTTTTAAAAAGAAAAAATCTATTTTTAAGATAAAAGGGAGGCTTAAAGATTAGCTTAAAGATTATTAGAGAAGTAAAAGAAGTTGAAAATACAAACATCCAACTAACAAAACAGTACATCCTAAAAGACCAAATCTGTCTAAACATGGTAGGCATGTTAGATTCATTGCAGGGTATTCTTTATAAAGGGAAGATTTTTAGGTGAAGGTTCTGCTTGGAGAGCTCATTACTGCCACTGTAGTAATGATAGCTCACGTTTGTTGAGCATTTACCATATGCCAGGTCCAGTGCCTTGGGCTTCATCACCTCATTTTACTACTCACAGAGCCCCTTTTTAGATACTATTATTACCGTCATTTTTCCAGGTATGGAAAATTAGTTCCACAGGGGCTAAGTAATTTGCCCAAGTATACATAGCTAGTAGCTGGCAGAATCAGGACTCTAGTCCAAGTTAGACATGAAATCTGTCCCCTTAAATCTATGATGTTTTGAAGTTCAGTTTCTGGTTAGGTCAAAGGAAGAGGGAGGTATAGAATTGAAAGCTTTTTTCCCATGACAGAGCCAGGATTATAAGGGGCTTAGCAGGAGATGGGAGGAGAGGAAGAGAACAGGATCTGCAGGTGATTTAATGAAGCTGCAGAGGGACTGTAGTTTGGGCTTAATTTCTGAGGATAAACTTTACAGAATGACTACCCTTTGAGAGGGGCATTGGCTCTGCTGTAATATTTTATAGCAAAGTATAGTATCTATAGAGACTGTCCCTAATGATTGCTGGGCTTTGATAGGATAACCTATTCCATTTAAATAGTTATAAACTGGAGTATAAGTTGATACTTACTGTTTATTTAAAAAATTACCATTGCTTAAATATTTAATTTTTATTAAAAATTCCCTGGATAGTATCTACCTTGAGTATTTATGTAAACTCTTCTCAATTTCAGGAACATTTATCATATTTCCACTTCGTTGGACGAATAATGGGAATGGCTGTGTTTCATGGACATTATATTGATGGTGGTTTCACATTGCCTTTTTATAAACAGTTGCTTGGGAAGTCCATTACCTTGGATGACATGGAGTTAGTTGATCCAGATCTTCATAACAGTTTAGTGTGGATACTGTATGTATTGAGTCTTGTTCGTTATATTTAGAATCTGAGCTTTTAAAAAAGATATATGTTTCAAAATGGATGTACTTTTTTTGAAATATAAAAAATGATTTTTAAAAGTACTTACACATAATGATTTCCTCAACACGGTGCAAGTTGTTTCCATCCTGCATGTTAGAATAAGATATTCCTGCTTAAGTGGTGGCTGTTGAAAACATACTTTAAAAAGGGTATTTGTGGGGCTTCCCTGGTGGCGCAGTGGTTGAGAGTCCGCCTGCCGATGCAGGGGACACGGGTTCGTGCCCCGGTCCAGGAAGATCCCACGTGCTGCGGAGCGGCTGAGCCCATGAGCCATGGCCGCTGAGCCTGCGCGTCCGGAGCCTGTGCTCCTCAACGGGAGAGGCCACAACAGTGAGAGGCCCTCATACCGCAAAAAAAAAAAAAAAAAAAAAAAGAGGGTATTTGTAAGAATCAGTTCTGTTTTGGGGGGTGTCATTCATTTGTGAAGATACACTGGCCATGGTTATTTTTACCAAGTACACGAGTAGCTTTCTCAGTGGGGATACTCAGGTGTTTAGTCACTTGGGTTACCCAGACTCAAGTAGGGCTTCTTCCCTGAAAGCCAAACATTACTGAGTTTTCCCTGTGTAGACCCCAGTTTTCCAGGGCTTTCTCATTACTCAGGAAGGAAAATGTTCCTGGTGTTTATGAAGGTTAAAGCTCTTTGACTTTTCTGCCCCAAAACTAGGAGGTATGGTGGCATAAGAACTAATAAAAGGAATCTAACCCTATGTTTGCATGTCATAAAACTACCTTAGTTTTGTCTCACCAATTAATACATGTACAATATCTGTATTTTAGATTTTCCAATGAAGTGTCTTTCCCTGTCTTCCCTTCCTAGTGAGAATGATATCACAGGTGTTTTGGACCATACCTTCTGTGTCGAACATAATGCCTATGGTGAAATTATTCAGCATGAACTTAAACCAAATGGCAAGAGTATCCCTGTTACTGAAGAAAATAAAAAAGAATATGTCAGGTAAACACTTCTGTGTTCTTAAGCCAGAGACTTGTTTTAATGTTCTAGAATGGCGGTACAGAAAAACATTTATGTGTTTAGGTAGTGTTACTTATTGCTACAAAATAGGCTTCTGCAGAATTTAGTGGCTTAGAAACAACCACCATTTTATTATTTCTCACAATCCCGTGGGTCAGAAATTTAGATCGAGGACAACAGGGACAGCACACTTCTCCTCCATGTGGTGTCAGCTGGGATGGAAATGTTAAGAAGGCCTCTTCACTCACATATCTGATGCCTCACCGAGGGCGGCTCGAATGGCTGTGGGCTAGCTGGAATGGACACTGGGTCTGGGGCTTAGTTCTCACTGTTGGCTGGGCTCTTTGGTTATCCCCATGTGGTATCAGAGGCCCCTCATTCTCACCATGGCCTCTCTCTCTAGCACAATAGCCAGACTTCTTATGGCGTGGCTGGTTTCCCAGAGCACAAAAGCAGTTGTTGGATCTTTTTAAGGCCTGAGCCTGGAAATGGCCAACATCACCTCTGCTGTATTCTTTTGGTTAAAGCGAGTCACATGCCAGCCCAGGTTTGGTGTGGAGGAGGGGCTGTACAAAGGCACACATACCAGGAAACACGGTTCGTGGCGTCACGTGTAACGTAGCTACCACAGCTAGCTGTACAGAAGCACTTTTGTGCTGTATCACTAGGACTTATCCTATTTATAAATAAGCACATTGTGGATTTATATAAGAAATATATTTCTTATAAAAGAAATACAAGGAAATGTTCTTTAAGTTTTATGAAATCACCTGTTGATTGAGGAATTTAGAAGTGTTGAGTTAGAGCATTTGGTTCATGGTATCTAAAGTTCTTCTAAACATTAAACTATGATAATCAAATTTAGGAGTTTGAACTTTACCATATATACATAGAAACATTCACGCTATATGTTTTTGTACAGAATATGTCCCCAGGTCTTATTGGCTAAAATTTTCTAGTTTATAGATGAGGCCCATCAGTCTCATAGATTGTGAATACTGGTATAGCTTTTTTGGAAAACAGTTTGATAACAGCTACCAAAATGAGAACACATATGCAGCTCCATTTTTTAGGAATCTATTCTTTGGAAACACATATCTGATTAAAGAAATATGAATAAGGATGTTTAACTAAATACTACTTGTAAAAAAATTGAAAACTGCTAAAATGTTTTTAGAAAGAGAATGGATGATTAAATACATTAAACAGAATATTATGTGGATATTTAAAGAAAGATAGACTCTGCATAAGCTGTCATTTAAAAGGCAAGTCTTAGAAAGAAAAAAGTCTGCATTGTTTTATACTCAGAAAATGTTCAGGAAGGCCACTTACCAAATAAAATGTTTACCCAGGGTGAGGGAGTAGAGGTGACGGGCCTGGAAGTAGAGAGGGAAAAGAGGATAAAAGAGTGGACTTGCAGATTTTACTCTGTCTCCACGTTTAATTTTTTTTTTTTTTTTTTTTAAGGCCGCACCGTGCGGCATGCGGGATCTTAGTTCCCTGACCAGGGATTGAACCCGTGTCCCCTGCAGTGGGAGCGCGGAGTCTTAACCACTGGACCACTGGGGAAGTCCCATTAATATTTGATTTTTTTAAATATAATTTTTCTTTTAATAACAAACATGTATTACATTTCTAATTAAAAAAAGAAGAATGAGGGACTTCCCCGGTGGTCCAGTGGTTGGGACTCTGCAGTTCCACTGCTGGGGGCGCAGGTTTGGGGTTCAATCCCTGGTCGGGGAACTAAGATCCCCCATGTTGTGCGACACAGCCAAAAAAATAAAAAATAAGAATGAATGGGAATTTCCTGAATTTCAGTAGTGTCTCACTTCCAGGACCTAGTGTGGGCTGCTCACTTTCTAGGATTCAGTCACGTTTATAGCACACAGTAATTTTCCCTTACCAGATACAGTTTTGAGGGACTTTCCTGGTGGTGCAGTGGTTAAGAATCCGCCTGCCAATGCAGGGGACATGGGTTCGAGCCCTGGTCCAGGAAGATCCCACATGCCATGGAGCAACTAAGCCCACGTGCCACAACTACTGAGCCTGCGCTCTAGGACCCATGAGCCGCAACTACTGAGCCCGCATGCTGCAACTACTGAAGCCCATGTGCCTAGAGCCCGTGCTCCGCAGCAAGAGAAGCCACTGCAATGAGAAGCCTGCGCACTGCAATGAAGAGTAGCCCCTGCTCGCCATAGCTAGAGAAAGCCTGCGCACAGCAAAGAAGACCCAACACAGCCAAAAATAAATAAATAGTTTACAAAAATAGTTTTGAAAATTTTAAAATGACAAAGAAAACCTTTTTACAGGTGTGTAGTTTCGCTGTCCCCTTAAACAAACAAAAAATGAGGTCCCCCAAAGGATATCATTAATATTAAGTAACTTATTTCTTAAAGTAGAGAACTATTTCTCCAAGTTTAGAAAAGGAAATACTGGCAAATTGGGAGTATGAGTAGTTCTGAGATTTGTGAGATGGAGAGCTTTTCCTGGGAAGATAGATTAAAAAAAAATAATTCTTGTATAAATTATAAGTCCAAATCAAAGGCGTAAGTAGAGCTACACAAGAGATGTAGTTTAGTGTACATTTGTTGCTAAAATTACATCTTCCAGGGCTTTTAAAGCTTATAGGGAAAAATGAGTATTTAGTCAAAAAGTGCTTGCTATTGGCTTTTACTGTTTCTTCTCATTTTGGATATGGGGATTCTCTTTACCTCTTCTTCCCCCATATACAACCCACAAAATATAAAGAAAACACCCTACACGTTCAGATTATATTTTCAAGTGAAACCAGAAAAATAGTCATTTTTGGTTGAATGGGTTTTCCTGGTTATCAGCGTGCATGCCAGAAGTTGAGAAAGACATTTCATTCTCATTTTAACTTCAGACTCATCTACTCTCTAGCCAACTTCCAGTTTAATAGGACTTTTTCTGATGTGAAGAGTTGCTGTATTGATGCTGCTTTTGTTGGTGGAAGGTTACCGCTTTTTAATTTATGGTGAACTGCCTCACAGCTCAGGATCCATCTATACCTTCAGTAACCTGAGATTCTTTTAGATTTTAGACTAAATTCTTAATGCTAGATGCTTGTAAAGTGCAACGTTGCTAAAGTACTAGAGATTCATAATAATTACCAAACCTGAATATATTTGATCATATGAAACCCCTGTCCGATGTTTCCAGACTCTATGTGAACTGGAGATTTTTACGAGGAATTGAGGCACAATTCCTGGCCCTGCAGAAAGGATTTAATGAAGTAATTCCACAGCATCTGCTGAAGACATTTGATGAGAAGGAGTTAGAGGTCAGTGTATTAATGTCATGACATCATCTAGTATAACAAAGAAAGTTTGGGAATTTTCTGTTACTTAGTTTTAGAGGAAAGCTGTATTTCTGGTGCTTTTGAAGTTTTATGATGTGATGCTGTGAGAATTCTAATTCACAGGAAAAGTCTTTCCTGCTTTTGGAAAAGCCTTTCATGTTTTGGAAATTTTACAAGTAGCCAGTCTTATATTGTGACTATTCTTAATTTATTTTTCCATATTTTCTGTTCATGCGTTTAATAGATTTCGTGTCTTCTGTGTACGTTCTTCCAGTGTTGTTTTCTATTCCCTAGTTAAGTGGGTATTGATTTAGTTAAATAAAACTTTATTAATTAGTCTCCACCATATTGACATTTATCTGGAATAAAAGCCTAGGCTTAATTGGATTTACATTAAACTTTGTAAGAAAGCAGTTGAGGGGCTTCCCTGGTGGCGCAGTGGTTGAGAGTCTGTCTGCCGATGCAGGGGACGTGGGTTCGTGCCCCGGTTGGGGAAGATCCCACATGCCGCGGAGCGGCTGGACCCATGAGCCATGGCCGCTGAGCCTGCGCGGCCGGAGCCTGTGCTCCGCGACGGGAGAGGCCACAACAGTGAGAGGCCCGCGTACCGCAAAAAAAAAAAAAAAAAAAGGCAGTTGATAGACAAAAACGTAGAGGAAATAATTGAAACACTTAGGTTAAACTCCGTCTCAACAACCTCGGTCTCCTTGGAAACATTCGTTACTAATAGTAACTATAATAAACAGTTAACCATTTTTTATTCTAAAACTAGTCCTTAAAGCACCATAGGGTTGGTGTTATAATTAAGACCTTTAACAAATACATCTCAGTTTCTACTGAACTACTTTGAAAAAACAATGAGGTTTTATTCTACCTGAGGTTCCAAATTTAATTAGTGGCTAGGGATAGCATAAATATTTAAAGTCGATACATAATTTAAAACATGATTTTATTCATTAACTTCAGCATCCTTTCTAACTAAATCTGTTAACAGACCTGTTAGCAAACAAGTCTACAAAGATTGGCTTGACTTACTACCATCCCCATTCCTTTTTTGATTGGACTATTCTGTAGTGAAATGACCAGAAGGAAGTAGTCAGAAGGTGGAAGAAAACATAGCAGGAATGGCAGTAAAGTTGAAATACGATGCATTTTTATCTGTTCATACAATGAATAAGGAATTTGGCTTTAAAACTACCACTCCTCTAAAGAAAAGAATTTAGGGAGGTACCGTCTGTGGTCATGGGCACTTCTGTAACCCTGCTCGGACACCTACTACCTGTTAGTGTGGCAGTGGCCAGTCATTTTTTCAGACGCTACAGAAGCTCTGTTGCAGGTTTTATTCAGTAACGTTAGGGTTTGTTATATACTTTGCACTGCTAATGAAGTTAGGCTTTTTACAAAAGTATATGCATATAATTAGTGTTAGACTAGGTTAATATAATTATGAAATATAGGATTTGCAGGTTACATTATGTGTTACACTACACTATCATAATTGAGTGTTATAAACACATCAGTAGGATGAGTCAGTCTTGGACCCTAGGGAGGTGTGAGTATTAATAATATCAAAGTGATTTTGATATACCTCGTCTATACTGAGCCTGCATCAGGATGCCAAGCAGAGCTCTATTATCAATGCATTCATATATTTCATACTTTGGTCCAACTTTAAGCAGATTGTATCACTTATTCAACACAACTTCTTGAGTTCCTGTGCAGTGTTGGTTGCTTTCGCAGGATGTAACGAAACAGATGTTACTGCCATATTACAGCAGAGGAGACTGTGGCCAAGGGAAGTGAACTGAACTGCCCAGAATCCCAAAGCGAATTAAGTGTTGAAACCCGAATAATAGATGCAAGTCTTAAGGAAGGCACATATAAACTGTATTTACTCTGAGTCTAGTTTCTGTCCATTAAAAATTTTTTTAGAATTCTGTGAAGTTATGGAACTTTTCATCTTATGTCCGTCACAGTGGTGGTTCTCAGATCCTGGGTAGGGAACCTGCAGTGACTAGGTACTCTTGGAACTTTTTAAAAAATACGGATCCTAATTCACCCAGATTCACAGAATTAAAATCTCTGAGCATAGGACCTAGTGTATATATTTTGAAAAACTTTCCAGATGGTTCTCATGTCTACCCTCAATTAAGAACACCATATGAAAGCCAACTCTGCAAATCTAAAGTTCTATTTTAAGGAATTTTTGGCTTAGGTTGGGTTTCCATTGGCTCATTATTTGTGCAATATTTTAACAGCTCATTATTTGTGGACTTGGAAAGATAGATGTTAATGACTGGAAGGTAAACACCCGGTTAAAACACTGTACACCAGACAGCAATGTTGTCAAGTGGTTTTGGAAGGCTGTGGAGTTTTTTGATGAAGAGCGACGAGCACGGTTACTTCAGTTTGTGACAGGCTCATCCCGAGTGCCTCTGCAGGGCTTCAAAGCTTTACAAGGTAAGAAAGCCAGAGGGACAGACGATGTGGCATCTAATAATTGGGGGCAGGGGGTCAATATTTGGTGTACATAGATGGTGTACAAACATGTGCTTACGTACAGATTCTCTTTTCACTCTAGTTCTTATCTGTAACTCTCATGTCTTGATACCTTCTTCTCTTTCCTTTGTTCCCTCCCAAGAGCATTTTCTGCTGGGTTCTCTGTGACTGTAGTGAGTGCTGCATGTTAGAGACCATATGTGTTGATGCTCTGCCTTTTCTTTTCTGGTCTCCTTGCTTTTAAATTCTGTTGCACATTCCTGTAGGGGAAGTCTGTCTGCTTCCATGTTCACATCTCAACCTGGCAAACATTTACCCACTTGGGATGCCTCTCCCCCCTACTTTTTTATTCTTTTAACAGAAAGAGGCAGCATGAGTCGTGGAAGTCATTTGTTTGGTCAGAGCACTTTAATTAATGCATGGCATCAGACCATTTTACAGCCGTATTCCGTTTTTAAGAATCGTTGTCCATGGAATAGCTGTTCAATTTTGGGAGGAGTTGGTACATTGCTCATGATCGTGGTGCCTCACTGGGTGGCAGTTGCTTCCTTTACCTCTGAAGCTCTTTATTTTCACAACTGCTGCTGCTGGTGATGACTGAGGGTGTACGAAGCAAGACTGGTACATAATTCAACAGTGTTGCCCACAGTCCATATATCAAAAATCCATTGGGAAAGCATACTTGAGTCATGCTTGCATTCCCTATTTGGAGAACTCATCATTATCAGACTACCCAGATGAATAAAGTAAAGTTGTGTTTCTACAAACTTTTGTATGGGGTGCCTTATGTTACCTGAAATTTATTCTATAGACTGCTAATCTTTTGCTCTCGGTGAAGTTTGAGTTGTGAAACTTAAATTTGCATTAGGTTGTCATCTTTTTGAATGTGTATATATGTATTGGATCTTGGATTTGCCCATTTACTTCTTTTTTGGGGACACTGAATTTCTGTAGAAGATAGAAGTTGACAAAGGATTTCAATCCTGAACTTTTTCTCCAATTGAAATGCTAGCAGATTAAGGAATCCAGCCTTATCCAAGGTCAATTCCGGCTTTCAAAACCCAGGCTGTTTTCCTGCTGCCCTTTGGCAGCTTATATGGAGTCACTAGTACCCTCCTATCCCTCGACCCTGTGGTTTACATACCAGTTTTATCCTGAGATTCTGGAGACTAATATGTGCACCCACAGTGGTCTGACCCTCATTTGCTCCCTTTGCAGGTGCTGCAGGCCCACGACTCTTTACCATACACCAGATTGATGCCTGCACTAACAACCTGCCAAAAGCCCACACTTGGTAAGTTATTTCTGTAGCTTTTGTCCCTCATTCCATGTATGTAGCTGTTAGTTCCAAACAGATTTGACATTTCGTTTGTTGTTCTTATTACTAAATGGACCCTTAAAAGAGTTGCTTATCATTCCTTTTAAGTGAATTAAGATTATCCAGAAATTGATAGGAAAACCCCAAAGCAATAATCTCTACTTGAGAGAAATATAACCTTTTTCTTGTCATTTTCTATGTGACACAAAGAGTAATGTGGCTGTATTAGGGTAAACGAATTAGTATACACTTGCTAGGTCAGTTGAACTGTTTTGAATGAACTGTGTAAAATCTGATTTGCTTAATTACAGCTTCAATCGAATAGACATTCCGCCCTATGAAAGCTATGAAAAGTTATATGAAAAGCTGCTAACAGCCATTGAAGAAACATGTGGATTTGCTGTGGAATGACAACTTCAAGGATTTACCCAGGACTCTATTTATACCCTGACTGACAGCCTCCTTTCAGCAGAGTTTCCAGGAACGCTGACATACAGGAAAATGCACCCCCCTTTTTAAAAAAAATTTTAGGATACTGTGAGGGGAAAGGACAATTCTGAAATTCCTTTTCAAGGAAAAAAAGGTCTTTATGCTTTGCCATGAGGCCACATTCAGCTGCTATTTAAAATTAATATCTTGAACCTAAAGAATGCTGACTTTTCCTACATTTCCAGAGTTAGGCAGTATTCTACACTTAAAGACTACTACTATTTTTATAAAAGGTAATCTATTCAAATCGCTTCACAGATTTCAACTCTATCAAACATCAAGACAACTTCAGCAGTCGGTACAAGTCACATTTCATTTTGGTTGAATACATGATTTTGAATAGCTCCTGTACTTGCTCTTTGTAAAAAAATAAAATAAAATTATTTTGAATTATTCTAACTTTGTAAACAATTGGCTATAAAAGAATCTTTTAAAAGTTAAGCCATTTACATGTTTAATTACATTTTTCTATAGCAAAGCATTATATTTTAAAAGCATTATATGTTTCAACCTAGCCTAAGTGAGTCTTTTTTTATATTTTTCAAGCATGAATTCCATGGAATACAGCTATATAATTTTGGTTGTCCAATTCTTAATGCAACCATTTAGTCTGAACTTAGTAGCTTATTTGCTACAATAAGATGCATTCAGGGGCTCCCTGTTTTTAAGAGACTTTAAAAAAAATCTTAATTTTTTATCTTGAATGAATATGATTGGGTATTTTGCATTTACTTTGCATCTTAAATGGAAATACTGCATTTTTATAGCTACTCAGATCATGTGGATGGGATTGGATTTTCATTCTTTTATTGGGTCAGCTTATCTTTGATATATATATACTATTTCTGTAAACCAAAGTCTCCTGTGACAAGTGCACCTAACTTATATTACGTTTTAATTATGGTAAGTTTCTATCAAGTAAACCATCCTGAATCTCTGTTTAGCTGCTCATATTTTAATCAGATAAAATTACGAAAAGGAAAAATTTTGCTCTAAAGATTATTTAGCTAGCTTAGAAAACCCTGCTTTTACCTAAAATCAAGTGGGGTGGTGGGGCAGGGATGTGATTACTAACAAGTGATTCTGACTCTATCACAGACAATACTTTCCGTCTGAAGAGTGATTTTGGAGGTAAGGGAATCCCAGTTCGCTTGGTGGTGAAGATCAGCATTTGATTTTGAAATATCCATATTTAGCTTTCAAGGTGTGTGGCATGTTGCATGACCCAGAAGGCAACCACAGTTCTGGAGTGAGAGATTGGAAAAATCTGAAATCATGGGTGGATTTTTAAATTCAAATATCAGAAATCTGCACTATTTTTTTTTTACATTGTTATGAAATCAAGAATAGCAATTTTGATGAGATAGCTTTGTTTAAATTTTGCAGCTTAATTATCAAGTGAATAAGCCCCTTGTGTTCTTTCGTTTGATGGATTGGTTTTCAGTCTGTGTTCTTGGAGCCAAGGGGCTCCTCAGAGGTGCCTCAGAAGTAATGGTTAAGAGAGGAGGGACAAAGAAAGAGGGAGAAGAAACGTAGCTGGTACTTGAGCAGGGGCCTCCAACTCCCCACCCCTCTTTACCCAGAGCAGCTCCGATTTTTCTCTTTTATATACATTGGAATTCCACGTAAGCTTTCATGGGGGCTAGGAGGGGTGGGGGGATGGGTAGAATAAGAGGTGGAAAATTTGCTGCTTAAAAAAAGTTGAGAACTACTCCTGTCGTTTCTAAGTATTTAAATTTATTTCATTCATTCAGCCAAATTTGGCAGCCATACAAGCTGGTTACAGTCGTAACTGTGTAGTGGCGATGTGCTTATGCTGACCTTTTTCTTCCCACTTTGTTTTCCTACTGCATTCTTAGTAGTACCGAAGAACATCTTAAAACATACTGTTTGATCATCAGTAGTTTTCAGCTTTCACGATAGTACCTTATTGGTTGCAGGTCCATCTCTCTCATATATGAAAGCACTAGCGCAGTGTAACTGTGCCTATTATAATCTTTCAGTAATAGTAAGTACACGATGAACACTTCAGAGAAATCATAACTGACGGATGCAGTAATAATGAAATGCTACTCTCATACTAATGTACAATATAGAGCAGGCAAATACCATCGCTTTTTGAGTGCCTTCTTAATTTTATAATAATGACTTAATAGAGCTTTAAAAGAAAGAAATTACCCTCCCTTACAGTCTATGGTATCACCAACATAATTTATAAGAACAGGATGATTTCGATTTCATTTTCAAAGTTATGTTACCTGATCACTTCCAAATAGGTGCTAAGCAAACAAAACGTGCCAATGTATCACTGAACCTTGGACTTGCACCTCATGTGTGATGTGAATATTTATTTCCACATGTCCCTCTCAGCTGGGTTTTTTCTAATCCTTCCTCTAGTTTTATTTCAGATTTGTGATGTCATGTTTCCATACATTGCCTTTCTATCATGAATACTTACGAACAATGGTTACTTTGTAGAGCTCATATGCAATACAGAGGTGAGTTTTGTTTCTGAGGGTCTTACTTCTTTGGTGTAAAGAGTTTTTAAATAGTGCTGTGTATAGTGTACATTTTGTTTTGCACATAGTTTGTTGCCCTGAATGGGTTTTGTTTTTACCAAGTCTTTTTTCCCTTGTAATTACACTCCAGAGCACAAGTTTCCTTTCTTTTAAATACAAGGTAGTTTGCTTTATTTTACAACACTAAGTCTGCTTGAACTTCTGGTGCATCGAGCTGATTGCATTGATGGGAGTTAAGAGATTGTTCCAGACATCTTTACAGTTTGATAGAGCAGCTCCTCCTGCTTCTGTCTTTAGGCTGCAGCACAGTCAATGGGTGCCATTTGTAGTATTTAATGTACTTACATTAGGATGATGATTGTACCAAATGCTGAGTTGTTTTGTTTCTAGATGTAATTAGTTCACTTAATGTAATATTCTTCCTTCTCTCAAACTGACTTTAAAAACAAAGTTTTATCATTTTCATTGTATTTATTACAGAGTGTTTTAGCTTTGATATTCTTTGTATTTTCACTCAGTTGTTACATGAGCTTTATCAATAACATCTGTATAAATGGTTTTTAAGAATTAACTGTGTATGTGCCCATGCCGAAGTTGAGCAATAAAATGAATGCTGTTTGCACTGTCACAGCATCAAAGTTTTTAAAGAATATTGAGTTTACAATGAATTGTTTTGAAGAAATTTGATTGGGTCTATAAGAGTGACAGCATACGAGCCATAAAATGTGAAGTTTAAGATTCATGGGCCTTCCTTAGTTGATGCCTTTGTCACGTGGTAGAGCCTCAGAGGGCTCAGGACCCCCTTTCTGTCTCCAGGTTGAGCAGGGAAGGTGCTTGTTTTCTCCTGCCATGGCACATCCTTAGGTTGGCAGTGGCTCTTGGTGGGCAATGGCCTGTAACAACTGTCACAGGCTCTGGAGGGCAGAGCTATGACTGGGGCCTCATTTGCTACCTTGGTGTTGAGCAGTAGAATCCTCAAAATGAAACGCAGAAGTCAGTTATATTTTTCCAAGAAGCCATGACTTCTTGGGTCGTGATTCACAATTCTATAAATATAGTGGATTAAAGTCCAGCTAAATATGTGGGTGGAAAAAGAACTGGATACGATGTTTTTTCGTCAAGAATAGTCCATGTAAGTCTCTCCACAGCACAGGCCATACAGAGAGGAATGTCTGGGAGATGCAGTGGAAGCAGTGGTGTGTTAAAGTTCCAAAAGCAGGCATGGGGTCCACTTTTTACATCCTTTTGCAATGTAGTTTTTTGCTTTGCCTCGCATTGCCAGTTTACAATTGGTTGTGATCTAAAATTTATAAATTTTTAGTACATTAAAGATTTAGTATTATCACCTATAAATTACCCAAAAGTTTGAGCAATATGTGACATTTTTCTGCTCTGTGGTGACCTGAAAGATTTGTCCTTTCATTATAATGAATGTTAACCTTTGCACCCACTGCATTTATTTGTACTTTATATCCCAAATGCTTATTGTAGTATATGCATAGCAGAACTGAGGTAATTATACAGAAAAAGGGTTAAATCCCTATGTTAATATTCTTAGAAAACTAGACAGATCAGATTTTTTAAAGATATATTTCATTAAAAGGTATGTGCCCTAAATGTGACTTGTTCTTTGTCCACTCAGCAAATTATCTGCTGTGCTCCTACACATGCTGTGCTCCTACTATGTGTCCAGCTCTGTACTAGCTTTAGGGATTAGCTTTGGATGGTTGTTAAAAAACTGAACTTCCAAACTAGTGCTTCTAGCGTATCTCGGTAGACGCTGAAGTGCAAACTGAGGTACTCAGAACTCAGTTTGTGTACAGCAAAGAAGTTGGTCATGATGGGAGCACAGGATTAAATACCTCACCTAAGCAAGGCTTCACATCCCAGACTTGGTTTTTAAAACAGCTGGTTTGTTCCCCCATCCCCCTTTCCCCATGACATCTCAGATCCTAGCATACCTTTTGTGGATATTTAGGCTGGTTTGATCTAGGTTATCAAAATAGTCTGAGCTGTAAACCCCACTTCTCTCTTACAGTGTTTTGTAAGCAAAGGAGGTGGAGAGGCAACTGTAGTAGCCTGTGGGGTGGGTAAGCGATCCATCCAAGATTTTCCTCCTGCTGACTTAAGTGTTTATGAAGTCTTTTGATTTTCAGCCCAGGAAAGTAAAGATGGAGAGCACGTCACACTCAATCTTTGAGACCACTCACTCCTCCCAAAGACGATGCTGGCATGGCAAAAAGGTGGAGAACCATCGACACCAGAAGGACAAAGTTTTGCTTTTTAACTGAGGTACGACTGACATACCACATTATATAAGTTTCAGGTATACACCATAATGATTTGATATTTGTGAAGTGATCACAATTAGTCTAACATCCATCACCACACAGTCATAAAATTTTCTTTTCCTTGTGATGAGAACTTTTCAAATCTGTCTTAGCAACTTTCAAATATGCAATACATTGTTAGCTATACTCACCATGCTGTACATTACATCCCTATGACCTATTTTATAACTGAAAGTTTATACCTTTTGGCCTCCCTTCACCCATTTTGCCCATTCACCATCTCTGACAACCACCAGTCTGTTCTCTGTATCTATGAGCTTGGTTTTGGGGCGTGGGAGGGTTTGTTTTTGTTGTTTTAAATTCCGCATATAAGTGAGATCATATGGTGTTTGTCTTATTTTACTTAGCATAATGCCCTCAAGGTCAATTGTGTTGCAAATGACAAGATTTCCTTTTTTTTAAAAAAAAATAGCTGAATATTTCATTGTGTGTACATACACATTTTCTTTATCCATTCATTCATCCGTGGACTTTTAGGTTGTTTCCGTATTTTGGCTATTGTATATAATGCTTCAGTGAACATGGGGGTGCAGACAGCTTTTCCAGTCAGTGTTTCATTTTCTTCAGATAAATACCCAGAAGTGAAATTGCTGAGTCATATGTTAGGTCTGTTTTTAATTTCTTGAGGAACCTCCACAGTGGCTGCACCAATTTATATTCCCACCAGCAGTACACCAGGGTTCCCTTTTCTCTACATATTTGTCAACACTTCTTTTTGGTAACAGCCAGCCAAACGGTTATGAGATGATCTCTCATTGGGATTTTGATATGTGGTTTTGTTTTGCATTTCCCTCATGATTAATGTTGTTGACCACCTTTTCATGTACCTGTTGACCCTCAGTATATCTTCTTTGGAAAAACATCTATTCGGTTCCTCTGCCCATTTTATAATTAGATTGTTTGCTGTTCAGTTGTATATGTGCTTTATGTATTTTGGATATGAATCCCTTATCAGATGTCTGATTTGCAAATATTTCCCCCCATTCAGTGGTTGCCTTTTCATTTTGTTGATGGTTTGCTTTGCTGTGCAGAAGCTTTTTGGTTTGATGTAGTCCCACTTGTTGATTTTTGCTTTTGGTGTCAAATCCAAAGAGAATCATTGCCAGGACTGATGTCAGTGAGCTTACCACCTTTTTCTTCTAGGAGTTTTATGGTTCCAGGTCTTAAAGTCTTAATCCATTCTGAGTTAATTATTTGTGTACGGTTAAGACAGTGGTCCAGCATCATTCTTTTGCATATGGCTGTTCAGTTTTCCCAACAGTATTTATTAAGAGACTGTCCTTTCCCTGTTGTATATTCTTGGCTCACTTGTCATTAATTGATTATATATTTGTGGGTTTATTTTGGGCTCTCTGTTCTGTCCCATTAATTTGTGTCTTTTTGCCAATACCATGCTGTTTGAGTACTATAGCTTTGTAATATAGTTTGAAACCAGGGAGCCTCATGCCTCCAGCTTTGTTCTTCAGGGGGCAAAGTTTTAAACGCAGTTCAAATTTAATGTTTTTTTAATATAAGAAACTGGTCACATCAGTCAAATTCTGGGTAATGGTTCAAATGGCTTGAAATGCCAGATAAAACATGTTTTCAGCATGTCTGGATTTGGGATCTAATAGATTACTCTATAAGATGCAGCTTAAACCCCAATTTTGGATTCCTTCTTTATACCATTTCTCTTAATGACATCATCTTCTGTCTGCCCTGCCTGTCTCTTTCTCCCATTGCAGACTCCCCCTAACCGTTTTTCAACATGATGCCTCTTTCCATTGCGAATAAATTTCCTCTACACCCTTAGTTCCCTCACTAAAGGTTCTATTCTCCTGCCTTACCTCAACACAGGTTCTCTTTTCCTTCTTACATTTTATAGGACAGGCAGGTAATTTCTCCAGTGCCCCACCTGATACAGTAATGCATATATACAACTAGACATACATAGTTTAAAAAAAAAACATAGTTCTCATTACAAGTTAAAAAAAATCTGTGTGAGGTAACAGATGTTAACTAAACTTGAATCATTTCATGTACACTTATCAAATCATTGATATATAAAACTGTGTAAGTTTATATATCAATTATATCATTAAAACTGGGGGAGGGTGACTCTTCATCACCCTTTCCCCTCATCCCTAGTCTTGCTTTCCAGAAGCTACTATTCCTAAACTTTCTGTCAGCTCTTCTGGTATTTCTGTATTTCTAAATGATATGGTTAATAGCGCACTTCATTAATTTTAGAATCTGGTTTTTTTGGGGGGGTGGGGTGGGGGATATTTAAAGATTTAGTTCTCACACCAACCACCTCATTCTGTAACACCTCCACCCCCACCCTATACAGTTATAGTTAAGTTATAGTTCTAAGTAACTTTTCAAATGCATGACTATGATGTGCTTTTCCTGGGTTCTTCTGGGCAAACTGGATTCACATACAATCCTCTCTCCACTGGTACTTGGATAGCAACATCCCTCCACTTGCTGAGTTAGTTACCACTTCATTTGTTTTCTATTTTTCAAAAATGCATTGGCATCTTTTATTTTTGTTTCCTCTCCTATAAAGAATGACCTTTGCTTGGCAGTCCCATCCCTTTCCTGGTAAATTCCCTCACTTTTTCTTCTTTTTGGTTAGTCCCAGTTAATTAGTTTGGTAAAGAGCTAGCAGAAGAGTCCTCCTAAAACATTAAAAAAAAAAAAAACAAGTGTAATGATGCCTTTATAACAAATTCAAATAGTATATTAAGCAAAGTGAAAGTTTATATAATCTACCAGAGTCACAACTACTATTACATTTGGGGACTGTTCTTCCAGACCTTTCCTACATTGTATTGACTATACTGCATTATAACCACACAAGGCCAGCTAGAAGTCCAGTGCGCTATCCATTGTGCCACAGAGCCAGTTACTGCATTATATATATGATACCCATTCATACCATAGCTTTTTAAAGACTTGCTCATTTTACCCAAGGATATAGTGTATTTTTTTTTTAAATTTATTTTTGGCTGCATTGGGTCTTCGATGCTGCACATGGTCTTTCTCTAGTTGCGGCGAGCAGGGGCTACTCTTTGTTGCAGTGCACGGGCTTCTCATTGCAGTGGTTTCTCTTGTGGTGGAGCATGGGCTCTAGATGCACTGGCTTCAGTAGTTGTAGTTCGTGGGCTCTAGAGTGCAGGCTCAGTAGTTGCAGCATACGGGCTTGGTTGCTCTGCGGCATGTGGGATCTTCCGGGATCTTCCTGGACCAGGGATCGAACCTGTGTACCCTGCACTGGCAGGAGGATTCTTAACCACTGTGCCACCAGGGAAGTCCCTTGTGTGTATATCTTTCTATCTAGAAGTTCTTTATCATTTTTCTCTAACATTTTTAGAACTTACGTTCTAGCTCTTGTGCATTTCCCCCATCCTGTCCATTCACCTGCACTGATTGACTTGTCACTATATATATATTGCAGCTATCTGCATGTCTTTCCTTCATGATGCTCCAAATTTGGCCATCTTCCAAGTCTTTAACTCAGGAAGCCCCTGCCTGCCTACAGGCCCTACACTGTCAGCTGCCATTCCAAAAGGGCAGCACTTGGGACCATAGCACTGGATACAGCTGCCTACTCTTTTCTGCAGGATAATCAGATCCCACCCCATCATGCCTCCTGGCCTCTATTATTTTTCATACGTTACTCCCTATATGCCCTAATGGGAGCCTCTCTTCTCCCTTCCAATCCTTTTCTGGTGCCCTCTGCCATTCTCTGGCTTTGATCAGTAACTCCCCATATGCTCAATTGCTCTGAAGCCTCCCTCCAGCTCCTGGCCTTCACTGAAGCCCTCCTCTCCAGGAAGGACACCACCCTTGAGTGGGTTTTTCTTCTTCCCCATCTGCCCCCATACTAGAAATAGGGTGTACTCTTGCCCACTTCAAGTCCATTATGCCTCCTTCCCACCTGCAATCACTAGTGCTCTTTTGAGCACCAAGGGCCTTACACCTGTCACCCCTCCCAACTGATTGATAGAAGCCATAATGCATAAATTCTCATCTTCTAGCCTCCATGTGAAAAAGCTACACACACTTAACCATCCTATCTTTAAGGTTTAACCCTAAGTAAGTCTCACCTCTAATGACAAGCCCACACTTCAGCTCTTTTCTGATTTAGAGATCTTTTTTTGGGGTCCTCAAGTGCTTTTTTTTTTCTTTTTTACTGTTTTTGTTCACCTACAGCAATAGGCTTCAGAAGCTGGCTGCTCAGTTGCTTTCGTGCACCTCTTTTAAAGTTTTAGGTCATAAATTCAAAGCAATAAACTTGAAGAAAATTTTTATTTTCAAAGTTAGTTATTTCATAAAAAGTATTAGTCAGTATATAGGTAAGTTATTTAGAAGTGATTCTTCTGGGTTAGATTGTTTACCAAGGCAGAGCTAGAACTGAGCCAGTAAAGTCCACACCTAGGAAGTCTGGCCTCATAGGAAGGGATTTTTACTGTACTGAAAGGAAGCCAGATGAAGCCGAGATTTGAAGCGCTCAGCTTCCAATTCCCGGAAGAAAGCATCATCGTCGTTCTGTGTTATCATGTACTGCAGCTGTTGAATTTCCTTCTCCATCTTAGATCTCAGTTCCCTCTTCACCTTATACAACATCTAAAAGAGAATTCATGTCATCCTGCTATTCACAACATCGATCCAGGCCCTCATGTATTTTTATTCCCTCTCCACCTTCCTGCTCATCAAGCTTCTGCAGTAATTTTAATAATTTCTCAGCAGCTCTTACAGAGACCTGAACAGGTAAAGTTAAAATCACAGAATACATGTTTTGAATCGTAGATCGATCTTATTAGTATCCTCTCCATTCCCCTTAAAAAGTGTAGTACAGTTGTTTTCCATTTCTTAAAAATGTAAATAAATGATTTCTATCTTGTTAATGATTACCTGGGCCTGGGATTTCTCTCTGGCTTTGAGCTCTTGACGTTCCTGTGATATGGCTTCTGCCAGCAATGAAAACTGTTTACAGGGAAGAGAAAAAAACCTTGTATTTGTCTGTAGTCTAAATGTAACAATTCTTATGTTCATAGGCTTAAAATCTTCTTTATTTTAATGGAAATAGGGCAATATTCTATACTGTGGTCAAGCACTAGCTTATTTTACCTTAAATTTCAGTCAGTCCAACCTGTATAGTGACAAGTTCCAAATTAATATGTGGAGGCTTACTTGTTCAGCACCAGGCAGTCAGGATTAAGCACGTCAGAATGTAAACTAGCAGCAGTGAACCCACCTGGTCTTTATAGTAGTTCTCCATTGAGTCCAGTTCATTTTGGTGCTGTCTCTTTTGTTCATCTCGCTTTTCTTTGGCATAGTTTCTTAGGTCTCGTAATCTTTGCTTTTGAATTTGTAAACCTTCTTCAAACAGTTTCTTAAATATCTGCCAGTTATTTAGTCAGAAAGATAGTTATGGTGAATTTTCATGGAGGAATAAAATTCTGCCCAACTAGAGGTATGTAAAAAATCTATGTGAACTACAGTCAGCATAAAGTAACAGCTTTATTGAGATATAATTCACATACTATAAAATCCACCCTTGTAAGATGTATAAATCAGTAGATTTTACTATATTCAGAGTTGTGCAACCATCACCACTAACTGCAGAACATTTTCTTCACTCCAAAAAGAAACCCCATAACCATTAGCAGCCACTCCCCCTCCCCCTCCCCCTAGCAATCACTACTCCACTTTCTATGCCTACAGATTTACCTATTCTGGACATTTCATATAAATGGTATCATATAGTATGTGGCCTTTTGTATCTGGCTTCTTTCACTTAGCATAGTTTTTCAAGGTTCATCTATATTATAGCAGGAATCACTATGAAATTCTTTTTCATTGCCACATAATACTCTATGGATATACCACACTTTATCAATTCACCAACTGATAGACGTTGTTTCCTCTTCTTGGCTGTTATAAACAGTGCTGCTGTGAACATCTGTGTATAAGTTACCTAGGAACAGAAGTGCTGAATCATATGTTTAACCTTCTGAAGAACTGCCAGACTGTATTCCAAAGTGGTTGCACCATTTTATAACCCCACCAGCCCTGCATGTGTGTTCCAACTTCTCTACATCCTTGCCAGCACTTTTTTATTTTAGCCATCTTAGTGGGTGAGAGTTTACCTCATGTGGGTCTGATTTGTATTTCTTAAATGACTAATGGTATTCAGCATCTTTTCCTGTATCCCAAAGATTCTTAACTACTTTCAGAAAAGAACTCTCAAGCAGCCATGTATATAGGAAAAGAACCCTAGAGTAGAAACAAACACTGCATGTACACAGCTGAGGGCCATGTGGTTATCATCTGACTAGGCCACAGGTACACAAACTGTTCAAAGGATTCGGATATGCTCACTTGTCCTCCACTGACTGATCAAGAATTCTTACTAAAGTACAGTCATGCATTTATCAGCCGGCAGTATTGCCTTAGTGTCAAATTACTTAACCTCTCAAAGCCTTAGTAGTGTCCTCTAGAAATGAGGATAATAGTATGACCCACTTCAGAGTATTGAGTCCCATTAAGTATAATTACCTTAATGTTTTAGTCTAGAGATGAAATTTATTGCTAGTTTGGAATCCCAAGCTTGATTAGGATGAGATAGCAAATACCTTGTGGAAAGATCTCACAGTATATCTGTCCTACATTATTTTCCAGGTTTTGAGTGGAATCCGAGGTCATCTAATCACACCTTAAATTCCTGTCTCTTACAACATGCTCCCAAACCCCTAAAGCAGGTGTCCTGCAGAAGTACCGACACTTGGGACATCAGAGGGAATTAAGACCTCACATTAAGATAAGGACAGTAGAGAAATACAGATGAAGAGGCACATGAAAAGATGCTCAACTTCACTAATTATAAGAGAAATGCAAATCAAAACTACAATGAGGTATCACCTCACACCAGTCAGAATGGCCATCACTAAAAAGTCTACAAATAAATGCTGGAGAGGGTGTGGTGAAAAGGGAACCCTCCTACACTGTTGGTGGGAATGTAAGTTGGTGCAGCCACTATGGAAAACGGTATGGAGGTTCCTCAGAATTATCATATCCAGCAATTGCACTCCCAGGCATATATCCGGACAAAACTAATTTGAAAAGATACATGAACCCCCTGTGTTCACTGCAGCACTATTCACAATAGCCAAGACATGGACACAACCTAAATGTCCATCAACAGATGAATGGATAAAGATGTGGTATTTATATACAATGGAATATTACTCAGCCATAAAAAAGAACAAAATAATGCCATTTGCAGCAACATGGATGCAATTAGTGATTACCATACTAAGTGAAGTCAGAAAGACAAATACCATAAGATACCACTTATCTGTGGAATCTAAAATATGACACAAATGAACCTATCTACCAAACGGAAACAGACTCACAGACATAGAGAACAGACTGGTGGCTGCCAAGGGAGAGAGGGTTGAGGGGAGGGGGTTGGGGGAAGGATGGAGTGGGACATTGGGGTTAGCAGGTGCAAGCTTCTATATATAGGATGGATAAACAACAAGGTCCTACTGTATAGTACAGAGAACTATATTCAGTATCCTACGATAAACCATAATGGAAAAGAATATATAAAAAATAGTGTGTATATATATGTATAATATATACATGTATATATATGTATAATATATATATTATATTCATATATATATGAATCACTGCTGTATAGCAGTAATTAACACAACATTGTAAACCAACAACAATAAAAAAAAAGACAAGGGCAGTAGAGACAGAGTAGACTGGGATGCACTATGGGGGTAATAAAATGAGGTGTGGGCAAGTCTGAACTCTAGCCAGCATTTTGGACTTGCATTTGGATTTTGGATTCACACTGGGACAAGAGTCACAAAGAAGGTGGTCCTAAAAGGTAACAGACAAAATTTACCTTCTTAACTGGATTGGACAGAAAAGCAATATTTACCATTTCTTCCCGGGTTCTCATTCTCATCATTTTTGAATGCAACTGAACTCTATAATCATCATAATATTTTCGGGCACGAACAGTCTGCTGCCGATTTTCTTTTATCTTTGATTGGGTCAACTTCTGCCTGTGAATGCGGTCCTTGAAGTCTTGCTAAGAAAGGGAAGGGGAAAAAGAGGTAAGGACGAGAGGAAGACAGACTCCAGTGTTCTCATCTGTCCCACTCCCCAACACGATGTCTTCAGGCCGGGTATGGAGGGCCAGTAGCCTGCTAGCTGGGCACAGAGTGTGAAAGCCTGTCCGTCCCCAGAAATCCTTTAGTCTTTAGTAGGTTCATCACCTCAGTCAGAAGAGCTGCCCCACAGTCCCGTGGTTAGGACTCCACGCTCCCACTGCAGGGGGTGCGGGTTCAATCCCTGGTCAGGGAACTAAGATCCCATATGCTGCGCAGCCAAAAAAACAAAACAAAACAAAAAACACACAGAAGAGCTGCCCCAATAAGCCCCCAAGGCTGCAGAGAGCAGCAACAATCCTCATGGACTGAGAATCTCATCTCCCCATTTCACCAGGGAGTCATCTAAGCCATACCCAGATGCCTGCTTAAAAGAAGTAGAAAACTGGCACCCTCAAAGATGTTCAAGCAGAGCTTGAGTTAACAGAAGTATCTATATCAAAACTAAGGAACTTAGGTGATATCTTAGCAAAGTAGTGAGGGTGAAATGAAGTCATGTACACAAAGCCTTCAACTAGGTGTCCAGACACTTGTTTTCTTTTCCCCACACCAGAGTCTCACATGCAGTTCCTGATGGCTTCCCCTTCTTTCTCTGAAACTGCTTAGAATTATAGTTCTCATTGCTTATCTCTAGACTCAAGTTTCTTCCTCTGGCTTATTGTCTTTGATCTCTGTCCTCCCCCTTCATGATACTCAGAGGATAATGTTGTACTATGTACGATTCTCAGTCCAAATTATAATGGAGGCATAGACAACCTCAGCTTTCTATTTGGGACCTGAGAAAGAAAGGAGGACAAAAAACACTAAGTTATAACCACCTGGTACCTCGAAGAGGCTTGGAGGTAGAGACAAACCTGGATTAAAATCTCAAACTTGCCCTTGCTGATTATGGTGGGACCCAGGGCAAGTTAACATCTCAAAGCTTCAGGTTTTCCATTTCATAGAAAACGTTTCTATTATGTTACTATAAAGACTAAATGAAACTGTGTATATAAAGTATCTAGCACCTTACCCTCTCATCAATTTTGGTTAAAGACCTAAATGCTTCCACAGGTAAGTGTAAGAGGTATGAGTCAGTGGGGATATTGCCCAGCTGGTACAAATAAAAGTAATTAATATAACTTACCAGTCTCTTGTTATGTTCATATTCTTTCTTGATAAGCACAGTAAGGAGGTCGTGCCTTCTCAAGGCTTCTTCTATCTTTAAGTGGGATACAAGGGAACGAGGTTAATAATTCTATTCGCTAGATTATCAAGGATAAGCTCTGCCCCTTTTTGGTTTATACTCCTATGCGTGATTGACAGTTATCTTACTTCATCCTGAAGTTTCTTCTTTGATCGATTTTCTCTATATGCCTCTTTTTTGAGCTGTTCAACCTGTGCAATTTGCTGTCTCCACATTTTGCCTAGTGTTTGACCAGAAACATAGAGGAACGGAAACTGCTCCAGCATCAGGGGCAGGAGACTGCGTTCATTCACTTTCACTGCAAGGTAAAAAAAAAAAAAAAAAAAGATGCTCTTAATCTGAGAAACTCACTGACAGCTTTTAAGAAGAAATCTCATCCCACCTTCCTGCGAGATCAAAGCTTATCTAAGTGATGTGGTTCTGAGCCTGAAAAGAACAATTCTAAAAGTGTGTTATTACTTTTGCATTCCTTCTCTGATTGGGATAGCCAATTACTAGTAAGGATGAAAATAACCTCAACATTTCTGACTGATGACATGCTGGTTTTGTGAAGTCCATCCTAACTGCTCAGCTGATTCAGTGCCTGGGGTGGATGCTGTGTGTGTGGTCAAACTGCCTCCCAGGAGGGCTGAGGAGTGTTAGTCTCTGTCTGATGGGATGTAGTTAGAAGGCCAGTGGTCTTTGAAACTGTACCCTGGCACCAACTGTCAATGTAACAGGAGCTGGACAGGCCCTCTGCTTGCTTTGGAGCACCCCTTTGGTTCTACCAACTTCCCAGAAACAAAAGACAACCAGCATGAGTGAGCAGAGTGAAGCTAAAGCTGGAACAGCTGGTCATAGCCATCACATTCCTTTGGTGCCAATATATTGGTATATATTTAAGAGTTTTAGAGAGGGCTTCCCTGGTGGCACAGTGGTTGAGAGTCCGCCTGCCGATGCAGGGGACACGGGTTCATGCCCCGGTCCAGGAGGATCCCACATGCCGCAGAGCGGCTGGGCCCGTGAGCCATGGCCGCTGAGCCTGCGCGTCCGGAGTCTGTGCTCCGCAACGGGAGAGGCCACAACAGTGAGAGGCCCGTGTACCGCCAAAAAAAAAGTGTTTTAGAGAAATGCCTCATTAAGAGTTTTATCTCTCTTTTACAGAAATCTAGCATATGGCAGTGAGAGAAGAGGGAACTTTCTCCAGCTGACTGGTAGATGCTGGTTCTCAGTGCTGTGTCCTTGGCATGTAGCACACACTTTCAAAGGATGCCAGTTTTCCATAAAGTACAATTTTGTGGTTCTTACTTGGAATTGCTTTATTTGGCTTTGGCAAGCCACCTCTTGGACCTGGAGTTGTGGTTTTTCTAGAGTAAATCTTCCAGGGCTGGCTATGTTTTGGAGTTCCTTTATGAACAGTTTCTCTGTATATTTTTTCCTTAGGAGCAGATATAAAACAGAATAGAAATGAGAAGTCTAATAACTTTCATACATCATCTTAAATATTACATAGGGACAAAAATAGTTAACATAATCCCCAGCCAAACCACCTTACTTCAAATTTCTAGTCTGGGGATTTCCCTGGTGGCACAGTGGTTAAGAATCTGCCTGCCAACGCAGGGGACATGGGTTCGAGCCCCGGTCCAGGAAGATCCCACATGCCGCAGAGCAACTAAGCCCGTGCGCCACAACTACTGAGCCTGTGCTGTAGAGCTGTGAGCCACAATTACTGAGCCCGTGTGCCACAACTACTGAAGCCCATGCACCTACAGCCCGTGCTCCACAACAAGAGAAGTCCCACACCACAATGAAGACCCAACACAGCCAAAAATAAATTAATTAATTAAAAAAAAATTTCTACAGTCTGGTTATTTACCTACTCTAAGTTAAATGCCTCTTTAGTTTCTGGCATCCTTTGAAATTTGAAAAAGCACTGAATCTTTTTCAAGTTTCATAGTTGCCATAGCCCCACACCCTAAATACAACTACTAATGATGTTCTGATGTACTTGCTTCTTTTGACAACCTTTTAAACGTAGATTAAAAAAGTTCTTAAACGATGTTTAGTTTTAACCACACTGTATGCTATATCCTGTTTTGTTTATGAACATTTTAGCATAAGCATTTTCTCCATGCTTTCATTTAGCTTCTGTAACTATTCTTTTGAAAGGCAACGAAACTTATGCTTTGGGTGTCTTCCAACCAGGCATGGAGCAACTGGGATTTCCTGTCTTCTTTTACTCTCCCTCTTTAACTTGTCAGCCTAGACTATCTTTTAAAGCCTTGGTGAACTAATAAGCAATAGAAGCCCTTAAAAACTGATGGAAGTTTTAGGCAGGAGGGAAAAATACTAGTTTTGGGTACCATGTCTTGCCACATTTTAGCAACTTGCCTACCTATGAATAAAAGAAAATCCCACATCATGAAATGAAATTCTGCTTTTTTCTAAGGGGCTAATAATGATTAAGGCCCTGTTGATTTTTTTCCTTTTACGAAGATCATCTCTGTACTTTACACTGATCTGATCAAATGGCATTTATTACAGTAGAGACTTTTACCCACTGTTTCCTCCTTGTCATTTATTCCTAGAGGTCCAATATTCTCTTGAACTTTATTTCTTCTTAGTTCCTTTTCAAATGCTTCAGTTATTGCCTACAGGGGAAAAGGCCATATGATATTATAGTTATTAAAAACATACAAATGAAAATGAAGGAAAAAAATCAATCTAAGATTCTGCCATTCCATTCACTTTTTAAAAGTTCCTTTCAGGCTATATATATCATTAAATATACATTATTTAACAGATATGTAATTGGGACATAAAACACAACTTTACATATTTTTTGTGTTCTCACAGTTCCTGTAACTATTTTGATACACACTTGAGTGGAAGTTACATGTTTGAGTTGAAGTTACATGTTATTTTAAGACATCTAAATTATGTTTTCACCATTATAAAACATACTGTAGCAAACAACTTAAGTGTTCTAAATTTATGCTACATTTCAAAATCCCTATTCCACAGCAGAAAGTCTTCCTTAGTAATCATACATTCTCCTGTTGAACCCTAACAGGAGGGGTCTCATTCCTGTTTGGGCATTTTCATCCTATCTGTAATTCAAATAGCCAGTCACATTTAATCCACCTCAAATTCTCTTCATTTCTAAAGCTCTCTCTGAAAATGCCTGTCTACACTGATATACTTTCTTAACCCACTAGAGTACTGACTAAGCTGTATCTAATAAGGTTAGTTTTCTTAGAGTTTCATGAGTACAAGTTTTATGTTCCCTAATGGGGGACGTAAAAGCTATGTCACATAATTTTGTCATCCACTCAGCTCAAGAATATTAAATGCATTTTAAGCCTTTAGTCAACAGCATGTTCACTGTAGCATCTGGCTAAGGGTAAATGGTAATGCCTGCTGCCCAATGGCAGTCAAGTGATGGGATATACCTTTGCTTGAAATCGGCGGATATCTGTTTCTTTTGGCTTTCGCTGCCTTTTTCTCTCCATATGGAACTGTTTGTTTTTGTTAATTGGAGATGGAGAAAGTGAATGAGCTCTGGAGGGTGGCTTTCTATGCATGGCAAGTCCTACAACACAAGAGAGACATGTACCATCAATTTCTGACAGTCAGAAATGTTAAGTGGGCACCAAACAGTTGACTGTTACCAAATCCAAAGAGACTATGGATGTGCTAAATGTACTCTCTCCTATAACTAATTTCTGTTTGTTTATATGTTTAATCACACCAAGCAAACGGACTAATGCACATAATGTGTACTCAAAATGTCTCAAAGAAGTACTAAGGTTCTATATTCAATTTTGGGTTGAAAATTGTGCAACATGTGGAATGCCTGCTGCACACTCGTGGTGGTGGAGAAAAAGCCACCTGAGCTGTATGTCTGCTATCCTTTCACCTATCTAGGTCCTGAGGAGGGGGCTGTAAGTACATGTACACATCCTTATAAAGCAGAATGCTTATACGCAAAGGTTACTGTAGCTTAGCAGTTTTAAGCAGTCCTGTTCTTCCCTACTTAGCCATCTAGCCCTCCTAATTCCATACTGCCTAAGAGATCTAATGAATTACGTCCCTCCACAAACCTTTTTATGTTCCACCGTTTATAAATATGCTCAGGAATCTGCTAATTGTGAGGAGGGGGACTCCATGCCTTTTTGGAAAAGCAAATAATTCAATATAGCTCTAAGGTCAAGGAAATTTATTTGATACCCTTCTAAATAAATTTTCCCAGAAAATTAAAATGTCCCTGAGCTTTTTTCTCTTCACTCTCTTTTATTTCAAATCTTTCAAATTAATTTAAAACTTAAAGATGTTAACCTGACTTGCATGATCTATTTCAAATGATGTTTTAATAACACTTTTATTATGTCCACAATGTATTCTTCTTTAGAAACTGAAGAGCCAATAAAAATAACATTTTAACTTATAATGTGTTTTTAAGATGGGATACAATGTACATGTCAGGGAAACATGTAGGTTACTGGATGACGGTTCCTAGAGATTACCTGAGTCAAATTTAAGGGAAGACAGATGAAATAATCAAGAGAACGAAGAAGTACTCTTGGAGTAAACAAAACAAAACTGAAAAGGAAATTTTGGATGAGAAATGGATTGCTTCTAGAGAAACAAGGGATGACCAAAGTCGATAGAAGTGAATGGAAAACATGCAAAGTTTTAGTTGGTGGAAGACAGGATAATTATTTGAACAAGCAGTAGGAAATATCTGCAAGGATGTGGCAAACCAGAAACTGTCATGCATTGCTGATATGAGTACAAACTGGTGCAATCACTTTGGAGGGGAATTTGGCAATGGTGAAAAAGTGTAAACTCCTCGGTCTAGCAATTCTAGTAGATATAGATCCTAGAGAAACTTCTGCACATATTTACAGGTTGTTCATTGCAGAACTGTTTGCAGTTATGAAATCTGGAAACAATCTATATGTCCTGCAATGGTGGGGGGGACATATATATAAATAAAAATACATATTCATACAAATGGGGTACACTGTATGAACTCAGTTATGCAGTAGTTAAAATGAAGAACTGGAAGTATCAACATAGATTTTTAAAACAATGTTAATAGAAAAAAAGTTGCAGAATAATATATATCTGTATATTAAAAAAACATAAAACAATAGTATATTTAGACAAGTAACAATGCTATTAAAGTATAAAGACAGGGATGAGATGGTCCAGTTCAAGATGGCAAAATAGAGGCTCCTGAACTCACCTCCTCCCACAGACACTGAAACCTACACTAAATATAGAATATTCCCTCTGAAAGGAATCCAGACACTAGCTGAGTGACATGAGAAAAAACCCACATCAAAAAGGGTTGTGGCACACCTTAATCTACTAGGAGCCATTAAGAATGAAAAAAATGGTTTGGACAAACACAAAGATTTGAGAGCCAACCAAGAGCTAGGGATGGGCTGAATGATAAGAGTCATCTCCTATGCAAGACTACTCCTTCAAGACTGGGAGAGTGGCTGTTTTATCTAATGCACAGAAACCAACACAGTCAGGAAAACGAAGAAACAAAAGAATATGTTCCAAACAAAAGAACAAGAAAACTCAAGAAACAGATTTTGATGAAATGGATAAAGGATTTACTTGATAAAGAGTTCAAAATAATGGGCATAAAGATGCTCACTGAGGTCAGGAGAACAATGAGAATTTCAACAAAGTGAGAATTTTAATGAAGAGAAAATATAAGAAAGTACCAAACATAAAAAAATATTTTTAAAAAATAACATCTTAAGTACCAAACAAATCACAGAGCTAAAGAATACAATAATGGAAGTTGAGAGTCCGCCTGCCAATGCACGGGACACAGGTTCGAGACCTGGTCCCGGAGGATCCCACATGCCATGGAACAGCTAGGCCTGTGCTCTGGAGCCCACGTGCCTGGAGCCTGTGCTCTGCAGTGGGAGAAGCCACCGCAGTGAGAAGCCCATGCACCGCAATGAAGCATAGCCCTTGCTCACCACAACTAGAGAAAACCTGCGTGCAGCAACAAAGACCCAACGCAGCCAAAAATAAGTAAATAAATTAAAAAACCAAAAAAGAATACAATAATGGAGTTCAACAGCAGACTAGGTGAAGCGAGAGAAAGCATCAGCCAACTTAGGGCAATGGAATTCATTGAAACGGAAGAGCAAAAAGAAAAAACAATGAGAAAAAGTGAAGATGACTTAAAGGACTCCATCAAGTGGACCAATATTCACATTATAGGGATCCCAGAAGGAGAAGGGAGAAAGTGGCAAAGAAACAATGGCTGAAAACTCCCCTAATCTGGGAAAAGAAACAAGACATTCAGATCCAAGAAGCCCAGAAACTTTAAAATAAGATAAATCCAAAGAGACCCACACTGAGACATATTATAATTAAACTGTCAAATTTAATTTGAGAGACTCTTAAAAGCAGTAAAAGAAAAGCAACTTGTTACGTACAAGGAAACCCCTATAAGACTATCAGTAGATTTTTCATCAGAAACTTTGCAGGCCAGAAGAGAACAGCAAAATATATTCAATCTGCTGAAAGAAAAACTGCAACCAAAAATACTCTACCCAGCAAAGCTGTCCTTCAGAATTGAAGGAGAGATAAAGAGCTTTCCAGACAAGCAAAAGCTGAATGAATAAGGAGTTCATCAACATTAGTACAGCCTTACAAAAAATTTTAAAGGGACTTTTTTTTTTTTTTGGCTGCACTGCACCATGTGGCTTGTGGGTTCTCAGTTCCCCAAGCAAGGACTGAACCCAGGCCACGGCAGTGAAAGTCTGGAATCCTAAACACTAGGCCACTCTGTTAAAGGGACTTTTTCAAGCTGCAATAAAAGGGTGCTAATTAGTAACAAGAAAACATATAGAAATGTATAAATCTCATTGGTAAAGATAAGTAATTATTTAAATTCAGAATACTCTAATGTTATAATGGTGGTAAGTCATATACCAAATCTAGTATGAAGATTGACAAACAAAAATAGTAAAAATAACTATAACTACAATAATTTGTTAACGTATACACAAGGAAAAACAATGTAAAATGTGGCATCAAAAACATAAAATGAAGGGCAAGTAAAAATGTAGAACTTTAATATGTGTTTCAACTTTTCACCTTAAAATATGCTGTTATAAATATGTTTTATATAAGCCTTATGGTAACCACAAAGCAGAAACTTAGATACACAAAACAAAGAGAAAAATCTAAGCTACTATTAGGGAAGATCCTCAAGTCACAAAGGAAGACAGCAAGAAAAGAAGAAAGGAACAATGGAATTACAAAGCAGCCAGAAAACAATTAACAAAATGACATTTAGACCATATCAATCAGTAAATAATTACTTGAAATGTAAATGGACTAAATTCTCCAATCAAAACACACTGAGTAGCTGAATGGATTAAAAATTTAAAAAGACCCAACTATGCTGCCTACAAGAGACTCCATCTTTAAGAACACACACAGACTAACAGTGAAGGGGTGGGAAAAGATATTCCATACAAATGGAAACCTAAAGAAAGCTGGTGTAGTAGCTATACTTCTAACAGACAAAATAGACTTTAAGACAAAAACTATAATGAGAGACAAATAAGATCATTATACAATAATAAAAGGGTCAATTCATAAAGAGAATATAATTTTATGTAAGTTTTTTGCACCTAACATTGGAGTATCTAAATATATAAAGCAAATATTAACAGACCCAAAGGGAGAAATAATAGTACAGAAATAGTAGGGGACTTAGATTCCCCACTTTCAGCAGTGGATAGATCACCCAGACAGATCAATACGGAAATACTGAATTTAAATTACATGTTAGTCCAGATAACTTAACAGACATTTACAAAAAACTCTTATGCCAAAGCAGGAGAATACACATTCTTCTCCAACGCACATGAAACATTCTCTGGGATAGATCATATGTTAGGCCACAAAACAAGTCTTTGAAAATTCTAAATGACTGAAATCGTATCAAGCATCTTTTCTGACCATGATAGTATGAAACTAGAAATCAATTACAAGAAGAAAATGGGAAATTCACAAATACATGGAGATTAAGCAATATCATATTAGCCAACCAGTGGGTCAAAGAAATCAAGAGAAATTTTTAAAATCTTAAGAAAAATGAAAGTGGAAATACAATGTACCAAAACTTATGGGATGCAGCAAAAACAGTTGTAAGAGGAAGTTCATAACAATAAATGCCTACATTAAAAAACAAAGATATGACACCTAAAGTCAAGCACCAAAATAAACAGGTGGAACTATATCAAAGTAAAATTCTGTACCACAAAAGAAACGATCTAAGAAATGAAAAAAACCACCTACAGAATGGAAAAAAAAATTGCAAATCAGATCTCTGATAAGGGGTTACTATACAAAATACATAAAGAATGCTTACAACTCAATGGCAAAAAACCAAATAATTCAATTTAAAAATGGATAAAAGACCTGAAGAGACATTTTTCCAAAGAAGATATACAAATGGCCAACAGGTACATGACAAGGTGCTCAACAGCACTAATCATTAGGGAAATGTAAATTAAAACTACAATGAGATGTCATCTCACGCCTGTTAGAATGGCTATCATCAAAAAGAAGTAGCAAGTGTTGGCAAGGATGTGGAGTAAAGGAAACCACTGTGCACTGCTGGTGGGATTATAAATTGGTACAGCCATTATGGAAAACAGTATGGAAGGTCCTCAAATAATTGAAAATAGAATTACCATATGATCCATCAATTTAATCTCTGGGAATATATACAAGGGAAACAAAAACACTATGTTGAAGAGGTATCTGTTTCCCCATGTTCAAAGCAGCATTATTTACAATAACCTAGACATGGAACAATATTAAGTGTCCACTGACAGATGAATGGATAAAGATGATGTGGTATATACATACAATGAAATGTTATTCAGTCATAAGAAGGAAGGAAATTCTACCATTTGTGACAACATGGATGGACCTTGATTCCATTTTTGCTAAGTAAAATAAGTCAGAAAGAAAGACAAATACTGTATGAAATCACCTGTATGTGTAACTGAAAAAAAAAAAAAAAAGAAACCAAACTCACTTAAATGTGGAAATCTTAAAAAAAAAAAAAAAAAAGCCAAACTCATAAAAAGAGATCAGATTTGTGGTTACTAGAGGCAGGGGGTAAAGGGTGGGGGAACTGGTCAAAAGGTACAAACTTCCAGTTGTAAAGTAAGTACTAGGGATGTAATGCACAGCATGATGACTATAGTTAACCCTGCTGTGATGGTGTATTTGAAAGTTAAGAGAGTAGATACTAAGAGTTCTCATCACAAGTGAATTTTTTTTTTTTTATATCTACATGAGATAACGGATGTTCTCCCACAGGAGTGAAAGTTCTGAATCCCATGACAGGCTCCCAAGCCTGGGGGTTTGGCAACAGGAGGAGGAGCTCTCAGAGAATCTGGCTTTGAAGGCCAGTGGGGTTTGATCACAGGAATCCCACAGAACTGGGGAAAACAGAAACTCCACCCTTGGAGGGTGCACACAAGGTCTTGCGTGCACCAGGACCCAAGGAAAAAAGCAGTGATCTCATAAGAGACTGGGCCAGACCTATCTGCTAGTATTGGAGGGTCTCCTGTGGAGGCAGGGGGTGGCTGTGGTTCACTTCAGGGACAAAGACACAGGTGGCGGTACTTCTGGGAAGTACTCATCAGCATGAGCCCTCCTGGAGGCTGCCGTTTTCTTACCAGGACCTTGCCCTACCCAACAGCCTGTGAGCTGGCTGTGTGCTGGGATGTCTCAGGCCAAACGGCCCACAGGGCAGGAACACAGCCCCACCCACCAGCAGGCAGGCTGCTTAGTCTTCCTGAGCACACAGCTGCCCAGTTAACACACCCCTTGATACAGCCCAGCCCACCAGAGGGACAAGACACAGCTCTACCCACCAGTGGGCAGGAACCAGTCCCTCCCACCAGGAAGCCTGCACAAGCCTCTTAAGACAGCCTCATCCACCAGGGGGCAGACAGCAGAAGCAAGAAAAGCCTCTACCCTGCAGCCTGCAGAATGGAAACCTCAATCACAGAAAAGTTAAACAAAATGAGACAGCAGAAGAATATGTCCCAGATGAAGGAACAAGATAAAACCCAAGAAGAACAACTATGTGAAGTGGAGATAGGCAATCTATGCAAAAAAGAATTCAGAGTAATGATAGTAAAGATGATCTAAAATCTCAGAAAAAGAATGGAAACACAGATCGAGAAGATACAAAAAATGTTTAACAAAGACCTAGAACAGGGGCTTCCCTGGTGGCGCAGTGGTTGAGAGTCCGCCTGCCGATACAGGGGACATGGGTTTGTGCCCTGGTCCGGGAGGATCCCACATGCCGCGGAGCGGCTGAGCCCGTGAGCTGTGGCCGTTGTACTCCGCAACGGGAGAGGCCACAGCAGTGAGCGGCTCGCGTACCGCAAAACAAAACCAAACAAAAAACAAACAAAAAAGACCTAGAACTAAAGAACAGAGATAAATACAATAACTGAAATGAAAAATACACTAGAAAGAATCAATTGCAGAATAACTGAGGCAGAAGAACGAATAAGTGAGCTGGAGGACAGAATGGTGGAAATCACTGCCAAGGAACAGAATAAAGAAAAAAGAATGAAAAGAGATGAGGACAGTCTAAGAGACATCTGGGGCATTAAATGCACCAACATTCACATTATAGGAGTCCCAGAAGGAGGAGAGAGAGGGAAAGGACCTGAGAAAATACTGTAAGAGATAACAGATGAAAACTTCCCTAACACAGGAAAGGAAACAGTCACCCAAGTCCAGGAAGCACAGAGAGTCCCAGGCAGGATAAACCCAAGGAGGAACACGATGAGACACACAGTAATCAAACTGACAAAAATTAAAGACAAAGAAAAAATACTAAAAGCAACAAGTAACATAAAAGGGAACTCCCATAAGGTTATCAGCTGATCTCTCAGCAGAATCTCTGCAGGCCATAAGGGAGTGGCATGATATATTTAAAGTGATGGGGAAGGAGTCAAGATGGTGGTGTGGGAAGACATGGAATTCGCATCTCCCCACAACTAGGGTGCCTGCCGGCTGCTGGTGAGAGACTCTGACCCCCAAGGAGACGGGAGGAACCCCAGAGTGAACCAGTAGGACGTATGGGAACCGAGGGGGGAGGAGAACTGGAGGCCAAGATTGGCGCCCCTGAGGCCGGGGAGATCAGGAGAGGCAGGTGGGAGGGACTCTCTGGGAAGAGCGGGAAAGGAGCAGCGGGTGATTGCCTGGCCCACTCGGGCCAGGGAGCTTGCTGAGCTGCCAAGCCAGTTCTCCCTGCTCCAAAGCCCCATCCAGGCTGCGTGGGTCCTGGAGGCATAGGAGGGAGGCCGGGGAGATCAGGAGTGGCAGGCGGGAAGGGCCATCCAAGAGGAGTGGGAAAGGAGCAGAGGGCTATTGCCCTGCCAACTGGGGCCCAGGGAGCCTGCTAAGCTCCCAGGCTGGTCCCCTGTGATCCAAAGCCCCCTCCTCCAGGCCATGTGGGTCCTTGGGGGCATAGGAAGGAGGCCGGGGAAATCAGGAGAGGCAGGTTGGAGGGGGCCTCCAGAAGGAGCAGGAGTGGAGCAGAGGGCAACTGCCCTGCCCACTAGGGCAGAGGGAGCCTATTGAGCTCCCAGGCCAGTCCCCTGCCCTCCAAGGCCCCCCCTTACCCCACCTCCAGCCACATTGGTCCTGGGGGCATAGGAGGGAGGCCCAGGAGATCAGGAGAGGAAGGTGGGAGGGGCCCTCCCAGGCCCCAGACCAGAGGAGCAGAAGAGGAGAGGAGGGCATTTGCCCTGCCCACTTGAGCCCAGGAAGCCTGCTGGGCTCCCAGGTGAGGTCCCCTGCCCTCTGAGACCAGGGGTGGGAGGCACACCTGGGCCCCTTCTGTTCCTTGACCCTAAGCCCCACCCCCCACAGCCCCCAGGGCCTTTTCCAGCCCTGTGGGTCCTAAGCATTGGCCCCACCCACCGCACAAATCTCCCTTGCTTAGGCCTCCCTCTCCACAGCCAAGGGCTCCCCCACCCCGCCCTTTTTATTTTTCTTTTCCCTCCTCTTTTTTACGATTGTGGTACTGATGTACTTCCCAGTTGTTGATTCATCTACATTTTTATTTTTACACTCTTTTTAACGTATCTATTAGTTTCCTAGTCTAATTTTATTTTTTACATTGTTATTGTTCTATTTTTTATTTTTTGCTGCCCCACGCGGCTTGCAGGATCTTAATTCGTGAGCTCTGCAGTCGGAGCTCCAAGTCCGAACCACTGGACTAACAGAGAACCTCAGACCCCAGGTAATATTTATTGGAAGTGAGGTCTCACAGAGTTCCTCATCTCATCAGCACCAAGACCCAGCTCTGCCCAACAGCCTACAAACTCCAATGTTGGAAGCCTCAGGCCAAACAACCAGTAAAACAGGAACACAATCCCACTCATTAAAAAACAAAAAAAGAAACAGCAAAAAAATGTCACAGATGAAGGAACAAGGTAAAAACCTACAAAACCAAATAAATGTAGAGGAAACAGACAATCTACCTGAAAAAGAATTCAGAGCAATGACAGTGAAGATGATCCAGAATCTTGGAAACAGAAAGGAAGCACGGATTGAGAAAATAGAAGAAATGTTTAACAAAGATCTAGAAGAACTAAAGAACAAACAGAGATGAACGATACAATAACTGAAATGAAAAATACACTAGAAGGAATCAATAACAGAATAACAGAGGAAGAAAAATGAGTAAGTGAGCGGGAAGACAAAATGGTGGAAATAACTGCCGAGGAGCAGAATAAAGAAAAAAGAATGAGGGCTTCCCTGGTGGTGCAGTGGTCAAGAATCTGCCTGCCAATGCAAGGGACACAGGTTCGAGCCCTGGCCCGGGAAGATCCCCCATGCCGAGGAGCAACTAAGCTTGTGTGCCACAACTGCTGAGCCTAAGCTCTAGAGCCCACAAGCCACAACTACTGAAGCCTGTGCACCTAGAGCCCATGCTGCACAACAAGAGAAGCCACAACAATGAGAAGCCCTCACACCACGATGAAGAGTAGCCCCTGCTCACCGCAACTAGAGAAAGCCTGCACACAGCAACGAAGACCCAACACAGCTATAAATAAATAAATGTATTAAAAAAAAGAAAAAAAGAATGAAAAAAACTGACAATCTCAGAGACCTCTGGGACAACATTAAACACACCAACATTCGAATTATAGGAGTCCCAGAAGAAGAGAAAAAGAAAGGGTCTGAGAAAATATTTGAAGAGATTATAGTGGAAAACTTCCCTAACATGGGAAAGGAAATAGTCACCCAAGTCCAGGAAGCACAGAGAGTCCCATACAGGATAAACCGTAGGAAAAACACATCAAGACACATATTAATCAAACTAACAAAAATTACATTCAAAGAAAAAATATTAAAAGCAAGGGAAAAATAACATACAAAGGAATCCCCATAAGGTTATCAGCTGATTTTTCAGTGGAAACTCTGCAGGCCAAAAGGGAGTGGCAGAATATACTTAAAGTTATGAAAGAGAAAAACCTACAACCAAGATTACTCTACCCAACAAGGATCTCATTCAGATTCAATGGAGAAGCCAAAGGCTTTTCAGACAAACAAAAACTAAGAGAATTCAGCACCACCAAACCAGCTTTAGAACAAATGCTAAAGAAACTTCTCTAAGCAGGAAACACAACAGAAGACCCACAAAAACAAACCAAAAGCAATTAAGAAAATGATAATACGAATATACATATTGATAATAACCTTAAATGTAAATGGATTAAATGCCCCAACCAAAAGACACAGACTGGCTAAATGGATACAAAAACATGACCCGTATATATATACTGTCTACAAGAGAGCCACTTCAGAGCTAGGGACACATACAGATTGAAAGTGAAGGGATGGAAAAAGATATTCCATGCAAATAGAAATCAAAAGAAAGCTAGAGTAGCAATACTTGTATCAAATAAAATAGCCTTTAAAATAAAGACTGTTACAAGAGATAAAGAGGGACACTACATAATGATCAAGTGATCAATCCAAGAAGATATAACAATTATAAATGTTTAGGCACCCAACATAGGAGCACCTCAATACATAAGGCAAAGGCTAACAACCATGAAAGGAGAAATCGACAGTAACACAATAATAGTATGGGACTTTAACACCCCACTTACACCAATGGACAGATCATCCAAACAGAAAATAAGTAAACACAAGCTTTAAATGACACAATAGACCAGACAGATCTGATATTTACAGAACATTCCACCCAGAAGTGGAAGAATATACTTTCTTCTCAAGTGCATATAGAACATTCTCCAGGATAGATCACATCTTGGGTCACAAATCAAGCCTCGGAAAATTTAAGAAAATTGAAATCGTATCAAGCATCTTTTCTGACCACAACGCTATGAAACTGGAAATCAATTACAGGAAAAAAAATTGTAAAACACCCCAAATACATGGAGGCTAAACAGTGCACTACTAAATAACCAAGAGATCACTGAGGAAATCAAAGAAGAAACTTAAAAATACACAGAAACAAATGACAACGAAAACACGGCGACCCAAAACCTATGGGACGCAGCAAAAGCAGTTCTAAGAGGGAAGTTTACAGCTATTCAATCTCACCTCAAGAAACAAGAAAAACCTCAAATAATCTAACCCTACACTTAAAACAACTAGAGAAAGAAGAACAAAGAAAACCGAAAGCCAGTAGAGGGAAAGAAATCATAAAAATCAGAACAGAAATAAATGAAATAGAAACAAAGAAAACAATAGCAAAGATCAATAAAACGAAAAGCTGGTTCTTTGAGAAGATAAACAAAATTGATAAAGCCTTAGCCAGACTCATCAAGAAAAAAAGGGAGAGGATGCAAATCAATAAAATTAGAAATGAAAAAGAAGAAATCACAACTGACACTGCAGAAATACAAAGGATTGTAAGAGACTACTACAAATAACTATATGCCAATAAAATGGACAACCATGAAGAAATGGACAAATTCTTGGGAAGGTTCAATTTTCCAGGACTGAACCAGGAAGAATTAGAAAATATCAACAGACCTATCACAAGTAATGAAACTGAAACCTTAATTAAAAATCTTCCAACAAACAGAAGTCCAGGACCAGATGGCTTCACAGGAGAATTCTATCAAACATTTAGAAAGGAGCTTATACCGATCCTTCTCAAACTCTTCCAAAATATTGCAGAGGGAGGAACACTCCCAAATTCATTCTACAAAGTCTCCATCACCCTGATACCAAAACCAGAAAAAGATACCACAAAAAAAAGGTAATTACAGACCAATATCACTGATGAACATAGACACAAAAATCCTGAACAAAATACTAGTAAACAGAATCCAACAGCACATTAAAAGGATCATACAGGGCTTCCCTGCTGGTGCAGTGGTTGGGAGTCTGCCTGCCGATGCAGGGGACACGGGTTCGTGCCCTGGTCTGGGAGGATCCCACATGCCACGGAGCAGCTGGGCCCGTCAGCCATGGCTGCTGAGCCTGCGCGTCCGGAGCCTGTGTTCTGCAATGGGAGAGGCCACAATAGTGAGAGGCCCGCGTACTGCAAAAGAACAAAAAAAAAAGGATCATACAACATGATCAAATGGGATTTATCCCAGGGATGCAAGGATTCTTCAATATATGCAAAATCAATCAATGTGATACATCACATGAACAAATTAAAGAATAAAAACCATATGATCATCTCAGTAGATGCAGGAAAAGCTTTTGACAAAATTCAACACCCATTTACAATAAAAACTCTCCAGAAAATGGGCATAGAGGGAACCTACATAATAAAAGTCATATATGACAAACCCACAGCAAGCATCATACTCAATGGTGAAAAACTGAAAGCATTTCCACTAGGATCAGGAACAAGACAAGGATGCCCACTCTCACCACTCTTATTCAACATAGTTTTGGAAGTCCCAGCCACATTAATCAGAAAAGAAAACGAAATAAAAGGAATCCAAATTGGAAAAGAAGTAAAACTGTCACTATTTGCCGATGACATTATACTATACGTAGAAAATCCTAAAGATGCCACCAGAAAACTACTAGAACTAATCAGTGAATTTGGTAAGGTTGCAGGATACAAAATTAATGCACAGAAATCTCTGGCATTACTATACACCAACAGTGAAAAACCAGAAAGAGAAATTAAGGACAAAATCCCATTCACCATTGCAACAAAAAGAATAAAATACCTAAGAATAAACCTGCCTAAGGAGGCGAAAGACTTGTACTCAGAAAACTATAAAACACTGATGAAACAAACCAAAGATGACATAAACAGATGGAGAAATATATCATGTTCTTGGATTGGAAGAATCAATATTGTGAAAACGACTATAGTGCCCAAAGCAATCTATAGATTCAATGCAATCCCTATCAAACTATCAATGGCATTCTTCACAGAATTAGAACAAAAAAATCTTACAATTTGTATGGAAACACAAAAGACCAAGCAATGTTGACAAAGAAAAATGGAGATGGAGGAATTAGGCTCCCCGACTTCAAACTATACCACAAAGCTACAGTAATCAAGACAGTATGG
Organism: Phocoena phocoena; assembly: GCF_963924675.1. Lineage (NCBI taxonomy): Eukaryota > Metazoa > Chordata > Mammalia > Artiodactyla > Phocoenidae > Phocoena > Phocoena phocoena. The sequence continues at coordinate 14,020,490 of NC_089237.1, forward strand.
TAATGGCACAAAAACAGACTCAATATAGATCAATGGTACAGGAAAGAATGCCCAGAGATAAACTCACACACATATGGGCACCTAAATTACGACAAAGGAGGCAAGAATGGACAATGGAGAAAAGACAACCTCTTCAATAAGTGGTGCTGGGAAAACTGGACAGCTACATGTAAAAGAATGGAATTAGAACACTACCTAACAGCATACACAGAAATAAACTCCAAATGGATTAAAGACTTAAATATGTAAGACCAGACACTATAAAACTTTTAGAGGAAAACATAGGAAAAACACTCTTTGACATAAACCACAGCAAAATCTTTTCTGACCCACCTCCTAGAGTAATGGAAATAAAAACAAAAATAAAAAATGGGACTTAATTAAACTTAAAAGCTTTTTAACATCAGGGAAACCGTAAACAAGACAAAAAGACAACCCTCAGAATGTGAGAAAATATTTGCAAATGAAACAACAAAGGATTAATCTCCAAAATATACAAAGAGCTCATGGAACTCAATATCAAAAACACAAACAATTGAGTTAAAAAATGGGCATTAGACCTAAATAGACACTTCACCAAGGAAGACATACAGATGGCCAAGAAGCATATGAAAAGATGCTCAACATTACTAATTATTAGAGAAATGCAAATCAAAACTACAATGAGGTATCACCTCATGCTGGTCAGAATGGCCATTATCAAAAAAGTTAGAAACAACAAATGCTGGAAAGTGTGTGGTGAAAAGGGAACCCTCCTACACTGTTGGTGGGAATGTAAATTGATACAACCATTATGGAAAACAGTATGGAGGTTCCTTAAAAAACTAAAACTAGAACTACCATATGACCCAGCAATCCCACTACTGGGCATATACCCTGAGAAAACCATAATTCAAAAAGAGACATGCACCACAATGTTCACTGCAGCACTATTTACAGTAGCCAGGACATGGAACCAACCTAAATGTCCATCAACAGATGAATGGAGAAAGAAGATGTGGCACATATATACAATGGAATATTACTCAGCCATAAAAAGAAACAAAACTGAGTTATTTGTAGTGAGGTGGATGGACCCAGAGTCCGTCATACAGAGTGAAGTAAGTCGGAAGGAGAAAAACAAATACCATATGCTAACACATGTATATGGAATCTTAAAAAAAAGTTACCGATGAACCTAGTTGCAGGGCAGGAATAAAGAGGTAGACATAGAGAATGGACCTGATGACATGGGGTGGGAGGGTGAAGCTGGGACGAAGTGATAGTAGCATTGAGTATATACACTACTGAATGTAAAATAGTTGGCTGGTAGGAAGCAGCAGCATAGCACAGGGAGATCGGCTCGGTGCTTAGCAATGACCTAGAGGGGTGGCATAGGGAGGATGGGAGGGAGGCTCAAGAGTGAGGGGATATGGGGACATGTATATGCATATGGCTGATTCGCTTTGTTGTGCAACAGAAACTAACATGGTATTGTAAAGTGATTATACTCCAATAAAGATGTATTAAAATAAATAAATAAAGTAATCAAAGGGAAGAACCTACAACCAAGAATACTTTACCCAGTAAGGCTCTCATTCAGATTCAAAGGAGAAATCAAAGCTTTACAGACAAGCAAAAGCTAAGAAAATTCAGGACCACCAGACCAGCTTTGCAACAAATGCTAAAGAACTTCTCCAGGCAGAAAAGAAAATGGCACAACTAGAAACAAGAAGAATACAAATGGAAAAGCTCACCATTAGGCAAACATACAGTAAAGGCAGGAAATCATCTGCATGCAAATATCATATATCAAAACCAGCAACTGTGAGAAGAGGAGAGCAAAAATGCAGGATATTGGAATTGCATTTGAAATTTAAAAACCAGCAACTTAAAACAATCTTGTTTATATATAGACTGCTATATCAAAACCTCATGGTAACCACAAACTGAAAATCTACAAAAATACACACACAAAAAAGAAAAAGGAATCCAAAGACAACACTAAAGTTAGGCATCAAATCACAAGAGAAAAGAACAAAAGAGAAAGGGAAGAAAACAGACCTACAAAAGGAAATCCCAAACAATTAACAAAAGGGCAATAAAAAAATACATATTAATAATTACCTTAAACATAAATGGATTAAGTGCTCCAACCAAAAGACACAGACTGGCTGAATGGATACAAAAACAAGACCCATATATATGCTGTCTACAAGAGACCCACTTCAGATCTACGGACACATACTGAATGAAAGTGAGTGGATGGAAAAAGGTTTTCCATGCAAATGGAAATCAAAAGAAAGCTGGAGTAGCAATACCCATTTCAGATAAAATAGACTTTAAAATAAAGACTGCTGTAAGAGACAAAGGACACTACATAATGGTCAAGGGATCAATCCAAGAAAAAGATATAACAACTGTAAATATATATGCACCTAACATAGGAGCACCTTAATATATAAGGTAAATAAATACAGCCATAAAAAGAGAAATCAACAGTAACATGATAATAGTAGGGGACTTTAACACCCCTCTTTCATCAATAGATGGATTATCCAGATAGAAAATAAATAAGGAAACACAGGCCTTAAATGACACATTAAACCAAACAGACTTGATATTTATAGAGCATTCCATTCAAAATCAACAGAGTATACATTCTTCTCAAGTGCACATAGAACATTCTCCAGGATTGATCGCATGTTGGATCACAATGCAAGCCTTGGTAAATTTAAGAAAACTGAAACCATATCAAGCATCTATTCCAACCACAAGGCTGAGATTAGAAATCAACTACAAGAATAAAACTGTAAAAAACACAAACACGTGGAGGCCAAACAATATGCTACTAAACAACCAATGAATCACTGAAGTCAAAGAGGAAATCAAAAAATACCTAGAGACAAATGAAAATGAAAGCAAAATCTATGGGATGAAGCAAAACAGTTCTAAGAGGGAAGTTTATAGTGATACAATCTTACCTTAGGAAACAAGAAAAATCAGAAATAAACACCTAAACTTACACTTAAAGCAACTAAAGAAAGAAGAACAAACAAAACCGAAATTCAGTAGAAAGAAAGAAATCATAAAGATCAGAGCAGAAATAAATGAAATAGAAACAAAGAAAACAATAGAGAAGATCAATGAAACTAAAATCTGGTTCTTTGAAAAGATAAACAAAATTGATAAAAGCTTTAGCCAGACTCATCAAGAAAAACAGGAAGGGGGCCCAAATAAGTAAAATGAGAAATGAAAAAGGAGAACTTACAACAGACACCACAGAAATACAACGGATCTTATAAGAGACTGCTACAAACTAGATGCCAATAAAATGGACAACCTGAAAGAAATGGACAAATTCTTAGAAAGGTAAAATCTCCCAAGACTAAACCAGGAAGAAATAGAAAATATGAACAGACCAATCACAAGTACTGAAATTGAAACTGTGATTTAAAAACTCCCAGCAAACAAAAGTCAAGGACCAGATGGCTTCACAGGTAAATTCTATCAAACATTTAGAGAAGAGTTAACACCTATCCTTCTCAAACTATTCCAAAAAAATTGCAGAGGAAAGAACACTCCCAAACTCATTCTATTAGGCCACGATCACCCTGATACCAAAACCAGACAAAGATACCACAAAAAAAAGAAAATTACAGGCCAATATCACTGATGAACATAGACGCAAAACTCCTCAACAAAATACTAGCAATCTGAATCCAACAATACATTAAAAGGATCATACAACACGATCAAGTGGAATTTTATCTCAGGGATGCAAGGATTTTTCAATAACTGCAAATCAGTCAGTGTGATACACCACATCAACATATTGAAGAATAAAAATCCTATGATCATTTCAATAGATGCAGAAAAAGCTTCTGACAAAATTCAACAGCCATTTATGATAAAAAAAACTCTCCAGAAAGTGGGCAGAGAGGGAACATACCTCAACATAATAAAGGCCATATATGACAAATCTACAGCTAACATCATACTCAACAATGAAAAGCTGAAAGCATTTCCTCTAAGATCAGGAACAAGACAAGGATGTCCGCTCTCACCACTTATACTCAACATAGTTTTGGAAGTCCTAGCCACAGCAATCAGAGAAGAAATAAAAGGAATCCAAATTGGAAAAGAAGTAAAACTGTCACTGTTTGCAGATGACATGATACTGTACATAGAAATCCTAAAGATGTTACCAAAAAACTACTAGAGCTCATCAATGAACTTGGTAAAATTGCAGGATACAAAATTAATACATAGAAATCTGTTGCATTTCTGTACACTAAGAAGATCAGAAAGAGAAATTAAGGAAACAATCTCCATTTACCATTGCATCAAAAAGAATAAAATACCTAGGAATAAATCTACCTAAGGAGGCAAAAGACCTGTAACTCGGAAAACCATAAGATGCTGATGAAGGAAACCAAAGATGACACAAACAGATGGAAAAATATACCATGTTCTTGGATTGGAAGAACGAATATTGTCAAAATGACTGTACTAGCCAAGGCAATCTACAGATTCAATGCAATCCCTACCAAATTGACAATGGCATTTTTCACAGAACTAGAACAAAAAAAACTTAAAATCTGTATGGAGACACAAAAGACCCTGGATAGCCAAAGCAATCTTGAGAAAGAAAAATGGAGCTGGAGGAATCAGGCTTCCTGACTTCAGACTATACTATTGATACAAAGCTACAGTCATCACAACAGTATGGTACTGGCACAAAAACAGACATATAGCTCAATGGAACATGACAGAAAGCCCAGAAACAAACCCATGCACCTGTGGTTAATTAATCTACAACAAAGGAGGCAACACTATACAGTGGAGGAAAGACAGTCTCTTCAATAAATGGTGCTGGGAAAACTGGACAGCTACATGTAAAAAAAAAAATGAAATTAGAACATTCTCTAACATCATAAACAAAAATAAACTCAAAATAAAGACCTAAATGGACCAGATACTATCAATATAGAACTCTTATAAGAAAACACAGGCAAAACACTCTGACATAAATCACAGCAATATCTTTTTCAATCCGTCTCCTAGAGTAATGGAAATAAAAAATATAAATGAATGGGACCTAATTAAACTCAAAAGCTTTGCACAGCAAAGGAAACCATACACAAAACGAAAGCACAACCCACAGAATGTGAGAAAATATTTGCAAACAATGTGACTGACAAGGGATTAATCTCCAAAATTTACAAGCAGCTCATGCGGCTCAGTGTCAAAAAAACAAAAACAAAAAAAGAACAACCCAATCAAAAAATGGGCAGAAGATCTAAACAGACATTTCTCCAAAGAAGACATACACATGGCCAAGAGACACATGAAAAGATGCTCAACATCACTAATTATTAGAGAAATGCAAATCAAAACTACAATGAAATATCACCACACACCAGGCCATCATCAAAGTCTACCAACAGTAAGTACTGGAGAGGGTGTGGAGAAAAGGGAACTCTCCTACACTGTTGGTGGGGAAGTAAATTGGTACAACCACTATGGAGAACAGTATGGATGTTCCTTAAGAAACTAAAAACCATATGATCCAGCAATCCCACTCCTGGGAATATATCTGGAGAAAAACAAGAGTTTGAAAGGATACATGCACTGCAATGTTCACTGCAGTACTATTTACAATAGCCAAGACATGGAAGCAACCTAAATGTCCATCAACAGATGAATGGATAAAGATGTGGTACATATATACAAGGGAGTATTTTTTTTTTTTTTTTTTTTTTTTTTTTGCGTTACGCGGGCCTCTCAATGTTGTGGCCTCTCCCGTTGCGGAGCACAGGCTCCGGACGCGCAGGCTCAGCGGCCATGGCTCACGGGCCTAGCCGCTCCGCGGCATGTGGGATCTTCCCGGACCGGGGCACGAACCCGTGTCCCCTGCATCGGCAGGCGGACTCTCAACCACTGCGCCACCAGGGAAGCCCTATACAAGGGAGTATTACTCAGCCGTTAGAAAGAATGAAATAATGCCATTTGCAGCAACATGGACGGATCTGGAGATTATCATGCAAGTGAAGTCAGTCAGACAGAGAAAGACAAATAGCATATGATGTCGCTTATATGTGAAATCTGAAAAAAAAAGATACAAATGAACTTATTTACAAAACAGAAACAGAGTCACAGATTTAGAGAACAAATTTATGGTTACCGGGGGGAAGGGTCGAGAGGAAGGATAGATTGGGAGTTTGGGATTGACATGTACACATTGCTTTATTTAAGATACATAACCAGGCTTCCCTGGTGGCGCAGTGGTTGAGAGTCCACCTGCCGATGCAGGGGACATGGGTTCGTGCCCTGGTCTGGGAGGATCCCACATGCCACGGAGCGGCTGGGCCCGTGAGCCATGACCGCTGGGCCTGTGCATCTGGAGCCTGTGCTCCGCAAAGGGAGAGGCCATGGCAGTGAGAGGCCTGCGTACTGGGGAAAAAAAAAAAAAGATACATAACCAACAGGGACCTACTGTACAGCACAGGGAACTCTACTCAATATTCTGTAATAACGTATATAGGAAAAGAATCTGAAAAAGAATGGATGTACGTATAACTGAATCACTTTGCTTTACACCTGAAACTAATGCAACACTGTTAATCAACTATCCTCCAATATAAAATAAAAATTAAAAAAAAAAAAGTCAAGGACCAGATGGCTTCACTGGTGAATTCTACCAAACATTTAAAGAATTAATACCAATCCTTCTCAAACCTTTCCAAAACACAGAAGAAGAAACACTTCCAAACTCATTTTACAAGGCCAACATTACCCTAAAACCAAAACCAGACAGGACGCCACAAAAAATTATAGACCAATATCCCTGATGAACATAGATGCAAAAATCCTCAACAAAATATTAGCAAATGAATTCAACAGTACACTACAAGTATCATGCACCATGATCAAGTGGGATTTATTCCAGAAGTGCAAGGATGGTTCAGCATTCACAAATCCGTCACTGTGTACACCAAACAAAAGATAAAAATCATATTATCATCTCAATAAATAAAGAAAAAGCATTTAACAAAATTCAACATCCATTCATTTTAAAAACTTTCAACAAACTGGGTATAGAAGGAGGGTACCTCAACATAATAAATGCCATATATGACAAGCCCATACCTAACATATTCAACAGTGAAAAGCTGAAAGTAGTTCCTCTAAGATCAGGAACAAGACAAGGATGCCTGCTTTTATTCAACATAGTACTACAAGTCCTAGACAGAGCAATTAGGCAAGAAAAAGAAATAAAAGACATCCAGATCAGAAATGAAGAAATATAACTTTACAGATGACATATTATATATAAAAAACCCTAAAGAAGCCACCGAAACTGTTAGAATAAACGAAGTTAGTAAAACTGCAGGTTACAAAATCAATATACAGTTGTTCCTTAGGGCACTGACTCCACGCAGCCAAAAATCTGAGTATAACTTTACAGATAGTGCTCCGTATCCACAGTTCTGCATCCATGGATTCAACCGGCACTGTTGATAGTATAGTGGTATAGTACGTATTTATTGAAAAAAATCTATGTATAAGTGCCTGCACAGTTCAAATCCACATTGTTCAAGGGTCAACTGTACAAAAATAGTTGCAATTCTATACATTAATAACAAACTATCAGAGAAATTGGAGTTACTCAGTTTTCCTAGGTCTCTCCCATATATATGTTACTGAACTTTTGTTTTCTCCTCTTTAAAAAAATAAAAAGAGAGAAATTAAGGAAAAATCCCATTTACAACTGCTTTAAAGAGAATAATATACCTAGGAATAAATTTAACCAAGGAGGTGAAAGACCTGTACACCAAAAATTATAAGACACTGATGAAAGAAATTAAAGAAGACACAAATAAATGGAAAGATGATCTGTGTTCATGGATTGGAAGAATTAATACTGTTAAAATATGCATACTCCTCAAAGAGATCTACAAACTCAATGCAAACCCTATGAAAATTCCAATGGTATTTTTCACAGAAATAGAACAAACAATCATATAATTTGTTTGGAACCACAAACACCCCAAATAGCCAAAACAATCCTGAGAAAAAAGAACAAAGCTGGAGGCCATCACACTTCCTGATTTCAAACTATATTACAAAGCTACAGTAATCAAAACAATATATTGGCAAAAAACAGACACAGAGCTTAATGGAACACAATAGAGAGCCCAAAAACGAACCCATGAATATATGGTCAATTAATTTATGATAAAGGAGCCAAGAATATACAGTGGGGAAAGGATACCCTCTTTAATAAGTGGTGTTGGGAAAACTGGACACCACATGCAAAATAATGAAACTGGACTCCTATCTTACACCAAACACAAAGATCAACTCAAAATGAATTAAGAGACTTGAGCATAAGACCTGAAGCCATAAAACTTCTAGAAGAAATAAAGGTAAGTAAAAAGGCACTAACCTGGCTGACATTGGCCTTGGCAATGATTTTTTGCATTTGACACCAAAAGTAAAGGCAACAAAAGCAAAAATAAAGAGGTGGGGCTATTAAAACTAATAAACTTCTGCAAAGCAAAGAAAACCACCAACAAAATGAAAAGACAATCTACCAAATGGGAGAATATATTTGCAAATCAGGTATCTGATAAGGGGTTAATATTCAAAGTATTAACTCAACAGCAGAAAGAAAAAAAATCCAATTAAAAAACAGGCAGAGGAACTGAACATTTTTCCAAAGATGACATACAAAGGCCAACAGGTACATGAAAAGGTGCTCAACATCACTAATTATTAGGGAAATGCAAATCAAAAACACAATTAGATATCAACTCATACCTATGGGAACGGCTATCCTCAAAAAAAGCAAGAAGTAACAAGTGTTGGAAAGGATGTAGAGAAAAGGTAACCCTTGCGAATCCTTGGTGGGAATGTAAATGGTGCAGCCATTATGGAAAGCAACATGGAGGTTCCTGGTAGAATTAAAAATAAAACTACCATATGACCCAGTAATTCCACTTCTGGGTATATATCCAGAAGTGAAAAGAAATCACTACCTCAAAAAGATAGCTGCATCTCCATGTTCACTGAAGCATTATTTACAACAGCGAAGACATGCAAACAACGAAGTGTTCAGTCGATGGATAAAGAAAATGTGATATATACACAATGGAATATTATTCTGCCATAAAAAAGGAAATTCTGCCATTTGCACAACATGAATGGTCCTTGAGGGCATTATGCTAAGTGAAATGAGTCAGACAAAGACAAATACTCTATGATATTACTTTTATGTGGAATTTTAAAAAATCAAATGCATAAAATACAGAGAAGAACAGACTGGTGGTTGCCAGTAGGGGGTATGAAGGATGGGTGAAATGTGTGAAGTTGTTCAAAAGGTAGAACTTACAGTTATAAGTTCTCAGAATATAATGTACAGTATGGTGACTACAATTAATACTGTATTGTATATTTGAAAGTTGCTCAGAGATTAGATCTTAAAAGTTATCATCAGGGCTTCCCTGGTGGTGCATTGGTTGAGAGTCTGCCTGCCAATGCAGGGGACACGGGTTTGAGCCCTGGTCTGGGAGGATCCCACATGCCGCAGAGCAACTGGGCCTGTGAGCCACAACTACTGAGCCTGCGCGTCTGGAGCCTGTGCTCCGCAACAAGAGAGGCCACAACAGTGAGAGGCCCACGCACCGCGATGAAGAGTGGCCCCCACTCATCGCAACTAGAGAAAGCCCTTGCACAGAAACGAAGACCCAACACAGCCAAAAATAAATAAAAATAAATTAAAAAAAAAAGTTATCACATAAAAAAACTGAATGTGAAGTAACAGATGTTAACTAAACTTACTGTAGTAATCATTCTGCAATATACACATATATCAAATCATTATGTTGTACACCTTATATGATACAATGCTGTATGTTAATTATATCTCAATAAACCTGGAAAAAATTAAAAATAAACAAAAAACAGAGATATGAAGAAAAGATACCAACTTTGAGAGAGTAATTTCTTTGAGGGAAAGAAAAAGAATGTGGGGATAAAAGAAGATTTTAACTCTATTTCTTAAACACAAAAGGTGTAAAGCAAATATAACTGTTAACATCTGCTACTTCTAGATGGAGATACAGGTATTTGATATTATTTTTGATGGTTTCACATATTTCTGAAATATTTAAAAAAGAAAGCCAGTCATTAGATCAGAGTGGCTAAGTGGTTTCTGGGGACATCCTTAACCTGGCCTGAGATAGGTACCTGGCCTTTGCTTCTTCGGCCCATACTCCACAATGCTGTCACTATGCTGAGACAGTGTCTCATCATTTCCACTTTCCACCTCTTCATTTCCAATATCCTCCTCTTCAAAGCTGGTCTTTTCTTTAATTCGATCACCCAGGGCACTTTTTAACATCTATCAAGAAAATTCTTTTTAACATCTTTCATTGACTTCAGCAGAATGCAAGTTTGAAAGATTAGACAGATATAACCTTTTAAAAGTTTTCTCAGATAATTAAGCCCAAGTTTAGACACAAATTTTCAGATGCTTCTGCATAGTTTCTAAAGGATATATATACATCAATGCCATGGACTATTCAGTTTCAATAAACTTAAGAGTAAGTCACATAGGGATTTAATATATTTATTCAATGATACCCCCAAACTACAGTATTTTGTGAAAATCAGAGATCCATCTAATTTTATACCAAATTAGACAAAGGGAAACAATACAGATATATCTAAAGATATAGGGAAACAATACAGATATATCTTTAGTGACAAAGGGAAACAATACAGATATATCTAAAGATATACGGTTTAATATAATCAGTTACATTAAATTATTTAGTTTTAATCAGAATTCGATAAAAATTTGGGACTTCCCGGGTGGTCCAGTGGTTAAGAATCCGCCTCCCAATACAGGGGATGCGGGTTCAATCCCTGGTTGGGGAACTAAGATCCCACGTGCCACAGGACAACTAAGCCTGCACACAGCAACTACTGAGCCCATGCGCTCTAGAGCCTGCGTACCACAAATACTGAGCCTGTGTGCTCTATAGCCCACGCGCCACAACTACTGAGGCCTGTGCACTTTGGAGCCTGCACGCCACAACTAGAGAGCCCACGGGCTGCAACTACTGAGCCCACACACCACAACTAGAGAAGACCACGTGCCGCAATGAAGAGCCTGTGCACCTCAATAAAACATCCCGCATGCCGCAACTAAGACCTGACGCAGCCAAATAAATAGATAGAATTCGATAAAAATTTGGATAAATCTATATCAAATTTGGTTATATAATAAAAGGCTAGGATATAATTTCTCATCCTATGTCCTACCTGCTTGACTTATGGAAGATTTTCAGTAAGTAAGATGCAACTAACTTCCTAGTGCCTTAGCTTAGCTCTCACCTTCAATTGTAAAATCACTTAAATGCTCACCAACTATGGCAATCTCAATACAGATTAAAAAACAAGACTTGCCCAATCTAGTTCAGAGAGGCGCTGAGATAGTTTCTCTGATACTGCATGTAATTCTTGTTCTGTTAACCTCTTTTCTGCCCTCTGGAAGGAAGGTGAATCCCAGGATGAGACTGCAGTTCTGTTTTCATACCTGTAATAAAAGTGACCTTGTGACACATTTAAGTAGACAAGTGTATGTACATTACTTAGTTCAAAACTACTGTAATACATGTTTTACCAAATATTTCATACCGGTCTTCACAGCAAAATTTGGAGAGTATATCCTTAGCTCTTCAAATCCCTTTGCAGACAGACTGTAAATACTGAAGCCTACAGTAATGTTACCTTTTTCCTTTGGGAAGCTTCCTTGTCCTAGGGTCTTGGACCTGAACTGGATACATTTCCTGTTTGCCATCTTTAGACAACTTGGAAGTTAAGAAAACTCTATTATCTGGTTCCTATTAAAAACAGAGTTGATTTGAAAGAGATATAAGGAAGACACAAAAAGAAGAACATTTTGGGTGTGATGGGAAGGGAGGACCTGTAACACAAAGCTAGATCCCTTCATTCTCCATGTTTTGCTTTTTTAAGACACACATTTGTCAAACACTCCATTGATTCCCAATGCCAAAGGATGGAGCAATGTCTATAAACTTGTACTCAAAGAAAAAGTATGGCTCAGGATTGCATTCAAATATAAATGCAAGTGAGGTGTTCTCAAATATAAAAATTTAGGGGTTATGGTTACATGTGGACAATGAAAAAATGATCAAATCGCACGTGGAAAGTATTAAAGTCATTATCTTTCATATCAAGAAGTTAATAGAAACTGTCCAAAACTGAAACAAGACAAAACCTCCAAAATATGAATATAAGCTCAACATTTTAAACAATTTATTTAACTTTAGAGGGAATCTTATAGAAAATATTTCTTGTGGTAAAGAAACATTTGATGTTTAACAATCTCTTCAATTTCACTTCAGTATCTTTTTCTTCTATTAAAGTAAAATTAAATTTAATACTGTTTAGTAAATAACTATAATATAATCACATTTTAAAAAAACGTTTAAAATTGAAGTTAGTGTCCTGCTCAATAATTATTTGAAAAAGAATATTCCCACCCAACTGCAACCCAGGTAGAGAAAAAGAATATTACCAGCAACTCAGAAGGCCTTCCACCATCCCTGCAAGCCTTCCCCAAATGTAACCATTATCCTATGATCCCTTTTTTCTCTTTTTATCCATCCACCCTCCTATCTAAATAGATGCACAGAATGTTTAGAATTATGGTCACCTAATGCTAACTACTTTTTCGGCACTGTATGAATTTTTAATTATGAGAGTGTACCATTGTTTATAAATTTACCCTTGGCATTATACCTGAGCGTTCTTGTTGCTAGAAAGATAGGAAAAGGATGACTGTGTAAAAAAGGATTTTATTTTCAAAGAAGAAAAGAGTGGAAGCTAATAGGCCAAAATGTTAACAGTAGTTCATGCTGGATAATAGGAATATGGATGAAAGATTAGTTTTGACACTTTCCTATATGTTAAAACATTTCAATTACTCAATTAGAGACATACAATATGGGTACTAAAACTAGAATGCTTGAATTCTAATCCTAATTCTACAATTGCTGTGTGACCTCAGACAAGATTCTTAAACTCTCTATTTCAGCTTCCCCATGGGAAATATAAATAGTACCTACTCGAGAGCTGTGCTGTAAGAAGAAACTTTTTCAATACCTGCAAATTAGGCAGAACTGTGCCTGGCACAAAATAAACACTCAGTATGTGTTGCCTCTTACTATTTCCCCTTTTACATAGTCATCCTGTCCCTATCTTCCTAGGGTAAGAATATACAGGTATATGCAGAGGTAAATTTTATGAAGTACAGTGCTCTGATTAGTGCAGTATCCTTGACTACAATTCTAGCAGAAACCTTTTTAAATCTATAGACTTTTCACCAGTTGAAAGCAAGCTTTTCCACTTACCACAGAAAATGCTGTGCCTTCTCCAGCAGAATTCACGGTAGGGGAGCAGTGACTTGAACGCAAGTATTCTTTTCCTATGGGGCAGGGAGCTCGAGGCTCTGAAGGATGGTAAGGTGGATGTAAAGGAATAGCTGATCGGATAGGCTCCCCTAACTTCCTAGCATTTGGGATCATATCCACAGAAGGAATTTCTGCTAGTTGGACAAATCAAAGTGGACATTAAGATGAACTCTAAGAAATAAACCATTTTTTATATATATATCCTGTATCATTTTATATATACACATACCCTATACAAACATATTCACATACACTACTTAGAAATGTATTTTAAACTTGATTAAGAAAAAAAAACCACACCTAAAAAACAATGAAAATAGGGACTCATCCTCAGTAAACAAGTAGGGACCTAATTAAATCAGGAAGAATGCAATTTTAATGTTATTATCATAAAAATGCTTCCTAAAGTTATTTAAAAACAATGAAAAATTACTAAAAACCTAAATGGCTTAAAGAATAGCTATATAAATTATGGTTCATCCACATGTTATAAAAATAGTTAGCCATTAACAATGACTTTATATAATACTAACCATATGAAAACCTCAGAGACAATACAAAATGAGAATATTTTTCAAGCTATTATAATTTGAAGACCACCAACTGATATCTAATCAGTCTAACGTAACAGACTCTTATTGTCCTAAAGTCTCTGTTTGAGAGGAGAGGATTTAAATAAAATAGCGGATGCAAAACATGTGACCAAAGACCATCTTATGAAGAAATCCGAGTTCATAATTAATAGCAAACATTTACAAATGCGGTCACGTAAAACCAAAATGAATCGCATTAATTGTAGAGCAACAAAAGTAAAAAGGCTAATAGCAACTGCCACAAGAACGATTGTCTTCAACTCACAGCAATAGTCTCAAGAACTCAATGCATTACTACTCACTGTCTTCAACAAAGGATGTCCCACTCTTGGACAAAAAACTAGATGAGGGAGTGTTCAACACTTCTTCATGTGAGTCAGAACATGGTAGGGTTGAGGCTTTTTTAGACTGCATTTCATTAGGACCTTGGGCATCTAGAAAATATTAAAGTAAAACTTTTTTATTGCTGAATGTTAGACTAAAAGCTATGAGTTTAATACCCTGAGGATAAAAACATCAGAAGTGACAAAATCATAGAACTATGTTGGTCTGATTGCTTGAAATACCAATTACTTTTAATAACTATTAGATAGCAATATGTAGTTCTGTAGCCCAGAATCATTTACATAACTTAAAAACAAAGTTTTACACAATGTTTCATTCCTTTGCTTTAGAAAAATAGGTGCCAGACTTGTAACAGAAATGCTGACTGTTGCACGGGTATATCTCTAAACTAGAGATCTTGGCTGGTACCATAATCAAAGATTTGTAGGTCAAACGAATTGTTTTGTCTAATTTTCAAACGCTTAATATTTTGAATCAGCTCTATAATGTTAGTACACAGAGAGCTACATTAAAAATAGTTCTGAAATTGAGGGAATATCCACTTTGCTCCCTTGGAAATCTACAATACACAAACTTCCCATAAACAAAATGGATTAATGACTTTCCCTCTCTAAATAACTTTCTATTTATCTATCCCTTCTTCAGTTTAATGAAAGACTTCACCGTAAACTTACTCCTCACTTTGAAAGTATGAGAATGCACCCTGAAAACTCGTTGTTTACCGATACGGTCAACTGATAAAATCACTAAAAACAGAAAAATTCACCTTGTACAGATCCCCAAATCCACACAACTTATTCCCAAATACGGTATTTTCAAAATTTTGACACTCAACCGATGTCTTTTAAAAATCTGCAAATACAACTTTTTGGGCTCTCCTTTTCCACAATCCAGTGCAATATGGCCATTTTCATACCAAAATGTTTTAAGTATGTAAATTTCCCTACATAACTTCATATTTCACATGAATATCCTCTAAGACATAATGTTCACAACTTGGTCCTCTATTTCATTATACTGAATTTGTCATCAGTTTGACCACAGACTAATTCATTTTTATCTGGGTCCATTTTTTCCTTCGGCTCCTTGAATAACCATTTCATATGCTCTATGCTCTTTCTTTTTGATGGAATTTCTCCTAAAATCTCATGCTTAGTTATCATCTGGAAATTTTAATTGGTCAGACTGAAAGTTACACAAATTTCTCTCAATGATCTTCGGACTGTTTTAGAACATACTGTTTTATTACTGCAGAGATTGTGAACTTTACTGTAAGCATTAATAATATTTCAATTAGGGAGTTCCACGGTGGCCTAATGGCTGGGATTCCGAGCTTTCAATGCGATGGCCAGGGTTCAGTCCCTGGTCAGGCAACTGCACGGTGCAGCCAAGAAAAAAAAGAAAGAAAATCAATTATTTAAGTATCTGTATAGTAAATACCTCTCATTTACCAAAAAAAAAAAAAAAAAAAAAAAGGTCTTCACAAATGAGTGAAGATGGTCAGAAGACAAACTTCCAGTTATAAAATAAGTCATAGGGATGTAATGTACCGTATGGTGACTACATTAATATTGTATTGCGGGGGGTGCCCTGGGTGCCAAAGGCCTCTCATCCCAGGCTCCTCCATAAGGAATCTGGCTCATGCCACCTATAAAGCAAACCCCAATTCTTGTAGAGGCCTCATTACCCCCTCCCCCACTCAGTCACAGAGCAGCAGTGCCTTGGCCCCAGGCGCAGGCCAGATTTGCATAATGGTGAGATCCTGCTGTGTATCCTGTTACAAGGTGCTTAGGAAGGGGTTTCTCCTTACTTATATAAAAGGTTTAAGGAAGGGAGATGGCCAAGATGGCAGAGTAGAAAGACTCTGAGCTCACCTCCTCTCATAGGCACACCAAAATCACAACCATCTGCAGAACAACCACTGATGAAAGAGACAGGACCCTACCAAAAAAGATCTTTTGCAACTAAAGACATAAAGAACGAACCACAACGAGATGGCTAGGAGGGGCAGACTTGCAATATAGTCAAGTCCCATACCCCCCAGTGGGTGACCCACAAACGAGAACAATTACTTTGTAAAGGTTCTGCCAAAGTCTTGAGTCCCACATAGGCTCCCCAGCCTGGGGGGCCTGCACCGGGAACATGAGCTCCCAGAACATTTGGCTTTGAAGACCACTGGAGATTACTTTTGGGAATCCCAGAGGGCTGCAGGAACTAGAGATTTCATTCTTAAAGGGCACACACAAAATCTACTGAGACCCAGGACAGAAGCTGTAATTTGAGAGAAGCCTAGGCCAGATCTACTTGCTGATCTTAGAGAGCTTCCCGGAGAGGCAAGAGGCAACTGGAGTTCACCATGGGAACACAGACACTGGCAGCAGCCATTTTTAGGAGCTCCTTCTACCATGTGGACCCTGGTGCTGGCAAGCGCCATTGTGGAATCCTACCTCTAGCTCATTAGTGCCAAGACATGGCCCCAACCCAACAGCCTGTAGGTGCCAGTGCTGGGACACATCAGGCCAAGCAACTAACTGGGCAGGGACACAGCCCCACCCATCAGCAGACAGGCTGCCTTAAGATCCCCTGAGCCCACAGATACAGCCTTGGGACATGGACCTGCTCACCAGAGGGCCCAGGACCCAGCTTCACCACCAGAAGGCATGCACCAGTCCCAGAATCCACTGGGCCCTGGCCCTGCCCTTCAGAGAGCCTGCTCTAGCCTCTGGACCAGCTTCTCCCACCAGGGGACAGACATGAGACTCAAGAAAACTAGTCCCGGGACTTCCCTGGTGGCGCAGTGGTTAAGACTCTGCGCTCCCAATGCAGGGGGCCCGGGTTCGAACCCTGGTCAGGGAACTAGATCCCACATGTACGCTGCAATTAAGAATTTCCATGCAACAACTAAGGAAGCCTTCCTGCTGCAACTAAGGAGCTGGTGAGCCGCAACTAAGGAAGTCCGCCTGCCACAACTAAGAAGCTGGTGAGCCTCAACAAAGGAGGCTGTGAGCCTCAACTAAGACCTGGCACAACCAAATTAATTAATTTTAAAAAATTATTAAAAAAAAAAAGAAAGAAAACTAGTCCTGCAACTTATGGACCCAGCCTGCCCATTAGCAGGCCAGACCCTGTGCTGGGACCAGCTGGGCCACAGCCTTGCCCACCAGCAGGCCAACACAAGCTTCAGGACACCCCAGACCCCATACTCAACTGTATCAGGAACTGCGCCCCGCACCCCCAACCCCCAGCAATCCAACACAAGCTCTGGGACCCTGGGCTCTGCAACCAGGACCTGGCTCTGTCCGCCAGTAGACCAGCACTAACCAAGGACCTGGCTTCACCCACCAGTGGGCAGGCAACAGCCCTGGAGTCTTCCAGACCCTGACTCTCCGCACCACTGAGCAAGTATAAGCCCCGGGGGTCCCTGTGGTTATGCAGTTAGCCACCTCATGACCAGCCAACCAGCAGCTGGCAGCCTCTGCACAAGGCAACCAACTGGCCCAGGGGCCAACCAAGCATACCAGACTGCCCACATAGTCAGCCCACCACAACAGAAAGACCCATGCAGTCCTCATAGGGGGAACCGCTAGAGCATATAGCTCAGGTAGGACATACTGCTGGGACACATAGGGCGTTTCCAACAAAAGGCCACTTCTCCAAAGTTGGGAAATATAATCAACATACCAGATACATAAAAATAAAAATAGCAACTTAGGCAAAATGAGGTAACAGAGTAACACGTTCCAGATAAAAGTACAAGATAAAACCCCAGAAGAAGAACTAAGTGAAGTGGAGATAGGCAGTCTACTGGAGAAGGAGTTCAGGGTAGTGATCATAAAGATGATCAAAAAACTCGGGAGAAGAATGGATGCACAGAATGAGAAATTAGAAGTTTTTAATGAAGAGTTAGAAAATATAAAGAACAAGAAGTTAGAAATAAAGAATACAATAACAAATGAAAAATACACTAGAAGGAATTAAAAGTAGATTAAATGATACAGAGGAATGGATCAGTGAGCTAGAAGACAGGGTAGTGGAACTCACTGATGCTGAACGAATTAAAGAGAAATCAAAAGAAATGAGAACACTTAAGAGATCTCTAGGACAATATCAGATGCACTAATACTTGCATTTATAAGCGTTCCAGAAGGATAAGAGAGAGAGAAAGGAGCTGATAACATTTGAAGACATAATAGCTGAAAACTTCCCTAACCTGGGAAGGGAAACAGACAGCCAAGTCCAGGAAGCACAGAGAAGTCCCATACTACAAGACACACTCTAGTTCTAAGGGCAAAAATTAAAGGTAAAGAGAGAATATTAAAAGCAACAAGGGGGGCTTCCCTGGTGGCACAGTGGTTAAGAAACCACCTGCCAATGCAGGGGACACGGGTTTGAGCTATGGTCCGGGAAGATCCCACATGCTGCAGAGCAACTAAGCCTGTATGCCACGACTACTGAGCCTGCGCTCCAGAGCCCGCGATCCACAACTCCTGAAGCCTGGGTGCCTAGAACCCATGCTCTGCAACAAGAAAAGCCACTGCACTGCAACGAAGAGTAGACCCTGCTCACTGCAACTAGGGAAAGCCCATGTGCAGCAACAAAGACCCAATGCAGCCAAAAATAAATAAAATTTTAAAAATACCTTTAAAAGCAACAAGGGAAAAGCAACAAATAACATACAAGAGAACTCCTACAAGGCTATCAGCTGACTTTTAAGCAGAAACTCTGCAGGCCAGAAGGGAGTGGCAGGCTATAGTTAAAGTGATGAAAGGGAAAAACCTTCAACCAAGAATACTCTACCCAGCAAGGCTCTCGTTCAGATTTGATGGAGAGATCAAAAAGTTTACAGACAAGCAAAAGCTAGAAGAGTTCAGCATCACCAAACTAGCTTTACAACAAATGTCAAAGAAACTTCTCTAAGTGAAAAAGAAAAGGCCATAACTAGAAAGGTGAAAATTACAAAATGAAAAAGTTCATTGCTAAAGGCAACCATACAGTAAAAGTAGGAAATTATCCACACACAAAGTTAGTAAGGTTAAAAGAGAAAAGGAGTAAAATCATTTATATCCATGATAAGCAGTTAAGGATACACAAAACAATCAGGTGTAAGATATAATATCAAAAACAGTAATCATAAAGGAAGGAAAGTACAGGTGCAGGGTTGTTAAAATGCATTTAAAAGTGAGAAATCAGGGCTTCCCTGGTGGCGCAGTGGTTGAGAGTCCGCCTGCCGATGCAGGGGACGCGGGTTCGTGCCACGGTCCGGGAAGACCCCACGTGCCGTGGAGCGGCTAGGCCCGTAAGCCATGGCTGCTGAGCCTGCGCATCCAGAGCCTATGCTCCACAACGGGACAGGCCACAACAGTGAGAAGCCTGCGTACCACAAAAAAAAAAAAAAAAAAAAAGGTGAGAGATCAGCAACTTAAGACAATCACATATATATATGGAAATAGAGAGAGAGAGAGAGACACTGCAAATGGAAAACAAAAGAAAACTGGGGTAGCAATACTCATATTAGACAAAATAGACATTAAAGACTATTACAAAAGACAAAGGAGAACATTAAATTGTGATCAAGGGATCAATCCAAGAAGACATAATAACTGTAAACAGATATGCACCCAATACACAAGCACCTCAATACATAAAGCAAACATTAACAGACATAAAGGAAGAAACTGACAGTAACACTGTAATAATAAGGGACTTTAACACCCCACTTACATCAATGGGCAGATCATCCAGATGGAAAATCAATAGGGAAACACTAGCCTTAAATGACACATTAGACCAGATGGGCTTAATAGATGTACAGAACATTCGATCCAAAAGAAGCAGCATGCACATTCTTTTCAAGTGCACATGGAACATTCTCCAGGATAGATCACATGCTAGGCCACAAAATAAACCTCAGTAAATTTAAGAAAACTGAAATCACATCAAGAATCTTTTCTGACCACAACACTAGGAAGCTAGTAATCAACTACAAGAAAAACTGCAAAAAACACAAACACATAGAGGTTAAGTGACATGCTGTTAAACAATCAATGTATCACTGAAGAAATCAAAGAGGAATTAAAAAAATACCTGGAGACAAATGAAAACAAAAACATAATAATCCAAAATCTACGGGATGCAGCAAATGCAGTTCTAAGAGGGAAGTTAGTGATACAAGCTTACCTCAGGAAACAAAAAAACCTCAAATAAACAACCTAACCTTATACCTAAAAGAACTAAAAAAAGCACAGACAAAACCCAAAGTTAGTAGAAGGAAAGAAAAGTCAAAGCAGAAACATAAAATAGAGACTAAAAAAAAACAGTAGAAAAGATCAATGAAACTAAGAATTGGTTCTTTGAAAAAACAAACAAAATTGATAAACCTTTAGCCAGACTCATCAAGAAAAAAAGAGAGAAGGTCCAAATCAATAAAATCAGAAGGGAAAAAAGAAAAGTTACAACCAGCACCAAAGAAATACAAAAGATCATAAGAGACTACTACAAACAACTAGATGCCAATAAAATGGACAACCTAGAAGAAAAGGACAAATTCTTAGAAATGTACAATCTCCCAAGACTGAACCAGGAAGAAATAGAAAATACGATCAGACCAATTATCAGTAACGAAACTGAATCACTAATTTAAAAACTCTCAACAAACAAAAAGTCCAGGACCAGATGGCTTCACAGCTGAATTCTACCAAACACGTAGAGAAGAGTTAACACCTAATCTTCTCAAACTATTCCAAAAAATTGCAGAGGAAGGAACACTTCCGAACTCACTCAATGAGGCCAGCATCACATTGATACCAAAACCAGACAAAGATACCACAAAAACAGAAAATTACAGGCCCACAAATCACTGGTGAACATAGATGCAGAAATTCTCAATGAAATATTAGCAAATCGAATCCAACAACACATTGAAAGGATCCTACACCATGATCAAGTGGGATTTATCCCAGGGATGCAAAGATTTTCAGAATCTGCAAATTTGTTAATGTGATACACCACATTAACAAACTGAAAGAATAAAAATCAAAGGATCATCTTAATAGATGCAGAAAAAGCTTTTGACAAAATTCAACACCCATTTATGATAAAAACTCTCCAGAAAGTGGGCATAGAGGGAACATACCTCAATGTAATAAAGGCCATATGTAAGAAACCCACAGTTAACATCATACTCAATGGTGAAAAGCCAAAAGCATTTCCTCTAAGATCAGGAACAAGACAAGGATGCCCTCTCTCACCACATTTATGCAACATAGAATTGAAAGTCCTAGCCACAGCAATCAGACAAGAGAAAAAAATAAAAGGAATCTAAATTGGAAAGGAAGAAGTAAAACTATCAGTTTGCAGATGACATGATACTATATATAGAAAATCCTAAAGAAGCCACCAGAAAACTACCAGAGCTCACCAGTGAATTCAGTAAAGTTGCAGGACACAAAATTAATATGAAGAAATCTGTCACAATTTTATACACTAACAACAAACTATCAGAAAAAGAAATTAAGGAAACAACCCCATTTGTCACTGCACCAAAAAGAATAAAACACCCAGGAATAAACCTACCTAAGGAGGTAAAAGACCTGTACCCAAAAAACTATAAGACACTGATGAAAGAAACTGAAGATGACACACAGATGTAAAGATATACCACGTTCAAGAATTGGAAGAATATTGTTAAATTGACTATACTAGTCAAGGCAATTCACATATTCAATGCAATCCCTACCAAATTACCAATGACATTTTTCACAGAACTAGAACAAATAATGTTAAAATTCGTACGGAAACACAAAAGACCCTGAATAGCCAAAACAATCTTGAGCAAGAAAGGAGCTGTAGGGTTCACGCTCCCTGACTTCAGACTATACTACAAAGCTACAGTAATCAAAACAGTATGGAACTGGCACAAAGCCAGATACATAAATCAGTGGAACAGAATAGAGAGCCTAGAAATAAACTCACACACTGAAGGTCAATTAATCTATGACAAGGAGGCAACAATATACAACAGAGAAAAAGACAGTCCTTCAATAAGTGGTGCTAGGAAAACTAGACAGCTACATGTAAAAGAATGAAATTACAACATTTTCTCACACCATATACAAAAGTAAACTCAAAATGGATTATAGGTCTAAATGTAAGACCAAAAACCATAAAACTCCTAGAAGAAAACATACGCAGAACACTCTTTGACATAAATTGTAGCAGTATCTTTTTGGCTCTGTCTCCTAAAGCAAAGGAAATAAAAGCAAAAATAAACAAATGGGACCTAGTTAGACTTATAAGATTTTGCACAGCAAAGAAAACCATCAACAAAAAGACAACCTTTAGGGATGGTCCAGAGGTTGAGACTCTGTGCTTCCAATGCAGGGGGTGCAGGTTCGATCCCTGGACAGGGAACTAAAATCCCACATGCCACGCAGCGTGGCCAGAAAAACAAACAAAAAAAGACAACCTTTAAAATTAGAAAATATTTGCTAATGAGATGACTGACAAAGGGATTAATATCCAAAATATATAAAAGGCTCATACAACTCAATATCAAAATAAACAAGCCCAATTAAAAAATGGGCAGAAGGGCTTCCCTGGTGGCGCAGTGGTTGAGAGTCCGCCTGCCAATGCAGGGGACACGGGTTCGTGCCCCGGTCTGGGAAGATCCCACATGCCACGGAGCGGCTGGGTCCGTGAGCCTGCGTGTCCGGAGCCTGTGCTCCGCAGCGGGAGAGGCCACAACAGTGAGAGGCCCGCGTACCGCAAAAAAAAAAAAAAAAAAGGGCAGAAGACCCGAATAGACATTTTCCCCAAAAAGACATACAGATGGCTAACAGGCACATGAAGAGATGCTCGATATCGCTAATCATCAGAGAAATGCAAATTAAAACCACAATGAGATATCACCTCACACCTCACACTCAGAATGTCTATCATCAAAAAGACCACAGATACCAGAGAAAACCGTAATTCAAAAAGATACATGCACTCCAATGTTCACTGCAGCACTATTTACAATAGCCAGGACATGGAAGCAACCTAAATGTCTATCAAGAGAGGGATGGATAAAGAAGATGTGGTACATATATACAATGCAGTACGACTCAGCCATAAAAAAAGAATGAAATAATGCCATTTGCAGAGACGTGGATAGACCTAGAGAGTGTCATACAGAGTGAAGTAAGTCAGAAAGAGAAATATATTGTATAATATCACTTACATGTGGAATCTAGAAAAATGGTACAGATGAACTTATTTGCAAAGCAGAAATAGAGACACAGATATAGTGAACAAACTTATGGATATCAAGGGGGGAAGGGGCGGGTGGGATGAATTGGGAGATTATGATCGACATATATACACTACTATGTATAAAATAGATAACTAATGAGAACCTACTGTATAGCACAGGGAACTCTACTCAGTGCTCTGTGGTGACCTAAATGGGAAGGAAATCTAAAGAAGAGAAAATATATGTATACATATAACTGATTCACTTTGCCATACAGAAGAAATTAACACAACATTGTAAACCAACTATACTCCAATAAAATTTAATAAAAAAATACATTAAAAAAAGTGTATGTTGAGCACCCCCCCCAAAAAAAAAGACCACAGATAACAAATGCTGGTGAGGATGTGGAAAAAAGGGAACCCTTGTACACTACGGGTGGGAATGCAAATTGGTGCTGCCACTATGGAGAACAGTATAACAGTTTTTCAAAAAGCTAAAAACAGAACTACCATATGACCCAGCAACTCCACTTCTGGTTATATAACCAAAATAAATGGGAACACTAATTTGAAAAGATACATGCACCCCCAACATTCATAGCAGCATTATTTATAATTGCCAAGAAACGGAAGCAACCTGTGTCCATCAACAAATGGATGGAACAACAACAAAAAAAAGGATGGATAGAGAAAATGTGGTGTATATATATATATATATATATATATATATATATACAATGGACTACTACTCACCCATAAAAATGGAATGAAAATTTTGCCATTTGCAACAACATGGATGGACCTGGAGGGTATTATGCTAAATGATGTAAGTCAGACAGAAAAACAAATACTATATGATATCACTTATATGTGGAAGCTAAAAAATAAAACAAACTAGTGAATATAACAAAAAGGAAACAAACACACAGATGTAGAGAACAAACTAGTGGTTACCAGTGGGGAGGGGGCAAGACAGGGAAGGGGTTAAGAGGTACAAACTATTATGTATAAAATAAGATACAAAGATATATTGTACAACACAGGGAATATAGCCAATACTTTATAATAACTATAAATGGAATATAAAAATTTACAAGTTGTGAATCACTATGCTGTACACCTGTAACATATAATATTGTACATCAACTATATCTCAATTTTAAAAAAGGTTTAAGAACAAAATACTGTGTTGTATATTTGAAAGTTGCTAATAGAGTAGATCTTAAAAGTTCTCATCACAAGAAAAAAGTTTGTAATTTTTTTGGTAACGAATATTAACTAGACATACTGTGGTAATCATTTTGCAATACATACTACTGAAGAATCATATTGTACATCTGTATAAGTAATATAATGTTATATGTCAATTATATTGCAATAAAAAAGATTTATAGTCCTGGAATTAAAGCCTAAATTAGATGTCTAAGAATGTATATGATGACATTTATCTGATGAATTAAATCCAAATATAAAAGGAAGCTACCATATGACATCAAACCCAAACACCTTAGCCTGGCTTTTCTCTCAACCATTCCTTTTTTTTTTGCGGTACATGGGCCTCTCACTGTTGTGACCTCTCCTGTTGCGGAGCACAGACTCCGGACGCACAGGCTCAGCACCCATGGCTCATGAGCCCAGCCGCTCCGCGGCATGTGGGATCTTCCCGGACCGGGACACGAACCCGTGTCCCCTGTGTCGGCAGGCAGACTCTCAACCACTGCGCCACCAGGGAAGCCCTCTCAACCATTTCTTTTTTTCCTTTTAATTGCATTATAATCTGAAGTTAAAATCTGAAAATAATAATTCACTTTTAATAGATATAACCTTTCTACATGGCACTTGCTATCACAGAACACCATTTCTAAAATCACCATCCCTTTCATCTGACTCTCTACCTTGAAGAAACATTCTTGCATTACCTACACTTGACTGGTCATTCTGCTACTTTGCCCATCCCAGTGGCGAGTAAATGTCTTTGGCTTACTGTCTGACCTCCCAGACATAGGTTTTTCGAACACAATTCCTTGGAATGGTGTGTCTATTCCTTGGAATTAGAGTGTTAATGCTGAAAGGGATTTCAAAGATGGTTTAGTTTAATTCTCTAATTTCACACTTGAAGAAACAGAGGCTCAGAAAAGATAAGGGGCTTGTCCAAAGTCACACAGCCAGTAGCAGAGTCTGGAAGAGAATACAGGCCACTTGATTCCCATAATTTAATGTACTTAATTCTACTCTAGCATTCCTGTTCTTCCATTAAAAAAAAATACTTATTGTGGGCCTAATGTTTTGCTAATTTTTGGAATACTAAGACGAATATGAATAATTTTATTAGACATTTCACTTATTTGTCTTATTTATTGACTGCCTCCACAAGTAGAATATATGTTCTATAAGGGAAGGGATTTGTGTCTGTGTCTCTTCTGTTTACTACTGTATCACCACTGCCTGGCAAAGGGAAGGCATTAAATAAGTATTTGCTGAATGAATATGAGGTCGCTACTGTCCCTGGAACTCACAGTTTACATAATAATCAAGGTGAGAAGACCACAATGTAGGAATACAGAGCCTCAGAGGTTGGGCTTTGTATAGAGTGAGTTTGCCAGAAAGAGAAAGGAAGAGCATTCCAACAAAAGAAACTATATGATGTTGGAAGTTCCCTGGTGGCCTAGTGGTTAGGATTCTGGGCTTTCACTGCCGTGGCCCAGGTTCAATCCCTGGTCGGGAAACTGAGATCCTGCAAGCTGCGTGGCACAGCCAAAAAAAGAAAAGAAAAAAGAAACTATATGATGCCAAGAGAAAAGCAAGACAACCAAGATGGGCAGAACAGGAAGTGGGATGGCTGGAGGAGGGCAAGGTAAGAGTCTCAAAACAGGCCTGAGAGATATTCAGGTTTACTGTGTATAAGCAGGGACTGTTGGAAATATGGCCTGAAGCCTGGGAGAAAAACTGCCACTGGATGTACACACTTGGTTGACACCATGAAAAAAGTGAGTCACCCAGCTCAGGAAACTATACTTAGGGGGTATTCTGAGTGTGACCAAACTGTTAAGCTGCATCCAGAATTTTCTTCCTAGGGTATCAAGTCCCACATATTACATGACAAACTTGCATCCACCTATTTGCCCATGCGCCTAGGCCTCCCACTTGACTCATTCTGGACAACTGTTCATATACAGTAGGTAATGGCAGTATTCTGGAATTTCAATTTTGATGTCCAGTTAGGGCTCTCTCTATTCTTCTCAACTTTTAAACACTTCTAAGTATAACTATTTACATTTTCACAGTTTTATGTTGAATAACAATAACTGATATGTGAAGTTTAACTACTCACCATTACTTCTTAGAGAAAAGGTGTGTGCTGTGTCTCCAAGTCTAATTATTTCACCAGTGGCTTCTGCTTCATCTCCACCCCAAGAGGGGCCCAATGCCTCAGATGATGAGGAGCACCTGAAAGAGTTTCCTCACTTACTGATGGCCTGGCCTGACCACAAAGGGCCCTTTCTGTGAGGACCCCAAGAGCTGCTTCAAGTAGCCTGTATATGGATGTTCAGGTTCGTCATTGTTATGTGCAGAAAACAGGAGACTTTTCCTTCTGCTGCTTAACTGTTTTAACTGATACACGTATGGTGGGAAAAGCTGTGTATAAAGTGTCAAGGATTAAATGTATAGGCGAATATACATAGAGAACAATAAATACTGGTTACTTTAGAGGTGTGGAAGTGAAGGGAATCTAGGTAGGATATTAATTTTGTATTAAACATCCTTTAATTGTTGCACTTTTGTTATTTTTAATCTAATAATGAAAAATAAAGTCAAAAAATTTATTTCCTGATGGTCTCCTTTAAGACACATTTTCTACAACATACTATATTTAAACAAGAAGGCTTTGCCTGTGCTTTTCAAACCATGACAAACTCCATAAAAAAACTGATAATTGGATACTTAAAAGGAAAATCATAGCAGCATGTTCAACCTCTACTTAGCAGAAGTACAATCAAACCTGCAACAACATTACATTTTGCCTATGAAAACAGCAATTTTATAACTCTGGTATTGGTCGATGATACTGGTTGATGAGGGTGCAGTAACCCAGTACTTTTATACTGCTGGTGGGTATTTAAATAGTCACAGCCTTTTGGGAAAGTAATTTGGCAACTTTTAATAGCCTTATATCATTCATAGTCTTCCACTCGGAATGTAGCTTAAATATATGAGTGGAAGCAGAGTAGAGAAAGAATAAACAGAAGTATGTATCACATTAAAAAATAATAATTTGAAAAAAGGAATAACTACCTCCACTTCAGAGGCGTGGTTTAGTAAATTATGATGCACCCATATGCATGATATGTTATACAGTGATTAAAATTGATTGTAAAGAGTTTATCAAGTTAGGAAAAGACTTGATGTGTTAAACTATAAAATGCAGGAAACAAAATTATACAGACAATACGACTAAATCCCCAAAAGAAAAAACAGTAAAGAAGGCTAAATTACAACAAAATGTTAACAAGCAGTTACTTAGTTCTGAATGATACAGTTCATCTTTTTTCTTTTTTTGCTTCTTTTTTATTCCTCTGTACTTTCCAAGTTTTCAGCAAGGAACATGAATTACTTTGATGATTAAGGGAAATGTTTTAAATTAAGTAGGTGGCTAATGCTGAGAATTAAGTATTATATATAGCTCGAGGTTCTTAAAACTCCCTCAGGGAGGTTTAAAACATGAGAAGTTAGTAAATTTTCACATCAGCTTTGTTTTTTTGCTGCCATTCTGGTATATTGTGTACAATTTTAATTCTTAGTAGAAGGAAAAGCATAACTTGTTTTGCTTAAATTCACACACATTGAGTGCTACCTCTCAAAAGAAACTCTTTTCCATGATGATCTGGATTCTTTAGTACTTTCTCGCTCTTCCAAAGGGTCTCCTCGATGGGATTCTTTAGAACGCTGTCCAGTTTCACCTGTTTAGAACAGATAAAAGCAATACCAAAAACCCAAGTTAATACAACTGTTTCTCTACAGGGGATGGGTAGAGGTAAGGACAGTAAAATACCCTCAACCCCTTCCTGGTACACTGGGCTCTTGTGAAAGTGAAGTGAGAACCAAATCATTACTTGCAATGAGCACGCAAGTGTTGCTTTAAAAGCAGGGTCTACAGTTGTATTAGCAATGTTCTATTTTTTAAGCCAGGTGGTAGGTTCATTTAGTATTCTTTACACCTCTCTATCTGTGAGTTAGAGATATCTGTGAGATATCTGAGGCAAGGTGACTAGGATGTGGCTTCAGAAAAACATGACTATGTCAGCCTACCTCAAGCTCCAAGACAATCATGCCCTAGCCTAAGATAAGAGTGAGACCACATCAAGGTGTGGATGAAATTTTCCTTAAGACTATCAACCTTGGGACTTCCCTGGCGGTCTGGTGGTTAAGACTGTGCTTCCACTGTAGGGGCACGGGTTCAATCCCTGGTCGGGGAGCTAGGATCCCTCATGCCACACAGCACACCCCAAAAAAAAAAAAAAAAAAAAAGACTCTCAACCTATTTTCTACCCCAACATACTTAAGAAATACACTTTCACAGTGGCAGTAACTCACTAGGGAAGTGATTTCAGGAGGTATGTGGGTGAAACCTCCTACTTCAGATATACCCGTCTGGATATTCCCATCCCACTTCTAAAGATTTCCTATTTCAACAACCACCTTCACTTTTTTCTGTTTCTATATTCACCAAGCAACATTTTAACAACATTAGTCAATATTCATTGTATATTTACTCTGGGCTAGGCTCAATGCTAACTTACTTATGCATATCTATTAACCTTCACTACAATCATGAAAAAATTTCAGAAGAGAAAACAGGCTTAGACGGCTTCAGTCCTACAGTGAGGGATGAAACTTAGTGAGTCATACAGTGAGTGGCAGCATTAAGCCCATAGTCTGCCTTCAAATCCCTTGATCTTCAGCGGTAAATGATAATGCTAGCTCAGAAGAAACTGCTCTGTACCTGACCTGACTAGTGATAATACAGATTTATTTCCCATTATTAATTGGCACGTTGAAGATTCTGATCAGCTCTAGGTAATACTGCTATATAAACTTGGACCTGCAAAGGTGAGAATCAGACTTCAGAAAACATTCTCCAACTACAGTACTATCACATAGGGAGGCCCCATCTGAGCAAACTCCCTTCTAGCAGCACTAAGCTTATCATATCCTACTGATCTCCCCTGGGAAGATCCCCCGCTCAGCATTTCATTATTACCAGCCTCATTTCTGTCCTCCTCTCCATTCCCACTGCCTATCATCCCTCCCCTACACGCGATCAAGTACTACATCATAAAGACTGCTGTCGTTAGAACATTTCAAATTAATTACTCTTTTAGGTAGTTTTCTTCCCCTTACTCTTGCTGCTAAAATGACTAAAAAGCCACAGAGCATCGAAATAGCTACTGGTAGCCTTGAATTAGGTGAGTTTTTCCATGTCATTCACTCCCTCCCAATTCTCCTACGATGTTTTTACTGTATGTATTTATGGCAGTCTCCCTGACTTGAGTATAGTTTTCTTTGAGAGCAATAAACATGGCATGCAGCTCTGAATCTTCCCAGACTACCTAGGCTGATATTTAACATATATTAAACACTCAAAACTCAAGTTTTTTGAAATAAAAAAAAGAAATGTGCAGTGTGGTGTGCCTTTCAATCTTTCTTTCCTTCTAGGCCTTATCTCTATATGCTTTTAAGTCTTTTTCAGCAACAAGGATAAAAGGTAGAAAACTATCTCTAACTAAAGAATTTAAGATTAATTTCAGATGTTATATTCACAGCATAGGTCTCACCATCAACAATGTGAAAATTAGGAATGATGAGCCTGCCCCAATTTTTTGTCTTCATTTGTATTAGAATTTATACTAATTGCTATTACTGCTAAAAACTTGTTTTGGATAACTTTACAATAGTAAACCCATTCTAATATGGGTCATATATTATTCACTGTGTATTAATACATACAGTATTATTTACTGACCAATCTCAAACTGTTAAGACATAAAGTTCTTTGTTTTGTTTTTTTCCCCCAATGACAAATAACATTGCATGAAGACCTTCAAGCACCTTTCTTTGGTATTATTTTCTTAGGACAAATCCCTAGAAATGGGATTTATGGAGCCAAAGATTATGAATAGCACTTATTCCAGTTTAAATAACCATGACACCTTTGGAAAATAATACAGCAATAATGATCTTTATCATTAAAAAACATAATATCAAAATTTCATACAATAAACGGTTACGATTTGGAGAACTGAGTCACTTGACAAGTGAAATAAAAAATATTCACGCTGTCACAAACTGAAGTGTAGGTTGGAGACAGAAATGTACCAACCCTTCCTGCTGATGCCTCCCCAGTATCCAAATTTATAACAAAAATGGCAGTTCTGACATAGAACATTTTGGAGTAAGGAATTTCACGTAATAATAGGATAGTAAGCAATTTTAGTCAGATTTAGCTTTCTATTACAGATTAGCTTTAAAGTAACTTATAAGCAATATCCAAGTTAACGAAAGACATGATGGTAGCCTAGGATAGAGGTTTCAACCACTTGAAACAATGAGAACTGAAATTTAATTTATAATTAAATTTATCAGATATAGTGTACTAGTGATTCTAATTCCTATGGAGAAAAATAGGCAAAAAGATAAAAGACAAAGAGACATAACACAGAATATAAATCAAACCAAATTTTTTTCTTAAACTTACTTTTCTCGTGAGATGTTTCACTGATGTGTTCTGTAAGATACTCCAGTAACCCATCAAATATTTCTAGGAGATTCTTAATAGATTCTTTATCTCCTTTCACTATATTTTCTCCTGAACACAGAATACAGAGCTATTAAAAAAATTAACCAAGAAATTGAAAGCCTCATAATTTTGAAATGGACATACCACTGTGAAAATATTGTTCACGATACAAGGATTATAAATTAATCCAGGAGAAAAAATATTATAAATATTAAAAACATTAATTTCCTGATGCTTGATTATATCTGAAGAAAAAGGGGTAGTCTTGAATAGTATGGTTGATAATTCATTGGCATAGTCCTTCATTTATCAAGAAGCAAAATAAGTGGACTTCATCCTCTAAGTTTTATACTGAAGTATAAATAAAGCAACTAAGCTGAACTTTATTAGGTTGGTAAAAAAAATTGCAGGAGGGAACACTTTCAGATAGTGGTTTGTTCTGAAAACAATAGCAGTAGAGTAATATAAAACACACAAAATACTTGGGATACTCTCATCAGGAATTCCTAATTTTTGAAATTTGTTAACTCCTATCCACTTTGTATAGATTATGCCATTTTTTGATTAAAAGCTGACCATGGGGCTTCCCTGGTGGCACAGTGGTTGAGAGTCCGCCTGCTGATGCAGGGGACGCGGGTTCGTGCCCTGGTCTGGGAGGATCCCACGGGCTGCGGAGCAGCTGAGCCCATGAGCCATGGCTGCTGGGCCTGCGCGTCCGGAGCCTGTGCTCCGCAACGGGAGAGGCCGCACCAGTGAGAGGCCCGTGTACCCCAAAAAATAAAAAATAAATAAATAAATAAAACTGACCATGGGTCCCTGCATATAAAACCACTTTTAATCTCACCTCACCCCCAACCTCTCCAGCCTTACCTCCCACTATACCCGCTTTATACCTAAAACTAATCTTTAAACAGTCCCTAGCACAGTATCTGGCCTATAATAGATTTTTAATAAATGTTAAGTTGAAATGTTAACAAAACATGGACTGGCAAAAGCATGGAAACTTGACATGTTTAATGTCACCTAAAATGGACTCCAATCAACATCAGGTATGGATGGAACTTAACTGCTGAGACACCTGGGTTGTCCTTTGCGAGATCAGAGCTGGCATGAATTCAAACAAGTATGGGAGAGGCAGAGTTGGAATTTGATATTTGAGATCTAGCCATTCATAACTTCAGTCATGATGCAAAACAAACCTAAACCAGAAATTTGATGTTTTATAACACTCTAGTAAAGATAATCAATGTTTGAGAGTTTTTTTGTTTAAAACGGCTGAACAGAAATCTTGTTTTTAAGCCCTATGTTTTCTGGCTTAACAAGATACACAAGCATACCCCAAGGACATACCCAAGACTTCTGGTTTCTAGGATGGGGAGCATACTCTGCCAACCCAGCAACTAAGACTGCCCGCCAGAATGCAGTGCTTCATGATGTAGGAGAAACTGCTTTACTTTTCTTTTCTTTAATAAATTTACTTATTTTTGGCTGTGTTGGGTCTTCATTGCTGCACGCAGGCTTTCTCTAGTTGCAGCGAGCAGGGGCTACTCTTCATTGTGGTGCACGGGCTTCTTATTGCGGTGGATTCTCTTGTTGCAGAGCCCGGGCTCTAGGTGGGTGGGCTTCAGTAGTTGTGGTGCGCAGGCTTCAGTAGTTGTGGCTTGCAGGCTCTAGAGCACAGGCTCAGTAGTTGTGGCACACGGGCTTAGTTGCTCTGTGGCATGTGGGATCCTCCCGGACCAGGGATCGAACCTGTGTCCCCTGCATCGGCAGGTGGATTCTTAACCACTGCGCCACCAGGGAAGTCCCAGAGAAACTGCTTTAAACAGCACAGAAGGAGTAAAAAGCTGCCTTGCAGTCTACTGGAGGAGGTAAGCAGTTTCGCAACTTTCCATGGGGATGGGGTGGGTATGAGTTGTCAGGGGCAGCTCTGCATCAAAAAGTTCTATAAGCAGACACAACCGTGGTGTACAGTATGTTTATTTAGTAAACACAAATACCAGAAATTACTCTACTCGGGTGATAAAGCCATTCCAAATTTCAAAAGAACAGGGAAATCCCAGGGTTATCCCTCAAAATGAATTTTCTCCAAACTAGTTTACCACATTCATTCACCTAGAACTGCACTAAAAAACTTAAGACAGAGTATTTTTGTAAAAATCTGTTCTTATTGATGTATCAAAATAAGAGATGTAAGTGACCTATCCTTATTAACATATACCTCTTTTAACGACTGTCAAAGAATAAAACAGTATAAACCTTCGCTTAGTGACTTAAGTATAGTTTCAAGTCCCCAAGATTCCCTCTGTTCATTAGCTTGTAATAATTTACTGAACTAATCCTCATTTTCTATTTACCAAAAATAGGGATTTACAAATGTATTTGGTATGTCTGGCTTTTGAATACAAGCACGTACACTTTTTTGGAAAAAGGCTGAAAAACAATTTATGGTTTTATTTATTTTGAACAGGTAATACATTCACATGGTTCAAAATTCAAAAAGTTCAGAAGGTATAAAATGAAAAGTCTCATCCCACCCTTGTCCTGCAGCCCTGTAGTTCCTGTTATTGGAGGTAATCAGTATTACAGGTTTTTTGCATATGCTTCTAGAGAGTCCTTTGGCATTCAATCAACTGCATGTATTTTCCCCCCACCTTTGTTTTTACAAACAGTAGCATACTCTGCACATTAGCATTATAACCACAACACGTTTTCCTCATACAGCATATATTAGAGATCATTCCACTAATATGGAACGTTGTATACAGAGCATCATCAGTCATCTTTCAACAGCTGCAGAGTAGTTCCCTATATGGAGCTACAATAATTTATTTAACCTGTCCCTATTAACGGACATTTAGGTGTTTCTAATTCTTAGCAACTACAAACAAGGAGACTGAGAGCTTTAAAGTAACAACAACAAAACACACCTCAAACTACCAGCTAGGATTCTTGTATCTTAGACCTATCCCAAACTCAGTGTATGACTCCTGGAAAAGCTCGTAAGGATGATTGTCTTAACTATACCAGTGAATTGTCTTGGCTCAGTCTTGCTGTTTGGTCTATTTCACAAGCTTACTCATTTGGTTAAACAATATCTAGAATGCTACAAAACAAATTATTTTAGTAAAACGCAAAATTATCTGATGGTTAAGTATATACCAACCTGTTATGTGAGACAAGCTGACCTGCAGATAATCCAAAGCCAATGAATCAATTACTGCTTGTACATTGTGAGCTTCATCCTCTTGACTCCTGGGAATAGCTATGAGGTCTGTGGGAAAAAACTACATAATTTTGCATCTATGAGAGTCCAAGTTTTCATCTACCTGTCTCTGACTAGGCCTCTGAGCTCTGCCCAAACAGAGCAAGCTATAACATACAGATAAACAGAGCCTGAATTCCACAAAGTAGAATCTTTAGTGGCTGAATATTTGATTGAATATGGCTGAATATTTATTCAACCAACATATATATAAACATGCTCTATAATAAGCACTGTGTTAAAGAAAGCTAAAAAGGTCCCTGAATTCAAGGAGATGCTAATACTCTAATAAGGGAGAAAATACAAGGGACACTTTAACCTATAGCCATAGGCAGGTGTGAAGGAGGGGTTTGTGTATGTCCTGTTAAAGCAGCCTATTGGGAATTACTGGTATAAAGGTTTATAAGATCAGCATAATGCAGAAAGATTTTAACAACTTAAATTTGGAGTTTCTCCTCTGGTACTGAGGAAGATGAATGTCTTGGGGAAGGATGAAAAAAGTATTCTAAAAGACTGGTCTAATAACTACCTGCCTCTGAACCCTAAAGAGAGTTGAGACTAGTATCAAAGATACCAGCTGGAGGCCATCCCATTATTCCAGAAAGCGATGAGGGCACTGACTCATGGTAATGGAGGGAAGAGAGACTTCACAAAACTTTAGTGCTTAATGGTTATAAACTAGATAAAGATACAGAGGCAGCAGAGCAATCTATGGATAAGAACTCTGAGATATTTAACCAGGAACAAAGTGCAAACAACAATTCTTATCCGTAACATTGGTTAAATACCAGGATTCAACAAGCTTCCAAATTCCACTCGATTTTAGAACTATGAAGGTACATTTACAGAAAAGGTGTGACTTTCACAGGGCATTATGAATGATTAAACAGTTGATGACCAAGGCAGTCATTACAGGTGGGTCTCCTAAGGTATTCATTAAGGCAATGAATGCTATTATTTAAATAGAAATAAGATGTACGCAAAGAGAAAACTCAAGATTTTATATATACTATAGGATCTAACTAGAAAACCCTAGAAACTTATGGCCTAAGATATAGACACTATTACTCCCACTTTTAAGTACCCTTACCTGGTACCTTTTCTCCCAAAATAGACTGATAAAGAGCAATAAAAACATCAGCATCACAGTCTTCTAGTTCTCGAATCCTCAGGTGTATATGACATTGCAAAAGAAGATTATTGGCAATGGTTACCCACTCTGTTGGGAAAGGAAGGGAAAAGATCAGCCTTAACTAGTACTAGAAAAAATCATATACGTTCATTTAAACCCCCCTCCCCACAAAAACAGACACTGAATTCTATAGAAAATAAAGAATTTGTTAGAGAACTTCAAAGACCCTCCTAGTCATGATTTTTGAAAAGATGTATTTAATTTCTTGAGATGACTTCCAATGTAGTCAAAACTATGATGCAAATCCAATTTTCACTGTTGCAACCTAAAATCTTAAGTTACTTACCATAGTCCCCATTTTACAAGCCATACGTAGATCTTTTCATTTAAAACACATTTACAAATAAACAGGAATATTATGTTTTATATAAGACAGATTGTGAATAATAATTTGAGGTTACTAGAAACCAATTAATGGATGTTGCTTCAAATTCCCCATAGCATTAGTCATGTTTCTACCCAATTATCTTGTTCAAGGTGGAACGTCTCTGATGCCAAACAGGTGGGGATTAACTTAGGCTGTTAAGAACTGGAGTAATGACACCAACATTACTGCATCTGTTCTATTTTTAATTATATTTGATGTATATGAAAGAAAATTTGAGAAATACATAAAAACGTCTCTAAATTCAGAGCTAGCACATTACCAATAGTGTCGAAGTTTCATGTGTATCACCCCTTTATTGTTGGGATTAGCAAAATTATTTCAAGGGTTTCTCGACCAAAGGTAATTTAGCAAGCTTAAAACACTTATTCCCTCAAATAACTGGCGAGTAAGGGGGAAATTCTTTTCCGTATGCGTCATCTTCAGTATGTCTAGAAATAAATGTGTGTATGTGTAAGAGTGACTTCAAGGCACATTATCTCCCTCTCCCCATGCCCATTATTCACAGCTGACCAAAGAATGACAACTGGTTTGAACGCTGTCTTGGAGAAATGAAAGCGTCCTAGACAACCAAATCAATTCGCTTTACAAAATCGGCGCTGGATAAAGCCGGTTAACTCTAGAAAGCACTGAAGAGAAAAGTCCACCACTATTCTACTTTGGGAGGAGCATCAACAGATATTTACAGTGCCAGTCCTCAGAAGTTCAAAACAGATGCAGATATGGCCTCAGTCCCCACAATGCAGGAGCAGAGGGCACATTCCCCAGAGAAATCGCTGTCCGGGGAAGGGCACTTTCTGACAGCCCGTTTTGCAGCCAGGACGCGGGCGTGCTGCGGACCTCGCCGCAGGGCCCTTCTCTCCCCCCGCCCCTAAATCAGGCTCGACCGCTTCAAAGGAGCCGGGGAGCGGGGCTGACAGACCCTATCCCGAAAACCCGCCGACTACGACGGGGTGTGTCTGTCACGAGCCCCACCGGCAGCCCAGACCTGCCCGAGGCCTCAAAATAAGATGGGCAGGGGCGTTCGGGGACTTCGACTGTACGGCTTCAGTCCACACACAACCGGGGCTCAAGGCCGAGACTCACCAGCCTCTGAGCCAGCCATGTCGCGGAGGCAGGTCGCCGCCGGACTCCCAGCCGGGCGCGCGCGGGACGGTGTCCTAGGAGGGCCTCACGGCGCAAACCCAGCGGTGACAGAAAGGAGAATCTAACGAAAGTGCCGCGAAGGAAGGGTGGAAGAGGGAGGGACGTTAAAACGGCTTCTCGCTGCTGATTGGTCACCAAAGGAGCACTTCCTTTCGCAGCACGTGCCGAGCGGCGGTTTGCGGGCTCTAGAAACTATTCTCCACCGGCCAGTTCCCGCTAAGAGGTTCTCGGGTGGGTGGGTTTGACAGCCCAGGTCACCCAGCAGTCCAGGCCGATCTCCCGGGGCCATTAGCACAGCACTTCCGGTGAGCTATTCCGTCTTGTACTCCTCCGCCAAAGCCAACTGGGGAAGTAGTGCGGCCCGCTCACCCGGTGGGAGGGGGCAGCCACGTGACAATGTCAGGCTCCGCCTTCCCGCCTTGGTTGGTTATGGGCGTGAAGGCTCGCTAGAGACGTAAACACCTCCAAGTGGACAGAGTGGGTTAGCCTGGCCTGGCCATTTTATTGTCTGGGCTGTACCGGGAAAAGGGTGCGGTGGCTTCCTTGAAGTGTGAAAGACGAGAAAAAGGTGAAGTCAAAAGAGTTCAAGCTGAGGCATCCCAGTGGTGGGTGGCCGGGTGGACCCACCCTTGTAAAGGGCGAAAAATGGGAGAAGCTGAGGGAGGGGCCTCGGGGGGAGGGGCGATAACATGGCGGATTCCGGAACGCCGGCTGGCGTTGCGGCCTCTGCGCAGGGGCGGAGTGATTAGGTCATAGAGCGGCTCCCAGCATACTCTGCGGCGGAGGAGGCGGTCCAGGCTATAAAACCGGCTGCCGGGACGCCGCCGGCACCTCATTCATTTCCACCGGTCTTTTGTCGGTAGCACCGGTTCTTGTCATCGCCGTCCGTCCGCCTCTGCCGCCTCCGCAAGGCTTTGCTGGCGCCACTTCCAGCGACTCGCCGCGCTCGATTTTCTCCGCTTCGCTTCCCGCCAACCGCAACCATTGACGCCATGTCGGGTTATTCGAGTGACCGAGACCGCGGCCGGGATCGAGGGCGAGTGTGGGAACCGACCTGTCAGGCCCGGCGGGTGGGGGATGGGAGGCCGATGAGGGTTGTGGGGGGCGGGGTGGCGGTGGAAACTCGCCTTCTTCAGCCTATCCTTGGGCCTCCTCCATTGAAGAAGGTTTGCGCCATTTTGATATTTGTCCAAAACCGGGAGTTTCCTGTTAACGACTCTCAAGAACGCCTTTTGTGTGGGAGGGGGGCATCGCGGTCTCGATGATTTAGCAGCTGTTGGGAGAATTTCGAGGATCGTATTTTTAGGGAAGGAAAGCGCAGTGCTTCGAGGCAAAGTCGCCGCTCTTAGGTGCAACCTGTCGGGAGGAGTTTTAGGGGCCTCAGGGATTCTGTGGGTGCCGAGGGGGCCGCCTCCGAAGCCGTTAATGCGGCGAGGGTAGGAGGTATCTCGGGAGTCGGCCATGTGGCTGAGCCGTGGGTAGAAAATGCCGGCGGCGGACATGGCGGCGGCGCCTTTGTTACCCCGCCCGGCGGAGGAGCTCAAAATGGCAGCGTCGAGAAAATGTGGCGCAGAGAGAAATGCGAGACAAAGGGGGAAGCGCCGCCCCAGCGGGAACGCCGCCCGGCCGACTCCGCCCGGGTCGGGACTCCTCCCCCGGTAGTCTCCAGCTCCTCCTCCTCTTTTTCTTTGCGTTATATAATTTCGCTTTCTCGGTCGGGAGTCCTGCGGGATCCCCCCAACTCGATTGGCTTGCGTGACTGTTTCCGAGACCACCTTCCTTGTTCTGCTTTCACTGCCTGTGTTGTTCCGTTATCCATTAAAACCGAAGCTCTGTTGCTCTAGGATGGCTGGTAAATAGCGTCACTATTAAGCTGCTTTCTTCTTTCTTTATTGTCGTTCTTAAACATTTAATTTTTAGTGTTGTGGAAAAGATTAGTAGCCACCAGCTGTTGTCTATCCTTGTAATCGGAACTAGTGTTCGGGCAGCCAGTTTCCGACCTGGTAAAATCTCGGGCTGTTGATTTGGCTTCAGTGGTGTGGACTTAGCACAACGCGAAATGAGGGAGATGCGGTGCTTATTGTGGCTTTTGAAAGAATCGCTAAGGACAGCTGGGTCTTCCATCTCCAGTCTTTCATTGATCTTTAGCATATGCCCAGGGATGGTAAGTAAGTCTGTACGTGTTTGAAAATGTAACTTTTTTTTTTTTTAATTTTAGGTTTGGTGCCCCTCGATTTGGAGGAAGTAGGGCAGGGCCCTTATCTGGAAAGAAGTTTGGAAACCCTGGGGAGAAACTGGTTAAAAAGAAGTGGAATCTTGATGAGCTGCCCAAATTTGAGAAGAATTTTTATCAGGAGCACCCTGATTTGGCTAGGCGTACAGCAGTGAGTAATTTTATGTGGCTTCTTCAGGCTATAACTCATTAGCTTTTCAGTGAATCAGAATCTGACTAGAAATTTCTTGCAAATTTTGGGAAACTCATGTTTTCCAAGTAAGTAGTTGGGGAAGAGGTGTTACTCACTTTTGGAGAGGTGGGACGTTGACTTTTACGTGGAAGAGTTGAGTGTAACATAATAGGTGGTTCTTGTACTACATGCAGTTTTCTGTATGGATCCAAATTTTTGAAGATCATCTTAAAGTAGATAATTATAAATTCAGGGCCTTATTTTTAGTTAGTGGGAGTTATGAGACTTCACTGGATTATTACGATTTGTTTTGTAGCAAGAGGTAGAGACGTACAGAAGAAGCAAGGAAATTACAGTCAGAGGTCACAACTGTCCAAAGCCAGTCCTGAATTTTTACGAAGCAAACTTCCCTGGTAAGTGCTAGTTTTCCCCACTTTTTCTTTTTAATTTTTTCTTGGCATTACTGATTTTTAATTGCTGTCAATAATTACAGCAAACGTCATGGATGTGATTGCAAGGCAGAACTTTACTGAACCCACAGCTATTCAAGCTCAGGGATGGCCAGTTGCTCTAAGTGGATTGGATATGGTTGGGGTAGCACAAACTGGATCTGGGAAGACGTTGTCTGTAAGTTTGGGAGAACTTTCGAGTTATGTGACATGTGCTAGAGAAAAGTGGTTGGGAATTAAACTAGAAGTATTTGAATATAACTTCTGTTGTTTGCTTTCTCCCTGAACAGTATTTGCTGCCTGCCATTGTCCACATCAATCATCAGCCATTTCTAGAGAGAGGTGATGGGCCTATTGTAAGTTTACATATATATTCTATGAGTTTTTGGTTAGAAGTGTAGAAATTTGTGGAATGTATAGCAAAAGTCAATTTTTGCTGGTTTTATAGAGAGATATTAGTGATCTTATCCAATTTACCTAGAGACAAAGTTGCTTTGGGTATTGACAGAGTAAGTCATCTGCCAGTGTGTAACACTAGTAAGTTGTCACTCTAAAACTAGGATCCAGGACTCTGGTAAAGGTGTTCCACTTTTTCTTTCTATAGTGCTTGGTGCTGGCACCAACTCGGGAACTGGCCCAACAAGTACAGCAAGTAGCTGCTGAATACTGTAGAGCATGTCGCTTGAAGTCCACTTGTATTTATGGTGGTGCTCCCAAGGGACCACAGATACGTGATTTGGAGAGAGGTATGTAACAAGGTTTATTATTTGTCACTGGTGGTGCTGAAAGTTTTAAATGTCATGGTTGCATTTGTGTGTTTAATTGAAGGTGTGGAAATCTGTATTGCAACACCTGGAAGACTGATTGACTTTTTAGAATGTGGGAAAACCAATTTAAGAAGAACCACTTACCTTGTCCTTGATGAAGCAGATAGAATGCTTGATATGGGATTCGAACCCCAAATAAGGAAGATTGTGGATCAGATAAGAGTAAGTGCCCTTCAAATGTGTTCTCTTCAAATTTAGCTCTAAATCCATTCTTAGAATACAATGCTTTTTTTAAATCCAAAAATCTTTAGCCTGATAGGCAAACCCTAATGTGGAGTGCTACTTGGCCAAAAGAAGTAAGACAGCTTGCTGAAGATTTCTTGAAAGACTATATTCACATAAACATTGGTGCACTAGAACTGAGTGCAAATCACAACATTCTTCAGATTGTGGATGTGTGTCATGATGTAGAAAAGGATGAAAAGTAAGTTTGACTATAAAAACTTTATAAATTGTTTCAAATGTTCTCTTAAAAGTGACTTTCAGTTGAGTGTAATCTGAATGTTAACTTGAAATTAGTCTGTCAGTC
The DNA here is from genome assembly GCF_963924675.1 of Phocoena phocoena. Classification (NCBI taxonomy): domain Eukaryota; kingdom Metazoa; phylum Chordata; class Mammalia; order Artiodactyla; family Phocoenidae; genus Phocoena; species Phocoena phocoena. The sequence continues at coordinate 14,062,142 of NC_089237.1, forward strand.
ATTCTGAAAATTGTTTTGCTGCTTTCATTCAGGTACTTGTTGGCTATCACCGTTTTAGTATAGCGCTCTTATAGTAAAAAGACTCCTGTGGTTTATTTAAGGACCAAAGGTAGAACTGAAAGGTTAAGCAGGTGTTTTCTTTTTAATTTGTAGCCATGTAGATTAAAGTTATTGTTTTGCTCATCATAACCGTGGACTTCTTTTAGAATTCACAATTTTTTGTTTCCTTCAAGGCTTATTCGTTTAATGGAAGAGATCATGAGTGAGAAGGAGAATAAAACCATTGTTTTTGTTGAAACCAAAAGAAGATGTGATGAACTCACTAGAAAAATGAGGAGAGATGGGTATGTGGACTCCTTCCATTGAAGCAGATATTTATTAGAGCTGAGTGTAGGGGAAGGGCAAACTTTAATCGGTGGTAGATTTGCATTTCAAAGGTAGGAATAATCTGGTAGTATAGGTAAGACTGTATATACATTACTTCAGGCAAAATTAAAAGGGTCTGTGACCAAAAATGGTTTATCAGTTGATTAAAATCTATGAGGTTTTAAATGAGATTATTAACGTAACTTTCCTTTAATTTAGGTGGCCTGCCATGGGTATCCATGGTGACAAGAGTCAACAGGAACGTGACTGGGTTCTAAATGGTAAGTATTTCAAGTGAAGTCCCTCTCCCCCCAAAAAAAACCTAAAATTCCATTCATGTCAGTAATTATATATGTGCCTTTTTTTTTTTTTTTTTTTTTTTTTTTTTTTTTTTTTTTGCAGAATTCAAACATGGAAAGGCTCCTATTCTGATTGCTACAGATGTGGCCTCCAGAGGGCTAGGTTAGTACAAACTCGAATTCATGGCTTGGTTTGTCAGAAGATCTCCATATAATTTTTTTAAAGAAAGTTTATTGCTTTCTTTAACCTCTGCATTTTTTCTAAGTTTTTTTCATATAAAGGTGCAGTCTTTGTGGCAAGGCCTAGGCATGACAATCGGAGGACTCGAGGGGGATGGAGGACTAGTGATCGGCTGGCTGCTTCCAGTCGATTAGAGAGGTGAAAAGCTGAAAGTGTGCCAGTAATCTTCAAAAGGCAGAACATACCACCTCTGCCCCGTAAACTGTTCTCTCCGGGGGAAAAAAATGGAAGTTATCCTCACAGTTCACTGCCGTGGTATTTATTCTGTCCCATGCTTTGCATGATTGCCATGGTACAGCATTGTTTCAAACTGTTTATTGTGATCTGTGGGTCTTTGAGTTTCAGTGAGTTTGCTGAAATGTCGAAGAAATATTTCCAAACTTCAATGTTCAATGAAATTTTTGTTCAAGTTTGAAATGGAGAGAGCAGCTTTAAAAGGTACTAAGCCTTTTACAAATTGGTGAGTACTGGCACATAAAATCTAGAGCAGGAGCAACTTCTCACACTTAGTCAGTGGGAAAAGAAAGCAGTGCTTTGAAAGTTCCTCCCTCACCTGCACAGTAGTCGTCATGTCGAGACCTGCCAGAGAGAGACACATTCTCAAGTGAATCCTGGCTTCTTGGAAGCGCTTGCCTAGACGAGACACAGTGCATAAAAACAACTTTTGGGGGACAGGTATGTTTTTCTTGCAGCTGCGGTTGTAAGGTCTTGGCAAGACAAGCAGTGTGGCCAGAATTTTGAACTTCTGATAAGTGTGTAATGCAAAGGACCGTGTATATTTTTGTTGAAAGGTCCTCAAAACGAGAGCACATGAGGAGGTTGCTGTGAACCTTTAATAGTGGCCCTACTGCGCAGAAGCATTCAGATGTCACTTGATGATCTGTAAGGGGATTGTTAATTTGGGAATGTGTTAGGGAATACACACGTCCTTTTGACAGGCTCCATCATTGGGTGGGTAATGAGGCATAAGGATGACGTGTGCTTTTTCTTTTTTTCTCCCCCCTCCCCCCCCCCCCACCCAACCTCAATGGTATTCCTACAGGGAATGGATAACCATTTTAACTGTATTTTTTGCAGCCCATACCTTCTTGGGAATACAATTGTCTAACTTTTTATTTTTGGTCTGGCTGTTGTGGTGTGCAAAACTCCGTACATTGCTATTTTGCCACACTGCAACACCTTACAGATGTGGAAGATGTGAAATTTGTCATCAATTATGACTACCCTAACTCCTCAGAGGATTATATTCATCGAATTGGAAGAACTGCTCGCAGTACCAAAACAGGCACAGCATACACTTTCTTTACACCTAATAACATAAAGCAAGTGAGCGACCTTATCTCTGTGCTTCGTGAAGCTAATCAAGCAATTAATCCCAAATTGCTTCAGTTGGTCGAAGACAGAGGTTCAGGTAAGACCAACCTTTGATAAGAAATGTCGGTGGTTTGGGGTCACCTAATTGCCTACAAATCAATTTTAAATGGTATTGGCGGGTGAGTAAAATCTTCAGTGAAGAATGGAGTTGAAAAAATACTTCACAGATAGACCTAATTCTTTTGTTAGTAATGATTTATGCCATGGAAATAATCAAGTCTGCAATTTTTTTCTTGACAGGTCGTTCCAGGGGTAGAGGAGGCATGAAGGATGACCGTCGGGACAGATACTCTGCGGGCAAAAGGGGTGGATTTAATACATTTAGAGACAGGGAAAATTATGACCGAGGTTATTCTAGTCTGCTTAAGAGAGATTTTGGGGCAAAAACTCAAAATGGTGTTTACAGTGCTGCAAATTACACCAATGGGAGCTTTGGAAGTAATTTTGTGTCTGCTGGTATACAGACCAGTTTTAGGACTGGTAATCCAACAGGGACTTACCAGAATGGTTATGATAGCACTCAGCAATATGGAAGTAATGTTGCAAATATGCACAATGGTATGAACCAACAGGCATATGCATATCCTGCTACTGCAGCTGCGCCTATGATTGGTTATCCAATGCCAACAGGATATTCTCAATAAGACTTTAGAAGTATATGTAAATGTCTGTTTTTCATAATTGCTCTTTATATCGTGTGTTATCAGACAAGATAGTTATTTAAGAAACATGGGAAATGCAGAAATGACTGCAGTGCAGCAGTAATTATGGTGCACTTTTTCGCTATTTAAGTTGGATATTTCTCTACATTCCTGAAACAATTTTTAGGTTTTTTTTGTACTAGAAAATGCAGGCAGTGTTTTCACAAAAGTAAATGTACAGTGATTTGAAATACAATAAATGAAGGCAATGCATGGCCTTCCAATAAAAAATATTTGAAGACTGAATTAAGTGGAAATGGTACTTTATTTTACATATATAATATCATGTAAAACTTGGCTTAGATGGTCTTTTTTTAATCATAAAAACTTAAATTGAGTGCTCCTTTCTATAGTTTCGTTTTGGGAAGTGGGAAGATCAGAAGGCCCTTCTTCCTGTGATCTGTTCCTATTTTAAGGATTAAAATGCGATTGATTTAGGTTGATTAACAATTCTAGGCTAGATTGCGTAAAAGCTCTTTACTTCTCAACATCAGGTGAGTCATTTAATAGTCTCTTAGCAAAGTGGTGAAATGAGATACTAAAACATACAGGAAATAACTATAGCCCCACCCTCAGACTGCTTAGTGTGAGAACACAGATGACTTGTTCCTTTTGCAAAATTTATAATTAGAGAACTCTCCAAATAACTTATTTTTGAAGAGATTATATTTGTGCTCCTGGCCATGTTATGAATTAACTGAAATACTGAACGAAGCTGAAAAGACTACACCCTTGAAAAGATGGTTGGCCAAGAGCTAAGTTTGAATTTGTTTTCAGTGTTAGTGTAGGTAGTATAGAGAGATGCTCGTTTCACAGGCTTCCTGGGACTCTTTAACTGTAGTCACACTGAGAGTCATGAATGTCCAGTAATTCAGGGAACTCAAAATGTAAGGTGTATTTATGTTCAAATGAACATTAGGAAAATCCTCGAAATTAACGGTTAACCTAGAGGAAAGCCATGTTACCAAAAGCACGGAGACTACGCTATAGGTCCTTCTGTTAGGGTCAACGTGGGTTTATTGCTAAAAAGATCCAGTGGGTAGCTTTAGGTTTAACTTTGGCTCACCAACCTTACTTCTAGCCATCACTGAAAGGAAGTATTAAGACCTGAATGTCTTCCCAGCAGCTCTGGTGTGTGTGTTTTTGCAAGAAGAGAAAAGGTCTTTATGAGACTGCATTTAAATACTGGTTATTAAAGTGAGGCTTTAATTGGTGTTAATGCCTTATGTCTAAAATGTAAAACTGAACTAGAATTTTCCTGGGGCAGGATAATGAGTGGTATTTTTAGGACTAATACATTGAAAACTGGTTCAGGCTCTAGTAATTGAACAGTTTTCAATAGCATGATTAGTCAAATTCATTATGACTTTTAACTTACAAGAAGCTTTTGGGGTAGGTTGGAGTATTTATTACATTTTCTGTTCAGTGTCTAACGTGGGCCTTTTATTTTGTAAACACTTAAATGATTGTGGGGCTGTGGAAAATATTTAACTCTTTACCTTTTGAAGTAAGTTTTAAAAGACAGTCCACTTTTTAGCATGTGTGTTGTGTCCAGCCTGTGGTTGTCTTAACTAATAAATGTGATTTTTCTCCCCGTTCTCTCTTTTATTTATTTGCGTTTAGGCCTCTCGTGTGTTTCCGGGGTGTGGAAAACACACAAATGTTACCCATCTTTGCAGTTAATATAATTGCTTTCCAGCAATACCGTTTTACTAGCATCTTTTTTTAAACAAATTTTCACATGTTCTGTATGGAATGATTTTTTGAATGTGTCCAACACCACCTTAAATGTGATGAATTTTAACTTCCTATATTCTGTTCATTGCTAAGCTGCTACCCTTTACATAAACTGTCTCTTCCAAGTGTTAAAATGGAGCTGTAAAGCCAGAAGTCTGCTCCGTAGTCCTGGATCTCCGTTTTAAGCAGGTTTTCTCAAGTTATTTTTGAAGGGCCTTTTAGAAGGGTACTCTGGTAGACACAACTCTGTTAAACGAATGGTTCGTTGTCAGTGTGCCTCCACGTCAACCTGGAGAGTTTAAATATTGCTGGGCCCTTTTCAGCAGCTTGTTTTTTAAGCAACGCTTCCAGGTGATGCGGGTGCTGCTGGCCCAGGGCATCCCTTTTAACACCAATATGTAAGGGGACTATACTCCTTCCCCGTCACAACCTCAACGGGCACTCCCAGGAGAGGGCAGGCAGGACAGCATTTTACTAGAGATGCACGCAAGGCGTGGGTCTCTAAACTACCATTGAGTACAATTGTAAAGAGGGGAACCAAGATTTATTTTCGTGAACACTTAAGGCTGAGAAGGTGTATTTAAATGGTAGTTTTTAGAATACCGAAGTAGTTTATTTTACTTTTTTTTTTTTTTTGCGGTACGCGGGCCTCTCACTGTTGTGGCCTCTCCCGTTGCGGAGCACAGGCTCCGGACGCGCAGGCTCAGCGGCCATGGCTCACGGGCCTAGCCGCTCCGGGAATGTGGGATCTTCCCGGACCGGGGCACGAACCCGTGTACCCTGCATCGGCAGGCGGACTCTCAACCACTGCGTCACCAGGAAGGCCACCGAAATATTCTGATGTCTCTTTTGCGGAAAAAAAAAAAAAAGGGAAGGTAAAGCTGACTCTAGTGGCAACAGCGGGATAGTGAAAAGTAGATGGGAATGGTCTTTATCGGTGTTGAAGACAAAAAGAACAAGTAGAGAGAGCCGGACGTGACGGATGTAAGAGACAGGAAGCCTAACTTCGCCTTGGCGAGTGGGATAGGCAGGCGGCGGTGGCGGCAGCGGCCGGAACGCAGTGACGTACTTCCGTTGGTGGGGTCGGCCGCGCGCACGCTCACTTCCGTCGCGCCTGCGCAGGTGGCCCCCTACTCCCTGTTGTGGCGGGTTTTCGGGACCCATATTACACATATGTTAGCCTTTCATAGGAGTCTATGCACTTTTAATTCCTGAGGGCGATGCGCTGTGGTGCAGACGTCAGAGCCGGCCAGAAATTCTGCAGATGCCTGTTGTCTGGGTTTAGTCGAGTAGATGGGGGGCAGTTGACGGAAAGGAGCGGCTCCTTTGTAGGGCCCTTGAGGTCGCACGGGGAGCTGCCCCCGGTGAGCGAGCTGAGAGAAGGCCCCGAGTCTGGCGGCGAGGAGAGCGAGGTGCTGGTAGAGATCTGTCAGAAAAGGCGTTTCCTCAGTGGCACCAAGCGACAGCTTAGTCGAGATTCTCTTCTGAGCGGGTGCCACCCCGGCCTTGGCCCCTTGGGTATAGAGTTGCGGAAGAACCTGGCGGCGGAATGGTGGTCCGCGGTGGTGGTGTTCAGGGAGCAGGTCTTCCCGGTAGACGCCCTCTACCATGAACCAGGCCCTTCGCTGCCCGGGGACAGTGCCTTCAGGTTAGTTTCTGCAGAAACGCTACGCGAAATCTTGCAAGACAAAGAGCTGAGTAAGGAACAGCTAGGAGCATTTCTTGAGAACTTACTGAAAACTTCTGGGAAACTACGGGAGAACCTTCTTCACGGTATGCTTCACGATTTCATGCTTCAAAATAGGTGTCGGGGTGGAAAGGCAGACTCGCTCGATTTCCCAGATTGCAGCTGGCCCTGTGTTCACATGGAAAGGAAATTATCTGGTTCTCAGTCTTCTTGAAGTAGTTGGGTTTGTTGACAGTGTTGCTGCTGCCTCGGAGAAAACTGGTTCATGGGATCGTTATTGTTCCTTAAAGAATCTGGCCCGGGGCTTCCCTGGTGGCGCAGTGGTTGAGAGTCCGCCTGCCGATGCAGGGGACACGGGTTTGTGCCCCGGTCCGGGAAGATTCCACATGCCGCGGAGCGGCTGGGCCCGTGAGCCATGGCCGCTGAGCCTGCGCGTCCGGAGCCTGTGCTCCGCAATGGGAGAGGCCGCAGCGGTGAGAGACCCGCGTACCGCAAAAAAAAAAAAAAAAAGAATCCGGCCCAAGGCTCTAGTAAAGCTCTCAGTTTCACAAGGGAACCCTAGAATTTTGGAGTTTATTGAGCGGCCCTAGAATTAGGACATAAATTAAATCGTGTGTTTGAATCATTGGTTCATTGTTACTGAAATATTTATAAATACTTCCATAGTTTTCTTTTTTTTACACACTATAGGCTAATCGAGAGCTCGTTTTTCTAGACCAACAAGAAAATGCCCTCCCCCAGTTTTTCTTACCGAAAACTGATCTACACAATCTGTTTGAAGAGCCCTTAAGGTAATTTTTGAATTGGCAGAATAATAGGACTAATCAAGTTTTATAAGCGATTCTTGAGTGAATACACAGAAATTTGTAGGGCACAATATGCCTTCAAAGTCAAATAGATCATGATAGCAGAGATTCTGGAAAAAAAAATTCAAAATTTTTACAGGACAGACTTGCTGCCACAGCATCTCATCTTTGCAAAATGCTATCCTTACCATTTTTTATTAAGTGGTACTAGGAAGTAATTTAAAATAACCAGTGTCCATGGTTCTCTGAAAATTGGTACCTATATTGTAAACTTCTAAAGATTTCCTTAATAAAATAAAGCAAACTTAAACTGGTGGGTAAACGTGACAATTTTGATTTGTACTACTTTAATTATTCTATGATGATTTTACTTTGGGGAAGTTAAATCACTGCTCATTACCATGTCCCAAAACAAATAAATCTTTTTTTCCGTATTAGAAAATGAAACATAGCTCTCTTAGCTTCATCAAAGCATTTATTGATGTGCCAGACATTTTCTTGCCTTTAGAAACTTAAATCCACTTACTTGCCAAATTTTTGGTTGTCTAGTGTTTTTAGTTTCTGAGTACCAGTTTGCCATTTCTTTCTATGCCCAGTACCCTTACCCTCTTTATTTCACGTTTGAGCTATTGTGGTAGCCTCTACTTATGAACGGTTTTTAAAATTTCTCAGCCATTTTGTCTCCAAATATTGTTACTGCCCCATTCTTTCTTCTGTCCTTCTGTGATTAATTACACATATGTTAGACTCACCCCCCAGCATCTTGTCAGCTTTCTTGAACACATTAATTACACTTAAAAGTCTATATCTGATAACTCAGATATGTCGGTTTCTGTTATCTGTCTTACTCCGGGCTTTTGGTCATTTGGACTTAAGATTTTCTAGGTAATTTGTGTGTTAATTGTAGAGATAAATTGAGGCTCTGGGTGGCATTGTTTTCTTCTACCTGGGAGGGTTTACTTTTGCTTTTGGCAGGCAGCTAGGGCATATCTTCTTAATACAATCCGGGATTAAGCGTATTGAGGCTGGATTTCAGTCTTTTTGCTTCACCTCTGCTCCTAGAGTGTAGCCCTTTTGAGTGTGCGTAGTGAAAGGCTGGGGTGTTTTCCAGGGCCCCTCCTCCTTAAGAGCCTCGAACTACAATTTTTGGGCTTCCTAGCCCCATACGATGTCAGGAAGCTCTGCTCAGCATTTCAGCTTCTTAGTTCTCCTACTTCAGATTGGAAAAGCAGCACTAAATGTTGGGTTCACCTCTGTTCTTACATTCTCTCCAAATCTTGGACCCTCAAGTCCTTACTGCCTTGACAGCTCTCCTATGTCTTTAAACAGATTCTTTTTTTCTGTTTCTTGACCTGTTTTTCTTGTTATCAACAAGCTTGTCTACTATTACCAGAAGTGGAAATCTCAAATCAAGTAACTTTTGAACACAGTGTTATCATTTAGTGGGATATAATCTAAGTGCATAAAGAACTACAAAGAAATCTTGAACTTTATTGTATTGATTTATTGTAAGTAGAAATGTTGGGATTATAATTCTGAAGCTGTTTCACATATAGGATAAAGCAAATAGACCAATGGATAGATTTATTAGGAACCAAGATTTTCACTGAAAGAGAAAAGATGTACAAGGCAAGGATAAACTTTATAATGTTAAATTTGAATTGACTATTAGTGTGAACTCATGATTTTTTAAAAATACAAATTTCCTAACTTTCTTCATTGAAGGGGCCTAGAAGCGATGACAATAGCAATGATCACACCTAGTACCCAGAATTTGGTTTCTAAAGGAACCAGTGCTTGGAGAAATGGCTCATTCCAGGTATGGGGCAGGGCAGTACAAAGTGACTTTGGCACAGTTTATGGTGCTAGAAAGCAAAGAATTACTAGAAGACTAGTGGGTTTATGTTAAAAGGACATAGATGCTGGCTTGAAGGAGACTCCCACTGGCTAAGTTTGGGACAAATTGAACATTAAAATGAATATTGATGGTAAAGGGATCAGAACACATTAAATAAAATTAAAAATCTAATCCACAGTGTTAAACAAAAAATTAAGTAATTGAGGCTGCTGGTAGAAAGAGGAGTTGAAAAGAGTTTGTCCTTGTAGGAGCTATGCAATAAATGTAGAAGGAAAGATAGGGTAGAAAAATCACCTTTTTATGATTTTGTAATCCTTGGTATAATAATAATTCAAGCAGGGGTTCATCAACAGATTCTAAAATATCGGGTGTGGGACTTCCCAGGTGGTGCAGTGGTTAAGAATCCGCCTGCCAATGCAGGGGACACGGGTTCAAGCGCTGGTCCGGAAAGATCCCACATGCCACAGAGCAACTAAGCCCATGAGCCACAACTACTGAAGCCCGTGCGCCTAGAGCCCATGCTCTGCAACAAGAGAAGCCACTGCAATGAGAAGCCCGCGCACCGCAACGAGAGCAACCCCCGCTCGCCACGACTAGAGAAAGCTGGCATGCAGCAACGAAGACCCAACACAGCCAAAAATTAATTAATTAATTAATTAATTAAAAGAAAACGATTGCCCCTTTGTTAAAAAATAAATAAAATAAAATATTGGGTGGAAGATTGTTGGGGAGCAGGATAATGTTGGGGAATGGATATTCACTACCTTAACTTGGTAATCAAATCTGGTTTCATTAAAAGTGGGATTATTTGATACTGTGTTACTCCTGTTAGGATGCAACAGCACATATACATCAACTATGTAGTATGTATTCCTGCTAAAAATGATTAACCCAAATTAAATAAGGAAAAATTCAGACAAATCTAATGTGAGATAATCTATGACTGGCCTGTTCTCAAATTAAAAATTGATATCATTAAAAGCAAAGTTAGGGAGAAGTGGGGAAATATTCTAGATTCAGAGTGATTTAAGAGACCTAATAAAATACAGTGAGTTAACCTTAATTAGGGAGAAAGAGAGCAGCAGTAAATGGCTTTTGGGGTGACAATTCGAGAAAATAGAATATTGACCATAAGTTAGATGAAGTTATGATATGATTAATTTAATGGTGTAATAGTGGTATACAGTGAATATTTTTAATTTTAGGAGGTACATGCTAAAATGTTTTGGGGTGAACAAGAAATAGAAAATAAATGTGGCAAAATGTTGACAATTGGTGAATCTAGGTTAAGGGTTTACAGATGTTTATTGTACTGTTCTTTCAACTTTCTTGTAGATTTGAAAATCTTCATACTAAAAAGTTGGGGGAAACTACCTAAAATTAAGTGGTAATCAATTAGGATCTGCCTTAGTAGCTCCATGCTACTGTACTTACTGCTGTGTTAGCATTATATTATTAATTTGTCTATAAATTGACCAAAATTATTTGGGTTTATAAAATAGGTTTATATAGTGATTGGTTTATCTTTTGACAGGCGCCTTGGAGCATTATGTTAATTACCTGGATCTGCTAAACAAGAGGCTACCTTTTGGCCTTGCTCAGATTGGAGTGTGTTTTCATCCTGTTTCTGATACTAAGCAGACACCTGATGGTGTTAAAAGGTACACAAAAAAATGGAAATAACTTGGCCTTGTATTTAAACAGTCACTTTCACTTTGGGATAGATTATATGATTTTCAAATAAGTGATTATCTGATATTTCTGATATCCAAAGAATCGGTGAAAAGACTGAAGCTTCACTGGTATGGTTTACTTCAGCAAGAACTGCGAGCCAGTGGCTTGATTTCTGGTTACGTCATCGACTCCTGTGGTGGAGAAAGGTACTACAATAATTACCCTTAATTTAATAATGATTAGGCAAATTGTCTTAGTGTGTCAGAGGTAATACTTCTCTACAATAAATGAAATTTATTTTGATGTAGCTATGTTATATTTATAAGAGACAGCTATAATAAATTAACAACTACATATAAAAAACTTTGTAATAATTTTCATTGTTCCATAAAACAAAGTTACTTTAGTAAAGACGTCTGTTGAAGTCTTGCTCAGAAACTTTTGTTGGTAAGACTTTACATTCTAGGTAAAGTTCAAATCCCTCACCTGGCATTCCTGACTGGTGTAGAGTTGGACCCTTGCCCACTCTTACAGCTTTAGCTTTTTTTTTTTTAAAGATCTTTATTGGAGTATAATTGCTTCACAATACTGTGTTAGTTTTGCTTCCAACCTCCATGAACTCTCCATATTAGTCAAATGGTCCTGTAATTTACAGTCAAGTTTCAGTGTAAGCCTAAGAGAAAAGAGTTGAAGTAAGCATTTTTGTCATGCCATTGTCTTATTTCTCTAACTCTCAAAATCTCCAAACACCCATGTAAACTAAATGGAATGATCACAAATAAGGAAGGATGAGAATGGTAAGTGTGTGATACTTTCTTCTTTATGCCACTTAGTTCATGGTTCCTTCCCTTCTTATTAATTGACCACAGAAATGCTAGATAACATCAACAGTTTTTCTGTGTAATTCTTTCAGATTAAAAAACACTATTTGTAACAGTATATTCACTCATATTTAATTAAACTTAACAATTTTTTATTTGGGACATGACCAGTTGCTGGGGGCAACTTTACTTTTTAATATTTATTTTAATAAGTTAATAAGACAAACTTTCTTTTCCAGTTTGCTGTGAGTCCATCTAACTTCAGCAGCAGTGATTGTCAGGATGAAGCGGGCCGAAAAGGAAACAAACTTTACTACAATTTTCCGTGGGGAAAGGAGCCAATAGAAACCCTTTGGAATCTAGGAGATCATGAACTTTTACACATGTATCCTGAAAATGTAGCTCAATTACATGTATGTTTTACCTTGCGCGCCTATGTATCCTTTACCCAGATTCTCTGTGATCATTTCTGAACCATTTGAGAATAAGCTGTAGACATGGTGCCCCATGACGTCTTAATACTTCAATATGCATTTCCCAAGTACAGGGACTCACCTGTATAACCACAATGCAATCATTATGATCAGGAAAGTAACAGTAATCTGCTATTATTCTCAAATCCACAGAACCCTTCAGATGTAACCAATTATTCTAATCTGCCCTTTATAGGTCCAGGATCCAATCTAGGATCCTGTATTTCATGTAGTTGTCATGTGTCCTTAGTTTCCTTCAAATAATTCCTTTTATTTTTCCTTGTCTTTCATGACCTTGACAGTTTTGAAGAGTACAGACCGGTTACTTTTTAGAATGTCCCTTGGTTTGAATTTCTTTCATGTTTCCTCATGATTTATGTATTTTTGCTAAGAATGCCACAGAAATGGTGCTACCCTCTTCTCAGTGCATCATATTGGCTTGTTACTGGTGATGTTAACTTTTATTGCTTGGTTAAGATGATGCTTCCAGGTTTCTCCAGTGTAAAGTTGACAAGTATTTTGTACTTATTAATTGATGAGTAATTAATAAGCCTTTTGTGGGCAGATACTTTGACTATGTAAATAACCTGTTTCTCACCAGATTCTGGCCTACTGGTTGCAACATCCATTGATGATTCTTGCCCAAATCGATTATTACTATGAGGGTTGCCAAATGGTAATTTTAAAAATTTCATCAGTCTATCTAGACTTACTGATCAAATTGTATTCTGATTCTGTAAGTGCAAAATGTAATTTTAAGAGGTAGTTCTACTAAATGATGCTTTATTTTTGGTCTCCTTTTCTGTGAAGGGCAGAGATGGACGGAAAAATGTGGTTCCTTCTGTTTTATCCATAAATGGAGATCTAGACCGAGGCATGCTGGCATATCTCTACGATTCTTTCCAGCTAACAGAGAACTCCTTCACAAGAAAGAAAGATCTTCATAGAAAGGTGCTTTGATATTTCAGAGATAGACTTGGGAAATTAAAAATATAAATTTCTCTCCCTTTTTTTATGTTAGTGTACTTGGTTTCTAATATAAACTCTGAATAATAATTTTTTTAGTGCAAGTTATTTATTTTTCAAGTTTTTTTAGAATCTGCCCACAGGAATAATAAGCAGGTTCTCACAGAATAGAAGAAGGAATTCCTCTTGGGTAATCCCAAAGGCGTTTCTGTTTGAACTTGGGCAGCTGGACAGCTGTCTCTGATTCTTAGCCCCTGAGCCTTTTCACTTATGGCTTCTGCTTGTATAAGAAGCTGAGTGTTAAGTAGGAGAAGTAAAACAGGCCAGCAAGACTTGTGGTATTAACCTCTCTGCTTCTGGTCTGACCCCAAGTGGCTGATCACTGGATCCCAGGAACTAGACATGGGTCTGGGTCAAGGGAAAGGCTTATTTTAGTATGTGCAATTTGAGCATTCTTATGGGCTCAAAATCAAGAGAGAGGAGGGGTTGAAGCTATAGGAGAGAAATGAAGTACCTAATGGAGCAAGATTTTAGAAGAAACAGGAAGGACCAAGACAGAGTCAAGAACACAAGTTGGGGGGGGGTTTGTCTTGAAAAGGGAGTTATTTTTTGAAACAGCAGGGTGGAAAGAAACAATGGTATAGATATAAATAGGCTACTGGAGCTGGTTATCCCTTGAAGGAAGTTTTACTCATATCCTCTATTTTCTTGGGGAATTAGGAAGCAAGATATTAGCTTAAAATGTGGAGGAATAGGGGTTTAAGTGGCAAGAGTTTAGAATAGTCATATTTCCCTTGAATGGGAAAGGGAGCTTCCCCAAAATCAAAAGTTTTCACGTGTTGAGTGCTCAACTGGGATTAGACACCATGAGTTTGTAGCACCACTCTGCCTAGTTAGTGATTTATTATGCAGTGCTCCTTTAGCCTGATGTGGCCATTTATAGAATTGTTTGGGATTTATAGGGTGTGTGTAGCAGACAAACAGCGGGATCCTTTCTTTTCTTTCTCTTACATACTGCACATCCAAACCATCAGCAAAACCTCTTTGATTCTGTCTTCAAAATATATCCTGAATCTGACGGTTTCTTAGCACCTCCCCTGCTTGCAGTCTGATCTAAGCCACCATCATCCCCACCTCCCTGCACTGAGTGGCCTTTTTTTTTTTTTTTTTTTTTTTTTTTTTTTTATGCGTTACGCGGGCCTCTCACCGTTGTGGCCTCTCCCGTTGCGGAGGACAGGCTCCGGACGCGCAGGCTCAGCGGCCATGGCTCACGGGCCCAGCCACTCCGCGGCATGTGGGATCCTCCCAGACCGGGGCACGAACCCGCGTCCCCTGCATCGGCAGGCGGACTCTCAACCACTGCGCCACCAGGGAAGCCCTGAGTGGCCTTTTTAAAAGGTACGCGTTACTTTGTTCCTCTGCTCTAAGCACTCCAATAAGCTCCTCCTCTCACTCAGAGGAAAAGCCAAAGCCCCTAAAATGTTTTACAAAGTATTATCCTTTTTGACCTTCAACTCCTCTCCACCTTACTCAGTCTGCTCCAGCAGCACAGACCTATTGTTTCTAGAACATGCCCAGTGTGTGCTCCCAGCTCAAGAGCCTTGTCATTAATGCTCCCCTTTGTCTGAGTGCTCTTCCTCCAAGTCCACGTCTCGTCCCTCCATCCCCTTTCAAGTCTGCTCACATGTCACCTCAGAGAGGAGACTTTCTCTTACCCCCTTATTTATTTATTTATCTTTAATGGTCCCATTGTAGTTTCTTTTCGTTTTGTTTTTTTTTTTTGGCTGCACCGTGCGGCATGTGGGATCTCAGTTCCCTCACCAGAGACCTCGCCCCCTGCAGTGGAAGCGTGGAGTCCTAACCACTGGACTGCCAGGGAATTCCCTCTTACCACCTTATTTAAAATAGCAAACGACCCTCCACCAGCCCACGCCTTGCCAGCACTTCCTATCTTCTTTTTTTTTTTTCAACACTTACCACCTTCAAATATATTATTTACTTATCTATTTTGTTATCTGCTTCTCTGCATTATGAGGGACAGGATTTTTGTCCCCACCACCTAGAATTATTTCTCGTACCAAGTAGCCATTCACATGTTTGTTGAATGGCTGAATGAATGTATAGAGTGATGGGTTTTGGCAAGAGAAAGTCCAAGTGATAAGCCACATGGCTCAGGCTGGGTAGGGAAGGCAGTGATGCCAGAAAGGGGCATTTCAACTGAGAGAAAATGGATTTGTCAGAAAATGGGAGAATATCAAGTGAACTTATTTCTGTAGAATGCCTGAATGGAGAAATCTATGAGCAGCTGAATAAAGATGGTTGATACATCATTATGTGATATTTTTTATGACCTCAGCTAGCTTCCATTTTCACACAGAAAATTTTAACTGCTTAAACATCTTCATGTTTATTAGTGCTTGTCCTTTTTACCCCTTCTCTTTAAATTGTTTTAGGTGCTTAAACTTCACCCTTGTTTAGCCCCTATTAAGGTTGCTTTGGATGTGGGAAGAGGCCCAACAGTGGAACTAAGACAGGTGGGTTAAATAAGTTTTAATGTCATGATTTCAATTATAACCATTATTCCAAGTAAATGAGTAGTTTGCCATCTAAAGTTTTATTTTCATTCATTTTTTTTAAACTTCTAATTAAATAATGAACTGTGAACATATTTCAATTAAATAATGAAATTTTTATTAAATGAAAAAAACCATTTTTAATGAATTTTTAAATTTTTAATTAAATCATTCATTAATAATGAATTTTAATTAAATAATAATAAATACTACAGATAATTTGAAGTATATTATATTAAAGAAGCTGAATACAGTTCAGTGGGCTTTGCTATTAATGTCATGCCCAGTCATAGTTGCATTTTTTTTAATGAGTATGCATAATTTTGGCAATCAGAATATTTGTACAGACGTCTAGTGAATTATTTCTTACCCTCTTCCCTTTTTAACTTAACACTTTTGATACTTTTTGGTATAAGCACAAGTTCTAGATCTGTAATCTTATTTTTCTAATCTATCTGGTCAAATTAAATACTGTTAAGAAAAACCAGGACCCCTTCAGCAGTCATTTCTGTTTGGGTAACTCAGACCCATCCAGGGACCTGAGTGAGGATACTAGAAAGATTGACCTGGCTTTCCTGGGCTCCTGTGCAGGGGTCTGGGAAGGTGGGGATAATGAGTTCAGGGAAAGGGAAGAGAATGGCTTAATTTCCACATTTCCCCCAGGATTGCAGGAGGTTCCACAACACCCTGGTAGGTACCAAGTTCCTAGGGATTTTTTTGCTTGAAGGACAAAGAACTCTGCTTCCTAGATTTTCATCATTACCATTGCAGGCCTTTTGTTTTGTTTTGTTTTTGTTTGTAAGAATATTAGTAGTATTTTGTGCCTTGGGTGTTTTACCAAAAGAGTAGTGTCTTATTCTGTTTTTAACACTTTTCCCCTCAGCAGTATGACAAAGAGAATCCTTACGTATGTAACTTTCTGGGCTATGAAAGAGGTTTTGTGGGTTATTTCCCCATGTCTTCACCTGCGCTTTATCATGCTTAGAACTTTTTCTCTCCTTTTCTACCTTCTGTTAGAGCACATTTTCTGCTGGCAACCAAAACTAAACTTACTAAAACTCATATTTATTTTTCCCTGATAATTTCTTAGATTTGTTAATATCTATATTCTCATCTATCCCCAAAATATCCTGTACCTTAACACCCATTTACTTCGCTGTGGTCTTTCCCTGGGAACTTGTTAGAAATGCAAATTCTTGCCAGACCTGTTGAATCAGAAACTCTGGGGGGCGAGGCTGAGCCATCTGTGTTTTGCAAGCCCTCCAGGTGATTCTGGTGTTTAAGTTTGAGAAACAGTGCTCTAGCTCAGGCACACACCCCTACCCCATCCCACCATCCTCCCCCTCTCCCTCCCCATGGGGACATTTGGAAATATCTGGGGACATTTGGGGGGACATTTTTGGTTGTCAGAAGGTGGGAAAGGGTGCTCCGGACATCTAATGGATACCAGGGATGCTGCTAAACATCCTATATCAGCAGTGCCAATGAGAGAAATTCTGCTTTAGAATTTTAGTTCTAGATTGTTAAGGGAGTTTTAAACTTTTCTTTTTCTTGCTTCACCATTTTTAAGAAAACAGTAAAGTGTACTATGTCATTTACTCATCATTACTTCTGTATTTCCAATCAGGCTTTTGTCTCCAGCATTCCACTGAAACTAATCAATCATTCTTTTCTTCTTGAAACATTTTCTTTAGTTGGCTTCAGGAACACCACTCCCTGGGTTTTCTTCATACTTTTCTGGCTCCTTCTCCTTAGTTTCCTTTAATGGCTCTTCCTTACATCGTATTATAACCCTTAGGCTCAGTTCTCAAGTCTCAGATAAGTTTAGAGTTAACATAGCCCTTTGGACTATTTTTTTCTGATAGAATCTGTTTTGCTTTTGTTTATTTGTGTTATGAATGATGATAATAAAAATTCTTATATTTGGTATAAAAATTTCAGATTTGCATTTAGTATTCAGCTTTGCAGTGTTTAAGTTCTTCAGAAGAAGTATACAATTTATAAATATACAATATATAAAATTATCAACAATATTATCATGTAATTAAAGGGATTTATTCCCACTTTAAAGAGTGAAAAAGATGATTGGTGGTTTCATAAAAATAGGGTAATAACTCTAGCTACTTTTCTTTCTTTCATATTCAGAGTGTTTGTATTTTTCCCCAGGTTTGTCAAGGGCTATTTAATGAATTATTAGAAAATGGAATATCTGTGTGGCCTGGTTATTTGGAAACTGTGCCATCCTCATTGGAACAACTTTATTCAAAGTAAGAATTGTGTTTTTTCTTGCTTAAAAAATGTATTCAGAGTTTTTGATTATACGATGTTTCTTTATGAGTAACAGATTTCTTCTAAATATCTATATATACTGTAATTCAAAATTATTCCTAACTTTCCTGTTTACAGAACCACATACCCTTATTAGTTAATTGGTACAGCAGGAAACAATACTCATCAGGTATATATGAGCGCAAACTATGTGAAACTTCAAGACTTAACACCATGAAGTATGTGTACCTGAGTTTATCAGTTTATCAGGGATGGAATTATTTATATTAGACACATTTGTTGAATCAGGACTGGGGGAACATGAGTGGAGTGCCGTTTCCTTGCTGGCCTTGTTCATTCTCAGGCTGAGTGGAAGGTAATTCTATTCCAGAGAACAGAGAACTAGTTTTCTCGGTGATCTGCACCTCTGTTTACCTGATTGCTCAAGACTGAAACCTGGATATTGTCCTTCACTCCTCCCTCTTCCTTACTGTTAGAGTCTAGTCCATTACTAACTCTTGTCTTCCTCCTAAATGTATCTCACATCCACATCTCCCCATTAAGATCACCAGTATCTCTTGACTGGATTATTGAAATAATCTCCGAACTGATCTCCTGTCTCTAGTCTTACCCCCTGCTATTTTCATTAACTTCTGTTTTTTAATAAAATAATTCATTTTTTCCCTACTTTGGGTTTATTTTGTTATTTTTTTAGCTTTTTGTGTTGAATACATGTCTTTTAGGTGAAAAGTTGTGAAGCCTCGTGTTTTGCTCCTCAGTTCTGTAGTAACTTGTTAAAATATACCTTTCAGATGATATCAGAAGAAAAATAAGTTTCTATAGATAAAGCAACTGATGGCTTTATCATATATAAGATGAAGGGGTGGTACTTGAACTTTCCAGTGTTCTCAGTTTCTAAAATCTTACCCTTTGAGTCATGTGGACAATATCAAGTTACAATTGTTCTTTACATGGTAAAGGCTTTATGTCCCAGGATAGTTTTTTTCCTTTGTCCCAGGATACTTTTCTCCAGATATTTATTAAGCACTCACTATATTTTTTGTTCTTTGATACAGCAGTAAACAACACAGAAAAGTTTCCTGTTCTTAATGACACTTATATTCTAGTGGGATAGAATAGACAACAGGCAAGTAGATAAATAAGATAATTTCTGGTGGAGTCCTAAAAGAAAAGAAACAATGAGATAGTATGACTGGGTAAACAGAAGGAAGGCCAGTGTGGAACATATTCAGTTATTGCTAAACTAGAAACTGTAAGTTAGTGTACTAAGGTATATATTTAGCATGGTTTTTGGTATAATTTGTTGTACACTAGATCTTAATATTATAGTAGTATTATAAGAGAGTTTTGCCTAAAATTATTTTCTTGGATTGTATCCAAATACCAAAAGGCTGAGGTTATTCTGAGGTTCATCCAGATCACACCAAATGGTGTGTTGAGGTACCAGTGTTCATTTCTTATATTTTCTTTTCTTTTATGACTGCCTAGCTATTACAATAAGTCAGAAACTTCCTGAAAATTTTACTTTGAGAATGATTCAGAAACTTGAAAAAAGTATTTTTGGGTTCAGTTCTCAAGGCCTGCCTTTGAGTTTTGTGACTCTTTTTTTCCTTTCTTTCTTTCTTAATTTTTTTATAGAACTTTAGTTGTTGTATACAGGAACTTTAGTTGCAGCATGTGGGATCTAGCTCCCTGACCAGGGATCGAACCTGGGCCCCCTGCATTGGGAGCTTGGAGCCTTAGCCACTGGACTACCAGGGAAGTCCCTGAGTTTTGTGACTCTTGAAGGTGGCATTGGCTCCTGAGTAATTAAAGCTGGTAATGTGGTGAATTTACAATCTATATTTGTGCTCACGTGTTTTGGTTAACCACCTTTTTTTCTTAGATATGATGAAATGAGTATCCTCTTCACAGTGTTGATTACTGAAGCTACTTTGGAGAATGGATTAATACATCTGAGAAGTAGAGACACCACAATGAAGGAAACGATGCATATATCCAAAGTAAAAGACTTTTTAATTAAATATATATCATCAGCTAAGAATGTATAGATTCTAATATTTGTGTAATAAATATTCTCCTTTCCTAATTTGGTTGTCTTATTTAACTGAGATTATTATTAGTGTTTTTCTTTTTTAGCCTCTTTGCACTCAGAAGTGGATTTTTTGGTGCTTTTTTTGATTTAGTTTTCATTACTTATATTTCTTGATGTATTTCATGCTATCAGGAATATGTTCAGCTATAAGAAACAAAAGGACTGCTATACTGGCTTAAGCAAATTGGAGTTTGTTTCTTTCATAACAAGAAATCGAGGGAGTAGACTGTCCAGAGCTGGTGTAATTGTTTCCTCTATAGTAGTTAGGGAGCAAGGCGCTTGGCTGTCTTTCCACCATCTTTAGTATATTGGCTTTTATCTTTATACTTGTTTCTTCTTAGTCACAAGATATTGGCTTTTATCTTTATACTTGTTTCTTCTTAGTCACAAGATGGCGGATGTATTTCTAGCCTTCTCAGCCACATTCGAGTTAGGAAGAAAGTCAAAGAGATAGAGCTAGCCAACCAAGGCTCTTCTGTTTTTAATTAGGAAAGTAAAAGCTTTCCCAGACATCCTGGTCAGAAGACTTATTTACATTTTATTCTATTTATCAAAACTGAATCACATGGTCATTACTAGGCCAGTCATTGTCCAAGGGAATGAGAATATCATGATTAATTTGGATCAAACACAATTTATCCCTTGGGGCAGTACTGTCTTGTCTTCTCTGAAATGGGTTTTGTTATCAGGAAAGAAGAGTCTTTATATACACTGTCAAATATCAAAGATTAACCTAAAACTAAAATTTTAATAATGAGAACATTTATTGACTTTTGCAAAGCAAGCTAAAATAAATGTTAAATGGCATAATCTAATATTAGTGTACTTCATGTCTGCTTCTAATAGATATGTTTATAAGAAATCTTTAAACTTTTGTGTGCTGATTATGTTTGTGTTAACTGTTGTCATTACCAACCTGACAAAAATTCTGATACTTTGTGTAAAATGTCTTAAAAGCTTGGCTGGCTTATCTGAGTTGACTTTACTTAGTAGGTCTTTATTTTTTGGTTATTGTTTTTTGCTCTTGGGGAGAATTTCAAACACAAACATACACAGAATAGTATAATTAACCCCATGTACCTATCACCCAGTACCAACAACCATCAACCCTTGACCAGTCTTGCCTCATCCACCCCACATCGCCCTTCTACGTTATTTCGAAGCAGATCGCAGCTATCAGTTCATTTGTAAATATTTTAGTTCAGGATCTTTTGTTAAGTTAACCATTCTCACGCCTGAAAAAAATTAACAGTAGATAATAGGAATTATTGAGAATTTCCTTGGGTGTGATATGATATTATGGCTTTATTTTTCTTTTTAAAAAGTCATTGTCTGATAGAGACACATAGTTAAATATTTTTGAGTAAAAATATATGATATCTGAGACTTTTAAAATTTAGTTTTAAAAAGTGGTAGAATATGGAGGGAAAATAGGGATAGTGCTGAGTTGTTGAAGTTGAGTGATGGGTACATGGGAGTTCATGTACTGCTTTTTGTGTATGTTTGAAGATTTTAATAATAAAAAGTTTTTAAAAACCAATTCGTTAATATCATATCCACTTAGTTTCCAGTTGTCTCATTGTTGGATCAGGATCCAAATAAGACCCATTTATTAAAGTTGGTTGTAGGTCTTTTAGTCTCTCTTATCCTTATACAATAGATTTGAGTTCTCTCACCTGCTCACACTCTTTTTTTTTTTTTCCAAGACATTTGAGTTGTTTGTTATGGTGTTTTCTACTGTTTGGATTTTGCTTATTGAATCCCCTTGGTGTAGTTTAACCTATTCCTCTCTCTATATTTCCTATAGATTAGGAATTGAATCCAGAGGCTTGATCAGCTTCAAGTTCAGTTTGGCGGGGGGGTGGGCAAGATTATTTTATAGGCTGTATTCTCCCATCAGGGAGCGGTGACTGTCTGGCTGTTTCTCTTGGGGGAATGCCAGCAATCATTGACCAATGCCTAGATCAGTCAGTTCATTAGAGGTGGCAAAATGGTGATATTCTGATTCCATCCTCCTTCTTTATTTATTAGCTAGAATACTTATATAAAAGAAAATATCTCATCTGCTGTTTGC
Source organism: Phocoena phocoena (assembly GCF_963924675.1). Lineage (NCBI taxonomy): Eukaryota > Metazoa > Chordata > Mammalia > Artiodactyla > Phocoenidae > Phocoena > Phocoena phocoena. The sequence goes on from NC_089237.1 coordinate 14,084,176, forward strand.
TTAGAGGTATGGGAAAGGTGGGAGAAATGCTAGATTTGTCCTCTTTAAAGTTACTCTTTTTCATGCACAAATTGTTCTGTCTTTGGCCAGTAGGAGCCTCTTCATGTTGGCCTCAAGTCCTTTTGGCACAACTTTTGTAGTCTTTGATAGCTTCCTTGGTATCTAATATGTAATATAGAGATTGTATAGTTTAGAGTTTCTCCAAGGAGCCCTGGTTCATTTTACTGGAAAACTGTTTGGAGACTATACTCTGGGTGCCATCACGAACTCACCAATAATTGCAATTCAAATTCAGGACTGGTGTGTGTGTGTGTGGATTAGCTTTATTGAGATATGATTTACATACGGTAAATTTACCTATTTTAAATGTACAGATTATGAGTTCTGACAAATGTGTAACCACTACCACAATGATAATATAGAACATTTCCATCACCCCCCAAAAGTCCCCTCATGCCCCTTTAGGACTTAAGAGTTTTTACTTTAACCTCTTCTATCACATATCTGTATCTCCTCCCACATCAAGAATCCCGGGGCTTCCCTGGTGGCGCAGTGGTTGAGAGTCCACCTGCCGATGCAGGGGACGCGGGTTTGTGCCCCAGTCCGGGAAGATCCCACATGCTGCGAAGCGGCTAGGCCTGTGAGCCATGGCCGCTGGGCCCGAGTGTCCAGAGCCTGGGCTCCGCAACGGGAAAGGCCACACCAGTGAGAGGCCCACGTACTGCAAAAAAAAAAAAAAGAATCCCAATTCTCAAGAATACTGAGGGTGATAAAATTAGAATGCCATGACACACAACTGCTCATTTGCTTTATCTCACCTTAATCACAGAACTCTCAGAACTGCAATGCCTGTATTCCCACCATATGTCTACTTAAAAGTTTAAATTTCATTTTTGCAGTTTGGGCTCCAATATTTCGTTTTAATATAACTGTGAGATTAAAATGTTTTTAAAAATTATTTTTCTGAAGAAAATCTCAGTCCTGCCCACAGGTACCTTTATTTAGGTACTTTGTCTTCTTAGGGGCCTCAGCCTCACAGGAAGATTGTATTCCTGGTCTCAGATCAGCTGACTGCACTAACTGCCAACATGGAATGTCTATACTGCAGTTGAGGTAAGTAATATTTATGGAGGATTATCCAGATCAGAAGTGTCTGACTGGAGTTACACATCAGAATCTCCTGTGGAGCTTTTAAAAATAAATATATTTGAGCCCTATCCCAGACAGACTTACTATTTCTCTTAACAGTGGGGCCCTCATAAGTATATTTTAAAATATTTACGGGTGGTTTCTGATGTTCACTCCTGTAGTAACCACTGTTAAATTTATCAGAGAGCTGCAAACCTGGATGGTATTATTTTGACAAAACTTCCCTCCAGCCCAATTGCATTTAATAAATTTTGTTTTATCAAATACTCTTCTTAGGTATTACACCACACCAATATGTACCGAAAGATGTTATTAGAAATAGTTCTATAAAACTCATTCTTCATTTAGCCATAAGAATGTTCTTGAGGGCATTTGTTTGCTATGTACACCACGTCTTCCTGTGAGGAAGCATGGGAGAAATTTCTCTCAGATTTAAATGTCAGGGGTAGTTGTGCTTCTCCTAAAGACTGGCCTGTTATTATATGTGTTGTATATCTGTTCATTTTGTTTATTCATAAAGGCTTTTTGAGCATCCAAGTACCAGGAACTCTAGGTGCTGGGGATGTAGTGGTGAACAAAACAAACAAGGCCCTTCTAGGGGTGGGGAGGCGGGGACAGACAATAAGCAAGTAGGTGCATGGGCAATTTCAGGTCATTTTGGGTAGCGATAGTGTTGTAAAATAGGACAGGATGGCATGCTAGATCATGCCTAGGGTAGTGTGCTTTACATAGGTGATCAGGGGAGCCTCTGAGGACTGGCCTTCCAGCTGAGACTGAATGATGTGAAGGAGCCAGCTGTGTGAACATCTGGGGCAGCACATTCTAGGCAGAAGGGAGTAGCAAGTGCTAAGGCCCTTAGGAGGAAAATGGTGTAGAGTGAGCAAGGAACATAAAGCAGGCCAGAACAGAGGGGAGAAGGGGAGAAGGTGAGGTCAGAGAGGTGGTCAGGGCCCATGTTGCTTAGAGCCATGGGGGCCACAGTAAGGACTCTGGAAGCCACTAGGGCAGGAGGGGGCACAGTTTGAGCAGAGAAGGGACATACTGTTATTTTGAAAAGATCACTGGAGAGTGGAATGTTAGAGGAGCTCTGACAATGCCCAGGTGATGGTGGCCAGGACAAGAGAGGTAGCAATGCCCTTCCTGGACCTGGCAAGAGGAGCCCCTGCCCTTTAGAGGGTCCTGCTCTGGCCCTTCGCCAGCTGTGCCTTCCCCCGCATTATGTCTGAGGGGCCAAGGAGATGTGCTTGGAGGTCATTGTAATCCTTAGGTGTCTAATTGTCCTAACCTATAAGTTTATGTACTACCCGAAATCTCAGTTACTGTCTCTGGTTGTGTGTAATAAAGGTCAAAGACAAGGCACTAGCTCATGTCCCTTCAGGGCAGTAAAGGAGAAAGAAGGATCTTCAGACATCACTGAACCACTGTTGATCATTCCTCTGGTTAAGTCTCCCCTTTACATCCTTCAGGAGAAGCAGCACTGAGAGAAGGCAGTCTCCTTAGGTTGTAATCCCCCAGCTCTGGGAGCAGAAGGGGCAGAAGGGACAAATGCTTGAGGGCAGCTGGTCAGAGCACACCTGTTTGCAGCTCTTCATCCCATCAAGGTTTTTGTGCTGCCCTGGTGTCACCTTGCAGATACAGCCTTTTCCTGGTTTCCTATTGGATTTTTGGCTTTTTTCTTAATTTGTGAGAGCTCATTATACATTGTAGAACTTCATACTTTATCAAAGACATGGATTCAAAATACCCCCCCATTCTTTTGACTTAGTTTAAGATTTTTAAATGTAATTTTTAAATGTTTCATCTAACTAAATTTAACAATCATTTATGTCTTCTGGATTGTGAGTCATACCTAGAAAAGCCTTTCCCTCTTAAAGATTATTATAAAATTCCTCCTGTTTTCTTTTAGCACTTCTGTGGCTTCATTTTTAGGTATTTTAATATTTGAGCTAGCTGAATTAATTTTGTTGCAAAGAATGAAGTGGAGTTCTAACTTATTAAATATGGTTCTCAAGTTTTTAAAGTGTATTGAATATTGCATCTTTTCCCCATTGACTTAAAATGCCATATTTTTCATATGCTAAACTCCCATATGTATTTAGATCTATATCTGGACTTTCTGTCCCATTACATTTACATATTTCTACTTCTCCAGCCATATACCCATACCACACTTTCAAAATCATGGTAACTTTATAATGTTTTCAGACCTCATAGACCTCTCTCTCTCACTCTGTGCCTCCCCCTGACACACACACACACACACACACACACACACACACACACTTACATTTTCTTCTTGAATCCTACACCCTTCCTCTGTATTCAGTTTCCTTCTTCATCGAGTACACTGTATAGTTCTTTCAGTGTGAATGGGATTGGGAAACCTCCTTCTCAGTCTTTGTCTTAAAATGTCTTTATTTCCCCCTAAGTCTTGATTGATATTTTGGCTAGTGTGGTAGCTATTTTGATTGGTTCTCTTAAGCCACATCATAACCCTTCTTCTATTTGGTGGGGTCTGACACCTGAAAAATTACAGTTCCTTTGCTGCCAGGGCATGGCTGTGAATATCTTCTACCAATTAGATGCATGTACATGGGACCTGGAAAGTAGAAGGGAGGTGATGGTTTCCACTGAAAAGCAACTGTCTCCAGTGGCATAACTCCACACTCCATTGGGCTCCAGTTTCTGGGTGAGGCAGTTGTGGCAGAGGCAACAGCAGTAACAGCAGCAGTAGTTTTCTGGTCTCCAGACTGTAAGAAAAACCTACAGATAAATTGTTAAAATCAAAAAGAGAATTTAGCAAGGTTGCTGGATAGAAAGTCAACCAAAAAAAGTGATTGTGTTTCTATATATCCACAACATGAAATAAAAATACAATTTACCGGCCTTTCTCACCTTCTGAGATGGCCCACACTGTCTGGAGTGTGTCTCCCAAGGCCACTCTTGCCTTCTGAGATGGCCCACACTCTGTCTGTGGAGTGTGTTTCTCTATAAATAAGTCTACTTTTTACCTATCACTTTGTCTCTCACTAAATTCTTTCTGTGATGAGACATCAAGAACCTGAGCTTCATTAAGTCCTGAAACCAGGTGCTGACCCTTTATTCCCAACTTATAGCTAGACCAACTCCTGCTCATGGTCAGCACCACTGGGATGTCTTCTGTGCCATTTCTTTGCGAGAACTTTCTGGGCACTAACACCTGGTTGAGAGAATACCTTGGAGTGGATAGCATCTAAAATCATACAGAAACCCCCACCAGGTGGGAGAAGTTAACTCTATGCTGCCCACAAGCACGTAGACCCCAGACTGGTTTGAACCAGAAGGCTGATGATGCTAACTCCCACTTACCTCCCCACCAACCAATCAGAAGCATGTCCACCACCTGATCATGCCCTCCTCTTTGAACCATTACTGTAAAACTCCTCACTTCCCCCTCCAGATTGGGACACACAGGTTTGAGGGCATGAACCTGCTGTGGCCCCCTTTGCCTGGCAAAGCAATAAAGCTATTCTTTTCTACTTCACCCAAAAAAACAAAAACAAACAACAACAACAAAAACCAATTTACCATAGCATCAGAATATCAAGTACTTAGGACTAAATCTAACAAAAGATGTGCAAGCTGTTTATGCAGAAAATGATAAAATGCTATTGAGAGAATTGAAGAAGACATAAACAAATGGTGAGATATTTGTAGTTTGGAAAACTCAATACTGTAAAAATGTTAATTCTCCCCAAATTGATCTACAAATTCAATGCAATATCAATCAATCCCTATTATGTTCATTTTTTCTTTAAGAAAATAATAAGCTGAGTCTAAAATTTATACAGAACGCAAAAGGTCAAGAATAGCTAAGACATTCTTAAAAAGAACAAGGTGGGAAAATTGTTCTTGCAGTTATCAAGATGCATTTGAAAGCTGAGTATGACATTGACATGGAGAGATAAGCAGAGCAATGAAACAGAATCTAGAGTGCAGAAAGAAACCCCCATGTATATGGGCATTTGATTGGTGACAAAGGTGACAGTGAAGTTTAATGGGGAAAGGACAGTCTTTTCAGTAGACAGTGCTGGAACAACGGGGTATGTCCATGCGGGGGAGTGGAAACAAGTATGATGGCAATTTCACATCACAGAAACAATTCCAGGCGGATATAAACTGAAATATGAAAGTAAACTAAAAGAGCCTTTAGTAGATAGTAGTATATGGTAATGCTTGTATGACCTCAAGTTGAAAAAATTTTCATCTGGGCACACATCCACAAAAAAACACTAACCGTAAAGGACATGGCAGGACTTCCCTGGTGGCGCAGTGGTTACGAATCCACCTGCCAATGCAGGGGACACGGGTTCGAGCCCTGGTCTGGGAAGATCCCACATGCTGCGGAGCAACTAAGGCCATGCCCCACAACTACTGAGCCTGCGCTCTAGAGCCTGCAAGCCACAACTACTGAAGCCCAGGGGCCTAGAGCCCGTGCTCTGCAACAAGAGAAGCCACTGCAATGAGAAGCCCACACACCGCAACGAAGAGTAGCCCCCGCTCACCACAACTAGAGAAAGCCCACGCCCAGCAGCAACAAAGACCCAACGCAGCCAAAAATAAATAAATAAATTTTAAAAAAGAACCAAAGGGAAACTTCTAGACATGAAAAAAGTGTAACTATTGAAATGAAAACTCAATAGATCCTCTTCCTCTTCCTTTTCTTCTTCCCCTCCTAAACAATTCTTGCAAAAGCCATGGGGGTGGGGCTCAACATCTGCTCAGTGGGTAGGTACAGGCGGAAGCCACAGAAATTCAGAGTTGGGTGAGGAGGGAGTTGTGAGGATAAGTACACTTGACACTTACCTGCCCATGGCAGTTGTTATTATTGTCGTTATTATAGTTGTTACAAAGGAAATGTTGAGAGATGGCAGAGCAACCACCAGTCACATCCTCTGGGCCCCACCTCTGATTCCAGCTGCATCTGAGGCCTCACCCACTTTGTGCTGACAGCTTTCTTGCTTTAACTATACAATACATATCACTCCTTTTCTGCCCTGGGGCTTTCCAGTGCCCTGGGTGAGACGCCAATGGAAGTGCACTTGGAATGCCCACATGCACAGCCTAGAAGTGGGAGATGCATCACCTCCTGGGGCAGCCCTTAGTGGGGGATGGAAGCTGATGGGTAAATGCTTCTCACTATCAGTCCTCAAGTGGACAATTCTGAGAGACATTTTTTCACTCCGCAGATGGTTCCAGTGGGGTCAAGCGCCAGTTGCCCACAGCAATGCCCAGCTCAACCTTATACCTTGTTCTGGCTTTTCCTCCAGTCCCTCACGCCTGTTCCCTAGTGTCCCTTCTGTTCCACACAAGGCCTTTTCTCAGGCTCTGCTTTCCAGGCTAGCTCAGGATAAGACTATCAGAAGGCCCTAGAAAGCAGCCCTGGGAAACGGAATTCCTCCCAGGATGAATGGCAATAAGGACTCTGTTGCCGGTGGTAAGGGGAGTGGAGATAATCCTTACATGCCATAGCTTCACAATTTCTAAGACTTTCCCCTGCAGTGGGGAAGGGAGCAGAGGTAGATAATGAAGCACTAGGTTATGCAATAGTTCTAGCACTTGAAAGGCATGAGGCAATAGTAATTATATGGATTGTGGAGTTGGTTGGCTTCTACTAACTGCTTTAGAAGCTTTGCAAGAGAAAATGAGAGGCTGCCAATTCAGGGCATGCTGTGAAACCCAGGGGCATTCTGGACTTCAAGACCTCAAAAGGTCTTCATAGGGGACTTCCCTGGTGGTCCAGTGGGTAAGACTCCACACTCCCAATGCAGGGGGCCTGGGTTCGATCCCTGGTTGGGGAACTAGATCCTGCATGCATGCCACAATGAAGAAGCAACTAAGACCCAGTGCAGCCTGCATACATACATACATAAAAAAATAAGGTCTTAATAGGATCAAATCCAGTTACTGGTATGCTCATTAATTTGCTAGCCCCTCCCCACCCCTTTCCTTCTCTATTTCACTCTCCCTGGGCCCTCATATAAACAACCTGCACCAAGTCCTTGCCTCAGCCTCTGCTTCATGATTGAGACATGAAGAAGCAACGGTGGCCAAGTCACTAAGTTTATAACCTCAAAGACAATGATTTCTAAGGGGAGCAGCCGATTAGTATGACTCAAGCTAAGCATGATCAATCATACTATGAATAGCTAGTCATTTTTTTAGTTCTTACTTTGTGCCAAGCCCTGTTCCAAACCTTTTACATCCATTACCTGAGTTAATTCTCACAGCAGCTCCATGATGTAGGTATTATTTCTCTCTCTCCCCTTCCTCTCCCCCACCCTCTCAAATGAGGAAACTGAAGCCCAGGGAGTTTATGTAACTTACCCAGAGTCACACAGTTAGCACAGGACTGAACCTGGATTCAGCTCAGTCTGACTCCACAGCCCCCACACTCTTAGCCTCTGTGATATACCGATTTCTTCCAAATAACAATATCAACAGAGAAAGGGGGGAAATTATGTTCATGAATGCTGCTTTAGGCAACAAAATCCTCAAATTCATCTGGACCTGTGTGCACAATATCCTTTCCCACCCTGAAGATGCATTCCCACAGCCAGTGCTGCTGCTGTTCTTTGCTGGGATTTAAGTCCCAGTTCAACCACGCACCAAGCTAGGGATGACCCTGAGAAATTATCCCATTTAAGCCTAAATTTCCTTACCTGTAAAAGCAAGTTAATAATACTGGCCTTGTAGGTGTTCCACAGATTTAGTGTCTAATAGCTATGATTTTGCTAGTCAAAGGTCCATTGTTGGGAACAGAGAAAAAGAACAGAGCAGAACAATTTTGGTCAAGTTATTTTGTTTGTCTGGAACCCAAGAAATGCCTCTTGGCTTTACTGGACTTAACTTATAACTCCTAGGATAAGAGATTCAAACCAGAAATAATTTTGTCCCCTGAAGTGGGCTGAATGGTGGCTCCCCAAAAAGACAAGTCCTAATTCCTGGAACCTGTGAATATCACCTTATTTGGAAAAAGTGTCTTTGCAGATGTAATTAATAAGTTAAGGATCTCAAGATGAGGTCAACTTGGATTGACCTAAATCTGCTGACCAGTGTCTTTATAAGAGAAAGGCAGAGGGAGAGAAGGCCACGTGAAGATGAGGCAGAGATTGGAGAGGTGCTGCCACAAGCCGGGAAACACCAGGAGCCACCAGAAACTGGAAGCGGCAAGTGAGACTTCTGCCCCAGAGCCTTTGGAGGGAGCGCAGCCCTGCTGGCACCTTGACTTTGGATTTCTGACCTCTGGAACCGTAAGAAAATACATTTCTGCTGTTTTAAGCCACCAGTTTGTGGTAATTTGTTACAGCAGTCCTGGGAAACTAATCTACTTCTCTCTTCTCCCCCAAGTCAACTCTGCGCTGTTCTCTTGACAGAGAGCTGATGGGAAATGCAGCATATAAAGGCATGCCTTTGACATGACCTAAATCTTGATGACTGAGAAAGTCCATGGAAATCAATATAAATAATTTTGCAGGCTTCTAGAAGCTGAGAGCAAATTTTAATGGCAATGGATAACAAATGTGTACTTGTTGAGTAATCTTGCCTTCCTCCAATGGTGACTGCAGGTGCCATTTTCTTCAGACACCTTTTCAAGGTCACCAGTTTTTGTTTTAGAATTTAGACATGGCTTTTGCTCTGTGTGTCTGCTTCTGAACCTTTAATGGGCATGGGGATGGGTAGATGATCATTGTAGCGCTTCCAGGATGCACTTATGAAGAGCATAGTGGTTGAACAATTATTCTTTATTAAATGGTGTGGTCATGGGGGAAATGGTCCATGCCTAAAAATAGCAAAAGCATTTAAAAACTGTCACTAGTCAGGATCCTATCTGACAAATCTGTTGTCTGATGACAGGATTGGATGTACCTGAAAGGGCCAAAGGATAGTGTTTAAACATGAAAAACAGTGATTCACTTTAGGTAACCAGGTGAAACCTTTTTAAGTGTCAATCAGGTTTGCTTTTTCGTTATGGAAATCAGCTTTATAAAAAGCATCTTACCCTGAGATGTAGTTTCTATCTTTAAATCTCAGAAGATGAGTTCAGAATAGACATATCCAGTTTTACAATCATTACAAGTTTCTATAATATAAAAGAGAAAATAATTCAGTAAACTTAGGATATATATCCATAGAAGCTCTTAAAAAATTCTATTTTAATAGCTGGGTGGCCTGACAGAACCAAGTATTAACTGTGTTTTTTTTCCTGGACTAAATGATTTATTCTTGAAAAGTTTTTAGAAGTGCACCTGCATCCTTCTCTCTGGAATTTTTATATGATATTCTCCCCTCCACATCCTTCTCTCCTCCCCATCTACCCATCTCCTGATGAAACTTGTTAGGAGCCATGGTACTGATTGCTATTGGTTTCCTAGGGTATGCATGTTGCCCCCATTCATCCCATCCTTGGGTTCCTAAAGCCTAGGAGTGTGGTGACCTCACAGAGACTACTCTCCCATTTCGATAGCATCCCTTATCCCAAACTGTGGCTCACCCTGATCTCTCGGTGCCACCTCCTGGAACATGGGGGTGGCATAATGTATCTCCTGAGAGTATTCAGTCCCTGGGTAAAAGACAAGAAACAGAGTTATTGGGCCTATAATCCAAATCTCTGATCACTTGAGGGCAGTGGCTTGCCAGCTACCCTCACAATGTCATGTCACCTCTGGACTTTGCAGAGAGTACTTACCATCTCAGGCTTTGGAAACACATTGCCTTGGTTCTAAGCCTGGCACAGATTTCTCATCTGTACAGTGGGAATGATATAAATTGGGAGTTAGTGGCGTTTGTACCAGACAGGGCAGGTAAATTGCTAAGCACTGTGCCTGGCACATGGCTGGCCCTCAGTCAGAGTTGGCTGGGATCGTTCTCATTGTTGACCAAGGTCCTGGGTCTGTTTACTATAAAGCAACAAATGATGCCAGCCTTAAGAGGTGATCATCAAAGAGATTGGAACACAGTGTGGATCATTCTGAACTGATAGAAAAAAATCTCCAAGATACGTTGTTAAGTGAAAAAATCAAGGTGTAGAATGACATATCTGTGACATGCTACCATTGCTACCATTTATTTAGATGCTAACATACACATAAAATATCTGTGGAAGGATTTTAAAATTGGTTAATGCCCCTGGCAAGTGAGATAGGGTGTCAGGATGGGAGGGAGACACTATACTCTGCTTCTGCAATTTTTTACACATGTGTCTGTACGACCTTAAAAAATTTTTTAAAGACAAAAACCCCAAACCAACCAAAATCACCAACAAAGTTCTCTTACCTGCTTGATTTTTACAGATATTTGTATATATTCCATCTTCCATGGGTGTATTTCCATAGACTCTGGGTGCATTATCTTTCATAGCTTTTCCTATATAAATTGGTGCAGAATCATTAAATTAAACTACTTTGGCCACAGGAGGGGAATTCCCCAGAGTTCTGAAAGAATGACCTGCTCCAATGGCCTAAACTGTTGTCTATTAAAGGAAAACCATAGACTCAGCAAGGAGTCCATAGCATCTGCTTCTCTAAGGCAGGAACCCTTCTGATTTATTTTCTTGGGTCTGCAAATAACATCCTTTGCCTATCAGATTATGCTTGAGATGGCCAGAGACACCTTTTCTTTCCTTCGCTGAAAAGAATAGGCTGTAAAAAGCTTTGTAATATCTGTGATAGTAAATTACCCAGCTGACTTCCATTTAGTCCTGGCCAGTACTCAAGAATATTAATTCCACTTTTGTAAGACCCTGCGCTTTTTGTAGGAAGAGGAGACATGTTTTTTAAAAGTATGAGATGCAATAAATTTAAGAGGATTGAAATCATATCAAGCATCCTTTCTGATCACAACAGTATGAGACTAGAAATCACCTACAATAAAAACACTGCAAAAAACACAAACACCTGGAGGATAAACAATATGCTACTAAACAACCAATGAGTCACTGAAGAAATTAAAGAGGAAATTAAAAAAATACCTGGAAACAAATGAAAATGGAAGCACAACCATCCAAAATCTAAGGGACCCAGCAAAAGCCGTTCTAAGAGAGAAGTTTATTGCAGTACAATCCTAGCTCAGGAAACAAGAAAAATCACAAATAAACAACCTAACTTTACACCTGAAGGAAATAGAAAAAGAAGAAAAGTTAGTAGAAGGAAAGAAATAATAAAGATCAGAGTAGGAATAAGTGAAATAGAGACTAAAAGAAAACAATAGAAAAGATTGATGAAACTAAGAACTGGTTCTATGAAAAGCCAAACAAAACTGATACACCTTTAGCTAGGTTCATCAAGAAAATAGCTCAAAATAAATAAAGTCAGAAATGAAAGAAGTTAAAACTGACACCACAGAAATACAAAGGGCTGTAAGAGATTACTACAAACAATTATACACCAATAAAATAGAAAACCTAGAAGAAATGGATAAATTCCTAAAATGTACAATCTCCTAAGACTCAATCAGGAAGAAATAGAAAATATGAAGAGACCAATTACCATTCAATATGAAATTGAATCAGTAATCAAAAAACTCTCAACAAACAGAAGTCCCAGACCAGATGGTTTCACAGGTGAATTCTACAAAATGTTGAAGAGGAAGGAACACTTTCAAACTCATTCTATGAGGCCAGTATCACCCTGATATCAAAACCAGACAAAGACACCAGAGAAAAAGAAAATTACAGGCCAGGGCTTCCCTGGTGGCACAGTGGTTGAGACTGCCTGCCGATGCAGGGGACGCAGGTTTGTGCCCCGGTCCGGGAAGATCCCACATGCCGCGGAGCGGCTAGGCCCGTGAGCCATGGCCGCTGAGCCTGCGCGTCCGGAGGCTGTGCTCCACAACGGGAGAGGCCACAACAGTGAGAGGCCCACGTACCACACACACAAAAAAAAATTACAGGCCAATATAACTGATGAACATAGATGCAAAAAGCTTCAAGAAAATATTAGCAAACCAAATTCAACAATATATTGAAAGGATCATACACCATGATCAAGTGAGATTTATCCCAGAGATAGAAGGATGTTTCAATATCCGCAAATCAACGTGATACACCACATTAACAAATTGCTTAACAATTATATGATCATCTCAATAGATGCAGAAAAAGATTTGGACAAAATTCAACATCAATTTACGGTAAAAACTGTCAACGTGGATATAGAGGGAACATACCTCAACATAATAAAGACCATATATAACAAGCCCATGGCTAACATTATACTCAGTAATGAAAAGCTGAAAGCATTTCCTCTAAGATCAGGAACAAGACAAGGATGCTCACTCTTGCCACTTTTATTGAAAATAGTATTGGTAGTCCTAGCCATAGCAATCAGACAAGAAGAAAAAAAAAAAACCGGAATCCAAATTGGAAAGAAAAAAGTAAAACTGTCACTGTTTGCAGATGACATGATACTATATATAGAAAATCCTAAAGATGCCACCAAAGAATTAGAACTATTAGAACAAATAAGTGAATTCAGTAAAGTTGCAGGATACAAAATTAATATACAGAAATCAGTTGCATTTCTATACACCAAAAATGAACTATCTGAAAGAGAAATTAAGAAAACAATCCTATTTGTAATTGCACCAAAAAGAATAAAATACCTAGGAATAAATCTAACCAAGGAGGTAAAAGACCTGTACTTGGAAAACTATAAGACACTGATGAAAGAAATTGAACACAACACAAACAAATGGAAAGATATACCATGCTCACAGATTGGAAGAATTAATATTGTAAATGACTGTACTCCCCAAGGCAACCTACAGGTTCAGTGCAATCCTTGTCAAATTAGCAATGGGATTTTTCACAGAATTAGGACAAATAATTCTAACATTTGCATGGAAACACAAAAGACCTCAAATAACCAAAACAACCCTGAGAAAGAACAAAGCTGGAGGTATCATGCTCTCTAATTTCAAACTGTACTACAGAGGTACAATAATCAAAGCAGTATGGGACTGGCACAGAAAACAGACACATAGATCAGTGAAACAGACTAGAGTGCCCAGAAATGAACCCATGCTTATATGATCAATTAATTTACAACAAAGGAGGTAAGAATATACAACTGGGAACAACAACACAGTAAATGGCATTGGGAAAACTGGACAGCCCCATGCAAAAGAATCAACTGACCTACTTTCTCACACCATCTACAAAAATAAACTCAAAATGGATTAAAGACCTAAATGTAAGATCCGAAACCATAAAACACCCAGAAGAAAACATAGGTAGTATGCTCTTTGACATTGCTCTTAGCAGTATTTTTTTGGCTCTGTCTCCTCAGGCAAGGGAAGCAAAAGCAAAAATAAACAAATGGGACTACATCAAACTTGCACAGTGAAGGAGATTATCAACAAAACAGAAAAGCAGCCTACTGAATGGGAGAAGATATTTGCAAATGATATGTCTGATAAGGGGTTAATATCCAAAATGTACAAAGAATTCATGCAACTCAACATCAAAAAACCAAACCCAATTTAAAAACAGGCAGGGAGTTCCCTGGTGGTCCAGTGGGTAAGAATGTGCTCCCAATGCAGGGGGCCTGGGTTCAATCCCTGACGGGGAACTAGATCCTGCATGCATGGCGCAACTAAGAGTTCGGATGCCACAACTAAGAGCCCGCATGCTGCAACTAAAAGATCCCACATGCCGCAACTAAGACCTGGTGTGGCCAAAAACAAACAAGTAAATAAATATTTTTTTTAATTACCCCATTAAAAAAAATAAAAAGTAAAAACAGGCAGAGGAACTGTATAGACATTTTCCAAAGAGGACATACAGATGGCCAACAGGCACATGAAAAGATGCTCAACATCACTAAATCATCAGGGAAATGCAAATGAAAACCTCAATGAGATATCACCTCACACCGGTCAGAACGGCTACCATCAAAAAGATAACTAACAAGTGTTGGCAAGGATGTGGAGTAAAGGAAACCCTCATGCACTGTTGGTGGGAATGTAAATTGCTGCAGCCAATATGGAAAACAATATGGAGGTTTCTCAAAAAATTAAAAATATGATCCAGCAATTCCACTTCTGGATATTTTTCTGAAGAAAACAAAACACTAATTTTAAAAGATACATGCACCCCTGTGTTCATTACAGCATTATTTACAACAAACAGCCAAGCTATGGAAGCAATCTAAGTGTCTGTTGATAGATGAATGGATAAAGAATATGTGGTATGTGGTACACACACAATGGAATATTACTCAGCCAAAATGAAGAATGAAATCTTGCCACTTGTGACAACATAGATGCACCTAGAGGGTATTATGCTAAGTGAAGTGAGTCAGACAGAGAAAGACAAATACTGTATGATTTCACTTATATGTGGAATCTGGAAAACAAAACAAATGAACAAACAACAAAAAACAGACACATAGATACAGAGAACAAACAGGTGGTTGCCACAGAGGTGGGGGGTGAATGAAATAAGTGAGAGAGATTAAGAAGTATAAACTTCAAGTTACAAAATAAATGTCAGGGACTTCCCTGGTGGTGCAGTGGTTAAGACTCTGTGCTCCCAATTCAGGGGGCCCGGGTTTGATCCCTGGTCAGGGAACTAGATCCCACATGCATGCCACAACTAACGAGCCCATGTGCCACAACTAAGGAGCCCAGGTACCAGAACTAAGGAGTCCGCCTGCTGCAACTAAGACCCAGTGCAACCAAAATAAATAACTAAATAAATATATACAAAATAAATGAGTCACAGGGATGAAATGTACAGCATGGGAAATATAGTCAATAATATTGTAATAGCTTTGTAACAAGACTTATCATGGTGGTCATTTTGTAATGTATAGAAATTCGAAGCACTCTGTTGTGCACCTGAAACTAACATAGTGTTGTAGGTTAATTATACTTCAATTTTAAAATGCTTTACATTACAAAAAAAAATTTTTTTTAATGTATGAGATGTATACATTTTGACATCTGTTTTCAAGTTTCCTGTCAACTGGGTCCTGGATTTCTGTGAATTAGGACTTTAGAGATGGAAGAAGGCCAAGAGCCTAACATGTATCACTTAGTTCTCTCCCCAGGTCTGACAGTATCTCCCATGGCCCCATTTTACAGGTCAGAACGCTGAGGCTCAGGCAGGTGAAGGAGCCCACTCAATGCCCCGAAGCTCACTGGCAGGTGTCGGTCCTGAGACACAAACTGTCTTTTGTGTAAATCTCAATATTCCTCCGTAGTAGTGTGCCAAATGAAAAGGCCACTTTGAAATCTTAACTAGAGGTCATAAGGCGTGAATTATGAAACGTAGTAAATGAGGTTTAATGCAGCACTTAAGGTGGAGCAGAGAGAATGAGGCTCTTTTTGTCTTCATGTACTGAGCTTCCTCCGAGTGGCAGACCCAGTGAGGACACTGAAAACTACAAAGCAAAGCTCTGGCAGTCTGAACCCACTACGTCATTTGCAGGCTTTGTGCAAAATGAAAATGCAGGGCCTCTTGTTTAAAAATTATTGAGATTTGTACACCCACGTTCAAAGCAGCACTACTCACAATAGCCAAAATGTGGAAGAAATCCAAGAGTTCATTGATGGGTGAACGGGTAAACAAAGTGTTTGTGTGTGTGTGTGTGTGTACACATATGTGCGTGTGTATATATATGTGTGTGAATATATATGTGTGTGTATATATATATATAAAAAATGGAATATTATTCAGCTTTTAAAATGAAGGAAAAAAATTTTTTGGGCCCCACCGCATGGCTTGTGGGATCTTAGTTCCCTAACCACAGATCAAACCTGTGCTCCCTGAAGTGGAAGCATGGAGTTTTAACCCCTGAACCTCCAGGGAAGTCCTGAAATGAAGGAAATTCTGACACATATACAACAGCGATGAACTTTGAGGACATTGTGTTAAATGAAATAAGCCAGTTGCAAAAGGACAAATACTGTATGATTCCACCTATATGAGGTTTCTAAAGTAGTCAAATTCATAGACAGAAAGTAGAATGGTGTTTGCCAGGGGCTGGGAGGAGAGAGAAATAAATGGGGAGTTACTGTTTAATGGGTACAGAGCTTCAGTTTTTGCAAGATGAAAAAGTGGATGGCTGGTGTTGGTTGCACAGGAATGTGAATGTACTTAATGCCACTGAATATATACTTAACAATGGCCAACAGGGTAAATTTTATTGTTATGCATATTTTACCACAATTAAAAAATAATATGAAAAAAATTTTTTTATTGTATTACGAATTTCAAGACAGTGACAGCAGAGCATTAATCTGTCTCCTTAGCACGGGGCCCTGTGTGACTGCACAGGTCACACACCCACAAGCAGTCTAAATAGGGGAGTCTTTACCAGAGAAAAGAGAACTGTGCTATGTGTGAACCGTTCAGGAAGTCGTTCATTACCTTCTCCTTTTGCATCTTTTCCTTCTCTTCTCATTTTCTTCACATCCCATTTCTGATTCCCCTTTCCCTTCCTCCTTGCCCTCACCCTGCTGTCTGTATCCAAAACCCAGGGAAAACAATGGCAAAGCTCCTAAGGAACTTACGTGCTTTGTACTTTGGTAGCATCCAAAATGCCAGAAGTAGGATTATTACTATTAGTACCAGAAGCGGAAACCCCAGAAGCAGTAGCTGCAGGCAGAAAGGACAGCTCTCTCCTCCTGGAAGAAGACAGCATTCACTGGTCACTGCACAGCCTTCTTTTCCAATGATATTGAATTGTGAAATGTTCTGGAAAGGGTGATCACGACTGTCTCCCAGGTTAACCAATGTACCCTGAACCCTGAATCCCTGCCCTGCAACTTGAGAGGTAACTTGTTAGTGAGGTTCTTAAGGTTCATACCAAGTCCATCTTCCACAAGGGGTCATACACAAGGAAGAAAAAGCAGCACAGCATTTAACAGACAGATGTTGGCTACGTTGTTAGGGTTATAAGCCTGAGAACAGCCTGGCCATTTATTGGGCAAAGGTTTTAGTCATGTCGGCATGATTTATGTCACCCAAATACCTGCCACTTATTGAGTGTTAATTATATGCAGTCATTGTGTTAAGCATTTTACATGCATTACCTTACTTTTCTCATTGGTATTACTCCCATTTTACAATTAAGTAGAGTAAGACTCAGAGAGGTTAAGTGACTTTCCTAAAGTCACACAGCTAGTGAATTGAAGGCTGTGATTTGTAGGCAAAAGCCTGACTCTGGAGCCTGACTCCAACAGGTTGCCTCACTTGTTAGAACTTACTGAACACCCAGGTGTGGGCTCTGATCTTCTGAGGATGAGGCCACATGAGGTGTTCAATGCCCAATTGTGCCTGCTACCTTTGCTAACCTAATTTTTGTTCTATCCTCCTACCTCGACCAATGTCCCTTCATAAGGCCAGATTTAAATCTAAAATTCTCAGACTCCTCAGAGTTCTGCACTGGAACATGACAGTATGGGGAGAGCCAGCCCCAGCCCTAGCCTGGCCCCTTTCCACCCAGGCTCTGACATGCACCCTAAGGAGCCTGACATGCTTGTGGACACCCCCAGCCTGCATGGCCAAATGCCATCCCCCCACTCCCCACAAACAACTCCCTTGGTGTGGGCCCTGGAATGTTCACATCCTTACCATGGTCCACCCTTGGGAGGATGAGCTGGGAAGGAGACTTGTGCAGGCCCTGGAAGGTGGGTTCTGATCTGATTGGGTAGGGAATTCAGGTCTAGGAACCTAGAGTAAGGTATAGAAATGTGGGGGTATAGGGTCCAGGCAGACAAATCCCCATGGCTTATAGGAAGCTTATGGGAAGACACATGGCTAAGAAGCACCAGAGCAGTGCCTTCCAAAACACAAGGTTGGGACAGGAGCCATTCTTGCCTCAAGGAAAGCGTGGCACTGGAAGTCTAGACTCACCAAGCATTAAACAGCCAAGCAGGTAAGTACACGTGTTGGAAGTGAATTTAAAAAATGATTTTAAAAAAGCAAAAGAAAATCAAGAGACCCAGCAGCTTCAAGAAAGATGCAAATTCTAATGTGACTGCTTAGAACCTGAGCAGTGAAAAGTCAAAACAGGAAGCAGGGTCAAGTCAGGAAGTCTTACTATTGATACAAGGTCCCTTCCTGCACCACTTTCCAGGCTTTTCTTTGGTTCCTTTATGGCAGAAAGCAACCCCATCAGAACGTGTGGACCCTACAGAAGGAAAAGCATTTGGAAGCAGGTGGGCAAAGTGGGAAATGGGAGGGCAGAGGAGTAGCTGGTTTCTGGAAGTAAATCCAGATCCTGTTGAAAGAGTTCAGGTCGCCTTTACCTGTTGAGGGTATGGTGATGAGTTGACTGTATTTTACATGGTCAGGCAATCTGTTTTTAGCTTCACACCTATACTCTTTCCCTTCTCCAGTGTTATTCTTGGTTAAGTTAAATTCAGCAGGCTCCCTTACATTCTTGGAGATAACTGGTGATATGGCCATGTTTTTTTCAAAGAAAGTATAATTGATGGGCAGAGAGCCGTTGAATGAGATGCAGCGTAGCATTATGTGTCTGTCTGTTTTTGTTTGAACAACACTGATGTTCAGCACTGGTGCAGTCACTGGATCTAGAAAAATAAAGTGCATGTTAAACAGATAAGCAGATTGGGTTCACTCACTCAGTCCACAAACATGGATGGGAGCCCTACTCTATTCCCAGCTGTTAACCCAAAGATGGATGACACCCCTCTTGAGAAGTCAAGCTGCTCACAAGAAGCTCCATCAGGAAGGATCAGTGGGTATGTGGTTAACCCCATGCCTTGTGGCATGAACCAGGTTCCGAGAAAGCCAGAGGGTGGAGGACGTCTCTGCTTTGAGGAATCAGAGCGCAAACTTGCCTTTCATCAGAATTCACAATTTGTTTGTGGCTGATGGTATAATTTTGTCAAAGATCCAGCTCCAAGTATGTAGTTGAGAGGTGCTTTTATTCCCAATCATTGTAAGATTGCAGTGGGTTTTTTTTAAATCAAAGAAATCTAAAAATAGCATCTTTTCTAACTGTATTGTCATTTATAGAATTCGGCTGTACAATTGTCTTTCACTTCCTCCCGAAAGAAGGAAGTAATCCGATAAATAGAGTCAAGGGAAATTCTTGACCAGAAATGAGTGGGTCTGGTAAGCTCTGTAAGATCATACCCTATATAATAAATTATATAGCTGGATAGTGGGAGAATCCAGCTATATAATTTATTATATAATTCATTAATAAAACAGTATTATAGGGAAAGGAAAGATAATTGTTAAGTATCCCTCATGTGTCAGGGTCACTACCCACATTATCTTGTTTCACTTCACAACAGTACTATAAGGTGGACAGCATCATGCCCATTGCACAGTTGAGCCAACTGTGATTCAGAGGCCACAGAGCTAGTAAATGGCAGAGCCAGGGCCAAATCCCAAGCATATGCGTTTGTTTTTAATAACATTGTGCCAATTTAACAATTTGGTGCAGAAACAATGAAATATGTTTCATTGTTTAAGTCAAATCAAAGAAAGTAATTTAAAGTCTTGTTGCTTCATCCCTCCCCTGAGCAGGAATCCCTGTGGCAGTATCCTTGACAGAATGGCACCCAGTGATGGTGGCCTCAAAGAGCAACTTTGTTTGGGAATAGCATAAATAGGATGTTTTTCCTATGGAACTGAAATCTACCTCCTGTAATTTTCAGGAAGGAGGAAATGAAACATTCATGAAGAAGCAGAGAGCATGGATTTCTCTCTGAGATAAGATGATTCAAACTAGAAGTACACTTCCCTGAGAGTTTGTAAAAGGACTGGTAAAGTGTATCACAGCATCACAGTGATCAAGGGAAGGGAGTGGTGACTCTTCAATAAATTAGTTATATTTTTTAAATTAAAGGAGTATTTTAATGGGACTTCCCTGGTGGCGCATTGGTTAAGAATCTGCCTGCCAATGCAGGGGACAAGCGTTCAAGCCCTGGTCCAGGAAGATCGCACATTACGTGGAGCAACTAAGCCCGTGCGCCACAACTACTGAGCCTGCGCTCTAGAGCCCGCAAGCCACAACTACTGAAGCCTGTGCACTCTAGGGCCAGCGTGCTGCAACTACTGAAGCCCACATGCCGAGAGCCCATGCTTTGCAACAAGAGAAGCCACAGCAATGAGAAGCCTGCACGCTGCAGCAAAGACCCAGTGCAGCCGAAAATCAATCAATCAGTCAATCAATCAAGGGGTCCTTTAAGGCTCATTCAGTTGCCACCTTCCCCAGAAAACTTTTCCTTAGTCCTCCAGGCGGAACTTCTCCCTCTTCCTCTGCTTCCTGTAGCACTTGATCCCATCCTCTTAATACTTTTCTACTTCTTATTACATGATCCACTTGGATGTCTCCTGGTCACCTCAAACATAACCTGTTTGAAACTGAACTCTAGTTAATCTGCTAGTTAGTGAGTCAATTGGTAGGTAGATAAACATATGTTAAAATCCTGTTCTTTTTTAAAATGTTTTTATTCATTCAATCATTTATTTTCATTGTGCTAAGAACAGTTAACATGAGATCTACCTTCTTAACAAATGTTTAAGTGCACAGTACAGCACTGTTAACTATAGTCACAGTGTTGTACAGCAGGATCTCTAGAACGTACTCGTCTTGCATAACCAAAACTTTATACCCATTGAACAACAACTTCCATTTTTGCCCATCTCAGTAAACGACACCACTCCTTATCAGCTGATCACACTTGACATCTGGAAGTCATTCTTGATTCCTTCCTCACCTTTACTACCCGTGATTCCGAATCTAATCAATCAGCAAGTCCTGTTGTTTCCTTCTCCAAAATATATTTTGAATCCATCCACTTCTCTCCATCTCCATCATTGTTTGTCTCCTGGATGACGGCAGAAGCCTCCCAACCGATCCCCAACCTCTACCCTTGCCCTGCCCCACCCAGGATGAATTAACATTGAAGGTGATAAATTGGGCCTGATAAAGAGGCCTGACTTGGCTCCCCCTCCCTTTCCAGTCTCACCTGGGGTCACACTCCCCTCATCAGACCTCCAGCCATACCAGTGTCCTATTAGGTCCTTCCCAACAGCCAAGTTCTTTCCTAAGTTGGAGCCACCAGCACAGGTTATTGTCCCTTGACTAGAGCCTTTTTTCCCTGTCTCTTCACATAGCTAACCCCTTCTCATCCTTCAGGGCTCTTCTTAAATGCCATCCCTGTAGCAAGGCCTTCCCTAACTACCCTATCTAAGGAGGTCACTCCCCAATCCCCAACCTTTCTCCATCACTGTGCCAGTTTCTTTTTCTTTATAACAATCCACACAGTTTGTGATTATGAATTTATTTGGGTACTTGGGTTTTATGCTTCCCCAAATAGACTGTAAGCTCCACCAAGGCAGGAACTAATATATATCCAGGGCTCGGCACATCGGGGATATCATTAAATATTTGATGAGTGAATCAGTGATTCATGAATTTGTGTTCACGGCTCACATCCCTTACTGGGTTGGGGATAAGATCATGTCCTAGGCATCATCGAAACCCTGGCAGCATCCAACACAATTACTTGCATGGGGTCGTCATTCAGTAGGTATTTATTAATCTGACGTAAATGAAGATGATGCAGGTTTTTATAATCTATTTTAAAAGTTCTACAGGATGGTATAATTACTGTAACGCATTGTAAGAAACTTGTGCATTTGCTCTGAAGGCAGGATGTGGGAAGATTGTATACATATCTGTGGGATGGAAGCTCAGGAAATGAAGACTTGGGGCTTTTTAAATCAATTGATTTAAGGCTTCAGCCTTGCACAGGAAGCTAGTGGTACACAGGTCCCCTGATGCCCATTCTGTTGCTCTTTCTGCAAAACCACGCTGCCCAGTCCAGCAGGAATCTGACCACCAGAGAATATTATCAGCCAGGGTACTGCCCTCACATCATCCACTACATCCCAGACCATGTTTGCATGGTCTTCTTCTTTTTACATTTCGTTTACAATTATGGCTTCCATTGAGTTTGTGTTCAAATTTGTCCTAAGATGGTTGGCTCTAATCCAGAGCCCACGGTATCCCTTCAAGTCTTACGCAGAAATTTGCATCTGTCACATGTCTCAGGGAAAGTATCCACTGCTATCATTAGATTGTTAAAATGGTTATAACCTAAAAAGCTGAGAACCGTTGATCTAGAGCAGAGGCGTCCAGTGGAACTTTCTGTGGTGATGGAAATGTTCTGTGTCTGTGTTGTCTAATACAGCAGCCACCCCACATCTGTGGCTCTTGAGCACTTGAAATGTGACTAATGAGACTGAGGAAATGAATTTTTTAATTTCAAGTAATTTTAATTAACTTGAATTTAAACAAATAAAACATGTGGCTAGTGGCTACCATACTGGAGAGCACAGACCCAGAGAATCACTCAAAGATTCAATCAGTAAGTCAGGGCTTCTCTGTTTGGAAGACTCCAGGTACATATATTACCTAGAAACACTCTCTCCTTCTCCCAGGAGTCCACTATCAAGGTCACCTTCATGGATGAGGCCATTAATGCTAGGTTGTGAAAGGCTTGGGGTGGGAAGATGGGAGTTCTCTGGTGGCCTAGTGGTTAGGATCCTGGGCTTTCACTGCCGTGGCCCAGGTTCAGTCCCTGGTTGGGGAACTGAGATCCTGCAGTATATCCTGCATGTCGTGGCCAAAAGAATGTGGTTGGGCAGGAAGAGTGCAGGCTGATGGCCATTGCAAAGGGAAGAAGGTGGAAAAAGCCTGGGACTCTGGAGACCCTTGCCACAGGCTCCAACGTTGATTCTAAGACTTCTTATTTGAATCTTAAGAGAAAAAGTCTTTTTTTACCTACACAATGAGAATCCTAGAGTAAAGCATCTAGAAAAGATCTCAACAACTTTTCAAATTGTTGATGTAAGACTTTTTGCCTTGGGCCATCAGCATGTTATTATCTGAAACAGCCAGAAGTATTTGGAGAGAAAGTGAAATGGAATTATTAAGAAAAAAGATCTCAGTGACATACTTGCCAGGCTCTTGAGGGAGTGTTAACAAGCAGAACAGAGAGCCCATCCTAGAACAGGAAAGAATCCCTCCAAATCACAGGGCCGCCGAGTAACAAGCACTCTACTTACCGACAAATGTGAAGTTGAACTCACGACTGTATTTTGAACAGTTAGAAACTTGGGCTTTGCATTTGTAGGGGCCCAAGTCACGGGCTTCTGAGATTGTTAGGTTAAAAGTCATGGGTCCATTCTGGATGCTCAGGCATTTCTCACCCCGAAACAAAAAATAGGTGATCCGCAGTGATTTGTTCTGGTTGAAACAAGATAGAGATACATTCTGACCCCTCATGACTGCATCTGTTTGTGAGTTCAAATTTGGAGAAGGGAATTCTGGAAAGCAAAATAACACAAGAGAAAGTCCTTGTTACCATCCATCAATAATAACTCAGTGGTTGTCTACCCACATTTCGTGGGTCAAGGTGGTGGAGACCCTCTGTGTCTGGTGAACTTCCCAAAGGTAGGGGACATTTCTTCCCTGCACAGCCAGGCTGGACAGTGTGTGAGGAAACCTCAGTGCCTACAGAGGCCTCTCCCAGTGAGAGACGGGTAGCCTTACCAAGCTGTTTTGTGCTGGTTAGGAACTGACTGGTCACCAGTACCAGACAAAGCCACTCTGTGACCATATTAGAGCAAGACAAAGACAAGATGACTCCATAATCATGTCTGAACACAGATGAAGACACGAACATGGTCCAAAACACAAAAATGGCCAAGTATCCCTCTAAACAATATGATTGACTGCTGCTTCTTGATCAGTCAGAGCTTTTGCCTTGCACTGCTCTTCTTCTCTTTTAGATGAGAATTATTAGGATTCCCAGCCATATCATTATTTCCACTTCCTAAAAGAATCCAATTCAGAGTAAAGCCTGCTGCCTTGAATCTTCCTCCAAGTTACCTAACGCAAATCTTACTGTAAGATGCCCTCTTGCTTACTCCGTGGTATGCATTTTCTCTTAAAACTCAACTTGGTTCAACTACACATGTGTCCCTGGTGATCTTTGGCTGGAGGACGTTAATAGTTTGTACCTCTAAAAGATAAGGACTCTGGTAAAAATAACAATACCATTATCACACCTAAAAATTAACAATATTTTAAAAATATCATCAGATATCTAGTGTTCTAATTCCCCCAATTGTCTGATTTTTCTTTTAGAATCCATAATCGTCTATTGTAGTTAGTTGCTATGTTTCTTATGACTTTTTTCATCTGTAGACCTTTCTGTCTCTTTTCTTTCCCCCTGCACTTTGTTTTTGTATTTTTTAAATAAATTTATTTATTTTATTTTTGGCTGCATTGGGTCTTTGTTGCTGCGTGCGGGCTTTCTCTAGTTGCCGCGAGCAGGGCTACTCTTCGTTGTGGTACACGGGCTTCTCATTGTGGTGGCTTCTCGTTGTGGAGCATGGGCTCTCGGCGCACGGGCTTTAGTAGTTGTGCGTGGGCTCAGTAGTGGCTTGTGGGCTCTAGAGCACAGGCTCAGTAGTTGTGGTGCACGGGCCTAGCTGCTCCGTGGCATGTGGGATCTTCCCGGACCAGGGCTCGAACCCGTGTCCCCTGCATTGGCAGGCAGATTCTTAACCACTGCACCACCAGGGATGCCCTTTATTTGTTGAAGATAGCAAGTTGTTTGCTCTGAAGTGTTTTCCATGGTCTGGATTTCATTAATTACATTCCATGCTGTCCTTTCCATATTCTTCTGTCTCCTGTCAGAGGCTTGATGAAATTCAGATTAGCTTTTATTTAGCAAGAATGCAGCATAGGGGGTAGGGTGTACTTCTATTAGGAGACACAGAATGTCTGGCTGTCTCTCTTTTTGTTTGTTAGCAGACTTTGATGATAATTAACCCAGAAAGCATTATTTCGTTAGAGGTTGCAAAATGGTGATATACCAATTCTATTTTTCCTTCTTCATTTGTCATCCGTAATTATCTGAAGAGAAATACCCTTGTCAACTCTTTGGTTACACTGAGGTACAGGTTGCATAGAAAAGGGAGGATAGGGGACCCTGGTGGTCCAGTGGTTAAGACCCTGTGCTTCCAATGCAGGGGGTGCGGTTCGTTCCCTGGTCAGGGAACTAAGATACCACATCCCGCGGCCAAAAAGAAGAAAAAAGAAAAGGGAGGATAAATACTTGGTTCTCTTCTGTTACTGACCAATTTTGAAAATAATGAGTTGGTTTCCTAGCATCTTGTAACAATGAGATATTTCCCTTTATTGTTATTATTTTTTGTTTAAGAATCATTATGAACTCATAGATTTAAATGTATTCGATGTGTCTCAACCCACAGCCCATTACGATTATTTTATTCTTATTGTCTCTTTTTTTTTTGGCCATAGGGAGCATCTGCAAACTGCCTTCTGCCTTCACAGCTGTGAACTGCTCCACGCCTCATTGAACCAATTTCTCAGCCCTGAGAATAGGTCAGTTTTGTTAAGCAGCTGTGTCTCATTTTAGGAGGCGGTGTTGGGGGTGGGGTCCCGCCAAAGTGAGGCCTTTGTAAGGGCAAAGCCATCAGCGTTTAATGGGAGGTAGTTCTGTAGAAACAAAGGAAAAGCCAACTGTCCAGCCTGGTCTGAGTCCAGAGGGTGGTCAGCTGGGGGGACTTCCAGGAGGGTGGTCTCCGTGCCTCCCTGTATGGGGGAGGGGCAAGGGCAGGTGGTGGCAGTTCTGCTGCTTTTCCTGGGTCGCAGTTGGAATGTGGCCGTGGCGTTGGGTGAACTCTGAGCAGCCCCCACCCCGGCATTACCGAGGTTGTCCACATGTAATCTGTGTGATTTCTCTGAAGTTTATACTAAGTTGTCAAGCTTCAGCTTGTAGGGAAGTTTTCGTTTTTCGTGATTCCAGGTCAGAAGGGTAGCAGAGAAATTGGAAATGTTAACTGCTGACAACGAGACGTGGCCGTTCGACACCCCACAGGGTGTGCTGTACTTTTACTGAAGCAGAGCTCTCTCCCTACAATCACCCCCATTTTTTTTTTTTTTTTTTTTTGCCGTACGTAGGCCTCTCACTGTTGTGGCCTCTCCCGTTGCGGAGCATAGGCTCCAGACTCGCAGGCTCAGCGGCCATGGCTCACGGACCCAGTCGCTCCGTGGCATGTGGGATCTTCCCGGACCGGGGCACAAACCCGTGTCCCCTGCATTGGCAGGCGGACTCTCAACCACTGCGCCACCAGGGAAGCCCCCCACCCCCATTCTTAATAGAGATAATTGAAGATTAATTAGTTTGCAAAATCAGTCTGGTCTCATTAAACTTGGCCTGATTATTGATATCAGTGCAGCAAGAGTAGATTGAACATGTAGGTCTTTTAAGTCTGCTTTGCTGGAACTTTTATAAGGAATTCCAGATTAGACTTTTAATAGCCTCTTGAGGCTAAGAAGCCAAGTCAGCAACTTGTCACAAGACTGTACCTTCAGTACCCATGAATTTGGGTGAATTCCTCTCTTCTCGATGTCCCCAAGACATCCTGAGACCCCTGGACCTGCTAAGAAGTGACCTTTACTCACTTGTGAGTGAAAAAAAAAGAGGAATATAGGGAAATTTTTTTATATCACCTGCTTGGAAAAAGTCTTCCAAGTAAGACACATGAAATAGCCATAAAGAAAAGACTGAGAAAAAATAACATTCCTAAAACTTTAAACTCCTCTATGGCAAAATTAAGAGGTGTAAAAGGCTAGAAGAAAATACTTAAAACATAAACGAAAGCATAGTATTCTTTTTATATACATAAACCAACAGCAAATTAATAAGAAAAAGATAATCAAATAAATGGGCAAATAATCTGAATATGTAATTCCCAAAAGAAGAAATAGTGCTGGGGCTGAGGGATGGCTTGGGTGGAGGAGGGGTTTAGACCCCTCTAAAATGCCAAAACCTCCCTCCTTCTCTTTGATCTGGACAATTAATACTTTCTCAGCCTTATGTAAGCTCAGCTTCAAGATGAGACCTTGCCTCTCTTTCCAACCAGATAGCCATCCCTAAATGTCCTTTATATGGGTGTACTAGAGCTTTCACAGTCAACAGACATGAAAAAGAAGCTCAACTTTATGAGTGATGAGGCAACCACGAATTAAAACAACATGGAGGGCTTCCCTGGTAGCGCAGTGGTTAAGAATCTGCCTGCCAGTGCAAAGGACACGGGTTCGAGCCCTGGCCCAGGAATATCCCACATGCTGTGGAGCAACTAAGCCCGTGCACCACAACTACTGAGTCTGCGCTCTAGAGCCTGCAAGCCGCAACTACTGAGCCCATGTGCCACAACTACTGAAGCCCACACCCCTAGAGCCCGTGCTCCACAAGAGAAGCCATGACAATGAGAAGCC
Source organism: Phocoena phocoena (assembly GCF_963924675.1). Classification (NCBI taxonomy): domain Eukaryota; kingdom Metazoa; phylum Chordata; class Mammalia; order Artiodactyla; family Phocoenidae; genus Phocoena; species Phocoena phocoena. The sequence goes on from NC_089237.1 coordinate 14,111,673, forward strand.
CACACACCTCAAGGAAGAGTAGCCCCCGCTCACCGCAACTAGAGAAAGCTCGCGCACAGCAACGAAGACCCAACACAGCCAAAAATAAATTAATTAATTCTTAAAAAAACAACATGGAGATATTATTTTGTACTCATCGAGTGACACATTAAAAAACTGACTGTATCCACTGTTTGAGAGGGTGGGAAACTCACACTTACCCATGTGCGTGGTCAGTGTTGGTGACCATGCACCAGTTCAGCGTGTGGGGAGGGCAACTTAGCAGTATCTGTAACAATTCAAATGGACATGCCCTTGGACCCAGCCATTTCACTTCTAGGATTTTATCCTACATGAACTCTCACACACTCATGTGTCCACAAAGCATGTTGTATACAGTGATGTTTACTGCAGTATTGTTTCTATTACAAAGAAAAAAAATGGAACAACCAGTAAGGGGGTGATGGTTCAATGAATTAGGCCGTGGGACTTCCCTGATGGCACAGTGGCTAAGACTCCGCACTCCCAGTGCAGGGCGTCTGGGTTCGATCCCTGCTCAGGGAACTAGATCACACGCATGCCGCAACTAACAGTTCGCGTGCCACAACTGAGGAGCCCGCAAGCTGCAACCAAGACCTGGCACAACCTAATTAATTAATTACTTTAAAAGATATTAAAAATTATTTTAAAAAAATGAATTATGGCTGAGTCCTATTATGAATTGCCATGCAGCTGTTGAAAAGAAAGGAACTAAATCTAAATGTTCCTCTTAGAAAGATGTCTGGGATATATTGTTAATTTTAAAAAGGACAGGTCACAGAAGAGTTTGTTTACTATGATATTGAAACAAAAAGGACTGTTAATAGTGATTGCTTCTGGAAGTGGAGAGGGGAGAGGGATTGAGGGGATATAACAGAACTTTCACATTTTATAGTATAGTAACAACAGCGACCTGAGCTAGCATTTGTTGATGGTCCCTCATACACTCTGCTCTGTGCTGAGGTACATGGCTTGTCTCAGTTCCCACAACAACCCTCCCAGGGAAGTGCTTTTATTTTCCCCACTTCACAGAGGATAGAAATTAAGCTTTAAGTGGTTTCCTCGTGCGCGCGGGCTGCCAGCTGGATAACGGTAGAACCAGGGTTAGAACCACAACAGCCTAGCTCTATGGTGATAAACTGCCTCCCAGGATATATTTTTAGTGTTGCTTGACTTATTTTACAACAATTATGTGTTGATTTTTCTAATTAAAAAACAACAACAGAGAAAGAAGGAACCATTACATTGTAAAAAAAAAAAATCTCAATATTTTGTCTCTGAGTCTCAGGAAAGATTCTCCAACTCCCTTGCTAAAATCACTTCATTTTAAACAGTAGGTCATAGAAACGACTCTCCCTTTGGCTGTTCATCAGAAAGCACCGAAAAACCTGATCATGAACGCGCATGATTTAAAGCTGACAGTCTCACGGTTTTGGTGAAAACAGCTTTAGTACAAGAGAGAAGTAAATGAAACTTACCATTTGTTTTTCTCATTCTTTCACAATCCAATGCAGCCTTCTGAACTGAAAGAGAGAAAAGGAACATAAGAAAACTCTTTTTCCACATGTTGTTTTGGTTTGGAGATTCAAACTTCAAAATGGTAAGTGAGCCTTATACTTGACAGCAGGAAAAATGCCCCCAAAGAACAGTCTGTTCAAATGGCCCCCACGTTCTCCTAAATGAACTCGGGGAGGAGGGCAAAGGAGGCTTGGTGGGCTCCGGGGTTGGTGAGTCACATAGAGAACTTCCTCCTTTTTTTTTTTTTTTTTTTTGGTACGCGAGCCTGTCACTGTTGTGGCCTCTCCCGTTGCGGAGCACAGGCTCCAGACGCGCAGGCTCAGTGGCCATGGCTTACGGGCCCAGCCGCTCTGCAGCATGTGGGATCTTCCCGGACCGGGGCACGAACCCGCGTCCCCTGCATCGGCAGGGGGACTCTCAACCACTGCGCCACCAGGGAAGCCCAAGAACTTCCTCCTTTTTGACCAAATTAAAGAAATGGGAGTTGCATGGACAAGGCTGACATAAGATGACTGGTTGATGTGACCCTATGCTCCTCTGTGAGCTCTTGTAGGCAGAGAGAGATGTGACAGGTTGCCTCTAATTCAGGCTGGCAGGGAAGCTGGACAGTGGGAAAAAGAAAAAGTATTGTCTTTATGCAAACCCACCCAATCGTCTCTTTCTAGATATGGCCTGTGTCCAAAGGAATTTAGTGGAAGTTTGGTTTAGTCTTGGGAAGCAATACTGACTGTGTAGAGAGACACAGGGAAACATGGCAGCAGAAATGCCTGATTGTGTTAAATGCTGGCTTCTAGGCCCCACTCCAGGCTTACTGGGGATGAAACCTGGGACTCTGAATTTTCACAAGGGCCCAAGCGGTCTCAGGGTCTCTAAATCACAACCCTGAAGTAACTAGTGATTCACTTCTCTGCAGTCCAGAATTCTCCTGACTCTGCGAAGTGGATGCAGAAGTGGATGCATGTTTTTGCTGTCGCCAGCCTGAAGTGGGGAGTGGGAAGGGGTGAGGGGTTCCCGAGTAGTGGGAGCTGTGATCAGGCTGGGCCACTTGGGTTACTGGTTCTTTTCTGTTTTTTAATTATTGTTTTTAAATTTTTTGACCTCTCTGCACGGCTTGTGGGATCTTTGTTCCCCTGACCAGGGATTAAACCCGGCCCTCCACAGTGAAAGTGAGGAGTCCTAACCACTAGACCACCAGGGAATCCCGGGTTACTGATTCTTGTTGCCACTGAGGGTTGGCCCTGTAGGTATGTTGCATTCCTGTGGACAGTTGCCCTCTCTGTGGGGGACACAGAGGTGCAGGTTCTTTCAGATCATCCAACCTCCAGTATTAACTCACTCCTAGTGCTCCTTTCTCGGGCTCCCCAGGTCCAGCCCGTGGTGGTCAGTCATTCCCAACCTCACACCTGGCCACTACTGGGGGTCTGAGCAGAGCCAGGACCTGCGGCCTTCACCCCCACTTCCTCCCTGTCTGGCTGCTACTGTCTGGAAGCAAATCATCTTATTTAGCCTTCAGTTCATAAAAGGCCTTTATTTCCTTCTGACAGTAAAAGTTACTTCTCAGGCACCCACTCTTCTAACAAAGATGGCACTCAGTGCTTGACGGTGACTTCATATGGTGATATTGGTGGCAATTTCTTTCACTAAAGAACCCCACAAGTTTAATCTCTGGTGGGATGACCCTTAACGCCAGAATTTCTGCTAAAGGGAATCAGAGGTTTCGTTTTTGACATTTCCCAGGAGTATCTCATCCATCCTGGCCTGAGCAGAGGGTGGAGCTGTGTTACCGAGAACTGTCATGCCCAGAAGATGGGGGGGTCTTTAGAAAAGCTGACGTGTCTGGGGCATTTCTGTGTGTGGAACTTTCAGCTGGCACAGGAAGCCTGCAGACCACAGCTTGGATACAAAGACAGCAAAGGAAACCAGAAGAAGTGCTACTTAGAGCTGTTAGTAAACGTTGCTAGGAGTACCTTAGCAAGGCCCCGGAAAAGGATCATAGTCTGTCAAAGATTACACAACAAATCAGCTATGAAGTCTCAAGTGGAAAAAGACAAAGTTCATCTATGGACCTGGCACATTCCTTAAGGCCCAAATCATGGCAAATCCACATTGTTATGGTCCACAATAATTCACCATATTGATAAGCTTGATAACAAGAAATATAGTCAAACAAACGGTAAGGTTAGGCTTTCTGTTGTCTAAGAGCTTTACACTGATAATCTCATTTAATCCTTATGAAACCTCTATGAAGTGTGCAGAGATATTATTAAAAATGTCACAACCAGTAGAGTAATATATATGTCAATGCATGGATCAGATATTTAAAAATATATTCCACCACCCCTGGTTTATATCTCTAAATAAACTAAGATGTTATAAAACTACTCAACAAGTGATATAAGTTTTTGAGCAAATCTTTAATAAATTATTCTAATAATTTCCAAAATTTTGTTGATTTTTAGAAATAGTTGGTATGGTGTTTTGAAACAGGGCTCACGTTCCAGGATGATTGGACATGGGGAACTGCCTTGAATTTTTCCAGTGAATTCCTTGAAACTGGTGGCCATTGGATAATGTGTAATCTCGATAAATTGGAATTTCTCTTCACACCGGTTGTTCCTGGTGTTGAATCCTCAACTCCTGATGAACAAAAACAATGATAAAATTTTTAAGTATTCCAGCCCTTATAATGTTGTTTGAAATTTTTCTATATCCAAAATTTCTGTTATCTTATATTTCTAAATCACAAAAAATCATTTAATCCATTGGTTTAATTTCACTTATCCTTCCACAGAACTTTACAAATACCATTTAGTAGTGTCAGGATTCTATAAATTTAAATGACTTTAGAATTCATTTTCACTTTTGCCCTCAAATAATAAATGTATTTTTATATAATTTATTTTAAAGTATTATATTTTCTCTTGGAATTGATACTTTATTTTGTTTTGTTACAAGAAGTCATGCCATATTTCTTCATTGTTATAGCATCTTCCACTTCTCTTTCATTTATCAAACTAACCTTGTAAATCTGAAAGTATTAAAATCTCCACATGATAATAAAACTATAGATTTATAATTTTAAAAATTCCACATGAAAAGATGTTCAACGTCACTAATCATCAGGGAAATGAAAATCAAAACCACAATAAGATATCTCCTCACACCTGTCAGAATGGCCATCATCAAAAGGACAACAAATAACAAGTGTTGGCAAGGATGTGGAGAAAAGGGAACCCTCATGTACTGTTGGTGAGAATGTAAATTGCTGCAGCCACTATGGGAAACAGTATGGAGGGTCCTCAAAAAACTAAAAATAGAACTGTCATACAATTCAGCAATTCCACTTCTGGGTATTTTTCCGAAGAAAACAAAATAATAATTCAAAAAGATATAGGCACCCTTATATTCATTGCAGCATTATTACAACAACCAAGCTACAGAAACAACCTAACCCGTCCATAGACAGTTGAATGGGTAAAGAAGATGTGATGTATATACACAATGGAATATTACTTGGCCATAAAAAAGAATGAAATCCTGCTGTTTGCGACAAACTGGATGGACCTAGAGGGTATTATGCTAAGTGAAATAAGTCAGACAGAGAAAGACAAATACCATATTATCTCACTTATAGAATATAATATTACAAGCCAATTATACTTTAATTTAAAAATATAAATAAATAAAAGTATTAAAATTTCTGTTAGAATATCCCTAATTAAGCATAAAACTCCCTAAAATGTTTCCTTTTCCAAAGATTTTACCATTTCCGTTAAAATGAACAGGCTTCATAGTTTCCAGACTGCGGCTGTAGCACTGCAAGTTCTCCATGAGGTCCAATGGCCTTCCAGTTTTCATTGTCTCAGTTCCCAAGTCTTGAGATATATTACTTAATTCTCTCTGATGTTTATTTGATGAAAGAAGGTAAATTAAAAGTTTGTCAGGCTTCTTCCTCTTCCAGGGATGGTATTTAGAGGCATTCAGGATGATCCAGCATTTGACATGCCGTCATAGGCTGTTCCATGATACAGCCTCTAACAAAACCAGGCTGTCCCGAACCCCTGCTAACAGAATTGTTTACCTTTATACCAAGAAGCTTGAGAAAGCACCAAAATTCGCATGTGGTGTGCCCAGGCTGACTTCGAGGAGTTCGTGCCATGAGACCTAAAGTTCTTATGAGGTTGTCTAAAACAAAAAAACATGTCAGCCGGGCCTGTGGTGGTTCCATGTGTGCTAAATGTGTCCGTGGCAGGATCAAGCGCGCTTTCCTCATTGAGGAGTGGAAAATCATTGTGAAAGTGTTGAAAGCACAAGCATGGAGTCAGAAAGCTAAATTTTAAAAATGAAGCGTTGGGACTTCCCTGGTGGCTCAGTGGTTAAGAATCCACCTGCCAATGCAGGGGACACGGGTTCGATCCCTGATCTGGAAGATCCCAGATGCCGCGGAGCAACTAAGCCCGTGTGTCACAACTACTGAGCCCGCGTGCCTACAGCTTCATGCTCCACAAGAAGAGAAGCCACCGCAATGAGAAGCCTGCGCACCGCAACGAAGAGTAGTCCCCTCTGGCCGCAACTAGAGAAAGCCTGAGCGCAGCAACGAAGACCCAAAGCAGCCAAAAATAAATTAAAATTACAAAAAAAGAAGCTTTTTTGAGTATGAAAATTTTTTTTTAAGTTTGTCAGGAAAATACTTTAAGATTGACATGATTCACATCTTTAATTACATCACTCAGAGGTGACTATAGCGGGTTCGACACCACCTGTCTGAGGACGGGTTCCTGAGCAACAGAGCCTGAGGTGGAATTCTTGAGCATGTGATTTACCAAGGGAGTGATTGAAGGAGAAGGGAAGGGCACTGGCATGTAGAACGGGACACGGGAAGCAACTAAGCAAAGATGAGGGTTCAGCTGAACTTGACGCACTGTCTGCTCCCATGGAGTGATGTGGGATGTGAGTTGTGCCATGGGGTTTGGTCCATCTTGTGGCCAGGGAGCTGGGTTTTTACCCCTCCCCTCCATTGTTCAGTCATGATCACGGGCCTGGGGGGGTATGTGCCTAGGACCACTCAGGCATCTCTGGACAAGCTGTCCTCCAGGGAGGATGAGCCACTCCACCCAGTCCAGAGGAGGGGAGTGGTGCCTGCCCGACAGGACTTGTCTAGAAATAGCTTCTAAAATCTTGGCTGAAACTCCAGATTTCCCAGACTTCCTCTCTACCCTGCTCTAGTATTCCTACTCTGTACAAAACCCGGTAAGGTTTTCATGAAACATCATGGAAACCATATTTCTCAAGCATGGACAGTAACATTTGGATATAGTATTTCACATGTTCCTTCCCCTTTAAGAGATGAACAAAAACAAGTGACTATTTTTGAAGACTTGAATTTTACATTTTAATTTAAAAATACATGTTAGGGAAATAGTTTCAAATTTTGTTTTCTTATTTCAATAGTTACATTTTACAACAAGTAGGACCATTAATTTAGGTCACAGTGATACACCCATGCTTTTTTATTCTTTTTTGAAATTCATTAGTTTCATGTCTAAAAATACTTAACTGTTTAAAACTATACACTAGATTGTGTTAAAAATTCTGATAGCAGTTTCTGAATATTCTCACTTGCTTTATAGATATAATTTTGATTTTTACATTTCCAGAATTTTTATTATTTCAAAAACCTACATGAAACAGATTTAAGGTATTCTTTTCATTATTTTGCTCACTGGGTTTGTAGAATTTATCAGAGCAATGAGCTTTGCCAGAACAAGATTACCATTCTGATGAAATATATTTAGCATTTTCAATTTTTTACATCTGAGCCCCATTTGTTCACAGCACAACTTTAAAAAAAATTTTTTATTTTATTTATTTATTTTTGGCTGCATTGGGTCTTCGTTGCTGCACGCGGGCTTTCTCCAGTTGCGGCGAGCGGGGGCTACTCTTCATTGCAGTGCGTGGGCTTCTCACTGTGGTGGCTTCTCTTGCTGCAGAGCACGGGCTCTAGGTGCACCGGCTTCAGTAGCTGTGGCACGCAGGCTCAGTAGCTGTGGCTCGCGGGCTCTAGAGCGCAGGCTCAGTAGTTGTGGCACATGGGTTTAGTTGCTCTGCGGTATGTGGGATCTTCCTGGACCAGGGCTCGAACCCGTGTCCCCTGCATTGGCAGGTGGATTCTTAACCACTGCGCCACCAGGGAAGCCCCCGCAGCACAACTTCTGAGTTCTATTCATATTTTTTGTTAGAATAATTAAATTGGTTTTCATTCCAGAAATAGAAATCATTTGCTTTATTTTGTACTGCTTCTTGTACAGTGTAAAAAGACATTCTGGGCTGTTCTGATTTGAGCAGAAGATGTTCTGGGCTGCAGTTCACTATTCATTTCACTTCTGATTTGTTCCCACAGATTCTGTACTTGGTTGAATAGTGACCCCTAGACTTCATACCCACCCAGAACCTTAGAATGTGAGCTTATTTGAAAGTGAGGTCTTTGCAGACGTAATTAGTTAAGATGAAGTCATGCTGGTATCCTTATAAGAAGGCAGCTTTGTGATTCATCGTAGGGGTTAGGGCTGGCAGGGACTCCACTTGTTCTCCAGTTTTCCTGCATCAAGATGGCTGGGCTGCTGCTGAGGAGGGGTCTCCATCCCTGGGCTCTGGAGTGATGTCAACTGACCCCCTACCCCCTCTCAGGGAAAGGGGGTGCTGAGGATTCTAGGAAGATCCAGTCAGTTCACAGGCCAGTTGCCAGCCTCACCCTCCTTGTCCTGATTCTTCTTGGGACTTGCTCTACCTGCCCACATCTGTGAATAGTGAGCTTTGGTGTCCATTCCTGGACTGGGCTGGTGACCGCCCAATTGTGGGGGTCACCACTCAGGAACAACACCATATATGAATAGATTCACCAGGGCCTTTTCTACCTCTTGGAGCTTGCTGTGCTCTCATCTAGAGTGTTTCAAGGACCAACGGGAAGGATCTAGCACTTGCTGAACATCTCCTGGCCAGGGGTCAGCCCATCAGATGGGCCAACTCACTCCATCTTCATAATAACCCTATGGGTTGTTCTGTTTCACAGATGGAAAAACCGTTCAGGAACAGAGCTAGGTCTCCAGCGTAGAGGCCTAGCCACACTGAGCTATGGGAGATTGTCGTTAGAAGACTAAACACGTCGCCCTCCTCCCCTACATGATCAGTGAGGGGATCACAGGCCCACCCTCAACAGAAAATTCACTTTAGCGTGTGTTTGACCCCTTATATACTTGGAAGAATTTTGCAGCGGCTTTTACAACACCAGCTAACATCAGAATTTCTGCATTCGCATCCAGAGCTGTGATGTGTAGACCTAGAATCTTCCGTCTAGAGCTACAAGTGTGCAAAGGTAGGCGCCCAGGGGCATCCATGCAGTTTTGCCTGTAATCATGAAAAATTACAAACACCTAAATGCCTATCAATTGGGAACAGGTTGTTTAAATTGTAGGATGTTTTTGACATTCTGTTCTTTTGTGAAACAGCTTTTTTGTGTGATGTAATTCACATACCATAAAATTTAAAGTATAGAGTTCAGTGGTTTTTAGTATATTCACGAAGAGGTGCAACCATAGCCACGATCTAATTTTAGAACATTTTTATTACCCTGTAAAGAAATCCCATACAAGATATTTTGGAGCCATTTTTTAAAAACAGAAGTAGTTCTCTGTGTATTTAAATGAAAATATATGCATGATGCGCAAAAGGTTAAAAAAAAATCACGTTGCAGAAAATATATAAGGTATCCCATCTATTTATAATATATATCTAAACATTTTTTTTTAATATTTATTTATTTTGGGGGGGCTACATTGGGTCTTCGTTGCTCTGCGCGGGCTTCTCTAGTTGTAGCAAGCGGGGTCTACTGTTCCTTGCAGTGCACGGGCTTCTCATTGCAGTGGCTTCTCTTGTTGCGGAGCACGGGTTCTAGGTGCATGGGCTTCAGTAGTTGTGGTGCGTGGGCTCAGTAGCTGTGGCTCGCGGGCTCTAGAGCACAGGCTCAGTAGTTGTGGCGCACGGGCTTAGTTGCTCCGCGGCATGTGGGATCTTCCTGGACCAGGGCTTGAACCTGTGTCCCCTACGTTGGCAGGTGGATTCTTAACCACTGCGCCACCAGGGAAGTCCTAAACATGTTTATATGTTCATTCATTCATTCATTCATTCACTTATTTGTATATGCATAGAGCACTCTGTCTGGAGAAAGGAACGAGGAAGTTTTATTTTAAATACCTTTTATATAGCATTTAAAAAAATTTTTTTTTTATTTTGGTCGTACTGGGTCTTAGTTGTGGCATGTGAACTCTTAGTTGTGGCACGCATGTGGGATCTAGTTCCCTGACCAGGGATGGAACGCGCATCCCATTCATTAGAAGGCGGATTCTTATTTATTTATTTATTTATTTGTTTATGGCTGTGTTGGGTCTTCGCTTCTGTGCGAGGGCTTTCTCTAGTTGTGGCAAGCGGGGGCCACTCTTCATTGCGGTGCGCGGGCCTCTCACTATCGCGGCCTCTCTTGTTGCGGAGCACAGGCTCCAGACGCGCAGGCTCAGTAATTGTGGCTCACGGGCCCAGTTGCTCCGCGGCATGTGGGATCTTCCCAGACCGGGGCTCGAATCCATGTCAGCTGCATTGGCAGGCAGATTCTCAACCACTGCGCCACCAGGGAAGCCCCTTATGTAGCATTTTTATGCTATATATTTTATACAGTAGTTTTACATCAGTGCTGTGTTTCTACTAGAAATAATAACCAAGGGTGAAATAAGCAATGAGGGTGTCCAAAGCTGATAAAGAAGTGTTAGAAGTGATTGGTACAAATTTAAAGGTAAAAAAAAAATGATTTTTTTGTGTGTCTAACCTGATATTCCATTAGATGGTGCCATTGTAAAATTTCTGTAATTTCAAATGGGCCATGGAAGGACTGGGCACACCCATTAACTGTTTCTGCCCGTAAAGACTTATTATTGTTGTTGCTTGCTTTTCTTTTAAGTCACTTGAAAAAGAAAAAAGTTAAAGCCCCCTTCAGTAATACCCTATTAGTTCAAGCCAATGGGAGTAAATGAAATGAAGTACTTATTAAAGGAATTTAATCATTAGATGAAAAATACTGTCAAATGCATGTAAAACGGGCTCTTGGGGCAAGTTATTTTCTCTCAGTCCTATAAAAATTCGCCACTGATACTCTGATTACCAGAAGTGCAAAATGTTGTCTGCTACTTTGGAATTTTCCATATTCCTGAGCAGGCTGGGATTCCTACCTTTTCTCCAACGACAACTCCTCCATTACTTCTCTGTCCTAAATCTCATTACTGGGAAGATTTTACCCATATAGTAATAGCATTTACTAAGTAGTTAAAGGTTTTTCTGTTTTGTATTTATGTATATATGTATTTGATCAATTGAAGTTCTTAACAGACAAAGGGACGGCCTTGCTGGGTTGATATAACTCCAGCCAAAAGCTGGAGGAACTTGAACTGGGTGGTAGAAGCAAGGGCCCTGGGGCCAGCCTGGCCCTGTGGGCAATGACTGTAGCTGTACCGAACTCACGGGACTGAGCCACAGTGCATGTAAATCACATGTTGCACTACAACAAACACCAGTTACTATCATCGGCATTTAATTCAGCATGTGCCACCGTATCTTCAGACAGCCACTTGGATTCTTTCACTGACCTACCCATCGCTCACCCCGGAATGCACAAGCTGAGCACTGTTGGCCTGGGTTTACCTCTGGGCTGACAGTTACGATGCTCACAAGTGCTTCTCTTCCCTGCTTGAAATGCCCCAAATCACCTTGTTTATACTGTTGGTGAGCTAAGTAAGGGGATTTTTAGTTTTACAGCTTTACAAATCATTATGGAAGCATCCACTTTTGGGGGCCAGTTTTCGTGAAATCCTCAGTACTGAAACGGTACCACAGAAGTAAAGAGCACAGAGTGGAATGTTGATGAGTCCTTTTAATTCAGAAAAGAGTCAGTTTGCAGATCTCAGATGGGGTGAATCTGAAGAACAAATTACTGTAATTTTGACATTTGGTCAGAATTTGGTACCCGGATTGCTTACAGCCAGACCTACCAGCAGGTGGCTTCGTCTGTACTAGGGACAGGTGCAAATGCGCCAGTTCTAAAAAGGGAACAGGCTCTTACCAGATCGCAAAATGCAATTCTGTAGACAAACCCCATAGATATAGGAAAATTAATTTTATCGGAGGAGGTGAAAAAAATTCTGTCCCATAAGAGGGAGAGAAGAGGAATTGTTCTCTTTGCTTTTAATGGTATTAGTGTGTGTTGTGTGTGTGTGTTGGCAGGTAGGTGCATACTAGGCTTACGTTCTTTAGATGGTGACCTCCTTGAGAGCAGGGAAGTGTCGTACTCATTGCCCCCCACCTCACCCACCCAGCCTGTGCAGGGCATTCAGTGCCCACCCAGCTGATGAGAGTTGAATTGCTGGGTAGCAATTAGCAAGGAATGACTTTAGGTGGGGGTGACTTTAGTGTTTGGAGCTCCCAGCAAGTGGAGGCCTGCTCCAAACTCCAAACTCCCTGGTTTGCCCTACGGTGTTTCTTGCCCTGAGGTCTTGTCCTCTTTCAGGCCCCAAGCCCCAGGAGAACAAAGCTGTAGTGACTGTTCAGATTTCCTATACTGGCGATCTCTATGGGTTCCTGGGCTGGTTTTTTGGGGTTTTGTATGTGTGTGTTTGGTTTTTTTTGCCAGGGGTGAGAGTGGGGAGGGAATGGAGAGGGTATCCAGAAGGAAAAACTGTACTTTTCTTTAAGCGCCAACATTATTCTAGGCACTGTGTTAAATTTAGTAGCTAAGCGTAACTTACATGCCATAAAATTCATGCATTATAACTGTATACTTCAAAGACTTTTAGTTAGGATCTGGCGATCCTAACTGCTAGGATGCCCAGTTAAATTTGAATTTCAGGTAGACAACAAACATTTTTTTAGTGTAAGTATGCCCCCATAGGAATATTTGGGATACACTTATACTAAAAAGATTATTTGTTGCTTTTTTGAAATTCAAATTTAACTGAACAGCCTATGTTTTTATTTGCTAAATTTCAAAACTCTTCGTAAATATATAGAGTTGTGCAACCATCACCACAATCTGGTTCTAGAGCATTTCCATCACCCAGAAGTTCCCTCTTGCCCATTTGCCATCAATCCCTAATCCCTCCCCAAGTCCCAGGTAGCTACTGGTTTGCATTTTGCTTTTATAGATTTGAGGAAGACTGGGGTGGGGGTGGGGGGGGTTGTTTGTTTTGTTTGTTTGTTTTTGTTGCTGTTTTGTTTTGCTGCAAAAAGCTTTGTTGTTTCTATTTGGTCCAGGGCTTGGAAGAGGGCTCCAGGGTGATTAAAAAACTGCCTAGTAGCTGCAGAGAGAGGCTTCAGCTGTTACACAATTTAGTTTAAACTCTAAGTATTTGCATGAAGAGTTTGGTTTCATTTTTCCTGAATGTGAAACCACAGAGAAGACTGGCCACCCCATATGGGGTTTGGTTTGTCTTTTGTCACACACCTCACAGTATGGTGTGGTAAGTTCTGTGAGACCCAGAAAACAGGTCTCTGGGGTGCAGTTATGTGGATTATTCGAATCTCTCCGTGTTTACCGACCACTTGGGTAAACCGCCTGTGGTGAAGTCTGAGAGCCGCCGGCCCTCAGAGGGGGGCCTTTCCAGGCCCAGCCAGGGCAGGGCAGGAGGATGCCCAGTTAAATTTGAATGTCAGGTAGCCAACAAACATTTTTTTAGTGTAAGTATGCCCCCATGCAGTATTTGGGATACACTTATACTAAAAAGATTATTTGTTGCTTATTTGAAATTCAAATTTAACTGAACATCTATAAGTTCAGGTGATCTGAGGAGCCATTCAAGGACACTGCACGCTACACTGGTCGAATGCTGGTCCTTGGCTACCTGGGCCCAGTCTTGGAGTGACTTAACTAAATGAAATATTACGTGTCAAGGAGCCTTACACTGTGCCTGGTGTGTGTAGCTGAAAACAGCCTTCCGTGAATTCAGAGTTCATCTGACACATACTACTGGAGACCCAGTGAGGCCTACAGCATCTCCAACTGAGAGTCTGCACGAAAGATGGCCCCTGCTTTAAGACAGGTAATGCTTTAACAGGCTGTGTTTACTGAGCACTAGCTGTGTGCCAGCATTTGCTAAGTGCTCTGTGTGTGTTAACATCTAATCCTCACAAACGCTCTAAGGCAGATACTGCCATTCTCCCTATGAGAATGACTGTCATTCTCCCTGTGAGGAAGTGGAGGCTCAGAGAGGTTAAGTCCCCCAAGGTCACACAGCTCATCTGGACCTAGAAGAGCCTTTTCTTACCACTGCTCTGTGCTGCCTCACGTAATGACGTGGTAAATTCTGTGCAAGCCCAGAAAGCGAGGTGTTTGAACCATGGGGAAGCTTTCCCAGGCATCTCCCCTCAGGGGTTAGCTGGCCAAAGAACTGGGGAACGGCATTCCAAGCAGAGGGAATGGCATATGCAAAGGTAAGAGGCAAGAGAACGAGGCACGATGAGGAGTAACCAATGAGGCCTGGGACAAATATTTCAGAGCATTTCCCAAAAACTGGAATTTTCCTTGGGAAAAATTAAAAAGTCTAATTTTAGTAAGGGAAAGAGTCTCAGGTGAGAGCCCTGAAGACCTTCAGGAGCAACTTGCAGCAAGTACCTTAGATTAGTGAGCTGTCTCCGGCCCATCTCTCTCCCTCACCAGGCGTGCTTTTCTGCTGTAAAAAGGCTAATGATACCCATATGTGTGTGGCTCACATACCAGAACCCAGAATCCTATAGGGCTTACTGTAAGATAATGAAATGGAATAATGTGGGTGACATACATGGAGGAGTTTTATAGTCGGCATGTGGCCACACAGGTGTGACGTAGTGCTGGGCCCGCCAGGTCGCCCAGGCACCTGTGCCCGATGTACACCTTTAAGAGGAGCCTAAACCCCTTCCCTTCCACTCTCAGCAGCAGAGGGTTTTCAGTGTTGATTTCCAGCTAGCAGGCACCTCCTCTTTCTTCCTCTACCTGTGGTTCTGGAGGCTCAGCCTGGAGAGGTGCCAGGCATCTAACTGACTCTGGAGCTGGGATTTTTTTGCAGGGAGCCAGAGGAAAGGAAAAATCCTCTTGCTGACTCTCCCTCTCTGGCTTCCCGGTGATTTATCACTATGGAAACGGAGCTCTTTTCCTCTTTGCTGCGGGCTGGCTGGGGGTGCACATTGTTGGTGCCCTTGCTGCACAGATCAGAAGTTCCTTCCTCTTTCCTGTTGCAGAAATGCCACAGTCACCACCGTTGTCCAAGAGCTGCAGCTCACACCTGAAGAGCTCAGTCTTGGGAAAAACAATCTCATTTGATTCCCCAGGGGTCCTGGGGGCCTTCTGGGTAATCGGTGGGGGCCTGAAAACAATGCCAGTGTGAGAACAATGCAGCCTCCAGGGCTGAACTGGGGCCCTGCTTTTCCCCTTCCTTCAGCTTTCCTAGCTGCATTTTAAAAATGGATATACAGGCAGACGCAGGTAGTCTGTATTGTGTTAGGTTGCAGTAAACTCAAAGTGCCTTTGTGTGGGCAGAACCTTCTTTGAGGGCAGGGCAGATGTGACTACAGGCAGGCCTGTGCCCACCCACTTATGGAGACCCCAAGAGAAATCTGTTCTTGGAGGGTAAGACTTGCAGATGGAGGGCAGATGTGGATACAGGGGAAGGGAGAAGCAGATGCAGGGGAGAGGGGTATTCAGAGGAGACTGCATACCTGTGTCATCATCAGTCACTTGCACATCCACATGAGGTTTCAGGTGCTGTCAGCTGGAGGCCTGGCTGAGAGCTGGCTCTGCTGCGGTTGGTCCAGCACTCAGGCCGCTCGTTAAAGGCTGGTGCCTGGGGCTCTTACCTCGCTGTCCAGTGGTTAAGACTCCGCGCTTCACTGCAGCGGGCACGGGTTCAATCCCTGGTCAGGGAACTAAGATCCCGCATGCTGCCGTGGGCACGGCCCAAAAAAAGGCTCGTGCCTGGGCTGGAGCACCGTAGGCCTAACATCACACGTACTGGGCTAGGTCCTGGGTACAAGGACACAGAGCATGTGGTGAGCAGAGATCCCAGAGACAATGAAGGAAGCTTCCTGGCCAGGAAGTCCTGAGACAGCACCAGATCCACTTTGGCTTCACGGGCAGGTCATGGCCAACCTCAGGGACCTTCTCTGTAAGTTGACCTAAGGAATATCTCTCCCAGCCTCGTCCTATGGGAGGAAGAGGGGGCTAAGGGCACCTCACATTTATCCATTTCACTGTTCAAGAGGGCCCATCAAGAATAACTGTCTAGGGACTTCCCTGGTGGTCCAGTGGGTAAGTCTCCACGCTCCCAGTGCAGGGGACCCTGCTTCAAATCCCTGGTCAGGGAACTAGATCCTGCATGCTGCAACTAAGACCCAGCGCAGCCAAAATAAGTAAGTAAATAAATAAATAAGAATAACCGTCTACATGGAACTGGTCTTGAAATTATCTGGGAGGGAAACACTTCATTTAGGAGGAGCTGGTGCATTTCAGTGCATCTCTAGGATAGTATTCAAAAACCCCTTTACCTCCTCAAACATCCAGATCTTTCCTAGGTCTCAAAATATTCCTATTCTCTTTGCATCTAGAAGGTTCTTTTATTTGGGAGAGGATTTCCAAGGTTCTACCAGATTCGTATTCTAAGCAGCAGTGTGAAAATTCGTGTTTTATTTTTGTCAGCAGAGCTGCCTGAACCCCTGGACCCCAAGGGGAGCCCTGGCCTTTAGGGAAAAGGTGACAGAGGTAGCCCTGCAAAATACCTTCAGAGCAGCTCAGCTCACCTCTTCCTCTTGGTACAAGAGAATGAGCCTCTGTAAGGAGGACCTTCTAGTTCTCTCTGATTCTCTGTGTGTACTCCTGGGACCAGCAGAAATGGAGGACTTTTGTGCAATGCTTAGCTTCCTCCTCACTGCCCTGAAGGTCTCATTCCCTATAAAACCTCAGGAGAAGTGGAGGGGCCACCCTCCAGTAATCCCCCCAACAACATCTGAGTCAGGGAGCATCTGACCAGCGCTTGCATCCTCCAGGAACAGGGAACCAGTCCATTTTTTTTTAACAGCGCTTTTTTTTTTTTTTTTGGCCATACCACACGGCATGCAGAATCTTAGTTCCCCCGACCAGGGATCAAACCTGTTCCCCCTGCACTGGAAGCACAGAGCCTTAATCACTGGACCACCAGGGAAGTCCCTAAATAACGATTTTTATTGAGATAATAGTAGATTCGCATGCATTTGTAATAAATAATAGAGAAAGCCCTTGTACGTTACCCAGGTTTCTGCAGTAGTAACATTTTAGTGTTACATTATAATGTCACAGTACATTGACATTGATACAACCCACCCATAGTATCTAATCTCCCCAGTTTTACTGGTACTCACTTGTATCTCTGTGTGTAAAGTTCTAAACAGCTTTATCACCTCTGTAGAGTTATGTATCCCTCACCACAGTCAACACACAGTTCCCAAGACACAAGGATCCCATCCCTTTTATAGCCACGCCCGCTTCCTTCCCTGTCCCCATCCCCAACCTCTGGAAACTGCTAATCTGTCCTTCATTTCTAAACTTTTGTTATTTCAAAAATGTTATGTAAATAGGATCACATTTGGGGGATTGGTTTTTTTCGCTCAGCCTCTTGCCCTGGAGATTCATCCAAGTTGCTGCATGTATCAATAGTTTGCTCCTTTTCATTGCTGAGGAATATTCCATGGTGTACATGTACCATCGTTTATTTAATCATTCATTGAAGGACATCTGGACTGATTCCAGTTTTTCAGGAAAGCTGAAATGACAAAGCTGCTGTGAACATTCACGTACAGATTTTTTGCGTGAACATACTTTTAAAATTTCTCTGGGCAGCTGTTCCAGTTTTTAGATAGCTCTAATTAAAGAAGATCCTTGAGGGACTTCCCTGGTGACACAGTGGTTGACTCTGCGCTCCCAGTGCAGGGGGCCCGGGTTCAGTCCCTGGTCAGGGAACTAGATCCCACATGCGTGCTGTAACTAAGAGTTCGCATGCCACAACTAAGGAGCCCGAGAGCCACAACCGAGACCCAGCGCAACGAAATAACTAAATAAATTTTTTAAAAAAGAAGATCCTTGAGCTCTGTGAGGGCTCCATTTGAGACCCACATGTGTTCTCACATTCTCAAGAGTTAGAAATGTTTATACAGGCTCCTGGCTTGGTCCTAAATCACATGAATCTCATGTCTGTCCAGAAGCACCGTTTCCTGTGCATATTCTCCTACTCCAACTTGGCTGCCTTTTTTATTTGGAGGTATCTATTTTAATTTTGTTTAATCAGGTAATGAAGCTGTAAAGAAACAGGAAACATTAGACAGTTGTATAGAACAAATTGAAGGATTACATCCTAAAATAACCTGGGTGAATAAATATTTCATATTCAGTGTGTTTCAACTTTTTTAGAGTTTGACCCCTTCAGTCTTTGTTCTAAGCCAAAGATTTTCCTGTTGTGGGGTATTTCAAGAAGCCCTGAAATGTTTTTCTTCCAGAGGCACCATGCAAGGGATTCAGGGCTCAGGCCTGGAGTCAGGCAGCCAGCGTTACAACGGACTTAAATCAGCTGTGGGATTGTGAGCAAGTGTACTGACCTTTCCGAGATTCTCTTTTCTCTCCTGTACAATGAGGATAATTCTAGCATCTAATCCACAGGATTAAATGAGACAATCCATGAGAAGTCGTAAGTCCTCAGTAAATTTTAGCAGAAACCCCTCTCCAAATCTCTTGAGAACAATGCTTCAAAACCCTTCACTGAAGGTTGTCTCAAGGGGGTTTTGGGGGAGAATTATATCTCATTGCCCAGAGAAAAACCGGCTGCAATTCTTCTGTACCTAGTTTCTCCCTCAAAGTCAAGTCCCCACCACCCCTCCCAAATCAGCCAGTCAGCCTCCCACTGTGGCCCTTGCTCCCAGATGGGCCCCTTTCTTCCTCAGGTAGCTGTTTAGAATTCTCTGTGATTCGCCGGGGACTCTGGTCATTCTGCCACCCCCAGCTGGCACCCCATCCCCCTGAGATGAAGACTGAGCACTTGGGCTGCATTTTGCTTTCCTTCTTGTTTTCTCGGTTCCTGTTCAGTTGGTCAGACAGATCCACTCAGGTTTCCACAACAGGGACACAGATGCCTTTTCGCACCGTCTGACGGGTGATGCACGAGCTTCATGAACAACTTCATGGCTCTTCTTAGCATCGAGTCGGAATGGTGATCCCAGCCCAGCCCACAAGCAACTGAGGCCACTTAATGACCTTTGTGATGAGGACAACTGTCTTCTTTCCATTTCCTTTGTCTTCAACCCCAGCAATCAGCAGGAACACTGCTCAGACTCATGGCATTGGCTTTTTTCTTTTTTTATAGATTTTATTTATTTATTTATTGGCTGCTTTGGGTCTTCATTGCTGTGTGCGGGCTTTCTCTAGTTGCGGCGAGCAGGGGCTACTCTTCATTGCGGTGCAAGGGCTTCTCATTGCAGTTGCTTCTCTTGTTGCTCAGCACAGGCTCTAGGCACACGGGCTTCAGCAGTTGTGGCTCGCAGGCTCTAGAGCACAGGCTCAGTAGTTGTGGCTCGCAGGCTTAGTTGCTCCGCGGCACGTGGGATCTTCCTGGACCAGGGCTTGAACCTGTGTCCCCTGCATTGGCAGGCAGATTCTTAACCCCTGTGCCACCAGGGAAGCCCCATGGCATTGGCTTTGACAAATATTTGCCTCCTAGAAGCTTTATCAGTAAGATGAAGAGACGTGCAGTAGCCAGTCTTCCACTGGACAGAGGAGGAGTGGCCTCCGTGGCTGCCAGCGTTCGTCCCAGAGGAGACTCCGCAGCCCTCTGGAAACATCTCCCCCTCTCTCAACTGTCTTTAAAAACTTTGGCAAAACTTTCCCTCATCCGCTGTGTTACAAAGATCTAACTAAAATAGACCTCCCTATAGGTTCTACCCAAAGGTTAAAAAAAAAAAGTCCCATTCCTTTTTCACATAAAAACAGTGCAATTGAGAAATGCAAATCAAAGCTACAATGAGGTATCAACTCACTCCGGTCAGAATGGCCACCATCAAAAAATCTACAAACAGTAACTGCTAGAGAAGGTGTGGAGAAAAGGGAACCCTCCTGCACTGTTGGTGGGAATGTAAATTGGTACAACCACTATGGAGAACAGTATGGAGGTTCCTTAAGAAGCTAAAAATAGAACTACCATATGATCCAGCAATCCCACTCTTGGGCATAGATCCAGAGAAAAACATGGTTCAAAAAGATACATGCACCCCAGTGTTCACTGCAGTGCTGTTTATAATAGCCAGGAGACGGAAGCAACCTAAATGTCCATTGACAGATGAATGGATAAAGAAGATGTGGTACATATCTCAATGGACTCTTACTCAGCCATTAAAAAGAATGAAATAATGCCATTTGCAGCAACATGGATGAAACTGGAGATTATCATACTAAATGAAGTCAGACAGAGAAAGACAAATATCATATGATATGACTCATATGCAGAATCTAAAAAAAAATGATACAAATGAACTTGTTTACAAAACAGAAACAGACTCACAGACTTGGAGAATGAACTTATGGTTACCGGGTGGTGGGGGAAAAGTGAGGGGGAGGGATAGATTGGGAAGTTGGGATTGACATGTACACACTGCTATATTTAAAATAGATAACCTACTCTAAGGTTATCTATTTTAACCTTGGAGTAGGTTATAAGAACCTACTATAAAATAAATAAATAAATAAATAAATTTAAAAAATAAATAAAAGCAATGCAATTATTTAAAGATAATTATCAGATACTCTCCCAAATTTTCCTTCTTAGTCTTAACATTTCCACTCCCTTCAAATGTTCTTCTTATGATGTGGTTCGAAGGCCCCTTGCCTTGGTATTTTCATCACCCCTCCATATGCTTTTGGGTGTCACCCCCTGAACTGATCATGTGTGACAAAATACAGTGGGGCAGTCTTCTCCCCACTTCTGAACTCTTTCATTAATGCTGCCAACGGGGACGATAGCCACGCCCCTTTCAAACTCATCAGTCTTTCCCCACGCATCCTCCTGTTATGCAACATGTCTGTCATCTGTCATCCTGTATTTGCAAGGTCAGCTTTGAGGAACTAGGACCAGGAATTTTAACTTTCTATTGTGTGTCATCATTGGGCCCATTGCACCCTCCTAGTGACATCCTTTTGACTACTGATCCTGTCCTTTGGCCTCTTACCTATCTATCCCTCCCAGTGTTGTGTCGTTCAGGGATCGAGTCAGCACACTTTCCATCCCTCCTGTGAGCCAGGAGAGGGAAGAAGACAACCACATGGCATTCCACTACAGATGTCTTTTGCTTTCTGGGTTTTTTGTTTGTTTTTTAATATTTTTAAAATATTTATTTATTATTATTATTTTTTTGGCTATGCTGGGTCTTAGTTACAGCACGCGGGATCTTTGTTGCGACATGCAGGATCTTTTTTTTTTTTTTTTTAGTTGCAGCATGTGGGCTTCTTAGTTGCAGCACGCGAACTCTTAGTTGTGGCATGCATGTGGGATCTAGTTCCCTAACTAGGGATTGAACCTGGGACCCCTGCATTGGGAGCACAGAGTCTTACCCACTGGACCACCAGGGAAGACCCTACAGATGTCTTTTGAATTGACCTTGAATAAAACTCTTTGGATCTAATTGTCCCACAAATGACAGATGCCACACACTTCTCCAGGAGGACCCCAGGACACACCTGGTCAGACGTCTTGCTGAAATCAGAAGCCCTGTACCTGCAGTGTTTTACTCATTCAACAATCTAGTAACTCTGACAACAAAAAAAAACCAGGTTAACTTGTCTGACTTACTTTTGGAAGATCTTTGCTGGTTTCTGGTCATTTCTGCTTCCTGCCTGGTAGCTACAAGTGCCCCCTGCCAACACCTGTAAGAGTTCTGCTCTGATCTGTACTGACTGTTGGGTGCTAGGATCCCATTTTAGTCCCTTCACTGAGCACCCTTCCTCCTGTCCCCCCTCCTTCATGACCCAGGCTTCATCTAGCCCTTAATACATGGCCTAACTCCTCCTGGGCGTGACCCTCACTGGCAGCCCTGTCAGGTCTGGCCTAGACTTCCCATTCTCTACCCTTCCCCGAATTCTAGCCACAGAGGTCTGGGCCCCCCCCCCGTATATATATATATGCGTGCGTGTGTGCGTGCATGTGTGTGTGTGTGTGTTTTTGATGAAGACTTTATTGAAGTTCCGTACACAATGAGAGCCATAACTCACTAGGAAAAGATTTTAGGATGTGCTTAGACACAGCATAGAGTTTTTACATACCTAATAAGTAATCTGCTAGAACTTTGTAGAGGATGGATATCAAGGCCCCTGTGATCTATGGTTTTTGGAGTCCCTATCCCCACCCCCACCCCCTTTTTTAAAACTCAGTACCTTTCCTGGGGTTCAGGCTAGATATGAGAAGGGAACAAGTCTGCCCCCCACAACTTCATCACCTGGACGTCCAGCTCAGGAATAACACCAACCTGCTTAGCCCAGAAGGCTGGGGAGGTGAAGCCTCTTCAGCAGGAACCATTGTTTCCTTTCAAAGCAGGGGATGGAGGGATCCCCTGAGAACCGAGAAGAGAGAGGGCCCTCACAAGCCCTGGCCTCTGCTTCCTCTGTGGCTGCCCCAGCCAAATTTCCTGTTAAAACCGAGGTGACGAATAGATGATCACATTAAGAAATGGACACGCACTTCTGCCGACCTCATGAAAGCCAGTTGGGCACGGACAAAGCTACACACACACACTGGACTGAGAATCACGCCGGTAGGTAATGTTTTAAATACTTTAAAGCAATTTTCTTTCTTAAATTCCTAGAATCTATGTGCAGAAGTGGGCAAGTCATAGAGAGGTGGACTTCCCTGGTGGCACAGTGGTTAAGAATCTACCTGATTAAAAAAAAAAAAGAATCCACCTGCCAATGCAGGGGACACGGGTTCAAGCGCTGGTCCGGGAAGATCCCACATGCTTCACATGCGGAGCAACTAAGCCCATGCGCCACAACTACTGAGCCTGCGCTCTAGAGCCCGCGAACCACAACTACTGAAGCCCGCGTGCCCTAGAGCCTGTGCTCCACAAGAAGAGAAGCCACCACAATGAGAAGCCCGCACACTGCAACGAAGCGTAGCCCCCTCTCGCCACGACTACAGAAAGCCCGCACACAGCAACGAAGACCCAATGCAGCCCCCAAAAATAAATAATTTATTTTTTAATAAAAAAGAAAGAAAAGAAAAGACAAGGGGCTCAGGCTGCTCACAGTGTAGTTTCAACTCATTGCAGACAAATGGTTTTGAAGAGGGCTTCCGGGAGCTTCCAGAGAACCTAATCAGTGTTTGTCAGATTGTTTTTGAGTACATTTCACATTTGCTCAACAGCCAACTTAAAACAAAATTCTGAATCAAAACCTGATGATAAGCTGAAACTGCCTGTTCTTTAAACCTAAGTCACTTTTTGTATCTAAAATTCATTTTGCTGATCCTCAGATAAACCATGACCATTTCCCACATCCTCCTCCAAGAGTTGTTCCTGGCAGGGTAATTTCTTCATGAACTTAGGATAAATCAATTTGGATTTCCTCTTATTTTAGCAAAGTTTACCTCGGTCTTGGATAGAAGGGACAGAAAGGGGAGGGTAAGGACAAAAATTACTCCGTTTATTATTATTATTATCATTACTGCTGCTAAGGTAGTATCAAGAGCAGCCACCATCTAATGGATGTATCATTACTTTTGGAATTTATCAAGACATCCTCATGGAGAAGGCTGGAGTAGATGGTAGTAGAATGAGGGAATTTATAGCTTGCAGAACATTTATATCAAAAGAATTTTGATTAAGATCAGCCTGGGGCAAGTCTCCGGTAGAGTGCCACAGGGCTCTGTCTTCATTCTTCTCCTATTGAATATTAATGAATTGGATTAGGACTCTGGTGACCTTCTGATAAAATCTGTGGATGACACAAAACTGGGAGGGAGAAGTCAGAGGATAGAATCAATTGTCAAAAAGATGGATAAAGGCACTGCCCCGGTGGTAGATATCATTACCCACCTTAGACTGATGAAGTAAACTAAAGAGCAACACCCAGTGCAGGCCACCTCTCAGTCCCAGGAGGTGCTTATCTCCCAGGAGGAGCTTCTCTCAGCAGCCAGACTGACTGTTGAACGGTCAGTTGATAGGACAGCCTCCCCTCCAAACCCCTGGAGGGCAGGGCCAGGCCTACCCGGTGCTTAGCCTGCTTCCTGCAAGGGTTGAGAGACGCCATCCCCTCTGCCAGGGCATCCTCGCTGTTTCATCCCTATGGGGCCTGGCCTGGAGCAGAAGGGTCCTGACACTCCCTCCCATCTGCAGCCCGACTTAGTGTCTTGTTTCTCCTCGTGTCCCTTGGATAACCTGAAAAAGCAAAAATCAGGAAAGGGACGGCTTAAGCCCCTGAAAGTTCTGGCTTTTCTACACATGACTCCAGTTTAGCTGAAGCATTCCTGGCACAGGCTGCTTCCCAGAAGGAGTCCTGAACAAGGGTTGTCAGTTAAAATACAGGATGCCCAGTTACATTTGAGTTTCTGATAAACAACAAATAATTTTTTTGGTATGTCCCATGTAAGATGTGAGACATACCAAAAAATGACTTGTTGCTTCTGTGAAAATGTAACTGGATATCAGGTATTATTGAAACAGGAGGGAAGGGGGCAGGGCACAACACTTGAAAGAATGACATAGCCCGAGGACCTGACATAAACTGATTAGAACCAAATGGGTCCAAGATGGCGGACAAGTCGACTTCCACTAGACCTTGAGCCCCGCTCATTGTAACACAGCAGCAGGCTAAATGACACACCCACAGGGGCTGTGACAGTTCTAAGACCGAACAGAAGGATCAAAAAGTGGGTGGTGACCCAATTACTGGAAATCCCCACTCCTTCCCCAAATAGCTGGAATACTCCTCCCACTCATTAGCCTATGAAATTACCCACCCCTATGAAAACTGACAACCCCATACCCTGGTGCCTTTCTCACCTTCTGAGGTGGCCCACACTCTGTGTTTCTCTAAATAAATCCACTTCTTTTTTTTTTTTTTCTTTTATTTTTGTTAATAAATCCACTTCTTATCTATCACTTTGTCTCTCACTGAATTCTTTCTGTGATGAGACATCAAGAACCTGAGCTTCATTAAGTCCTGAAACCAGCTGTGATCTCAGTTGGAAGACTGTGGGTTTTGGCCAGGTACAAGTCCTGGCCGCGTGGGTTCAAGTCCCAATCTGAGTTGCACGGTTTCATTATTATTTCCTGTCTCTGGTGGCCCTACCCTGAGCTCACCCAAGCCTGTCAGAAGTGATTACCATGGGCCTCTTGGAAGGCCTGGCCTGGCCCACTTCCAGTCCAAACCACCTCTCACCTAAAGGGAGAACATATGTTTGGGCTGAGGCTACTGCCCACTCAGGCCCCTCAGGGGATCAGGCCTCCCAAACCACCACACACACTTCCTTCTTCACTCCTGTGGGCTCCTCAAGCCCTAGTCGTCTGCGCTGGTCTCCGGCCTGCCCTCCCTTCAGGGCTGAATCTTGCCTCCCGGTGCTAGGGACTGACACTGGCCCTATCTGGCCCTAAGGAGCCTAGCTCAGCGCTAAGGACAGCCATCCGGAGCTAATTTGACGCCATGGCCTGTGCATGGCTACCGCACATGCACATGATGACTGTTTACATCCGGCTGTGCTTCCAGTTCATTCACTCATTTAGCAGAAATTTATGCGGGGCCCACTAAATCAGACATTGTGTTGACTGCATGGGCACTGGGGTAAGCCCAAGAGACCCATTCCAGGGGAGATGCTTCTTGGGGATCATGTAGATAAATATGGGGTTACCAACAGTGATAGGAGCTATGAAGGAGCATATGGGGAGCTTTGAGAACATGCAACCAGAAGCCTGCTCTGGTCCAGGAGTCTCCTTTGAGCTGGGCCTGGAGGGGAAGAGTTACCTAGATGGGGATAGGGGGTCAGGGAGAGCTTTCCAAGCAGAAGAGGAGCCTGGATGCAGGTTGATGGGGCAGGGGCGGGCGACTAGTACTTTCCAGGGCTGATGGGAGGCCGTGTGCAGGAACATTTCCACCCACCTCATCTCATCTGTTCCTTTTCTCATTCAAAATCATATGCAGGACCCATTACATAATGTATGGATCCATTGCAAAATGAAAATGCAGGGCCCTTTTTAAAATATTACTAAGAATTTCAAGATGCCTCCACAGGGTATTAAACCAAATATGGACCCTTCTGAGCTCAGGGCCCTGTGCAACTGCCCAGGTCACATGCCTGGGAAATGGGTCCTGATCTCATGACTCGTGTGTGTGTCAGGTCAGGAGCTGGATCTGAGTCTTCTGCTTATGAAGGTGCTATACAACGTCAGTTACTGGAGGCCCTGGAGCAGCCAGACCGGCATTGGCAGGCAGATGTGACTCTGAGAACTGGTTGATACTTCACCTTCTGGCCCTGCTTCTCCATCTGTAACAGGGATCATGATACCCTCTGTAAAGGGCTGAGAGTGGCCCCCAAAGATATCAAGTCCTCTAGAACCTGTAACTCTTACATTATATGGAAAAAGGGTCTTTAGAGATGTAATTAAGTTAGGGATGAGATGGGGAGACCATACAGGACATCTGAGTGGGCCCTAAATGCAATCACAAGTGTCGTTAAAAGAGAAAGGCAGGGGAGTCCCTGGCAGCCCAGTGGTTAGGACTCCGTGCTTTCACTGCCGAGGGCCCGGGTTCAATCCCTGGTCGAGGAACTAAGATCCCACAAGCCTCGTGGCATGGCCCCCCAAAAAAAATAAAAGAGAAAGGCACAAGGAGATTTGACACACAGAGGAGAAGACAGAACAGAAGATGATGGCCTAATGTTAGAGTGATACGGCCACAAGCCAAGGAATGCCAGCAGCTGCCACAAGCTGGAGAAGGCAAGAACAAGTGATCTCCTAGAGCGCCTGGAGGGACTGTGGCTCTGCTGACGCCTTGATTTCAGTCCAGTGGTACTGATTTTGTAATTCTGCCCTCCAGAACTGTGAAAAAATAAGTCTATATGTTGTAAGCCTAAATCTACTAATCTACTTTCTGTCTCTATGGATTTCACTATTCTGAACATTTCATATAAATAGAATCATATAATATTTGGCCTTTCATGTTTGGCTTCTTTCACTTAGCATGATGTTTTCAAGCTTCATCCATATTGTAAGCATGTATCAGGACTTCATTCTTTTTGTTGCCAAATAACAATCTATTGTATGAATATACCACATTTTGTTTATCAGTTGGTGGACGTTTGAGTTGTTTCTACTTTTTGGATATTAATAATGCTGCTATAAACATTTGTGTTTCTGTAGACACATTTTCATTTTTTTGGATAAATACCTAAGAGTGGAATCACTGCTGGGTCATATTATAACTATATTTTTTAAACTTTTGAGGAACTGCCAGACTCTTTTCCAAAGTGGCTGCATCATTTTATAATCCTACCAGTTGTGTGAAGAAGGTTCTAGCTTTTCTGCATCCTCGTCAACATTTATTATTGTCTGTCTTTTCAATTTTAGCTATCGTAGTAGGTGTGAAGTGATATTTCATTATGGTTTTGATTTGCAATTCCCTAATGACTAATAAGGTTATGCATCTTTTCATGTGCTTATTGGCCTTTGTATATCTTCTTTGGAGAAATGTTTATTCAAGTCCTTTGCCCATTTTAACAAATGGTTGTCTTTTTCTGTTACTGAGTCATAAGAGTTCTTTAAATATTCTGGATCCTTATCAGATATATGATTTCCAAATATTTCCTCCCATTCTGTGGATTGCCTTTCAGCTTCTTGATAGTGTCCTTTGCAACACCAAAGTTTTTAACTTCAATGAAGTCCAATTTATCTATTTTTTCTTTTGTTGCTTATGTTTCTGAGAACAGAAAGCACAAATACCTATCGAGTATTTTTTAAAAATTAATTATTTATTTTTGGCTGCACTGGGTCTTCGTTGCTGCATGTGGGCTTTCTCTAGTTGTGGCGAGTGGGGGCTACTCTTAGTTGCAGTGCGCAAGCTTCTCAATGTGGTGGCTTTTGTTGTTGTGGAGCACAGGCTCTAGGTGTGCGGGCTTCAGTAGTTGCAGCCTGTGGGCTCAGTAGTTGTGGCTCACGGGCTTAGTTGCTCCACGGCATGTGGGATCTTCCCAGACCAGGGCTCGAACTCACGTGCCCTGCATTGGCAAGTGGATTCTTAACCACTGTGCTACCAGGGAAGTCCCATGGTGAAGCTCTGGCCCCTCTTTCCAGGCCAGTGCCTGGGCTACTCAGGGCAGAAGAGAGCAGACCCCTTGGTCCTTTGGGCCGTTGTGCAGTTGATTTGCTGTCAGGGCCAACTCAGCCATTAGGCCCAGGAGGCACAGTGCCAGGGCCTACAGCAATACTTTTAGGGGCCCATGAAAAAAAAAAATAATTTTTTTTTTGGCTGTGCCATGGCCAAAATAAATAATTTTTTTTTTTCAGGATCTTGATTCCCTGACCAGGGACTGAACCTGCACCCACGGCATTGAAAGTGTAGAGTCCTAACCACCGGACCACCAGGGAATTCCCCCCAAATAATTTTTTTTTTAATGGATGAAGGGGCTCGCAAAAATGCCCACAGCCATGAATCATGATATAACCCTGTGTCCTGTCAGTGGAATGGAGGGGGTGCTCCAGCTGGGGATGGAACAGCACTGACCCCTCCACAATGTCCCGACCTACTTCCCTTTTCCCCAACTGCCCACCTTTGCAAGGGGCCAGACTGGGGCTATGAGGACAACATCTGGGTGGGCATTGAATTAGGGGCTCTGAGTCCCTCCCCTTGAGCTCATTAAGATGGCTGATTTGCCAGACCAGCAATTCAGGTGGGGCAACCTGGGGCCCAAAGCAGACCTACAACAATTGTTATTACTACTCTTGTCTTTATTGTTACTACATTCCGTTCTTATTGTGCCCCGCTGGTTAAATGTGCTTTCAAATACTAGCTGTCATTTTCTCTTCATGACAAGCCTGTGAAATGGGTAGAGTGGGCATATTATTCCCATTTTATAGGTGTGGAAAGTGAACCTCAAAACACTGACACCATTAAGCTGCAGAGAAGGGACTGGAAACCCAGGCTTCTGATGTGTGTGTTAGTACGTGTACATTCTCCCGTTAGGTGACTTTTGAATCTGGCAATGGGGGATTAGTCCCACTAGTAAACTTGCCAAGGTTAATTAATCAGACCTCCCATCCTGGGCTGGTCACAGGTCACTGCTGGGGGAAATGGCCGATATCTTGTTTCCTATCAGTGTAGTCATGAAATAGATGGGAGGTCAGTTCTGCCCAGTGCCTGTAGCCCTCTGCCATGATTGCCGCCTGCCTCCCTCGCCCTTCCTCCCCCACCCACCCCAGCTTCTCAGAAAAACCACTTCCTGAGGTTTATTTCACCAGGCAGTTAATGGATTGCTGTGATTTAGATTGTGACATTCCTGTTTTGTGTTGTTTTTTCTCATAGCTTTTTTTTTTTTTTTTTTTTTTTGCGGTACGTGGGCCTCTCACTGTTGTGGCCTCTCCCGTTGCGGAGCACAGGCTCCGGATGCGCAGGCTCAGCGGCCATGGCTCACGGGCCCAGCCGCTCCGCGGCATGTGGGATCTTCCCGGACCGGGGCACGAACCCGTGTTCCCTGCATCCGCAGGCGGACTCTCAGCCACTGCGCCACCAGGGAAACCCCTGTGTTGTTTTTTCTAATGCAAGCATATTTATTTATGTTACATTTTATAAAAAGGGGAGAATGGTGGGATATAAGAGAACAGGATATCTATATATCATTAGGAGCAAAGGCGTAATATGGATCATGCCAGAGTTAGTTCCATAACCATATTAAAAACAGAATGTAACACTCTCCACCAAAAAACCGGGATTCTGAAGCTCAGATATGTCATTTGTTAAATGAAAGGTGACGTCCCCGGTTTTTGAAGGCAGAAGCACCGCATGTAGAAAACACCCTGTCCTCCTTCCCTTCGGCTGAGAAGAGGGAGAAGAGAGCAGTACTGTGGTAGAAATAGGGCCCTGGGTGAGCTTGTTCTGCCTGGTGGGCATTCCTGGGGTCTTCATCCCTGGCAATGTAGGAGTCAGTTCCTTGTTTAGTTACCAAGAAGCTAAAATAGCTATGCGGAACCTTTTTTTCATTTTTGTTTTCCCCCAATCAAGGAATCCACTAAGAACCAGAGGAAGGAAGGGGAAGATATGTGGGGGCCACACACATATAAAAAGCCACTTGATTTCCTATTTTTAAAAAGGTGAAATAGGAAAAAAAAAATCCTTTTATACTTTTTTAACTTTTAATAAGACATTCTTATTTACAAATAAAGAATAAGGAGCATGATGATCTTTTCAAGGAATAAAATAAATGATGGACAATATATGCTTCAGTTCTTATCTCACAGCCAAGTCATAAGAGAGAAGGAAGAGATTTCCCTGAGAACTAAAAGGAGTGGTTCCCCTGGAAAGAGAGTGAGAGACAGACAGACAGACAAACCTAAGAAGAATAGCAAGGGAGGCTCTCCCATGAGGATCCACAAGTCCTGTGAAGGACCAGCCCCATGTTGACGTGACTCTGGGGCCTCAGCACAGGTGACCCTGCTGTACTGGCTGGGCTGGGCTGGGGTGGATACAGCAGCCATTTTAAGTGATTTCCAACACTGTGATACATTCACATGATTTAAAAACTAAAAAGGACACAAAGGTTTATAATGAAAAATATACTGAACACTATAAAACATTGGGGCTTCCCTGGTGGTTCAGTGGTTAAGAATCCGCCTGCCAATGCAGGGGACATGGGTTTGAGCCCTGGTGGGGGAAGATTCCCACATGCCATGGAGCAACTAAGCCCGTGCGCCACAACTACTGAGCCTGTGTTCTAGAGCCCGCGAGCCACAACTACTGAAGCCCACAGGTCTAGAGCCCATGCTCTGCAACAAGAGAAGCCACCACAATGAGAATCCTGCACACTGCAATGAACAGCAGCCCCTGCTCACTGCATCTAGAGGAAGCCCATGTGCAGCAACGAAGACCCAACACAGCCAAAATTAAATAAATAAAATAAATAAATTTATTTATAAAACATTGCTGAGAGAAGGTAAAGAAGACTTAAATAAATGGAGAGATATGCCATGTTCATGGGTCAGGTACTCAGTATTGTTAAGTCATCAGTTCTCCCCAAAATGATTTATAGATTCAATGAAATTCCAATCAAAATCTCAGAAGGGTTTTTTTGGTTGAAATTGAAAAGTTGATTTTTAAAATGATATAGAAGGGCAAAGGGTTTAGAATAGTCCAAATAACTCTGAAAAGGAAGAAAAATGTTTGAGGACTACTAACACTATCTGACTTCAGGATATATTTTAAAGGTACAGAAATCAAAACTGTGTGGTATTGCATAAGGGTAAACAAATAGATCAATGGAACAGAATAGCGACTCCAGAATATACATATGTCCACATATATGGACAACTCATTTTCAACAAAGGTGCAAAGAGAATTCACTGGAGAAAAGATAGTCTTTTCAACAAATGATGCTAGAACAATTGGACATACACATGCAAAAAAAAAAAAAAAGGAAACTTTGATCCACACCTTGCATCATGTACAAAAGTTAACTCAAAATAGATAATAGGGAGTTCCCTGGTGGCACAGTGGTTAAGAATCCACCTGCCAATGCAGGGGACACAGGTTCAAGCCCTGGTCCAGGAGGATCCCACATGCCACAGAGCAACTAAGCTCGTGCACCACAACTACTGAGCCTGTGCTCTAGAGCCTGCAAACCACAACTACTGAACCCACGTGCCACAACTACTGAAGCTCACATGCCTACAGCCCGTGCTCCACAACAAGAAGCCACTGCAATGAGAAGCCCGTGCACCTCAACAAAGAGTAGCCCCCACTCGCCACAACTAGAGAAAGCCCACATGCAGCAACGAAGATCCAACACAGCCAAAAATAAATAGATTAAATAAATAAATTTTTTTAAATTAAAAAAATAGATAATAGATCGAAATGTCAAAACATTGGAGAAAATTTCTGAGACTTTGATAGGCAAAGATTTTTTAGATGTGACACCAAAAGAATGATGCATAAAAGGAAAAATTGATAAATTGGATTTGATTCTTTAAAATTTAAAGCTTCTGCTTATCAAAAGACACCATTAAGGAGATAAAAAGACATGCCACAAACTAGGAGAAATATTTGCAAATTACATAATTGATAAAGGACTTATATTCAGAGTATATAAAGAATTCTAAAAGCACAACACTAAGAAACAAGCAACCTAGCTAATAACTGAGAAGATTTTAATAGACCCATTAAATGGCAAATAAGTAAAAAAAAAAAAAAAAGGCAAATAAGTACATAAAAATATGCTCAATGTCATTAGTCATTAGGTAAATGCAAATTAAAACCATAATAAGAAAGCACAATGCTCCCCACTAGAATGACTAAAATTGAGAAGATTGACCTGCCAAGTGTTGATGAGGATGTGGAGCAACTAGAACTCTCATACGTTGCTGGTGGGAATGTAACATGGTGTAATCAGTTTGGTAAACAGTTTGGTAGATTCTTAAAATGCTAAGCATATACCTACCTTATGGCCCATGCATTCCACTCCTAGGTATTTATGCAAGAGAAATGCAAGTATGTGTCCAGACAAAGGCTTGTTCATAGCAGCTCTATCTGTATTAGTTCAAAACTGAAAACAACCCAAATGTCCATTAATAGGTGAATAAGCAAACCCGTATTTTCATGCAATGAAATGTTACTCAGTAATAAAAAGGATGAAGTACTTATTATGCTGATTGAAAGAAGATAGACCAAAAAAACCAGCAAAAAGTGCATACCGTATGAGTCCATTTAAATAGAATTCTAGAAATGCAAACTAACCCATAGTGACAGAAAGCAGATCATGTTTGCATAGGGGGTGGTGGGTGTGGGGAGAGGGATTCAGGGAAGAAAGGATTGCAAAGGTGAAACCATGTAACTCAGATTGGGATTTGAACCCACGGTCTGTTAACTGAGATTACACACCTGGTCTCAGGACTTAATGAAGCTCAGGTTCTTGATGTCTCATTGCAGAAAGAATTCAGCAAGAGACAAAATGATAAGCAAGAAGTGGATTTATTCAGAGAGAAACACAAAAGGTGAGAAAGGCACCAGGGTATGGGGTTTTTCGGTTTTTATAGGGGTGCGTAATTTCATAGGCTAATAAGTGGGAGGAGTATTCCAGCTATTTGGGGAAGGAGAGGGGATTTCCAGGAATTGGGCTACCACCCACTTTTTGACCCTTATGGTCAGCCTTGGAACTGTCATGGGGCCTGTGGGTGTGTCATTTAGCTTGCTGATGTGTTACAGTGAGGTATACTGAAGCTCAAGGTCTAGTGGAAGTCAACTTGTCTGCTGTCTTGGACCTATTTGGTTCTGATCAGTTTATGTTGTGTCCTCAGGCTATGTCATTCTTTTAAAGGTCGTGCCCTGCCCACTTCCCTCCTGTTTCAGCGGGGCACAAGGAAACTATTGTAGGTGATGTATATATTCACTTTCTTAATTGTGGTGGTCATGTCACAGGGTACACACATGTCAAAACTCTTCTAATTGTAACTTTTATTTATTTAGGCCACACCCAGCGGCTTGTGGGATCTTAGTTCCCCAACCAGGGATTGAACCCTGCCCTCCGCCGTGAAAGTGCAGAGTTCTAACCACTAGACCGCCAGGGAATTCCCAAATTGTAAATTTTAAATATGTGCAGTTGTTGTATGTCAGTTATACCTCGATAAAGCTGTTAAATTTTCCAATTTCTTAAAAATTTAAAAGGTAATATAAAAATAAAAGGTAAAAAGTCACATAACTTAAGAACTAAAAAGTACAGAAAGGTTTACAATGAAAAATTCCTAGTTGCCCAGTTTCCACCACCCACTACAGGTAACAAAATCTTTTGCATTGCTATCAACTTTACGTAAGTGAATGTTTGCCTTTACTGACAATAGTCAATAGTAAGTAGCAATTCAAACAAAGATTTATGTACCCTTAGAGAGTCAGGTAATCCCTAGGAGCGCCTGCTGGTCAATGCCCAGTACTGTATTGAAAGAATACACTGTAATCCTTTTTGCCTATTTCTAAATTTCAGATAACTTTTCTGAGAATTCCCTGGTGGTCCAGTGGTTAGGACTCTGAGCAGTCACTGCCGAGGGCACAGGTTCAATCCCTGGCCAGGGAACTAAGATCCCACAAGCTGCACAGTATGGCCAAAAAAAATTAAAATTAAAAAATAAATTTCAGGTAACTTTTCTTATGTTATCTATGTGTTCATTTCCTTTGTCCATTTTCCTTTTGTATTGTTGATCTTTTTCTTCTTGATTTCTGAGAGCTTTTTACATATCAGAGAGGTTAGCTCTTTGTCTATGATGTGAGTTGCAAATATTTTTTCCAGTTTATAGTTTTTCTCTTGATTGAACTTTTTTTGGGGGTGGGGGGCAAAGCAGAACATTTATTCATGGAGTATACTTTATCAGTCTTTCATATTATGACTTCTGGATTTTAAGTCATAGTTAAACCAGCCTTTGCCCAAGATCATGAGGAATTCTTCTCTGTTTTCTTCTAGAACTTTTATGTTTCATTTGTACCTTCAGATGGTTGAATCTGGAATTTATTCTGGTGCACAGTGTAAGTTGTGGGATATAATTTTTCCACTTTTCTTTTGAAACATTAACACATTTTTGAAATAAAGCTTTATTTTCTCCTGGTGTTCTAAAAGTACTAGCATTGTGGATGAAACAATGACTAAATTTTAGAAGTTTACTTTGGAACTTAGGGCCATGCGGTGGGACATTTATCAGTATGGCTTGAATGTCACTTTGAGAAGCAAAAGTTGCTTACTCTACAGTTTGTAAAAGTTACCTTTGAAACCAACATTTATTTTATTACTCAGGGCGTTTCCTTTTTTTTCCTGCCAAATCAAAATTTGGTAGCTGGTGGGGGTAATTTCCAGTAGGTTGCCAAAGGAGATAGTTTACAGTGGGGAATGGAAAATACAAAACAACAAAAGTAAAAAAACACAATAGAGGGCTTCCCTGGTGGTGCAGTGGTTGAGAGTCCGCCTGCCGATGCAGGGGACACGGGTTCGTGCCCCAGTCCGGGAAGATCCCACATGCTGCGGAGCAGCTGGGCCCGTGAGCCATGGCCGCTGAGCCTGCGCGTCCAGAGCCTGTGCTTCCCAAGGGGAGAGGCCACAACAGTGAGAGGCCCGCTTACCGCAAAAAAAAAAAAAAAAAACACAATAGAAAAAAATTCCTTTATGCATACATTGCTCTCTAACAGCTCTTATCAAAACTTCCATTGAACTGTAGATCACAGAGAGGTACTGTTCTCTAGCTGGAAACCACCACTTCTTGGTACTTGCCCTGAGGCAGAGAAGTCTTTGGTTTCTCTGGTCCCCGTTCAAATCTGACTTAGCTTTACCATGTGACGGTATTCAAGGGTAGCATTTCAGAAAGCAGCACCGTGACCCCAAGGCAATGATCATCTAATTCAGACAATACAGTTAACTTGTCCTCTTTCAGTCAGTCATCCATTTTGCTAATGTTTTTGGTCATCTACTAGGTACCAGGCACTGTCCCGCTGTCATGGAGCCAGCAGTCCACTTGGGGGAGGAGCAGCTATTATGGCACACGGTAGAAAGTGTCTGACAAAGGAAGACTAGGGAGGTGAGGGGGCCCAGAGGAAGGGCAGCTCAGTGTGGGGAAGACAGGGGACGATGCTAGAGGACTGATGCCTAAACTGAGTTATGATGAATGGGTAGGAATTCGCCAGAAAAGGAGAGGGGAAAGGGTACTCCAGACAGGGGAAGAGCATTGGCAAAGTCACAGACATGTGATGTGTTCTGGAAACTATAAATTCTAGCAACCAGAATGTAGGGGCAAGGAAGGAAGAGGTGAGAGACCAGGCTGGAGAGGTAAGTAAGGGCTGGATCGTGCAGGATTGGAAACTGACTTTCTCTGCAGGGCAATGGGGGGAGCCATTACAGGGTCTCCCTGACAAACCTGCAATTTTCTGAAAAAGTCAGCCCTCTCCATGCCTTTGTCAGGAAAGGCAGGAGGTCCAGGTTTAGGCTATATGGAAAGAGCCCCCTTGGAGGGGCCAGAGGAAAAACAGAGATTTGGTGAGTGTCCAGGGAGAGAAGCCCTTTGCGGGGAGGTCAGAGAGAGGGAGGAACCCTCTCTGGCTGCCATGAGAAGGGGCCCCCAAATCCAGGCCAGACGCAAGGAGGGTCAGGAACGCTGAGGCAAATGTCACTTGTGCCTTTTTTTCCCTCTAAACAAACTAAACAAAGCAGCTGCGCCCGGTGGCCCCTCAGGAAGGCCAGTCATTTCCTGAGGAGATATGAGGCCGCCCAAGCATTGTTCCCGGTTTCCAGCATGGCCGCCATTACCTGACCAGCACCACGGCCGGTTTGTCCGCGGTGCCTGGAG
The DNA here is from genome assembly GCF_963924675.1 of Phocoena phocoena. Lineage (NCBI taxonomy): Eukaryota > Metazoa > Chordata > Mammalia > Artiodactyla > Phocoenidae > Phocoena > Phocoena phocoena. Next base: position 14,147,847 of record NC_089237.1, read on the forward strand.
AAGCTCCCACATGGGTCTCTGCTTTTCACGGGGCAGGTTTCTCACCTCCGTTGCGTGGGAAGTGGCTTCTTTCTCCGGAGCATGGCGCAAAAGCAGAACTAACTACCCGAAGACTTCGCTCACTCTCAGGATGCAGCTGGGGTGGACCCAGGGGGGCACGATGTGGCTCCGCGTCCTGCTGACACTTCTGCTCTGTGAGTTTTCCCTCTCTTCCCACATCACTTAAACTTCACGAGAATTGAAGCTCGTGAAATCAACATATTTCTCCTGTCTTTTCCAGGTTCAAGCCTTGAGGGTCAAGAAAACTGTAAGTTGTAAAATTCCTACCTGTGACTCTTAAAACTCATGTCAAATTGCTCGGGTTTAATGTTTATAACAATTCAGAAACATATTCAAATTGTCAACTAAAGTTGATTCTGCATTTAAAGAAGGTTTTGGAACAAAACACTTATTCTAAGCCAAGTTTTAGTCAGCATGTTCTAGAAGTCACATACATTTCCAGATCCTGGTGAACTGCTGTCTGTTAGGATTGGGGGCAGTGATAAGAAAGTGATTGCATAATTTGTTTTTTGTTGTTCTACCATAAATTTCTTTTTTTCATATCCTACCCTACCCCTGATTGTTTATTCACAAATGAGATATAATCAGTTTGTTAAATCCATGAAGTCAGAACATAGTTTATTTAGTTTTTTTTTTTTAATATTTTATTCATTTATTTTTGGCTGCGTCGGGTCTTAGTTGCGGCATGCAGGATCTTTCCTTGCGGTGCTGGGGCTTCTTTCTAGTTGTGGCGTGCGGGCTTAGTTGAGGATCTTAGTTCCCCAACCAGGGATCAAACCCGTGTCCCTTGCACTGGAAGGCGGATTCTTAACCATTGGACCACCAGGGAAGTCCCGAAGTCAGAACATAGTTTAAATTGTTGTTGTGACTTTTTTTTCTCCTAAATGATCTAAAGCAGATTAGATATCATTTCCCATCTACCCATGAGGCTACGATGGTATCTGCAATATTTTGTGCTTGGGCATGGGAAGTGGGGCTTCTGCCTGTCTTTGAAATCTGGTCTGTCATCCACTTTAGAGCTAATTTTGAATCATTAAGATGAGCGGGTTTGGAGACTTCCCTGGTGGTCCAGTGGTTAGGACTCCACGCTTCCACTGTAGCAGGCACAGGTTCGATCCCTGGTCGGGGAACTAAGATCCCGCGTGCTGCATGGCAGTGCAACACACACACAGAAACACATGCCCACACACACAAATAGATAAGCAGGTTTTGTTTTGCTTCATCTGGACCGTGTGAAGGAGGGGACTGGGCTGGGTCTGGGGGCTGAATAGAGGGAGAGCCCACAGAACAGGATCCCCTTGTCAGAGGTCACTTCATTCCACGCAGAGTCGGGGTGACTGGGTTGCAGACAGTTCTACAGCTATTTGGAGATGATGCGTGTGGGTGACACTGGTTTATTGAGCCAAGGCTTGGAGCAGTAGCTCTGCACAGAGAGGGCTCGTGCTGGCTACTTAGCAAAGCCGGTCTGGCGGGTCTCCTGCGCGTGTGTCCATGTGCTTCGATGGGTGTTTGATCCCCATGGCAACCCATGGAGGCAGGATGTCCATTATCTTCATAATCAACCTAATTGACTGATGATATCTCTGCACCTCAGAGAAACAACCGACTTGCCCAAAAAGAGCCGAGCCGGATAGCAGGACATCAGCACCAGAACCTCCCCTTCCCAAAACCTGATTGTCCCGAGCCTGGAGCCATAGGCCTGACTCAGATCTTTAAAGCCACTGTTACTCTGTCTTTCTGAGCCTTTTTCCCAATCTGTAAAATGAGGGTGATGCATCAGTATGAGATGAGATTAGATAAAAAGATGTGACGTGCCAGCCCAGCGTGCGGTGATTAGTAAATAATGGTTTCCTATGGTCCTAGCTCACCCACCATCATGGCTCCTGCACCTCCCTCGCTCTGTCCACTCCAGCCCTTGTGCCCTTGCTCTAGCCCAGACCACACCCTGCCAACACGTGTGCCTCTGGGCTTCTGCTTCTCTTGCTCCAATCTCTCTCCCATCTTTGTCCTCACCTCAGGGGGAAGTAAATCTCTCCCTGCCCAGGTTTCCTAGAGAAGGGTCTTCGTACCTTCAGGGGAGACCTCAGAGCCGCAGGACCCGGAGCCGGGAGGCTCTCCTACTCCCTCCTCAGGCTTCTGCCCTGTTTTATACAAGGTGCCTGTGCAAGGTCACCACTGGGTGCTGGCAGAGTGGGGGCTGGGACCCAGGTCTCACATTCCTCAGGCCACCCAGGACCACGTTGCACGTGCACGACCTGCCAGCCTGCTCCATGTAGCCTACTCCATGGTTGAGGTGCTTGGTCTGCCCTGGCCCTTCCTCTCCTTTTACTTCGGGCCCCCGCCCAGCCCCAGCCGGGCCAGTCTCAGGAGATGACCTCAGCTCCCTCTTCACCTAGAACACAGTGCTGTCTGGAGGGAACTCCCTCCACTTCCCGCCCTGCCCCGGCTTCAGGCTTATCTTCCTCCCCACCCGTCCTCCTGACTTCCCTCCTGGCTTCAGAGGCCATGTCTATCCCGTGGTGGGGCAGGGCCAGCCTGTCCACCTGGGCTCCGAGCCCATCCCTGGCATCACCCTCCTCCCCCAGGCTCTCATGCTGTCTTTATTCAGCCTCCACCCCACTTTTAGTATCTATTCTTTCCTTTCAGTATCTATTCTTTCCTTTCAGTCTACAAACATGATTGGTAGCTCTTGGTTTTTAGGAAAAAGAAAAATCACAAACAATCCCCCCACCCCCCCAGACCTCCCCCGTTTATCTTGTGCCCCACTATCTATCCACTCCCTTCCTCAGTCAAACTTGTCCAATGCCTGGTTTCTAATCACCGTCTCTGCTTCCTCACCTCTCAGGCGCCCCTACCTAGCAGGTCTGGCCTTGGCCCCCACGCCTCCATGCTACTAGAACCCTCTCATAGATGCCATTCTCATGTCCAGCCCTTAGCCTTTGGGACCCTGGTGTTAGCACAGAGCCTCTTTCTTTGACCTCGTAGACCTTCTTCCCTGGTGTTCTTCCACCTTTCTGACAAACCGTCCTTTTTCCCCCGGGAGACTTGGACTTTCCCAGGGTCTCATCCTCTCTGAAGCTCAACGCCCCCGCTCTGTACACCTCCACATGCCCACCCTCTAGTCCACTCCATCTCTGGCCACTCCCCTGACCATCAAGCTTCCCACGGGGCCAGTGGTTGACATCTCCTCCTAGTGGTCCCCCAGGCCCCTCAAACCAGCTGCGCCACCGAGACTTTGGCTCCGCCCTTATCTTTCTCTGGCTTTGTCTCTGTCAGCCCGCGGCACCCATATCCCCCTGGGTACCTAATCCAGGAACCTTATCTTCCACTCTTTGCCTCAATCCCCATAGCCAATCAAACAAGTAAAGTACATATCACAAATATTATTATTAATGACATTTAGTACATTCATAATGTTGTGCAAACATCACCTCTGTCTAGTTCCAGAACATTTTCTTCATCCCAAAAAACAAGTCCGTTTGCATACACTAAATATTTCTCAAGTCCACCCCTTCCCCTCAGCACCACTGCATCTGCCTGAGAAGAGGCTGCATCAGCTTTCACCTGAACCATCGTCCACGTTGTTACAGGCCTCCAGTCTCTCCTCCAGCCCACAGTGATCTTTCTAAAGCTCCAGTGTCATCCTGTTACCGCCTCCCCGGCAAAAGCCTCAGGACAGGGCACAGCTTGTCAGCATAGTGGGCAAGGCTCTTTGTTCTGCCCCCTCCTACCTGGCCCCCTGGACCCTCCAGCCTCACACTCTGTCTCCTGTAACCACCAGTGCCCAGAATGCATTGATTTCTCATGCCTCTGTGCCCTGGTACATGCTGTTCTCCTGCCCCGAGCACCCCACCACCCTTTCCTGTCCTGGTCCAAGGCTCAGTTCAGGGGTCACTTCCTTCAGGCTTCCCTTGGCCTCTCCTGGGCAACCCTTCCTCCTGGTGCTTACATGATTGTACTCCAGCTATCTGGGTCCCCACCAGCCTGCACAATCTAGGACAGCAAGGATGCTTTCTTATTCACCTTGTAATCCCAGCACCTGACACAGGTGCTCAAGAAATGTCTCACTGAAAGGGACTCGAACTGAACTTGGAGGTGCTTGAGACTCAGATGAGCTGGGTCAGCACACTCCATTCTGAGCACCGCAGTTCATCAGAGCCTCCATGCTTCATGGCTCCCTGGATTTTCCTGACAATGATGGGGGGCCCCTCCTTCTCTACCCACTGCCCCCTTTCTTTCTGAGTCATTTCCAGGTTGAGGGCCGAGTGGCTGGCGGAGTCATGATGCCTCATCTTCCCTGGAGCATCAGCACCTGCTGGCCCGTAGCCTGAGGCAGAGGGAAGCAGGTCCCTTTGTTTCAGGATCTGGGGATTTGGCGCTGTGGTCGCTAGGTGCCTTATCTGTGCTGTGGTGACTTTGTTACTTGGATCATCTCCATCAGCCCCTCGTCTCTCCAGGTTGAAAAGATCTGGCCTCTTCAGGCTATTCTACAACCCCGTCCTTCCATTACAGTTCTGAACGTTTTGTGTCCTGTCTCCAAAGAAACGCATCAGAGGTGGTTCCTGGGCCCCCTGACACCCATCTGTGAACCTGCGGGAGGCCCGGATTGTAGCAATCACTCTATCGTGTAAATAATGAGACCTACACCCAGGTCTCATTACTGGCTGTTCCTGGAAAGTTTATTCACAAAGAGGATAATATTTTCCATATTATCTTAATAATCAGGTAGAGATTTTTTTTTAATTTTTTAATATTTTATTTACTTTTTTATACAGCAGGTTCTTATTAGTTATCCATTTTATACATATTAGTGTATACGTGTCAATCCCAATCTCCCAGTTTATCACACCACCACCAGCCCCCCGCCATTTTCCCCCCCTGGTGTTCTTACGTTTGTTCTCTACATCAGTCAGGTAGAGATATTTGAAGGTTGGGTGGTGTGTTTGTTATCTATTGCTCCTTAACAAATTATCCCAAAACTTAGTGGCTTAAGATAACAATTTATTATCTCACAGTTTCTGAGGGTCAGGAATCTGGGAATGGCTTAGTTGGGTGGTTCTGACTCAGGGTTTGTCAGGAGATTGCAGATAAAATGTTGGTCAGGGTTACAGTTATCTGAGGGCTTGTCTGACGCTGGGGAATCTGCTTTTAAGCCCACTCACGAGGCCGTTCCTCACCATGTGGGCCTCTCCATAGGGGTGCTCATGACATGGCAGCTGGCTTTGCCCAGAGTGAATGATCCCAGAAAAGGAAAGAGTGACCAAGATGAAAGTTGCAATGTCTTTTATAAACTAATCTCAAAAGTCACCTACTAGCACTTCTGCTGTATTGTTGGTCATAAGACCAACCCTGGTCTGATGTGGGAAGGGACTGTATGTGGGTGTGATTACCGAAGGCAAGGCTCACGGGGGCCCGTCTTGAAGGCTGGATACCAGAAGGGTGGTGGTCATGGTGATAAAATCTAGGCTGTGGTTCTGTTGCATCACGTCAATGAGCTGGGATCTGTATCTTTTTTTTTTTTTAATATTTATTTATTTTTGGCTGTGTTGGGTCTTCGTTTCTGTGCGAGGGCTTTCTCTAGTTGTGGCAAGCAGGGGCCACTGTTTATCGCGGTGCGCGGGCCTCTCACTATCGCGGCCTTTCTTGTTGCGGAGCATAGGCTCCAGACGCGCAGGCTCAGTAGTTGTGGCTAACGGGCCTAGTTGCTCCGCAGCATGTGGGATCTTCCCAGACCAGGGCTCAAACCCGTGTCCCCTGCATTGGCAGGTGGATTCTTAACCACTGCGCCACCAGGGAAGCCCTGAGATCCGTATCTTGAATAATTTTTTTAATATAAATTTATTTATTTTTGGCCACATTGGGTCTTCGTTGCTGCGTGCGGGCTTTCTCTAGTTTCAGCGAGCAGGGGCTACTCTTCATTGCGGTGCCCTTGGGCTTCTCACTGCGGTGGCTTCTCTTGGTGTAGAGCACGGGCTCTAGGTGCATGAGCTTCAATAGTTGTGGCACATGGGCTCAGTAGTTGTGGCTTGCGGGCTCTAGAGCGCAGGCTCAGTAGTTGTGGGCTTAGTTGCTCCACTGCATGTGGGATCTTCCCGGACCAGGGCTCGAACCCACATCCCCTGCATTGGCAGGGGGATCCTTAACCACTGTGCCACCAAGGAAGCCCTGTATCTTGAATAATTTTTTAAAAATGCTTTTCCTTCTCCTGTCCTGCCTTCTGTTTTTTTTCTTTTTTTTTTTTAATTCTTTTGGCCGCACCGCACAGCATGTGGGATCTTAGTTCCCCAACCAGGGATCGAACCCATACCCCCTGCAGTGGGAGTGCAGAGTCCTAACCACTGGACCGTCAGGGAAATCCCATGTCCTGCCTTCCTTTCTTCTTCCTTGTCTGCTCCCGCTGGCCATGGAAGTGTGTGGTTCCTACCAGTGAATCAGCTGCGTTAATTTATTAAGCAGATGTATATTAGATTTGCTTAGAAAAGCAAGGTAGGCAGAAGCGTCTTGTGTTAGTGCACATCATCCTCTCTAAAAAACTGCTACCTGATGCTTTAGCCAAGTTTGCTTTAAAATTGTTAAACAGTGGTAGAGCTCCCTAGGGATGGTCTGTAGGAGACCCAGGCAGGGCTGGCGCTGAGGCTGGAAGGCCTGGAATAGGGAAGAACCGTGAAATGCAGACTGTGAGCTCTAGGTGGGCAGAAACTGTGCCAATCTTACCCTTCTCTGAACCTCCAGTACTGGGTCCAGTGCCTGGCACAGAGACACCCCCTTCAATGTCTGCTGAATGAATGGTACTGAGGAAGCAGGAAGGAGGTGTCAATCAGGGGCCAGGCATCGGGCAATACAAACCTGCCCCTTCAGTGCTCTCAGCCACCTTGGTTCCGTCATTGTTCAAGATTAAAATACCAGGGAAGGCAAGTATTAGTGTTCCTACTTTATAGGAGGAGAGGTGGTAGTCTGGAGAGGTTAAGTAACTCCCAATGACGCCCAGCTAATGACTGTGGGATCAGGGGTTTGGACTGGGTGTGCCTGACTTGCTTTCTTCCTGTACCCAGTTCTGTGTCCCAGTCTGGGGTGTACCAGCCATGGGTATGCATTTCATTCAGGATGATGACACTGAAGTAGCCCAACACAGTGGGATGACTAACACCGGGAGTCTGGAGAAGTTGCTGTAATTCACCTGGGAAATTAAAAAATTATTGGGTTTTTTTTTTTTTTTCTGAAAAAATTGACTAGAAATATGATTTCAAGAAAGACCTTTAGAGACCTCAAGACTCAAGAGTTGGTATTATATCTGTGACTGACAGAATCTAGCTAACATTTTGCAAGGAATTCATCTGTGCCGGGAACTGTGCTCCAAGAACTTAAACTCAGGTTCTCATTTACACTTACTGTTATTATGTCCATTCTATGGATAAACAAACTGAGGCTCAGAGAAGCTCAGTAACTTACTAAAAGCCACACAGTTTGTGAGCAGAGATGGGATTTGGCCCAGGAAGTCTGACTCTGCGCTCATCTTCTGCTCTTCACCATCTCCTGATAGAATCACTGTACTAAACAGCATGGCTTAAAATGAAGAAGGAGGTACTGAAGGAGTAGGGAGACCTGCCTGTCCCTACCTGGGACGGGAACATATCAATCTACGGGAAACTAAACATGGTTCAAAGAAACTTCTGTTCCGAGAGCTCACCCAGCAAGCTCCTCAGACCAGGAGCTAATAAGGAATGCAGTAAGACAGAAAAGGGGATTCTAAAGATTACTGCTGTAAGAAATAAATTTAAACAATCATCTTGTTTCATCTCATGACTAATCAGATGCCATTTTTTGTTAAATTAATTGCTCAGAAAAAAAGGCACAAGGATGGACTGTTGTATTCAGTTTAAAACCTGAGACATATTATAGACAAGTTAAATTCTAAGGTGTTCAAAAACAGTTTGACCTTATTAAAAGAGAGAGAAAGAAAGACCATTTTTTGCCAGTATCTCTGGCCAGCTACCTTGCTATACCTTTTTTTGTTTGTAAAATGATTTGGGACCACTTGTAAAAAATATGTATTATTGTTCAATAGGATAAAATAAATAAGGAAATCAGAATGAGAGGAAAATATGGCAGTCAAATAAAACTGTGACTCTTTTAGCACAGAAAAATGCATCCCAAAGGTTGCTAGAGGTAAAATTTGGGGCTTATACTTTTTAGCAGCCAAAGCAAAAACGGGAAGCAAGATGCATGAGAAAAAGTGGTTTCAAGTTCTCACCCATCTGGTGAGGCTTCTGACTTCATCAGCTAGAAAACACCAGTTGAGACTGTGCTAATTTGTTCAGGCGGGGGAGTGGGTGGGTGGAGTGGGGCTGGGGGAGTGGCTGGACGTGAGCATGTGATTTCAGTATGGTGGTAGCCATCATTTATCAAGCAATTACCGTGTACCAGGCACTGGTACACCCAGGAAATCACTAGGTAGTTTCCTGCTCGTCTTCTGTAAGTCTTACAACAACTTACTACGTAGGTATTATAACTCCATTTTATAGATGAGAAAGTTGAGCTCAGAGAGGTTAATCACCCAAGGTCACACAGTAAGTGATGAGCCAGGACTTGAACGTTTGTCTACTTGAATCCTGTGCTCTCTCCAGGGGCCACCATGCGGCAGCTCACAGGCTGCATACATCTTATGGACATGTTTTATTTGTCACACTCCGAAGACTGCCACCTTGTCATGGTGGGAATATGAGCAGCTTAGTATCAGCTGCCTCGTGCTTGACCCGCCACACACAGTCACTACTCACTACTCACCTGGGACTACTCACCTGGACACTATACTGCATGGATGTGATGATACCAATCTGATGTGGTGACGTTGTTTCTGAGATAACAGGTGTGTCTGCTCTCCTCCCCTTGGCCTTTAGCTTTCACCATCAACAGCATCCACATGCAGATCCTGCCGAAGCAGGAGGTGCAAAACGGGGAGAACCTGACCCTGCAGTGCGTCGTGGATGTCAGCACCACCTCGAGTGTCAAGCCTCAGCACCAGGTGCTGTTCTACAAGGATGACGTGCTGTTTCACAACGTCTCCTCCATGGAGAACACAGAGAGTTATTTTATTCCCCAAGCCCGGGTCTATGACGCAGGGACATATAAATGCACTGTGATCCTGAACAACAAGGAGAAAACGACTGAGGAGTACCCGGTGTTGGTGAGAGGTGAGTCCCTGGAATGGAACACAGCTCAGGCAGGTGAAGCGTGAACACATGCAGGAGCCAGCATGGTGATCGAACGAGTCGTAACACCGGACCTACCTGCCCGTCCATCATCCTTCTCACTCATCTGCCCGACACTTTCCTAACCTGGAAATGCAGGCATTAGACATGCTCCCAGTACACCAGGCTTTTCCTCACCTCCAGGCCTTTGCACATGCTATTTTCTCTCCCTGGAATACCCTCTTCATCTCGTCTCCTCGGGAACTATTTCTCCTTCAACACTCAACTCAATGATCTCTTCTCTGACACTTTCCCAAACAAAACTGATCTCCCCCATGGTCCCAGTCCTCACAGCTCTTATGCTTTCTCTGCGTTCAGTGGTATTGGTATCAAGGTCATGGGGCTGAGTGTTGACTCTGGATTCTGCAGTCACTCTGCCTAGATTCCAATCTGGACAAGTCCCTTAACCTCTCTACACTTTAAAATTCTCATCAGTAAAATGGAGATAATAATACTACAGAGCTCAGGAAGTTATTAAGAGGATTAAAAGATATCCTGTTAGTAAAGAGCTTAGTGCAATTTCCAGCACATAATGAGTTTCCAATAAGCGGCAATTACTATTTGACTCGATATTGCAACTTTCTCACATATCTGTCTGCTCTTCTGGATTTTGAGATCCTGAGGGAAGAGATGGTGTTTGGTCTAATTTTGTATCTCAAACAAACAAACAAAAATCTGGCTCACAGTAGGCACTCAATAAATGACTGTGGAATAAATTAAACAGTTGAAAACAGCAAGTAGAAATAGAGATGGAAAAACAAGAGAAATATCATTGTGGGAAATTTGGGTCATAGAGTTCCATCCGTCCATTCATTCATCGATTTACTCCTTCAAGAAGCATGTCCCAAGGCTGCAAGTCAGGAAAAAAAAATAGGTGCTAGACATGAAAATGCATCAGACAGGTCCTAGCTCTGGACGCAGTTACAGTCCTGTGGGGAAGAGAGACATGTAAACAAATCATTGCGGTCCAACAGTCATCTGTTCTGAGCGCCTTGGGAGCACAGCGGTGGGAGGAAACAATTCTGCCTAGTGAAGTTAGGGACGGCTTCCTGGAAGAAGGGACACTGGGTCCAGATATAGAAGATCGTGTGGGAATTTGCTTGATGGTGAAGTGGGGCAGAGGACAGAGAAAAGGGATGTAGCATAAAAGTGAAAGCGCAGAGCTGAGAAAGAGGTTGCCAACCCAGCAGAGTGCCCCTCAGTCAAATTCTCCACCTCCTGAAGACAGGTCTTCATGTCCTGTCTCTAAAATAGAGATCACTGGGAATCTGTGTGTACCCTTGAAGGTTGCTTTGTTTTTTTTGGTTTTTTTATAAATTTATTTATTTATTTTTGGCTGCGTTGAGTCTTCGTTGCTGTGCACGGGCTTTCTCAAGTTGCGGTGGCTTCTCTTGTTGCGGAGCATGGGCTCTAGGCGCACGGGCTTCAGTAGTTGTGGCTCATGGGCTCAGTAGTTGTGGCTTGCGGGCTCTAGGCGTGCAGGCTCAGTAGTTGTGGCACACGGGCTTAGTTGCTCCACAGCATGTGGGATCTTCCGGGACCAGGGCTCGAACCCATGTCCCCTGCATTGGCTGGCGGATTCTTAACCACTGAGCCACCAGGGAAATCCCGGTTGTTTTGTTTTGAGGATTAAATGGGTAGCAGATGAAGCCTTCTTAGTGATGGAGTGTTGGATGAATGAATGGCCTGTCGTGTGCGAGGTGCTTGCCCAGACCATCCTTAGAAAGAAGTAACCCTTTCATCAAACAAGAAGCAGGAAGAACCAGTGGGCAAGTGTTTGGGGGCGTTTTCCTTTCAAAAGTATACAACCTCTGGCCACCTTCCTGTCAGGCTTTGAGGCTCACAGGGGAGAACGTGACTATATCACCCCCCAGGCCAGTTCCTCCCTGGGTGTCCTCTGGTCTGTCGGGGCACGGCTGGCCAGACATCCCTTTGTGTCACCAGGGGCAACAGCCACAGGGATGCAGACCAGCCCTCCTCCATCTCCACTGCGGACAGGGGAGGAGCCAACAGGTCCAGGTATTCACGTTAGTGATGAGGAAAGATTGGCGGGCCAAGAGTTTGGGAAATGTACGTCGAAAAGAAATGCGCTGGCAAACTTGGATGATTTAATGGATACAGTTTGTGAATTCAGCCCTGTGCCTCCTTGACAGCTGCTGACATAACTGTCATTTCTGCACTTTTGAGCTCACTTCTGTGATCAGAATGGTCATTCATACTATTGTTACCTCCAGTAATAAGGAATACCACTTACCAGGCCCTCATGAGATAAACAATTCTAAGTGCTTTACGCATGTTGTGTTTTCCTCCTGCAGTTGCACTGGCAGATAAGCCTGGTCCCTCCCATGTACAGGTGTGGCTGCTAGCACTCGGAGAGGTTGGGTGGACTGGTCCCGTAGAAGGCAGAGCCAGGGTGAGAACCAAGATCTATCTGACTCCACAGTTGGCCTGTCCAACTCTTGATTATTATGATAGGTTTTTGAAGTAGACAAAAGGCAATTCATTCATTCATCAACCATTTATCGAGTGCCCACTCTGAGCCAGGCTGAGGACCCAACCATGAATAAGACATGACCCCGTCCCTTGCGGAGCTCGTGTGGGGCAGGGCAACACCTTTTCAAACAGCTGCCACCAGGAGTAACAGCAGTGGTGACAACACAGTACAGATCTCCTTCCCAAGAGGACAGCCCTCCATCTCTGACCTGGGTGGGTCAAGAAAAAAGGTTCATGAGTCTTAGGTGACTGGGGGAGGTGGCACATCCAGGAAGAGTCAGTTTTAGGATACAAGCAAGTCTGTCTGACTCCAAGGTGGAGTTCATGATCCCCAGACCACGGGGGCTGGATGGGACATCTAGTCTCAGCCAGGCTCTCCTGGCTCCCCTGAATCTGACCTTGGCTTACCACCCATTGTATTTTCCCCTCCAGCCCTTCCTCGGCTCCGGACGGCCCTCCTGAAAGCCACTCCTGTCACTTGGCACAAGCAGATCCCCATGCACATGTGCGCCCTGAAATGCCTGTCCTTAGCCCTCATCCCACCTCATGTGTCCAAATAACCCCCTCCCTTCAAGATTCCTCTAGGGTCTTCTCTGATCCCCCCAGGCAAAGAGGGCCTCCTCCTTTCCCTACTGCTCCGTCACTCACTGTCTCTATGACACACTCTGATGCTTGGTTATTTTCAGCTTTGCTTTTTGAACTGAGAGGCCATGCCTCCCTCCTCTCCCCCGACCCCCCAACCTCTGGCTCTGGAGTCACACAGACCTGGAGTCAAGTCTCAGCTCTGGGGCTTGACGGCTGTGAGCTTTTGGATGAGTCTTGAACCTCTCTGAGTATTACCTTCTTCATCTGTAAAATGGGCATAACTTTCTCTTTCCTGCCCACCCAAGAGTTTTATTATGAGAATTAGAAAATCGGGTCATGGATATAAAGTCAATCCTAGCTTGTGGTAGGCATTCAATAAATTATAACAACAATCACAAAAATATCCATAAATACTGGCTGTTTTGTTTTGTTTTTAACTCTATCAGTTGCCTTCCCAATGGAGTTATAAACATTGAAAGCACCAACCACATCGTAAACATATTTTATATTTTTCAAAGTACTTGGTACGGTGCTGGAAACATACTCGCTCAGTAATTACCTGGTAGGTAGCACTGAGGTTCTGGGAACAAAACAAAAGAACCCTCAGATGGGTCAGCCACAGTGACTCCGCTGAGGGGCGCTTGTGCCACTGGAGCGAACATACTAACGGACTTTCTCTTCCCCCAAAGGAGTGTCCGATCCCAGGGTGACGCTGGACAAGAAGGAGGTCATAGAAGGCGGGGTCGTGATGGTCAACTGCTCTGTCCCAGAGGAAAAAGCTCCAATACATTTCACAATTGAAAAATACGAACTAAATGTAAAAGGCGTCAAGCAAAAAAGAGAAAAAACTTCCCAGAACCAGAATTTTGTGACGCTGAAATTCACAGTTGAGGAGCAAGACCATGCTATATGGTTCCAATGTCAAGCGAGGATCGTTTCCGGGACCCACGTGGAGCCCTCTAGATCCATCAGGAGTGAACTGGTCACCGTGAGGGGTCAGAGTCCTACTCTCCTTTTTATCATTCTTTCTGGTTTGCTGGTTTGGTCTGGGGAGGAAGAGCCCAGAATTGGAAAGGGGCTGGGGCCTTCTGGCTGGACTGCTGTCTCAAGACTGTTCTTAATCACTTTATGTTTTTCAAACTTTCTGACTGTGACACAGTTAAAAATATATATATACATATATATTTCCCAACAACACGTAACCTTAATATATGATGCATTTTGCTATTTTTCTTTCTATTCTCTTTCAGTTTTTTAAAGCACTGGCCTCGACTCCCTGAAATGATGCCTTGTGTGACCTGCAGTTTGGAAACCATGGCTTTAAGCCAGTGAGGATCAGACAACAGGAAGTAGGATCTGGAGGGGATCCAGAGGGAAGGGGGGCCAGGTCCTCAGCCTTTGCCGCCCAGGTTTTTTTTTTTTTTTTTTAATTTATTTATTTTGGCTGCGCTGGGTCTTAGTTGCAGCACGCGGGATCTTTTTTAGTTGCGGCATGCGGACTTTCAGTTGCGGCATGCGTGCGGGATCTAGTTCCCTGACCAGGGATCGGACCCGGGCCCCCTGCATTGGGAGCGTGGAGTCTCACCCACTGGACCCCCAGGGAAGTCCCTCTGCCTCCCACATTTGATGAGGGACTCCACTCTTCTACCCACCCTTCCATCCCCAAGACATTGGACAAATAGGAAGCAAATGAGGTGACCTGAGAAATGCTCTCAGGAGAGAAAGGCAACAGCAGAGGGGAGCCTGGGTGTCAGTGTCCAGGACAGAGAGAGCTCAGAGCTCCAGGTTAGGCAACCAGCAGCTCCCGGTGACCTGAGAGGGAAGCAGTTGTGAAGCAGGGAAGAATCAGGAGAAGGCACAGTCTACTGCAGAGAGCCACAAATGTATTCGGGATAGGAGCCCTAAAGCTTATCATAAACGACCCTCTGCTTTTGGTACCTTACTTCACCTCTGCCCGACGTGCATGCATAATACTTTATTTATGTGTATATATTTACTATATAGTATTATGTATATATAGTATTTCGTATATACGATATGTTTCTTATTATAATACGTGGTGTGGGTTAAATTTTCAGAAAACATGGTACTATATAAAGTATAAAGTGACAGTCTTCATAGTAAGTACCACTACTCAGAGAAAGCCCTTGTGTGGTCTTCTAGACTTGTTCTGCTCATTCTTCATGTACATACACAATTTTTGCTTGTTTTTCTTTGCTTTTACAAAAAAATAGGACCAGTCAAACATTCTGCCTTATAACTTCTTTTTAACAACCATAACATATGTGGACTTTTGTCCATATCAGGAAATACAGATCTTTATCATTTTAGTGGCAACTCGGAATCCTGTGCCCTAATATATTTGCCTCGTTTTCTATTGATGGACATTTAGGTATTTTCCCACTTTTTTGCTATTAAGACAATCTTGCTTATACTTATAACTTATACCTTCTGTACTTTCGTATTTTATTATTATTTATTGGTCAAATTGTTGATTCAAATGTTTTGTGCATTTTCAGTATTGAAAGATATCGCCAAAGTGCTCCTCCAAATGGATGAACATTTCCATCAAAAGTGTTCCATTTTCCCACATCCTCACCAACACAGAATATTATCAATGTTTTGTTATTTTTGGCAATCTGATTGAGGTGCAGTGATATAGCATTGCTGTGATTTGTATTTCTTTGGTCTTCCGTGAGGTTGAGTATGCTTTTTATGTTTATTGGTCTGTTACATTTCCGCCCCCATAAACTGCTGGTTCATACACACTTTGCCCATATTTACCACTTCTGGTTGATTTGTTTGAGCCCTTTATAAATTAAAGGAATGTGCTCTTTCTCAGGTACTATGCAAATATTTTACTCAGTTTGTCATGTGTCCTATTTTTTATTTCCATGAAGAAGCTTTTAATCTTTAGTTAATCAAATTTATGCATCTTTTGGGAATTCCCTGGCTGTCTAGTGGTTAGGACTCAGTACTTTCACTGCCATAGGCCCAGGATCGATCCCTGGTCTGGAAATTAAGATCCTACAAGCTGCACAGCACAGCCAAAAAAAAAAAAAGAAAAAAAAATCTACGCATCTTTTTTCCTTACGGTATCCAGTTCTGTGATTCACACCTAAAGTTCCTCCACACTCCAAGATTATTAAAGAAAAAATGCACCTATGTTTTCTTTTACTGTTTCTGTGCTTTAATTTTTTTTTTCTCCCGCATTTAGATCTCTGGTGCATCTGGAGTTAGTTAGATGCTCTCTCTTTTTGACTTTTACTCAGGAAAAGACTTTTTTTTAATTATACCTTTTTATTGTGAATTGAAATGACTTTACAGTAAAAAAAAAAAAAAGAATATTAAAGTATTATATTACTCTGAATTCACTTTTGGCATTTTTTAATGTTCTTATCTGCATTTTACATAGTTGTAATCTGTGTACATACTCCCTTACGCACTGCTGTTTTTTTGGTGGGAGCAAAGGCCTGGCCCTGTTTCTCTCACCATCTCCTGAAGATCCAACACCCTGATATCTGACCCATATCCATATTTTATTAAAGCAGTGTTTTTCAAACTGCATGAGTCATGAAATCAATTTAGTCTGTCACAACCAGTATTTTTACAAAAGAGGTAGACTAGATTAGAAATCACTTTTGGGGGGCATACAGTTATTTAAATATGCATTTCCACGAAGCTGCACTTCGGAAAGTGATGGAATATCTAGGCTGAAATGCCAGAGGTCCATGAAATGGTGTGATAATTACCTAGGAAATCCTTGGTAGGCAGGGGGAGAGTCTTTTTGTCACTGCTGTGATTATTATTTCTGAGGTCATTTGAAGAAAGTTCTGTAGATGAGATCTAGGGAAGATGGTTTGGCCTTTGGGAAGCTCAAGAAAGTTAGAGAACTGAAGTTAAGAAGAAGGCTGAAGATGCAAGAATGATCTAGAAGGGTGGGAGCATCAAAGCAGCCTAGGCAACAGTTTTTGAGAGGAAAGGTTGAATTTTTTTAATTAATAAGGAAAAACTGTTGTTGATATGAAAAAGAAAAGAAAAGGGGAGGAAGTGCCTTTCCCCCTCACCCAGGTTTGAACCTGAATCCAACCAGCTTGTCCTCTTCTTGTAGAATCCTTCTCTAATCCCAAGTTCCACATCAGCCCCAAGGGAACGATCATAGAAGGGGATGATCTCCACATCAAGTGCACCATTCAAGTGACGCACCTGGCCCAGTCGTTTCCGGAAATCATAATCCAGAAGGACAAGGCGATTGTAGCACACAGCAGGCATGGTAACGAGGCCGTGTACTCAGTGATGGCCACAGTGGAGCACAACGGCAACTACACGTGCAAAGTGGAAGCCAGCCGCATATCCAAGGTCAGCAGCATCGTGGTCAACATAACAGGTAGGGCTGCTGCTGGAGGGTGTCGGCATACGGTGGGCTCAAGAAGCTGCTGTGCTGAAATCCAGGATGGGCAGTGAGAGCTGACCCTTCTGCTCCTGCTGGTCTGAGTGAATGTGCTCAGGCAGGGCCATGGTGCTGGTGGGGAAAAGTCAGTACAGAGCAAGTAAACCGCTCACTGTGGTGGTTGAGGGTGCAGGTTGTGGCATCAGATCCCAACCCGGCCACTCAGTACCTCTGTGACCTTGGGTGCGTTATTGACCTTCTCCTTGCCACAACTCTGAGATGGGGATAATGACAGCCCTCTAGGACTCTTACAAGGACCAAAAGACATCACCCTGCCATAAAGGGCCGCATATAGAGTAAGCGCTCAGTGAAGTGTCAGCTGGTGTTTCTATTATTACATCACATTTTTCTTTCCTCTGTGCCAAATACTATGCTAGATCCCTGTATCCGTGTGCCGGTCCTATGACAGGGTCAGGAATGAGAAAGCATGACTAAACTCAAAAATAATAGTCCCAATTCCTCTTTGTTGAATACTGTATGCCTGGTTTACGTACATTTTCATTTCAAGCTCACAACTGTAGTATAAGGTAAGAATTATGATCCTGGCTTTATGGAGGTGGAAGCTGAAGCTGAGAGGTTAGGTCACTCACCCAACAATTAGAGCAAGGGTCACCCCCAGGCCTGTTAGAGTTCCAAACCCATGTACCTAAAAGTTCCGTTGGACTCCTTCCTCCTTTTCCTGGCTTTACTTTTCAAAAAGTACTCTACTTTGGGAATTCCCTGACGGTCCAGTGGTTAGGACTTGGCCCTTTCGCTGCTGGGGCCCAGGTTTGATCCCTGGTTGGGGAGCAAAGATCACGTAAGCCGTGCGGCCAAAAAAAAAAGTACTCTGCCTCTTCCCGTGTATTGTATGTATTCACGCAGTAGAATGTGAGCTGATGGGGGCAGGGACGTTATCTATGTTATCCAGTGCTATATCCTTAACACCTAGAACAGTGCCTGGCACATACTAGGCATTCAATACCTATCTGTTGGCTGAACAGATGAGCATTGGCTAACAGTGTTCCAGAGGCAGAGAGAGTCGGCACTTCTTGGTTCCCAAGTGAAAGTGTGCATTCATTCATCATTTGTTCACTCATTTACTGAAAGCCTCCTCTGTGCCGAGCATAGAGTGTATAGTCACAGTGACAGTCACCAGTATCACAGGTAGGCTGCCAACTACCCAACCAGGTGATTGGCATGTGTTGGACCCTGCTAGCAATTTAGTTTATTATTGAGAATGACAAGTGTTTTGATGGCACATACTGTTCACTGATAAAATATAATTATCTCATTAGAGAACAGTATTCAGTTCAACATATATTGAGCACCTTCTGCAGGCTGGGCAACTTTTGGGGGATAGGGAGCTGCCTAAGGCCAAGCTTTGCCTTCGAAGAATTCACAGACATAAATAGATCATGAGAATGCAATGCAATGAACCACTACATTAAAGGGATGGGTGTACTGCTGTGGGAGCTGCAGGGACCACGTGACAAACACATGGGCCGTTTCACCAGTTAGAGCAGCACCCCGACCCCTCAGGCCAGCCTACCTGAGGGAAACGTAAAGCATCTTTGGACCATAAGATACTATTGTTGTAGCTGATCCCCCACATCCAGAAGTCCAAGTCATGTGGGGACACAAGTCAACCAGGAGATGAGTCGCCCTGGCCCAAGAAAGCAGAGCGTTAGACTCGGCCTGTCTCTCCCACCCCCTCAGCCTGGTGCTCTGTGGTCCTGTTCCACGTAGAGCTACCGGAGCCAGGCCAGGGCTGGCAGGCAACGCCCCCACGTTCAAGTGCTGCAAGCCCTTGGACATGGCTCCAGGCCCACTTACGCATCTGGTTTTCCACTCCTCTGTTGCTATCAAGCTTCACTGTAAGTGGCTCTATGTAGTGATGCTGGAGAATCACAATAATTTTGTGAACATAAAAATCATTGAATTAGTAATTTGTCTTTGGCTTGAAAGTGGGTTTCCTTCACCCCTCACTGTCCACCTTTTCAGACCCAATCTGCCACCAAGTGCTGCCAGGACTCTCAACTCTGCCCTTTCATCTTGTCTCCACAATCACACCCTAACTCTGGCCCTCACACCAGGATGCTTGCAGGGGTTCCCCAAGCATCTCGGCTCTAATTCATCCTTCAGCCAACCTGTAGGAGAAGCACCTATTCGACATCATTATTACCTTCACCTTGACTCCACCCTCTTCCAAACATCCCATCCCACTCTGCCTGGAGCATCCTTTCCCCTTGGCCACTGGAAAACCTCTGTTGTCCTTAAAGACCAAGCCGCAAATCTCCCTCTAGGCTCCCCCAGGCAGAGTCCCATGGTCACACCTCAGTCCCCATCACACTCTTCTCCTGTCTTCATGTCAACTGTCACTATAAAGATTTAGCATCCTTCTCCACCGCCCTGGGTGAGCTCTTGAAGGACCAGGTCTGTGGCTCAATTCGTCTGACAACATTGATACTTAGCACAGAGCCTGGCACATTGTAGGAACTCAGTAAATAATTGTTCAGTGAGTGAACAAAAGACCCATCCTTGTTAACCCCCATGATGGTCCAGCTGGTCTGTTTACGTTACCTCCTTTACAAACAGACATTCCCTGACAACATCGTATTCCTAATTCTAAACCACTGTGCACCCACCCTAGCAAGCTGTTTTATATTTTTTGCATTTTTGTTTACATGTTTTTATTTTTTAATAAATTTATTTATTTATTATTTATTTTTGGCTGCATTGGGTCTTCGTTGCTGTGCACGGGCTTTTCTCTAGTTGCGGAGAGCAGGGGCTACTCTCCATTGCGGTGCGCAAGCTTCTCATTGTGGTGGCTTCTCTTGTTGCAGAGCGTGGGCTCTAGGTGTGTGGGCTTCAGTAGTTGTGGCACACGGGCTCAGTAGTTGTGGCGCACGGGCTTCGTTGCTCCGTGGCATGTGGGATCTTCCCGGACCAGGCCTCGAAGCCGTGTCCCCTGCATTGGCAGGCGGATTCTTAACCACTGCACCACCAGGGACGTCCCTGTTTACGTGTTTTTAAATGTAGAGTCATTGCTGTGGGATTCTTCCTGTCATTTTTTTCACATTTTTTGGTGTTTGTCCAATGAGATCGTAAGGCACTTAAGGAGGTCAGTTTCTTTGGTTCCTTTTCCCCACTCCTAACCTAGAGCTTTTGATGGTGATCTGAAAAGAGGTAAGTCGATGTTTACTATATGGAAGGACAGAGAGATGGAACGTGCCTTAATGAATTAATTATTGGGATATCACCTTACTTGCGGTTTTATTTTATTCCCTGTCAAGGAAACTAGGAAGACACCGTGGACTGGTTATGATGGAAATGAGTTCTATTTCCATCTGTGGAATATCAGTGAAGACGATGACAGTGTTGGTTTTTACTTCCAAACCTCTATGGCAGATAAATTTAGAGCCAAAGGTAGAATTTGGTCCCTGACTCCTAGTTGCATTCTCAAACCTCTAAGAAGGTTTCCTAAGAGAAACTTTGAGTCTCAGTCTCTTTCTTAATATGAAGATAGTGTCAAGCATTACTGGCTCCTTCTTCTTTCTGCATCAAGGGTCATAACCATGAAGTCACTGTACATTTGCTTACACGAAGGATCCAAGTCTCCACAATGGTTAAGTAGTTAATTAGTAATTTCCCTGCTGCTGAAAATAAAGACATTCACCATAATTATAAAATATTGATATAGTTCAGGGGATACTTAAATTAGGAGATGGCAAGACTTCTTGAAATACAGCCTCAGTCTTTACTACTGTTGACATCCAACCTACATTATGGTACTAATAACTCCTTACAGTAGCATAGCATGTTATAGTTTACAAAGTGTTTGACCTTGGGAGGCTTCAGGTGGCATCTTCATTCTTCTCCATGGGGAGTGCTGGAGGGATGGTGGCCAAGCTGCCACTTGTCCCCAACCCCATACCATGACCCTGCTTCAAGCTTGGACTACATCGCCTCCTGCTTCCAGTCTGGGCCCCTCCAACCCCATCCATTCTCCTCCCAAAGATCTCCCTGCAACACACATCCGATGCCATTCCCCTGACCCCGACCCTCCATGGTTCCCACTGCCCTGAGGACATAACCCACGCTTTTTTCTGTGGTTCCCAAGTTCCTTGAAGATCTACAAGCCTTCTTCTTCTACTCCCACTATGTGCCAGGCTGCCTGAACTTTGAGGTGCTTGAACCTCCTGCCAGGCCTTCCGTATGCTATTCTCTCCGCCTGTGATACTTTCCATCTTTGCCTGGATAACTTCCTCCAGGAGCTCTTTCCTGATTCTTCAAGTCTAGGTTCTGTGTCCCCTCTGTGAGCTCTACTGCAAACACTATCTGAATCACCCGCGAGACTTAAGAACTTTGGAGTCGAGGACTGTTTCTTTTTCATTGCTGTCTCTCCTATGCCAAGCACAGAGATGGCCTGAAATAAATACTTGGGGAATGAAATGAGTGAGTGGATGAATAAATGGGTGAATGTCTGAGTCATTACTTGCTGCATCACAAGTTGCAAAATTTTTCTAATCCATGTCTGTGAAATAAATTGGATTAATGAGGGAGGCAAACCTGCCACTGGAATCCCAGGTGAAGAATGAACCCTGGCTCTTCAATCGTGTGATCGTCAGGTACATGAGAAGCAAAGGAAAACTTTGTGCAGGAAGTTGGGAAATGGTTCTGTCAAAAGCAGCTGGGCCGAAGGCCTCTCCATAAATGGGCTTTCGGGCCGGTACCCAGAAACATCTCACCCCATTCCCACTCACTGTTTTTTTTTCAGAGCTGTTTTCCAAGCCAAAGCTGGAATCTTCCGCCACACGTCTGGATCAGGGGGAAGGCCTGAACCTGTGGTGCTCCATCCCAGGGGCACCTCCAGCCAACTTCACCATCCAGAAGGGAGGCGTGGTTGTGTCGCAGGCTCAAAATTTCACTAAGATAGCCTCAGAGCGGGACAGTGGGACATACACCTGCGTCGCGGGCATTGGCAAGGTGGTCAAGAGTAGCAACGCGGTCCAGATAGCTGTGTGTGGTGAGTACGTCCTCGCTGGCTCTGAGGGTCTTGGGACTGAATGGGAGAAAGGGAATTTTTTGCCAGGCGCCACCCTCTGTGTTCTGAAGGCGGTTCAGACTGAGGCGGGGTAAGAACCCGGGGGAAAGAGAGAGGAGTGGAAACGAGAGACCAAACAGCAGCAAGTGGGTATTTCTGCTCAGAGTACAGGAGAGAGGCATCAAGGAAAATGTCGTTGGCAAAAGTCACATTCATGGCTTTGTTGTGGCTCTATGCTGATGGTGTGGCCTCTGAATCGGCAAGATTCTGCTGCTTGAACAGGCAGCCACCAAAGGGTCAGGGAGGAAACACTGCTTAGTTGACACTAAACTTTAAGATCTAAGTTCCAGCTTTTGATCCCTATCCTGGCTCACCCGAAGGGCTAGGACTCCCAGTGGGCAGAAGTAGGTACTTGGACCCCCCAGAGCCGGGCTTCTTAGACTTGAATGTGCATGCAAAACCGGGCACAGCGCAGGTCAGGATGGGGCCAGGTTTTGCATCTCTCACCAGTGCCCTGGGGATGCTTGTGCTGCTGGGCCCTGGACCACACTTTGAGCAGCGGGGTTCTAAATGGATGTGGAGCACCAGGCAAGCTGTCACCGTCACTGTTCTTACACATCATGATCCTTCAGTTTAGCCTTCAGTTTAAATCCAGCCAAGATTTTAGTCTCAACCAAAGCAGGGTTTTAGCAGTCATCTACCTCACAAGGATATAATGTAAGAGACGAATGTGGGTCGTTCCATTGTAATTCTTTTTGTTGTTGTATCTCTCGGGAGGAGGTCGTTTCATTTTATTAGCTTTATAAATAAGCTAATTTCTAAATAATAACCTAGTATAATTCTTGTTTCTGAGGCATGAAATTTACTATCAGGAGAGGCTGAGGCAATGAGAATTTGTTTTAAAATATATTCTGTTTGGGTACTTGTATTTTTTAATATTTTTCTTGTGTCTTTTCTCAATACGAAAAAAAAGATATGAGTGTGTGTGTATGTGCACATAAGATATGTGAAAATACAAGCATATATTTAGGGGGATGTAATGTTCTTCCTGAATTTGTGCCGTCCTTTTTTGTTTATATTACTTTCTTTCCCTCTCCCTCCTCAAGAATCTTAAAGCAGTCCTCCAAAGGTAGATAAGGCAGGCAGGCATTTTAAATTCGAGTAATGACAGAGAAAGCCAAGCCCAGAGTTTGGAGACGGAATCCCTTAGGCTGGATGTTTTGCTTCAGATTGTTTCTCTCTCTCTGTCGTTCTAGAAATGCTTTCCAAGCCCAGTATTTTTCATGACTCCAGGTCTGAGGTGATAAAAGGACAGACCATAGAAGTCAGCTGTCAATCCATAAACGGAACCTCACCCATTTTTTATCAGCTTTCAAAAGCAAGTAAGACTTTGGCGAGTCAGAGCGTGGGCTCCAATGAGCCCGCAATATTCAAAGATAACCCAACGAAAGATGTAGAATACCGTTGCATCGCGGATAATTGCCATTCCCATACCAAACTGGTCAGCGAACTTCTGCAGGTCAAGGTGATAGGTAAGTCATGTGGGAAGAAGAATCCATGTGGGACTGGGGCTTTAGTTCACATTTTCAAAGGTTTGGGGTGGACAAGAGAAGTGGGTGGTACTTGTGCAAAGTCCATGGACGTGACGTGTGGCAAAGCAGACCAAGGCCCAAGTAAATGGAGCCGGAAAATATCTGGGGGTTATCAGTGTGGCCAGTGTCATCCTTTTCCAGAACCTTTCAAGTGAACTGCTGAAATCATAAGCGTAAAGTGTCCCAAGTTGAGGAAGCACAGAAGTTGTGCTTTGGGGCTCCCTTAGCATTTGCTCATGTTTAGATGAACTGACAGTCTTCTCTGAGAATTGTAGACCAGAGCTCTTCTCTACCATGGACCCTCGACGGGGCAAATTCTGTTGTGTGTGGAACCCACAGCAGTCAGAGCTTCAGGCTAACAGTCACTAGGACTCTCATACTCAAGAGAAATATACCATTGTCCTGAGATGGATAGTTTTCCTCAAGCCTCTGTCTTGTACCTTTCCGGAGGCCTTAGGAGTGCCCATTACTTGCATCTCTGAGACGTTCTGCATCTTGTTGTAAAAAGCTTAAAAAGGCTTCCTCTTCATCCTCCTCCTTTTTGTTTAATAACTGCTTGTCTACACGTGCCATGTGGACATCTTGAGTTGGACAGTAGTTTCTCCTACTATTCTTGGGGGGATGGGGGTGGGTGGGGCATGCCGTGCAGCTTGTGGGATCTCAGTTCCCCGACCAGGGATTGAACCCATGCCCTCTGCAGTGAAAGCCCGGAAACCTAACCACTAGGCCACCAGGGAACTCCCTGATTCCTCCTACTATTAATGTATAGCCTAAGAGAAACAATACTTTTCAAATTAACATCAATATATATTAAGCCTCTCATGCCGTAGGGCATACAGAAAAAGAAGACATATTCTTTGTTTTCAATGATATAATGACAGGATATAAACAATGATATAAACACAGGATCTCCTGATTAAATAGTGAAGAAACAATTTAACATATTTGAATAACAGTGCAAACAAATATAGAAAAAAATGTTACCAGGCAACACATCTTTAATGGTCACATGAGCTCTCCTTACAATAATGGTGATAGGAATTTAAGGCATGAAAGATATCATCTAGCTTGAGTGGGAAGAGCTGGGTCAGGAGCCAGGGTTCAACAGTGGGTGGGCAGAGAGGGCTAGAGATGGTCCCCAGCCTAGTCAAATAGGTGGTCAAAAGGCTCCAGGGAGCAGCTCTAAAGGCTGTGGGTAAGTCAGATGCCTGGAAAGAAAGATTGGGAATGGAGAGTCATTGGATATAAACTGGTAGAGTAACTGAGCCTAACTGTAAAGGGCATCAGCTGCCAGCCTTAGGAGTTGGGGGTTTGTCCTGTGTGCAGAGAAGGGCCAGAAGAGAGAAGGAGGGCATGCTGAGAATGGGGTCTTGGGAAGATTAACCTGCTGGTCCTATCAGTCAGAAGGAGTGGAGACTTCAGACCTTACAGTACCTTAAGAAGCTAACGTAGAAGCCCATGTGAAACTCTTGGTTTGAAGTGAGTCAGTATTAGTGGCTAATATTTACTGAGCTCTGACCACATGTCCAACCCCATGTGAAGTCTGTTAGTAAATTATTCCCATTCATACTTACAATAGCCATGTAAGCCCCATGTTAATATCATCCTTATTTTACGATGAGGCAACCAGGGATTAAGATAAACAGCTGGTGGGCAATAGGGTCGGGAACTGAGGCCAGGCAGTCTGGCTCCTGAGCCTGGCCTGCCACCACCCGCTTGTGCTTCACAAGAAGACAGGCTGTCAGGTCAGGATGCACCCTCCAGGAGTCTGTCCTTGTGCTTGACCCCCACCATCCCATCCCAGGCCTGGTGCCCCCTTTCGTTGGATCGGCAGCTCCATGGTCTTGGCCACGCCCTGCACTCACACGAGGGTGATTCATAAATCAGATGCCGGTCTGCTGATCGGTTCATTCTGACACTAGCAGGAACATACTTGGGAAGACAGTTTAGGATCAGAATCTTAATGGTTGAACATGGAGTGAAAGGGTCTGTCTATAGGAGCAAGATGAGTTCTTCTTGGATCTGCTGGGAATGAGAGGCTGGCAGGGCTTCTCAGTGGAAATGTGCAGGTAAAAGTCAAGACTTGGAATTCAGGGGAGTAACCTGGACTAGAGCTATATATCTAGGCATTAAATGCCATAAGTTTATGTGTTAAATTCGCAAATAGAAGCTATAATGTAGATGAAATCACCAAAGACGAGAATGGAGACGGCAAACTGAGGACTGAATTTTGCAGAAAGTCCACATTTAAGGGGCAAATGGAAGAAAAAATGGTACATAAAGAGGGAGTGGCAGGTGAGGAGGTAAGAGAATCAGAGTGTGAGGCTTCACAGAAGCCCAGGGAAAGCTGAGTTCCAAAGGAAGGGCTGGGTGACAGGCGAGAGCTGTAGGGAGGCCAAGGATGGGAAGACGGAAAGAACATCTACCATGGATTGGACCTGCAGGGAACACAGGGATGAGTTAGTCAGGGGTCAGGTCATCTTTGAGTTTCTTCAAAACCAGAGATACAGAGCAGTTTCAGAAGCAGAGGGATAGAAGTCAGGTTTCCAGGCTAATAAGAAAGTGGGAAATGAGGACATGCAGGCAATTGGTTTAGATCATTCAAAGGAGGAGAGAAACAGGACAAGAGCTCGAGAAGGCAGTGCGTCAAGGTTATTTGCTCGTAAGATCTGGAGGTGCCATGCATCTTTGTAAGCAGAGGGAGAGGAATCACATACAGATACAGACACACACACACACACACTCTCACTTACACACTTACACACAGTCTCACACACAGACTCACCCAGAACAGACCCTAGCAGAACACATAAGTTAATCGTATAGTTGAGCTAAGTGGTCAGTAATACTTGAGGTGGTAAGTGAAGGGAGGTGTCCCTAGCATCCTGTGTCTAATCAATATGTGAGGGCAGGAGGTGTCCATTGCTGCCCTTCTGGGCTAATCGGGGGAGGAACTGTGAAGAACGTGGGATAACACAAATGACTTGAATAAAAGGCAAAGTCCAAGTCTGAGTCACAGACACAGATAGCTGGTCTTGACCAGTGGCCGTGTCAGGTTCTTCCTCTTCCCCACTTTTCTTCTCAGTGCTAATCCCTTTCCTGCTTTCCAGCCCCAGTGGATGAAGTCAAGCTCTCTATCCTATTGAATGAGGAGGTAGAGTCTGGGAAGCCCATTGTGCTTCGATGCTCTGTGAATGAAGGATCTAGTCCCATCACATACAAGTTTTACAAAGAAAAGGAGGGCAAACCCTTCTACCAAGTCACCTTGAATGACACCCATGCCATTTGGCACGAGCCAAAGGCTAGCAAGGAGCAGGAGGGACGATATTACTGCACGGCCTCCAACAGAGCCAGTCTCTCCAAAAATGTCCTCCAAAGCAACACCCTGACAGTCAGAGGTGAGTCGAGGTCTCAATGGCAAAATGTCGTGTGAGCTCCAAGGGCAAGGCTAGAAAAGCACTTGTCAGAGGAAGTGGGTGGGAGTTTGGTGCATTTTACTGAGGATTAAGGGAACAGCACATTTGCCAGGCTCTTTGGTTTCAGGTAATAAAAATCCACTCAAATTAAGTATAAAACAGGAATTGATTATTATAAGGAATTAGAAGTATTTCACACAGTCCTAATTACAAATTCTCGGTGGAGAGACACCAGCTTGGGTCAAATGTGCGCCCATGGACCACCTGTGGTCAAGAGGAGTGGGTCATGCAGAACAGACATGGTTTTAGAGAAGCCCACCTATGTGGGCAGAGGGTGATTTATGGAGAACGAGGAAGGGTGAACAGACACCCTATGAAGAGTCTCCTTCAGTCCTATGGTCCTTTCAGACCATCACTGACTCGTTTTATAGCAGAAACAACTATTTCTGCCCCTCCTATGAACACAGAGTCCCTCAGAGGTAGATGCTCAGTGAAAGACATCAGTTACAAGGATATAAAAATCAGTCTTATTTGCTGCTTAGAGATGATATTATTTCTTGCTGGCAGAGGAAAAACTGATCTATTTAAAATTTTTTTGCACTTCCAGTCTATCTTGCCCCCTGGAAGAAAGGACTTATCGCAGTGGTTGTCATCGGAGTGATCATTACCACCTTGATACTTGGGGCCAGATGCTATTTTCTGAAGAAAGCCAAGGGTGAGCACAGTCCTTTCATTCCATTCTGACAGGCTGCCCTGCCAGGAAACCCGTCATGGATGTGAGGGGTTTCAGCCTCACGGGAGGCTAGTGCTCTGCTCCAGTGAGGGTCGAGGACATGTGCCTGACGACAGCCATTTTCCTCCTGGGGTGTCACCTTGATAACCAAAGATTTTGGCTTTGGTGGGTGTGGAGATTTTACCACCCCTGGATTTAGCTAGGCAAAAGTGAAAGCAATTGCTTTCTTAGTTGGGCTCCCCAGAAAAGATGAATCTGGGGGGAAGTTGCATCTACATGTGGTCAGAAGCAGCCCTTCGTGTGGCTTTGGCAACATCTAGTCCTACAGTTAGTAGAGTTGGGCATGGGTGGAGACACCCACACACGCTCCCAGTTAATGCCTCCCAGTTAATCTTCTGGTTGTGCCACGATTTCTACCCTGTGCTTGGGGTTAGCCACGTGTGGAGGGAAGCCAGGATTACTCATGGACACTCAGGAATCAGAGTCAATTAAGCAAGATGCAAGCAAAAGGGCACAGCACCGGTAAAGTCTGCAAAAATTTTGGGGGGATAAGACGGGTTGCTTATCCCTGTTAGTGCTGCTGCCTGGGATGGGAGGAGACAGATGGGATGAGGAGGGTTTTTTCCTAAAGCAGGAAAGGGGCAGCCCCCCCTGGGAAAACAGTCCTAAGGCTGAGTCTGGCCTTGGCCTCAGGCCAGTTTGGAATTAAAAGCTCGGGGATTGATTAAGCCTTTACTTTTGGAGTGGTCTTGAAGCAAAGAAATAGTTGCCCGTTTATCTGGCTCATCTGGTTCCTGTGCTGTTGTCTTCCTCTCCGTCACATTCCATGACGGGAAGTTGCTTCTGGCTAAAACAGTCGAAATGTCAAATTTCAGGGAACATGATGTGAAATCTCTTGGTATAAGACCAAGAGAAGACCAGCTTCGTTTATTTTCCTTTTTAAAAAAGTGCGAATATATTTGGCGTTCTGTTCTCTCTTTTTATGGGTATTCAATCTTCAAACAAGTCAAATATGGTTGAAATGAGTGTTCCTGTCTGATATGGTTGTGGGTTCTTTATACTGACTTTGGTTCTTTTCTTTGTCTTTCAAAGCCAAGCAGATGCCGGTGGAGATGTCCAGGTCAGTGTGCTTGGAAGAGGGGTGGCTGTCCTATGGGTGTGGATAGACTTGTCTGGAGGGATTCCTGTCATTAGGAAGTTTTCAGTGGTTCTTGGCAAACTCAGAAAAATTAGGACCTTGGGTGTGAGCGGTGTAGGGGTGTGTGTGTGTGTGTGTATGCGTGTGTGTCTGTGTCTCAGTGGAAGATTGCCAACTGTCCTTCATGGGAAGGAATGGCTTTATTCTGAGGTCATGTCCTGTCTACACTTTTCCTTATGAAATTATAATGGTAGATGGAATTTAAAATGTTTTTACTTACTTGGCAAAATAGAGTTGCCTTAAAAATGGTTGTACTATTTTTACTGTTCTTGAGATCTAAAATCCCAAAGCATGGAAACTATCGTTCTGTTCCTGAAAGAAACAGGATGAGGAATCCCCTCCTGACATGGGATTCACCTCATAAAGGACTCCTCATGTTTGTGTGCCCTTTGGCCCGGACACTTATTTCAACCACAAAAAGGTTTTTGTCAAATAATCATAGAGCTGAAGAAAGCATTAGTTCCAAATGAGAGAGTAAAACTTTCCTCACTTCAGAAAACTCTTCCTGATTTTCTCATGCTCTTTCCTTGATTATTTTGTTGGTTTGGAGTTAGAGCCAAAAAATGTTATTTCTTTTTCCTTTTTAAATTTCTATTTAAGGCCAGCAGCACCACTTCTGAACTCCAACAATGAGAAGACGTTGTCAGATCCCAACACTGAAGCCAACAGACATTATGGTACCGTCATGGTTTTGTGCAGTTGTTAAGAGTTTTTCCCAACTTGCTCTACACTCTCCTGTCCCTCTGAGAAGCAGAATCTATGGGCGGTGGGGTGAGGTTGGAAGGGAAACTCTGGCTTCAAGCTGGGACACTTAATCTAATCAGTCATTGGGTGGTGAGCTAACAAGCGAAACAAAAGCGTAAGAAGAAAGGCAGAACATTATGCTCTAATTTCACCACCTTCTAAATATCCCAAGGAATGAAAGGTGGAGAATAATTATAATGCTGTGGACACCCGCGTGGGTTCTCTTCACACACTGGGCGCTGTGCAAGTGAAATCATTCTTCATTTGTAAGAGAGAGACCAGCTATCAAATGAAGGCACTGGGGGCTTCCCTGGTGGCGCAGTGGTTGACAGTCCGCCTGCCGATGCAGGGGACACAGGTTTGTGCCCCGGTCCGGGAAGATCCCACATGCCGCGGAGCGGCTGGGCCCATGAGCCATGGCCGCTGAGTCTGCGTGTCCGGAGCCTGTGCTCCGCAACGGGAGAGGCCACAACAGTGAGAAGCCTGCATACTGCAAAAAAAAAAAAAAAAAAAAAAAAATGAAGGCATTGGTAAAACATCTTCTCAGGTGGAATTATTTATTGCAAACACAAGGCAGTCTCATTTCAAACTTGCCCTGATGGGAAACCAGTTTAAAGATCTCACTGTTGATAGAGGCATTAAAAAAAAAAAACAGAGTGGTACAATAATGGAATACCTGGTTGTGAGGTTTATCACAGCTTGAGAGTCAGATCAATAGGGTGGGGAGCCAGTCCCAGGTGTTCTTAATCCCATTAGGTCTGTGAGAAAATTGTTCACAGCTTTTAGCAGGGGTGTTGTCTGTTTCCCAGAGGGGGCCATGATTAAATCACACAAAAATTCTGTCCCAGACAGTTTTGGGAATTAAACACTGATGTTCTTTTCTTTTTTAAAAAAATTTATTTATTTATTATTTATTTTTGTCTGCATTGGGTCTTTGTTACTGTGCATGGGCTTTCTCTAGTTGTGGCGAGCGGGGGCTACTCTTTGTTGCGGTGCGCGGGCTTCTCACTGCGGTGGCTTCTCTTGTTGCGGAGCATGGGCTCTAGGCACACGGGCTTCAGTAGTTGTGGCATGCAGGCTCAGTAGTTGTGACTTGCAGCCTCTTGAACACAGTCTCGGCAGTTGTGGCGCACAGGCTTAGCTGCTCCACAACATGTGGGATCTTCCCGGACCAGGGCTCGAACCTGTGTCCTCTGCATTTGCAGGCGGATTCTTAACCACTGCACTACCAGGGAAGTCCCCTGATGTTCTTTTCTAATTCTGTAGCATTGTCACACAAAATAAAAACTTTTTAGAATACACCTTTTACAGGGCATTCCTGAGAAATCTTTTGAGAAATGAGCAATTCCTATAGTACTGAATCATAAACTTTTTAAAAAGTAAAATAAAACATATGTCGTAATGAGAGTAATATGCCAATAAAGAGAAAAGAGCAAATATGTCATTGAAGAAACTACATTCGGAAAAGTTTGGTGAATATTTAGCAAAAAGTAATCCAGTGCTATAGAGAAAATACCTCTTTGTGGTATAAAGTGGGTTCTGTTGGTAATTTGTATTTGTACATAAGAACAAAGATATGATATTCTTAATTAAATGCTGATAAAGACTTATATTAAAATAGAATTTCCTCCCGAATTTCCAAAGTGCAGGAAATACTCCAGTTCTTATTATATTTTCTCTGCATGGATTATTTCAGTTTATAAATGTATGTTAGTAATCACAATAGTAATTTGTAAATACGTAATGGAATGGAATGGAAAACCATGTGTTCTTCAGGAGTAGTGTTTGTAACACTTGAAAGAAGTCTTTTTAATAAAGAACATCTTGATAAAAAAGATCAAAAAATTTTTGCTCCTGCCCAGGTGGCAGCCTGGAGATATTGCAATATCTTTAAACCATGTTCTCATGGATCCAATTCTCCAGCTGAATGATACTGGTCCACTAGTATCCTTCATGTTTGTGGTCACTGGCTCACCCCTTCTAGAATTAAGCTTAATTTCTTCTGAGCTTGCTTCTAGTGAACAATTCTGAATTTTGAACAACTCATAAATAGCCATGTCCCTCCCATGCGATGGTGGGCATCATACTGGTTTTAGAAAGAGACCAGGCAGTGGGTTGGATGGGGCCTAGGGCCAACAGGAGGGTATTCGGACCCCAGCTACACTGCTGGTTGCCAACTACACTGAAGAATTTGGGCTTGACTCCTTTTGTTAGTGGCACTGAGTTTTCTAAAATTTATATAGAAAACTAGGAATTCCACTGTCACTCATCCTGTTATTTTTCAACTAGGTTACAATGAAGATGTTGGAAACCATGCAATGAAGCCATTAAATGAAAATAAAGGTAATTATCTATCTAACTTTTTAAAAATTAGAAACCTTTGCTTTTATATAAAAGACCCCTAGGAAAAGAACAAAAGCTGTTAAGACCTGTGGATATTTCCTCATCTCTCTTAAATGGAGATGGCTATTGCTTTCTCCAAAGATGCTGTCTAGTGTCTCTTGTTACTTGTCTTAAAGATAAGCAGCAGTGCTATTTTATTTTATTTTTTGTAGTGTATTTTTCATTTTTTTGTTTTTTCTCATGTATTTTTCATTTTTATTAAACATTTAGTAGATACAAAGTAATATTTATAAGTTATGTATAAAATATAAACAATAGCAATTCAATAAATAACTGCATACTCATCATCCTTTAAAAAAAAAGAACATTTCCACTACCTTTAAAGTACCCTGCGTACTTCTTCCCACCCCAGCCTCTTAACACTTTCTTTGCCAGCTTTATTGAGATATACTTGACATATAACATTGTGTAAGTTTAAAGTGTACAACACGATGATTTGCAGTAATGCTGTATTAAAAAACACCTGTGCCTCTACTATCCAAGAGAAGGGAGATCCTCCTGACTTATTTCGTAGCCCATTCTGAATCAGGAAGTTCCATTCTGGGTGTAACTTGATTTCCTATGTGTATGCCTCATACTCTCAAAGCAGTTTGAGGCTGGGGACCCCGTTCCCCATTTCCTGAGATCCTTTCCATGTTGGAGAAAGTGTTCTGTGCCTGTGGCCATGGAGAAGTCTTCTACAGTTAACTGCTGTGGCCGATGCCGGCTGTTTTCTGTATCTAATGAACTTTACAAGTCCTCACACTGTGGTAACAACGGGACCTGAGCCGGAGGGTCCTTCCACATCCCGGGAGTGCAGGCCTCCTCATTACCTCTCCCAGCCTGAGTTTTCTCACCCACTTAGAATGGAGTTAAGCCTGCATCCAGCTTCCCTGTTAAAATACAGACTTCTTCGATCACTTGAATAGAAATCTCTACTGTGGTCTGAGACCCCCCAAGGAGACTCTGTCTAATCGCAAGCTGCTGTGGTTCTTTCGAGCAGAGCCTCTGACCTTGGACGTGGAGTACACTGAAGTGGAAGTGACCGCCCCTGAGCCTCACAGAGGTAACACCATCACTCAAGGGATTCCCCATGTTTTATTGTCTGCTTGGGTGTAGATGCCAGGGTGGGCTGTGCTGTGGCCCCCGGACAAGAATCTAGTCACCCTCATCACTCAGAAGGGAGGTGGTCAGCAGACAGACGGGCTGGACATGCCCAAGGCGGGAGCAGTGACACCCACCCAGGTTTGGAGGTGTAAAATTTCATTAATTATTATTTATCATACCAGTAATGATGGCTGCGTTTTATTGAGCAATTACTAAGTACTAAGAAATGGGTCTGTTGAGAGACTTTTAGCAGGCAGCCTCACTCCTGGGTGTTTGGGCATCCTTTCAGAGGTAGCCCCCTTGCCCCAATCTAGCACCTTCCTTAAAAAGTTGCTTGCAGACTGAGCTTGTATAAATGAAATGTGCAAGGGGATGAAAGGGCTTGGCTATTTAAAGGGACAATTGAGTAAAGGCTTTTGAAAGCACAGACTCCCTCTGCATGTAAACAGTGGCACCATCATTATGCTTCAGGCTTTGTTTTTATTGTGTGGTTCTCTTGGGCACACTGCCCTGGAGAAGGCCCCTAGCCCTGGTCCTGCACTGGGGAGACTGACTCAGGGTGGGTCAGTCCACAGCAAGCACTAGAACGTCAATCTCAGCTGCTTCGGGCACCACAAAAAAAAACAGGCACATCCTCCTAAACCTCCTTAGTTCCCCCAGAGGCTGCCACACAAAGGAAGCAGCCACCCGAGCCTTCCTGCCCTGCTGGGAAGCTCGTTAGGGCTGTTGCTGTGCATCCCCCTTCCTGCTGAGGCTGAGGCCAAGCTGCATCCACTCAGCCTTGCAGGCCCGGGGCTGCTTTGCAGACCATGCCTGTGTAGCCTCAGCCAGAGCCACGTGGTGATGGCGTTCTCTTGTCACCTCTTGCTCCATGATCTGGAAGGAGTTTGGGGTTCCTTCCTTCTTCCCTTGCTTAGCACGGTTCTAGGTACCATGTCCGCAGATGTGTCCGTGGAACCTTCCAGGCAGGGCTGTCCCCTGTAGCCCCTGGGGCTGGGTGCTGCACAACAGGGCCACCATGCCCATAGTCTGCAGTCAGCATGGCCCCTGCAGTTGGTACTGCCTGATCTGCACCACTACACAGGGCGTCCCAGTTGCAAGTCTAGACTGGACGGGGCAGGGGTGGGGGCCACGGCCGGCCTGAAGTTCTCTTTCTCTTTACTTCATGGTAAAGTGATTTGCTTGTTGGGTTAGCAAATTATGGGCCCATGATGGACCAGCCCCAGTGCAAGCAACAAAGGTACATATGTGGTCCCCTTGTCATGGAGGTGTAGCCCCTGAGGGAGTCAGGAAAACAAGGAACCGATGAGCAGATAGTATCAGGTTAGAGTCAGAGTTTGCAGGAAGAGTAGGGTGTGGTGGAAGGCCTGAAAGGTGATGCCTTTTCTGGCTGGGTGGTCCCAGAAGGCCTGTGTGAGGGGAGGCAGGACAGTGGGTGGTGGCCTAGAGCTTGGCTCATTTAAAGACCTGAAAGGAGACCTTAAAGGATCCTTAAATGACTCTTTCTGGTCCTTAAATGTCTGCAGAGAGGGCGAGAGGGAGTGGAGGCAGATGAAGCTGGGAGGACCAGGCGGGGCCCAGGGACTGCAGGGCCACTGGGGTTCTCTTTTTGTTCTAGTCTCAGTGGACTGGGGGCCTTTGGAAGCCTTTAAGCAGCAAAGTGACAAGTTCCAGCTTCCTTCTTTTAAAAACGATCCTTGTGGCTGGTGTGGAGGACGGATTAAAGGGAACAAAAGTGGAAACCGGGCAAGAGGGGATGAGGATGGAGCCAAAGTGCTGGCAGTGGATAGATTCTGGATAGATGTTACAGACAGACCGCAGTACTGGATGAAAAATTCGTGGCCAGGATGGGAGAGACAGAATGACTACATGTTTCTTGACCAAACAACCACATGGATGGTTGTGATGCCTGCGATTGGGAGGCACAGGCTCATGGGGAGCCTGGTTCGGTTGGGTTAAATTTGAGAGCCCAGGAGGAGACAGCGCAGGGGTCTTGGTGCTCAGAACCAAGTGTGGGCGGGCTCTGGCCGATGGGACTTTAGGGCGCTCCTCGCCGGCCTTCCCTGGTCCAGCCTGAGCCCCTCCATCACCATGCATCGTGGGTGCCGTCCCACAGGTAACAGCTTACTTCCTCCTAAGGGGGCTTCAGACTTGGAAGGAAAGGGGAACCACAGCAAGAGGGCAGGGCTGAATGTGTGTGGGAAACCCCACTGCCCTCCATGCCGCACTGTGCTGAAGCAGAGAGCGATTGCCCTGGGTTCTGGCCTCTCGGTTCTGATACCTGTCCCAGAGGGCCGGGCCCCACCCTTACCCTGCTGCCGGCTGGGCCCAGGCAAGGTGGAGTTATGAGGGCTGTATGTGAGGCCTGGAAGGCTTTGGATTGAAGGAAACTGAAGCAGGAAGAAGGAAGCAAGGTTTTGTCCTTGGAAAAGCATCCGTTTTCCATTCCTTTGGGGATGTTTCCACGTTAGCAGCGTCTGGTTTTCTTTTTCTTGCTTGAAGGTGGGGAGCGGTTGAAGGGAAAAGGGAACCCCTGGGAGCGGGCGAAGCAGGGGTGCTTTCCTTTGCCAAGCTCTGTACCTGCAGGGTTGTAACCAGCCGGGTCACCTTTCCCCAGTCTGCACAAAGGTGCTGAGTGAGCTGCAGGGGCCTCGGCAGAGCTGGACTGAAAGTCACTCGGATGGAAATGGAGAGTTTCTAGAGGATTCAAGTTGTTTTCTGGACCCAGCCTCCTTGGCAGCTGAGGGACAGTGGGGGAGAGCGGCCTGGCCCAGGATGCCGTCCCCCTGTTTTCTCATGGGTGGGGAGTGGGGCATTACTAGGCGAGGGCCAGACTTTGTGGGTTCAAGGCCAGTGGTGAGTCAACTTGACCTGGTCTTGGCCAACCCAGTTCCCTGTCCTCAAGGCCTCCCTCCTCTACAGATGGGATGGAGGAAGGAGTGGGGACCATGTCCAGCTCTAACCGTGGCTGGCAGCTGACCAAGTGGTCACTTGGAGGTGGAGGAGGGGTGGGAAGGAACTCGTTAAATCCTGGTCTGCTGCATGTTTGCTCTGAGACTAATTGCTGGGAAAACCCCATGACGTTGAAGCCATCTCTTTCTCTGTTAACAGAGAAAAACAGAAGCCAAAACAAAGCCCATCCGGAAACATCCCTGACAGCAGAGACAAACAGCCTGCTGGCCTGGTTTAGTCATTAGCAGGCAGCTGCTGCCTCGGAGCAGCGGGAGGAGGGGCACTCTCAGTGAGCTGCAAACCCCGTCCCCCTGGCCGGGCGGAGCCAGGAGGGCAGTGGGGGAAACTGCTGGGCCAGCTGCAAATCTGGCAACTCAACCAAGAAGTGAAACCATCCTGCTGCCCTGGCTGATACACAGAGTTATGAGGTGAAAGGGAGTTGAGTGCAGCTCCTTGGGTCCAGAGGGTGTCAGAGCGTCCCCAAGGTGACCAGAGGTCTACCCGCCACCCCTTATGTGCCTGGGGGCGGTGGAGTTCCCAAGGGTGTCCAGGGCCCCAGGCTTGGCCGCGCAGTCCCTGCCCTCCATTCCCTCCCAACGCCCGCAGCTCCCACTGTGAAGGAGGATGAGCTGGCAGGGCCCCCAGTGCTCCTGGTATGCAGTGTCCTAGAGCGTTTGTCACAGCATTGTTTGCATACCATCCGCCCCAGGGCCCCGAGCTTCCGAAATCTGGAACCAGGTCCCCCGGTCACCTTTTCCTCTTCCACAGTGCCCAGCACACAATAGGTGTTAGGACCATGGTGAGCGAGTGACTTGCCCATGTCTGACATTGAGCAGAGTCCCTTAGTGATGCGGTAGAGCCCCCAGTAGATAGGGGAGTTGCTGGAGCTCCCCTCTACACCTTCAGATCTGGTGCCATGGAGAGTGGAGAGTGGTGAGGGCATCTCTGCTGCCCTCTTAGAGGAAGGCAGGTGTCCCAGCAGGGGGTGCCTGGTATCTCAGCCACTCTGCTGAGTGCCGACTGCTCTTCGGTGCCCTGGGCGGAGTCGCTACCATGCCTTCTGCAAGGTCCTGGCACCCCTCGTGCCCCAAGTACAGCTGTCTATCTGAACTGGCACCCAAGCTTCCTCCTGCCATTTAGATCATGACATAAGAACCACGACCACTTAGTGTGTGACGGATGACCGTGATTTTAATCCTAAGACCTAAAACCTCAGGGATCAGGCTGGTCATGCCAAGAGCCTCCTGAAGGTGGGGAGTCTGAGACAGAGACACCCGCAGGGACGTTGACTGTTGTCTTCACTGTCCCATCAAGCTTTACAGGTGCCCCAGGCAGCTGTGCAAAGTCTGGGATCGGGAGGAGCACAAGACCCGGGCGCTGCCCTAGAGGGCGTGGGGCCCGCCAGGGGAGACGCTTGTGGGGGCGAGTCGTGTCAGTGTGCCGGGGGCGCCCACGTAACTGCCCAGGGCACAGGGAAGGGAGGAGTGTGTCAGGGAGTGTGTAGGTGTGTGAGGGTATGTGCACCCCAGTGCAGGAGCGAAGCTTGTCCTGGGGCTTGGAGGATGAGGAGGAACGGGGCAAAGCAAAAGGGCCGTGCAGACAGTGGAGGAGTGTGTGCAGGACCAGGGCCTGAGAGAGGGAAGCCTGGTGAGTCGAGGGTATCTTGGTGTAGTTAGAATCCGTGTACGTGCCCTGGCCATCTGCCACTGAGGAAAACGGCATCCACGTGGCACTGACCATGGCGGCAGGAAGCATCACCCAGTCTAGGGTTCCGTTTCCCGATTTATAGAGAGAGAATGCTGGCCACACGGCATCAGGCACCTTTCTACAATAAGGCTTCCTGGTCCTTTGTGCAGGTGAGAGGGAAGTGGCGGGCTGCATCCCCTGAGGGTCTGTGTGTGTAAGTGCACGTAGATGCACCATGAGCGTGTGTACGTTTGTGTATACATAACCTGTGTGTGTACGTCAGCTTAAACAGATGGCTGTACAGGGGCTCTTTGTCTCTCAAACCACTGAGTCTCCTCTGGGTGTAATCCACACCCTAAGTGGGTCATCTTGTCTGCTGTTCAGAAAGGGTCCAGACCAGAGGATCTGAACCCTGTCTGCATATTAAAATCCCCTGGGAAACTCTTAAAAACACCAACACCAGGGCCTACCCTGGACCAATTCAATCAATCTGCAGTGAGGCCCGGCTTGCTGACATTTGAAATCAACCAGCCCAGTTGTCTAGAGTTGTAACTGGGTCCCAGCTTATCCTTAGAGTCACAGATGATACCCAGGCTCTAACCCTGACCTTGGGTAATTGGGAGACCCTAACCCAGCCTCCTGAGAGGGGCTGGCAGAGCAGCTGGACAGAGGGACACAGTGGCAGAGGAAGAGGGATGGGGCCACTGAGCTGGAGGCTACAGGTCTGTGCTGGTGGTACCTCTACCTGTGCCCGCTAGGTCCAGGGGTCCCACAGTGGCCTGATGGCCTCATACTTCCAGGCTGAGAGTGATGCTGGAGGGACCATGATCTTCTAAAACCGGGAAATGGCCCGGGCTCAGTAGTGACAGGGATTCCAGGGGCTCCTGGAGATGGGCACTCGTGGGGTGGGTAGTGGGGTACAGCCTTGCCTGGGAGCCTCCGACATTTTCCTGCTTCAGCAGTGAGCTGACCTGGTGCCCAGAGGCAGTTGTTGACCTGTGCTTGGTCCCTTTCCAGGTCTGGGAACAAAGGGCACGGAGACGGTGTACAGTGAAATCCGGAAAGCTGACCCCGGTGAGTGAGGGCCCCTTAGCTCCCCCAGCCAGGGGTTGGGGGGAGGGCACTTCCCGCAAACTCATCCACGGGGTCTTGGGAGTGGGCAGGGGAAAGAAGGAGCCAAGGCGGCCAGAAAGGGTGCCAGAGTTATTAACCCTGTCTTCCCCACCACCCTTAAAAAGTGGCCACAGGTGACGTGTACTATTTATTTAGTTGATGAACACTTATTGAGTGCTGGCTGCATGCCAGGCAAACAGAACCTTATACCTTCACACCCAACTGATGGCCAAGTG
Source organism: Phocoena phocoena (assembly GCF_963924675.1). Taxonomy (NCBI): domain Eukaryota; kingdom Metazoa; phylum Chordata; class Mammalia; order Artiodactyla; family Phocoenidae; genus Phocoena; species Phocoena phocoena. The sequence goes on from NC_089237.1 coordinate 14,186,868, forward strand.
GACCAGAGCGTGTCCTGGCACCCCAGCAGTGTCCCGGGCACTCCTGACCCCAAGAGAAGCAGCGTGGCCCTGCCTGTTCTCAGGTGCCAGCCAGGGGCCCCACCTGCTCCTCACCTGGGCCCTGGTGCACTGGGGCTCCCGAAGGTCTTAGGCAAAGTCGGTGCTTTGCTTTGAAAATGTTCAGTAGCTTCAGCCTTTCTGTGAGCACGCCAACTTTGGGGAAGGGTGTGTGGATCTACTTCCGCTTCCTTTGATTTCAGCCCAGACCCCACTTCATTTCCCATTTCCACTGCTTCCTCATGGAGAGATTCCCTGGGACTGAACAGACACGGAACTGGGGATGCTCCCAGCAATCTCATTTTTTGTGTAATTATTCTATTCTATTCTCATGAAATGAAATCCACAAAGACCACTTTTATTTTTTTATCTTTTTTTTTAATTGAAATTAAGTCGATGTACAATATTATGTAAGCTTCAAGTGTTCTACATAGTGGTTTGGCGTTTGCATACATTGTGAAATGATCACCACGATAAGTCTAGTAACCATCTGTCCCCATACAGAGTTATTACAATATTATTAGCCATATACCTTATGTGATATATTATATCCCCATGACTTATCTTTTTATATAACTGTAGGTTTGTTACCTCCTAATTCCCTACACCTATTTCACCCATCCCCCATCCTCCTCCCTTCTGGCACTAACAGTTTGTTCCCTGTATCTGAGTCTGTTTTTACGCAAAGACTACTTTTAAATTCTGAAAATAAGTCACAACCCAAAGAGCATAAACATTCCAGGGGAAAATAGTCACTATGCAGATATCTTGCTTTGTACAACAAACCTCTACTTAAGTGGATTCTTTGAAAGGGAATTATTAAAACAGGCTGGAAAACTTTGATAAAGCCTGGTTACCCCAAGGGTGGTCCACAGACAGGTAGCAACGATCTCAGGCCCAAACCAGACTCACAGGGTCAGAATCTCCAGAATCTGAACTCCCAACAAGGTCCCACGTATTTCTTTTTCTTTCTTTAATATTTATTTATTTATTTTGGTTGTGCCAGGTCTTAGTTGCAGCCTGTGGGCTCCTTAGTTGCAGCACGTGGGCTCCTTAGTTGTGGCATCCGAACTTCTTAGTTGCGGCACACATGTGGGATCTCGTTCCCTGACCAGGGATCGAACCCGGGCCCCCTGCATTGGGAGCATGGAGTCTTATCCATTGAGCCACCAGGGAAGTCCTGGTCCCACATATTTCTGATGCTGCCAATATTAGAGAAGCACTGTCTTACCTGAAGAGCCTACTTGTTACCTGAACTAGGAATCACCCCTTAATTAATCTTTTTAAAAGTGGTATTTTCATGGGTAGAGCAGAAACTCAGCCCCATGGAGAACTTGACACTGACTGAATGATAATTTGAAAACCATTTCCTGGGGAATTCTTGGCTTCAGTATCTCATTTTGCATTCTCAGTCTATTCAGAGCTAGCAAAACGCAAATTTAGAAACAGGCTTCCTCTGTTCTTCCAGTGTAACAGAAAGCTGAAGCTCAGATCAGGTTCAAGGTTGGTCCTGATGGGTAATTGTGTAAAAATGCCCCCTTTGCTTTCCTCGTGGTGGTCCCTGAGATGGTTCGCTTTCAGTCGCTTTGGTTATGCAAAAACTCACGTTTATTAAGCACTTGCTGTTTGTGCTAAGTGGTCTATATTACATTATCTCTTTCAATCCTCCACAGTAAATCCCATTTTTCAGATGAGGATACTGAGGCATAGAGGGCTTACTTAAAACAGTTCCCCACGGTTAGGGTTAGTACACCAGAACTGGCCCACCCCGGAGCTGGATTCCATGCTCCTGATCATTGAACTGCCTTTGGTTTTGGGGAAGGGAAGCTGGTGAAGTGTGGAGGCCACAGGGAACCCCGGCTACAGGAGGCTGGGGAGGGGCGGGGGCGGGCTGTGGCCACCTGAGGCCACCCCTAGAGGTCCCATACAGTTGGTGAAGACCACGCCCAGTGTGGATTCCAAAGGCTTGTGTTAGGGACCCTGCAAATTAGCCTGAAAAAAGACAGATTAACAAGAAAAAAGCAGTGAGAGTAACTCAGTGGAGTGGGGTGAAGGAAGCTCCCAGAAGCCTTCCTTCTGCATCCGTTGATTCTCATTTGCCTCTAGCTCAAAATAACTCTTATACCAAAGTGGCATGTTTTGGGGTGGCATATTCTGGTTTTCTACTCTGCTTCAGGGTAGCTGTTCAAGTGGGTTCTCTCAGTGTCCCCAGGCTGGTTCTAGATGCCTCCTGAGTCCTCAGTTCCCGGCTGTTGGAACCTGACTGCTCCCACTGGCCTCAGGCTGGAACAGACCACAGGCACCATAGAACCCAACCCGGTAGGGATTTGAGGTGGTAAAGAGCCCTGTTTTGCTGGGGGATATCTGAGCCCCTGTCCTGGTGCTGCCACTTAACAACTGTGCGACTTTGACCAAGAGGCCTGACCTCTCTGTGATGACTCAGTTTCTTCAACTGTTAAATGGAGATGCGATTAAATGAGAAAAGGGGGCGAGATGGCGCCAGGGGAGATGGTGCCATTTACTCCAAGCATGCAGTCAGTGTATCACCCCTACCGTACAGTGAGCATTCAATCCATTTTAGCTGAAAAATGCATGAGGAACTTGAGCCCTAGTGCCTGGCCCAGGGCAAGACTAGAGCCAGCTCCGGACTCCCAGGCCAGGGCATTCCCACTGTGCTATCTGGGCCATTAGGTGTCAGTTGGTGCTTGGGTCTCTCTATAATCTGGTCTTTCATCTGGCAACCAGCTCCTGCCAGGTAGGTAGAGGGAGCCCTGGGTCTTATAGCCAAAACCACATCGCTGCTGCAAAAGCCAGTGTCCTGGAAGCCAAGGGAGTTTCTGTTTTTGAGCGTTTCCCACTCAGCTGCTGCCCAAGGGGAGGAGGCTGCAGGCCTTGGTTGATTCCTCTTTCCTTTTCTTTTTTTTCCTCTGTCAGCCACTCAAAACCATCATAGGGTTGAGGGAGGCTCTATTATTATTCCTGCTCTACAGATGGGGAAATGGGCAGAGGTGAAATAGCTTGTCCTGGTCCCAAGGCCAGTGGTGGCAGAGCAGGGACTGAGTGTGGGGAGCCTGGCTGCAGAGTGACGCACTTCACAAGCCTCATGTTTCCTCTGTGTTGCCAAACCAACTGGTTTCCCCTTTCATCAGCTTAATTAGAGGATGCAACTCTGTCTACTTTAGAAATTAAGAGTAACAGCCTGGTATGGTCTGGGTGAGCCTGGGTGAGTCATGGAGCCTCTCGGGACCTCTGTCACCTTCTCTGTGGAATGAGGGGCATGGGCTCGAATCTGGATCAGGGGTTCTCCAGGTTGGTTACAATACAGGTAGACTGGCCCCACCTCTGATTCAGTAGGTCTAAGTGAGCTGAGAATTTGCATTTCTAACAGATTCCCACATGCTGCTGCTACTGTTCTGGGGACACACTTTCAGAACCATTTTCTAGATGCTCTGAGTTCCCTTCTGACTGTACCACTCTGAGTTCTGCCGTGCTTCTCGTTTGAAGCGGTAGAGTCTTTCTTACTCCCCAGCAATCCTGGAGGGATTGCTCTAGATTGGCCGGCAGAGATAACCCAGAAACACTGTGTGTGTGTGTGTGTGTGTGTGTGTGTGTATGTCTGTATGTGTGTTGAGGGGAGGGTGTGACCCACAATAAAAAGAGGCCCCGTGAGGGTCTCTGGGCTGGTCTGGGAGCCTGCTGAGCGCAGGGCTGAGTCTTATCTGACTTTTCCTTCTTAGGTTTTTGTTCTTCCCCAACTGAGAAACTTCCCCAGTTTCTCAGTTCCCCATCACCTTCCAACGAGCAGCACTTCAGGGCTGGCTATTTTGGGAAATGGCTCACAGGGCGTAGTTCTGGCTCTTAGACCCCCTTGTTCCCCTGAGTGATGCAAAGGAAAACTGCTCCTCTAGATAAGCAAAAGGGCAACAGGCAGGCCTGCCTCCAAGGAGCAACCCCAGGCGGGGCTGGAGAGGGTGTCAGGGGATCTGGTAGGCCATGGGAGGCACCAGGTCTTTGCAATCTTGGCTTTAGGCTCTGAGCTCAGCATTTTTTTTTTAAACCTGTGGTAAAATATATTGGGTTGGCCGAAAAGTTCATTCGGGTTTTCGTAACATGGAAAAACGCAAGCGAACTTCTTGGCCAACCCAACACATAACACTTGCCATTTTAACCATTTTTACATGTACATTTCAGTAACACTGAGTACAATCACATTGTTGTATGATCATCACCACCATCCATCTCCAGAACTTTTTCATCTTTCCAAACTGATACTCCTTACCCATTAAATGATAATTCCCCAGACCCAGCCCCTGGCAACAACGACCGTTCTACTTTGTGTCCCTGTGAACTTGACTACGTTCAGCTGTTTTAATCTGTCAGATCGGGTGGTTGAATGAATGATCTTAAGTTGCTTTCCAGTCATAACATTCAGAGTCTCAGCGTCCTGGCGTTTGGAAGGGATGGTCATTTGTCTATACCTTGGTCACTCCAGACCCAGGCTCTGGAACATGTCTGTGGTGGGTGCGGACTCAGTCCCTTCTAAGAGTCACTCCCCAGGTCCCTTGGCGCCAACCCTAATCCTCTGCCCACCTTTGACTCCACGTTTGCCCTTCAAATCTGAGTTAAGTCCTGGATCTCAGGGGCCATTTTACCGTGTTTCTGCTGCATTTGTGTCAGCCAGAGGCCAGCCTGGGCGGTTCTCTGTACTGCAAACCTCATGGAAAACACCCTTAATAGGAGACCTGGGGGTTGGTCTTGGCTCCGCCCTCATCAGGTTATAAGACTTGGCCCCACCCCCACTGCTATCCCATCAGACGTCAGTTTCCTCACAAGTCCCCACTAAAATTCCCTTGGCCTCAGTGCAGCTGCTGCGGGGTGGACGTGTCAGTGTTCCTCAGGAATGTACGTGGCCCTTGGGTGGATAAGGGCTGTTGTGGACAGGTGGGTTCTATAAAATGAGGAGGGAGGGAGGCATCTCTTCCAACTCATTACCTCCCACTGGGTCTTGACCACAGTCACACACATCTGCTCTTCTGTATTTTTTCATAGTTGAAAATTTATTGGAAAAAAATTTTTTTCTATAAATTTATTTTTGACTGCACGGGGGCTTTCTCTAGTTGGGGCAAAGGGGGGCCACTCCGCGTTGTGGCACGCGGGCTTTTCATTGCGGTGGCTTCTCTCGTTGTGGAGCACGGGCTCTAGGTGCGCGGGCTTCAGTAGTTGTGGCTTGCGGGCTCTAGAGCACAGGCTCAGTAGTTGTGGTGCACGGGCTTAGTTTCTCCGTGGCATGTGGGATCTTCCCGGACCAGGGCTCGAACCTGTGTCCCCTGCATTGGCGGGCAGATTCTTTTTTTTTTTTGTTTTTTATAAATTTATTTTATTTATTTTTTTGCTGTGTTGGGTCTTCATTGCTGCTCCCGGGCTTTCTCTAGTTGCGGCGAGTGGGGGCTAGTCTTCATTACGGTATGCGGGCTTCTCACTGCGGTGGCTTCTCTGGTTGCGGAGCATGGGCTCTAGGCGTGTGGGCTTCAGTATTTGTGGCACGTGGGCTCAGCAGTTGTGGCACGCAGGCTCAGTAGTTGTGGCTCACGGGCTTAGTTGCTCTGCAGCATGTGGGATCTTCCCGGACCAGGGATCGAACCCGTGTCTCCTGCATTGGCAGGCGGATTCTTTTTTTTTTTTCCTCTCACTGTTGCGGCCTTTCCCGTTGCGGAGCACAGGCTCCGGACGCACAGTCTCAGCAGCCATGGCTCACAGGCCCAGCCACTCCGCGGCATGTGGGATCTTCCCAGACCGGGGCACAAACCCGTGTCCCCTGCATCGGCAGGCGGACTCTCAACCACTGCGCCACCAGGGAAGCTCCTGTTGGAAAATTTTAATTCATTATTAATATGTTGTTACAGTAACTCAAGCACAAATGGCATTATGTTGCCTACTCTTAACTATTCCAACACCTGAAATATTCATTTTTAGGAAAATATAAGTACTAATACAGTAGCATACTAGAAAATTTTGATATTAAAGCTTATTTTCCCATTGGAGTTACTTTGCCTTTTTTTTTTTTTTTACATATACATGTATCTATCAGTTTTCAAATTCTTTTCCCATTTATGTTGTTACATAATACTGAGCAGAGTTCCCTGTGCTGCTATTCTATTTTGTTGACATACTGCTGAGCTAACATCTTCCTGTCCCAGCAATTAAGTCACTCTGAGGCGAGGAAACCTCCCGATCTTTGAGCTTTTTCACTTTCCAGCCATTAGATGATTCTTTGCTACACGTTCCCTGCCTGTTAGGGAGGGAAGGAGAGGGATTCTCAGAACTTGGAAGACTTTATCAGAAAGAGACCAAATTGAAGTCAGCCTCAGGAGAAGACAGAGCAAGCCCCAGGGACACTGCCAGAACGGGTGGAGAAAGAGATTTTGCCCCTCACTAAGCTTCAGCTTTCTCAGGGGAATGGAGAAAATGCTGATAATTTCCTCGTAATTTAGATCTGCAAGCTTAGCACTTGGGGTTTTTTAAAGTTCTTGTTTCCTTCTCCTTTATTTGCCTGAGGTTAGGATTTGTCAGCAGTAGCAGCTCTAGTTATGGTTAATGATATGGCTTACCAGAAATGGGAAAATTCGTCTGTTTTTGTGCTCCTCAGTAAGCAGACATGTGGATGATCCTCAGAAGTGAACATTGCAGGAAAGTGATCCAGGTCCCAGTGTGGTACCTTTCTCTCCCAACCCTTAACTAGAGCCCATTTACTCCCACCCACGTGGTTTTGGACTTCACGCAGGGTAGTCTCTTACTCAGCTGAGCCCTCTTGGTTGAGATGGAGGCGGCGTCTTCGCAGGGTTTGTTCATAGCTTGGTGCTCTGGGCTGTGAGCTGACCTGGAGTCAAAGGCGCCCCCCACTCCACCTCTTCCTCCTCTGCCTGGTGCCAACTAATTCAGGGAAAGGTTTGATTCTTTTCCTCCCCCTTGTTCTCTAGTGCTCTCCTAGTGACAGGAGCTAAAAGAGCTAAACCGTAGCTGGGTAGAGAGCCTCTCCGTGAGTCAGCTCATGGTTCTCCGTTGCAACGCTCCTCAGCTTCCCTCAGCCTGCTGGAGCCTGGTGTGAACTGGAATTCCCGGCTAGCCAGGGAAGTGTGTATCTTCACTCTGATTCAGCGATTGATGGCTTTACAGTGCCCCAGCTCGTCCTGAAAGTACTTTATAAAATGGTTTGCAGTTCATCCAAAGCATAACTTACTAACATATATTTACCCCAGTTTTTAAGGCAGGAGAATAAAGCGGTTCATTATAATTAATTAGCAATGCAGTCAAGTTCTTCCCTATGAAAGAACTAAGGTCTAGGATAAGATTTCCACAGTCTAGGGCAGAGGTTCTCAATGCAAGAGACATTTGGCAATGTCTGGAGACAGTTTTGGTTGTCATAATTTGGGGCGGGAGGAGGGGTGCTACTGCATCTAATGGGTGGAGGCCAGGGACGCTGCTAAACATCTTAGAATGCACAGGACAAGCCCCATAACAAAGAATTATCCAGCCCAGAATGTCAGTAGTGCCAGTGTTAAGAAACTCTGGTTTGGAGGAATTCGTTTCCTGTCATTCCTCCAAGACGAGAGCTGGTTTTCCTCCCTAGATGCCCTGTGCCCACCTTGGAGGTATCCTGGGCACATCCCACCCGACAACTAGTGGTTCTGGGGAGGGATGCCAAGTCCTGCTCCAGACACTAACCTATGTCTTTTGGATCAGGCAGGGCCCACCTCCCTCACTCCGCCTCCTTCTTCTGCTTTCTCTTTGCCTGGAATTCAGACTTCTGGGATACTTCTTAAGGGAGCAGAAATCCAGTATACCAAGAGTGGCTGGTCATGGAGACGGGACCAAAGAACAGAGAGGCCCTATGCCATGTCCCCTCTGGGAGGGAGAGAAGAGCACTTTAGGACCTGTCCCCACCCATCCTGCGAGGCCCAGAGCAAACTAGCCTAGTGGGCACTGACAGCCTGCCCCCAGGGTGGCATCTCCTACCTCAGAGTGCAAGGCAGTAAAACTTGCTCCATTAAAAAAATATATGGGGGCTTCCTTGGTGGCGCAGTGGTTAAGAATCCGCCTGCCAATGCAGGGGACATGGGTTCGAGCCCTGGTCCGGGAAGATCCTACATGCCACGGAGAAACTAAGCCCGTGCACCACAACTACTGAGCCCATGTGCCGCAACTACTGGAGCCTGTGCACCTAGAGTCCGTGCTCTGCAACAAGAGAAGCCACTGCGGTGAGAAGCCCACGCACCGCAACAAAGAGTAGCCCCTGGTTGCTGCAACTAGAGAAAAGCCCATACGCAGCAAGGAAGAACCAATACAGCCAACAAATAAATAAATAAATTTATTAAAAAAATATATGGATACTACCTACCAGATTCTGGTACCAAAAAGAAACAAAACAAGTGTGCATAACTTGGAGCTCCATCAGCATTATTAGCATACTTGAATTTTAGTATTCTGTGTCCCTGTTGCTTTAGGAAACACAGCCTGAGGCTCTTGCCCTCCTGTGTCTGATTCCAGAGCCCTTGGGGCTTTGGAGGAATGGGAAGCATGGGATCCTTTGGGTCCTCCCAGGTCAGGTTTGGGCTGGGGGTGGGGTGCTGCCCACAGCCTTACTCAATGTGTGGAAGTTTACACAATGGCTCAACTTCTTGGTCGGGCTGATTCATCCATTTGGCCTTTGACGCCTACCTCTGACCCAGCCAGGACAGAAGGGGGCCCCTTAGGAACTCCTGGACCTGTTCCCTCTAGAGGAGACGCACAATGGAGCTGTGATAAGACAGGGTTTGAGGAGGAAGTAGACTGGTGGAAACAGGATATTTTTAAATTAGAGAAAGAAACAGAAGATTGTGACTCCTGTTGTGACAGTTGGGTCCTGAGACAGCCCAGGATTCAAAGGGACTGGGCTTGAGCTTGGGCGGTACCAAGGCCCCTTGAATTGCCTCTCAAGTAAGACTGAAGATTTGGGAGTGGGGACAGGGTATGACTCTCCACCACCTTTAAGAATAGCAACCAACCCCCAAACCCTCATCTCCCCTTGGGCCTTCCCCAGGCTTCTGTGTCTTCGGAGCCATGTCCATAGTGGGCTATTTGCGGAATCAGCCCCAACATGTAGGCCACTCCCCATTCAGAAACTCTGCTGTTAGTGGGGCCTGGTCCTGTCCAAGAGGCAAATCATAGCCCTCTCTTGCCTCTTGCCGTGAAAATCATTCCTAACTAATGCAGGCGGGGATCACGCACCCTTCGACGCAATGTCTCCTGTTCTCTTCTGGACATTTTCAGAATGTCCAGCCAGTCCCGGCATGCACCCTGGCAGGAAGACTGTGTGGTCTCCGGATAACTGAGATGAGGCTCCCCGGGCCCTGCCCTTCAGACAGCACTTGAACCATATATGCCAAGGGCATTGGCCTTGTTTGTACTTTCTGCTCCATTTGATCCCACTCCTGGGAATAGACAAGCTAGTATGAAATATGGAAATTGCTTTATTCCCAAAGAGGACATTGGCAGCATTATTTAAAATAGCCAAAACTTGGAAAGCACCTCAACTTAAATGTTGACATTTAAGTCAACAGTGGAACCAGAGATAATTTTTACCTGCTTTCTACTTTTCTGTAGTTTTCAGTTTTTTCCCTAAACTAACAGGTGCTATTAATTCTTAAACAACTGTTTAAAATGTTAAACTAGCTGCCCGGGACTTTATATGCTTGTCACATGGAGCTACAGGGCCCAGGGGAAGCTATCTATGGGCAAAAGAGCCATAAACCTGGGGACCCAGTGAGCTTGAGGGTCTGGCGTCTCCTGCACCGCGCCCCCTCCCTCCCTCTTTATTTGCGCAGCTCCTGAGATGTTGGGCGTAGGGGGTGGGGGGAGCCTAACTCATGCTCTGTGTTGCTCACCTCCATGTTATCCTTTGTTTTGCAGATTTCGTGGAAAACAGATATTCCGTAAGTACACATTTCATATGCACTATTTTTTTTTAAAACAGTCCATCGAACAGTGAAATATTTCCAGACTCACCCAGGTTCTGCAGCCCCAACAATGACACCCCTAGACTAGCCTCGTCTGTTTCAGACCAGGAGCCTGGGCTCCTCTGACTAGCCTGGTCATCAGGCTAGCCAGGTTTTCTAGGCCAGCTGTGATTTTGAAATTCTCTCCTACTGTTTCCATCATTATGACTCAGCCCACTTGTGAAGGGAGAGCCTGGAAGTCCCCCGCAGGGTTGGGAATCTAGGGCTCTCAGCTCCAGATGAGCAAAGTCCACATTTCCTCTGAGTCTAGGTCCTTGGAGGTGAGGCAGATTCGGGGGGTGTACTTGGAGAAGAGAAGCGTCCAACAGTCACCCTCACACACCAGGCCCTCTGCTGCAGGGGACACACAAGGTCTTTGATCCAGTGAGGGAATCAGATGAGTTTTCTCGGCTGAGAAAGCAAAGGGATAACAGCTACTCCAGAAGCCATGGAAACAGAGAACAGAGGTGCTTTGTTCTGCCTGGTTAGTGGTCTCTTCACCAAGGAGGGGTCATTTGGATGGGCCATGAGGAATGAGCGGGTTCCAGCAGCGTCCAGGTAGAAAGATCATCAGGTGCAGCGTGAGGGTTGGAGCAGTCTCTAGCAGCTCAGAATGGGAGCAGACGGGGGTGCCGGTGACAAGTGATAGGGGAAAGGTAAGTTAGGGCTTGCTTGGGAAAGACTCGAACACCTCATTATGAAGTTTCATTCTGTAGGAAATAGAGGATTTAGGAAGCTGCCACTTGGCAGATGGGAATGTTTAAAAGAAGTGCAGAGGCCCAAGTTCAAGTTTTGTGAAGACCCATTTTCCCCTATCTTCCTACTCCCGACCTTTTTATGAGCTACCCAGCAGCACAAGAGTTAACTAACTGGGCAGCTAACATCTTAAGAAATGAGGGATTTGTCTGGCAAACTGCTTCTTTAAGGTCTGGGAAGAACTTTCAGCAAGATTGCCGGTAGCCCTTCCAATGGGCCCCCAGCTTCCTTTGTTTTGCCTGAGTCTGAATTCTTATAAAACAGAGAACTCATTATGCCTTTGACAGACAGGAAGCCGCTGACATTCTTTTTATGGAGGAAGGCTATCAATTTAAGGAAAAGAGGAATGAAATGAATGTCTTTTTCTAGCCTAAGCCACCCAGACTCCTGAAATCAGAGACTGTTGCATTGGAAGGAAAAGGGGTCCAATTTATAGATGAGAAAACCAAGTCCTGAATTGGCAGGACAGCTTGACCAGGGTCACCCAGCTTGTTAATAGCAGAGCCAGGACTAGAACCCTAGGTCTCCAGACTCCCCAGCCAGTCCACAACACAAGACTTCCTCCAAGAAGTGATGTCACTGTCCCAGCCATCATGGCGTTGCGAGAGTGAAGTGAGAACTTTGCCCCATGGGCCTTGTGGGTCTCGGATAAAGAGATGTTCTCCCGCTGCAATAATCGTGGCTGTGTCCACCCAAGGCAGGTCTGCTGGACCTGCAGGACTGACTTATTTACTTTTTCTTCAATCCAGATGATCTCTCTGGACAAAGGCTCTGAGCTCTAGGACAGACAGTACTTCCCCTTTCCCCAGAAGCCAGCCCATGGGCCCAGGAGTCTGCTTCCAGAACGCTCCTGAGAGTTCACCCATGGCTGGTCCTGTGCCCCAAAATAATAAGGCCTTTTGGCGGGAGCACAGGGATTCCCAGCCGTTGGGAAAGGCATTTTGAATCTTTAAGGGAATGCGTCTTGTTTATAAAAGAAGCAGGTATAGTTTCCCTAATAATCAGCTGGTGAGGGTCAGGAGAAAATTAATTGAATTGCTCAGCAGGGAAACGGGAGGGGATTTCCTTCCTGAAATCAAACCTGGCGATCATTCCCAGTTGTTTAATGGCCGTTGCTTCTGAAAACATATTGGAGGAAATATCTTAACAATGAGATAGCCACTTAGCCAAATACTAATTTAGTATTGTTCAACTTGCTTCAATGGCGCATTCTGACTTCATTTTTCCTCTGCCATTTTTGCCTTGTTTATAAACCGTGTTGTGGCCCAGGCAGACAGATAACGTGAAAAGAGAACACCCTGTACTTAAAGGGATGAATCTGGACCCGCGTGGGTCTCAGGATCTTGGAAGGGAGGACTTGCCTTCTTACTGACAAAAGGCAATTTCTAGTTACAACTCATCTCCTTCCCTCCCGGGAGCCAGCGGGCAGCTGGACTGCAATGGGAACAGCCCTGGAGTTGGGATCAAGAGACTGGGGCATGAGTTCCAGCTCTCCAGCCAAGCCTAAGCTTCCCCATCTGTAAAATGGAGATGGTGATGGCAACAACAAAAACAGTAATGTCTACCTATTTAAAGACCATCTTCAGGGTTAAGTGAGAAACATGTGTGCAGAGTACTTTGCAGATTGCAAACTATCATATAAAAGCTAATTGGTTATCTATTTTAAAGTTCTTTTCATCAAACACTCTGGCAGCATAAGGCACGGATGGAGAATTTACTTCACTTGGCCCTGAAATGCCCCTGTCACCTGAGGGGAAGGTAGCAGTTGCTTACCCAAAGCACAGGATTCAACCCAAGCCAAGCTTTGACAGGAAGCAGAGAGCCACATTAAAACTTGACTTTTCCCTGATACCTATTTATTAGACATGTCATTTCAGGCAGATTTCCTAACCTCTCGGGGCCTTAGTTTCCTCATTTGTAAATTGGAGGAAATAGAACCCTCTCACTTAGTTGTTGGAAGGATTAAGCTAGCACCTAGCACAGATCTGGTTCACTGGAAGTGCTGGGACGGGTTGCGGGGGGGGGCGCGGGGGAGACATTCTAGAAGCAGGAAGTAGAGATCCCAGGAGCGTTAGAAGCAAAATGACCTTTGAGAGTGTCCACACCATGTTCTGGCCAGAAGTGGGGCAATTTCTTGGCTGTACTTGGTGTCTGACAGTTGGCCTCTGATTTACACACAGGCAAGCACAGCCTTGGATGTGAGCACATTAACCTTAACTTCCAAATCCCCAAGGCCTGGATGACTGTGGCCCAGCCTTTCCCATCTCTGGAGCTGGTCCTGCAGCAGCTCCCCGAGCACTCACTTCCCCTGGGGAGGGGAGCGGAGGTGTCTGGGAAAGGACTTGGTCTGGGGCCTGCAGAAGGCTGGACACCAGGGTCACACACACACACACACACACACACACACACACCCCACCACCCCCAGCTGAGCGGAGGAAGTGGAGCGAGGGTAGCTGCCAGGGCTGGCGGGCCTCCAGCCCCCGGGGGCCAACACAGCTCTCTTGGCCTGCTTGCCTGGGTCTCTCCTGGCAAAGGAGGAGGCAGAGCCTTGGCCTTCCGGCTGGGGCCCCACAGACCTGCATCCTGTTCCGAGAGGCTCCGCAGCCCTGGCAGGACCAGAATGAAACAGGGACTCCATCTCAGCCAACCCTCAGGGAGACAGACAGCCCGGCCATGGCGTTCCCAAGACCTTGGCCAATCCCCACAACTTTTGCTCCTGCCTCCCCCTGAGATCCACCTGCAGCAGGGGGCCCTGTGCTCGCAGAGGGCCCAGAGTCAGGCACTCAGGCAGGTGCTGCCTGCTCTTCCGGACTCACTGCTGCCCAGGGCCCAGTATCTCCCATCATGCTCCACTCTTGCCCCCTTGCTCCATCCATTCATCAAAATCCACCCCACCTCGCTGCCCAGCTAGGGTCCTCTCACCACCTCTCAACTCCTTCTGCAGTTTGTTAGGACCTCTTCCACCTTCTAACTTCATGCTAACATTGTTTGTCAATAATTGATAGGATATAAAATTCTCGGGGGCAGGTTCTTGCATCCTCAGCAGAAATAACAGTGCCTGGGTCAGACGGGGGTCCAGTCACTGATGGGTGTGTAGGGGACACAAATAGCCTGTGGAGCAGTTAGAGAACACTGCAGGGTGGCATCTGGAATTTAAGAAAAAAATTTTTTTTCACTTTTATTGTGGCAAAATAGACACAACATGAAGTTTACCATCTTAACAACTTTTCAGTGTACAATTCAGGGGCATTAATGCGTTCTCATCGTTGTGCAACAATTGCCAAATCCATCCACAGAACTTTTCATTATCCCAGACGCAAACTCTGCACCCATGAAGCCCTGACTTCCTATTTCCCCTTCCACCCAGAATGGCAGCTACCATTCTACTTCCTGTTGCTATGAACTTGGCTCTCCTGGGTACCCCATTTAAGTGGAATCACTTGTTCCTTTTGTGTCTAGCTTATTTCAGTTAGCATAATGTTTTCAGGGTTTATCCACGTTGACATGAATCAGAATTTCATTCCTTTTTAAGGCAGAATCATATAATTTAAGAACATTCAGGTTTGATCATTTGAGTTCAGTCTTTCATTTGTGAAATATAAAAACAAACCTAGAGAAGGTTCACCTCATGTTAGAGGCAGAGCTGGAGCAAGACACCAGGTGTCCCTTAACTTTCCTAGTCTTCCTCTTTTCTAGTCTTCCCCATGTAGTACTCATGGGACCTAGTGCTGGGTTCACAGTGGGTGCTTGATGACATTGGTTGCTAGCCTGATGTGCAACGTGTTTGTGGGGGGAGTAGAGGCTGCAGGCCCTACAGAGCAGGTGTGGAGAGAAGGGAAAAACGAGTGTGGGCAGGAGCTGCCCCACAGGGCAGGGCGTGTCCTCAGATGACAGCACTGCTTTGCAGTTCCTTTGAGACGTGCTTTGTGCAGTGTTTCATATCTTTCCACCAGGCCAGTCTTCAATCCTGAAGGGTGTGACCATAGTGTGTCTTGTCTCTTGTCACTGCAGAGAACGGAAGGCTCCCTTGATGGAACTTAGGACTCCGAGAGCACACGCTCCTCCCTGGGAGGACACCCACATTCTGAGAAGAGCAGATGATTCCTGTATTCCAAGAGTTTTGTGCACTTATTTATGAACCTACCCTGCTCCCACCGAACCACGTGGCAATTCCTCAGGCCAAGTCACCAGTTCTCAAATCCATCTTAACTACATTTATGTTGGGTATAAAGGGCTAACAGAGGGGCTGGTTAATTTCCCACACGGCCCGCCTCCCACCAAGCCGGAGCATCCTCGGGAGTGGCCAGAAGCAGCAGGAGGTTCAGAGTAAACTGGCCACTGAGATATTTTGAAACTTGAATATTTTGTCTTGTACAGAGATCAAGAACTTTTCCAAGTCCCCTCATACACAGAAACCAGTTTCTGTTTTGTAGTCAATCTCTCCTAGCGAACGGCCTGACTTGGGGGCTAGTTTTTCTCTTTGCCTTTGGTCCTTCAAGGGTCTGTGGTTCTGGGCAGTCCTTGTTCCTTGGAAGTACACAGCATGGACCAGACAGCTGCACCCTGTCCCCTCTACCACCTCACCTGCCACAGATGGGAAGACAGAGCTGCTTGGGAGCAACCCCTTTGAGATGCCAGCTTGAAGATGAGGTTCATTCTGTGTAATGCATCAAGTGGAAGTGAAGTTGGGCAAAGCACAGATGTCCTTAAGCTGGTTTCCTATTCCCTTTCTTTCTTTTCCTCTACCATGCTGAAGGCCGAAGGACAGGAACATGATTGCCTCCAGCAAAGATTTTTTTTTACTAGAAAAATGAAATGCCTATTTTTCTTACTAATTTTTTGTTATTTATTCCTTGCTAAAGGAATGGTCTCCCGAGGTCTTCAAATGTTTCTGATGGTGCCCTGAGTGGGTGGATGAGGGGCTGCGGCCATTCTGTGGTGGGGTCGCACTAGCGAGCACACCCAAGCGAGACCACCTCCCTTGTCCTCCTCATTGACACAGCTGCAGGGACCCTGAGGGGTGTTGTATTAAATAAATTTGATCTTTACTCTTCACAGACCTGTGAGATGTCATCTTCTTAGAGGCCACACACGTACAGAATATCTGTTGTGCCTGGGGACTCCTCAGGGCATCCACGGCCACAGAGAACCAAGCAGGTCCCGTCAGCAGGCCAGGACCTCGGTGGCCTTCACTGAAGTCAGAGGTAGTCTGAGTCTCGAACCCTGAGTTATTAATAATCCATCAGCAGGTGCTTCAGTTTGCTTCCTGGCTGAAACCTGCTCGGCTGCTGTTGTCAGATTGAGTGAACAGTAACAGCTGCCCACCCCGCCCCCAAACCAGGATGCCCGGTTAAATTTGAATTCCAGATAAACAGCAAATAATTTTTGAGTATAAGTATGTCCCATGTAACATTTGGGACATACTTATACTGCAAGAGTATTCATTTATCTGAAATTCAAATTTAACTAGGCATCTTATGTTTTAACTGGTAACCCTACTGGCAAAGCCTCCTCCCACCCCTCTAGGCCTCAGGATCCACCCTCCCCCGTGGCCTCAGACCAGACCTCCCTGCCCCACAGGCCAGCACCACCCACTGGACCTGAAGGCAGAGGAGAGCTGCGTGTGTCCTGGGTCTGCGGTGGCAGAAACTTGAAGGAGCCTCTTTGTCTCTTCATCTCTAAGATGAGTTAGACTAACGGTTCTTAACATTTGGAGGGTTTAGATTCCTTTCAAAATATGATGGCAGCTGTAGACACACACACACACACACACACACACACACACACACACACACACACACACACACAATGTTGTATCACAAAGATGCTATACAATTTCCCGGTTTCCAGGGCCATTGACTCAGTGCAGAGACAAAGGATTGGATAATCGCTAACAGCCTTCAAGCCTGATAGTTGTTGTGTCGGTGATTTGGGGTGCACCCCGAGCCCCTGTGTCAACTCCTCAGTCCCTTGCTGCCACCAGAGCAGAGCATTTCTGTGGAAGCTGGGAAGACCCTGTTCATACTGCTTATCACTTATAAATGGAGCATAATTGGGTCTTTATTTTTCCCCTCAGTCTCTATGTCTGAGAAGCAGGCCACACACGCAGGGGTCTTTCTTTCAGTATACATATTTTTTAATTTAAAAAATTTTTTTTATTAATTTATTTATTTTTGGCTGCGTTGGGTCTTCGTTGCTGCGCGCGGGCTTCCTCTAGTTGCGGCGAGCGGGGCTACTCTTTGTTGCGGTGCGCAGGCTTCTCATTGCGGTGGCTTCTCTTGTTGGGGAGCACGGGTTCTAGGCACGTGGGCTTCAGTAGTTGTGGCACACGGGCTCAGTAGTTGTGGCACGCGGACTCTAAGCACAGGCTCAGTAGTTGCGGCGCACGGGCTTAGTTGCTCCGCAGCATGTGGGATCTTCCCGGACCAGGGCTCAAACCCGTGTCCCCTGCATTGGCAGGTGGATTCTTAACCACTGTTCCACCAGGGAAGTCCCTCTTTCACTATATTTAATGGCTGAAACCTCCCAACTCAGGATCCTGGTTCCACTGTCCTAACCTGACGCCATAACCAAACGTCTAAGCCTGAGCTCATCACGTAACAAGGAGGGTCCAGTCACCATTTCCAGGAGAGGAAGGACGTTTTCTTAGCTGTGGAACTTGTTAGTTAGAGCTCCCTCTTGTGTCTTCATGTTGTAATAGCTTATTAGAGCAGAGACCACTTAGAAAAGGCAGAGTGGAAGTTTTTCCCTCTTCTGAGGAGCCACACGAGGTCAGCCACCCATTTCGTGAGCACATACCGAGCGCTCCACCAGCAGAAACTGACTGACTGAACTCTCACTCCGTGACATAGACTCAAGATGGGCAAAGTGATCCCAAGGTCAACATTAATTCATTTATGCAGTGGTTTTCTACCAGGGCGCTTTTAACTCCCAGGGGTCACTGGGCAGCGTCTGGAGACATTTTTTTTTTTTTTTTTTTTTTTTGCGGTACGCGGGCCTCTCACTGTTGTGGCCCCTCCCGCCGCGGAGCACAGGCTCCGGACGCGCAGGCTCAGCGGCCATGGCTCACGGGCCCAGCCGCTCCGCGGCATGCGGGATCCTCCAGGACCGGGGCACGAGCCCGCGTCCCCTGCACCGGCAGGCGGACCCTCAACCACTGCGCCACCCGGGAAGCCCTGGAGACATTTTTATTTGTCACAGTTGGGTGGGGCACGTGGCGGGTAGAAGCCAGGGAGGCCATTAAATACCCTACAATGCACAGGACAAACCCCTATGACAAAGAAGTATCAAGTCCAAAATGCCAACAGTGCCAAGGTTGAGAAGCCCTGCATTGAACCAGCCAGTTTATTCATGTATTTACTCAGCAAGCTTGCATCCATCCACCATGCTCTGTTTTCCCGACACTTGGGAGTAGGAAGATTATAAGAATCACACGGCCCCTGATTTCCTGTACAATCCAGTAGCGATACAGGTGAGTAGAGAGCCAGTTACAACAGTGGGACAAAGGTGGTGATGGAAAAATTCAAAGCCAGTGGGGGCATAGGGAAAGGGCTCCTAACACAGACTTTGGGGGATCAGAGAGAGTGTCCAAGAGGAAGGTGGGTCTAACCAAAGATCTGAGGGCAGGTAGAGGGGAGCAGGTCAAAAAGGTGGGTTGAGGAGCAAGGAGCATGACCAACAATGGGGGGACGTGTGCTAAAACCCTGAGGCAAGGGAGAGGATGGTGTCCCCAATGAATATAAGGAAGACTGCCTGTCAGCCCTATGACCCAATCAGTCCTCTTCAAAAAGCCAGCACTGTCCCCTGGGAATTTCTGCCGGGAATCCCATTGGCCCGACCCAATCTTTGAGAGTCTTAAGAAGAAGGTTGCCGAAAGTTGCTCGGCCAGAACTCACTCCTGAGCACAGTTGTTTTTGAGACTCTGCACCAGTGTCATTAGCATGTTGGAGAGAAAACTTCTGCCATAGGTCAGATTCTGCCCTTGCTCACTCACCGCTCTGAGGCTCAAGTAAGAAGGCGAACTGGAGGGAGGTGGATGCCCAGCGGGACAGTCTCCACAACTGGGGTCCACGGGAGGGTGTGGGTAGGGCATGGTGTCTGTGAACACCCTGAGAGTGGGTGCACAAATTGTGAGAGTACATGATATTCTAGGAGAGAGTCCATAGCTTTTATCAATTCCTCAGAGACATAATCCAAAAGAGGGTTAAGAACTATGAAATAATTAAAAACTCATGTGTTCTCCATATGATTTGATGTCAGTTGAAAACCCAGATAGAGGTCAACCCATTTCTAATCAAAGGGTCTACTTCATGGACAGTTTTAAGTCCAATGTCCCAGGAGGGACTTGGCTTGCCTTGAAAAAAATTGCTCAGAGTAAAGAAATAAATGGTGATTTCAGTGTTCAAAAGAGACAGCCGTCATCTCTCAAAAGTAATAAACTATTAGACTGTTTTGGAATGCCAAAGGAATGGGCAGTAAATATTTTGAAAAGCTTCAGAGTCCAAAGTATTTCTAAAGCCTGAAGTGTCCCTTCATACGCATTTCCTAATTCAATGGGAAATGAATCTTTATTTCAACATAAACTTTAACAATAGAAAAACTATTTCCATGTTCAGAGAGGATGAAAGATGTTGGAAATAAATAAATTCTTAAGGAAAAGTAAAAGGCAGGTTGGAATGGGTGACTGGCTACCAGGGACTCCGTGATCTTGGAGACGTCACACATCCTGGAGCTCTTCTCCTGCAAAAGGAAGCGTATTAGTGTCCTAGGGTTGCCATAGCAGAGCACCACAAACTGTGACTCAAAGCAACAGAAATTTATCCTCCCACAGTTCTGGAGGCCAGAAGTCTGAAATCAAAGTGTCAGCCATGCCAGGATCCCTCCAGAGTCTCAAGGGAAGATTCCTTCCTTGCTTCTTCTAGCTTCTGGTGGTCGCTGGCGATCCTTGGTGTCTCATGGCTTGCACTGCACCACTCTCATCCCTGCCTCTGTCATCACGTGGGCTTCTTCCAGATGCGTGTGTATCTGTGTCTTCCTGTGGCCTTCTCATAAAGAGACCAGTCATTGGATTTAGGGCCCACCCTAATCCAGTATAGCCTCATCTTAACTAATTACATCTGCAAAGACCCTGTTTCCAAAGAAGCTCATGCTCTGATGTTCCAGGTAGACATGAATTTTGGTGGGGGTGAGGGGACACCAATGCACTCCAGAAGGAATTGGACAAGATGACCTCATGTTCTCGCAGCTCTACTTGCCATGTGTATAAGATGTTCCTGTAAATAAAGTACGACAGGACTTCCCTGGTGGCACAGTGGTTAAGAATCCGCCTGCCAATTCAGGGGACACGGGGAACGAGCCCTGGTCTGGGAAGATCCCACGTGCTGCAGAGCAACTAAGCCCGTGCGCCACAGCTACTGAAGCCCGTGTGCCTAGAGCCCGTGCTCCGCAACAAGAGAAGCCACTGTAATGAAAAGCCCACGCACCACAACGAAGAGTAGCCCCTGCTCGCCGCGGCTAGCAAAAGCCCACGTGCAGCGACGAAGGCCCAATGAACCAAAAATAAATAAATAAATATATTTTTTTAAAAAGTATAACAACAATGATTTACCATTAAATAACCATTTTAAAAATTAAGGTAACATTGTTTTATAGTATTATATGTTTCATGCACATACATTTTATTTCAACTTCTGTATATACTACAACGTGCTCACTACCAAAAATTTATTTATTTATTTATTTATTATAAATGTATTTATTTATTATTTATTTTTGGCTGCGTTGGGTCTTCATTGCTGCGCACGGGCTTTCTCTAGTTGCAGCGAATGGGGGCTACTCTTCCTTGAGGTGCACAGGCTTCTCATTGCAGTGGCTTCTCTTGTTGCGGAGCATGGGCTCTAGGCATGCGGGCTCAGTAGTTGTGGCACACGGGCTTAGTTGCTCCACGGCGTGTGGGATCCTCCTGGACCAGGGCTCAAACCCATGTCCCCTGCATTAGCAGGCGGATTCTTAACGACTGCAGCACCAGGGAAGTCCCCACAACCAAAAATTTAGTTTCCAGCCATCACCATATAGTTGACCCCTTTTAACCATTTCACCCTCCCCCCACACCCCTTCCCCTCTGGGAACCACTACTCTGTTCTTTGTATCTACAGCATATCTTTTGAGCTTTCTCAATCTGGTGTTCTTTCACTATGCTCTGTTCTCGTGTATTTCGTGTCTCTGCCTCTGAAAATATTTAGTTTCTTTCTCTAACCTTCTTCCAAGTTCTCTGTGCCTCTCTCATCTCTCATCCTTTCTCTGCTTCCTCTCTCTACTTCTTTTTCTCCTCCAATTCATCTTTTCCTTTTCTCCCCCATCCCCAATCAACTGGCCATAATACAGAACTGAAGTTCGTATTTCTCTTATGTGGATAGATGAGTTTTCTATTCCCAGTTATTTATTTTGAGAGCCAATGCATGGAATCTTTTCTCTCTCTTTAGGAAAAAAACAAAACACCTCCAAAAGCCTGCAAAGTTGTTTTCTGTCTATATCTGACCTTTGGTGGATTATTTTTCCAAGGATTTATTGGATTCACTAGGAAAAGTCCCCAGTCGCTGCCTTACTTCCTCCCAGTCCTGGGATGTGCTGGTTTTCCTGGAACCTCTTGGCACAGGAGGGTCTGGTTTTGTGCCAGAAATTATTCCATTAGTTTCTTGTACAACCAATGCTCTCCTCCTCAGGGCTTGGGTTGTTTGGGCCAGAATTTGCCAAGCAAGGAAACCTCCTACTGTTGGGACTTTGAAGGAGCCCAGGACTGGGTCCTAGAAAAAGGAAAAAGAGTGGATTTTGGTGCCTTCCAAAGTGAGGGCAAACCTCAAGCCGGGATCTGACACCGTCTCAAGAAGCTCTGTCACACCACCAGCCATTCAATAAAAGTACGTATCTCTGAGCCAAGGTGAGTTTGGATTCCAGGTTGCTTCTCCGGCAGGTCAGTTTCAGAACAAGGTGGCAGAAGAAGCTCTTTGAGGTCCTGATTATTTAGAAGCAACATGGAAGAGTTAGACACACGGCAGGCAGGTGGTTATTCCACTGGGTTCCTGTGGCAGAGCCGGTCACTGAGGTGCAGTTTGTTATTAGTTCCCTCCGGGGTCCTTCAGCCCCTGCCACCAGGCACAACTCTAGGAGGTCCAGCCGAGGCCCTGTGTGACCCCAACCCCAAGGAACGTTGTACTTGGAAGGAGCAGAGGTGGAGCAGCAGGCAAAGGAGGGTCCCCCAAACTGGGGAGAGTGAGCTGCCCCTATGATAGAGGCAG
This sequence comes from Phocoena phocoena, assembly GCF_963924675.1. Classification (NCBI taxonomy): domain Eukaryota; kingdom Metazoa; phylum Chordata; class Mammalia; order Artiodactyla; family Phocoenidae; genus Phocoena; species Phocoena phocoena. The sequence continues at coordinate 14,209,006 of NC_089237.1, forward strand.
CTCCCTCAGGGAAATGTCTCCTGGGCATCCAGGGACGCCAGACACTAGGCTTGGGACTTGCAGCCTCTGCCGAGATCACCTTACACCTCACGTGACACAGAGCCTGAGAAGCCACCTGTCCTCTAGGGACCCTGGGAGCCTGAATCACAGGAGCTTGAGCAGTGACCACAACCAGACTCTCTTCCCTTCCCCCGTTTTCAAGGAGCCACACGGTCCTTCCAGATTCTCATGCAACTCTAGGGAGAGAAGGGATTTGCCAATTGAGGCCAACGTTAAATTTCCCAACAGGCTGGCAGAACGGCGGCCCAGGAACAGATTCAATTTCACTTAATGATAATAAAGTCATGTGATGTTTGTTTCACAGCCAAGTTTGACGTTGATCAGTCAGGCCTTCTACGCAGTGCTTTGCGTTGTGCTCTTTGAGGCTGGTGTGCAGGACGTGAGAGCATAGCTGGTGAGTGAGCCAGCCACTCTGTGGCCTCATCTTATTGGATATTTTTGCAAGAAGTACTTTTTCAGTACCTAAGGTGCGGATCCTGTGCTAGCTTCAGAGGATGCATCAGAGATGCAGACAAACGTGGTCTCTGGGGCTTGTGATTCTTTGCTCATGTTTTTGGTCCTGCTTGTTTAGAGGGAAAGTTGCTAGAATGTCAGATGTTCACAGGAGTGAGCATTTGACACTCTTTCCAGTGTTAAAGGTCTATGCAGGAAGTGGATCCCCAGATCTGGAGAGCTTGGGAATCGTTGCAAAAGGTCTTCAAACGCATGGTGACATATTTTTATCAACCTGAAAATGCAGAAAAGACAAATAATGTCTTTCTTGTTTGTGTGGGAGTCTTTGCAATTTTTTTATGTTAAAGAAGAGTCTTTATACCTGAACAGGTTGAGACCCATTGATTTACTGACAAATTCATCTCTGCATTTGTCAGAGTTCCAGTTGGTGTCTTGAGGTTATGTGACTGTCCAGCCCTTGGTCCACGAGCAAACATAAGTAGGCAAGTGCACGAACACACACGCATGCCTGTGATCACCCATATGCACACATACACGTGCACAGTGCACAGAGAACAAGGATGGCCCAGCCCTGCCCTTGAACAGATCCTGTGCCAAAACCAACACAGGTGCTTCTCTTTGTTTCATGGGAGGTGTTGGCATATGGGGATGTGATATTTAAACCAAAAAGTGAAAATCAAGGCAGCATGGCTCCAAACATATCACCTTTGCTTATCAGAGTTTATTCAACAAACGAGTGCCTGGTTTGTGCAAGGCTCTGCACGTTCCATGGCTGCTTGGAAGAAGCCAAGATAAGCAGATACCTCAAAGAAGCAGGACCCCACAAATAACCAACACAGACTACAAGCCAGTTATAAGCCGACCCAGCCCTCAAAGATGGTGGCCCTCCCCACAATGGTCTGCACACAGCTGGCTCGTTGGCAAACCCAATCCGATCTCTTCTTTCAAGATGGAAGCAACTCATCCATGTAGTTGCAACAGAGGAATCCAGACCATTCAGGCAAAAGTCCAGGGTGTGATTGGAGTAAAATCCAGCCCCCAGAGGCTAACACCACTTGACACATTTCAGGTTCAAGCCCTGGGCCCTCTTATGGCCCAGGGTTGTCAATGTGGCAGAACAAATGCCAAGTGGAGAAAGAATATTCCATGTGTGTGACACATCTGTGATGGGCAGAGGCAGAGATGGTGGGATTCAGTTGAAGACATGGTCACAATATGATTTCAATTTAAAAGTTTTCCTGACAGAAAAAAATGCCTTGAGAAATATCTTAAAGTATTTGATAAGAGATTAATATCCAGAATATATAGAGAACTCCAAAACTCAACAACAAAAAACCAGACAACCCAGTACTAAAATGGGCAAAGGATGTGAATAGATATTTCCGAAAAGGATATACAAATGACCGAGAAGCACATGAAATGATACTCAACATCACTAATCATTGGAGAAATTTGAATCAAAATCACAATGTGAGGGCTTCCCTGGTGGCGCAGTGTTTGAGAGTCCGCCTGCCGATGCAGGGGACATGGGTTTGTGCCCCAGTCCGGGAAGATCCCTCATGCCGCGGAGTGGCTGGGCCCGTGAGCCATGGCCACTGAGCCTGCGCGTCCGGAGCCTGTGCTCCACAACGGGAGAGGCCACAGCAGTGAGAGGCCCGCGTACCACAAAAAAAAAAAAAAAAAAAAAAGTCACAATGAGATACCACTTCACACCCATTAGGATAACTACTATTCAAAAAACAGAAAAGAACAAAAGTTGGTGAGGATGTGGAGAAACTGGAACTGTTGTGCACTGTTGGTGGGAACGTAAAATGGTACAGCTGCTGTGGAAAACAGTATTGTGGTTTCTCAAAAAATTGAAATTAGAATTACCATACAACCCAGCAATTTCACTTCTCGGTAGAGACCCAAAAGAATTGAAAGCAGAATTCAAAGAGATATTTGTACATCTTTATTCACAGCAGCATTGTTCACAATAAGTAAAACATGGAAGCAACGACAGATGAATGGATAACAGAATGTAGTATAGCCATACAGTGGAATATTTTTCAACCTTAAAAAGGAAGGAAGTGCTGACACCTGCTGCATTATGGATGATCCTTGAGGACATTATGCCAAGTGAAATAAGCCAGTCACAAAAGGACAAATATGATAGAATCCTACTTATACGAGGTGCTTATAGTAGTCAAAACCCTAGAGACAGAAAGTAGAAGGGTGGTTGCCGGGAGCTGGATGGCAAGGATTGGGGGTTATTGTTTGATGAATATAGAGTTTCAGTTTTGCAGGCTAAAAAGAGTTACGGAGATGGATGGTGGTGATGACTGATTGCACATTATGAATGTATTAAATACCACTGAACTGTACACTTAAAATGCTTAAGATGGTAAATTTTATGTTATGTGTATTTTACCATGGGGAAATTTTTTTTTTTTTTAATGTTTATTTATTTGGCTGTGTTGGGTCTTAGTTGCGGCATGCGGGACCTTTCGTTGCAGCGCCAGCTTCTCTCTAGTTGTGGCTTGAGGGCTTTAGAGCGCGCAGGCTTAGTTGCCCCAAGGTATGTGGGATCTTAGTTCCCCGACCAGGGATCAAACCCGCATTCCCTGCATTGGAAGGCGGATTCTTAACCACTGGACCACCAGGGAAGTCCCCCAACCAAATTTTTTTTTTAATTGCACCAGGCAGAAAAAAAAAAAATGCCTTGGGAAATCTTTTTTTTTTTCTGATGAAATATTTATAAATTGGTTGTGTAACATAAAACTCTCCCAATAAATACCTCTTGAGAAATTCGTCAATTTTTATACAGATATCACACTAGCAATGAATAGGACAGTATCTCAGTTTTTTTGTCTTTAAACTTTCATAGTTGGAGACAGTTGAACGTATACATTTCGATAGGAAAATTACTACATCCTTACTTCACAGTCATCAAGGAACATATAAATACACAATGAACTTTGAAAAAGTATTTGTACAAAGACCAAGACATGCTCATTTGATCAATCCGATCTCAGTGGAACAATCCACAGTATATAATGCAATGATGTACAAATATCAAAAGAGGAAGTACATTGCTGGGAAAGGAAAGATCCCAGCCACTCTTATCCACGTACAGTATGACACTCATCACATTTCTTGTAGTTGTTTGTTTAGGTGCTTATCTCTGTCATTAGACTGTGAATTATTTTAAAGGGGAAATCTTTAAATAATTTTTAAAGGGGTCTACAAGAAAAAATGTATTATCATTTATTAAAATACATTGGCTAGTATTCACTCACAGGATATTCAGAGGTTTTGTAAAAGAACTGTGTTTTGAAAAAGCATCAGCAGAAAACAGAGCAATTGTCCCTACTTCATGGTGGAGGACAGCTTCCTGGTGGCCAGAGAGGTGAATTTGGTGGATGCCTTTTTTGGATACAGAATACACCCTAGCAAATACTTCATGCAACTTAAAGAAACAGAAGTGGCTTCCCTTCCTGTCCTCTCTGCCCTTGAGCTAGCTGGGCCTTGGGGGTACCCTCTGGGGAAAAAGGATTCCATTTATAGTAGAAACTCAATAAATATCACCGCCCTCCCCCATTGAACATATGAAAGTCTAATCCATGAATTGCCTGTGGTTCAATGTTTATCTAAGATCTGAGACAGCAGATATTTGTAAAAGATATTCCTAGACATGTTTACCTATGCTTTCTCCTAGATTCTCTGGTTTTCATCCTTATTTTCTGGTAGAGCCATCAGAAAAGAACTCACTTGAACCATAAGAGCTATCACGTGATTTTATGTTACGCTCTTAGAATTCCCAGATAAAAGGAGCGCATTCTTCAGTGAGAACTTTGGGGGTTTTGGGGAACGTTAGCCAATTGGGGGCCCACTGGATGTCACACAGAGTTCTCCTGTGCTTATACTCAATGCCTCCCGGAAGTGCGTTCCTGCTGAGTGCTCAGACTTTCTTAGCACAGACAACGAACACTATGCAGCCCCATGTGCTTCCCGTTTAACTTGGCTGCCAAAGAATTCAGAGCCAAATTCTGTACCCCATTAGCATAATTAACTACTGTCAAGGGCCTGTTAAAATCAACTCCCTCTTCCTTTAGATGATATCGCTTCCATCTTGATTCCTGACTGTTCCATTTTATAGGAGTTTATATCATCTTGTTAGCTCTCCAGATCCTTTTTGGAAAAGGCCTAACACAAATAATAAGAATTAACACAGTAGCTTAAAATTTAACTGATAGAAAACAACAGAAACAAATGAAAAGAAAAAAAATTTAACTGATACAAACAAGTCCTGCTTTTAAATTATATTCATTTAGACAAACAGCACAATCTCCCTACAGTCTTATAGGGAGTACACGTAGGGAGTGTATGACCTTGGGCACTTCTTTATCTTGCCCAAAGACCTGGAGCTCATTTCTTCATCAACCAAATGAGGGGATTGGGCACTGTCATCTTGAAGGTCCCATTAAGGTGCACAAATATTTTCTTGTGAACATACTATGTGCCAGACACAATTCTAGGTGCTTGGGGTATATCAGTGAAGAAAATAGACTAAGATACCCACCCTCGTGGAACTTGGATTCTAGCAGGGAGAGACAGAAATAAGCAATTAATATAGTAAGTATATTATATGGTATGTGAGAAGGTGGTGAGGGCTATAGAGAAAGAATCGAGTAGGTTGAAGGGGAAAGGAAATCGGGGTGGGGACAGGGGGCACTATTCAATAGGGTAGTCTGGGCAAATCTCATTAAGAAGTGAGGTTTGGGGAAAGACAAGGGAGCAGAGGGAGTTAACCAAGTAGAGGATATCTGGGGGAAGAGAGTGCAGGCAGAGAGAACAGCTAGTGCAAAGGCCCTGTGGTACAGAAGCACGGAGGCCAAAGGGCTGGGTGGGGGGAGGGGATTAGCAGGAGATGAGACCAGCTTCATTGCTGGTTCTGACAGAAAAAGAAAAGTTGCCTAATTGTAAATAGATATGTTTCTTCATATGCTTGTTCCAATCCTGCTCTTCCAAGTGTGTTCTCCAGACCAGCAGCATCACAATCAACCCGCAGCTTGTTAGAAAAGCAGAATCTTAGGACCTACCTCAGTCCCACCGAATCAGAATCCTGATGAACAATATCTCCGGGTGATTATGAATCATATATGGGAAGACACGCTTGAAAGGATACCACCTTTATAAATATACAGGTATTTTATTTTATTTTTTATTGAAATATAATTGATTTACAATGTTGTATTAGTTTCAGGTGTACAGCAAAGCGATTCAGTTACATACATACATATATATGTACATATATATACCCATACATATTCTTTTTTAGATTCTTTTCCATTATAGGTTACTACAAGATATTGAGTACAATTCCCTGTGCTCTACAATAGGTCCTTGTTGGTTATGTATTATATGTATAATAGTGTGTATATTTTAATCCCCAACTCCTAATTTATCCCTCTCCCCACTATACAGGCATTTTTTTTTTTTTGCAGACCCTGCATCGGCAGGCAGACTCTCAACCACTGCGCCACCAGGGAAGCCCCTATACAGGCATTTTAAACAGCATATGCTTTACCAAAGAAGAGCCTTCTTTGACAGACAATCCTTAAATTGCCCTTTCACAAGGGCTGTTGAAGGACAAGGGCTACCGAGAGTGCCACCTAGTGGTGGCATAAGAAAATTGACATCTCTAAGACAAAGATCACGCGGAGATTGTGTCGTTTTTTGGTTTTCTTGGCCACACCCCGAGATTTGTGGGATCTTAGTTCCCTGGCCAGGGATTGAACCCGCACCCCCGGCAGTGGAAGTACAGAGTCCTAACCACTGGACCGTCAGGGAATTCCTGGAGATTGTGTAGTTTTAACACAATTAGTTGGACTTTTCAAGTATCCCCATGTCAGATAAAAGTAAAACAGGCTGAGGAACTGCTCTCGATTAAAGGATGCTAAAGAGCCTGGACAACTAAATGCAACACGTGATCCTGGATTAGATCCCAGACCCTTTGAAAAAGAGCTATTCAAGGACAATGCTGGGCCGCTTGGGAACATTTGAATGTGGAATGTATATAAGATACTAGGATAGTGTTTCTGTTCAATTTCCCCAGTGTGATAATACACCATGGTTATGCAGGATGTTTTCTTAGCAAGGAATAAAGTGTCATGATGTCTGTACCTCAATTTCAAACAATTCAGCAAAAATTAAAATTAATACATAGAAAGAGAGAACAAGTGTGCAAAATGTTAACAACTAGTGAATCTAGGTGAAGAATATACAAGTGTTCATTGTACTACTTCTTGTAACCTTTCTGAAGGTTTGAAATTTTTCAGAATTAAAAAAAAGAGGGGAGCGCAATCATCTGTGAATACATTTTAAGGCACAAGGAACTACTCCAGGAGCCCTGGAACCAGTGGACCAAGTGGTAACAGCTGGGGTAACCTTGAACCTTCCCCGCCACAGTGGTTATCTCTGTTTCTCTGGCTGATTTCCCTAGAGAGATTAAAGACCAAACCTTTGAGCAGATGGAAAGCTGAAGTGATGGGGTCCCAAGGAGCAAAGGTGGGAAATCATCTCAGGCCTGGGTCTCCAGGCCTGGCTGTATCATGGGCTCCATTTCCCCTCTATTTCATTCTTTCATTCCCTATTATTTTAAATTACAAATATGGTGCATATTTATTGTGGAAAAAATCCAAACAATATAGAAGGATAGAGAGCGAAATATGAAAACTCTTTTTTTAAATAAATTTATTTATTTTTTTCTGCGTCAGGTCTTTGTTGCAGCACGTGGGGTTTCTCTAGTTGCAGCGAGTGGGGGCTACTCTTCGTTGCAGTGCGCGGGCTTCTCATTGCAGTGGACTCTCTTGTTGCAGAGCACAGGCTCTAGGCACGTGGGCTTCAGTAGTTGTGCCACATAGGCTCAGCAGTTGTGGCTCACAGGCTCTAGAGCGCAGGCTCAGCAGTTGTGGCTCAGGGGCTTAGTTGCTCCGCGACATGTGGGATCTTTCCGGACCAGGGATCGAACCTGTGTCCCCTGCACTGGCAGGCGGATTCTTAACCACTGCGCCAACAGGGAAGTCCCTGAAAACTCTTCTTAAAACCATTTCCCTGCTCCCATGCACCCTGCCTAGAAATAACCAGGGTGAACAGTTCCTTCCAGGCTCCTTTCTGTTTAGTGATAATCCCTGTTTATGCACTTTCCATGAGGGACAAGGTTTGTTTGGTTTTGCCTATTTATCCATGGTGCCTGGCATATAATATTAAATGTTGGTTGAATAAATTGTTGCCTTTCACAGAAACGGGGTCATTCTGAACATATTTTTCTTCTGCCTGCTATTCTCATTTAACAGTAGATATTTTCCCTCCGTCTATACAGGTTTGTCTTTTTCGCCTCATTATTTTTAATTGTTAAATGTTGCCTGGTGCAGCAGCCTGGTATCCCGTGATATGCAGGGGTCTTCACTTATTTAATCAGTTACCCTTTAGTGGGCTTTTTTTCTCCATTGTAAACAGCTGGGAAAGCCCTTGCAAATAGCATCACGCACAGGTGGGAGCATTCTCTAAGTAAGATTTCTAGCCTGAGAACTGCAGGTCAGAGGATATTTAATGTTTGAATGGCTATTGTCCTCCTTTGGCCTTGGTCATGGGCAGTTCCCTCCTCCTGGAAGCTTCTCGTTGCCTACTACACTGTAGGTGGCAGAGACCCTCCTTGAGCATGGCCAAGGGAGCTGTGGCCTTTTCCATTCTCGGGCAGGAAGGAGCTGGCCCAGCAGGCATCTTCCTTTGGTGCAGGTGGGTCCAGACACTGAGAAACTCTGCCCTCACTTGTCAGAGTTGGATGGAGGCAGATAGGGAGAAAATGTGAGTGCCATTCTAGGTGGTGGGCAGCTAGCCAGGGGCACGGCTACCCGCACGGTGGGTATGAGCGTCTCAGGTGAGGGGACCTGCTCCTTAGCTGAGACTCTGGGGAGGAAGAAGCTAAACTCAAAGTCTACATGCCTCAGCAAAAGAAAGAGACAGAGGCAGAGACACGCACAGAGCGAGAGATTGAAGCTCCTCTAGGAAAACAAGCCGCATAAGCCCACAAAAACAAATGAAGTGATGGGTGTTCACAGCATTCGTTGGCAAAATTACCAAGCGTGCACAAAAAGAAAATAATGACTGTGCATTCCCAGGCTTGATTAAACAGTAATTATACTTCAAAAGCTCGTTAAATGTCCCTCTTAAAAAAACATCAAGCTAGGCGATTTTTCTTTCACATTTAATAGCAACTATTCTTGTATTCTTTCTTGTCCAAAGTGGCCATAATAATGGGGGCGTGGTGAGACAAGCACCCTCACAAACTGCTGGTGGGAGAAGGGAGCAGCAAAATCTTTCTGAAGAATAACTCCTCCGAGAGCCTGAAACACCTTCCTGCCCTTTGGCTCAATCATTCTGTTTCTAGGAATTTCTCCTAAGGCCATCAATAGACCCATAGACAGAGAAATACATACAAAGATGTTCATTACAGCCTTGTTCATAGTACAAAATATTGGAATTCACCTAAGCAGTGACCCTTAATGAGGGATGCATTTTATTTTTTTTAATTTATTTTTTTGTTTGGCCACGCCGTACGGCTTCAGGGATCATAGTTCCCCGACCAGGGATTGAACCCAGGTTCTCGGCAGGGAAAGCTGTAGTCCTAACCACTGAACCACCAGGGAGTGTCTGAGGGATGCGTTTTAGAATCAACTGGAAGTTTTTTAAACGCGTGTGCATGCACACATGCTGGTACACACACACACACTGGGGCAGAATCTGGGTGGCCAGCTGTGGTTTGAGTGCCTCTGTTTTTAACTAGCTCACACAGGTCATTCTTATGCTAATGAAAATTTGAGATTCATTCACCCTGATCCCTCTAGGATTATGGGTATTTCTTCTTTAAATATATACCATATATACATGTGTCTTTTTTCAAATCTCACAGTGGGCATGAATTACTTTTATAACTAGAAAAATATATTAAGAAAATAGACTAGAGGACAGCTAAGGAAGTTCAACTGACAAACACCTATTGTGTACCAGGCCTTGTGCATGGTGTTAATTCTGAAATAAAGCAAGCGCAATCTGCCCTTTGAGAAGCTCACAGCCCTCCGCAGGGGATGAGCCATGGGAAGACAAATATTATCTGGAAAGACGTGTTGTAGTAGAGGTAAGTGCTCGGGCTGGTGCAACCCAGGGAGTAATTAGCTCTGGTTAGAAGCCTTAGGAAACCACTTGCAGAAAAGGAGACGCTTTGGCCAGTCCTTGAGGCACATGGAGGGAGGGAAGGAGGGAAACAGCATTGCAGGCTCAGGGAGGGAACAGCTTGTGCAAAGGCAGAGGCATGAACACCCTGGCTCGTCTGAGGAAATGTGAGCATCGAGGTGTGGCTGGAGCAGAAGGTTGACACAAGGCGAAGAGGAGAAACTGGAGAGGCAGGTGGGCCCAGCCCAGGAGCTTGTGGGACCTGGGCTGGAAGGCCAGTGGTTCCCAGACGGTGTGCCGAGGAACACCAGTCCTCCTTCTGACTGATGGATGCTCAGTGCAAAGGGGTTCCAGGGCAAAATGACTTTGGAAAACTCTAGGTTAAAGTGGGAGTTTTTTTGTTTTTGTTTTTCCTTTCTTTTTAAAATTGCAGGACACACCAAAACCCTTACTAATAAACAAACAAATAAACCCTTACTAATAAACAAAGATGCCAGGGATTCTCCAAGACTGGTCAGCATAGATAGCATGTCCCAAGTTGATTTAACACAGACCGGCCACCTCTCCCCACACACACTTTATTGCTATTGTTGTTTTAAAGAAAACTTATTCTATCTTATACAGTGACATCCCCAGGGTGTAGTTTGGGGAGCTCAGCTGTAGTCAGTAGGAAGCCCAGGAGAAAAAGCAGTGACATGGGAAGAGCTCAAACTTAGGAGTCCCCAGACCTGGGCTCAAATCCCAGTTCCACTGTATACCAGCTCAGTGATCTCGACAGAGTTACAGAAGCAAATTACCTTATTAGTAAGGTGGGACTAATGACAACTACCTTGTAGGCTTTTGGAGTTGAATGAAAGAACACCGGCCATGTGGTAGATGCTCAATAGGTTCTGAGTAATCGACAGTCATCATGAAAATCTTTTCATCTGTGTTTCAGAAAGATCCCTTAGCGGCTGGCTTGGAGGGTACTTAGCCAAATTCAGGCCTGGAGGCAGGGGACCAATGAACATGCCCTGTGGCTGCGACAGGCAGGAAGTCACAGGACTGGGTGACTAGATTCAGCGAGAAGGGGACTATTGAGGGAATCCCTGGGTCTGGGGGTGCATGGGGCATTTCACCAGAAGAGAAAGTCCAGGCAGAGCAGCATTTTCGGGAGGAAAATAATAAATTGTTTCTAACCCAGACTCTTTTGCGTGATTTAAAGCTGGCTCTAAAAGCTACTCCTTGATGTATTAATTTTTTTTAGAATTGTAGACACAGTGATTACTCCTGGTTTCAAATTGCGTTTCACGTTGTTTCTTCTTTGCCAGACTCAGAGGGTTTCTGTTATGTCTTTTCCCCAGCTTATAATAACAAAAGAAGGAAGAATAAATTTTAGGTGGGAAAATTAGTTGCTCAGCTCTCGCCTGAAAATTACCATGTATGCGTGTGTCTCGGTGCTGTGTCTCGGTGCTGTCACAGAAGAAAGATTCTGTAGTTCCACAGGCGTGGGGTGGGAGTGGGAGAGGAAACGCTGCCTTTTGGATGGATACCAGTGGCACTTAGATGTTTCTGCATTGGGAAACAGCAGCACATCCCCTTATGAAACTGTGTTCACCATGAATCCGCCACTGATTATAAAGAGCAAATGGTAATAAGAGGACCATGCCAGACCTTTTGCTTAGGGTAAATCTGACCCTTGTGACCTTTCAGGAAGACAGGTCAAGGCAGCACCATTTTGTAGATGAGGATACTGATGCTTAGGGAGGTTAAGTCCCTTGCCTGAGGTCACGCAGCTTAATTAGGGCACTTCTGAGATTCCAGCTCAGGTCCTTCTGCTTCCAAAGTGCAAACTCCACGATCCCATTTCCACATGTCTCTGGAGGATGCAAATAAAATGCTTCGCACAGCACCTGGCACATAGCAGGCACGCAGTCAATGTTAGCTGCTATTCCTAAAACTCAGAGCAGGGTGGCTGCCAGCAGTAAAATCTGAGAGCTACTGTGAGGACCCCAGCCCCAAAGGTAATAGTAGCACATGTTTGTGCTGAATGTTCTCATCGGCATGTCCCTTAAGCTTCACAGCATTGGCAGCAGGAGGGAAACTTCCTCCTCTATGTCAGTTTGGGAGTTATACAGGCAAGAAAACCAAAGACTGAGACTTGCCTGGGATCACACAGTAAGGAGGGCAGAATGGGACGTGGACTCAGATCTCCTGACTCTAGCATTCCCTCGCTTGTGGCCCCATCACTCCAGCCAGGGTTGATGACTTTAAGTCTCTGTCTATTCTGCCTTCATAACACCTTCTCGTCTGCATATCAAATCTCCCTCTGCTTCTCTCTTATAAAGACACTTCTGATTGCCTTTAGGGCCCACCCAGATAAAACAGGATAACCTCTCCATCTCAAGATCCTTAACTTCTTCACATCTGCAAGGGTATTTTTTTGCATATAAGGAACATCCACAGGTCCATGGATTCAACTGTATATATCTTCTGGGGTCATTTCTCAGCACTCCCCAATAGCTAAATAAATTCATTTATTTGCTAACTATCCTCCAAGGCCGTGGGGATTGAGAGCTGGGAGAAGAGTGTCCTGACAGAGAGAAAAAGAGGAAGAAAGAGGGAGATGGGGCTGAGGTCTGGGTTGGGCTCAGGCAGCCCCTCTGAGTTTTGGGAGTTGAATGAGCAGTAGGACTCTCACTGGATGCCCTCGGGGAGGGTTCAGCAAACCATAAACCACCAGCTGGCTGCTGTTTTTATAAATAAAGTTTTATTGGAACACAGACATGCCCATTTGTTGCATACCGTCTGTGATTGCTTTCGAGCACAGTTGAATAGGCAGAGTTGAGTAGCTGCAACAGAAACCATATGGCTGGGGTGGGAGGATTGCGAGACTGAAATTGACACATATTCATTATTGATACTATGTATAAAATAGACAACTGATGGGAACATACTGTATGGCACAGGAAACCCTACCTAATGCACTGGGGTAACCTACATGGGAGGGAAATCCAAAAGGAAGGGGATATCTGTATATGTATGGCTGATTTATTTTGTTGTGCAGTGGAGGCTAACACAACATTTTAAAGCACCCATACTCCAATAAAAATTAAAAAAAAATAATAAACCATATGGCTCACAAGCCTAAAATGTGTACTGTCTGTCCTTTTATGAAAAAGTTTCCCAATCCCTGCACTAGAGAAGTAGGAGAAGCAAGGTGATGAACCTGGAATTAATACCATCCAGTGTATTTCCACCCCCCGCCCCCGCCCCCAGCCCAGGCATTGTAATATTTTTCATCTCTATGTCAGTTTGGATCTTTTTTCGTGTTTTCCATATCTCTACTAAACATGCTCAATCTTTCCTCTACCTTCTTGAATATAGGTAAATAACAGCTGTTATAATAGCTGTTCTAATGTTCTTGTCTACAAATGTATTATCTGTGTCATTTTGGGGTCTATTTCTATTGACTGATTTTTCTCCTCATTATGGGTCATATGTTTTTCATCTTTGCATGGCTGAAAATTTTTGATTGGATGTCAGACTGTGACTTTACCAGTTACCAATTTGTTCCTTCTCAGCTTTAAATCTATTTTTCATCACCTGCCCAGAGATAGTTTAGCTGGGCCTGGTAAGCATTTCTAGTTTGCAGTTGGAGCAGTGTTAAGCTTTGTCAGTAGGGGGCACTAGAGGGACACTGGCAGTCAAGGGGCTTCTCTTCCTCATTCCAATGTATTACTTCCTCTGGCTTCTTGCTCTTATCCCAGGGCTGCCAGGGGTGCGTGGGGGACATCCAGGTGCACTCACCCCCATCAGATTTTAGCAGCCTCCTGTTGACAGCTTCCCATCAGGAGCTCCCTCAAAGGCGAATTCTCAGTGAATCTCACAGGTCCCCACAGTGATTTTCCATCTTCACCTGCAGGAGGATTCCTGTTTGTCAATCCCAACCCCAATCCCACGGTTCTCTGCCCACCACACTGACCCACCTGCACCCCAGAAGGTAGTTTCCTTCTTGCGCAGCAACCACGGACCAGCTCTGGCCCCGGCAACCCAGTGAACTTCACTGTGGACTGGGCTGCGACCATATCTCCTCCAATGAAGTTTGAATCCCAGTTTTAGTAGATCGTCCCCTGAGCTCTAGGGTATTCTTGGGAGTTCTCTTTACCTATTTATAGTTAGTCCCCTGTTATTGTTAACAGTTCTTTACATTAAACGTCCCCTGCTCCAGTTACTATGTGGTTTCTCGCCCCTGATTGGACCCTGAAGGTTAGACAGACATTGTGAATTTTCCCTTGCTGAGGGCTGGATACATCTATGTTCCTACAGATATTTTTGAGCTTTGCTCTGGGATACAGTTAAGTTGCTTGGGAACAGTTGGATCCTTTCAAGCCTAGCTATTAAGCTTTCTCAGGCAGGACTGCAACAGTGTTTAATCTTCCCCACTGTTGAGGGGGAAAAAACAAAAACACCATGAATCGCAAGGTTCTTCACTCTCAATTATAGGGCTCACTTCCTTTGGGTCTCATTTCTCAAGGACCACTGTCCTCTGATGCCTGATGTCCAACATCTTGACAACCATTGTTTCGTATACTTTGTCCAGTTTTTAAGTTGTTTCAGGCTGGTCCCTGTTATTCTGTCTTGGTCAGACATGGGAGTCAAATCCCCTAATTTAAAAAATATTCACTTATTCAACATGTGCACCAGCCATCTGGGTGCATTGACGAACAAAACAAATGGAAACTTCTGTCCTCCTAGAGCTTACATTCTACGGCAACTGATTAAGAGCATTTCCAATGCGGTGTGAGCCCGGCAGAATGAACTCTCGCCGTGGACCACTAGACCATGAATCCTCCTGAGTTCTCCCTGCCCCCAAGTTGTGTTGAACTGCAGCTCTGTCCTCTTTCCTTCCTGCCTTCTCCACTCCCAGTGCCCCCTATTCCACAGGTGATCTCTCTTTTTCTTTCCCAAGATGTTTCATAGAACTCTTCAAACCACCTTATCTGGGCATGCCTGTGGAAAGCAGCTGGATGATGCCTCCAAAGCCTGGAAAGTGTAATTTATGTTCTTAATTATATCTTTCTGGCATCACAGGAGGAGTTTTCTCCCTTCCTCTCTCCACAGCATCGCGCTTGCTCTTTAGTAAATAGATTGAGATCAAACCTGGCCCCTAGCAAGGGCACAGATAACCAGCATTTGCCAGCTAAAGGTCAAGGTCTTATTTATAGGCCCTGTTACATACTTACCAGCCACCCCCCCTTCCCTGCCAAGTTTATCTTTTATTATTCTACTTTAAATTGGGAAGATAGCCAACACCACATCCATCTTTGTCTGCCATATCGCCCAGCGGCATGGACTGGGTAATGACCATAGATATATATTTAATAACAGCTTGATTGAGGTATAATTCACATATGATAAAATTGCATCCTTTTAAAGTACACCACTCAGTGATTTTCAGTATATTCACAGAGTTGTGCAATGATCACCACAATTAATTTTGGAACATTTTTATCCTTTCCCTACCCCCCAAAGAAACCCTCATACCCATTGGCAGTCACTCCCTATTTCCCCTCACTCCCCTGGCCCTAGGAAAATACTAATCTACCTTCTCTCTCTATGGATTTGTCTATTCTGGACAATTCATGTAAATGAGATAAGACAATATGTAGTCGTCTGTGCCTGGCTTCTTTCACTTAGCATCATGTCTCTAAGGATCGCCCTCTTGGAACATGGATCAGTACTTCATTCCTTTTTATTGCCAAATAATATTCCACTGTAATGACATACTACCCTTGTTTTATCCACTCATCAGTGGATGGACATTTGGGCTGTTGCCTCTTTTTGGCTGTTACGAATAATGTTGCTATAAACATTCGTATGCATGTTTTTGGCTGGTGGACATAAATATTTTTTTTTTTTTTTTTGCTGTACGCGGGCCTCTCACTATTGTGGCCTCTCCCGTTGCAGAGCACAGGCCCCGGACGCGCAGGCTCAGCGGCCATGGCTCACGGGCCCAGCCACTCCGCGGCATGTGGGATCCTCCCGGACCGGGGCACGAACCCACGTCCCCCGCATCGGCAGGTAGACTCCCAACCACTGCGCCACCAGGGAAGCCCGACATAAATATTTATCATCAATTTCTCCCAGCCTTTTGGATGAGGGTGTGCCTGAGACAAAGTCAGTGAAGGTGGCCACAAAGCCTGTCCATTTGCTGATGTCACCCTGGTGGATCCTTCAAGGAGAGGAAGACAGGAGAGCTGGCTGCTTCGGAGGACATTCAGTCTGATAAACGAGCTGCGGACTTTGTGCCAGGCACTGAGGTGTGTGCTGGGGTTTTAACCTCCCCCCTCCTTCTCAACACTCCTTTATTAGCACTTACTCTCTGCCAGACTGTGAGGTCCCCTGAGGGTCTTAGCCTAGTTGCAGAGGCAGAGCCTGAATTCAGACAGTAAGCGCCCTGGTGACTAACAGTTCCTGTCCTGGAACAACTGTAGCCCAGGAGAGGGGCGCCCAACCCAGTGCCGTGCCATCAGGGAAAGCCTCTTGGAGGAGGTGACTTTTGTTCTCCCCACATTATACTATATACATTTCTAAACATACAGAAACCTTCCATGCTCATCACCTGGGTTTAACGACTGTTGACATCTTGCCAGGATTTTTTCCAATTTTTTTCTGAATGCTTTTAAAGTAAATTTCAGACATCGTGGCAGTTCACCTCTATATACTTCAATGCACATTTAAAAACGAGGACACTTTCCTGTGCACTATACCCTTATCACATCAAACATGACATAATAGGGACTTCCCTGGTGGCGCAGTGGTTATGAATCCACCTCCCAATGCAGGGGACACGGGTTCGAGCCCTGGTCCGGGAAGATCCCCCACATGCTGTGGAACAACTAAGCCCGTGTGCCACAACTACTGAGCCTGTGCTCTGGAGCCCGTGCGCCACAACTACTGAAGCTTACGCACCTAGAGCCGGTGCTCCGCCATAAGAGAAGCCACTGCAATGAGAAGCCCGCGCACCACAACAAAGAGTAGCCCCCGCTCGCCGCAACTAGAAAAAGCCCACGCACAGCAACGAAGACCCAACGCAGCCAAAAAAAAAAAAAAAAAAGACATAATATTATTAATACCCAGTTCATATTCAAATTTTCCTCATTATTTTGAAAACAGGGAATTCCCTGGCGGTCCGGTGGTTAGGACTTGGCGCTCCCACTGCAGGGGGCCCAGGTTCAATCCCTGGTCGGGGAACTAAGATCCCGCAAGCTGTGTGGTACGGCAAAAAGAACCCAAAACATTATTTACAGTTGCTTTGTTTAAAAGAGGATGTAATTAGGGTGGGGATCCCCCTTAATCTGTGACATGAAGGGAGGGTGAGAAGGCTCTGTGGGCGGGGGCAGATCCCAGGCAAAGCCTAGGGGGAGTCTGACATGTGTAGAGTGTAGGGCAGGGAAGAAAGGGACTGTGGTTCTTGGGGTGGGTGATCCCCCAAAGCTGACGTCCTGATGTGCCCTCAGGGCAGGAAGGCCTTGAGAGCTTCCTTCAGCCAGGTGATAAGTCAGTCCATCCATCTGCTGCTTTGGAAATTTCCCCCTGATGACTGATTCCTCTCCTGTCACTTCTTCCCAAGACGGGAGACCATCCTTCCTCAGGCACCTGAGATGGTGGCACTTCCTGGCTGAGTGACAGCCTGGGAGGCTGCTCTCACTGCCCCAGGGCCCCATAGTCCAACCCTCTCAAGCCCAGGATGGGCGGCTGTGGCACCGCTGGGTGACTCTACCTGGTTCTGATGGCCGGGTTGATCATCAGAGAAGGAAATAGTTGTCGTCTCTGTTCTGAGCCCTGTCCTTTGAGAACAGCTCCTGATGTGAGCTGGGAAGTGACCTTTTGAAGTCAGACTCCATTCCTCTGTCTGAGATGTTGCTTCCTTCTCTGTAGTGGAGTTTCCAATGGAAGCCACTCTTCAGCCTGAGCCTTGCTGGCCTTGAGTTCACATGACAAAACCTATGACCCCTCTTGCTTGTGCCAGAAGAGCATTTAAACTCAGCCAGCAGAGATGGATGGGGTGGAGGCAGGGGGTGGCTGGCCGTCTAGGACCAGCCCCAGCACAGCACTGTGAAGCCGAGGTGTCGGGGTGCGGAGTGGGCAGGGGTCTTCTTAACTCATCAGTAGAGCATCTTTTCAGGCAGTGATTCGTTCAGGCCTTACCTTTCCAGAAACGTCTTTAGCCACTTATTTCATCAAGCTCACTGATCAAGCCCTCAAGAGTCAGATAAAGAATTAAGGAGGCCAGTTATATCCATCACCTACTTATTCATTCATTCAATTCATGTTTATTAACACATTCTCTTTGCCAGGCATTGTTCTGGGGGCTGGGCATCCAGTGGTGAAAGACACAAAGTTCTCACCCTTGCAGCGTTGATGTCCAGCAAATTCACTTGCAGTTTTTTTTTGGGGGGGAGCGGTGTGCGGGCCTCTCACTGTTGTGGCCTCTCCCGTTGCGGTGCACAGGCTCTGGACGCGCAGGCTCAGCGGCCATGGCTCACGGGCCCAGCCGCTCCGCAACATGTCGGATCTTCCCGGACCGGGGCACGAACCCGTGTCCCCTGCATCGGCAGGCGGACTCTCAACCACTGCGCCACCAGGGAAGCCCTCACTTGCAGTTTAATTGGCTTCAATCAAGAAATAGAACAGCCAGAGCAGTGAGCACCCATGTCAGCTGACCGTCGTGGATAGGGTCAAAACAATGATGTGGTCCATGGACCTTAATGACTGATTTTGGTCCCTGGACCGCCAGAAACTTCTTGAGGTTCTGCAGCAGTGCCCACTTCAGAAAACCCTGTTCTGTATCATCACATACTGGCCACAAGGCTTTGAGACATAACTGCTGTCACCACAATTGGCCTGGTTTGTTCCTAAAACCCCTCAACCCCCACTATGCATCCTTCCCCAGGGAGCATCACTTCTATAGATGACGCAGCTAATCCCAGTTCCAGGTGTTCCACCTGGATTCACTCTGGGA
This sequence comes from Phocoena phocoena, assembly GCF_963924675.1. Lineage (NCBI taxonomy): Eukaryota > Metazoa > Chordata > Mammalia > Artiodactyla > Phocoenidae > Phocoena > Phocoena phocoena. The sequence goes on from NC_089237.1 coordinate 14,227,739, forward strand.
GGATACGTAGGGGACTGGTTTGCACCCGGTATTTTAACTACACCTCATAGGTTCTTTTTCAAGATTTAAAGATTGTATCTTTTTTAAGGTATTATTATTTATTTATTTATACATTTATTTATTTATACATTTATTTATTTATTTATTTATGGCTGCGTTGGGTCTTTGTTGTTGCGCGCAGGCTTTCTCTAGTTGTGGTGAGCGGGGCTACTCTGTTGCAGTGTGTGGCCTCCTCATAGCGGTGGCTTGTCTTTGTTGCAGAGTACAGGCTCTAGGCATGCAGTCTTCAATAGTTGTGGCACATGGGGGCTCATTAGTTGTGGCTCACGAGCTCTAGAGCACAGGCTCAGTAGTTGTGGCGCACGTGCTTAGTTGCTCTGCAACATGTGGGATCTTCCCGGACCAGGGCTTGAACCCGTGTCCCCTGCATTGGCAGGCGGATTCTTAACCACTGCGCCACAAGGGAAGCCCTATTTTATTTTACCTTATTTTATTTTATCTTACTTTCAGCCGCCCCGCAAGGCATGCGGGATCTTAGTTCCCCGACCAGGGATTGAACCATCCCTGCACCCGCTGCAGTGGAAGAGCAGAGTCTTAACCACTGGACCACCAGGAAAGTCCCTCACCCATCATTTTAAATCTAAAAAGCAAAATGTTCTGTGTTATGGACACGGATGTTTTTGGAGACTGTCCCCTGGGGGAGGTCATGTTATCAAGAGGAAATAGTTATACCTCTTCTCACTTTGCACTCACACCCCTCTGTGGTTTTACTCAAATCCCTTCTGCCCTCATGCCCTCCCTGCTCTCCCTCCTGTGGGGTGGCACCTTCTATCCACCCTCCTGCGTTCTTTCTCCAGGACAGACAGGACTCACCCGGCCAATGCTCCCAGCAGCCAGGTTTGGGCTTGTCACACGGCACTCGGTTTGGGCAGCTGGTCCCCATGCAGGTAAACTCAAACAAGGAGATTGAGGAAAGACTGGGAACAGCATGGTGCCCCAGCCATAGATCTTGGTTTTTCAGTCTTCAAGACTCCTTAATATATGGAATCAAAAAAATCAAAAAACAAAAACCAAACTCAGAGATACAGAGAACAGATTGGTGGTTGCCAGAGATAAAGGTAGGGGTGGGTGAAATGGGTGAAGGTGTCAGAGGCACAAACTTCTCGTTGTAAAATACCTAAGTCCCAGGGATGTAATGTACAGCACGGTGACTGTAGTTCATAATACTGTATTGTACATTTGAAAGTTACTAAGAGAATAGATCTTTTTTTTTTTTTTTTTTTTTGCGGTACGCGGGCCTCTCACAGTTGTGGCCTCTCCCGTTGCGGTGCACAGGCTCCGGACGTGCAGGCTCAGCGTCCATGGCTCACGGGCCCAGCCGCTCCGCGGCACATGGGATCTTCCCGGACCAGGGCACGAACCCGTGTCCCCTGCATCGGCAGGCAGACAAGAGAATAGATCTTAAAAGTTCTCATCACAAGAAGAAAAAATTTTCTAATAATGTGTGGTGATGGATGTTAACTAGACTTATTGTGGTGATCGTTTTGCGATATATACAAATATAGAATCGTTATGTTGTACACCTGAAACTAATATGTTATATGTCAATTATATCTAGATTTTAAATAAAGCAAGATGGGAATTTCCTGGCAGTCCAGTGGTTAGGACTCTGCACTCCCACTGCTGAGGGCCCAGGTTCAATCCCTGGTTGGGAAACTAAGATCCCACAAGCTGCGAGGTACAGCCAAAAGAAAAAAAAAGCAAGAAAAAAAATGACGAAATAGGTGCTTAGTAAATATCAGATGTCTTCAGCTTTTACTATATGAGTAATTAGAAATATAAATTTTATTAAAAACCCTGGATATTCTTTTTTTTTTTAAGTCTTTAAGAAAAAGCAGGGCTTCCCTGGTGGCGCAGTGGTTGAGAGTCCGCCTGCCGATGCAGGGGACATGGGTTCGTGCCCCGGTCCGGGAAGATCCCACATGCCGCGGCAGCGGCTGGGCCCGTGAGCCATGGCCGCTGGGCCTGCGCGTCCGGAGCCTGTGCTCCGCGGTGGGAGAGGCCACAGCGGTGAGAGGCCCGAGTATCGCAAAAAAAAAAAAAAAGAAAAAGCAAAATTTAGCACTCCCTCTCCCCTTTTTTCCCCACTGACTTGGCCATAGAAACAGGAACTTCTAGCTATCCTTATATATTGCATGTGATTTAGGAAATAAAATCTTTTAAGGCAGGTGGAGTGCACTCCGTTAAGCAAATAGCAAGACTGCAGAGTTTTATTAAGTTCAGTGGATGTTAGATGTAGTCTTTGCAGCCACCACCCTGCCCCCCACCATATATAGGAAGGATTTTTGTACTTTTCTCCAGGCTTTGGAAACTCCATCCTAAGTATCCAGACTAGAGGGTTTCCACCTCTTTTTTTTTTTCCTGATGCTGCTCTGTTCTTTCAAAACTTCTGAGGCAGAGAAGGAAATGAGGTCGCCATACCACCATGGAGCGAGACAAGAACTCCCAGCTCATCCCGGCGGCTTCTAGTCTAAAAATATCCCAACTTGGCAGGCAGGAACTTTCTTCCGTCTTTCCTTCTGGTAGCAAGGCTGGAGGCAGAATTCTTTCTGAATTCTGCTGAATAGAGCATGTGTCTGTAAGAGCCATGTGCAGAGGAGAGCTGAGAGGTGTTTCCCCGGGTCCAACAGGTCCAGGGAGCACTCTTCACTGTCTCTTACTGGACGTCACTTCTTCAGCAATGAGTGTTTATTGAGGACCTGTGATGGGCCTGGTCTTGCAGAAGGAGGGAGAGACAAGATTCCAACCCAGCCCTCCTAGAGCTCACCGTCCGGGCAGAGGAGATGCTAATAATTACTTGAATCCCCCCTTTGGATAAGTGTCGCAAAGGAGATACTCAGGACCAGAGAGATCTAGGCCACTCTTATTTACAACCCAAGGCCAAAGGAAATGGGTTTCCAAGGTGACAGGACTCAGTTTCATCTTTAGAGAAGGAAGAGTCTGAGGAATTCCATGGCAGACCAGTGGTTAGGACTTCGAGCTTTCACTGCCGAAGGTGCGGGTTTGATCCCTGGTCAGAGAACTAAGATCTTGCAAGCTATGTGGTACAGCCAAATAAAATAAAAAAAGAAAAGAAAGAAAGAAAAGGAAGAGTCTGGTAAAAGTGAAGAGGTTTGAGAAGAAGGAGGTAGATGTTGATGAAAAAGGTTGGGATTTATCTCCAAAAAGGGAGGAAAGGCAAGGAGGTTCCATGTTGTTCCCTGGGCACTCTGTCAGCATAAACGTTAACCAGAATTATAGCAGATACATGAATGCTATAGCCAAGCTCTTGAAAAGGTCACTGAGATACCATCACAGCTTCAGGGGAGCCTTGAGTGATACCAGCTAGACCCAGCTGTCACGTTCATGGATTGCTGCCCACCGTTGACACCACCCCAGGGAACTCCATCCACATGTGAGGGCCAAATCTTCTTATCAGGCATTTTATTTTGGGTTAATCAACTTTCCTCTGTTGCCCAAACAACACTGTAACAGCAGTAATGGAAACTGAGATAGGGGTTGGGAGGGGGTGAACACAGCAATCTTATCAATCTCCCGTATCAACATGTTAAGTTTGGGACATCCCTGGTGGCGCAGTGTTTAAGAATCTGCCTGCCAATGCACGGGACCTGGGTTCAAGCCCTGGTGCAGGAAGATCCCACATGCCGTGGAGCAACTAAGCCCATGAGCCACAACTGCTGAGCCTGCATGCCGCAACTACTGAAGCTCACACGCCTAGAGCCCGTGCTCCACAAGAGAAGCCACCACAATGAGAAGTCCATGCACCACAACGAAGAGTAGCTCCTGCTTACCGAGTAGTAGCCCCTGCTCGCCGCAACTAGATAAAGCCCGCGCACAGCAATGAAGACCCAACACAGCCAAAAATAAATTAATTAATTAAAAAAGTAAAAAAATGTTAGGTTTTCCATTTCCAGCTCTGTGTAAAAGACGAAGAGAACAGGCTTATGGAGACATTGTTTGGTGACATCCCACGGCCTGCCCTGGCCAGCTCCCCACTATGACATTTCCCGGCACCCATGGACACATCGAGGTCCTGCCTGAAGTCTGACCTGTTGGACAAGAAACAGGCCATCAGAAACATGTGACCTGGGACTTCCCTGGTGGCGCAGTGGTTGAGAATCTGCCTGCAAATACAGGACATGGGTTTGAGCCCTGGTCCGGGAAGATCCCACATGCTGCAGAGCAGCTAAGCCCATGAGCCACAACTACTGAGCCCACGTGCCACAACTACTGAAGCCCACGTGCCTAGAGCTCAAGCTCTGCAACAAGAGAAGCCACCGCAATGAGAAGCCCACGCACCACAATGAAGAGTAGCCCCCGCACACCGCAACTAGAGAAAGCCCAGGCGCAGCAACGAAGACCCAACAATGAAGACCCAATGCAGCGAAAAACAAATAAATAAATTAATTAATTAATTAATTAATTTTTTAAAAAAGAAAGAAACATGTGACCTGGTTGGCAAAGCTTGCTGTCTCCATCCCACCATGGCTTCGAGGGAATATGAGAGACCAGACTAAGGGAACGAGGATTGGATGAGTAGGGAGGTGGTCAATAGATGCTTTGAAAAGGGTTAAGTAAGGGTCAAGTAGGTCAGAGGAATGACTCCTGGGCTTCGCAGAGTGGAGGTCATCAATGATTTGACAAGAGCAGTTTCAGGGGAGCAGTGGAGATGGAAGACGCTGGGGGAGTAGCTTAAAGAGGATGCTGGGAGAGGAAGAGGAGAACTCTTGAGAAGTTGGATTGGATGTGAGCTGGAAAGGATGAAATCCCAGATAATTCATTGTTTTTTATTATTATTATTTTTATTGGAGTATAGTTGATTTATAACATGCAGAAACTAACACAGTGTTACTCACAAAGTGAATCAGTTATACATATACATATATCCACTCTTTTTTTAATATAATTAATTAATTTATCTTTTATTTTTGGCTGTGGTGGGTCTTTGTTACTGCACGCAGGCTTTCTCTAGTTGCAGTGAGCGGGGGCTACTCTTCGTTGTGGTGCGTGGGCTTCTCATTGTGGTGGCTTCTCTTGTTGCGGAGCACGGGCTTCAGTAGTTGTGGCAGGCGGGCTCAGTAGTTGTGGCTCACGGGCTCTAGAGTGCAGGCTCAGTAGTTGTGGCACACGGGGTTAGTTGCTCTGTGGCATGTGGGATCTTCCCAGACCAGGGCTCGAACCTGTGTCCCCTGCATTGGCAGGCGGATTTTTAACCACTGCACCACCAGGGAAGTCCCTCCACTCTTTTTTTTTTTTAAATAATTTTTTTTAATTAATTAATTAATGGCTGTGTTGGGTCTTCACTGCTGCATGCAGGCTTTCTCTAGTTGTGGCGAGCAGGGGCCACTCTTCTTTGCGGTGTGCGGGCTTCTCATTGCGGTGACTTCTCTTGTTGCAGAGCATAGGCTCTAGAATGCAGGCTCAGTAGTTGTGGTGCACAGGCTTAGTTGCTCCACAGTATGTGAGATCTTCCCAGACCAGGGCTCGAACCCATGTCCCCTGCATTGGCAGGCGATTCTTAACCACTGCGCCACCAGGGAAGCCCCCTCCACTCTTTTTTAGATTCTTTTTCTATATAGGTCAGTACAGAGTATTGATTTCCCCGTCCTATACAGTAGGTCCTTATTAGTTATCTATTTTATATATAGTCGTGTGTATATGTTAATCCCAATCTCCCAATTTATCCCTCCCCCTGCCCCAACTCATTGTTCTGGATGTTCTTGACTTCAGCAAGTGACTGGGTGGGCCATGGTGCCATTGACTATGATGGGGGTGGGCGGAGACCAAGAGCTCCTTTTGAGGACTTTTTTTTTTTTTTACATCTTTATTGGAGTATAATTGCTTTACAATGGTGTGTTAGTTTCTGCTTTATAACAAAGTGAATCAGTTATACATATACATAGGTTCCCATATCTCCCCCCTCTTGCGTCTCCCTCCCTCCCACCCTCCCTATCCCACCCCTCTAGGTGGTCACAAAGCACCGAGCTGATCTCCCTGTGCTATGCGGCTGCTCCCCACTAGCTATGTGTTTTACGTTTGGTAGTGGATATATGTCCCTGCCTTTTGAGGACTTTTAACATGGGATGATGATCGGGCATTCACGAGAGACCAAGCAGGCAGTTGGGTAAGGCTGGAGAATAGCGAGAGCCCTGCGTTTTCTCCTCTTCTCTGAAATGTACGAAAACTATAGCGTGATCTGGGCCTGGGGATGTGACATTCACCATAACTTGCACAAAGCAGAGGAACGTGCTCGGCCCTGGACAGCAAGCTCCTGAATTCTGTGCACCTTTCCGAGCACCAGGAGACAGTAGATGTTCAATCAGTATTTTCCATCTGGATGGATGAGTAACATCATGGTCCCTCCCAGTCTCCAGAAACTGGGTGACTTTCTAAAGCCCAGGACAGATGCCTTCACAGCTTAATGAGAGGCCTTACTAATTATAACGATGATACCAATGATAGAGGGATGACTTATAGTCAGGAAGGGGCAATTGCTCTTCTGAATAATTATTTAAATTGGTCACACTATGATTGCTCAGAGGACCGTGAGAGTCAAGGTAGGAGTAGGAGGGTGCGATAGGTGATTGGAAAAATGGGAGGGAGGCAATGCCAATTCCACCAGTAAGCAGGGTTTGTTTTGGACCTCAGGCTAACTTCTTGATTTCTCCAGCCCTTTTAATTTTTTATTTTTTTTTATGGCAGTGATAGAGATCTACCACCCCAAATAGCTGTAAGCACTGCTAATGAAATCACGGAGCCTCTGTGGCAAACCAGGGAACCTAGTAAACCAGAAGTTGAGTGCTAGTTCTCAGAAGCAGAGACTTGGTGTCTATTTGAGGAGGCTTAGTGGGGCCCTGGATACCGTGAAAGAGGTCAGTCATTTTCTAGCCCAAGGCAATGGTAGGACTTGGCCTTTGAGGAAGGGTCAATGGAAAGTGATGTCCGTGCTTGCTCCATTCTTTGCCAGTGTGCTCCAGGGACCTGATAGGAGAGTTTCCAGTTTCCTCTGGCTGAATTGAGCCGGTGCTGCCTGTAAGGTGAAGGGCCTGTGCTAATCTCTTCTTGGCAAGTTATACAGCCCCATGATTGAAATCACCAGGAGAGCATCGTGAGGGCCCGGGGTATGTGTGCCACAGAAAGAAAGAAGGAGGAGCCAGCGTGGGGGTGACGGACAGCAATGCCACTGACACTGGAGTCTTCCTACAAGAGTAAAGTGAGGCCGTGTGGCAGGCAGCCAGGTGAGCAGCCACAAAACAATAGAGAGATAGCGACTCGCAATGGGTAAGGTGTGGAATGGCCTGACCTCTGTGATTTTATAGAAGAGGCAATGGAAGCCCAACAAGGGTTGTCCGTGTCTTCCCCAGACATTTCTCAAGAGCCAGTTACGTGCCAGAGGCTGGGCCAGTGTTTTGGTTACATATTGCTGCACAGGACATCACCCCAAGACCCAGAGGCTTAGAACAACAGTCATTTTATTCTCCCATTTCTGTGGGTTGACTGGGCACAGCTGTGTGGTTCTTTGCCCTGTACGATGATGGCTGAGGCTGTGGTCATCTGGGGTGAGACTCAGCTGGACCTTCTGAGAGGCTTATTCACAGTGATAGCAGTTGGTGCTTGGAGAGTAGCTGGGCATTTCATCCGGCATCCCTCAGTTCTTTTCTTCTCCTTCTCCTCCTCTTCCCCCTCCCTTCCCGCCCCCCCCCACCCCGCTTCTTCTTCTTTTTTTCTGTTCTCTTCTTTCTGGCTTCTCCAAGTGGCTTGGTCTTCTCAAAGCAGGTGACTGATTTCCAAGAGCCAGGAAGTGGAAGCTGTCAGTCCTCTCAGTCTTCTTAAGGCCTGAGCTCAGAAGTCTCAGAATCCCAATTCTGCTGCATTCTGTGGGTCAAATTCAGTCCTAGAGTGTATTGGTTATCTACGCTGCATAACAAATAATCCCAAAACTTAGTGGTTTAAAATGATGATAAATATTCCTCTCTCACAGCTTCTGGATTAGTCAGGAGTCACGCAGAAGCTTTGTGGGATGTTCTGACTTGGGTCATCACATGAGATTGCAGTCAAAATGTCATCCAGAGCTGTACTCATCTGAAGGCTTGATTGGGACTGGAGGGCTCAGCTCCAAGGTGGCTCAGTCATATAGTTGGAAAACTGGGGCTTTCTGTTAGCAGGAGGACTCAGTTCTTCTGTACACAGGCCTCTCCACAGGCTGCTTGAGTATCCTCATTATACTGATGATGATCTGAGTATCCTCAGATGTCAGACCTCATCACTTCTGCCATACTCTTTTTATCACACAGGCAAGCCCTGGTTCACAGTGGGAGGAGACTATGAAAGGGCATGAACGACCAGGAAGTGAGGATCACTGGGACCATCTTGGAGGCTGGCTACCATACGAGGCCAGCCCAAGATTCCAGGAAGTGGAGGAATAAACTCTACCTCTGGATGGCGGGAATGACCAAGAAGAGTTTGTAGCCATCTTTAGTCCACCAAATCCAGGCTCTAGGGGTTTAGTCAGAAGGGCTTTGTGCTCATAGAACTTACAATCTAGACCATGGTTTAGGTCCTATAGTCTAGGACCACACAGAAAACTAGTGACAGAGAATGGATGTGTCTGTCATCTTCATTATGCAGATGACAAACCTGAGGCTCAGAAAAGACCAATCACATGCCCGAAGTCATAGTGAATAAGTGGCAGAGCTGAGATGAATACTCAGACTCTTCTGACCCCAAGCCAAGCCCTTCTTTCCCTTATCCTGTACTGCTCCTCGTTATGTTACCATGTTAACTTTTAAATAAAGGATACAAAATTGTATCTACTGTAAAATGACAGCTATGTAAAACAAACTATGCTTTAAAAAAGAACAGGAGGAAATACAAACAAAATGTTGACAATTGTTAATAGGTGATAAGAAAATGTGTGGTGTTTTTTTTCTTCCTTCTTCTAGGTTTCTGTGTTTTTTTCATACTCTACACTGAGCTTCTATCACTTTCATCATGGAAAAACCCAAACCATTTCCTGCTGTGGTGGATCACACAGGTGCAGTGGGAGAGAGGGGTGCTGGGGGGTTGGCGGGTGGGGAAGGAGCCCTCCACCTGTGGATTTTGGTTCCTCCTCTGCTGTGTGGCAGTCATTGTGCTTCTGGTTCTTCTGAAAGGCAGTGGCTGTTAATTAGCTCACCTGTGCAAACAGAGCTGGGGCCCCTCAGCTGAGCTGTGGGAAGAAGAACCTTCTTGGAAAGAAGAGCTGTGTTGCTTGCACTCCAGGAGCATGGGGAGCAAAGGAAACTAGAGGGCTGATGTTCCCCCTTCCTGATGGGATATATCTATAATGCTGTTTTCTGGTCCAAGCTCAAGGTGACTGCCTCTCAAATAGGAGTTTTTGTACTGGGACAACATGAGAGAACACTTGAAATTGATGCTTTCCTGGAAACTCCAAGATATGTAGTCACTGTAGATAAAAGCTATTCAGTTGTTTTAAAGTATTAGACATTTTTGGTTGCCTGCAGCCATGTGATAGCTTCTTTCACTTCTATTTTTGAAGCTTAAGCATATCACCCGATTGTCTTCCTGTATGCATTACACTCCATGGCCAGGAATTTTCCCTAGAGTAAAAAAACAATAGCTTCCATTAATTGGGCACCTATTATATAAAGATGCTATACTAAGCATTTATGCATACACTTAATCTTTACAACAACATATGATGTGGATATCTCCAATTTACAGATGAGGAAACAGGAGTTCAGGGAAGTTCAGTATCTTATCCAAAGTCACATGGCTCAGGAATGACAGAGGCAAAACCTGAACCCATGTCCAAATGACCCCAAAGTCACTAGACTAATGCTGCTTCCCTAAAGAGAACATTATAAAAAGACATTTGAAATCTTATATCCCTAAAGCCAAACTTAAGATGGCAGGTTTTTTTGGACAGTGCTACGTTCCTCTTTTTGAAAATGGACTTTGTATCAGAAACCTCTGGGTCCCACTGGAGATCTTCAGCCACTGCTGGAGTGGTCAGTTCTGTGACTGCTCCTACCAGCTTCCAGCAGGTACAATCTGACAGTATCTTGCCTCTGGCTCACAGCCGGTACCTCACACCCCACCCAGGGTATCTCGGTTGATGCCCACTCAGTGCCAGGCCAGTGCATCCTGGAAGCAGGGTGCAGGCCCCCGTGCAGAGCTTTTCACCAATGGGGGCAGAAACCATTGGATAAAATTCTCCCTCTCTCTCCCCCAACCTAGAAGGTGGGTCCTGAGATATTTTTCTTAGGGCTTCTCAGTCTCTCCAAATCGAGCAGCCTGGAACATGGTCACCCCAATAAGGCATTATCAAACGCCTCTGCCTCTATCCTTGCTTTGGTTCCTGAGCCTCAGGTATGCTCCCTGGGCTCACATTCCCCAGCAATGTATTCACATGTGAGCTTTGTCTCAAGTTCTGCGTTTGGGGAACCCTGGCCAAAACAGATTCAAACATTTTCTTTGCCTAAGCTCTCACCCAGATATAGACCATCTTTGTCTTCTGAATCGCATAGGTGCTGAGTACTGTAACCACGTGGACGTGGCTAAGGCTAGCAATTTCACGCTTTTCATCTCTAATTCTGTTTAACCACCTGATTGGAAGTGGACATTTCCCACTGACTTCTAGCTACTCTATATCAGGGTATGTAAATCATGTTTTCAAGATTAAAACAAACAAACAACCTTCACGTATGTTTAGGTGGATGTATACGTCATTAAAAGGCCAGCTGAGGGAGTTTCCTGGTGGTCTGGTGGTTAGGATTCCAGGCTTTCACTGCTGTGGCCTGGGTTCAATCCCTGGTTGGGGAGCTGAGATTCCACAAGCCGAGTGGCCAAAAAAAAAAAAAAAAAAAGGCCAGCTGAGCCCTCCCACTTCTGCTACTTAAGGAGACATGGTACAGGGCTGGGGCCAGGACCTGTTGGCTACACTGCTGACCCTCCATCCCTGGAGTTAAAATTGTGCTCCAGGGAGATTCTGGGCAAGCCAGAGATTGAATCTCCTGTGCCGAAGTGGAGTAGAGGGCCCGGTGGCTGGAAGGCCGCGAGGATGGCGGGTGATGTCAAGGTTAGAGGGAAAGTGAGGGAGTGACTGCTGTACAGTGGATTCATTCTCTGCGTGGAGAGCACCGGGAGCGCCCTGAGAGGCAAGGCAGAGAGTCAGCAGGGAAAGGGAGGCAAATGTCAGTCTTTCTTCCTAGAAGTTCACTCTGGCTCTGCTCCACATCAATTAGAAGCCACCATTCTGCCAGTGGCCCTCCCTCGGAATGACAGAGCTTTGAGACATTTATATTTAATAACCTCAGGTCTCACATGCTAATTAGCAAAGTAAATAACCGACATCAGCTGGCTGTTGGCTGCTCCTTGGTGGCCGGGAATTATTCACAGGTGTATCAACCCACTGCGTGAGGCATTTCTTTTTTTTTTTTTTTTATAAATTTATTTATTTTTGGCTGTGTTGGGTCTTCGTTTCTGCGCAAGGGCTTTCTCTAGTTGTGGTGAGCGGGGGCCACTCTTCATCGCGGTGCGCGGGCCTCTCACTGTCGCGGCCTCTCTTGTTGCGGAGCACAGGCTCCAGACGTGCAGGCTCCAGACGTGCAGGCTCCAGACGTGCAGGCTCAATAGTTGTGGCTCACGGGCCTAGTTGCTCCGCAGCATGTGGGATCTTCCCAGACCAGGGCTCGAACCCGTGTCCCCTGCATTGGCAGGCAGATTCTCAACCACTGCACCACCAGGGAAGCCCCGGGTGAGGCATTTCTAAAGCCCTGGAAGACTTCCCTCCAGTATCCCTTCCCACAAATGCTCATGTCTCCATGACGATGGTGGGAGTCCCTCTGTTCATTAACAGGTTTTTTTTGGCCATGCTGTGTGGCTTGTGGGATCTTAGTTCCCTGACCAGGGATTAAACCCAGGCCCTGGCAGTGAAAGCGCTGAGTCCTGACCACTGGGCCGCCAGGGAATTCCCAGGTTTTTATTTTAGAAGGAAAGCCAAACGAGAGAAGGATGCTCTTCCCAGCTCCGTCATCTCAGAAAGTCAGCCCAGTGGTGGTGCAGAGTGAACAGAAAGCGCTGGAGGCCACACGGCCTCAGATCATTCTCCATAAGGAACCAGAGGAGGGAAAATCCAGGAGTCGAGTGTCTTTAGAAACTCCAGCTGTATGGCCGCACCTGACCTTGTCATCACTCAGAATAGTTCGTCTGTGAAAACCTCGCCTAACCCATCCCACTCCAAATCGACACAAAGTCTGGTTCTTCCCATCTCTCCTGCCCCACAGATTTCCTCTGGGGCAGCTCCACACCCCCTTGGATTTCCTTCTATCTCCATCCAACTTAGAACACGAGATCCATCACTTCAACCCCCCCTGTTGTCAGTAACCTGCACTGTTTTGTATTTCTCCTGTTCCTGACCCTGTAAATTCTTGACTCTAGATTCTCCACACCTGGGCCCGGCTGCTGAGCCCCACATAACCATCCATCCAGCTCCGATCCTGGGAATGCCTCAAATGCATGGGCCCTCAGGGCTGCCCAGAATTCTCCCTCTCCATCTGGCAGCTCCCTCCTTCATTCCTCTCAGTGGCTTTTCCAGTTCTTCACTGTTTCCCTCAAAGCCCCTGTTACTACCTCCCACCCACTCTCAAGAGATGACTTCGCCTCTCACTTTAGAGCTAAAATAATAGAAGCCAGCAAGCAGGAATTTCCTTAACTTCCTGCCCTCCATCTATGAATGAATCTGCACCCACACCCATTCTTGTCTGCAACCAGCTTAAGTGGAAGAGCAAACCCTCTTCCTCCCCAGGGGCAGCTCCCCTGTCCCCGTGGGCTTCCTGGCGACCCTGTCCTCTCCTGCCCGGCCTCTTCATTCTGGTGTCTTAGCTCTTCTCCTCAGCCCAACTCTAGGGAGACTCTGCATCTCCAGCCCCACCTACACTGCTTTTGTCAATGGCCTCAGTAACCTTCTAATTTCCAAATCCCAAGGTGCACTGTTCAGATCTCTCCCAACTTGACCCTTCTAAGGCATATGTTGCTCCCTCCATCTCCAATCTCTTCTCCTTGGTGACAACATACTTACTTGTTATTTTTTGTTTGTTTGTTTTTGTTTTTTTTAAATCACCTCTCTGGTTTCTCCTCTTTTTTTTTTTTAAGTAGATGTATTTTATTTTATTTATTTATTTACTTAATGGCTGTGTTGGGTCTTTGTTGCAGTGCATGGGCTTCTCATTGCGGTGGCTTCTCTTGTTGCAAAGCACAGGCTCTCGGCGTGTGGGTTTCAGTCATTGTGGCACGCGGGCCCGGTGGCTCACAGGCTCTAGAGCGCAAGCTCAGTAGTTGTGGTGCATGGGCTTAGTTGCTCTACAGCATGTGGGACCTTCTGGGACCAGGGCTCGAACTCGTGTCCCCTGCATTGGCAGGTGGATTCTTAACCACTGTGCCACAAGGGAAGCCCTGGTTTCTCTTCTTAGTAGCCTTCATCTGGTCACCCCTAAAACACTATGGGGTTCCCCAGCAATTATAAATGCCTATTCTGTGTGCCATAGCTCCTGTGCTTAACGTTGCGGAAGCCTATAATGGTCTATCAATTTGTCAGTCTTTCTCTGTTAGATCTAGTGCTAAAAGGCCATCTTTATGCACTTTTTTTTTTTTACACAAATACTGTCTTCATTTCCATCCCCAGTACTCAGCACAACACCTGGTACTTACTGAGCTCTCAGTGATTGCTCGTTAAAGAGCAGCTTGTGGCACAATGGACCCCTAACCCTTTTTTTTTAGATGTATGAGTGGATCAACTTTTTGTTTTAGTGTACTTCATAACCATTTCTCCTGCCAAGAGTGCAATGCAATGTCAAAAAATTGAAGCAGGGACTTCCCTGGTGGTACAGTGGTAAAGACTCCATGTTCCCAGCGCAGGGGGCACAAGTTTGATCCCCAGTCGGGGAACTAAGATCCCACATGCTGGGTAGTGTGGCCGAAAAAAAAAAATGGAAGTAAAAAATCGTACAGCCTTTTTTTTTTTTTTTCCAGTTTAAGTTTCATGAGAAAATAAGAATTAACTTGAAATGCCATAATTGGGAATAATCAAGTATACTGGAACCTGTAGGCTTAAGCTGGAGCCTGGGTTGAGAGAGAGACTTGGGTGATGGTTGGGGGGGAGGGAAGCAGATGCCAGAGTAATAACTTGGGTTTGAATTTCTATGACTTCTATAGGTAGAAAAGATTTAGTTCACTTTGTACATATTGTACCTATAGATCAGCTATTTGGGGGAGAAAGTAAGGAATCTTGTTTGATATCTAAATTTAGCATCACAATCCCTGGCCTTTGTCATTGGTCACTATACTCAGTCACAGACTCTAAGCTCTAAAATCACTCTTTTCATTTGTAAGTTCAAAGTACATATGTATTTATGTATATTTATTTGATTTGGTTTTCATGCCAGCCCCAGGAGGCAGAATTTGTTATTATCCCATTTTATAGACAAGCACTCAGAAGCTCAAAAGATTTAATGATATGTCTTGTTCAAGATCAAGCAGGTGGTAAGTTAGAGCAATGGAACTTAAACTCCAAGGCAGTGCTGCTATATTGAGCTGTCTTTTGGTGAAGATCAGTGATATTTGCTTCCTTTGCCTTTTGAAGTTAGCCATCCTGTTTCCGGCAGCAAGGACGGGCATTTAGGCAGGCACTGGAGCAGGCAGGTAGGAGGTCATGAATGCGGCTCTCTCTTGAGCTAGTCTTGTGATCTTGGACACATTACCAATCCTCCATGAGCTTCAGCTTCTGCATCCGTAAAATGGAGAAAATAACAACCATACCTACCACACAGGGTTCTTGTAAGGTTTCAATGAATTAATATGTGCAAAGATCTTGACGAAGTGTCTTGCCCAGAGAAACCTCTTAAAGGTAGGACGTGTTAATATTATTATGTTATTATATGTTTATTTTTCAAAGCATCCAAATTCCTCACTTTTCAGAAAGAAAGTCTTCTAAGGGTGCGTGCTAGATCTTATTGGCCTCCAGGTAAGGTTGACACTGTATGAATTAATCTAATATTTATATAGGGCTTGGCCCAGGCAAGGAGGGTTGGGGGGCACTCTGAGATGCACACTGCCAGCTTCCGGGGACCCTTGCGGTGGTGCAGCTCCAGGCACCCCACTTCACTCCCCATCCCACCCCCAGCCCAGGTGGAGGTTTTAAGAGGTGGCCGAGACAAGCTTTGGGCTGTTTCTCTAGTGCTAACTGCCTTTGTTGCACATTTCCAGATATCCACGACCGGAACCCTCTCCATTTAAGACAAGAATTCTTCTTCCTTTGGGAAGGCCAAGTGAAGCAAATGGTGATCCCAGGCAGTGATATCTGCAACCCAGAGACTTAATCCTGATGAGGCTGATGAATGTGTGTGTCGAGCTGTTCCTGGCAAACACAGCACCTATCAGATATCACAGCAAAACAACAACAACGACAAAAACGGTTGTTCTTTGGAGTCAGTTTTCTCCTCATAGGACGGGTCTAGGTGGAAGGGTCTGACTTTCAAGTCGAGGCAGTGACTTCTGGGTCAGATGTGTGTCTGGGACACAGGGATGGGGACAGGAATGTATCTGGGAGGGTGGGCAGGGCTTGATGTCTTTGGAACCAAGCTCCAGAAGGGCAAGGCACCCTCCTGGGGTTATGACTGGGCCTGGTGATAGCAACGAGGAAGGGTGTGTTTGCCGTTGAAGTATTTAAGCATTGTCTCACCAGTCAGAAAACAAGACTGGCTTGTTGCTTCATCCCAGCCCAGGGCCCTTCAAACTCAGATCTCAGCATGACCCACTCAGGCAACTGTTCTGAGTTTCTCAGTAGGCGACGTCCAGCCCAACTAGCAAGTCTCCCAACCGTATTACTGATTTTGAGGATTAAAAAAAAAAAGTTTCTCTTTATTTTTGGCAGTTGAATTTGGATTTCATTACAATGATCGACTTGAAATACGTGCCTGAGTGTGGCTCTTGTACCACCCACAGCAGAATCGCCTCAAGGGAGGGGCGTTGAAAAATGCATACTTTCCCCAGTCCCATTCCAGACACACGGAATGTCTATTAAATATGTTTAAAAAGATCCTCCAGGGTGAGGTTGAGAATGTGTCTTTGTAAGCCAATTTCTGGGATTGGACGGGAACAGATTTGCCTGACTGCCCTCTAAACCCAAACCTGAGTTAATTTGTCAAGCGGGAGACCCTTGGTTCTCGGAGACTCAGTTTCTCCTTCTGACAGAGGTAGGTTCTGTCTCCACTTGTTGCTAGGCTGCAGGAAGAGGAAATTAATATGCAAAGCGCTGGGGAGAGCGCTGCTGCCAGGCTGGGAGAGAAGAGAAGCTCCTACCTCTCCCACACCAGGCTCTCTCCCTGGTAACCCCGCCGCCGCCCCTCTCCCCAGCCCCATGGGCGGCGGCCCCTTTAACAGACCTGACCAATCGCCCGGCCATTTCCGCCGCCGCTCCTCGGCGCACTTGTAGAGAGCTGGATTGGCCGGGCCTGGCGCGCGGCCTGTTCCGCCCCCGCCGCCCTCTGGTTGGCGGCGGCGGCCGCGGGTGCGGGGCGGGTCCGCCGGCGGGGCGGGGCGGCCGGTGGCCCGGGGGCGGGCTGGCGGCAGGACTGTGGCCCGATCCCGAGCCGTAGCGGGAGCTGCGGCGGCCGTGGAGCACGGGCGCCGGCGCAGTACAATGAGGCAGCCAGTGGATCCGGGGTGAGCGCTCCCGGGGCCGGGTGGGGCGGTGGGGGGAACGCCCGCCGAGAAGGCTCAGGCTCCTCAGGTTCCGGGGTACGGTCGGGGGCCGGCGGCCGTTGGTGCGGCGGGGCGCGGGGGTCCGGCCCCCACAGGGCCCCGCCCCGCTGTCATGGTCTAGGTTAAGTTGACAGGGGCGCCTACCCGCGACGCCCCCGGGCGCACCCTTCTTTCCTTTGGGGCAGTGTGGGGCGGTGTGGGCTTGACCCCGCCGGAGGTGCCCTCCGGCCGGTCCCCGCAGCCTGCGGTCCACGGGCTCCGGGTTTGGCCCCGTCCGGGGAGGACCGTCCGCAAGCAAACTAAGGGAAAACAGCTTGTAATTTTGTGAATGGGGCCCCGGGTTCCTGCCGCCCCCAGCGCTCACGTTGCGAAATGCCTGGAAGTCGAGAACCGCAGTTACTTTTACGCGGATATTTTAGAGGCTCTCTGCGCCTCGGGTTGTTTTTCTCTAGCTTCTGGAAATCGTGGGTGGCAGTGGGTGGTTTGCGTGCCTTAGACCTGAGGCGGCGGCGTCCCGAAAGCCGGGGGTTTGGAAGGTTAACAAGTGACATTGGGCTGAGGCCTAATGCCAGGTGCCGTGCCCCAGAGCTCGGGTGTGACGGCGGAGGTTGTGCTGCCGGGGAGCACACGAATGAAGCGGTGGGACCGGGGATGGACTGAACCGTCGGCTTCAGCTCCGCCTCGCACGCTGCCCAGAATGCACGGCTGACGCGGGAGTCGGTGCAGGGGAGTTTTCCCCTTTTGAAAATGGTTTTTGGAAAACTTAGCCCCTAGGTGGGTTGATGGTTACTTAAACCATCTGTTGTTATGGTTACACGGCAGCCAATGTAAGGGCAAAGTCTGTTTCCACCCTCGCTCTTCCTCCAAAGCTGTGAAGTACTTTGTCACTACGTCTTAATCGACGCTTCCCAGGGAGGGCATACTTTTTCAGAGTTGGAGGAAAAGCGTGGGCGCCATGAAGACAGGGGTGGTGCCATATTCATGTTTGAAGTTCTAGCTCTTGACACCAGGGCTCCTCTGCACAGGAATTGAAAAGAACCAGCCTTTCGCATGTTTTGATGGTTTTCATCAAAGGATTTAAAGGAGTCCTTTCAGGAGCCTGATGTAAGCTGGAAGGGAAACAATGAGTGACTTTTATATGGAAACCAACAAGGAAAAACGGAGGGGCAAATGATCCTTGAACTCTGGGATAGGGAGTGTTTGCAGAATCTAGGTTTTTGTGGGTTTTTCTTTTTCGATGCACAGCTTGTGAGATCTTAGTTACTAGACCAGGGATGGAACCAGGGCCCTGGGCAGTGAATGCACAGAGTCCTAACCACTAGACTGCCAGGGAATTCCCAGGAGTCTAGGTTTGTGAGTTTAGAGCTCAGTGACACAGTGAAGCTTATCTCCTAGGAGGTATTGAAAGAGCAAAAGTGCCATTTCTATCAGCTCTTACCCAACCGTTAAATCATTTCAGTATTCTTTGAAATTCTTCTAAAAGTTGGTGATTGGTCTAAACTTATGGAAAACAAGCAGCCTCCTGAGGTGATGGGGGTAGGGTGGGATTTTTGCCTTTTTTTTTTTTCCCCACTGGGCCTCTCTGGGAGTGTCAGGGAAGGCTGGGATGGGGATGGGTAGGGGGTGTATGGAGGACTGTGGGTGAACTTGACTTGCCTGCAGATTTATCTCCAGGAAAGGTGCTGTGCCTGAGAGGAAGGAGATTAACAAACTGATTCAGTTCAGATGATGGTGGTAATTGAGACAACTGCCAAGGCACCCGAGGGCTGGACAGAGGAGGGGGAAGAGAAAGTGCAGGGGTTTGGTGGGGCTGAGGGGGCTGGACCTTGTTGGAGGTTTGAAGAGCGGGTAGAATGTCATCGTGTGAGAGGACTGGAGAAATAGCTTTCGCCAAGTGTATCGTTTGTGTATTAGAGATTATGGTTTTAGAATGCTTCTGGAAAAGAAGTAGGAAAGATTATTAGGCTTTTAGGTAGAATAAATATATAGGATGTTTTGTGAACAAGTGAAATGACATGTAGTCAAAAAATATTCACTCAACTAATTTTTGTTGAGAGTTGGCTGTGTGCCAGAAACTTTGAGGCATTATGGGTATGATGGAGAAAGAAACAGGTCAAGAATTTGTTTCTACATCCATATGATTCACCTTCCCTCCGAGTCAAAGCTCTTCTGAGGATTTTCTGAAGCTCTTGAAGAAAGAAAGGGGAGAAATGCACAGAATATTAAGTAAGAACAAAACAGAACAATGGGGAAATTCTTCCTGCTGTAGATCACTTTTGGTATCAAACTGAATCTTCCAAGACTGGTTTTCTGTGTCAGGTTTGGTATCTCTTCATCCTCATATCTATTGACCAGTGTCTTTTGATAGTGTTAAGTTGTCTCTTTTTTTCCCTTTCCCCTGTCAGTTAGTTTATTGAGACGTTTGGAAGTTCATCAGCTGTCCCTGTCCTCCAGGTGCTTCCAGTTCATTTTCTTTGCCTGAGTGTCCCTCAGGGTCTGCTTTCTCCTGTCTAATCCTTATTCTCTCCTGAGTGTCCCACTTGGGAATTGCTGAGGTCACAGGGAATTGTTTGTTCCTTGATTCTGTCCCAAAGCAGAAGGTGGCTAGTATAGAAAAGAGCATTTGTTGAATTCCAGCTCTGCCATGTGCTGCTTTCTCTGTTTGTATATATATCCTTTCCCATCCTTGAGCAGCCCTCTAAGTGAGCTAGATGCTGGTAGCCTCAATTTACAGGAGAGGAAACAGGCTCAGAGCAGTTCAGTAAATTTCCCAGGGCAATAAGCTGGTTAGATAGTGGAACAAGATTGTATTTTTTTGGCCGTACCACACGGCTTGCGGGATCTTAGTTCCCCCACCAGGGATTAAACCCAGGCCCTCGGCAGTGAAAGCACAGAATCCTAACCAGTGGACCGCCAGGGAATTCTCTGGAACAAGAATTTCAGTCTATGACTTTCTGATTCCAAATGTGCTTTTTCCATGGTACCACATTGCTTTTCCCAGAAGAAGGATGGCCGTTTATTATAGTCTAGCACAGTGCCTTCTTGGACACATGAAAGGTCAGGTTCAGAGAAGTCCAGAGAATTGCCGCAGTTAATGTGCTCATGGTGGAACAAGAGTTAGCACCATCGTGTCCTGCCTCTCTGCCCGGTGTGTTTTTGGGTAATTCATGTGGCTCTCAAGAAATCTGAGTTTACTGCCATGAAAAGTTGACCAGACTTACCAGGTATGTATCCCAATGCTTCCACTTATCAGCTCCGTGACTTTGGGCAATTATTTTCTCTCTCTGTGTACCTCAGTTTCTTTATCTGTAAGTGGGACAATATTCACATTTCAACAATGCTAAGACAGTACAGTTTGTCTCATCTTAACATTTCTGAAAAGTATCTTATAATCTATGAGGTCTTAAGTTGTAGTTGGCAGTAACTCCCTTTTCCGTACGTAAAATAATGGTGTCATAGTCAGTGGGGTTCTAGGTCATATGAACCACGGTAGTACATTCTTTATCGGTAGTTGTGAGGATTACATGAAGTCACTGGTGTGTCTGGCACAGCGTGAGCACCCAGTAACAGTTGCTCCTGTCGGATGACAGAACGTATGGTTAACTGGTAGGTGGCTCTGGGGAAAAGCTAGGGAGCATCTCGTAAGATTTGCCACTTGGAGCCCAGGCAGTAATCCATGGTCTGTGGGCTGGAGGAACGTTTTTCAGTTTGCGTGAAGCTCTGTCCTTTGGCTGACTCTTGTCCGCGTGAGAAGCATTGACTTCAGGAGCTAACCAGCCGTGGACAGACAGCTCCCTTTGTCCTGCCTGTTCATTGAGTTCTTTGTCAACTTTAAATCCCAAGTTAAAAATAACTATCGTGGGCTTCCCTGCTGGCGCAGTGGTTGAGAGTCCACCTGCCAATGCAGGGGACGCAGGTTCGTGCCCCGGTCCGGGAGGATCCCACGTACCGGAGAGCGGCTGGGCCCGTGAGCCATGGACGCTGGGCCTGCGCGTCCAGAGCCTGTGCTCCGCAATGGGAGAGGCCGCAGCAGTGAGAGGCCCGCGTACCACAAAAAAAATAAAAATAAAAAAATAACTATTGTTATAAGAAGTTTGGAAATGTAGGCTGATGTGAATACTCTTATACGTGAATTTTAAAGCACCTCAAGGTTCTATGCAAGATTCCATGTTGCCTCTTGCCAAACTCCTTGTAATGCTTAATTGCATTGTGTGAAGTGTCTGTGAGGTGCCATTCATCAGAGGGATGATAGGAGGTCATGAAATCACAGAAACCCTGGGTTTCTGAGTGAGCTAGAGAGAGCACTGCAGTTGGTATTAAGAGACCTGTTTCCAGTCCTGGGGGTTTATCCTGTTATTATGTGTGTCTTGGGCACATCATTTCCCTATTCTGGATCTTGAGGGTCTCTTCCAAAATGAGGACTTGATTTCTTAGTCTCCTCCCCCACACTCACTCCAATACAGTGTCATAGATTATGTGAGTTTATGAATCTAAGGATCTGAGAAATTAAATGGTTGAAAGGAAATGAGTCTGAAGTCTCAGGTCGATGTTTGTGCTAGCGCTTTTGTAAAGAGAAAAGAACGGGTAGGTGATAACCATATGAGTAACCATCATTTATGGAGAATTACTGTGCGCACCGTTCCTACTTTTAAACCTCATCCTATGAGTAGTAGAGACTAGTGTCAATCTTATTTTAAGATGAGGTAACTGAGGTTCAGAGAAGTTAAGTAACTTGTTCAAGATCACACAGCAAGGACAAGGGCTTATAGCTGGGACTAGAACTCAAGCTTATGTTGCTCCCCAATATGAGTTCTGTGGTTGTTTCAGATGCACCCTGCCTCATTTTGGAATCTTCTGAAGCCATGTGCCCTGGAAGTTTTACCAGTTTAAAAAGTGAGATTTTCCTCTGCTTTGGGGTCATGCATTCCTAGTCTTTTATTGTGTACTGACCCCTGTTTAAATTCTGAGTTCTCATTCAGAACATCTGCTGCGTATTGGGAGAACTTTGTTAAACCTAAGGACGAACTCTATGGGAGTTGCAGAAGACTTAAGTCCTCTTTGGTTTTTCTTTGGTGAACAAAACCACAGGCCAGGTCACTGTGAGCACAGGTGGGACTGTTGAGAGAAGAATCTGACCTTTCTGTGAGGAAGCTGGTGGGGTGGGGAACAGGGTGGGCTTTGAAACAACGAGGTAACCTTTGTCTGTTGGGTTTGCTTGGAAGATTGGTTCTAAGGGCTTTACCCCCAAGACGATGATTGGAACTAACACACTGAGCCCCTCCTGGCTTATCCTAACAGTTGAGAATGGAACTGGGCAAGAGGAGCCCTCTTCAGTCACCACCTTATTTAGGATTTGAGATTTAAACCCACCGCTTGGATTGCTCCCGCAAATAACCTTTCAGAATCACAATAGGCATTTCATGAGAGTTTCATTTCACGTTTGTTACTTAAAGCTGACATAAGCTGGCCAGTTCTCTTACTCAATTTTAAGTCCTTTCTTACACCTAATGTTGTTTTTTAAGCAGTGTTCCTCAAGATGGTTCTGTATATCATGTGGGGCTTGAAATATAAAATTTAAAAATCTTTCCACTGAAAGGACTGACTGAACTGTGATTATCACTCATTAAACAAGTATCTGTGCGTCTGCTGGAGCCAAGCATTGTGCTTGGCATTGGAAATCCAATGGGGAGCAAAACAGATGTGTTCCCTGCTGACACATAGCACATTACGTAGTCTAGACAATAAACAAGTCAGCAGACGTGTGCATTATATATATTAAATTGTGATAAGCGCGAAGTCTCCTTCCTCTGAGGAAAAAGAACAGGCCCTGAGAAAGAATAAAGGGAAGGAGGCCAGCAACTGGGAGTGTTGGGAAGAGCACCTCAAGGGAGGGAGCAGTGTGTGGCAAGTCTGGCTTCAGGGGAGGAGGGCCTGAGAGGAGGGGATGAAGATGGGAGAGGCAGGTGCATCACAGAGCAGAGGGGAGGGGCTGGGGCTCAGAGCCGGACACTGCTTGAGGCACCTTAGGAATTTCTTACAAGGGTTTGCTGACTCACAGGCGGTGGGGAACTTGGCCTGGAGGGGATGAGCTTCTGTTCTGGGTCCACATTTCCCATCATTCTGTGTGCAAACCACAGGGCAGTAGGTAGGACTGAAGTGGCTCCTGTGCACGTCCACTGGAGTCCGCTGGAGGCATCTTACTGTGGCTCAGTGTGGGACAGCCTGTAACGTGCTAACCGTCAGCCGGCACCTGGGCGGTGGGTGCAGGGCTCACCTTGAAGTCAGGGTGGACCGGAAGCATTGTTCCTCTGTCTGCAGGTGTCTGCTTTAGTGTTGGGCTGTGGGAAGTGGATTTTTAGTCTTTTTTTTCTGATAAGAGGAGGCAGAGGCCAGTGGCCTTATTATCAGGTGATCAAGCATGATGGCTCCGAGTTGCTGAAAGAAAAACCCACCTGAAGGGACATGGTGTGGTGCTTTCTCATAACCATCCCACCTCCGGTCACACAGGAGGAGAATTTCATAAAACAAGTCACTGGCTTTGTTAGTTCTTGACCTGGCTTGGGAGGTTTGGTAAAATACTATGAACCCAGCCATATCAAAGTTTATAATTACCCTACAGAATATTTGTTAGAACCGATTGAATTTGTATATAATTGCATTAGTCCTTTTTTTAAAAAAGATCTATTATTCAGGAAAAAAGATTTTGAATACACGAAAGGAAAGAATAACATAACGAGCTTCGTGTTTCTGTCACTCAGTTTCAGTAACATTTTGCTAATCTTGTTCCGAGATAGTTTCACATATGAAGCATTGTTGGCGGATTTTCTGTCACAATATAAATGTATCTTTGGGATATAAAATCACATGGTAGATATGGTTCGAGAGAAAAAACTCCTGCATGTTGCATCATTACAGGACTGGTGTTAGTAGTTGAAATTCCAAATCTGAAATGAACATTTCTTGCAAGCCCCTTATAGACTTGATTATGAAAAGTAGGCACAAAATTAGATTACCAATTAATCTGTGTATTTACTGAGAATATCAACTATATTGGACAATGTGTAGGGTATATGTAAAAAGAGTAAAACAGTCTCTGTCCACATTGGCTTGTAAAATCATGGTCCCTTTCTTCCTCACAAGGAATCACAAGGTTTTATCTTCAACATTCCTGGCAAATAAAATATACACAAAGCCCTAACTATGAAACTAACTAAAAAGCACTATTTTTGTGGTTCATGTTAACTTAAATTCAGATTATAGCATTCACTTATAAAATCGAGGGGAACACAGTTAATATGTTGAAAGTCTCCATATGTTAAACTTTTGTGTATTTTTTTTTTAAGGGGAAATTCAAATCAAACAGCAAAGAACCCTGTAGCAGCACCTCTACATCTGTGCCGTCAATATGGTGGCCACTAGCCGCATGTGACTATCAAATACTTGAAAGGTGGCTAGTGCAACTGAGAAACTGAAGTTTTAATTTTAGTTAATTTTCAGTTAAATAGCTCTATGTGGCCACATTGATGGTTTTGTAAACCCTGGAGCTACACTGTTCAATCTGTATGGTAGGATAAAATCCAGCACAAACTAATTTGGGCATCAAATGGAACAGCACAGTTCACATGTAGGTCCCAAACTCAGTACGTTTTAGAGAAAAGGAGTTTGATTATGTAGAAGGAAGAACTGCTTCTTGGGGTTCATTGTCTTCCTGTAAGAGCAAGGTTTTGGCAGCTCAGACACCTGGAGAAGTTAGATTTGATGCGGGATGTCTCCTGGGGCTCAGATCTTATGAAATAAGGAGTGAATCTCCCTGCTTGTGCTGCTGTTGCATTGTGGAGGGTCTCTCAGAGGTAGATGGGAGTCTGTTGAGTGACTCATGTGAAGGTTTCTGGAGGTAGAGTGACCTCAGCCTTGGGAGTTGCATTCATTGCCAGGGGGGTTTAGAGGCTCAGAGGAGACATGCCAAGGGCCTGGCTATCTTGATCACCTTTCTATCCCCAGCACATAGTAGATGCTCAATAAATGTGTTTCAAAAATGGATGACGGTTTTTAAGAATAGGTTTAAGAGCAAATAAGAAGAGCTTTAAATTTGTCTAGAAATTTGAAAAATAGTTGCCAAAGGAAGTATGTGTAATACCAGTGAGCTGCAGAGTATATACAGCCAGTACTTTCTCCTGGAGGTAGTTGACATTTGTCTTCACTGCAAATGTAAGCTGGCTTTTATCTCATCCGTTACCAAGTGCTGTTATTTTCATCTTTTAAACGTCTCTTGAATGGTTCTCTTTCTCGCCAACTTCACTGCCACCACTCTAGTCTAAACTACCATCTTTTGGCTTCGAAGACTGCAGCAGCTGCCTCCCTCCTCTCCCCACAGCTGCTTCCTCTCCTTTCTAATCTCTTCACCCCTCTGCAGCCAGAGTGGTGTCTTAAGAATTCCCGGGCTTCCCTGGTGGCGCAGTGGTTGAGAATCTGCCTGCTAATGCAGGGGACACGGGTTCGAGCCCTGGTCTGGGAGGATCCCACATGCCGCGGAGCAACTAGGCCCGTGAGCCACAACTACTGAGCCTGCGCGTCTGGAGCCTGTGCTCCGCAACGAGAGGCCACGATAGTGAGAGGCCCGCGCACCACGATGAAGAGTGGCCCCCACTTGCCACAACTAGAGATAGCCCTCGCACAGAAACGAAGACGCAACACAGCAAAAATAAATTAATTAATGAATAAACTCCTACCCCCAACATCTTCTTAAAAAAAAAAAAATTCCCAATATAATCATGCCATGTCCTTGCTCAAAACCCTAGGAAGGCTTCCAGTTGCTCCCAGGATAAGAGCCACATTCTGAACCTGGTCTGAAAAGTGCTGCGTGATCCAGCCACTCCTGCCTCCTGCTTCAGCCTGGGCCTGTGCCTCTCTCCCCCTGGTTTATTATAGTCTAGGCACCCTTCCACTCCCAGCTGGAAGGGAGCTCTGCCTTTCAGGAACTGAGCCACCTTGCTGCTCCCTCTTCAGGAAACAGCTCTGACCCCTCACCTCGCTCCCCTTTTCTCTTTTGTCCTTTACAGCACTTCTCACTGTTGTTGTGACATATTCTTTAGGAGACATCTGCTTTTCCCCTTCCTCCAGGAGGGCAGGGACCTTGTCGATTTTGCTCATTCTTATATACCCTGTGCCTAGCTCAGTATCTGACCCATTGTGCAAGCTTCTTAAATGGTTACTGGGTGAATGAATGAATGAGTGAGTGAATGCAAGCACATTGGGAACAAGGAGGAACTTGAAGAATGCTCTTTAAAACTTGGATTTAGGGCTTCCCTGGTGGCGCAGTGGTTGAGAGTCCGCCTGCCGATGCAGGGGACACGGGTTCGTGCCCCAGTCTGGGAAGATCCCACAGGCCGCGGAGCGGCTGGGCCCGTGATCCATGGCCGCTGAGCCTGCGCGTCCGGCGCCTGTGCTCCGCAACCGGTGAGGCCACAACAGTGAGAGGCCCGTGTACCGCAAAAAAACCTTGGATTTATTGGAAGGATTGAATAGTTTTTAGAGTAGAATAACCTGGGAAGGGAACTGGCCGGGGTGGGGGTCAGGGGAGAGTCTTTGGGAATCTGTTGTTGGAGCTGTCCAGTGGGCTTAGCAGTGTCTTACAAGAGAAGTATGTCTGTGCCCTTGTCACAGACTTGAAAGGCATTTGCCTGTGAAGTTGCAAGGGTGGCCCTCCTGTCTGGCTTCCTATCCCAGCCCTCAGGAGGCATCACCCTCACTGAGTGTGTGTCCTTAGTAGCACGGGTCTCCAATTTGAGACCTCAGGGTTAGAGTCTTCCATATGCAGCCCACAGTCAGGGATGTAGTAGTCTTTTTTTAAAAATTTTGCTTATGTTTGGCTGCATTGGGTCTTTGCTACTCTGCGTGGGCTTTCTCTAGTTGTGGCGAGCAGGGGCTACTCTTTGCGGTGCGCAGGCTTCTTATTGTGGTGGCTTCTCTTGTTGTGGAGCACGGGCCCTAGAGCGCATGGGCTCAGTAGTTGCGGCACACGGGCCCAGTAGTTGTGGCTCGCAGGCTCTAGAGTGCAGGCTCAGTAGTTGTGGTGCATGGGCTTAGTTGCTCCTCAGCATGTGGGATCTTCCCGGACCAGGGATCGAACCTGTGTCCCCTGCATTGGCAGGCGGATTCTTAACCACTGCGCCACCAGGGAAGTCTCAGGGATGTAGTAGTCTTCCTCTCTTTCTAGAGAGTCAGGATTCTGCCCTGTTCATATTTGCAGTGGGAGGGAATTCTAGTTGTGCCTTGGCGGGGAAGAGACTTACAGCTATTGGGAAGAATGGAGGCAGCTGTGTGTAGACCTGGCCCTGCAGCAGGTGAGACTTGCCCTCTTCCTGAGCCGACTTCTAGCTGAGGGGAGGACTCTGCTGGTGCTCATCAGATCCTCCTGTCATGTGGGAGGGACTCGTAGGAGAAACCTGGGTCTTCACCAGAAACTTTGAATTTCTGAATAGGAAATGGAAGGACTTGGCAGAGACAGTGGTTAAATTTCTTCTACAACTTGTGATTCTGAAAGAGAAAACTGATATGGGATGTCTCTAGCTGGTTTCCTAGGCAACACGTTTTTTTGTTTTTGTTTTTGTTTTTATTTTTGGAAGGAAGGGTCTGGTTCCCTAGACCAGAGCCTCTGATAACCAGAGGGGAGGTATTTCATGGAGGCCAGAGTGATGTTTTCTGGGAGACTTGCAAACCTGGTTAAGAAGGCTTTAAGCTGATTGGGCTTCCCTGGTGGCGCAGTGGTTGAGAGTCCGCCTGCCGATGCATGGGACACGGGTTCATGCCCCGGTCTGGGAAGATCCCACATGCCATGGAGCGGTTGAGCCTGTGAGCCATGGCCGCTGAGCCTGCATGTCCGGAGCCTGCGCTCCGCAACGGGAGAGGCCACAACAGTGAGAGGCCCGCGTAACGCAAAAAAAAAGAAGGCTTTAAGCTGAATATTAAGGAGACAGGAAAATTGCAGAACCAGAGACCTCAGAGACCTGGGTGACTTAGCAGCAGTGTCGACACCGAAGTGGAGCCTAGGAACTCCAAGTGGGAGCTAGCAGCAGAGCTGGTTGAGAATGCCCCTGTCGGAGGGTGTGCAGGTGATGGCTCCGTGCCCTGGAAACCTTAACAGCACAGCCAAGTAAATATGACCTGGCGGAGGGAGGGTTAGAATAGAGCAAAGTAGTGTGGGTATACCTGGCTCCAAAAGAAAACCCTATGAGAGATTCACTGTGTGTGCCCTGATCATGGAAGGCTGACGGGAAGTGTTTCAATTATGATGGAAGGAGCAGAGGGCAGGTTATTTCACCTTAGGACTCTGCCTGCCAGATTGAGGGGCAATGATTTTTCTTCATAGACAGATTTTAAAACAGGAGACCCTCGCCCCTGGCAGGTGTAGTAGACCAAGCAGATGTTTGTTAAGGTGAATTCCATGCAAAGTGGACCATGTGGTAGATTCTACCTTGCTGATAATTTTACCTCTGAGAGCAGGTAGAGGGAAGTGGGTGTGTGCGGGGTGGGGGTGGGGGTCCTGCTTGGACCTAATGATGACAAATAAGGAAGAGCCGGTTGACGTTGAGGATGGGGTAAAGCCATGCAGAGTACAAGGGGGCCTGTGGCTGCAGCCAGCAACAGGCAGAGAGCTTGGTTCAGGGGAGGCGGGCTCCACAGCGCCTGCTCTTCACCCTGCGGTCACTGGGGTGAGCATCTCCTACTTTATTTTGTTGCTTCCTTTGATAAAAATGACGGACCTCCTTCTCACCTGAGCTGGAACTGGAGACATTGTTGTGTACTTAATATCCAGATGCTTGTTACAAATGACCTCTGGAGCATTAGCCCATGGCAGTGACTACTTTGATGTGGCCTCTGCTTGGTTTCCCATCCTACTGTCCAGCCCCACCCCACAGAGTTAGGAGCAGAAACTCCAGTGCCTGTGCTAGGAAGTCTGAAGGGAGCTGTCCTAGGGGAAGGCGGAGCTGCCGGCTCTGGCTAAGCTCACAGGCAAGATCGAAGCGGAAAATAAGTCAAGAGTAGTAGAAAACCCAGGGGAAAGGAGTTGCTTTTGTTTTAATTTCCCAAGGTAGGCTAATGTCTGTGGGGAGATGATGAGTGATATTCGATCCTGATAGTAAAGCAGGAACATTAATTTTTTTTTTTAAGGCTAAAACTCCCAATAGAAATGACTGTTGATCATGCTCCAAGCCAGAGACCAAACTCATTGGGTCAGCCGAGCTTTTGTCTTCAGGCTTGACTGTGACCAACAGGGGTGTAGGCAGAAGCTTAATAGCCTGCGGTGAATGTTATTTCATGAGGTCTGATCTGTGGTACGAAAATCTCATGGAAGGAAAAAACACAATTTGAGTTTCTGGATTAGGTGATGAGTTGTTTTGACAGCACAGGTAACAAGTACAGGGCCCAGGGTTTTCTGGGGCAGATGGTCAAGAGGTTCTTCCAACTATTTGAATTTATAATGCCAGAGTGTTAATCTCAAAAATTAAAATGTAATACATGTTTAAAGTATATACATTTTGACCCGCAGCTTAGAAGAAATCTTGCAGAAATTGCAGACTTAACTGTTTTCTGAAACCTTGCTCTACTGGGCCTGATAAGAATTTTTGACATTTTGTGTTATCTGTCAGAGTTGGCCTGGTAACTTCCATTTCCCTCCCCAGAAATGCTACCCTGCTCCTCCTGGGCTCCTCCCAAGCACTGCAGTGGGGTCCCCTGGCCTCTTACCCACCTCCATGCTAAGTAAGCACAGAGCAGGTGGGCACTGTTGATTGGTTAGTGTTGAGTGAGATGGGTGCTCAAGCTAAGGAAGAAAGGAGTGCTTTTTGGCCACATTTTTTCCGTTTTAGGAGTTCTTTTATACAGGTGACCAAATTGGTATTTAAAATGGGAATGAGAGGCTTTGGTTTCTTGTTTTTGCAGTGATGAGGCAGGGGCAGGTACGTGGTTCAGCCTTGTCGGTTCCTTTTCCTGCCTGTGGTTGTAGGGCTTACATCAGTATCTCTCAGTGGTGTGATGCTGTTGCTAAGGGACTGAGTGGCCCTGCCAGACGAGCAGGAAGCCTGGAAACTGGCTTTGGAACCCCTCATCCAACCACCGTGATGATTTCAAACCAGATTCTTTGAGGCTTGAGAAAGGTCTCGTCAAATAGGTTATCCCCATAGTGAGTTAATATGGGCTGGCTCTCCAGTGATCCCTTGATCATTCAGCAGATGACACTGCTTAGAAGACAGTGGCTGTGCCTGGGGACTGTCAGTGAGCAGGTCCAGACTCTTGAAGTGAGAGTCAGTCTTCTGTGAATCTCTTAAAGGAAGTCCTTACCCACTTTGCCATTCCTTTTAAGGAAGGCCTTTGAAGAATCTTAAAGCAGGTATTTGAATAACATTAAACATGATAAATTCTTAATTATAAAGTGGTTAGTTAGATTCCTTTCTCCTGGGTTAATAGTTTATAAGTCAACATGCCAGTTTTTCTTTCTTTTTTAACTTACGTAAGCACTTTTATGTTTTGGAATTTTCGTTTGTTTTTTCGATTTTTTGGTTATTTGTGGAGTGTCTAGAAAGTAACCAGCTATTTTCTCATTAACGTCTTGGTTCCAGGAGTAAAAATCCTGGCGAAGCTTTGGGAGGCCCTAGATGACTGTCATCTTCCTAGAGCAGGACCTGACCCTGCTCTCTGTCTCCTGCCCTGTCCGGACTGCCTACAGCCCACGCACCCACCATCCAAAGGGGTGTGGATCAAAACACCACCCTCTTACTCAAAACAATGCAGTGAGTTCTTTGAGTCAGGGTTTTTAACTTTGGGCAGGCGAAGGGAGAAGTCTTTGTCTTCCCGCAAATTGAATGTGAAATCTTGTGGGTATTTGTGTATGTGCATTTGGCTGCAGTGGCAGTGACAGTGGTGGCAGTGGGGTGGGGTCTTTGATGTTCATCAGGCTAAGTTACAGAAGAACTCCAGCTCTAAAGTTTCTTTATGTCTTGTCTAAAAAGCTCTGAAGCCAGCTTTTTAGACTGGAGGGACTGATTCACAGTAGGGGGAGAACCTAGAACAAGGGCTGCAGGGTCCTAGCTGGTGGGAGCCCATGTGTGCAAGCCTGGCTTCTCCTCACCAGTCATCATGCCAGGCTCTCTATTCCTGGACCCCTGAGATTCTCTTTCCTCACTACTGGCCTCTTGCCCCTCCTCAAATCCCTAAGATATCCTTTGTGGGAGAGCACTGGATAAACTTGTCCTCTGAGCCAGGTATCTTGCACCATGATATTTTCTCCTTGGTTTCCTTAGTCAGTTTCTTTTGATCAATGACCCAGTCGCCCCCTGCCCCCCCACCCAAGTTCTCACAGGGCTTCTCTTTTCATTTTTCTTGGGTTTATCTCTTTTATACCATCTTCTCCTCCTCCTCCTCCTCCATTTTTTTTCCTTAATGCATTCTAAGCTAATCTGTACCCTCTCATGGGCTTTCTGTTAAGTCTGGTAATTATTTTATTTTATTTTTTTCTTGCGGTACGCGGGCCTCTCACTGTTGTGGCCTCTCCCGTTGCGGAGCACAGGCTCCAGACGCGCAGGCTCAGCGGCCATGGCTCACGGGCCCAGCCACTCCGCGGCACGTGGGATCCTCCCGGACCGGGGCACGAACCTGCATCCCCTGCATCAGCAGGCGGACTCCCAACCACTGTGCCACCAGGGAAGCCCACGTCTGGTAATTCTTGTCTGCCACCAGAAAGGGGACCCTGAAGTAGAAAGAGGACTGGGAATCTGGTCCTTGCAACCCTGTGACTCTGCCCCTCCGGGGAGTGCCTTGGGGTCTCAGCTCACCGTTTCTAGCCTGGAAGTCCAGCGATCTGCTCTTGCAGCCTCTGACTGGTCAGGAACCCACATCTGGCATCACCGTCACTGGCTCCCTTCTTTCCTTGTGGACCTCATGTGTATCCTATGTTGTGAGCTCTGCTCATGAAAGTAAGATTCTGTTTTATATTCCTTATTCCAATTTTGCCAGAGGCAGAAAAGACAGAAGGTGTTGCTTTCAGAAAGACCATTCTTCTAGGGGCAGGCCAATATATAAGACAACACTGGTGACAGGTGTGCATTATTATAACAGAACCCTGTCAAATTTAAATTACAGTCAAAGATGGTCATCTTCTACCTTTGGTAGTTTGTTTCTTCCCCTCTCGGAATTTCTCCCACAGTGTTCTGGGGGCTCAGGGATCTGGCCCTGAACAGGGTTTTGGAGGAGGGGCTTCTGCTACTTCTGAGGATTCATGAGCCCTTTGGCAGCACAACACCTTCGCGTGAAGGTGGGCATGTGATCCGGAGGCTCTGCCCAGGAAACCAGATCTCTTAATTGATAGAGCCACCTCATGAGCTAGTAATGCAAGCTGTTGGGAATTACAAAAAACCTACTGTGAAATTCATCTAAAATTAATGAAGAGTCAGCACTCTGGATTTTAAATACAGAGGAAGTTATGGCCTTGGCTTTCAGTTTCCCGAGGGTGGATTATTTCTTGCCAGTCTCTAAGCCTTCAGCTGGCTTTCCTTCTCCCCATTGTGCCTGTGACTCTAGTCGGTTTACATCCCTCCTCCTCTGACACAGACCCATGTTAATGGAGAGCTACCAAAAAATGCAGTGCATTCCCAAATCAATTGTTTGGGATTATCCATTGCACTTTTCTTTTCCATGAACACAGAGAAGTGAAAGGTCTAGTGTATTTAAAGAAAACAATAAAACGTGTGGAAAACAAAAACTTGGGAGTGAAAACCAGCTAGATGAATAGAACACGTCTGCTTTTCCTGACTTCGATTTTTTAAAAAGGAGCACTGTTCAATATTTCATTTGTATGTCAGCATGTGAAGCTCTCTAGACCAGCGCTTACATATACCATGATAAATGGCTGAGGTATTTTGAGGCTAAAATATTTACTACTTTGGTGACATGTACTTTACAGGCATCCCACCCCCCTTGATTTAATAGGAAGGATCTCTGGTCTGTATGTGCTTTTATGTGGCTTGAAAAGGAACTGAATATTCCATTTATATAGATTTCAATTAGGATAATGTCTTTGACACATCTCACAATGGTATCTTTTCTAGACTCTTAAGATAGAATTGTCAAATTATGGCAAACAGAATTAGAAATTATTTTGAAGTTTTCTCAGCAGATTGTAATTTCTCCTTCTGTGCATGTAGTCATTCTGGAAATAAGAGCGTAAAGGTACCTTTTTCTAAAATTTATTATTTTCCAAATACAATGGTACCTTTTGGTTTAGAAAAAATGGTAGAGGGAGATTGTAGTCCGGGAGAGCAAGCAGAAAATAGGCATTTTCAGCCTTTTATTGTACCTTTGGCCACATTTTGGAAGAAAGACCAAAAATTGCCATATATGTGAAAGAACAGTGGTAACCGGGTAGACTTGAAATGAGAGTGATATTTGAGAGTAACAAGGTCACTTTCTTCCCTGGCTTATAGGAACAAAGAATGTGTGATCACAGCGGGTCCAGCAGCCAGGGCTGGTAGGAGTGGAGAGTTCATGTAATCTGTAGGATATTTAAATTTATATGATATTTAAGTTTCCATGTTAGAAAAAGCTCATAGAGAGCAAGTTTGTTAAAACAAAAATAAAAAGTAATTTTTATAAATAGAAGGGGGAATGTACAAGTATTAATTCTTACAGGATGTTGAAAATTTTTAAATGTCTAGGACACAGTATGTTGAGGGAGCCAGAGATCAGTGGGACAGTGACTTCAGGGTTACTTTTTTTTTTTTTTTTTTTTTGCGGTACGCGGGCCCCTCACCGCTGCAGCCTCTCCCGCTGCGGAGCACAGGCTCCAGACGCTCAGGCCCAGCAGCCATGGCCCATGGGCCCAGCCGCTCCGCGACACGTGGGATCCTCCCGGACCGGGGCAGGATCCCGCGTCCCCCACATCAGCAGGCAGACCCTCAACCACTGCACCACCAGGGAAGCCCCAGGGTTAGTTTTTGATGTAGAAACGCTCAGTTGAAGAAAAAACTTGCCCAGGAGGAAAGTTTCTATGGAGATGTGCCCTGCATCTTGAGTGATGTCCTGAAGCATTGAAGACTCAACATTAATTTTGATCTTTCTTAGGAAGCTGGATAAAATAATGTGTTTCTGAGAAAAAACAGTTATTATGAAGTGTCACAGCCTTGCAGTGAAAAATGCCAACATCCAAGAGTCCAAAGCAAATTCAAGAATCAGCATCCTGAGTGGAGACCTCGCTGACTTGCTGTCTTGATCTCAGAGGCTGCATTAACAGTGAGCTCCTGCAGGCTGTCGTTGGGAACCCCGGGAATGTGAGGGATCTGCACCCGCAAGAGGAGTGTGGCAGCTGGTCCTCCGGATTCCTCGGATTCCTCCTGGGAAAAAGTGTTTGACGCCAGACAGTTCCCAGCTTGATAGAAACCAGAGGCGGCTCTGAGAAACTTTGGTTTCCCAAAATAATCCAAAGGAAAAAGTTTCACCACCCTTTAAAAGAGTGGTGTTCTAACTTCCTTTGACATACACCCCTTTTGAGCCTCTGAACACTATGAGGTCTCTCTAGAAAACCACACATGTACACACAGATCAATATTGCATGTAGACATAAGAACCCTTGGTTTACAATAAGATGCAAGTTTTTGGAGAGAATTTTAGAAAGGAGTTTGCTGCTGTTACACAATTTTTCATTGGAGGGTTCAGGCTCTTGCTTGAAAATGTACCTTGTGGGTTGTTGGACAGTAAGTTTGAGCAGGGCTGGAACCTGCAGCCAGGCCTCATTCTGAGAAAGTCATGCGATCTGAGAGTAGTGCTTCTGGAAGGTGCAGCTCCCTGCTCCCCTCCAGAGCTGGGGCCCAGTATTTTCCATTAGGGGATTTGGGGAGAAGGTTCTTTTTGTCTAAGGGCAGTTTTGTTATGTGGAAAAGCAGCCAAATCTGCATTTATTTCCCTGGTTATTTATATGTGTTTTCCCTTAGAGTGAAAAGACTGATACAGCCTTTGACCCAGTGGGTTTGTAGAACTTGAAGTTAATTTGTTAAGTAAATCACTTGTTAGATTAGTTTTAAAGGAGGCATTGCCTGATTTATTATGGCATAACATGATTTCAGAATTCTCCCATTTGAGAATATGTTTTTAAGAAAGTACCTTGAGAAAACCGCATATATCGGATTTGTGTCCTGCTTTCAAATCCGTTGCTGCACTTCCCAACAGCCCTCCCGTATGAGACAAGCTGGGAGTGCGGTGATTCTGACACAAGGGCAGGCCCTGAAGCCACAGGTCTGCAGTCCTGCTGGTGGCAACAGCTCTTTGATTTCCACTTCTGAACCCCTGGTGGATGGTGACTTGCAGAGGAGCCTTTATTTATGCCATCAAGGTCTAAGAACTCACCACCACTCAGTATTCCCCCTTTTCCTGAAGGATCCTTATCTTTGACACAGCATCCAGATTAGAATTTCAGTTTCCTAAAAGAAATGCGTTTTCCGAGCAGAAACAACATTGTACAGAGTGGTCCTGTGACAGGAGAGGGACCATGCCTGCAGTCCTCAGCTAGGAAGGCCTGTATTCCTGGGAAAGGTATTACTCAGTAGAGATGATCTGGGTTTTAAGTTAGATCTCACTTGCTCATGGCAACAGTGTTGTAATATGTTACATTCAGGAGCTAAAACCTGATGCCCAATTTCTAAAAAGATACTCAATTGTAAATGATATAATTGATTTATCTTCTGTACTATATGGAATTTTCTGAAAAGGACATAAACAGGTTACTTAGGTGTTATATGCAGTGTTTACTCATTCATTCAACCAGTAAATGTTTTAAGTGCTGACTCTGTACAAAACTGGGGACACAGCAGCGAATAAACTATGTTTCTGCCCACCTAGAGATATATTCTGTGGAGCAAACAAGTAAGTAGCCATATAACACAGCGTTCTGAAAAATAAAGAGAATAAGGGGATGGGGAGACTGTTCTTTTAGGAGAAGGTGGCCAAGAAGGTCTTTCTGAGGAGGAAGCGTTTGAGCTGAGTCCTGCCATTATTTTTACTGCAACAAATTTGGGGGAATAACAGTTGTCTTTGAGCCCATGGAATTCAGTGAGACTTCTTTGCAGAGATTTTGACTGATTAATTTGAAGGACCTTTTGAAGAGTCAGGACTTCGGTGTCAGTGACCTTTGGAGAGAATGATCTGGCCTTATCTGGTTTAGTGCCCTCTTTTTCTTACTGTCAGTTTTCCTGTGACAAGAACAGGAGGAGAGATGAAGTTGCCTCTTGGCTGAGGTTCAAAGCAGACTGAGCATCTCCCTGCTTGCTCTCCCGTTGGCTTCAAGCTCTGCCACTGAATCTAGCTTTCTGATGTTATGTGTGCCCAGTGGTCTTTAAAATGCATGAGCCCATTTGTTTATTTTTGTTTTTGTTGCCCTCACCTAGGGAGACAGATCTAAAAGACTGATGTCAAAGAGTGTGTTGCCTATGTTTTCTTCTAGGAGTTTTATGGTTTCAGGTCTTACATTTAAGTCTTTAATCCATTTTGAGCTTATTTTTGTAGATGGTGTAAGAAAATGGCCCAGTTTCAGTCTTCTGCATGTAGTTGTCCAGATTTCCCAACACCATTTATCGAAGAGGCTATCTTTTCCCCACTGTATACTCTTGCCTTCTCTGTCGTAGAGTAATTGACCATATAAGTGTGAGTTTATTTCTGAGCTTTCTGTTCTGTTCCATTGATCTATATGTCTGTTTTTGTGCCCGTACCATACTGTTTTGATTATTATAGTTTTGTAGTTTAGTTTGACATCAGGGAATGTGATACCTCCAGCTTTGTTCTTCTTTCTCAAGATTGCTTTGGGTATTCGGGGTCTTCTGTGGTTCCATACAAATTTTAGGACTTTTTGTTCTAGTTCAGTGAAAAATGCCATTGGTATTTTGAGAGTGATTGCATGGAATCTATAGATTTTGCACAGTGAGGGAAACCATCAACAAAGTGAAGAGGCAGCCTACTGAATGGGAGAAGATGTTTGCAAGTGATATATTTGATAAGGGGTTAATATCCAAATTATAATTAACTTAATATTAAAAAACAATCTGATTAAAAAATGGGCAGAGGACGTAAATAGACATTTCTCCCATGAAGACATACAAATGGCCAACAGACACATGAAAAGATGTCAATATCACTAATCAGGGAAATGCAAATCAAAACCACAATGAACTATCACCTCACACCTGTCAGAATGACTTATCATCAAAAAGACAAAAAATAACAAGTGTTGGCAAGGATGTAGAGAAAAGGAAACCCTTGT
Organism: Phocoena phocoena; assembly: GCF_963924675.1. Classification (NCBI taxonomy): domain Eukaryota; kingdom Metazoa; phylum Chordata; class Mammalia; order Artiodactyla; family Phocoenidae; genus Phocoena; species Phocoena phocoena. The sequence continues at coordinate 14,264,859 of NC_089237.1, forward strand.
GCCCTGTTGTTGGGAATGTAGATTGGTGCAGCCACTGTGGAAAACAGTATGGGAGGTTCCTCAAAAAATTACAAATAGAACTACATATGATACAGCAATTTCACTTCTGGGTATTTACCTTAAGAAAACCAAAAACACTAATTCAGAAAGATAATTCAAAAAGATAACATGCATCCCTACGTTCACTGCAGCATTATTACAATGGCCAAGGTATGGAAACAACCTAAGTGTCCATAGATAGGTGAATGGATAGAGATGTGTTATAGTATACAGTGGAATATTATTCAGCCATAAGAGAGAATGAAATTTTGCCATTTGCAACAACACAGCTGTACCTAGAGAGTATTATGCTGAGTGAAGTAAGTCAGAGAAAGACAAACACCGTATGATCCCACTTTTATGTGGAATCTAAAAAAATCAAACAAAACAAAACAGAAATAGATACAGAGGACAAACTAATGGTTGCCAGAGGGGAAGAGGGTTGTGGGTTGGACAAAATAGGTGAAGAGGATTAAGTGGTACAAACTTCAGTTATAAAATAAATAAGTCATGGGAATGTAATATACAACATAAGGAATATAGTCAATAATACTGGAATAATTTTTTATGGTGACAGGTTACTGGTCTTATCATGCTGCTGCCTCCATTCAAAACATTTTTTCACACGTGACATGTCAATGAACCCTACAGTTATTCCTGTTACCCCATAGTCCCAGGATACATTGATAACCGGTGTTTGTATAGGGCTGCAATTGACAGATCCATTGCCATAGACCTTCCTTTAGTCCTCAGATATCCTGTTGTTACTGTCGCCACTTGGCAGACGAGGAAACTGACTCTAAACTGGTCAAGAAAGGGAGGGTTCATATATGTATAACTGATTCACTTTGTTATAAAGCAGAAACTAACACACCCTTGTAAAGCAATTATACCCCAATAAAGATGTTAAAAAAAAAAAAAAAAGAAAGAAAGAAAGGAAGGGTTCTAGCCATGTGAGGAGAAGCCTGTACAGGAGCTAGTGTAGAATCCCTTTGACCCTCACACAGATGCGATGGGAAAAATAGACTTTATTTTTCCCATTTTGTAGAAGAAAAACTGAAGCTCAGAAAGATCATGTACCTTGCTTGAGGTCACACAGTTGGTGAGGGGCCGAGCTAGGGTTTGCACCCAGTCTTTCTGAGTCGGAAACTCATGCTCTTTCCGCCCTACCTGGTGCCTGCCTCACCTGCCTGAGGCCACCTGCCCCTTGCTCCCTTCTTCCTTTTGTAACTCCAGCTCCGCCCTCAGTGTTGCCTTAGTCACTTTGCCCAGCATCTGAGCCAGTGGCCCACCTGAGTCTGTGCCAGGCAGGGTGTCGTGAGCCGGGCTGTGGGCGGGCAGTGCCAAGTTGAGAAGAGCTGCTATCTCAGGTGCCTGGAGGGTTAATAGACTTTAAAACATTTAGTGACGAAGAGCTTTATACACACAGATACATACACACATATATGTACATACCTATACTTCCATATGCACACATACATACATAATGTGTGTGTGTATATGTGGATGTGTGTGTATCTGTGTGTATGTGTGTGTGTATCTACATCTTCATAAAAGAAAATTAAACTGTATCCCACTCTAGCATATCAAACATACATTTACACTTTTCTTTTTTTTTTTTTTTTTTTTTGCGGTATGCGGGCCTCTCACAGCTGTGGCCTCTCCCGTTGCGGAGCACAGGCTCCGGACACGCAGGCTCAGCGGCCATGGCTCACGAGCCCAGCCGCTCCGCGGCATGTGGGATCTTCCCGGACAGGGGCACGAACCCGTGTCACCTGCATCGGCAGGCGGACTCTCAACCACTGTGCCACCAGGGAAGCCCACATTTACACTTTTAAACATTGTGTAATCTGTGTACTTACTAGTTTTTATTTTTCCCCTCATTTATCATGATTCTATTTGCATATTGCCCATTTCTATATAGTGTACATACTTGTCATTTGTAAGGACTATGTAATATTTCCTGTTAGCATGCATAGAATTCTTGGTTGACCATTTGAGTTGTTAAGCTTTTGTGACCTGGCAAGGAACTTACCTTATAGCATTATTTCTTTAGGGAGATAAGTTCTGAGTTTGGCTTAAGAATAAGTGGTTTTTGTAAAATTGTTTTATAAGTTAGGGGTGGCTTATTCACCATAGTTTCAATGGATTTTGGCTGGAAACATATAGTAGACATTTGATGGAAAACAAACATTTGGTTTTTTGAGATTTGAGTTTACATCTTGATCCGAATTTTTTTTTTTTTTTTTTTTTTTTTTTTTTTTTTTTTTTGTGGTACGCGGGTCTCTCACCGCTGCGGCCTCTCCCGTTGCGGAGCACAGGCTCCAGACGCACAGGCCCAGCGGCCATGGCTCAGGGGCCCAGCCGCTCCGCGGCATGTGGGATCCTCCCGGACCGGGGCACGAACCCGTGTCCCCTGCATCAGCAGGCAGACTCCCAACCACTGCGCCACCAGGGAAGCCCTTGATCCGAATTTTATAAGCAGTTATAACTAAACCATACAAAGCCTTTTCGGGTGAGATTTATATGTCTTACCAAGTAAAACTCTTTTTAAGAAGCTGAAGCAGAGAGGATTGAATTGACAAAGACAACTCTTTAAAAATTAAGGTTATCGGGCTTCTTTGGTGGCGCAGTGGTTAAGAATCTGCCTGCCAATGCAGGGGACATGGGTTCGAGCCCTGGTCTGAGAAGATCCCACATGCTGTGGAGCAACTAAGCCTGTGCGCCACAACTACTGAGCCCGTGGGCCACAACTACCGAAGCCCTCGCGCCTAGAGCCCGTGCTCCCCAACAAGAGAAGCCACCGCAATAAGAAGCCTGTGCACCGCAATGAAGAGTAGCCCCTGCTTGCCGCAACCAGAGAAAAGCCCACACGCAGCAATGAAGACCCAACGCGGCCAAAAATAAATAGATTTATTTTTAAAAATTAAAGTTATCTTAAGGCTAAGAATGTAGTTACTGAATGGCAGGTGATGATTTAAAAAAAAAAAAAACAACTTTTCAAACTAAACATCCCAACATTTGACCTCCACAGCAGAGGATTGGCATCAAGGAAATAGCTGCTTCTTCCCTTTCCTGGTCTTGGACCTTGGTAAAGGGACTTGACTAGACTTGTTTGATTGGCATTTCTGCCGTTACTAGTTACGATGCCTTAGGTAAGTTTCTCAACTTCTTCATCTCAGTTTACTCATTTGGAAAATGGGAACACCATTCCTGCCTCATAGGGCCATGAAGATTAAATGAAGAGTGTCTTGAAGTGTCTGAGATATAAATCTTCAGTAAAAGTTAATTCTCTTTTCTTACTCTTAACTCAAAACTTTGGGTGAATTAGTGCACACTAAATGAGCTGTTTGGGTAATGCAAAGACCCCTCATTGTTCATTTTAGGGAATAGTTACTTTTCCTTCTCCGTTTTGAAGTTTCTTGTTTGTTGCCTAGTTTAAATTAGGATGCCAAAATTTGAAGAATTTTTTGTGTAGAGTAGTAAATGGAATTAAATTTCTCTTGAAAGGCATATTCCCAAAAGCAGAACTTATGCTGACATTTCTGAGATGGTTTTGTTTCATATGTTGCTTGCACAGTATTGTTAGAAGTTCATGACTTTAAGAAAATACTTCATTATCCAAGCTCTTTCTACTGGTTTTAGGTTATTTATAAGGGACCGTTAGTCTCCCATCTGGGTAGATACGTAATAGTATCAGTTACTAAACCAGAGCTTTCAACACCTTTCTGACATCAACTCTTGGAGGTCAGCAAGTGTCTGACTTTAAGACGTCCCAAATTGAACCTACTACATTCCTCCTAAACCCAGTCCTCCTCTTATTCCCATACTTGGTGAATGGGACCACTGACCACTATCCTTCTTGTGAGCCTAAGGTCTTGTAAGCCCAAAGCCTAAGGCTCGTCCTTAAGAGCATCTTCTTCCTCACTCTGTTTCCCACCTGCTGAGTCCCATGCATTTCATCTTCTAACTCTCTCAAGTCCCTCCTTGCATTTTCAAAGCCACCTCTCTTGTCTGGGCTAACGTTGTCTCTCACCTAAAATGTTGTAAGAGTCTAAATGACCTCCCTGAACCCCTTCTTGCCTCTTTTAAGTCTGCTTTCACACTTTAGCCAGAGTGAGCTTTTCAAAATATACATCTGATGACCTCCATACCTGCCTCCAGACCACATACAATAACCGTTCAGTTGTTCCTCGCCACTCTTGGGATAAAGACCAGTTCCTCAGTGTGGCCTTCAAAGCCCTGCATAACTTGGTCTGCCCACCTCTGCAGTTTCATGCTGTATACACTATACTCACATCCAAGGGGCTTCCTAGGGCTCCTCCATTAGGCCGTGCTTCTGCCTCGGGTTCATGCTCATGCCATTCTCTCCTCCGGATTGCCCCACGCTACCACCCCTTAGCCACCTGACTCATCCTTGAGATGTCAGCGTGATCCCACTTGCGCTAGGGACCCTTCCATGACTGATGCTCAGACTGAGCAGATCTCCCTGCTGGCTGTGGTCTGCTCTTTCATTCTTGCATTGATGATTTGATTGTCTCTCCCTGCCACCTCTGTAAGCTCCCTGAGGTCTGCTCGAGTACTGTGCTGCTTTGTGAATTGTAAGGCAGGTTACAAAGGACGAGTACTGAATGCTAAATCATGGTCTCTGCTCTCAGGGCTTAAATTCCATGTGTCCAACTAGAAAAGTTTGGCCTAAATTAAAATGTTTGTGCAAACAAAGCTGTAACAGTACATAAATTGTGAAATTAAGAGATCTACAATCAACTCCAAATGCTTGTTTTATATACCTAATAAATTGAGAGGAAAATAAGAGTTTGTTTTTAACTAGGTGTTATTTTTGAAGTTAATTTCTGTATGGTAGTACCTTGAGACACTTAAGATGAACATTTCGTGGAGTAGTTTACATTGGGAAAATCTGTGGTTAGCAACTGCCTGAGACAGCCAGTATAAAAGGGAAGACAGAGACATCAGTAAAGTCACCAGCTGATCAGTGGTGTGGATTGAACATTTGCTACAGATGGAGCCTCGTAGGGAGCCTGCACCTGCTGTAGCCTCTCCTAGTGTCTCAGTGAAGTCCCAGCTAATTGTAACCAACTTCCCTAAAGGTGGAAATATGTTCCCATAGCACACAAAAATGCGTATGCAGTATTTGGGGGTTTTATGATCTATTGCATGTATGTAATAGAACATTTACTTATACAGAGAAATGAATTAGAGGAGTGGGATAGGATAGGTAGGGCTGGGGGCTGATGTAGGCCTGCTGGATTGCTTTCTGCTGTAAACTGTAGTTTATTATACCACAGGAAAGTCTTCCCACCATGGAGCATATGTCCTTAATGAATTGATTGTTATCCCAAGCAGGTTTTGAGGAACCTATAACAATAGAATCAAGTATTTTATAGCCCATTCTGTGCATTACTACAGTGTTTTTTTTAAGCACTTTTCAGTGCTTTCCTGAGTTGTCTTTAGACACAAGGTCCACCCTGGAATTGATGCACCCCTGGACAGATAGGGTGAAGGTCTTTGGCTTGGCCTGTAGCCAGTGCTCAGTAAATGTCAAAAGGATGGAACACTTTCTCGAAGCACAGAGCGTCTGTAGAAAGCTTCTGTTGACTCGAGATTGATTTGTCTATGGAAATAGCTGAACGAGGCAGTGTAGCTCTGCTAGTGAGTAGCTTTGTTACCTTGGTAAGTTGCCTAAACCACTTTCGGTCTTTTTCTTCACCTGTAAAGTGAGGAAATAATAATAGTATCTATCTCAGAGGGTTGTCAGCCTTAAATGAGATATTGTTGGTACAGCACTTAGAGCCACGTAAAATTTAACTGTTGTTACTGATTCAGGTCCGTGTCTCTCTTGGATCTCCATGACCCTTGGCCCTCCTCCCTCCCAGAAATAACTCCTGCTGCTTTTTAGTTGACTGGGGCACATACTGTTCAGTACATAAATGGTGTTCTTTGCCACGGAAATTTAAATGGCTATCATAAAGTTTTTGGAGGAAAAAAAAAAACCCTATATTTTCTCAAGAAAAGAATAACCATGATACATCTTTATTTACATAGAATATCGGCCAAACAGATAGGTTCTTTTGAGAACAAGTAGTGATAGTACCTTGGTATACTTTACTCCATTGTATCCAGGGGGAGAGAGCAATGTGGTTAATTATAACAACACTGCTATGCTGTCAGGTGCCCAAACTTTACAGTTTATGAAGTGCTATGCTATTTATTCTTCCTCCCAACAACCTGAGGGCTGTTGTTTCACCATCATGACCCTCATTTGACAGATCAGAAAATCCAGACCCGGCGAGGCTTCTTCTGAACTGGCGCTCTTTCCGGTGAGCCTCACCTGGCCCAGGTAGTGCACTTTTAGGTGTTGAGTTATCTGAGTGGGATTTTTATGGGATCCTAATTGCACGCAGATGGCCAGAAAGTTCTGCTCCTGTTTTGGCATTTTGCTTTAGCAGAGAGTACTCTCTGAGGACCCACATAAGCTGGAAGAAGAAAACCCAACAACAAACTCAGCACTAATCATCTGGGAAAGGGCAGGACACTGCTGTTAGGCAGTTATTGGACCTGTGAATAGAAAAATATCAAGATCACAACTTTACAACCTTTGATTCTTTGAAACGTCAAATGGAACCCCCGTACGGCCATCAAGTTTATAGTGCCTCCAGAATTAGATTAGACAGTTTGGAGATTAGACAGTTTGGTTTCATGCTGTGCACTTGTACGTATTTCTGGTTATGAAATGCTACTTGTGCTTATTTTCCTTGATTGTCCGAGAAACAGCTTTTTCTCTTGTTACTTTGTGCATCCAAGTTTCTTTTTTATTCTACTTGCCTTTCATTTCTGCCTTCTATTCTGTTTTGGGCCTTGAGACAGCAATGAAACAGACTTTCGGGAATGGGCAGCTCTGGAGGCCCTGGCTACAGGGTCTGGGCTGGCAGAGCGGTGGGGGTGGGGGTGGTTAGGACCAGCCGCAGGAGATGAGGCCGCAGCTCAAGGGGCAAACAGTGAAGGCAGGCGTATCAAAGATCAGGAGCACAACTCAGTCCGATTGTGTCCTGTGCCTGTGGAAGCGGTGGCCCACCTCTGATTCCTCATTTAAAATATCTGAAGTCGTTGACTGATTAGCCTTGATGGAGATGGGCCTTTTTTTTCCTGCAGGTACAGAGCAGTAGCCTCTTACAAAGCAATTTGCCTCTCAGGTGATGCCTTCTAGTTAATAACTAGTTACTGGTGCCCGGGAATAGCTGGTACTGTGTCTCCTACTGAGCTCCTGGTGAATCCATCACCTTTTTCTGTGTGTGTGTGTGTGTGTGTGTGTGTGTGTGTGTGTGTGTATTTAAATAAGTGTAATGCATTCCTGATATTGCAAGTTGATTTAGACCCGTGAGTCTCAATTCTGTGGTAGGCATTGGGGTGTGTGTGTGTGGGGGGTGCGTGCACATACATAGGGCAGTGTTTTCAAATTATCAATATATGTCTTCCAATCCCTCCTCAGTCATGATGAGCCCTGAGATGGGGAGGGGTGGCTGAGTCATCTGTGTGCAGATGTTTCTTAGGGTTTTCTGGCATAGCTCCCCTCTGCCCAATCCCAAGATGCATCTGCCCTTTGAGAGCTAGGATTAAGCAGGCACTTAGGGCTGGCCGATCAGTTGTCCCACCACAGTCTGCTGCCTGGAGGTGACTGAGCCTGATGGTTCCAACCGCATCTGCAAAGGAACCCACGGGAGCCAGGGGACTGTTTCCGGCATTTCAAAAGGCTTAACAGAAACTATACCTTAACCCAGGATAAGGACACCAAAGCTACCCAAAACATCAAGTTTCCTTGCTTTTGTTGGGAATTGCAAGTCTGTATGGTTGCCTGCGGATTCCAAGTTCTGATTGGCTGTGGATGACATAATAGGAATTTCTGAGACAGGATTGGTCTAACTCTAGACATTGTTACTAGAGCTGGTATCAGGTCTCACTCCCCAAGCTGAGCATGCTTAATTCCTTTAGAATGAGATTGACCTTGAATATGAGTGCCTCATATTTTTGATAAATTGAGCAACTAATTGTTTCTTGTTTACTTAGCTGTGCTTATCATTATCACACCTGTGGCAGTGATTTGTTTTCATAATGTTATTATGAACCCTTTGTAAATGTGGATTGTTGGCTAAAATTTGGATCAGCATTGGAATGGAAAAATAGTACACAGAGTCAATCAACTACTGTTAAACATCGTTTGTTAGACTTTTGCCAGCCTGGGGAAGAGACAGAAACAAAGGCTAGTAAAACTGCAGATCTCATTCAGTGCCCTCATTTTAAAAATGATCCTTTTAAAAGCTTTGCACTAAAAGCAAAGATAATTTACAGTGAAGCACCAACTATTAGTCTCTGTAGCCTCCTGGGATCCTGTTGATTGTATGTACTTTTTGCGTAGTTGTGTTTGACGTATGCACATAATCCCAAAGTCTGCTTTTTCATTTTGTATTAAAACGTATAGGCCTTCCCATTTTTCTACTTTGCCCCTATGTTTGTCATTCTTAATGGTCACAGCTGCCTGAACTAAACCTGAGATCAGACGGGACAGTCTAGTTCAAGCGATTCGAGAAGGTAGAGACACGCTATCTGTTTGATCCTTGGTAACATGGCTGGTGGGGTCAGCTCTGGCCAAGTCTGCATGGGTACAAAAGATATGCTCATGCCTGCTGTGGATGCTGGGAATAATAACTTACATATACTGAATGTTCTTTCTTAACCTTCCCAGCAGCCCCTGTGAGGTAGGCACTATTATCTCCATTTTACTTATATATGAGGAAAAAAGAGGCTTTTTGCAGTGACTTGTCCACAGTCACACGCCAGTAAGCAGTGGACCTGTGATCCGAAGCTGGGTCTCTTCAGTGCCAGAGTTCTCAACCAGGTTTTTCTGTGCACCATGGGGCCCGTCCAGTTCTCAGCTCACTTCAGAAAACTAACCACCTTCCACCTTAATCCTCACAACAGATACATTTGTTAATGTGTACTAGAGTCACAGAGGCTTAATATTAAAACAAGATAAAGCAAAGGCTGCAAGCAAGCAGGAGCCCCGGAGAAGGTCCCGTCCACATTAGGGATTTGCTAGTCTTCGTGGGGGCAGAGTGATGTGAAAGGCCAGCCCACGTTCAGCCTTTCCTTTAGTTCCATCCTTTAGTCAGCCTTGAAGTTTCTGAAACTTGAATGGGTACAACAATGACTACATGAGGTCGCCTGAAGCATGTGTACAGTGCTTTGTGGGAGACTCAGGAGATTCTCAAGGGTCATTTTGGCTATAGATAGCTTTTTCCCCTGACCCTAGAACCTAGTCCCCACTGGAGAGTGGGCACCAAATCCTATGTGTGCTAAAATTAGACCTGTGTGACCTGCTCCATTCTCTGGGCACAGTAAAGAATTTCCCATGTTCTCCCTGATGCCTTTCTCTGTGGCAATGCTTGGAAGTCATTGCAGCATTCTCTCTGCAGCCTGGAACTGTCCCGAGAAGGGGTGTTTCCTGTGACTGCTACCTGGGCTCCTGTGAGTCTGGGAACAGGCAGACCCAATTCCTCCGCACTTTTCCAGGGGCTTGCTTCTGTTGAATGAGAAAATTTTACACGTGAATTAAAGCAGACTCACGTCCATGGGCTGGATTGGAAACTGGAGTTCAGACTCTAGAAGTCTGATTGGGGCAGATGGGTGAAAAGTGTCTGGATTTACCCCCTGGGCCTTTGGCTTCCTAGTCTCTAGAATTGTCTTTTTCTGGAGTGTGGCCCTCATTCTAGGGTCCTGACATTAACTGAAATCAGAATGTTTTTCTTTTGAGTGTGTTATAAAGAGTGGTTCTGTGTAGTTGGAAAAGTACACTTGTACCATAGCTGTTACATTGTGGATTGCATAAGTTTTGTGAGCCTAGGAACCTATTTCCCATTTATTTTCCTTCAGGATAAATGGAGTTTGAATTTCAGACAGTTGACTTACTGATGAACTTTGGGAACTCAGTCTACTCTTGGTTGAGGATTTACTTCCTTTGGTTATTTGTGTGGTGTAAATATTGTAGGTCACCCGAGGGGCTGGAGTTGTCTAGAAGGAAGGCCTGGGGTTCAGTTCAAGCGTCACTGCCTTCATGGAGGATGCTAGGATTTGACAAAGGCAGAGGAGAGCAGGTAAGGCATTTTCAGTACAGGGAGGTGGGAAGGAGGATGGTTTTCACATGAGCCAGTAGCTCATCACACCCAGCCAGAATATTGGGAACACTTTAGCGTAACTGAAAATGAGGGTGAGTAGATAGAGGGGCTGGGTTGTATTGGGCCCTGAAGGCCGAGGAGATTAGATGAGACACAAGAACATGGTAGGTTTTTGAGCAAAATGGTGACATGATGAGAGTAGTATTTAAAGAAGGCTCGTCTGGCAGCAGAATGCCATGTGGGCTGGAGACGAGGGCAAGGGGTAAAGTCAGAAAGAAATGCTGAGGTGTGAGGTGTGAGTCAACAGGGCTTGGACAACTAAAGAGGTTTGGAGGATCAAGAAGAGAGTGTCAGAAGACTCTTTTGGTTGGGGCCTTGGTGGTTGGGAGAGCAGAGGTCCCTTGATGGATGAGAGGGAGTGAGTGGGGTCAGGATGGGGTGGGCAGGAATGAGATGGGTCTCTTGGGTTTAGAAGTGGACCTCTTTGGACCTGGATAGAGTCTGTGTGTGGGTGGAGAATAGAGAGGAATGGGTAGAAGAATTTCTAGCCAAAGAATGAGAATAGTGATTGGTGTATATAGATGGATATGGGAGACAAGATAGCAACTCATACCACCTTCCTGGTGAATAGAGGCAAGGCCATGTGCTTAGAGGGAGAAAGGAGGGAGACAAAATTGGAGGCCTAGATAAGAGACAAGGCCTAGAATCACACCAGTGGGGAATCTGACTAGGAAGTCAGTATGCTAATTCAGGAATTTCCTGGAAACAGCAAGGACATGGACCAGGTCTGCATGCTACAGCCACCTCCTGGCTGGGGTCTACAGCAACCTGTACCCAACCCTCTCCCCCCATACCCTCCCTGGCTGGGATGAAGATCCCTGGCAGTGGGAGTGGCTCACGCCCATGTACGGATGTCTCGGATGTCTCGGATATCTCGCAGGCAGTAGATAGCAGTGCTAATGACTTAGAGAGGGTGGTACAGATGATGGTTTGGTCTTGAAAACAGGCCAGCCCTTCTCTTACCATGATCTCCTCTCCATTAAAAAAAAAAAAAAAGGCCAGGCAGAGTAGGAGGCAGATGTTTTTTTGTGAGAGGGCAGGGAGTTCTGTCCCTGGGGGGCTCTGCAGGGTGCTGTAGCAGTGAGGGCGGTGGGAATGTGGAGCAGGTGTGGTGTGAATCCACGAGAGGGTGAAGCCAAGAGGTTGTGCTTGGAGGGATGTTTGTGCAGAGTAAGAACGAAGGAAGCGTTGGGGTAGAGAGCCTGTCCTTATCACAGCCAGGGCAGAGGCAGCCCTCTTGTAGAGTCTGGCGGAAGTCGGATGGACAAATGTCATCTGTTGCCATGTCACTTGCAAGTGCTGATAATTTGCATCTCATTCTTAGCTGACTCAGCCCACTCTCCACCTTTAACTAGAGGTAAAGGATGTTTCTACAGCTGGGCTAAGCAAGACAAGTCCAGAAGGTCTAGAAGTGTTTGTTAATGTGGGATGAACTGTTACAATATTATTAGAAAAATATTTTGACTTAATTGCCTTAGGCACATTAGTTCAAGTGTACTCTGTTTCCTTTGCTTGACTTGAGCACTTGCCAAGAATATCTCTGGTGCAGAATGGAAAAGTAGGACTCTAAGTAGGACTCACAGAATTATAGAATTTAGAGCTTTCTGGAAAATTCCTTGAAGACAATGGAGGACCTCCTCCCCCTTTACAATGAAAGAACCCAAGGTTAGGAGAGGTGAAGTGGGTGAGCCCTGTCACTGTCATTTGAGGGTCTTGGTCCTCCTTGGAGCTCCTGCCCCTGCTGCCTCATGGCTTCCCTTGGTTTGTGTTTTAGTGACTGATTCCACTACCAACTGAACAGTTGTCAAAATCTCACACTTGGGTGGGACTTTGGGGCTGGGTCATATCACGGGGCTGCTCTCCAGGTCCTTCCCTGTCACAATCCTCAGTGGTGGTGGAGTGGGATGGGGGAAATCTCACCCATGGGACCTGTGGGCAAGTGGTTCTCTTCAGAGGGAACCACAGTGTGGACAGATGGCCATCTGGGACCTCTGCCAGGAACCTGGTATCTCTAGGCCTTCTTGCAGGTATTGAATGTGGCCTTGGGTTTCTTGCCTCCTTCCCTTTACTCATGCTCTGTCCTTCACTTGGAATGTACTCTCCACCCTGGGTCTCTGCAGTCAGCTTGTCAAATCTCCAAGGGCCAGCGCACACACCGCCTCTGGGAAGCCCTCCTTCATGCCCCTTCTCTCACCTCTTCCCCATCACTTCCTTTCTCTCACTCCCACTGTTCTGCCCTACACACACTTATACACATAGACTTCTCCAACTTGATTTTTTTAAAATTGTCTTCTTTGGGCCTCAGATTCCTTACCTGTAAATAAAATTCTGACATTAAGTATACATTTAATCAGATTTCACTGCCCTATATCAAGGTTAAGTCTACTGATGCATGTATGAAAAGTATTGTTTCTCACTGAAAAAGAAAGCCTACTTTTTTCTTTAAGTTCTCAGAGAATTTTTTCAATTTATGAAGAATTAATCCAAAATACTTTTTGCACATGGAGAAGCTGAATGGTTAATAGATAAGAGTGGATTCAGATATGTAAACTAGGTTTTCTAGTTTACTAGTATGATTTGGAGGGGGAGAAGTTCAAATACTTTACTATTTATTATAGCTAGAAAATATGATTGTCCATATCAAGTCAGTTTTTCCAAAGTTAAATGTTTGATTCTTGTATAGGGAACAGAGAACATTATGTGTGTTACATATGTTACTGTCAGTGTTTTCTAAAATGATTTCAGAGAGTAATGCTTTTAGGCTGATAGAATGAGGAAGGCTTCCTCAGGAAGTAAAAACCCAGCAACTATAAAGAAAAAGATTGAGAGATTCAACACCTAAAAATATAAAACTTTGTATGTTTAAAAAAAAAAACCCATAATGGTAAAAAGTCGGAGATGGGGAAAAATATTTTCAGCACATTCAGTAGACGAAGTGTTCATGATACATAAAGTGAATAAGAAAAACCCTTGGGCAAGAAACATGAATGGCCAGTGAATAGAAGAGAAACAGATGGTGGAAAAAAACATGAAATGATATCAAAGCATTGAGATGCCTTTTCCCCACCCATCAGATGGACAATAATTAAAAATAATGTTTATTCTTGACAAGGGTTCAGGGTGGGCACTTTATAAAAGACTTGCTCTGTACACAAGATCTATATAGAGAGCTTTTCAAGGCAGCATTTTTTCTAGTGTGAAAACTGGAAAAAACTCACATTTCTATCAGTAAAAGAATGGTTAAGTGGATGATGGTATATCTGTACTAGGTAGAAGAAGTGTGTATGCCTGTAGATTTGTATGTATTGGCATAGGAAGGGGTCCAGGAAATAATAAGTGAAAAACAAACAACAAAGCAATATGCATAGTATGGTTACATTTAAGACTAAAAACAAAAACAGCTTTGTGTGTTTGTGTGTATATAAATGCATACAGAAGGACAGAGGATACATCCTAAACAGTTGATTTTGGGTATAGCAGGAGAAATTTTCACTTTTCTTCTCCATACATCTGTTTTTGAAGTTTTTTACAATGAGCTTGAAATTGTGTTTTTTTTTAAATTGAAGTGAAAATTTATATATGCTTATTCAACCCTGTAATTCCACTTCTAAAAATAATAAGAAAATAATAAGAGAGACAGTCAAAGGTTATGTATAGCATCATAATGTATTACAGCATTGTTTGTAATAGCAAAAAATTCCTAGTATCCTGTGTTGAAATGGTTACATTATAGAATATTCATTTTATAAAGCTATTTAAATTCATGCATGAAAGAATCTTTGCTGACTTGAGGAAGTACTTACAAGTACAGTTAACATTTAGTAAATGCTTGTTCTGTACCAGGGACCATGCTCAGTGCTTTACCTAAATTGTTTTATTTAATCTTCTGAACCATCTTTTGCCATTCCCATTTTACAGATGGAGAAAGGGAGGCTTGGTTAGGGTAAATAATTTGCCTGAGGGTCAGACTCCCACCAAGTTGGTAGAACTGAAGCCAAAGGCCTTGCTGATACCCAGATGCTGGATTACTTCACTGTGTTATCTTGAGTATAAAAACAGATTACAGCATACATATGGTGTGACTCATTTTATAAAAATGAATCTTTCTGTGTCTTAGTTTTCTCATGGGTAAGGTGTGGGTACAATTTGATATTCTGAAGATAATTATTTTATTTTTAAAATTGACATACACTTACATATAATTATTTCCCCCAGATTACAGAAGTATTTGGAAATACCTAATTCGTAGAATTTGGAAATACCTAAAAAGTAGAAAATAAAAATGACTGATAAGCCTGTTATATGGAGAAAACTAGCATTAATGCCCCCCAGCCCTTTTTGCCTGGTGTGTGTATAGGTATGAACATTATTGAGGTACTTAATAGTTACTGCAGAATTGGTTTCAGAAAAGTTTTTGCTAATTATGTGCCAACATAATAGAGGGTTTGTCTGCAATAGAGGGTTTGTCTCCACATGCCCTTGACAGCATCATATGTTATATTTTAATGATGGAATTTGATGACCAATATTGTCTCATTGATGTGTTTCATAATTCTTTGTTGTATTTAGTCAGTTGAGCTCTTTCGTTTGTTATTGGCCATTTGAACTTTTGGGTGAATTGCCTGTTCATGTACTTGGGAAGTATCTATGGAAGATGTCTTCCTAAAGTTGACCATTGAAGACCTTAAGCAAGACTATTAGAAAGTCCTTATAAGTGGAAGTTTCAGTCTGCCTATTGGAATACGTTTTTCTTACAGGGATGAATTGGTGGTCTGTGGTTAAAACTTGACTTCCTAACCATTTGGAATTTGACTTTAAAGTTTGGCTTTAAGGGACTTCCCTGGCAGTCCAGTGGTTAAGACTCTGCATTTCCACTGCAGGGGGCTTGGGTCCGATGCCTAGTCGGGGAACTAACATCCTGAATGCCTCACGGCATGGCCAAAAAAACATAAAAAAAAAAAAAAGGAAGTTTGACTTTAAAATTTAAGGAGTGATTGGTGAAATGTACACAGGACCTCTCTTATGCAACTTCCTGAGAGTCTATAATTATTTCAAAATAAAGTTTAATTCAAGGAGTAGTAAAACTTTGGCTTCCTCCCGTAACTGAATTTGACAACTCTGACTGGAAGGGTAGGTGGGAGGTGGGAGGGGGCAATGTATGACAACAGACCCAAAGCCAAATAGTGGTTAGGAAACTGCTTTGTTGTTGATGGTGTTTTTAATTTGGAAATAATCTCAAACTTTAAAATGGTTATGGGAATTCCCTGGCAGTCCAGTGGTTAGGACTCCACGCTTTCACTAGGGCCTCAGTTCAGTGCCTGGTTAGGGAAGTAAAATCCTGCAAGCCGAGCAGCATGGCAATCAGTCAATCAATCAGTCAATCAATGGTTGCAAAAATGAAAACTGAATAAGGAACAGCATTTACTCTTTCTCAGATTCACCCCTTGTTAACCTTTGACCCCACGAGCTTTTGAAATGTGCTATTTTGTGACCCCAGCCACTACCTTCTGCTCATCCTCCTTCTGGATTTTCAGCATGACAGTCTCCCAGGTTCCAAGTACTCACTCACCTGAACAAAACTGTTTACACCCAGGTTTCAAACTTCTCAAGAACCTACAGTGGTTCTGTTTCCTAAGATTTAAATATAAATCCAGACACTTAGCCTTCAGAGTCTTTGAACAATTGATTCCATGCCTCCAAACTCCAATATTAATCTTTCTCCCATGCCCCCCCAGTACAGCCCTTCAGCTGCAGCTAACCTAATCTTTAGCGACTCTTGTTCTGTCTTGATTGACTCGTTTCCATCTCGGTGCCTTTCCTTGTGCTGATATTTCATGTCCGCCATATTATTTTGTTCACGTTTCTTCCTCGTTAAGTCACGTACATGGCTTTTCTGCTTAAAAAAAATTTCCCAGACCTCTTTACTCTATTAGCACCACCTGATTTGGGCATACCTATCCTGAGTTTTCATTACTTTAGGGTTGTCTTGTTTTGTTTTGAACTTTCATATAGATGTCATCATACGACATCCATCTGCTGTCTCCTTGAGACCCACCCTGGCCCCTCGTGGATGGCATCAGCGTTATCTTTTATAAACCTCCATAGGCCTCGTGTGGTTGTGCTGAAGGTATGACCTGGTTTTGAATGAGTTACTGTGAACTGTATTTGGATTTCATTACTGGAACCATCGATTATTATAGCAATCTATAAAGCAAAATTCTAATCATATTGATGCTTTTGAACACCTTTTTCCTTCAGGGATGTGGCCCTCTTCCCAGGTGGGCCCTCCTCATGGCAGGTAAAAGTCCATGCAGTGGCTGCAGAGGGTGAAGCTCTTGTGTACTAGTAGTATAAACCTTGTGTTGTTTTGCTGGGCTGGAAGAGACTTTGAATGGGGGTCTGGGAACCTAATAACTAATGGGAAAGGAGTTCTGAGTTTCTACCAGTCAAGGTCTAAGTGCCTTGGGAGGCTTGCCTGTGCTGGTAGTAGAGTACTTTCTTTTCCTTTTCTCTTTTTAAATGAAACTAAGCCTAGCACTAGCTCATTATCTACAATGTCAATATTGATTTTTATTTGTGAGGTGGAGTATTAACAGATTAGAATGGCTGCTGGCAATTCTCATATGCTTCATTGACTTTAAATGAATCAAGGGATGGCTATTAAGATGTACTTGAGATTTTAAGGCTAAATCAGAACTTCCTACTATGGTTGTTTCCGACCAGATTCACCATTTCCTCTGCAGCATCAAGGTGGAAAAAATGAGCCTTGAGGCCCTTCTCTACTTTTCATGAAGCCAAATGCTATTAAAAACTGCACAGATAAGAGATGTTAAGACATCCTCTGCAATACAATGCAGCTTGACTCTTTTCCGCTGCCAAGAGATGTTTTTGAATTAAGACTATTGACCGACACAGCCCATGCTAGCAGATGGTGCCCATACATCAGATGTCCAAGTGCAAGCTTGTTCAGAGACAGCAAATATCTAACAGGCCAAATTTTACAAAGATGAAGAATTTTCACATTGATTTTGAAGGAGTAGGGGTGCTCCTGAGAAATGAGACATGTTCCTTCCAAACCAGGCTTGCCTCTTAAGATGCAGTATTACTGTGCTTTCTACATCTGGAGACACGTTTAATTTTCAGTCAAAGTTGCTTGCTTCCCTCCTCTTTCTCCTTCCTTCAGCACTTCCTCTAATCTAGTATATGAGTTAGAAATTAATAATAATAATGTTGATAATAATAATGATAAGGGCCACATTACTATTTGTTCTAATGTAGAAGGACCAAGAAGAGGAGTTGCTGATAAATGAGTGGCCTGAAAGGAACTCTTTTCTCTTTTTATGTCTCTGTAGGACCCTGAGATTGAATTATTTCAAATACAGCTAGAGGTAGGAAGGGCAGTTATTATTAGAAAATTAGTCCAAAAAACTCACAAAAAACAAACCTATCAGATTCAGAGAGGTTATTATATCTGAGCTAATAAATGCCAACATTGAGTCTTGAAATAGCTCTTAATTTTTTTTCCCTCCCTACATGAATCTTTAGTAAAAGGCAAAATATTCATTCGATTATGAAGAGAAGCACGAGTATGGATAGCTCTTCATTTTTCATTGTACAGTCTGATTTATTGTTGATTGGTTTTTCATGGACTAATTAATGATGATAACCTTTTTGAGTGACTAGAAATAAAATAAATTTCATGGATGTTTGGTATTCTAACCCTGACTCCACTGAGGTTGATAGGTTCCTGGAGTTCATGATAGGGAGGGAAGCTGGCTACTGGCTTCCTGTTGAGGCCTTTTGTTTTTTATGAGTTCAGATTAGATGGGAGCCATTGATTTGTTCCTTATTTTTAGACTGGATAGAATAGAATCCTGCATCAATGCTGGGGAGAGGAACCCTTATTAGAGACTTTCTCTCTTTTTTTTTTCCACTTTCAAATTATTTGATTTATTCACTTAGGACTAGGCGATATCTGAGCTTCCCTTTCTATTGGAATATTCTGTGATTGAGTTTTGTTTATTTATTTTCTTACTTAAAAAATTTTTTTTAATTGGAGTGTAATTGCTTTACAATGTTGTGTTAGTTTCTGCTGTACAATGAAGTGAATCAGCTATATGTATACATATATCCCCTCCCTCTTGGACCCCCCTCCATCCCACCCATCTAGGTCATCACAGAGCACCGAGCTGAGCTCCCTGTGCTGTACAGCAAGTTCCCACTAGCTATCTATTTTACACATGGAGGGTATTTATCTCAAACCTAATCTCCCAGTTCGTCCCACCTTCCCCTCCTGTGTCCACATGTCCGTTCTCTACGTCTGTGTCTCTATTCCTGCCCTGCAAATAGGTTCTTCTGTACCGTTTTTCTAGATTACACACATATGCATTAATATACAATAGTTGTTTTTCTCTTTCTGACTTACTTCACTCTGTATGACAGACTCTAGGTCCATCCACTTCACTACAAATAACTCAGTTTCATTTCTTTTTATGGCTGAGTAGTATTCCATTGTATATATGTGCCACATCTTCTTTATCCATTCATCTGTCGATGGATACTTAGTCCACGTCCTGGCTGTTATAAATAGTGCTGCAATGAAGATTGTGTTACATGACTCTTTTTGAATTATGGTTTTCTCAGGATATATGCCCAGTAGTGGGACTGCTGGGTTGTATGGTAGCTCTATTTTTAGTTCTTTAAGGAACCTCATACTGTTCTCCATAGTGGCTGTATCAGTTTACATTCCCACCAATAGTGCAAGAGGGTTCCCTTTTCTCCACACCCTCTCCAGCATTTATTATTATTGATGATGGCCATTCTGACTGGTGTGAGGTGATACCTCACTATAGTTTTGATTTGCATTTCTCTAATAGTGATGTTGAGCATCTTTTCATGTGCCTCTTGGCCATCTGTATGTCTTTGTTGGTGAAATGTCTGTTTAGGTCTTCTGCCTGTTTTTTAATTGGGTTGTTTGTTTTTTTGATGTTGAGCTCCATGAGCTGTTCATGTATTTTGGAGATTAATCCTTTGTTGCTTCGTTTACAAAAATTTTGTCCCATTCTGAGGGTTGTCTTTTTGTCTTTATGGTTTCCTTTGCTGTGCAAAAGCTTTTAAGTTTAATTAGGTCCCAGTTGTTTGTTTTTATTTTCATTACTCTGATGAGGTGGGTCAAAAAAGATCTTGCTGTGGTTTATGTCAAAGAGTGTTTTTCCTATGTTTTCCTCTAAGAGTTTTATAGTGTCCAGTCTTACATTTAGGTCTTTAATCCATTTGGAGTTTATTTTTGTGTATGGTGTTAGATAGTGTTCTAACTTCATTCTTTTACATGTAGCTGTCCAGTTTTCCCAGCAGGCAACTTATTGAAGAGGCTGTCTTTCTCCATTGTATATCCTTGCCTCCTTTGTCATAAATTAGGTGACCATATGTGCGTGGGTTTATCTCTGGGCTTTCTGTCCTGTACCATTGATCTATATTTCTGTTATTGTGCCAGTACCATACTGTCTTGATTACTGTAGATTTGTAGTATAGTTTGAAGTCGGGGAGCCTGATTCCTCCAGTTCCATTTTTCTTTCTCAAGACTTCTTTGGCTATTCGGGGTCTTTTGTGTTTCCATACAAATTGTAACATTTTTTGTTCTAATTCTGTGAAGAACGCCATTGGTAGTTTGATAGAGATTGCATTGAATCTGTAGATTGCTTTGGGTAGTAGAGTCATTTGCACAGTGTTGATTCTTCCAATCCAAGAACATGGTATATTTCTCCATCTGTTTATGTCATCTTTGATTTCTTTCATCGGTGTTTTATAGTTTTCTGAGTACAAGCCTTTTGCCTCCTTAGGTAGGGTTATTCCTAGATATTTTATTCTTTTTGTTGTGACAGTAAATCTGATTGTTTCCTTAATTTCTCTTTCTGATTTTTCATTGTTAGTGTATAGGAATGCCAGAGATTTCTGTGCATTAATTTTGTATCTTGCAACCTTACCAAATTCATTGATTAGTTCTAGTAGTTTTCTGGTGGCATCTTTAGGTTTTTCTGCAAACAGTGACAGTTTTACTTCTTCTTTTCCAATTTGTATTCCTTTTATTTCTTTTTCTTCTCTGATTGCCATGGCTAGGACTTCCAAAACTATATTGAACAATAGTGGTGAGAGTGGACATCTGTGTCTTGTTCCTGATCTTAGTGGGAGTACTTTCAGTTGTTCACCATTGAGAGTGATGTTTGGTGTGGGTTTGTCATATATGGCCTTTATTATGTTGAGGTAGGTTCACTCCGTGCCCATTTACTGGGGAGTTTTTATCATAAATGGGTGTTGAGTTTTGTCAAAAGCTTTTTCTGCATCTACTGAGATGATCATATGGTTTTCATTCCTTAATTTGTTAATATGGTGTATTATGTTGATTGATTTGTATATATTGAAGAATCCTTGCATTCCTGGGATAAATCCCACTTGTTGATCATGTATGATCTTTTTAATGTGTTGTTGGATTCTGTTTGCTAGTATTTTGTTGAGGATTTTTGCATCTATGTTCATCAGTGATGTTGGTCTGTAATTTTCTTTTTTTGTGATATCTTTGTCTGGTTTTGGTATCAGAGTGATGGTGGCCTCATAGAACGAATTTGGGAATGTTCCTCCCTCTGCAATTTTTTTGGAATAGTTTGAGAAGGATAGGTGTTAGCTCTTCTCTAAATGTTTGATAGAATTCACCCTGTGAAGCCATCGGGTCTTGGACTTTTGTTTGCTGGAAAATTTTTAATTAGTTTCAATTTCATTACTTGTGATAGATCTGTTTATATTTTCTAATTCTTCCTGGTTGAGTCTTGGAAAATTGTACCTTTCCAAGAATTTGTCCATTTCTTCGTGGTTGTCCATTTTATTGGCATATTGTTATTTGTAGTAGTCTCTTATAATCCTTTATATTTCTGCGGTGTCAGTTGTGATTTCTCCTTTTTCATTTCTCCCTTTTTTTCTTGATGAGTGGCTAAAGGTTTATCAATTTTGTTTATCTTCTCAAAGAACCAACTTTTAATTTTATTGATCTTTGCTACTGTTTTCTTTGTTTCTATTTCATTTATTTCTGCTCCGATCTTTATGATTTTTTTCCCTTCTACTGACTTTGGGTTTTATTTGTTCTTCTTTCTCTGGTTGCTTTAGGTGTAAGGTTAGATTGTTTATTTGAGATTTTTCTTGTTTCTTGAGGTGAGATTGAATTGCTATAAACTTCCCCCTTAGAGCTGCTTTTGCTGTGTCCCATAGGTTTTGGGTTGTTGTGTTTTCGTTGTCATTTGTTTCTAGCTATTTTTTGATTTCTTCTTCCTTATTAGAGGCTTTCTCAATCTTAATGAGAGCTACGAACATTTTTACAAGGCATAGTAACTTTAATGGAGAGTTATAGTGAAGACTTTCATCAAGACCCATCACCAGAACTGTTTGAGATATGCTGCTTCCTTGAAACATACCTGACTAAGGCTAAGGTTTGGAGAGCGTTTGGCTCCAAATAGCTTCCCCCCACCCCCCAAAAGTATGGGAGCATAAATGAATACATTTGCATTTACAGTATTGTCTTAGAACATAACCACATGGTGCTATAAACACTAAAGAACAGTATGAGCTTTTTGAATAGAAATTGTTTTAGTGAGCATGATAAGTAGTTCAAAATATTACGTTATTTCATTCTAAAGTTTTGAATGGTGAAAATTTTTTTAAATTTTTTAATTAAGGTAAATTATACATAACATAAAATTTACCATTCTGTTTTTAAGTGTGCAACTCAGTAGTGTTAAGTATGTTCACATTGTTCTGCAACCAGTCTACAGACCTTTTTCATCATACAAAACCCTAACTGTATCTCCATTAAAAAACAACTCCCTATTTCCTACTACCCCCAGCCCCTGGTAACTGCCATCCTACTTTCTGTTTATTTGAATTTGACTACTTTAGCTAGCTCACATAAGTGGAATCATACAGTATTCATTTTTTTTGTAACTGGCTTACTTCACTTAGCTTAATGTCCTCGAAGCTCTCAGATCTAAGTGAGGGCTGTTTTGCTTCTGATTCATCTACTACCAGGTAGATAGATGTAGCCCTTTGGCATTCCAGCTCATTGTGGAACAGCCTCCAATTACGGCTCCATCTCAGCCAGCCCTTAACTTTGATTTCTGCTCAGGAGATCGATAAAATGAAGGTTCCAATTTGCCAGAATCATCCAATGTTTTGAGGGCAAGAGCGCCTTCTGTAGGGCTCATCCCTCTGGGGTTCTTAATTCCTTTTGGCCTGGTGGTTCCTTACTCAGTTGTTGAAGCTTCAGTGCTTTTCAGATTTTTTAAAAAATATGGATTTCATTGTTAGTTGTTTTCAGTAGAGTGGTGGACCTGATGATGGAGCCTGTTTTCCCAGACACCAGACCTCTGGCTTCAGTTTGTCAATGTTGCCTCTGCCACCCCATCCATTATGGGGCTGGACGGGGTTAATCTTTAGCACCTATTTGCTCATGACCAAATCAGACTTTTGTTTAAACATATCTCTGGCAGAAAATCATCCTATATGACAATGTGAGCTATAGGCCCTCCCCTCACAAGACTCAAAATCAGTGTTAAAACCCACGGTCTTGTGCTGGTGGCTTTGGAAGGAGACCTGCTGGGTGAGAAATGACCTTTTTTGACATTTCAATTCCTGAGGGCTTGAGATAAGATTGTCCCTTTTTTTTTTTTTTTTTTTGAGCCTGTTTATAATTGAATTGAGATAGCAGAGGGCAGGAGGCTACTTTTTTATGATGCTAGCTTGACAGGTGGATAACGAATTCTTATTTCCTAATCCTGCTAATCACATGCCAGCTGTTGAGAACTCAGCTTTTAGTTCCTGGTAGAGCTGTTCATGCCAGAGCACGGAAGGCAGGTACCAAGGCCAGGACAAGCAATCATAATGAGTGTCCATGACATGCTTGAGGAGGCAGATTGCTGTGGTGGCAAAGGCATCAGGACATGAGTGTCAAAAGCCTGTGTCTAGGGCTTCCCTGGTGGCGCAGTGGTTGAGAGTCCGCCTGCTGATGCAGGGGACACGGGTTCGTGCCCTGGTCCAGGAAGATCCCACATGCTGTGGAGCGGCTGGGCCTGTGAGCCATGGCCGCTGAGCCTGCGCATCCGGAGCCTGTGCTCCGCAACGGGAGAGGCCACAACAGTGAGAGGCCTGCGTACTGCAAAAAAAAAAAAAAAAAGCCCGTGTCTAACCGTCTCCCCGTCCCCTCCTCATTCAGTGCTGTGTTCTTGGACCAACCACGTAAAGTTCCTGGGCGACAGTCAGGTACTTTTCCTCTTGACCTTGGCTGTCCTGCAGTGCTGTGACTGTGGGAGGGTCGGTTTTACTGGCCCCAGCCGCCAGCTATTGAAGGATGGAGAGGAGGATGCTTGGAGGACTCCCCAGGAGGAGGAAGGAGTGGCCACTTGATGGTTTGTCTAGAACCCAAACCAGGGACTCGAGTTCCAGGACACACAGTTATCCAGCAGTTTGAGTCCTAGAAGCAGTCTTTGTTTATCTGGTCTAACCCCCTCATTTGCAGATAAGCAAACAGGGCCCTAAGATTTTCTTATATTTAAAAAGTAGTAGTGCTGCTCTAGCCTCACATGGCATGTTTTAGTGTAAAACTAGTGAGGTGGAGCTAGACTTCGGTCAGCATGGATTTGAGGGAGGTTACTCTAAACCTCTGAAGGCACTGCCTGAGCCCTGGAGAAAGACATTAGCCATGGTGAGCCAGACTACCTACTCTGGCTGGCTGCCTGGCACCTAGCTCTCTATGGGGCCCAGCTCAGGCCCAGTTGGCTGACACAGACCTCTGCGGTCAGGCCACTCAAGATGGCTGTTCTCTTGCTCTCCGTAGGTCCCCAGCCCGACCTGTGCCTGCTTCACCCACACTCTACTTACATGACTGACCTTCCTGCATGCTTGCCCCAGGCCTCAGTTAGTCATTGTTCTTATGAAAAGGGCGGTGAGGGGCATGCTCCACTGCTAGTTTCCCTGGTAACCAATGAGCAAACCTGATGTAAGTTCCCCCTATAACTGGCCGTCTTCCGTTGCCCCTGTGAGTGAAGGCTGCTGCCATGTCCTGCCCACCGTCCACCACCCAGGTGGGGTGTTGCTTCAGAACCTTGCTTCAGATATATAAGCTTCCCCATCCGTTAAACCGTTGATGTCTCCGTAGCTGCCTCCAGGGTCTTTCTTCTGTCTTGAAGCGGGGCGAGCACAGGGCTGTAGGCCTGCAGGGTGCAGCCCAACAAGACCTTAAGACAGTCTAGTCAGAGATCAGCAGAGGTCCCTTTAACCGGCAAGCCAAGGGGGCCCGACTATGTGTTGGAGGTTTGGGCAGATGGGCCCCTGATGGCCCTTCCTGGGCAGGTGCTGAGACCACAGGCTCCTGGACACACTGCTGTTTGGCCCTGTGGCCCTGGACTGGGCCTGACTTTGCCTGTGGACTCCCAGGCCATCCCACCCCCAACTATAAAAGAGCCTCTGCACTCTTGCCTTGCTCCTCAGAGGACGACACACACTGTTCGGCCCCCCAGTCATGCTCCCTGTATGTGCACCTGTGCCTACAATCACTTTTGCTACCAGTGAAGCAGCCTCAGAGCAGCAGAGCCTTTCAGATCATCCTTTATGTTATTAAAGCAATTTAAATAAAGCTGATTTTTCAGCCTGTTGAGAATTATCAGGTACCAAACTTTTAAAATTACCTCTGTAATTTTCTTTTAAAATTACCCTTATAAAAGTAGGTGACAGTTAAATGAAAAATGTGTGTTGCATTTGGTATTTTTCTTCTCACTAAGCCAACAAACCTGTTGGCTTTGAGATAACAGGGAAGGATTGTCCTGGACCCAAGGCTGTGTCTTTCTAGCTTGCTGCCAGCTCCTGGATTTAAATTGCTTTGTGTGATTGATAGAGATCACTCCCTTTTCTTGGATCCAATGGGGATAGGAGAGCCTGAGGGTCATGAATGAGCTTGGGCAAAACTCTGTTGAAAAATTTTTATGAAAGTAATTTCTCTCAAGTATTGATACTGAAATGTGTTGTTTCAGATGTGTCCTTTTGTGTGTCCTTGTTGTGACTGGGCCCTTGAACTGTAATTCTTGTCATCACTGGGTTATTTCCTGTTTCTAGGAAATAGTTTTTCTTGCCCACCTGCCCCAGGTTCCGCCCCTCCACCAATCCCCTCAACACACACACAGGTTTACCTTTTCTCTTGTTGGTAGTATCAGTTGCTAGCATTTTGAACATGAGTATTTGGTGGAAGACTTTAACTATAGGAGTTTTTCAAATTAAAGAAACAAGCAAGGGACTTCGCTGGTGGTCCAGTGGCTAAGACTCTGCACTCCCAATGCAGGGGCCCCGGGTTCGAGCCCTGGTCAGGGAACTAGGTCCCACATGCTGCAACTAAAGATCCCGCATGCTGCTACGAAGATCCTGCGTGCCGCAACTAAGACCCAGCACAGCCAAATAAATAAATAAATAAATAAGTATTTTTAAAAAGAAAAGAAAAAAAAGAAGCAAGCAACATAATGTTGATTGTCTATGGCAGATTACTTGTGTGCGTATATCATATTGGGTTGTGTACTATCACCTGTAAACATAAACGTAGGGTTTTAGATTTGGAAAGGACTCTTGGTGCCTCATTTAACAGATGAAGATTCTGAGACCCGTAGAGGTCTTGGCTTGTTCAAGGTCCCACAGAATCAGCTGGAAAAGGAGCAAGTATCAGAAGCCCTATTTCCTGGTCCCAAGGCTGCTCTTTCCTCTCTCGCATGATGCCTCTCTCGTACTGGTGGTCTCCCCCGGCTCCCCAACACCCACCCTCCATCCTGGACATGGAGAATAGACCCATGTGTCAGGACACACCATGCCTGTGCTCATCTTCATGGCTTTGTCCCTTCTTTCTAATCACACCCATTTAACCACAACCTACCCCTCAGTTTAAAAGAGCGAGCGGGTGTCCTACCGTCCACGCTGCTCTCACCCTCCTCAGAACGCCTGAAGGTCACTCCTCAAGTGCGTTTTAGCTCCTTTGACGGGGTTTCTTTCCAGATTGTGTTCATTTCCCTCTTGTAGGACCTGTCATGATGCCTTGTTCCCAATAAATGGGCCGTAAGTGAATAGGGGGAGATGTAATGCACTGGGTGTCACAGGGTGCGCTTGGCTTCTTTTGTTTTTCTGCCCAGCTTTTCAGGTGTCTGTTTTCGCTACAGCAACTAAGCTCCTGAAGGGCAGAAAGCAGAGCCTGCATGTCTCTTGCCCTAGCTCTTAGCAGAGTTCTCAGTTGGTGGTGGGTTGCAGCATTGAGACTTCATTTTCCTGCCCTTTGATTCTTGGATTCAGTTTAAAATACAAGTTTGCTTTATCTTGAAGCCTCAGAAAATGGCCATGTCTTCATGGATGCCTAAATACTCTGGCCTTAGGGTACCTACCATTTGGGGAATAAAGAAGCTGACAGATCACAGCAGTTAGTTTACATATTTCCCTTACCACCCTTGGATACTTTGCTCCTTATATGCAGTGGCAAGATATATGAGCATTGGTGGGAGACGCAAAAGAATTGTTAGGATTGCTGTGAAAATTGCAATGAAAGCAGTAACCCTCCAGGATTAGCTTTTTATAGCTGGAAAACCACTGGTGAAATTTTTATTCCAAGATCCTCAAAATCGCCAGGATGCTGCATTTTAGCCTGTTGGACTTCTGAAGTAATACTGGTAGCAACTGTTGTGCAGGTCTTTGAGGCCTTGCAATATAGAATTACTGATAGAAATGAGCCAGTTAAGAGGGAGGAAATGATGAGTTAGATGTTGTGAAGGAAAACAGATTGTACGGGGTTTATAACACTGGTTTGTAGTTTGCTCATAAAAGAGAATGCCTAACTGGAATTTATCTGATGAAAATCAAACCATTAAACCTGCTCAAGTAAAAACAGTGGCCATCTGCCAAGTAAAAGCATAATCACCATTTAGAAGTGAGCTTCACGTGCATTCCTGTCCACACACACCAGCGTGTCCCGTGGAGAAACCGCTTTCTGACTCCTGGTTTTCTCGCTGTTTTCACAGAGCCTGAGCCCTTGTGAAGCCGGCGATGACAAGTCTGAATGGTCGCCATGCCGAAAAAACCATTGACATGCCAAAACCGTCAACCCCCAGAGTGCACGTGCAGAGGTCCGTGTCCCGAGACACTATCGCCATCCACTTCTCGGCATCCGGGGAGGAGGAGGAGGAAGAGGAGGAGGAGTTCAGGGAGTACCTGGAGGAGGGGCTGGACGACCAAAGCATTGTAACGGGGCTCGAAGCCAAGGAAGACCTGTATCTTGAACCCCAGGGTGGCCATGACCCTGCTGGCCCTGGCGCCCAGCTCATCCTGGCAGACGGACTGTCCGTGTCCCCTGCCATCTTGCCCGTCTCCGAGAACACTGCAAAGCTGCTGGAGCCCCCTCCTGCAGCAGCACAAGTATTAAGCACGGTGCCATTGGCTCTGTCCCCGGGCTTGTCTTCGTCGGGGCCCTTAGCTAGCTCTCCCAGCGTGTCGTCCCTTTCTGAGCAGAAAACCAGTTCTTCCTCCCCGCTCTCCTCGCCTTCCAGGTCTCCCATCCTCCCTTCCAGTGCCTCGTCCTCCACCCTTTCCAGCGCAAAGCCCTTCATGAGCCTCGTGAAGTCCCTGTCGACCGAGGTGGAGCCAAAAGAATCCCCCCACCCGCCACGGCACCGGCACTTGATGAAGACGTTAGTCAAGTCTCTGTCCACCGACACCTCCAGGCAAGAGTCAGATAACGTGTCGTACAAGCCACCCGACTCCAAGCTGAATTTACACCTGTTCAAGCAGTTCACGCAGCCACGAAACACAGGTGGAGATTCCAAAACTGCACCCTCTTCCCCTCTGACGTCGCCTTCCGATACACGCTCCTTTTTTAAAGTGCCCGAAATGGAGGCGAAAATCGAAGACACTAAGCGACGCCTTTCCGAAGTCATATATGACCCTTTTCAGCTTTTTAGTAAAATTATAGGGGAAGAAAGTGGCAGCCATAGGCCCAAAGCCTTATCTTCAAGTGCTTCAGAGCTCTCCAATCTGTCCAGCCTGAACGGTCACTTGGAAAGCAATAACAACTACAGCATCAAGGAGGAGGAGTGTGACTCCGAGGGCGAGGGCTTGGGGAGCGACCCTGGCGTCCCCAGGAGTGACCATCCCCAGTCCTCCGAGGACCCTGTGAGAGAGGCAGAACCGAAGAGTTCTCAGGGGAGCAGTCTGAAGGAGGTAGGCCTGAAGACCGGCTCTCTGGTTCTTGAGAGGTGCTCTCTGTCTGCCTTGGTGAGCAAAGAGGATGAAGAGTTTTGCGAACTGTACACTGAGGACTTTGATTTGGAAACGGAGGGAGAGAGTAAAGCTGAGAGGCTCTCAGAAGTCCCTCTCAAGCCAGAGGTGCTGGCGGACGATGGCACGGCTCTGGACCGTGACCACGAGGTGGACTCGGCCATGCAGCACCCCGAATTGCCCGTGAAGACTCTGGGCTTCTTTGTCATGTGTGTCTATGCGTACCTCATCCTCCCCCTCCCCCAGTACGTGAGTGGACTCTTTCTGGGCATTGGCCTTGGATTCATGACTGCAGTTTGCATGATTTGGTTTTTTACACCACCAAGTGCTCATAAATATCACAGATTACATAAAAATCTACAACACTGGAACCCAAGGTCTCTGGATATCAAAGAACCTGAGATACTGAAGGTAAGCCTCTCCGCAGTAGCTGGCTGGCATCCAGCCTCATTTTAGATCTGACTTTATTCTTTTAGTTCATTGTCACAGGTTTTTGCCCAAGCAGTGTTTTTAAGACTTTGGGATCTGTTCATTCTCCAGGCACCCAAGAGACTTGTTTGGTAAACCTCATTCTAGTTCAGGTTTTGCCAGTTCACCATGTGGTTTTTCAAGGCTCTCCATGGCTCTGGAGAGTAGCATTTCCATCCAGTTTCCATTCCAGTCTCTCTCTAAATTTGCCAGGGATTTGCTACTTGCTCAGGATTCATTATAGCTAAGTCTGTTAGGATTAAATATTCTTGAGATCTCGGAGCAGGGTTAAATACTCCTGGAATGCAAGAGAAGGGACAGAGGAAGAGAAAGCAGACTAACGTCAGGGGTGGGCCACTGCTGGCACTACTCTTTGCCCTGCACACAGTGGGGTCTGGGCTCTAGAAGGAGGCATCACTTTCCCGTGCATATCAGATCTCAGGATTTGGGCCTCCTGAGGGACGGCCGAGGCAAACCACTAGGGTGCAGAAAGAAACTACTAGAACTTCCATTTGTGTTTATTTCTGCATATTTAAAAAGTTTCTGGTTGTTGTGTGTTTCACAGTATACACCATATAGAAGTACAGCTGTAGCTTGTATAGGTCATAAGTCATAGGCACATACACACTTCTTTGTATATATATATTTTAATTTTGGTAAAATACACCTAACAGAATTTACCATCTTAACCATTTTTAAGTGTACAGTTCAGCGGTATTATATTTAATATTCATTCACATTGTTGTACAGTCATCACTACCATCCAGCTTGTAAAACTGAAACTCTAAACCCACTAAACAATAACTCCCTATTTTCCGTTCTGCCTGGCTCCTGGTAACCACCGTTTTACTTTCTGTTTTTTTTATTTTGAATACTCTAAGTGTGTCATATTAGTGGAATCACACAGTATTTGTCTTTTTGTGACTGGCTTGTTTCACTTGGAATAATGTCCACAAGGTTCTAACCTGTTGTAGCATATTGCAGAATTTTGTTCCTTTTTTAAGGCTGAATAATATTCCATTGTATGTCTATACTTACTACATTTTGCTTATCCATTCATCTGTTGGTGGACACTGGGTTGTTTCCACATTTTTGCTATTGTGAGTAATGCTGCTATGAACGTGGGTGTATAAACAGGTTTTCAAGACCCTGCTTTCAATTCTTTGGGGTATGTACCCAAAAGTGAAATTGCTGGATCATACGGTAATTCTAATTTTGATATTTTGAGGAACTGCCGTACTATTTTCCACAGTGGCTGTACCATTTTACA
The DNA here is from genome assembly GCF_963924675.1 of Phocoena phocoena. Taxonomy (NCBI): domain Eukaryota; kingdom Metazoa; phylum Chordata; class Mammalia; order Artiodactyla; family Phocoenidae; genus Phocoena; species Phocoena phocoena. The sequence continues at coordinate 14,295,213 of NC_089237.1, forward strand.
TTCCCACCAATAGTGTACAAGGATTCCAGTTTCTCCACATCTTTGCCAACACTTGTTATTTTGATAATTTTTTTATAATTCAAAGCTTGTTTGGTTTCTCTGTTAATAGGTTTGTCCTCCTCTCTGTTTAAATGAGTGCTCAAAAAATGGCACCATGATCTCTATTTATTACAACACAAAAATGAAAACAAAAACCCCACAACAAAACAAGGGGAAGAACTCTCAGGGTCCAAAATACTGTTTGTCTTATTTTTTTTTTTAATTTCATAACCTTTTTTCCTTATTTAAAAAAAAATGCACTATCAATGTTTAAAAAACCACAGAAAACCCAAAGGAAAAAGATATTCTTTATCACACTAGTGGGAAGGAATTATAGTTAATATATAATATATACATATATGTAAATATATATTTGGTATATATCCTTGTTTTTTCCTACATTTCTGCATGTATGAGTACATATATCACACACATTCACACTCATGCACTCTTTTTGTTTTGATTTAATAGGATCATATATACAGGCATATCTCAGAGATATTGCAGGTTTGGTTCCAGAGCACCACAATAAAGCAAAATATTGCAGTAAGGGAGTCACACGAATTTTTGGTTTCCCAGTGCATATAAAAGTTATGTTTACACTATACTGTCCTCTGTTAAATGTGCAATAGCATTCAGTCTAAAAAAAACAGTGTATATATCTTAATTTAAAAATACTTCATTGCTACACAATATTGTAAATAAACTATACTTCAGTAAAATAAATTTTTTTTTAAAGTTATTGCTAAAAAATGTTAACCATCACCTGACAATTCCGGGTTGCCACAAACGTTCAATTCGCAAGAAATACAACATCAATGAAGCTTAGTAAAGGGAAACGCAATAAAATGAGATATGCCTGTGTTTTGCAGTTTAGTCTTTTTTTTTTTTCCCTTTCACATGGCAATACGTTATGAGACTGTTTCTTTTTTAAGAGAAGCTGGTGCTGAATCTTGAGGCTATGGCACACTTAAGCTTAGCATTAATATAAGAAGTGGAGCAAAAGTGACTCATTATGCATGGTTGCTAAACTTTTTTGATAGGGTGGTGCAGTGACTACCTGAATTACATGCCCTCTAAGGAAGTTAGCGCTAACTTTAGCAAAGAAAAATGGTACTTACATTAACTCCAGTGCCTAATGACTGACTGCAGTATTCAGTTTAAACTGGTTTGAGCTCATAATTGTCTTGGGAAGATTTTACTTTTAATCCAGTCAATCTTTAATGCTGAGTCCAATTTACTAAGTAGTCTACTGATTAATCAGGAACTTACTACCTACACAGAGGATGACAAAGTTATAGCACAGTGTGGTTGTTTTGATTTGATCATTGAAACAGTAAAGGCAGCACTACGATGCTGAGCACCGACAGAGGGCTGAGTGTTGGGTATATTATCTCATTTAATCCTCATCACAACCCTTTTCAGTTAAGTTGTGTGCTCATGAGGACATGAAGGCACAGAGAGGGAAGTTACTTGCCCAGGGTCACGTAGCTAGTGAGTAGGGGAGCCATGCAGGACTGACGCTTTCCTTTCTTTCTTTCTTTCTTTCTTTTTTTTTTTAAGGAAGGTGTTTCACCCTTGATGCCTGGGATAAATGTGGTTTTTTGTTTCTTTTTTAAATAAATTTATTTATCTTTGGCTGCATTGGGTCTTTGTTGCTGCACGTGGGCTTTTCTCTAGTCACGGCGAGCAGGGGGCTGCTCTTTATTGTGGTACGCAGGCTTCTCATTGCAGTGGCTTCTCTTATTGTGGAGCATGGGGTCTAGGCGCATGGGCTTCAGTAGTTGTGGCATGCGGGCTCAGTAGTTGTGGCTCACGGGCTCTAGAGCACAGGTTCAGTAGTTGTGGCACACGGGCTTTGTTGCTCCACGGCATGTGGGATCTTCCCAGACCAGGGCTCGAACCTATGTCTCCTGCATTGGCAGGCGGATTCTTAAACCACTGCACCACCAGGGAAGTCCCGGGCCTTGGTTTCTTTATAAAACGGTTCTGTGAACCTGTTTCTGGGGGGAGTTGAAAGAGTCATTTTTTGAATATGGCTTGATTCCAGGGATTCGTCAGCTGGTTTGAGTTATTTTCTGTGCATCTGATGCTATTTAGTTGTTTTTTTGTAAAGGATATGATGCAATTCTTGAGGGCAGGTACGGAAAAATTTTTAAACATTCACTGATATAGGAGGCTATAAAACCTCACTCTGTGATGAAACTCTCTAGTACAGAGGCCTAGCCCCTTGATCCTGCATACTTCCTGCCCTAAGTAGACTACATCTGGAAGCCCATGAACCAGTCAGGCGGGGAGCTTGGTGCTCGGGACTGTTTTAGGAGACCATGTGATTTTAAACCTCTGAACAATGTAAGTTCTCATCGGTGGGCCTCGGCAGTCCTTGCAGCCTGGACTGAGAGTCTGGTTCCTTTATTGGCTTCATAAACAATTCAAGGAGCATTGCAGTTTTGTTTTGTTTTTTTGATGTGCCTTCACATGACAAGGAAACAGGAGGAGAAAAGTAAAGTTTTTCTGTACTTTATCCAGGTGATTTTATTATTCCATCCATACTGCAGACATTTGTGTTTACAAATGACACTGCAGCAGTGATGAGTGTGTGGGCTGGTGAGCCAAAAAGACTGCTTTGCAGTCAAGTAGTAACTCTTCTCAAAGACTGCTGTGGGGTTGGTTAGGCCTCATGGTACCCTACCACCTCCCCAGTAACCCCACCAATCAGCAGCTCTACTGTCTGGAATAGAAGCTGTCGAAGCCTCTGTGAGGCCAAAGAGCTGTCACAAAGTCCACAGAATAACTCTCAGAACCTTCTCCAAAGCCTGCTTGTTCTTAATGATGGGAATTCATAGCTAATACGAAGCAGCAGTTAGGAGAAAGATGTCACCACCTGCATTCATAATAAAGTGACATGTGAATGCATGAAAGCCGGGGGAAGACCAAAATGTTAGGAGAAGCTAATGGGACTTACAGCATGGGGGTCTGGGTAAGTTAGCTCCTGGCGGGGCCTTGTTTGTGCCACTGAGTCCAGGGGCGGCATTGTGAGCAACACCCCTAGGTGGTAACCTTCCGGGGTTTTACTTTGGGTGACTAGCTAGATACCCTGAACTAGGGGCCCTGGGAAAGAATGGGAGAATGAGGCATTTAGAGTCAGCATGTTGCACTTGGGATGTTTGCCTTGCTGAGTGTTCTTAAGCAAGTTGGATGCTCTTTCTTTTCCAAGAATGTACTTGTCGCATGACCAGGAGTATACATACAGTCAGTCTCCATATCCTCAGGTTCCCTGTCCCCATACTCAACCAACTGGGGATCAAAAATATTTGGAAAAAAATTCCAGGAAGTTTCAAAAAGCACAACTTGAATTTGCTGCATGCTGGCAACTATTTGCATAGCGTTTACATTGTATTTACAACCATTTACATAGCATTTACCCTGTCTTAGGTGTTATAAGTAATCTAGAGATGATTTAAAGTATATGGGGTGGGGGCACTTCACTGGTCCAGTGGGCAGACTGCATGCTGTCAATGCAGGGGGCCCGGGTTTGCTCCCTAGTTGGGGAACTAGATCCCGCACGCATGCCTAAAGTAAGAGCCCGCATACTGCAACGAAGATCCCATGTGCTGCAACTAAGGCCTGGCGCAGCCTAAATAAGTAAATATTCAAAAAATAATAAAGTATATGGGGGAGGGCTGTGCGTAGTTTTTATGCAAATACTACACCATTTTATATGAGGGACTTGAGCATCTGTGGATTTTGGTATCTGCGGGGGTCTTGGAACCAGGCCCCCTTGGATGCTGAGGCACGATTGTATTTAATTCAGTGCCGTTCTTGCACACTAAGTTTCCACATGTCTATAATGAGAAACTTCCTGAAGATTTCAAAAGGTTCTTGGGTTTATGTTTGAGTGTATGACATGTAGTTGTGAATTACATTCATGAGTAAATTCTTTATCTCAGACTTATAAACCACCTGCAGAACACAGCAGTAGGGTGTTGGTTTCAGGAGTGATGATGTGTCTCTTTTTGAAAGATATGGCCTAGAAGGTTGACTAATATTACATTTACACCATTGCAAAACTAACAAATTAATTTTGGAGAACCTTTTTTCCTTAGGTCATGTCATATTTAGATATTTAATAAGAGGGATAGGTTTTTATAATAATTGCATTCCCTAAATACAGGCTGTGGTTTTGACATATAAAAGAATACTTTTTAGGGAGAACATTATCAGTTTTGAGAAGAAATTCTAAATTGTAAGTTTAATCTCAATTTCATGCAATTCTTTCTTTTCAGAAATTAGAGTGAGCAAACTTTAAGGCAAAAACAGCCTCATTATATACAGCCAAAAGAGACCCACTGCATACAGCCAAAAAAGGTTGCTCTTTTTTGGTGTCTTATAATCCTTAATACAATGAGTACAAGAAATAAAAAAAAGTATTTCTTTCCATGTTGTACTTAACTGAAAATATCCTGCCCCTCTAATGGGTCACTTAAGTTTCTGTGTTTGGCATTTATAATCATGGCTATTTCCCAGTGCCCCTTGTTGCTTAGGGGAGTTTGTCGGGTGCGGTGTTTCATTGCAGACACTCTCACTTGCAAGCAGGTACCCCATGTTTTGAGTTGGTTGGAGAAGCAACTGTGGGGAAAATGCTTCCTGAATTACACAGGAGCAATGGTAAGGATGTCAGGTGGCCCCAGCATGATTTTTTTCATCTTTTATTTTTTAATGTTTTATTGTAGGGGATTTCAAGTATATACAAAAGTAGAGAGAAGAGTATAATGAATCCCCATGTATCCAATACTCAGCTTCAACAATTATCAACATTTTGCCAGTTTTCCTCTTAACCTATTAACTTATGGCATGGCTGAACCGTAATTCTGGTCCACCTATAGGTAACTGCAGTTTTGTAGCATCATTTCCTTGGGAAAATGCATCCTGAATTCCAGCTAGCTATTGGAGGACCATCCTTTCTGGCTTTGTTCCAGGTGTCATCTGTGGAGTGAAGAGAGAGGCTGTGAGCATTGTGGGTCTGAGATTTCTCAAATCATGTTTTTTTGAAAAGTAAAGTATTAATCATGAAAAAATATCAATGCTATATACCATTTCACTTCTAAATTTTATATGTAATATATAAAGAAGATACAAAATCCATCGAAGATTGTTCTTATTGTGCAATAATTAGCCTTTCGTTTGCCATCCCCCCAAAGACAAGGAGATTGTAAGCAGGATGGCCCCAGGGCATGAGCATGTTGTCATGTTGATGCCCCAGAGGCTCTTGTGAACTCTGATTCATTCTGTTTCTCCTTTCAGTGGTCTCCAAAATGGGTTGCTGAAGGCACGATCCAAGAAGAAAATATTAAAGTTTCTTTTTGTATATATTTTTACTCTTTTTATCTATAAGAACGTAAAAAAGCCTTGCTAATATTTAACATACAGATGACCATATGTTGACCTTTGGTCAAAATCCTTGGAAATTATCAAGAAGACTGTTTGAAATACGGATTTACATCCATTATCATTAACAGTGAGCCTCACCCTAAGTATATATATTGAGCCTTGATGTGTCAGCTGAAGATAGTACAAAGCTGTCAGAAAGCCAAAACTAATAGTGAAAAGGCTAATTATTTCATTTTTTGCTCTTTATTTCTATTTTTAATTTTTATAAAAGCTGTATTATATTAGAACATGTATATAATTTATAAGTAAATGTCTACATTCTGAGTATATACTCAAAAAAATTTAACTGACAGGATATGTGATCTAAAGCTGATCTACTAATTTATTTGCTTGCTGATCTATTTTATAATTTCAACACTTGTTAATGTGATTTAATGTTTATCGTGTATTCACATAACTCAGACCTTGATTATTTTATTGGTTCATCTGATATGATGTTGTTTTTCTGTCTAATTTACATGCTTGTTATCTCCTACCTCTACCACTGTCTGCCAAGTCACATACCTGAATTTACAAGGTGCTGCCCTAAAGGATAGGAAAAACTAGGATAAAGGCCATTTTCCCAGGCAGAGACTGTGGCTTAAGCCCTGACTCCAGTGTGTCTGGTGACACTACTGTGAAGGTGACCTTGAAGCAGGCAGTTGGAGGATGTGGATAGTATTGATGCTGGCGCTTCCCTCCTTTAATGTACTTTTTTTTTTAAGATACTGTCTTCAATCAGCATTTATTTTGAATGTTGACTATTTGCTTGAGGCTATCATTCATAGTGTGAGTTCTGTCTGTAGGTCTGTCTTTCATGGGTAAAGTCAAATTAGCATCTAAAGTTCTGTAAAGTTTAGTAGACTGTTCCTGCCGTATTCTCTAAGTCCATGATCTGTGATATTATGTTTTGACTGATGACTCCAGTTCTAAACCATTAACACATCAAAAAGGGTTTGAGCCTGGCAAAGAGAAAGCCCTGCTTATGTTTTAGTTTGGGAGACAAACGAAAAATAATCACACTTTTGTGTGATTTTTCAGAGATGTTTTTCAGCGGCAAGGGACCTTGGGTCCTGGCTCTGTTCTTATGTTTAGGATTTGCTCCTTCCCTGATAGAGTAGATGAAGGAATGATGCAGGGGATCTGAGTGGCAGGGGCCTTGAGGCCAGCACAACCACGTGACAGGAGGGTGTCAGCCCAGGCACCCCACGCACTGAAGATAGAGAAATCCCCATTGCGTCCTCAGGCCAGAGGGATGGCACATTTCTTTGGTCACCTCAGCATCAAGCTGACGAAGAGAGCATTGGCCTTGACCTCCTGACTGGCACTGTAACTGAAAGTGAGCACAATAATAATTCTTCCAGACTTTATTATTTTGCAAAAGGTTAATTGTAGCTTTTAATCTTTCCAAGTATTAAACGAGTCCCTTTATAGATTGTGGTTTGTACTTTCAGCCAGACATGGCTTCTAAATCCAGCGGAGAATTGAAGAGAAACCCCTGACCTTTTACAACTGGGATCACAGGACCAGTCTGTGGGCCAGACAGCTGCAGCCCAGCTGACTGCGGTCATTGTCCCCCAGCGGCGGGCACTGTCTCTGTTTTGACAGTTCCAGCGTCAGAAAGAAACAAGGCTTGTCTGGGACGCTCTAGTGTGGGTTGAGAGCATCTCTGAGTTCTTTAGTTGAGTTGTTGAAATGGAATGAGTTGCTAACTGTATCTGTACCTCTTTAGACCCACCCACATAACGAAACAAAGTTGGAGAAAGATCTTACTGGGTAAGGAATTCAGGGTGAAGACTTTTAGAACAGCTGCGCAGTGGACAGTTGGTCACTATTTGGGGAACACGATGAAGACCTTGGAGTTGCTGCACTGCTCACAAGATTGGATATTTGGTCGCTTAGGTGTGGAAATGCCATGTGCAGCTTAACCCAGGGAGTAGGTCAAGCCCCAGGTAAAATTTAGCTGATTGGTAGTATCCAAAGGCAGTCAGGGGACTTCCCTGGTGGTCCAGTGGTTAAGATTCCATGCTTCTGCTACAGGAGCTGCAGGTTGGATCCCTGGTCGGGGGACTATGATCCCACACGCTGCATGGGCCACAAAAAAAAAAAAGGCAATCAGGGTTTGCACTGGGTAATTGCTTCCTGCAAGGGCAACCTGGATTTGAGTCAGTAGGGGTGCATTAGCGGGCAGAACAGGGAACTCGGAAAGCAGTCGTGCCTGGCCACCTGTTGGCCTGAGCCTCCCAGTGGCCAGTCTGCATCCTGGATGCCTGACAATGTGGGTTAAGCAGCAGCTCTTGTGATTCTCTCCGGGTTTCCTATCAAAGCTTGTAATGTTCCAGAAAGAACCCTACGTGGGAGTCAGGACACCTGGGCTCTAGTCACAACACTGCCCTCTCCTCTATAGATAAGAAGTGGCTAATTCAGTTTCTGTCCTGAAAAGCTTTAACAATTTTTACTCTTCGTTGTCTTTCTGAGGTTACTTCTTTTCTTGTTCTGTGCTCCTTTTTTTTTAAATTTTATTTATTTTTGGCTGTGTTAGGGCTTTCTCTAGTTGCGGCGAGCAGGGGCTACTCTTCGTTGCGGTGCGCGGGTTTCTCATTGCAGTGGCTTCTCTTTGTTGCAGAGCACGGGCTCTAGGCGTGCAGGCTTCAGTAGTTGTGGTGCACAGGCTCAGTAGTTGTAGCATGCAGGCGCAGTAGTTGTGGCTTGGGGGCTCTAGAGCACAGTCTCAGTCATTGTGGCTCGCGAGCTCTAGAGCGCATGCTCAGTAGTTGTGGCACATGGGCTTAGTTGCTCCGCGGCATGTGGGATCTTCCGGGACCAGGGCTCGAACCTGTGTCCCCTGTGTTGGCAGGCAGATTCTTAACTGCTGCACCACCAGGGCAGTCCCTGTTCTGTGCTCTTTGGTGCGATAATAATTTGGTGTTTCTCTTCAGGAACAGGGACCACGTCTTCTATTTCAAATAAGCCCTACAGTTCCCTGTGCTTAGTAGGATCTCAACTCATTCCTTCTCTCCACCTGTGCAGCCACAACTATCCCTACAGGCTGTGATGAGCACACCAGTCTGTCCTACTTACTTGTGCTTTACAGATTTTATTTAATCCTCACAGCCACCCTCTGAATTAGGCTACATTTATGTATTCAGTTGACAAACATTTGTTACAACTGTGATTGTCTTGAGTTTGTAGTTAAGCAAACCAGGCAGTTAATGAATACAGTGATAGGAGGAAGGTAACAGAGAACTGAGCCTAGGTAATCAGGGAAGCTTCCGAGGAGAAGCGTCATCTTTGCCATGACCTGAGGGATGACCAGGAGTTAGCCAGACTAAAGGTGGGGCTGTGCTGTGGAAGTGGGGTAGGAGCCTGGACCTCGTAGTCAGGCAGACTTGGTTTAAGTCCCAGATTTGCCACTCCACAGACCACTTTTTTAACCCCTGTCTAAGCAAATCTCTTAACCTCGCTCACCGCTTTCCTCACCTGCAAATTCTTAGGGAATTGGCAGAAGTAAAGGAGATAATGCATGTGAGAGCCAGGATCATAATGTGAGCTTAAATGCCAGCTATTATAACGAATATTAATATCGGTATTTAAAAAATCATATGCATAAGATTTGTTCCTTTTCTATATGCAGACTGTACCTCAACAAGGTGCTGTTATCGTGGAGAAAGTCATTATGGCTTGAGCAGAGTGGGAGGTGGGGACCAGGGATGCATGAAGTTGGGAAGTAAGGTGTGCAGGACCCTTTTACAGGTGAGAAAACCAAGGGTCTCAGGCTAAGCATCATCCAACTAGGCGGTAAGTAGTCAAGCCAGGATTGGAACCCAATTGTTTCAGACTCTGCTGTTCTGCTAATGGATGTGGGTTGGCTTCAGTGCCTGTGTTTGGACCAGCAGCCCTTCATGTAATCAAGTAAGATCAAGGATCCAGTCTCGCTGAAGCTAACAAATGATTGTTCACAATAGATGTGCAGTTCAAATCCTGATTTGTGAGTTGTATTTATTTGGTTTTGGCAGCTGTGGACTTTAGCCTCTGATAGATTTTTAACACGGTACCGCAGGAAGGAGGAAATGTGAAGATAAAAGGGAAGGAGAACCCACAGGTGCCTTTGTGTTTAGAGCTCAGCCACAGGTGATTGTGAAAGGATGGGGGTTGGGAGGAGGAGGGTCAAGCCAGCTCCAATCCCAGCTTGAAGAAGGGAGTCTGCCTGCTTGGGCTTTCCCAAGGAAAAGCAGCTCCTGGATTCTCTTCCTAGGCCTACCCCTGCCTCTCACCACTGTCTCCTCCAGTGGGGCAGGCAGGGTCCTGTGGTTTTGAGCTGTGGAGGACTTGAAACTCTTCTCCATATTCCTGGGAATCAGGCTAGTGTTCTAGTGTTCTTGCAGCTTGGTCCGTGGTAGAGGGTGACCTGTCCCTGTCAGAGCTGTCAGCAAAGAAGGACAGCCACATCTCATCTCAGAACTGTGGCCACGTGGGCGGACACAGGCTGTGGCCCAGTGAGAACTCTGTAGAGGGCTCAGGTGGTAGCTCAGGCTGCTGGGTCAAGAGCCTGGCTTTGTGGCTAAAAACCAGTCCCTGAAGCACTTGGAAACAGTTGCTCTTGTTAACCAGATGTAAGAATTTGATGAGGAACAAAAACTGAGCAGCTGTTTCTTAGACTAGTGCAGAGTGATGGCTCTTCACCTGAGCAAGCCTGTAAACGGATGAGCTGATGCAGGGCTTGTGTCCCAACACGCGTGCCTGTGTCTTGTCTTTTTTCTACTAAAAATCAAAGGAATAAGCTAAAAGTGTTATGTAAGTTTGTTCACAAGTTGAGTATCTTTTAATGATCTTATAGAACTATAAGAGTTTTAAAAACTTTAGCCTTTTACCTAGATTACTTTTGTTCTTATTCCTGAGTTTTTAATATTTGATGTTAGCTTTTTAAAGGGGTTTTGAATTTCTAAAATAGAATGTTTCACCTGGAGACAGGTTTAGATTATCTTCTCATTCAATTAGGTAAAGCACCTACTAACACTGCATAAACCTGCATGTATGGAAGTGTCAGTAAGGAAAGAGGAGGGTTTTGACCATCCTGGTTGAGCCCAGTGTCTAGGTCTGAAAAGCTGGAACCCAAGAATTGGGCATGGGCTGTCTAGTAGAGTAGACACCAGCCACATTTGGCCGTTGAGCAGGGAAGTGTAGCTAGTTTGAACTGAGATGTGCTCTAAGTGTAAAATACATAATGGATTTTGAAGACAGTACAAAACAAAGAATGTAAAATCTTATTAATAATTTTTAATATTTATTACATGTTGAAATGATAATTTGGATATATTGGGTTAAATAAAATACATTGTTAAAATTAATTTCACCTGCTTTTTTCTTTTTTAGTGTGGCTACTAGACAATTTAAAACTACATATTTTCATGATGCACATTTATGGCTCATGTTGTATTTCCATTGGATAGTGAGTGCTTCCCTGAATAATTCTGCGTTTTCTGACTTAGGAAAGAAAAAATGAAAGCAATTGGGTAGAAACAATCTTTTATTCCTAAATTTCTCTTAATTCATAAATCAAATAATCTGTCCAGTCGCAGGAGTTTCGAAAAGGGGGAATTCTCTAAAAATTACTCTGTTTCTCAGAGGCTGTCTTATTATTTAAGAGTAACTTCATAGTATAAAGCTTGTCTTTTTTTCCCTTCAGCCTTTCTAGTCTGATGGTGACTGGATGATAACTGTAATGTTGGGAATTTTGTCGAAAATTCCAGAACCGTGTTAGTTCTATTGCCTTTTTTATATGTCTACTATAATCTAACATAGCTGGGAACTAATGAAAAATATTTTATATGGAGATATTATTGCAGAAATGTTTGTCATATCAAATTATGATTGTCATAATTCAAAAGTCTTTAAATAAAGGGTGAGCATCTCAGCTAAGATGTTGTGATGGACCCACAAATGTATCACACATATTCTGTATCCTCAAGTAGCCTCTGCTTTAGCCAGGAAGTATACATTCAGAGTGAAATGACTCAAAAGAGCAATCCCAGGTGGGGACCATATGGCCAAATGGCTTATAAAGGACACTGATAGCAAGTTGCTATTTTAATTTCATAGTTATTCCTTGACCGTTAGAACTTCTTAAGCACCAGTCCCTCCTTCCCTCCCTCCATGGATTCTTCTTGGTTTTAGTAGCACTGCATGTAAACTCAACCTGGCCTTGAGCATGGCTCTGAAGCAGCCTAGAAAAATCAGATCTGCTGCAAGTTCTCTATTAATCTAGTTGCCTTTAGAACTTTAAGCCTAGTAAACCTGTTATATGTAAGAAAGTATTTTCTGCAACCAAATTGGATAAAAAGAGAACTGTGGATTATATGTCAGGAGATGTTTAGCGAAAAATGCTTGTGTTTAAAAAGACAAATAAATACATTTATAGAAAACTCTACCCAACAACAGCAGAATGCATATTTTTTTTTAGTGTACATGGAACATTCCCCAGATAGACGATATTCTGGGCCATAAAACAAACCTTAACAAGTTGAAAAGAACTGAAATTATACAAAGCAAGTTCTCTGACTATAATGGAAGTAAACTAGAAAACAATAACCGAAAGATGTCTGGAAAATTCGCAAATATTTGGAAATTAAACATACTTCTGATTAGCCATGGGTCCAAAGATAGTCACAAGGGAAAGTAGAAAATATTTTCAATTGAATAAAATTGAAAATACAGCAAATCAAAAATTGCAGCTGATGCAGTGCTTAGAGATAAATTAATAGCAATAAATGATTATATTAGAAAAGAAGAAATGTTACCAATATCAGGACTGAAAGAAAGGACATCACTACAGACTCTACAGACATTAAAAGAATAATAGGGAAATATTACAAAAAACATTATGCCCAGAAGCTGGATAACTTAGATGAAACAGACAAATTTCCTTATAAGATAAACTATCAAAGCCCACTCAAGAAGAACTAGATAACCTGAATAGTCCAATAGTAACTAAAGAAATTGAATTCATAGTTTAAAACCTTTCTACAAAGAAAACTCTGGACCCACATGGCTTCCATGGCGAATTTACCAAACCTTTAAGGAAGAAATATTAATTCTACACAAACTCCTCCAGAAAATAGAAGGAACACTTCCCAGCTCATTTTATGAGGCTAGATAATAATACCAAAAGATACTGCAAAAAGACTATAGACCAACTTCCTTCATGCACTTGGACAAATGAACAAAGCACTAGCGAACCAAATTCAGCAGTGTATATAAAGGATAATAATAGTGTTGTGCTGGTAAACTGGCTCTCCGGTTGGTGGGGGGAGCCCTCTTTGTACTGATTTCCATGGTGTAAATCTCCCACCGTGGCCAGTTGCAAGTTACCAACATAAGGTCACTGAATGTGGAGTTGGGAAAAGATGTGTAGAATCAGCTCTCATGAGCTGGTATAGTCCAGCTTCAGCATGTCATGACCCATGCATAATCTTCCCAAGAATGCGAACTGTTCAACATTCAAAAATCAATGAACGTACTTCACCATAATAACAGACTAAAGAAAAAGACAAAAATTGTGAACCAAAAATCATGCTTAGTTCTATACTTAGCAAAATAAGCCCACCCAAACTGATGCTCCAACAGTTCAGTCCACTTCAGGCCTCACTGTGCTCTGTATCGCTTGTCCCCTTTTTTGCTTCATTGCTTTGATCATTGCTGTTTCTTTACAAACACCTAGATTACACTCTCTTCCCATGGCCACTGCTTACTCATCCAACATTTTTTAATAGATGCAATGACTCATTGGGAAGAGGGTGAGATATTCCTAGCTCATGCAAAAGATCTACTGAGGTGTATAAATCCATATAATTGGCTCATAAATTTCACACACACACACACACACACACACACACACACACACACATACCCCCAATGATAAAGAAGCATGTTTGTCTGTTTTTATTTCCAATAACACACTCAGGATATTCTTTGTGAGGACTTTTTAAAAATAGTTACTCTAGTAGGGTCATAGGATGGTGAAATGAAGACCAGTTCTTCTCTACTGTTCTGGGAGTACCCTTGGGTCAAGAATGTTGTTGTTGTTGTTTTTAAACGTCTTTACTGGAGTATAATTGCTTCACAATGTTGTGTTAGTTTCTGCTATATAACAAAGTGTATCAGCTATATGTATACATATTCCCTCCCTCTTGCATCTCCCTCCCACCCTCCCTATCCCACCCCTCTAGGTGGTCACAGAGCACCGAGCTGATCTCCCTGTGCTATGCAGCTGCTTCCCACTAGCTACCTGTTTTACATTTGATAGTGTATATATGTCCATGCCACTCTCTCACTTCATCCCAGCTTATCCTTCCCCCTCCCCATGACCTCAGGTCCATCCTCTACATCTGCGTCTTTATTCCTGTCCTGTCCCTAGGTTCATCAGAACCGTTTTTTTTTTTTTTAGGTTCCATATATGTGTTAGCATACGGTATTTGTTTTTCTCTTTCTGACTTACTTCACTCTATATGACAGACTCAAGGTCCATCCACCACACTACAAATAACTCAATTTCGTTTCTTTTTATGGTTGAGTAATATTCCATTGTATATATGTGCCACATCTTTATCCATTCATCTGTTGATGGACACTTAGGTTACTTCCATGTCCTGGCTATTGTTAATAGTGCTGCAGTGAACGTTGTGGTACATGTCTCTTTTTGAATTATGGTTTTCTCCGGATATATGCCCAGTAGTGGGATTGCTGGGTCATATGGTAGTTCTATTTTTAGTTTTTTAAGGAACCTCCATACTCAACATCAGTAATCATTAGAGAAACGCAAATCAAAACTACAGTGAGGTATCACCTCACACCGGTCTGAATGGCCATCATCAAAAAAATCTACAAACAATGAATGCTGGAGAGCGTGTGGAGAAAATGCTATTCTTTTTAAAATCTTTGTATCAACTCCTGACACACTGCTTGGCACATAGAAAGATTCACTGCATGTTTGGCTGAATGGATGAATGAATAAAAGAGAATTTTGAGCATCCCTCACTTGCCGAGGCTCTTAATTCAAGATTTTAGTGTGAGGCTCAAATACTCACCATGGAAATGGCTATTCTTTGAGAAGAATGACAATCCCAACTCTACTGTAGTGATCTTCAGCATTTCTCTGCTCATTTCAAAGACATAAAGTGAGGGGAGTGGGAACACAGTAATTAAAATTCCCTAGAGAACTTCTTTTAAAGAGATCTGGACCACCCATGTCATCTGAAAAAGTACCGTGGGGCTGGCAGAGTGTTAAATGATGAATACTGATTACAGCTATGAGACTAGCTTTAGCACTGTTCTGTTGTGTGTAAGGGTTTTGTGTGTCGTTCATACCTTCAACATGTTTGCTCTCTGTACTCATACGTTGATTCTTAAACATATTAATTAACATATAATTCTTAAACATTTAAGTTACTATATATCTTTGAATTTTGACATACCATTGATCATATCTGTGATTTATTTAATGCCTAAGTCTCGATCATCTGCTTTACTATGTGATTTCACTGAGATAGAAATGGGGAGTGGTATGGTAACATGAGTTAATATGGTCTGTGAAATTTCAAAGATTGTTTGCAGGTGGGCTGTGTCTGATTAATTAAGAAGGCCAGACTGGGTGGGATTACTAGTCCCCAGAGGAGGTCAGGCTGAGACAACTTCTTCTATTTACATGAACTAAACTTTTGAGTTTCCTGATTTGCCTTTCAGCTTTAAAGAAAAGAAACAAAAGCTTTAATTATTTAGGAAACTGGACATTGTCATTCTCCCCCTAAATCCAGGTTTTTAGTTAACAAAAACATACCAAATCACCCCTCAGCACAATTATCCTTCAAGCTCAGAGACTTGTCTCAGCAACCTCTTGTCATCAGTAAGTTAATACTGGCATCGTAGTCAAGTTTGGTTTCAGTGCCCTGAATACCAGAGTGGTCATCATTTTCATACTGAATCAGGTGTCTGTTTATTCTGATTTTACTAAAGGAAGTTTTTCTCCATCAGGGATGGATGAATGAGATTTACAACTATGATCCAGAAACTTACCATGCGACTTTGACACATTCAGTCTTTGTTCGACTTGAGGGTGGGACCGTAAGGCTTTCAAAGCCCAATAAAAATATATCCAGGAGGGCAAGCTACAATGAAACAAAGCCAGAGGTGACCTACGTCAGCCAGAAAATCTACGACCTGTCCGACAGCAAGGTGAGCCCAACTAATTTGGAAGCTTAGATGAATGAAAAGCATTTGGAATCTTGGACGCTTTACTGTAATTTTTCCCCTTAACAGGTTGTGTGTTTAAAGTATTAGTGTAATTTAGAGCAGTGCCTCTCAAACATTAATGTGAATATGAATCACCTGAGCGTCTTTCAAAGTACAGAATCTGATTCAGCAGCTATGAGCAGAGCCTGGGAGTCTGCATTTTTATGAGCTCCCAGGTGATATCCATGCTGCTGGTCCACAGACCACACTCTGAGAAGCAAAGGCATCATACACTCTTCTGACGCTGAGAGTTAGTTTTTTTGGTCAAACGAAAGCCACGTGTGGTGGTGCTAGGCTAATAACTAACGCAAGCTCTGTAAATGTGAAAATTATGGAAAGTTATGCAAAATAACCACATTTTGATAAAGTATCCTTCTGCTTTTGAGAAATGTAAATTATTTGTTATTCCAAAAAGCTATAGGTTCTCTTTTCTTGTAAATCTTGTGAGTGACCTTTGAGTTTCTCCAAAATGGCAGAATTATTTAAAATAGTTTTTTGACGAATTTATTCTTAACTTGTGGTTGATAAACTTGAGCTTCCCATCAAGATCTAATTTAATAAATTCTTCTTTTTCCCCCCAGCTTAGGTTTGGCCCAGGGTCATTAAACTCAGTCGATATCCAAACTTAGTTGATGATAGTCCATTAAATAAGTATTCTGCTACTGTTACCTGAAAATCGTAGATATTTGTAACTCATGCGAAATTCTTGAATATCTACTTTCTGGAATTATTTTGAAAGATAAGTCATTTCTAAAAATTCTAGTTTCTGAAGTCACGTTATGGACAGGTGGTAATTCTTTCACGTTCATCATTTTAGTCAAAAATACTATGAAGTTTGCATCTGTGCTCTGCATAGTAGTAATGCACCATGTAGCCAATTCTTAATTTAGAGTGTAAATCCTTTCCCTTTCTCTGTAGATTTATCTTGTGCCTAAAAGTTTGGCTCGAAAGCGAATCTGGAATAAAAAGTACCCCATTTGTATCGAGCTTGGTCGACAAGATGACTTTATGTCTAAGGCCCAGACTGATAAAGAGACTTCTGAAGAAAAGCCACCAGCTGAGAGGGAGTTGGGAGGCGAGGACCCTAAGAAGCCAACCCACCCTCAGGAGGGAACACGATCTGGCCAGCGAGATCAGATACTCTATCTCTTTGGGAGAACTGGCCGAGAAAAAGAGGAGTGGTTTAGGAGATTTATTCTGGCATCTAAGCTGAAGTTGGAAACCAGGAAGCCACCTGGTGTCTCTGGAAGTAAACCAGGTAATGACGTGTGCTAAATGCTTATGTATTTTTAAAGGGCCCGTGGGAGAATCAAGAGAGAGTCCCGGGTAGGAAGAGAGGAAGACCACCGTGAATTGATGACTGTCTGCCACCTAAGGTGTATTCATGGATTATTTGCCTTCTAGGCTGCTCACTGCAATACTTTGTACTGAATCATTTAACCAGTGATGGAACCATTTGCAGATGTATTGTTTTGCCTTTGCTGGTTCCTTAAAGATTATATCAATATTTATGTTTATGTACTGTGGCTCCTCTGAGAGAAGCAGCAGAAGGAGAACCCTAGTTATAATAAGAAGGCCAGTGAGAAGGCAGCTTATGCTCTCAAGCTCCTGGCCTTCAACATGGCCTCCACGCCTGAGATTGCCATCGAAGCACAGAATCCTTGGCCTCCTGACTCACTGCTTCTGCCATCGATTACCCCGCCCCTCTGCTCATTTCCTGTCCCTCTGTCCCATGTACTTTGCTTGGAACAGCACTGAATCTCTCACCGTCCTCCAGACATACTGTGCCCTGTCATTGCTTTTTGCGTATGCTGTTCCCTCTACCTGGAATGCTCTTCCCCCACCTAGGCCAGGAAAATGCCAACTGTTTCTTCAAGGGGCAGTCCAGAGGTCACTGTCTGTGAGAGTCACTGCTGGAGGAAGCGCCTCTTGGCTCTTGGGCAGAGGGACTCACCCTGTCCCTTCTGCCCTGAAAGTCCTTTAGCACGGTGCTTATTACAGAAAATTGTGCTTTATTTGCCTAGGTGCCCGAGTTCAAGGGCAGGGACTGTGTATGTCTTATCATTCTTTTTAATGTGGAGTTGGCCCAGAGAAAGTGCTCGATGAAAAATGTGTTGAATGAATGAATGAAAGATGTTTGTCCATCCACAGCTTATGGCAATTCCAGTTAGCTTTCTGCCCACTTTCTGTGTGCCCCTTGGGCTGTGTCAGTCCTTCATCTGACCCCAAGAGAGCACCAGAAAAAAAGAAAAAGGTACCTACCAGATATGTATCATGGCTCCCATTCCTCTGAATTGTCTTCAAGAAGAATAAAAACTGTTCTAAAAAGTTATCTATCATTACAATGGAAGGTGTCTTTCAGGGTGGGAAATAACCTTATAAATATGTATATTTTAAATAGTCATTTATAGCATTTTAGCTGCTTTTCAACTGTACCCAGTGGAGTTTGCTCTGTGTTCCATTTCCTTTGCCGTCGTTTTCCTCATCTGTGTTAACAGCCATCACTTCTTTGCTCCAGGGGTTTTGCCATCACACAGCAGACACAACAGTCCCTCGGGGCATCTGACCCACAGCCGCAGCAGCAGCAAGGGCAGCGTGGAGGAGATCATGCCCCAGCCGAAGCAGAAGGAGCTAGCGGGCAGTGTACGGCAGAAGATGCTTCTGGACTACGGGGTGTACATGGCCAGGTGTGTCCCCCAAGAAAACCGAAGCCCCCAAAGGAGCCCAGCGCAGAGTGCGGAGAGCAGCCCCACAGCTGGGAAGAAGGTAAAGCTGGCTGCCTGGGGGTAGCTTTTTTGCTCTTAGATTCGTTTCCTCATACATAAGCCCTTTGAGCGCCTCTTTTGTACCAGGCCCTGTTCTAGGCATTGAGGACACAGTGCTGAACCAGACAGATGAGGGCTGTGCTCTTTAGGGAGCTTGGACTCTAGTCACGGAGACAGCAAGCAGCAAACAGCAAACATCAGGTGCCAATAAGCATGAAAATAAAGACAAATAAGGGAGGATGGAAAGTGGCCAGAACTGCTGTTTTAGATTGGGGTCGAGGACAGCCTCTTTGAGGACGTGACATTTGGGCAGAGACCTGACCAAAGTGAGAGAGTGAGCCCTGGCGATCTGTGTGAGAGGAGCATTCCAGGTGCGGGGACCAGAAAGTACAAAGGCCCTGAAGCAGGCCTGTGGTTGGAGTATTCAAGGAACTGTGGTGAGGTCAGTGTAGGTGACAGTGAGCAAGGGACAGAGGCAGGGCCTCGTCGGATCAATTCCTCATCCGATGAGGTCATGGGAGGCCCTGGGAGGGTTTTGAGCAGGGGCTGATGTTGATCTGACTTGAGTGTAAAAAGTCATGTGGCTCTCCGTGGAGACTGGAGAAGGGGCAGCAGGAGGAAGGGGCTAGGCTGATAGCAGGTGGTGAGAAGCGGCGGCCTTGGGGATACTGTTGGAGGGGAGCTGGCTGGATTTGCAGATGAGTTCCATGTGGGATGGGGAGAACCAAAGGAGTCAGAGATTACCCCTAGCTTTTGACCTGAGCAACTGGGCCATCAGTAGGGAAATTCACAGAATCATTAGCAATAGAGATCTAATTCCTTAACAACCATTGTATACTCAAATTCTCAGACTCCTCAGCTCTGTCTAGGGCTTTTGAAGGTTTACCATATGCATTATTTGCAAAATGTAACAAGCTGGACATTGACTCAAGATCATTTGTGATAAGATGACTAATATAAGCTGCCATATGTCAGAGTCTGTAAGACACTGTAATAGAATTACTCTGATCCCTTGAACAGTCTTGCAAACCAGGTGGTATTCTCTCCATATTATAGATGGAGAAACCAAACTTCACAGAAGTAGCTTAATGTCACAGTTGCTAATTGATGGAGTGCACAAAACCTGCTCTGAGACTCCGAGGCCCTTTGGCTGCCAGGACTGCCGTCTTGGTGGGTCATTCTCAGACTGTGCTTGACCTGAGGCCTCCAGCCGCTACGCCCCCTCAGGTTCTGAGGCACAGCCTCCCGCCCGTGGAGCACGAAGCCTGTTTCTTCCATGTTCAGTTACTAAAGTGTTTAACCTCTTATAGTGACTGTATTTCTGTTAACGGGAAGCATTTGGTACCATCCTCTTTGTGCTTTCAGGCTTTAGTCATTCTGTTGACCCTCTTCAGTGTGGAAGAGGCCCCAGAACCTTCACCCAGCCTACTTTGTCAGGGCCAAAAAAGACCATATGCCTTTGCTGGCCTCTGACCCACCGCCTCCCCCTCTGACCTAAGTTACCAGCTAGCGTGGGAAGTAGACTTCCCTCTAAGCTAGAGCGGGGTAATAGAAAACTGCTCTGGAAATGTCCTGTTTACCAACAGTGAGTCCCACTCCCCCTAATTCCCTTTCTGCCTGGCCTGTCAGCTGTCTGGATTCTCATTAGACTCAGGAAAATCAGGAGGAGAATTGTGTGATGTAAGAAAAGGATCTAATAAATAAATGCTTGCTTTTTAAAAAAGAGTTCTGTAAATTAAAAAAACAAAAGTTTTAGAACATCGCTTCCTCAGTATGTGTTACATGTGCCTGTTGTATCGTGTAATCACTGGGGTCTGTGGAAGCCCCAGGAGGGCCTGGGAGGTCCTGCTGGCACAGAGCCTGACCCCTCAACCTTGCGCTGCTGTCACTGGGGTGGGGTGGGGGTGTCTCTGGTACAAACCTTTTTTCCAGGTACTTAGCACTTAACCCCTTTAAACACCAGAACCTTCTTTTCATCTTCTAAGTTAAGTCTGATTAAAGTCTTTAAAAACCACATTGCGCTTCCTGTCCCCCTTAGGCAGAGCAGGCAGGGATGATTTAATCTTTTTCCTGGTGATTTAAAGACTTAATACAACACATGGAAATTCAGGCCTGTTGTCCTGCAGGGCTATCGAGGTCAGGCCTTTCACCCCCGTCTGAACCATCCCAGACCACAGACTCTGCAGCATTTTCTGTCACTTGTCTGTTGGCTGGTGTTAGTGTGTGTCCTTCTAGTTGCCTTTCCTTGAGTGCTTATCCTCATCTCCCACCCCTACCCCTAATCTAATGGTTCTAATCTGCATGGGCTAGGTAACCAGAGAGCCAGAATTGTGTGAACACAGGCAACTGTCTTTGAAAGAGGGGCTTTTGAAGCAAGTGCGTGAGCTTTAGCGCTGGGCTCCCATGTCCACTTGGCCTGCCTGAAGCATGTGTGGGCCGCGTCCTGGCTCTCAGGAGTGGTCTGGTAGTAGAGACAGTCATGAATAAGGTATAGGTGTATGTTTTAGTTATCTATTGCTGTGTAACAAATAGCCCCAAATGGGATGGCTTAAAACAATAACAGTGATTTATTTTGCTCACAGATTTGTAATTTGACTGGGCCTAGCAGTAAAACCTTCTCTCTGTTCCACGCAGTGTCAGCTGGGGAGGCTGGACGGGGGGCTGGAGGACCTGCTTCCAAGATGGCACTTGCATGGCTGGCAAGTAGTTGCTGGGTGGTGGCTGGGAGCTCAGCTAGGGCTGGGGGCTGTGGGCCTTGGTTCTTCCCCATGTGGCCTGGGCTTCCTTCAGTGTGGTGACTGGGTTTCAAGCACAAGTGTCCCTAGAGAAAGAGCCAGGTGGGCTTTTTATGACCTAATCTCAGAAGTAAAGTAATGTCACTTCCTTCCTGCTCCATTAGTCAAAGTAGTCAAAAAGCCCTCCCAGCTTCAAGGAGAGGGGCATAGATTCCACCTCTGCTGAGCTGAGGGAGTAGCAAATTCTTAGAAGAGCATCTGGGATGGGAAGTATCATTGCACCATTTTTGAGAAATAAGGTCTGCTACAGTATTTATTCCTATGCTCTTTTTATTGCTTTTCATGCTTTCCTTTTCAGTGGAGATAGTTCTTTACTAGTTTTATTTCTCTTTAATTCTGTAATTCGAGCAAATGAGGACCTTCCCCCACCCCCTCTTTAATTTTCTTTTCTTTTCTGTTCCTGTGAAGCATTAACATGGTTCCAAAAACCAAAACTGTACAAAGACATATTCAGAAAAGTGCCGTCTCCCCTGCCCTTTTCCTTCTATTCATCCATGCCATCCCCCCACCCCCACCCCAGTAGTGAACCGGTCTCATTAGTCTCTGGCTCATCCTCTCTGGGTTCATTTCCCCTCCTGTCTTACTCAAAGGGTGGCACGCCATGGATACTCTTTTGCACGCTTTTTTCACTTACCAGTACATTCTGGAAATCACTCCACATCAGTTCTTAGCTATCTCCCCTTCCTCTTGTTTTTCAGCAACTGCAAAGACTGACTCCATTGTGTGAATGTTCCATAGTATATTCATTCTCTTATATGGGCGTATGTGTGGTTTGTAATATTTTGCAATTACAAACAGTGCTGCAATGAACAACCTTGTATATGTGTATTTTTGTGTTGTTGCGGGTATATCTTCAAGGTGATGTCTTACGAGAATGTCAGAATGTAAACTCACATGTAGTTTTGTTAGATATTGCCAAATGCCTCTCCATAAGGGTTGCACCAGTGTTCATTCCCACTGGTAATAAGAATGCCTGTTTCCCCACAATTTTGCCAAATGTGAACCTTTTGGACGTGGTCATTAGTGCTCATCCTTCCTGCCAAAGACGACCAGGTTATTTCTTTGGGTTCATATTGCCTCTGCTGTCATGAGTCCAAGAGGAACTGAAAGGGCTCAGAGACACAAAGGAACCTTTGACACCTCTTCAAGTTACACTGTCACTTCATCAGTGTCGGCACCACCCAGACGCTTACCCAGGGTAGCATGCCCCCTCCTCTTCTATACAAGGAGCTTAGGACACAGCACCAGCCTTTGCCCCACCCTGCTGCTGCTTCTTACAGGCCACGTTCAAAGCATCTCTCACCCTGAGGGCTCCAGGTCTAACGGCGCCTTCCACACACTCAGCCTCCTTTCTCACACATGGCCCAGTGCTAAACTGGGTCAGGAGGTGAGTAGGGCCACTGGTGCTTAGGAGCCAAACCAATGTTAAAAACAGCCGGTGATAATTAGTAGACATAGACTAGGTTTGTATTAAACAATGCTAGAACACTTCTGGTAGTTATTCTTACCCATAATAATTAAAAACAAGTTTGGGGGATTCTGAAATCACTTTGGAGCTCAACATTTGAATTATAAAATACTGCTCTTTTGGAGGAAGGGCCTGGTTCTCCCGATGTTTAGTGATTAGTGATCGGTCGCTGAGCCCTGTGACTCCGCTTTATCTCACAAACACAGACTGTACCAGCCTCTGAAGTCTCCAAACCCCTGTGATCTTGGCGCCATTTTCTCTCTTCTCAGGCAGCTTCACCTCTAGAATAGTGAGACCATGAGGCTGGCTGAGGAGACCCAGAGCTTGATCATCTTGCTGAGGTGGAGAAGATATAAACAGCAATTAAGAAAATGAAGAAACTCTTTTAAGAAATGTCTAAAGGTGGGATAGTATTACCCCTAGTGTTGGTACCTCAGGAAGGGAGACCCCACGGGCAGCCTGTGGATTTACT
Organism: Phocoena phocoena; assembly: GCF_963924675.1. Taxonomy (NCBI): domain Eukaryota; kingdom Metazoa; phylum Chordata; class Mammalia; order Artiodactyla; family Phocoenidae; genus Phocoena; species Phocoena phocoena. Next base: position 14,318,466 of record NC_089237.1, read on the forward strand.
CAAAGGTGTGAGGCCAGGGAGGCTACTAGTTCCTTATGCCCTGAAGCAGCCTGCCTGGGAGGGAGGACCATTGGTGAGGCAGTGCTGTGCTTGTTCACCAAGTGTGAGGTTCTGGTGTTCAGATCACATCAGGCACTGCCACGCTCCTTTTCAATGCAAGGTTTTCAGGAATACTTAAAGGTCATGTAGGTTGCCCCAGGTTTGGAGAGTCCTGTCTCCATTATTGCTAGTTCCACTAATTATCTTGTTACCTACAAACTGGATCATAAGATACTACATCCTGTTTGGTGTTATCAGGAGATAAGAACTCAACAAAGCAAACAGGAATCAAACAGAAACCAGGAAATCTTAATTGGCAGAATGGTTTCCCAAGGCTTCCCCTTTCCAAGCTCAGAGTCAGCTTTTTAAACATTTAAAAGTAGAATTGCAAAGTGTTTATCATACAATAAGTAAAAAATATAAAGCCATATATCCAATTTAAAAATAAATTTTAGGAAGATTACAGACAAGAGTGCCAAGACAGTTCAGTGGGGGAAAGAATAGTCTTTTCAACAAATAGTGCTGGGGCAACTGGACATCCACATGCAAAAGAATGAGGTCAGACCCCTCCCTCACACCGTATACAAAAATTAACTCAAAATGGATCATGGACCTTAAGGCAAGAGCTAAAACTATGAAACTCTTCAAATAAAATATAGGAGTAAATCTCTGTGAATTGGGGCTAGGTGTAAAGACTTCTAAGATAAGATACCAAAAATACACACAACCAAAGAAAAAATAGGTAAATTGGACTTCATCAAAATTACAAACTTTTGTGTGCAAACAGTACTATCAAGAACATGAAAAGACAACCCACAGAGCTTGCAAATCATATGTCTAAGGGTTTTGTACCCAGAATATATAAAGGACTTCTGTAATTCAATAATAAAAGGTAAATAACCCAATTAAGAAATGGGCAAAGGATCTGGATAGATATTTCTGCAAAGAAGATATACAACTGGCCAGTAAGAGTATGAAAAGATATTCAGTCATTAGCCATCAGGGAAATGCAAATCAAAACTATAATGCAATGCCACGTCCAAACCACTAGGATGGCTAGAATAAAAAAGACAGATAATAGCAATGATTCATGAGGATGTGGAGAAACCGGAACCCTTGTAACAGTGAGAATGTAAAATGATGCAGCTGCTGTGGAAAGCAGTTGGTGGTTCCTCAGAAAGTTAAACATAGAGGTTTATGATCCAGGAGTTCCACTCCTATGTGTATATCCAAGAGAAATGAATGAAAATCTAGGTCCACACAAAAACTTGTACACAACTGTTCATAGCAGTGTTATTCACAATAGCAAGAAGTGGAAAACAACTCAAATATCCCTCAGTTGAAGAATGGACAAAGTGTGGTACATACACGTAATAGAATATTATTCCATAATAAAAAGGAATGATGTACTGGTACATGCTACAGCATGGATGACCTTGAAAACATTATGCTTTGTGCAAGAAGTCAGCCACAAAGGAACACATATTATGTGATTCCATTTATGTGAAATGTCCAGAATAGGCAGATTCACTGCGACAGATATGTCGTTAGTTGCCTTGGGCTGGTGGGGATGGAGCTGGGAGGAATGGGGAATGACCACTCGTGGATACAGGGTTTCTTTGGGGGTGATGAAGATATTCTAAAATTGATTGTGGTGATGCCCTCACACTCTGAATATACCAATACCACTGATGATGCTTTTTAAATGGGTGAATTGTATGGTATGTGAATTATATCTCAATAAATCTGTTTTTTAAAAAGGATACAAAACCATGTTAGTTATGCTTATTTTTTAAAGTTATGTATTCTTAAACTATATATATATATATATATATATATATATACACATTGAAAACAGACTGAAATATAGTTAAAATGTTTTAAATAAGTATATCTGGATAATGAGATTATGGGTGTTTTCTCTAGTAAACATGCTTGTTTTTGTAATTGGGGAAACAGCTAACCAGGAGGGTCTTCCGCTGTGCCCTCTCCTGGGCCAGGCAGCCCTTTGTGAAGCCCTCATGACATCAGATAGTGTGCGACCAGACCTTAGCAGCAAAGCCACCAAGCTGCCTTTGCCCTTAAAAAGCTGGGCTGATTGCCTGGCTATTTGTAATAGGAAAAGTTACACCACAAAAAGTAAATCTGTACTATTTTCTTTTTACAGGTTGGTTTTTAATAAAATATCTCCCAAGAGCTACTCAGACAGTTACAATAGTCTTGCTTTAGCTTCGGGCCATTGAACTCTCTAAACTTTATTTTGGAAGCCATTTTTAGAAACATACCCTTTCTAAATGTACATCTTTAATTGAAATGGTAAAGTGAATCTGCTTCTCACATTCCTTCCTGCAGCCAAACAGCAGCATTAGGAAATGTGTGCACATTTATTGTTGATGGTCTTAAATTTGTATGACTTCCATTGGAAATGAGTTCTTCCTAGCAGCCTGTTGAATCCAGATTTTGTTCATAAAGCTGCTTTGATGCATTGTCAGTGTTCTGCTGCTCATGGATTTTTCTTTGTTCCCAGTGAGTCTGTGGAGAGAAGCCTGCATTAGAAAAAGGAACAGTTGAAAAGAAAAAACAACCTCCTTGTCAGTTATTTCAGAAATTTGTTTCCACATCATATGCCTTTGGCTTGGACAAAAGTTGTGAAATAGCCTTTGTTTCATGCTATTTTGTGTTGTTAAACCTGTTTCCTGTGAATAACTAGGTTTGTAAGGAAAGGTTAGTAGAGTCAACTCTCCCACATGAGAAGGGAAAAAGTAATCTCTTCTCTTGTGCAGCCTACAGATCTGAGTGAGACGTGCACTGCCCTGCGTGGGCAGCCTCTTGGCACTGCCCGGATCCCTGGGGGAGGAGGGTATTGTCCCTGGGTGAGTGTTTACTCAGAAGTCTGCATAGATAATCTGATGTGACTCAAAGACTGTAACCTCAGAAAAGCTAGACCAGATCCCCTTGGGGTGGGGTGCAGATGTTCAGGCAGAGAGAAAAGCGATTCCAAAAACCACGTACAGCCTGAGGCATGACTAAGTGCTCGCTGGGCACAGGCTTCCACTCGACCATCCAGAACCTGGTGGTAGAGATGCCTCGGTTAATATCAGAAGCCTTTACAGCACCAGAAGAGCACAGAGAGGGGACCCTACAGCCATTCACACAAGGCAGCTAGAGCCATGTCTTCTGAAATGCAGTGACCAACATGTATTATTTTTTAAACCAGAGTTTAACTTTTTTTTTTTAATGAGACTCGCCGACATTTATAAGGGAGAACTTTGAAAATACCCCAATTTGAAGGACTCCTAGAACATAGGATATCCCTGCTTATATGCAATAACATTAGACTGAGAAATGCAGGTGAACCCCCAGGCCCCCAAAGCGAGAGACGGCACAAGCCCTGATGAGAGTGGAGGACAGGTGGGTGCTGGGCAGCCCTCCAGGCCCTGCACAAGCTCAGTGACCAGTTCAACTGAGTCAGACCCCAAGGACTCCAGGCTTCAGAAAAATCACACATAGGTCCCTGCCACAGGCCTTTAGGACACTCACAGGTCATCAGATCTCTAAGTGTCAAATCCACAAGCACCAGGCCACCCGTGTACTCTGTCCCCGGCTTAGGACACAGCTCTGTGGGGGCGTGGTCACGGCTGCGCAAGACAGACATCACCGGTGTGAGCCCACGCTGGAGCACGGAGACGTGAGGCGTCTGGTGTAGGTGATGGCTGCAGGCAGCCATGAGGGCAGGGCAGATGCATTTGTACAAACCGTAGAGGGAAGAGAAAGGGTGAGCAATCCACAGATTCCTGCATTTCTCGTTCTTTTAGTCTTTGCTTTCCAAGGCGAATTGTTTCTATAAGGCTATCACCTAATTAGAGACCTCGGCACAAGGATATGTCTGTCACCCCCGGGCCGTCACGCCCCCTTCCTCCCACCGGACACAGCAGGTGGGAGACAGGGAGGAGGCTGTGAGTCAGGCTGTGCTGATGAATCAGGGGCCTTGGGCAGGGTGCTGAACAGTTCCCAGTCTGTTTGCTCCAGCCTAAAATAGAAGTAAAAGTTCTGTCTTTCCGGGGTATTGTGAGATGTAAATGAGGGAACCTGAGAAGGAACCTTATCATAGAGCCTGGCGTGGGGTCAGCGGACACCACCAAGCGTTGCCTGCACTACCACACCGTCCGTGGGTGTCACGGCTGCTTCTCCCTTCTGCTTTACCCCGACCCTGACCCTCTCCAGGCAAGAATCCATGGTCCAGTTCTTAGCCTTGGAAATTGGAGGCTAACAGGGTTTGCTCTTTTCCCACCTTGCACACTGGCCACAACAGATGTTTCAGGTGGATTGTATCAAGTGGAGCTGAAGCCCAGGGTGTTTCACGGGGCTGAGATGGGTGAGAACAGCTGTAGGAGTTTCACAGAATTCCTCTCTCTAATCCAGGGCTGTGGGTCTCAACCTCACCTGTTCATTACATCAGTGAGAGAGTTTCTAAAAATCCTCATACCCACTTAAATCAGTATTGCTGGATACAAGACCCAGACACCAGTATTTCTAAGCACTCTCTGCCCTTCGCCCAGGAGAATCATGACCTCCCAAGAGTCAGGCTGAATGTGAGAGTCCTGGGCACTGAGAAACTCTGGGGCTGCCTGGTGAGACCAGCTCGACGGTTACATGTCCTGGGAGCCTTAGCTAGAAGAAAGAGAGGCAGACGTTTGATCAGATGTGTCATTGACTTAGAATGATGGTACCAAGCTAATTTGAGGGGAGGGGAGGGATAGAGTAATACGGCTGAGCTAATTGTATGAAATATTAGCTGGTTCACAAGAAGACTGGTAGAAGAAGAATATAGACAAAGAGTTTTTATCTGTGATGGTGGCTTTTGTTTCTCCTTTTCTATTCACTGATACAACGTGGGACTTGTCATTTATAGGGAAGAAATACAACTCACGTGGCCGGTCCCCCTTCTCTAGAGGGAGGGACCTTCAGTGACATTATAAAAATAAGCCCCTGGCTTGCTCTCCAGTTGCTTTCTAGTTAATTCTGGTCCTTTTTCTTTTACCAGTTGCCAGAGGTTCCACCCTCTGAGGAGGAAGAACAGGAAGCCTGGGTGAATGCCTTGCTTGGAAGAATGTTTTGGGACTTCTTAGGAGAGAAGTACTGGTCTGATCTGGTGTCTAAGAAAATCCAAATGAAACTCAGCAAAATAAAGGTATTGTTTTCCACCCAAGAGGCTTCCGATTCATCACGTCTTAATTTCTAGAAGTTTTGTACATTATATCCTAAGTGAAAAATCATTTGGTTTAAAACGTATAACAAATGGGAGTAGTAAGTTCTTATCAAATAACACATCTGGGCTCTGACCTTGACCATACGACTAACTGCCTCTGGGGATGTAGTGAATGTTCCTGTTTATTTTTTCCCCTTCTGTTGCCCTCATTGTCATTCACTCTGGGTGAGAATCCAGAATTTGGTTTGGGAAAATGGGAGCTGTTGCAGCTGGTTGGTTATATAGAATTGTGTTATCTTTAAGTTAGTAATAAACTTAAATTGTATGGCGGACAGCCCACAATCTTGGCCACACAGCATGTGCTCTGAGGAAAATGCCAGACTACTTAAGACCTCTTTCCCAACTCCCTCTCAAAGCTGGGAAAGCTACCATTGCACTCTAAATGTGTCTGCATTTGACCTTTACTTCTGGCCAGATGGTATTTTATTTTGGGCTCTCTCTTTGCTGAAGAAACAGTCCCGGTGCTGATGTAGGCCCACTTGGAAGTGAGTTTAAACTTGCCTAAGTATTCTTCACAATTGCCACTAAGTGACTCATTTAGTACCACCTTTGCCAGCTAAGAGACCTTATTTAGGTTACTTAGAAGTAAGTTTTTGATCCATTGAAGACCCAACCAAGGAAGAGTCACTTTGGTCCCCAGATCTTCACGGAGAGCTTACACAGTCAGCAGCTTAAGTCAGTGGATCTTTTGGGTCATAGATACCTTTGAGAAGCAGAAACATATGGACCCTTTCCTTAGAAAAATGCCCTGTGACACAAAATTTTGCCCATGATTTCAGAGAGTTTAAGGACTCCAGGTTAGGAGACGGTGAGTCACGATAAAATTATGTTGGAAGAAAATGTGGGCATGGAGGAGCTTCGATTTGATTCCTGTCGTGCCTTTGGGTCATGAACAGAGCCTTTCCTGGCACAGTCAGGCCGCTGTCACCCCTTCCCCAGGCCCTGATGAAGAGGCGGGGCCTCCTCAGCTGGAACGGCAGGTGTTGGGAGGGCTCTGTTGACAAGGGTCAGCGTGTTTGTGTTCTTCAGGCGAGTGAGGGTTGAGCGCTCTGCAGCGGGAGCAGGAAGCAGTGTTTGGAGAGGAGAGGCCAGCAGCCACCCTGGAGCTCGCTCAACCTCCTCCTCTTTTTGGGAAATGACGGAGGGCTCCAGCTCCCGGGTTGAGGCGCACGGGTAGGGCTGGTGCTGCTGTCTTCCCAGAGACTGTTATGGGTGCTTCCCTGAGCAGGAGGGCTCTGGGTCCTGGCGACAAAACAGGGCACGCCTGAGCTGCAGAGGGACACCGCTCTCGCCGCTACACACGTTCCAGTACTGACTCTCAGAGCGGGTGTCGGAGGGCTTCTCTCTGGCGCTGGGAGTCCTCGGGGCCAACCTCCATCCCGGATTGAGAACCGTGGGCTCCCTCAACCCAGAGGAGGTTGACGAAGGTCTTTCCTTTTCATCTTCTCCCTTCGCTGACCCTGTGGGCTTCTGCAGGGTACAGAGATAAACTCTTGTCTGTGCTTTGAGGTCAGAAGTGCTAGGGGGTTAGGGTGGGGAAAGTGGTCCCCATCCAGCAATGCCAGCAGTTCAGAGGCGGGGGCTGTACTCCCCCCACTGGCAGCCTCAGGGCCTCCCACCCTCCACCCCGACCTGAGCTGCTGTCCTGGGAGGTGCCCAGCAGACCAGAGGGGACCCTGGTGATGGAATAAACGGGAGGGCAGTGGGAGATTACCCCCATTCTGAACCTGCCATCACCCCTGCCAAGAGAACACGTACTATCACCAAATATCCAGGTATCCCTGGAAGGGCTGTTCCTTAAATACAGTAGAAATATAGTAGTGAGTATTGGTTAACGGCCAGTCAAGAACCAGAATGGCTGGAGGAGCCTGAGCTGCCCCTGTGACAAAGGTCCCCCCGTCTCCTGGTCTCCTTGAGGGCCTGACATATGGAGGGTGCTTTGCTGGCTGCAGTGATTGTCACCCTCACCTGTGATAAATAGCTCACATTGTGGAAGAGCAGCCCCATGTGTGTATCTGGTGCCCGGTGATAGGTTTAAAATAAGCTGAGTTTCTGCCTCCACAGCAAGTACACCCTGGGCCTTGGCCGGCTGCTCCGGCACCACCTTGGAGCCCTCAGTAGTTATGGCCTCTGCCCATGTCAGCAAATGCTGCTCTTATTGCAACGGCTTCTAACTCAACCCCCACCAACCTGGAGAACGCCCAGTCCCCAGCTGGGTTTACCCAGGAGGGTAAAGAACACTCAGTGGGTTCCTATCTCACTGTGGTGCCCTTAGGGTGGGAAGAAGAGAGTCTCTGGTTGAAAAGAGCAGGAGGGGGCGTGACCTTTCCTTGCCTCCCCCCAACCCGACAGGGCAGGAAGGAAGCAGCTCTAGGGCCTGGTCCTGAGTTTTGATTCACATCAGAAATCTGAGCAAGGAGGGAGTGAGGGGGTTGGTTAGAAATGTTGCGGAATCTTGGAGTTGGGTGCTCAGGTGAATAAGTAGGAAATGCCCTGCTGACCTCCCCTCCCCATCCTGCTTCCTGGTGATTAGTGCCCATCCCACCCCTGCCAAGTGTTTCTCATCCCCGCTTCCTTCAGTTCCCTCCTCCATCTCAGGCCCTGCCTCTGCCCTCTTGGGGACTCCAGGGAGCAGGATGGGGTGGGGAGGGAGGCTGGACGGGGCGCCAGGAGGGGCCCCATGTTCTCTGCGTGCACTTCCCTGGCTCAGTGTCCACTCCTGTTCCCATAGAAACCTGGCGTGCCTCAGAAGCACTGGGCATTAGGATGACAACAATAGACAAAAAGGACAGGGGCAAGGGTGCAAGATTTTGGCTACATTTTTGACCAAGTATCATTCTGTAGGCTGATTGGGAGGCCAACCACCACATAACATTAATGCTTTGGAAAAAGGTTTTCCAAATAAAGCAACCACCAATTCAAAAGGCACATTTGAATACTGTCTCTAGTCACATTTTGTCCATCTCAAACATCATATCCTCTTTAAATTAACACCTCCATTCCCCACAGAAAATCAGAGATGAAATTCCCTGACTGGTGAATCCTAAAAGTGTCTAAGTTTCTCCGCAGAGAGACAGCTGAAGAGGTCCAGCCAAAATAGGCACTAAATTCATGTCTGGCTATAGATGCTTCTCATTTTATGGGAAATGTTCAGCATATGTTCAATTTTTTTAACTTTTACATTCTAAATTTTACAAAATTATTCTAATGTTCAACTGGAGCAGTCCTTATGAGAATAAGAAAATTCTGGGGGAAAAGAAAAGAGAGGGACTTGCCAGATTTAAAAATGTATTTTAAAGCTACAGTAACAAAACCACTTTGATACCAGTAGGAAACAGTGCTCAGTACAGATTCCAGTGCAATGGGAATCCCATAATGAAAGGTGGCTTTGCAGGTCAGTAGGGAAAGATTTGGTTTTTTTAAAAAAAATAGGTTAAGACACCTGACTAGCCACTGGGAAAAAAATTAAGGTGGATTCCTAGTTTACATCTTACATTAAAATTAGGACTGGACTAAAGATTGTTTTTAATGTATATACATAAATCCAGGTCAAGGAAACATAGGTCAATTAATTCTCTGCTCTTGAGGTGAAGTAGGAATTTCTAAGCATGATACCAGCACTCTTACGTTAATTCATTTAGAGTAAATTCCTACTGACAGCTGTGTTAGTTGGGGGTCCCAGCGGAAAACATATGGCACATTCAGTGCAGCAAGCTGGGGAAGGATTTATGAAGGTGTGGGCCGATGTAGAGAAACCGCAAAGCATAGTGCCGCACCCCAGGGCTGGAGCGGTGGGGAGCGGTTAACCCAGACTCGGGCAGGGTGTCTAGGTGGAGGGGGCTGCCTGTCTGACAGGAGCTGTGGCCTTCAGTAGAGGGAGGGGACAAATGCCTGACAGTTCTCCTCTCCGTGTACCTCCCCGCCCCCTGCCCACTGGTGTGTTCCACTGGCCAAGCCCGACCAGAAGCCAGAGGAGAGGGCAAGAGTCCATCGATGCGGTTCCCGCAGACCAGCCTCTTGGGATGTAGTGAGGAATTCGATCCCAGAGGGGCAAAGGGAAAATATCCAGCACAGGGTCAAGGGATGTGATTTTTTTTTTTCCCAAGGATTTTAGTACATGTTGTGAGTTGGCCTACAGGAAATGTTGTAGTGATTTCCTAACTCCTCACTAGTAGTCTAAAAGAGGCCAATTTTCCCAGCCTTCAGCCAACTCTGGGCATTATTAACCTGACCAGCATGGCTTGTTCCTTCTCCACAGTCTGGTCTCTGACCACACGCCACCCTCAGGGAAGCCTTCGCTGACCTCCTTATCCAAGACGGTTCAGCCTCCCTCTGCCCCGTTACCCACCTCATCTTCTCTGTAGCACCGGTCACGCTCTGCAGTTACAGGTTATTTGTCTGCTTATCTGTCTGTTCCTGCCTCTTCATCATAAGCCCCGCGAGAGCAAGGACCTTGCCTCTCTTGTCCGCGGCTCTGTCTGTAGTATGCTGCCTAGTATGTGGTGTATGCTCGATAAATTTTGGTTGAATAAATGTGTCCCCAAAACCTTGACCATTGTTCCCTTTGAGAGTATGTTGACTTCTGGCATTTACCAGGTTCCTAACGAGTCTCCTTGGTTGTTTCCTTCTGTCCTCCAGCTCCCCTACTTCATGAATGAGCTAACTCTGACGGAGCTCGACATGGGAGTAGCCGTGCCAAAAATCCTCCAGGCCTTCAAGCCTTACGTTGATCACCAAGGTAACTCTTAACCGACTCCAGAAAGGAGTGGAGCATTTATATGAGCGTTAGAATGTTGCCGTCACTGCAGATTGAATACCAAGGCTTTGTGTTTGGAGGGAGTTGGGGGCATTTTAACCATATTTGATGTTGTGTGTCTCCTGTTCTTAACGGTCACAGCCTGAAACCGGTGGGGAGTAGATCAGGACTCCCGCTCCAAGCCCTTCTGGTCTTCTGGATCCTTACAGGTCCTCCTCCAGCCCAAAGATGCCCACATGCCAGTTAATGGGGGCCTGGCCCCGCATGGTCACAGCCCTTGCCACGGTGAGAGGCAGTGGCTGCATTTCAGGCCCACTTACCCCTCGTGGCTTCTCGTCTGCATGTGCCCCTCCCTGGATTCTTACTGGGAGCCGCCCCTCCTCATAAGTAGTGACATCTTTGCCTTGCCTTAACCTCTAGGATGCAGATTCTTTGAGCTTCATGTTTTATTCTTTCTGTTCCTTTCCACTCCAAGTAGGCACTCAGTAAGTGTTTGAAAAATGAAGACTTATATTGTTGGGCAGTATTTTGAGAGTAAAGGCTCTCTGCTGGAGGGAAGTTCTCTGATTTGGTTTTTAAGACATGTTACAGACACATTATTTATGCCTACTTGTGTATGTGTGCATGTGAGAAGGTGATTAAAATGTGTGGAGAGTTTAAATACAATTATGATGTAAAGATCTATGTGTATTTTGTGGCACCTTGACAGAAAATTTAGTACCCAGGAGTCTGGTGAAAAGAAGAATGAATTAGGTAGGCAAGAATACTCCATGAGCAGAAAGGGAAAAACCTCCCTGTCATGGAAGCATTCAACTTTTTTTCTAGAATATCCCTCTCCAAGTGAGCCTCTTTCCACTTAAACTGGATTTACATTCTTCCCCAAAAGGCTCAGGAACAAAGTAAGGGAGAAAATAATTACAACTTTTCAAGAGAGTGGTATTTGTTTTGAAGTAAATATTTTGTAAGATTGATAGACTATAGCATCTACTTTTGTCTCTGTATGGCTATATCAGGTGGCTCTTGAACATATTTAGTGAAATCAAGTTCTGTGTTGTATACATTTGATGTAAATACAGAGAGTTTTGTTTTTTTTTAGCGCTACAACTAGCAGCTCTAACAAATCTCTCTAGCACTATTTCAGCTAACAGTGAAGTCCATATTTCCAGGTCTTTAGCATCCCATCGATTTCAGAGAAAGATAGACCAGAGAATTATTTGCAAACCCAGAAGTCCACCTAATAGCACGTCGAAATCACCTGTGACCACTCAATTGTGTCTACACTTTGATGAATCTGAGTGCTCCTAGGTTTAGTGAATTTCTGGTTCACTAAGAGTAAAACTAGAAAAGATTCTTTGCGAATGGTCTAGCTAGAGTTCTTTCAACCACATGTGAAATTTAAACAGCTGCATTATCTATGTGTAAGGTGCAGAGCTAGGATCTTCGCCCCGACGGCATTCCAGGGCTGCCTGGCTCCCTCTGGCTCTGGGGGGCTCTAGGTTGCCCTTTACTCTTTGCCTCTTTAGGAACTGACTTGTAACGAGCTGGTAAATGATCAGGTAACATAAGCCTCCTGAGAGTCAGGCTTAAAGAAGGTAAATAATACGTGTGCATGCTTTATTTTCTAATGCATTAGCAGCCTCTTATCTCAGAACTGTCCTTTGTTGAACTAGTAGAAATTTCCAATGAGAGGGGAGCAGGGCCATAGCTGGGCTTTGCAGCATCTAAGAAGTGTCCCTGTGGCTGTGAACTCTGCAGCCTCCCAGGGCAGCTTTGTGAGGCTTTGAGTGAAATTCACTAAATGCCTAAGTCTCAAGTCTCTTTCCCATTCCTCTGGAGCCAGAGCTGCATCAAGACGTTTTATTATATAGATCAAAGCTTTTGCCAGTTTTTAATCCATTTGAGGCTTACTTAACTCCTTTCAGGGCAAGTTCTAGAGATCTGCCTGCTTTATGTAACAAGGGAAGAAATGTTACTAAAGAAAGGAATGATAAAGACATAAAGCCTGTGGGTTTTAAAAGTTTGATCAAATTAGGTTTTTCCAAGTCTGCCAAGGCTACATGTGATGGTATAACAGAAATGAACATGAAGGGACAATGCATCTTGGATTCCATTGCTCTAAGAGAAACCTTTCCTTTGGGGGGAATGAAAATCAGGAGTGACGTGTTAAAACTGACTCTGAAAAGCAGAGTTCACCTTTCAGGGAACTGCCCCCTAGGGTGAAGGGGGCTTTGACTGCTTTCAGGAGCGGGCGCCTCCCAGGGGATCCCCCTACACACCCCACACCCTTATTTTTGGTAATATTTCCTAACTTGTGCTTGTTTGTTGAAGGCACATGGCTTGGGAGAGATATTTGGGCCAGAGCTGCTGGATCGCTCCAGCCCCAGGATGCTCTTCTTGAGGCAGCCCAGAGCGGTGGTTCTGAGCTCCAGCTCTGAGGCCGCACCGCCGGGCTCACAGCTCCTTGTCCTTGGGCAAATCCTTAACCTCGTCACTAACTCACTCCTCTCTCGGCGGGGGGAGACTGATGGCACCCACTTGGTGGCTTAAGTGAGTTAATACATGAAAGGCACTCGGAAAACATCAGGTGCCAAACAAGCTCTAAGTGTTACTGTTGTTATTTTCACCAACATTATCGCTGCCTTCGCTGCTGCCGCTCTTGGAGAGTTTAGAATGTGAGTGGCTGAGGTGTTCAGTTGACCCATCCTACAGCTTGAGGCCGGCAGGTCCTCCCAGAACAGATGAAGGGAAAAGGCCATTCCTGCTTCCAGACACACAGCTAGGTTCTAGTGCAGTGGCTAAGGGGAAAGGACCACCGTTCCCGGGACCAGAACCGTGGCCAGAAGGTGGAGAGGATCTGAACCTCGGAAACTGGCTGTGCACCTCCTGTCTCTGACCCCTGCCCGCTCCACACACACCTCACCGTGGGGTGGGGGGTGGTCTCCTTCCTTCCCTACAGAGCGGGGCCTCCCCCCCACTTCTCATCCCCACCCCAGGCTGCTGTCCCCGGGGCCTGTCCTCGGGGGGCCACCAGGCCAAGCCCTTTCCAGTTGTTTTATTAACTCTGTTAGGGTAATGTTTGCTCCTTCGTTCATTCAACAACTACTCATTGTGGGGCAAACTCGAATATTTAGAAAAGGAAAAAGAGAAACATTACCCATCGTTCCACCATTCAGAGATAGCCAGGATGACCATTCTGCTACATTTGGTACATTCTTGGTACATTCTCTCCTAATCGTTTTTCTTATGGATAAAAATTAATTTAAAAAAATTAATTAAAAATGTATAGCTCCTTTTTCAAACCCTTAAAGAATTGGGCAGATTGACTGTTTAGACTTGGGAAGGCAATCAGAGGTTCCCTAGCAGGACCCTGCTGTGTTTAGATGCATAAGCCAAAGCCCAGACAGGGCGTGATGTGCCAGAGATCACTCAGCAGCCTCGCTTTTCCATGCTGCTCTGCAGCTTCTAGGCCAGAGCCAGAGGCCTGCCGTGCGTACCAGCTCTGGGCCAGGCCACCCGCGTCTGGCCCCTGCTCCTTTATTATGCAGCAGCAAGGCCTTGGGGAGGTTTCTAAGCACTCAACACCTTGAGCTTCTCATCCACGGAGTGATGATGGCAGTAGCCTCTCCCCTGTGCTTGTGGAGGAGACTAAACGCTTCATGTCAGCACTCAGAGAGCACACATGACACGCGGGAAGCCATCGGTCTTCGTTGCTGCTGCTGCTGCTGCCAAGCTTGATTAGTCAAATCTTCCCGAAGGGGTTTGGTGGGAACCCTCGTCTGTCAGCCAGGTTTTTCTCTTCCATGCCTGGGACCAGTGACCTCAGAGCAGTGCCTGCAGGGGTGTCAGCAGTGTCAGAATGAGCCAAGGCTGTGGACTGGGACCTCTCAGGTTCAGGTTAGTTAATTTAGTCTTCAGGGATTTTGCTACGCGGAGTTTGTCTGCAGATCGTCATTGAGCATCCACGTGGACAGAGTGCAGCGTGGCACCGTTTTTGCCCTGTTTCAAGATACCCGATTAACAACCCGCGTTTCCACCAAAGGGCTTGGATTCTGTGGAAAGATGACCATGTCCCACAGGAAGAGGAAGCTGGTCTGTCTTCAGAGATGCCTGTAGTTGTGTCTGGCAGGTCCATCATCTACATTTGTCTTCCAGACCTTGATCTGTGGTGCCTGGTGCCTTTGTTCAGTGCTGGGACCGAAGCTACTCTGCCAGCGGAGTATTGCAGAAAAGTGGAACCAGGGGCAGCCTGCGAGCTGCCTGTTCCTCTGGCTACACCCTCATCAAGAGGGCAGCTGCCTGAGGTCGGTCACGGTGACAGGGCCAGACTGTGGGGCTCAGCACTGAGAAGAATGGCACATATACTCTCTGACCAGATCTGTGTTGCATAAGGAAAATATGCCTTTTGTGGGAAAGGGAAAAAAAATACTCATTTGTGGAACTTGGGTTGGGGCGGGGAGGAGAGACTCTGATTTGGGACTGTGTTGACCTTGAAAGGCGGAGCTGTTTCCAAGAACGGTTACAGGTAGACAAAACCAAAAATGACATCTGTCCTAAAGGACACATCCAATTATAAGGAATACTAGTTTTCTGCAGTATCTGAGTGAGCAATATGGCACCAGTCTGTTTGCCAGGAACGAAACGGTCACTAATGTGGTCGTCTAAGAGCTGAATAACTCAAACATCTGTTCTTGGTAAAATCACTATATTATTAAATCTTCCATTTTAAGAGCTTTTGTTTTTTGGATGCCAAATGTTGGCTTTCAGAGTGAAAATCAGCCATCAGTTATGGGTACAGGGATAGTGGAGGAGCAGGTAACATGAGCCAGACCCTGTGAGCAAGGCTTTAGGGCCTCTTACCTCCTCCTGAGCAACCCCTGCCCCATTAAACCTGTTCCAGTGAGACTGAGGCTTTTTAGCTATTTTAATAGTAAATACGACAGTGAACTGCTGAGTGAAAGTACTAGATTTATTCGAGCATGGTAGGACTGCTCCTGAGGCCATGGTGTCTATTAAATCAACTACCAGGGAGAAGGCGGAAGAACCTCTGTTCTACTCATCTCTGGTGACACATACCAGGGCATGTGTACTATCTCTGCTGGCATCTAGGTCTGCTCTGCACCAGGTGGTCCAGGCCATCGTTACTCTTCTTCAGGCATAAACTTCCCAAGGACAGGGATTCACTTCAGTGTCTTGAGCTCTGATAGCTTGCGTTAAGAACTAAATAAACATTTTGAGGTAGAGCGAGCAGTAGCTTTTGCCACAGTCTGAGTAGCGGTGGTGGTAACTGATCCTTCCCTCACGAGGCTGAAGAGAAACAGAAAAACAGCCCTCCAAGCTCCTCAAGTCCTTGTGTGAAGACTGACTGAAGTTTGTCATGTTCATTGTTAGTTGTGTTTCCCTTGTAGCCAGTGAAGGGCCGGTTTTTTAGGGACTTGTTGGTAATCAGGTGCCACCCTTCGCCACTGGACAGCCTCACAATGTGAAGACCCCTCATGTGGTGGAGATTGTTACGGACTGAATGTGTTCCCCCCAAATTCATATGTTGAGTCACTAACCTGCAGTGTGATGGTATTTAGAGACGGGGCCTTTGGGGTGATTAAGTTTAGATGAGGTCATGGTGGGATTAGTGCCCTCATGAGAAGAGAGACCAGAGAGATAGCTCGCTCGCTGTGCCACATGAGGACACGGGAGAAGGCGGTTGTCTGCAGGCCAGGAACAGAGCCCTCACCAAGAATGAATCGGCCAGCACCTTGATCTTGGACTTCCAACCTCCAGAACTGTGCCAAATAAATGTCCGTGTTTCAGCCACGCAGTTTGTGGTATTTTGTTACAGCAGCCTAAGAAGACTAAGACAAGACCCTTTGTGTTCATGCCCTTTCCAGAGAACCTCTCAGGACTGGCTGCCTTACGTGTATTTAAAGATTTAAAAAATTGCCTTGCTCCTTAACTTCTGGTTTTTGTCCTTGATCACTACCAAGACCAGATGGTTACAGGAAGCAACATTTTAAATGAAATGCCTCACAAGCAAGTCTTAACCTTTGTCAAGAGCCCAGAAGAAAAAGCTCTGTTCCCGCACTCACCCAGGTGAGGGACATGCAGCTCGTTAGGGTTAGGGTGCCACTCAGAGCACAGTGTCTGTCCCCACTTCACAGTGTTGCTACATTTGTCCTCATTGAGAAGACAGCCTTTCTAGTAACTGCTGATTTCGTCTTTCAGTCCTGCAAGGTGGGAGCTCCTGACTCACCCTTTATGTAACCACGTGGTTTCGGCTCTCGTTACGTGCACTCCAAGGTTTTCAGGGAGCTTTTTGCCACTGAATCATTGTCACAGAAGCGTGTTTTTCTTTGCACCTAATGTTAAAATTGTCATCTTACCCTCATCTGAATGCAAGCACGTCATATTAAGATATCTTGTTTGAATGTTTGCAGTTTATATCTGTATTTAAAGATTCTCAAGCCATTCTTGACTCCTTCATATCTACACTGAGAACGGGGGCTGAGCAAGGCCCCCTGTGTGGGCCTCATGGAACATCTACAATGAAACAAGAAACAGGCTTCATCCCCTACGCAGGAGCTTGGTCAGATGTCCTCGCCTTGCCCGCTCCCCAGTCTGGACAGGGCTCTCTGGCTGCCCAGTGCAGCCTCTTCCCTCTGGCCCCGTGTCCTCTGGTCTGGTCCCCATCTGCTATGGCAACAGCAGCAAGCTAGGCTGTAGCCCAGAGTGGTTAGAAGAAGGAAGTGGCTGGTGATGGATGTGAAAGGGGAGAGCCCTGCCAGGATGCACCAAGAGCCAGGCTGTACAAGCCGTGTGGCCTCCCCTGTACAGATGAGGAGGCCGGTGCCTAGACATTGAGAAACTTCCAGGGGAATTCAAGCCCCGGTCCACGTGACTGGACTCCAGTGCTTTTTCCTCTTCCCAGCCTCAGCTCCCAACAGGGGGGCTGGACCACACGTCATTGAGTAGAATGTCCCGATGACTGGGGTGTGGGCCAGCTGTTTACCAAACCTGTGTCCATATCCCCTCATTTAAAAAACAGACAAACAGAACCTTCCACTTTATTATAACAAGTAAAATTCTGGTGCCTTTAATATGACAACCTTCGAAGGCAAATACTTACTAGTAATATTTATTGGAAACCTGACTGGGATTTTCAAAGGAAATGATTATGTCTGAATACATATCGCAACCAGGTAGTTTGAGTCTATTGATTCTCAAGTTAAATAAAGCTGGCGATATACAAGAAGAAATATCTTCTTTATTGATGTTCCATTTATACTGAGTTTAAAATCTACTAATATCAAGCCTTTTGCCCTAATTTCCTTTCTACTGGAAGTGATTAATGACTAAATGTCTTTATTAAAGCAGATGTGCCCTTTATTTCCAGTAACACTGCCTGTGAAGAGCAAGCTAATTAATGATTTTTAAATGTTTAATGTAAGCAAGAAATAAAGCAGTTTTGTGTGTTGCTGCAAAGAAGACATTCACAACTGATCTGCATATCACTTAATTAAACCAGGTCATTCACAGAAAATAGTTATCTTCAATTATGATAAAAAGAATTTGGTGAAAGCAAAATGGAAATTATTCTGCCTTTAGTGAGGAGTTACACCAATAGCGCTTACTGAAGTTAAGAAAGCAATTATCTGAGGTGGTGGCCAAACAGGGGATAAGTTATTTACAGTAATTGTTTGAAAATGCGGCTGTGTGTGAACAGTGGTTTTAGATTAATTTCCTGCTTCCTTTTAGATATTGTCATTTGTCTTATGAGGATCTATAAAACTTTATTTACATTTAAACACCCACTTGAAGGACCATGTGTGTTTTTTTTTACTGTATTATTGATTTATTCTTTTTGCATTTTAAAAAAGTTACACTTGTTGAATATACTGTTAGTACCCACAAGCCAGCTAGCAGATCTGTTTTTTTTTAATTAATTTTTTTTATATAGCAGATTCTTATTAGTCATCAATTTTATACACATCAGTCTATACATGTCAATCCCAATCTCCCAATTCATCACACATACACACCCACGCTTTCCCCCCTTGGTGTCCGTACGTTTGTTCTCTACATCTGTGTCTCAACTTCTGCCCTGCAAACTGGTTCATCTGTACCATTTTTCTAGGTTCCACATACATGTGTTAATATACGATACTCGTTTTTCTCTTTCTGACTTACCTCACTCCATGACAGTCTCTAGATCCATCCACATCTCAACAAATGACCCAATTTCGTTCCTTTTTATGGCTGAGTAATATTCCATTGTATATATGTACCACATCTTCTTTATCCATTCGTCTGTTGATGGGCATTTAGGTTGCTTCCATGACCTGGCTATTGTAAATAGTGCTGCAATGAACACTGGGGTGCATGTGAGGACCATGTTTTGATGGGAAGTCCATGAGGTGTTACAGAGCTTGGACTCGGTAAAGTCACAGCATAGTCTGTCCCACCTGCTGAATCATAGGACCCTGGGGTAGAAAAGGTTGTGAGATGACTGACCCCTATTTGCATTTTAGACTTATGGTCAGTGGCCACTTCTGCTTGGTGGACCTTCCCAGTGAAATTCCGCAAAGCCAAAAGCCTCTAAGATATGCTCTATGCTCTCGTTGACATGAGTGTCTTTTCTAAGGAACAGGTGGTTTTTTGTTTTCTTTTTTAACGTCTTTATTGGAGTATAATTGCTTTACAATGGTGTGTTAGTTTCTGCTTTATAAAAAAGTGAATCAGCTATACATATACATATATCCCCATATCTCCTCCCTCTTGCATCTCCCTCCCTCCCTCCCTATCCCACCCATCTAGGGGGTCACAAAGCACCGAGCTGATCTCCCTGTGCTATGCGGCTGCTTCCCACTAGCTATCTGTTTTACATTTGGTCATGTGTATATGTCCATGCCACTCTCTCACTTCGCCCCAGCTTACCCTTCCCCCTCCCCGTGTCCTCAAGTCCATTCTCTACATCTGCGTCATTAAGGAACAGGTTTTTCAACTAAGGTACAAAGTGGTTACCCAGCTTTATCTAGATAATCCTGGGGCTTGAACACGAATTCTTTTGATTCCATTCCTACGCAATTTCCAGAAAGAAGAGGGTTCTAAAAGGTTTTGTCACCATCCTTATCATACCAAGCTACACCTGAACCATTTTCTGTGCCCCTCCCCTCCCCCACCCCCAAACAATAGATAATTTTAAGAAAGACAGTGGTTCTCACTTGTGTCTTTAAAGAGCCCAGCTTGCTGTGAAGTCTCTGCACCTCTCTTCTGCCTCTAACCAGCTGGGACAACGCAGACCTCGTCCTGGCTTTGCCCTGGCACAAGCCATGTCCTCCTGCTGGGAGTGTTTCCTACCCAAAGTGAGAAGAACCCAGAGGACAGGACCCTGAGCTCACTGTGACCATTTTAACGGATGTTGAAATACTGGCAATTTGCCAGATGCTTGAACTGTTTCCAGAAACTTTTCTTTTCACAGTCTCTTCTTGCATGCATTGGTAGTACAGGCAATATATATAGACTTTCAATGTGATACCTACTTACTTTAAAATATAAATTTTAAATTTTAATCTGTCACTTATAGTCATGTTTTTCCGGGGCGGGGAAAAAACCTTCTGTTTTTTCACCATTTCTCCAGGACTCTGGATCGATTTGGAAATGTCCTACAACGGGTCCTTTCTGATGACTCTTGAGACCAAAATGAATTTGACCAAACTAGGTAAAGAGCCTCTTGTTGAAGCCCTGAAGGTTGGAGAAATTGGCAAAGAAGGGTAAGGGGCTATATGAATTTACTAACCCAACCCTGGGGAACCACCTCCTTCCTCAAGCCCTTGAGAAGCAGCTTTAATGTGTATAGCCCCAATGTTGAGCGCGAGCTTCATGTAAGTGCTTCCTGGCCCCGGAGGATTTCAGGGAATAGTTTCCTGGTTTCACCCCCTGCAGACTCAGTGCCGTAGGCCTTGGTGTTGCCAGCGGAGCGTACAGTGTCGATTACCTGGAAAGCATCCCTGACTCAGACCAGCCAGGCAGGCTGCACAGTGAGATGCTTTGTGAAGAGAAGCATCACCCGGCAGGTTCCTCCTTCAGCTTTGCAGCCACACACAGCACTGTGTGGGCCAGGCTGAGGCGCTTCAGGCGGCTGCCTGCTTTAATCACAGCGTCAGAGTTATTTATAATTAGACGATTGATCTTGTAGCCAAGAGGGTGCTCCTAAAGTGTTTGGAGACGCCTTTCCCCTAAATAATACAATATCTATTTTCTAAGTAAACGCCTCTCTTTGTAGAGGATACTGCATCTGTTGCCCAGTTTGTCTAATTTAGTAAATATTTCCAATTTGTGAGATAGTTAATGAAGCTGATTCTTTTTCTTAGATGCCTAGAATGGATAAGCTGGAACTTTCACATTCCCACACACCTTAAAAATGACTGCTTCAGACTACATATTTAAATGATATTATTGTTTTTACCAAACTAAAAATGCTGATTGGAGTCTGCTTCTCACATCTCCAGCCCCTTTGCATGGAATTAGCAGTACAATGATCGGAAAATGCCACAAGGAGCACCTTCTCAGCATCTAAATATAAATATAAGACACAGGCTCTTAGATGTTTGCTTTATTATGATGCTGACCTGATGCTTGTATTCGTACTTGTGGTGAAAGCACAGTAGATGGGGGAGTTGGATCATACATTTGAGAACGTTCTTTCACTAAGGTGATTCCGAGTTGTCCAGGTGACTTAATGAAAATGTTCATATTTTAATTTTTGGAGAATTTCACCTGCTGTATGCAGTCTAACCTGTATCTGTGCTATTTTCCTTTCACTTTTCTACTGTTTTGTTAAAATGTGTTTGGATTCGGCAATCTGTGGATTGTGTTTTCTGGTGAGTGGTGTTGATCAGCCCTCCGTGTAGCATTTCATACCCCATCAGTGCTGAGTCTCATTCGGACCCATGTGACACCGTGAGGAAGCTTGTCCTTTCATCATGTTCCCCAACATAAAGGCACCGTTTGTAGACCTGAGTGGATGGAGATCAGGAGCATTTAAGAGGCTTTCCTGGGGGGAGAGCCGTACAGACTTCCTTGATTCGTATTGCCGGGGTCCTGATCTAGCCCTCTAGTCAGACTCAGCTTCTGTCCCCAGCTGCCCCGACCCCGACGCCATGGCCAGCTGAGCGCCATCAGGCCAGCCTTGGGACGGCAAAGTTGCAGAACCAGCTGCCAGTAAAACCAAGCACCTTAGGCAGAAGCAGTCTTGAAAATGAGCTCTAACTAACCGGGAGCGGGACAGAGCAGACTTCGGTCAGGAGCATCTGTGCAGGGAGCCCTTTCTGGAAACAGCCCTGTGCTGGCCCAGGGCTGCTGGGACTCCATTGGAAAGAGGGGTCTTGGGAGCAGGTAGGGCCCCACCACAGCCAGGTCCCTGAGATCGTTGCCACTGAGGCATTCCATGTTCACTGTTATTCATGCAGCTCTCTTGGCACAATTTCAAGTTCATAAACTCAGCTGATTGGAGGACAGACACGTTTCTGAGCAAGCAGTGCTTCTCTAGACTGCATGAAAAAAGTCCTCTGCGTTAGGAATATAATGGTATTATATTTAATTTATAATATATATCTAAAGCACCATTTTTTTCCAGTAGAGTCTGGTATAAAATGTTTTGCTGCTTCCTGTGAGGGTGTTAAATTTTATGTTGATGTGTAATTGGCTGTCATTTAATTTTAAAAGCAAGGAAAAATACAATCTCAAAGCACTTGGGAGGAAAACGCCTGGATAAATGAACCCTTAACCCTTTTTTGCATAAAGGACCCCCTTGGGAATCTGAGAGCTCTGGATCCTTCCCCCAGAGAATGCCTACACATGCACCATTTGGCTTACAATTTCTGGGACCTTCGAGAGCCTCTCAAAAGCCCATCCATAGCTAAGAGCCTGATCCCAGAAGTGATTCTAGCATCACTTCTCCTCCTCAGTCAGGAGCTATGGAATCGCCCTGAGGCTGAATGCCGGAGGAGAGGCAGAGTCCCTGCACCTGTGGCTGTTACTGAGCGTGTGATCTTTGTTTCCTTGAGGAAGCCTCTCCTAGAGCAGCATGTGTGAGTGGTGGGTCCGCAGCAGCCCTCTCCTCCAGGCCCTCCCTTTAGCCCGTGGCCGCCTGTCCAGGGCCTCACTTCTGGGCAAGGGCTTGTCCCCTTGCTCTGGCAGGGCCTCTGCTTTGTCTCGCTGCTTTTGTCTGTCCCCCTTCAAGTGTGCAAATGACTGTGCCGTGGGGAGTACCTGAGGAGGTGCTGCTCAGCCTGTGGGAAGTCCTGCTTACTGTAGAAAGTTTATAAGGACCCTGAGGCTGGTGGTAAGAAACTGAAGTCTGTGTTGCTTCACTCTAGTGAAGGCCTTTCCCTTTGAAATGTGGGTACCCTTTATATTTGCAGACATTTTTCCTTGAGTCTTTGTATTTCCCGAATAGTCTTCTTGTTACACCTTGTAGTTAGTGACTTTGGGGCGATAGACACTCAAAATGGAATTCAGGTGGTGAGCTGGGCAGTCTGAACTTTAGGAATTGGCCTGAAGGGGACCTAAGCGAGTCAGGAAGGGGAATGTGCTGCTCGTTGGCTGCTCTTTAAATGCACATCGGGGCGGGCGTTTCCTGGAAGGCCCTTGGCCCGTGCGTGCTCTACCACGGCAGCCTGGGCTGGCGTGCAAGTCCCTGCGTGGGCCCCCCCACCCGGACCCCTGTATTGGGCCGCTAGTCCCTGTGTACCCGGGTCCACCACCCCGCGTGGGCCCCCCCACCCGGACCCCTGTATTGGGCCGCTGGTCGACTCCCGGTGTACCCGGGTCCACCACCCCGCGTGGGCCCCCCACCCGGACCCCTGTATTGGGCCGCTAGTCCCCGTGTACCCGGGTCCACCACCCCGCGTGGGCCCCCCACCCCGACCCCTGTATTGGGCCGCTAGTCCCCGGTGTACCCGGGTCCACCACCCCGTGTGGGCCCCCCACCCGGACCCCTGTATTGGGCCGCTAGTCCCCGGTGTACCCGGGTCCACCACCCCGTGTGGGCCCCCCACCCGGACCCCTGTATTGGGCCGCTAGTCCCCGTGTACCCGGGTCCACCACCCCACGTGGGCCCCCCACCCGGACCCCTGTATTGGGCCGCTAGTCCCCGGTGTACCGGGTCCACCACCCCGCGTGGGCCCCCCACCCGGACCCCTGTATTGGGCCGCTAGTCCCCGTGTACCCGGGTCCACCACCCCGTGTGGGCCCCCCACCCGGACCCCTGTATTGGGCCGCTAGTCCCCGTGTACCCGGGTCCACCACCCCACGTGGGCCCCCCACCCGGACCCCTGTATTGGGCCGCTAGTCCCCGGTGTACCGGGTCCACCACCCCGCGTGGGCCCCCCACCCGGACCCCTGTATTGGGCCGCTAGTCCCCGTGTACCCGGGTCCACCACCCCGCGTGGGCCTCCCACCCCGACCCCTGTATTGGGCCGCTAGTCCCCGTGTACCCGGGTCCACCACCCCGTGTGGGCCCCCCACCCGGACCCCTGTATTGGGCCGCTAGTCCCCGTGTACCCGGGTCCACCACCCCACGTGGGCCCCCCACCCGGACCCCTGTATTGGGCCGCTAGTCCCCGGTGTACCGGGTCCACCACCCCGCGTGGGCCCCCCACCCGGACCCCTGTATTGGGCCGCTAGTCCCCGTGTACCCGGGTCCACCACCCCGCCCCGAGGCCCTGATATTCTGGGAGCCCAGTGCTTGTCACCCACGCCGTGGGTGTACGTGCACGTGTGTGTGGCAGATACATGGGCCCGACTTCTGTTAAAGGAAACGAATGCACTCTCATGAGCGTGGTCCCCCTCCAAGCGGTCCTCACTGGGCTGTTTAATCTAATTATGCACCCTTCACTTAAAGCATTTTTTGGAGCTGCTTTTTAGAGTTGCCTTCGGAGTCTGTGACATTCCTTTAAGTATTCTGAGTGACAGCAAATCTTCCTACTTTCTAGATGGATTGGATCTTTGAGAAATTGCTAGACTTTGTTCAGAGGTGATGGTGATTATGAGACTAAGAAATTAAATGTTTGGTTCAAGACAGAGAGTATCAGTGATAAAATATCGCACTTTTTCTTATGTGTCCGACTGCAAGCGCATTTCCAAAAAGATTTTTAGCAGAGACAGCAAAACTGGAATAAGCCCTTTATTTATTAAAGGGAAGGCCCTTTAAGGTGACTCTTGAAAGGATATTACACTTATCTCGAATTCTAAGGTATGTTTAAAAAAGTAGGCTTATTGCATTCTAGCACATCTTATATAAGAATGTGCAGGGTGTCTTTCTCTGAAATTCATCATAGGGTTGAGATCACAAAATGCATGTTCGGTTATAAAACTTGAATATCTGCCAAATATTTACACTTTTAATTAGTAAGTATTAGGTGCTGCATAGTACAGCCCCCTATGCTGAGAGGAGAGGTACCATTTGGTCACAGTCAGAATTTCATGTCATCTGATCTGTTTTAACTGACAGAGCATTGTCTAAATGATTAACTTCAAGCCACAAAATTTGTCCTGTTCTCTGTCCTGTGGAGGATTAATTCAGGAACCCGAGAGCTCACTGCAGTGCTCAGCCTTTGGCATCTTCTGCCCCAGGTCTGGAGGCTGCCAGATGACAAATACCAGTGGGGACAGAAGGGGACAGTGGTTCTGCAGGTCTCACTGTGGTCCAGGATGCTGAGGCAGCCTTTTGTGCTCTGTACCTTCCTTACCTGGCAGCACGAGGTCTGAGCCAGGGGGCACAGTCGTTTTACTGATGGAGAAGTAAGATAGGTTTCTGAGATGGTCGTGTTATCTTTGGGGACTTAGCTCCCTGACTTTCTTCATCCCAAGACCCAGTGCAGGCTTTCTTGGGAATCTTATTTTACTTTTGTATAAAAGCAGAGCTCTGTGAGGGCTGCCTAACCCTGGAAAGCACTGAGATGATTTTGTGACCAGCACACACACGTGAGCATTTCCTGGACTAGCCCGGCTTCTGACAGAAGGAGGAGGAGTCGGGTGCTGTCCCCATGGCCAGGGACAAGAGGCCTTTGTGTCTGCAGAGGGAGTTTCCCTTTAACGCTGTACTCAAGCCTGTTGGCTAGAGCGCTGGCTCTAATGTTTCAGGGCCAGGATCAAGGAGGATCCGGGTGTCCTGCCAGGGAGGACATTTGTGCTCGGTCCTCTTACAGCCGGGCTCCTGTTTCAGGGCGGAGATTTCAGTGCCCTCTTCCCAGTGCTGGGGCCTCTGCTGGGCCTTCAAGTCCACACTGGTGGGTGTGCTCTGCCCTTGGGTGCCCTTGGCCCTTGTTGGCCAGGAGATGACTGCCCCCGTGGGCTTCTGGTGGCCCAAGGAAAACCCCAAAGGGTTACACCCGCAGGAAGATGGGACCTAAGCTGCGCTGCCTTCCCCTGTCCTGGTGATTTTTCTCCTTATCAAAAATACAAGGCCCCCACGTGCCACAACTAAGAAGCCTGTGAGCCGCAACTGAGACCCAATGCAACCAAAAAAAAAAAAAAAAAAAATACGAGGCCCACGCTCTGCTTAGTGACCATTTGGTAGCTTAATTATGTTCATTCTGTCCCCATTAAGTCTCTGAGCCTCCGGGATGGGCCCTGCTTTCTGCCTCTCTGAAGCAAAGCCACCATCCAGGGAGGGAGCTGCCTTCTTTGGGGCCCAAGCTTGGCCAGGAACCCCCAGGGCCCTCACAGGGGAACCTTGATCACTGGCTGCTGCCAGTGACCCAGTGGAAACTGAGGCTCTACCCTGGAAAGATTAATGAGGGACATTGCTCTTTGGTGAAGTTTTTTATTACTTCATTTAAAAAATGTGGTTTTTTAAATATAAATTTATTTATTTTTGGCTGCACTGGGTCTTTGTTGCTGTGCATGGACTTTCCCTAGTTGTGGCGAGCAGGGGCTACTCTTCTTTGCGGGGCGCGGGCTTCTCATTGCGGTGGCTTCTCTTGTTGCAGAGCATAGGCTCTAGGTGGGCAGGCTTCAGTAGTTGTGGCTTGCAGGCTCTAGAGCACAGGCTCAGTAGTTGTGGCGTACGGGCTTAGCTGCTCTGCGGCATGTGGGATCTTCCCAGACCAGGGCTCAAACCTGTGTCCTCTGCATTGGCAGGTGGATTCTTAACCACTGCATCACCAGGGAAGCCCTAAAATACGGTTTTAAATTAGTACTTTTCTTGAAAAGTTCCTGGGTTCCCATGTCAGTTGCTTCCTAGAGTCCCTTGAGATTTGTTGGTTGTTGGCTTTTTCTGTGACCTTCAGGAGCTGGGGCAGGTGTGGGCTAGGATACGTAATTTCACTAGGAAGGAGTCTTGAGCCAAAACTAACAGGAGGAAACTAAGCCAAAAAGCATAGTTGTTGAACTCAGCCAGAGTCAGGGGACTTGCCTGAACATCCCCATCATCTGTGAGGTGGTCCTGGCGCCAACATGAGCTGTCCCCTCCCCCGTGCAACCATCGTTCTTTCCACTCACCCTCCCATTGGCTGCACTGCACTGTTGACGAGATCACTGCATTTTGTGTGGACTGCATCGCACTCCCATCACCTGTCTTTCTGACGCATGCGCAGAATCCAGCCCTTCAGGCCCAAGTCCTCTGCGGTCCTGCCGGGGACTTGGCACTGAAGGGTCTCCCGGGGCACCAGGCCAATCCGAGGACTCTTGGATTGGGCCTCTTCTGTCTGGGCTGGGTGGGGGAGAGTGATGACGCGGTAGCAGTGGTGGCGGTGGAGCCTGGCGCTGGGCCAGCTGCCGTGGTGACTCTGCCCTGATCAGTTGCAGGCCCAGGGCCTTCTGTCTGGCCGACAGCGACGAGGAGTCCTCCAGTGCTGGCTCCTCTGATGAAGACGACGCACCAGAGCCTGGTGCAGGAGACAAACCGCTTCTCCCAGGGGCTGAAGGGTGAGTGGATCTAGCTTCTGGGGTCTTCAGGGGTCAGGGCTGCAAGTTGGGAGTGAGCTTTTATTGTCTTTTCCTCTCTGATCTTCCTTCCTCCTTCACTTTGAGTGAATGATTTTTGCATTAATAACTAAAAGCCAGTGGGATAAAATTTCATGCCCCAAAGCAAAAGACCTGAATAGCTTTCCCTAATTAAGAGGGTCCAGAAGAAAATGATTTTCTTGGGCCGTTGGAATAAATAACAGAGAATTGAAGGGCGTGTTTATCACAAGGAGCACAGATTACACAACAGCTCCCCCTGGTGTGGATAGGGAACATTACTTCCCTTCTGACGGGTCACACTTGCTGTTGAGCTTTTAGTTTCTACAATGTTGAAACATTCAGGTGATTTCTTCGGTGAATTTTGAAAACGTGGGTCACTTAGCTGATCTTTTGGATCATGAACTACATTTTGGTGGCTCCCTTTGCCTGTTACTTGGACTGCTGAATGATGAAAGTGCCTAGGCTGCCTCTCTGTAAGGATCTTTTAATTATTTAAAGTGAGTGAAGAAACTAAAATGATAAAGAAACCAGGTGATTCAGAAGCATTTGTAAGAAAATATCAACCTGTTCACTTTTGAAATCCTACAGGAGATGAAAAGGGAATCTAGATGTTTGAGGAATTGGGACTAAAGTTTGTGTGCATTATTTAAACTCTCCCCACCTGACCTTCTTAAGAATAATTGCTTTTGCCTACACATATACCCATAGTATTCTTGACACTCTGGAACTGTGGAGGATTTTAAGAGCAAATATCCTCTCTTCTTAGGGCAGTCTTAGGTAGATATGACCTGATACAGGAAAGCTTGCTTTCCTGGGCTGCTAGCGTATCAGCTGGATGCAGCTTTTTTCTTTAGATGCTCCTGAGCCCTTTGACAAGTCGTTGCTGCTCAGAGTTGCTGTGACACCATCTAAAAGGCAGATGTTTTACTGTGTTTTGTGGCCCTGTTAATGCAGCCTGATTTCTTATTTGCTATGTAGAGATGGTGATATTTTGCTCAGAGGACACTGGATTTATATTCAGTATTTGAAGGTTATAAAGGAGAGCAGGTGAGATGCCTTCCCTGGTTGCACTGTGAGAACTTGGTCTGACTCGCCATTGTCAAGACTCAGGCTCTATCTGATGTCTGCACCTTGTCTAAAGTTGTAGTTCTCTGGACTTCCCTGGTGGTCCAGGGGTTAGGACCCTGCGCTTCCACTGCAGGGGCACAGGTTCGATCCCTGGTCGGGGAACTAAGATCCTGCATGCCATGCAGCGCAGCCAAAAATAAATAAATTAAATTAAATTTAAAAATAAATAAAGTAGTAGTTCTCACCTGGGGGTTATTTTGTTCCCCCCGCCAGGGACATTTAGCCATGTCCAAAGACATTTTTTATTGTCATATATGTGGGGGAACGTGCTATTGACATCCAGTAGGCTGAGGCCAGGGATGCTGTTAAACGTCTGGCAACATCCACAACAAAGAATCGCCCAGTCCACCGTGTCAGTGGTGCTGCAGTTGAGAAACTCAGGTCTAAAGTCAGGTGAACACAGAGCCACCAAGTTGTTTGTGAAGGAACAAAATCTATACTAACACCCGTCTGTGTCCCTCATTTAAAGGTATGTTGGAGGTCACCGAACAAGTAAGATTATGAGGTTTGTTGATAAAATTACCAAGTCAAAATATTTCCAAAAAGCAACGGAGACAGAGTTCATTAAAAAGAAGATTGAAGAAGTCTCCAATACACCACTGCTGCTAACTGTAGAAGTACAAGAATGTAGAGGAACCTTGGCGGTCAACATTCCACCTCCCCCGACTGACCGAATATGGTGCGTAGAGGGCCCCTCGGGGTCAGCCAGTGATTCCCCTTCTTGCATGACCATAAAAATCCCATAAAAATTGCTGATCCTTGAAATTATGGAAGGTACCTTCTCCTGGGAAGAAGCACTTTCAAACGTTTTTCATGGAACCTTAACATTAGTTGTAAATCTGATTCTGTCTTCTACTGTGAGTGGTTAATTCACATATAAAGACTCATCTTCACACGGTAGGAAGAGTTAAGGTTATTGGTGAAGTTTATGGGATGAGCTGTTTCTATTCTTGGTCTTCCTCCTCTCTCAAGCCAACCCTTTCCACCAGTGAGAACAGCTATCATTTGTAGACCTCTTATTCTCTGCCTAGCCTGGGGTGTAACTGCTTCACCTGGCCAGTCCTCACAGCATCCGGCGGAGACAGGGCCATCATTATGCCCACCTTACAGATGGGGATCACACATCCAGCAGAGTCCTGGGCGGTTAGGGAAGACTTCCCCAGGTCAGATTTGGATGTTAAGGAGGCAGGAGCACGTGTGCTTGGTAACTGTGGTAGAAGGTCTACCCAGAGAGTTGTCATTTGACTGAACCAGTGGGTCTTAACTCCACCTGCATATCACAGTCACCTGGGTGACTTGTTAAAGCTATGCCCAGCCCAGCCCCCAGGATTCAGCGGTTGGGGGGACTAAGCTAGGATTGAGAATCACTGAAATAAATTTTTCAAGGGCCCAGCTGAAGAAAATCACTATCTATAAATCTCAATTTTAAATTGACATTCAAATGTGCATAAGGGTATACAGGGATTGCATAAAAGACCTCTTTGTACCATACACTACAGTTGTGTGAAAAAGATAGCTCTGTTCTGTTATAGAGTGAAACCAGCATGCTGGTACACAGCCTTAGTGTTCAGAAGGGCTTGTAGGAATGATCACAAAAGGATTTTTTAATTGACTGATCATTTAATGATATTGGTGTTTCCCAGTAAAAGCTTTAAAATACCATTTTAGATTTTATTTTTAAAAAGTAATGTTTTCACTGGAAGAACATGAAGAAAACAGAAAAAAAAAAGCCTGTAACCTTACCATCCAAAAATAACCAGTTAATAAGTAACTTACTGTACATTTTTCCAAGCCTAATAACAAATTTTTTTAAAATAGTAAGAGTTGATACGTTTCTTCCTCTTCCAAGCTTTGACTTAGGAGTTACAAATGCCACTGCTCAATGGGAGTTACAATTAGAGACCTCTAGGCTAGTGCCACGCAGTGCATGCTCGAGTGCTGAACTGTTATTAATCCACAAAGATACGTATAGATATTGAGAGTGTTTAGAAACATTTATAGCAATTTGCTATTTTTATTGTACAGGCAGACCTCATCTTACTATGCTTTGCTTTCTTGTACTTGCTGATACTGTGTTTTTTCCAAATTGGAGGTTAGTGGCAACCCTGCATTGTCAGATGATGGTTAGCATTTTTTTAGCAATAAAGTGTTTTTCAATTGAGATACGTACATTGTTTTGCACACCTAATTGACTACAGAATAGTGTAAATATAACTTTTATATGCACCGGGAAACCAGAAATTCACGTGACTCACCTTATTGCAGTAATTAGCTTTATTGTGGTAATCTGGAACTGAGCCCACGGTATCTCCGAGGTGTGCCTGGATTCTTTAAAACATTGGTCCATGATGGGTTGAAGATTTTAGTTTGATAGCACACAGTCTCTTGACTGGATACCTTACCAACAATTCTGAGTGCCAGTCTGCTCCACTGAGAAGCCATAATTATGGTGTGGAGTGTGGAATGAAAAAGCAGGTTATAGAACGTTTCTATTTACGTATGCATGTTAGGAGTGTGGGGAAAATTGATCCCACTTCTCTCAGTGGTCCTATCTTGGTTATGAGACTCAGAGAGAGAATGTCTTTTATTTTCTGCTTTATACACTTGTATATTTTGGATTTTGTAACAGACATATCCTACTTTCATAAAAATGGAAACAAAGAAGATCCTTTCCATTTTAGGAAAAACAAAAACAAGAAACAATGCCCAGGTCATGGACTTTTCCAGTGGCATTTCCTGGCTTTCTTAGTTTGTCACAACTGTTCTCAGATCATCACGGCCCTGGGTCCAGGGACACAGGGAGTTCACAATTCATACTTGCTACACTGGAGTGTTTTTTAGAAGGGATTTTCGGAAGAAGAGAACATTTAAGTAGTGATAAAGCCTTCTTTAGTTGATAAAGTATCAACTCTTACTATTTTAAACATTTAAGTAGTGATAAAGCCTTCTTTAGTTGATAAAGTATCAACTCTTACTATTTTAAAAAAATTTGTTATTAGGCTTGGAAAGCCTTGTGTAAATGAGGAATGTTTGTTCTTGGTACTGTCCGCTTCTTTTCTTTGATTCTAAATGTGGTTATTACTCGTCTTTAAAAGGTATGGTTTCCGGAAGCCACCACATATCGAGCTGAAAGCTCGGCCAAAACTTGGAGAGAGAGAAGTGACTTTAGTTCATGTGACAGACTGGATAGAGAAGAAACTGGAGCAAGAGTTTCAGGTACACCTGCAGTGTCATCTAGTGTTTCATGCTGAGGCTCTAAAAGCTCTGGGTAGAACAGAGGTTCTGAACTTCATGTGGGTCAGGATCCTCCTTGGAAAATCTGGTGAAAGCTATGGACCCCAGGAAAGTACACATATGATCAAATAGGCATAAAGTTTCAGGTTCAGTTTCAAAAACTCTGAAACTCATCCACAGAAGCCTATGAAGTAGTCTTTAGAGGAAACTCAAAAGGTAGGGGTCAAAGAGCAAAATGACTGTCTTGTACCAGTAGGCCTGGCGAGCCGTCCATCTGCTGGGGCTATCTTTGGACTTTTCCCCGGGTGGGGCCTGGAATTGGCCAGCTAGTAGCACCCGGGCTGTGGTGGTTCCTGCCCTTGTGTGGTACCCATCTTGCTTGGTTTGTTTTCAACAAAAAAATTGTTTGTTTGTTGCAACAAACATTCCGCGTGTAGCTACCACCTACCCTGGAAGTCCAAAGATGATTCAGGCCTGTCCCTCCCCTGTGGATCTTCTAGGGTAGTCTAGAGATCTTCTGGAGTTGACTAAGCCAGAGCTCATTCTCTAAGCCTGTCTTCTGCATTCTGCCACCAAGGGAAATAGCAGTGTAGCTGAGGCCCTGGAATGAGCTGTTTCTATCAAATTTTTATCAGGTTTTTGAGGCATAGTTGTCTATTAAGGTTTTACGGATTAACAGACTATTTACTTTATAGTAAATTTCAGCTTTTGAAGAATACCAGTATTATTTTTGCAGTAGTATATTTTGAGTTATTGCCTTTAAAATTATATATTTTTTATTATTTAAAAGCTATAGGTTAAATATAACTAAAAACCAGTCTATGGAAAGCTTAATCTTATCTCCAAAAGGAAAAGTACTTTGAACCTAATTAGGGGAAAGACAATCTCATGCCTTCAGTTCTTTTCCTTTTTCTTATCTCCCTAGATCCTGCATTAGGAATTTGGGTGGGTCATCTCTTTTAGGGGTATTGGGATATTAGGGTCATCTCTTTTAGGGGGCAAACTTTGGTGCATGGTATTTTTGAGGCAAGTTGGGAAGTTGAAGGGTAACTGCTTGCATTCTCCCATGGCCACCTGTTTTTGGTTTTGCTTTGGAAGAAAGCATTGTTGAAGTTGGATACATTGCCAAAATTCACTTACATAAAGTAAGTTTATAAACAGATAGGCAAAGCACCATTACTGTCAATCACTCATTATCCTTTGGGTGTTCACTATAGTAGGATTTCTTTCATACGTAGCTTTAACTAGTTCTGGTTTGAAAAAACAAAAAATTAGCTTACATTTTTGTTGCTAGGATTTAAATGGATAAGTTGGCTTATGTGTGTTGGAATATGTGTTCTGGATATAGTAATTTGGAAATACTATGAGCAGCTTATGCTCTTAATTCTCTTAATGTTATTTATCAATTCATGAGTCATTTTATTATATGTCCATGAAATCAAAGGCTGCTTCTTCCTCAGAACTTACTGGGTTCTCGTGTTCGTGCACTGGTGTGATACCTCAACGCTTTCTCAATATCATAGAGGAATTAGTTTGGAATGTGTAGGAAAAGTTGTTTCATATGTATTTTAAAAACTAGTCTAAAGCCTAAAATTATCGGAACACACTAGGGCAACTCTGAGAAAAGAGCATTCTTCCACATGCCTGTTCCTTCTTTCTACAGAAAGTTTTTGTCATGCCAAACATGGACGACGTTTATATCCCTATCATGCACTCAGCCATGGATCCTCGCTCCACTTCCAGCCTCCTGAAAGACCCACTGGTGGAGGCTGCTGATCAATTGTGATGGGTGCAGACCTGGTGTTCCCAGTATTATGAGATGAAGCTCAAGGTGTGGGGTTCTCGGCTGCCATCTGGGCTGTAGCACTGGCCTTTCCTCGTGCCACAGCTTCTGCCCTCTGCCTGCCGGTGCCCATCCCACTGGGAGGTGTCCAGTGAATGGGGTCCAGATTGCCTCCTGCAAAGCTTTGACTCAGCAAAGGAAAACTGGAAGGATCGTCACGGTGGATCCAGAGATTACAGGTGACCCCCACCATGGCTTTTCTAAGTCTACCAGTTTTTGTGGCAGCAAAAGAGCACATTAAGAGCGAAGCTGCACAGCTGGAAGGCTTCCCCTTGCCTCCTCGATGCCTCCAAAGCTTTTTCTCAGGCAGCCAGTGCAGTGGAATGTTTTCTCACTTTTACAGTTTGTGTGACGCAGCCCTCCACACCAAGAGAACGTCAGTGTGGTTACACATGTGGAGGGTGGGGAGTGGAATTTTGTCAACTGTTTCTTTGGTGATAAAAAGATATGCATAGCAACTTACTCTTCTTATCAATTGTGCGTTTTGGAAGCAAGTAGCCATAGAACATACACTCTTAACACACTATCAGCTGGGGCGGGAACTGTGGGATTTATGTGACCATTAGGCAAAGCCATGAGATCAAACCATCCCACACCTTTTACCAAGGAGGTACAATCACCTGGTTTCTGACTAATCCCAAATGTTTTCCTGAGACTTGAGCATATGTGGAAATATCAAACAAACCTAATGACTGGACTCGGGTGGGGCCAGAAAGCCAGAGCCACCGTCCTTCCACCTGGCACTTGCTGTGAGCTCTGGGAAGCTTTAAATAGGGATCTTAAATGCTTTGTTAACCTGATTGGTTTGGGATGTTTTGTGGGCAGTTTCCTTTTCTGACGGCCAAAACCGGAGACTGCTCTCTATCATCTCAGAGTCAAGACGATGCTGATGTTTGCTCAGCATCAAACACTACAAACACTACAGATCTCAAAATTACCGTGACATTTAACGTTGCCAACTTTATTTTGTGCATTTGTGTCAGAACATTTAGTTTACAGGTTTCGGGGCTCTCTCAAACTGTGTAATTTGCTTTGAGAAGTACACTCAGTACAATTTTTTAATTGTTTAAAGCTGCATTCAACATCAAACTTACCTTGGGTTAACTTTTGACAACTTACATCTGTGGACAAAGCTAATAGTGGTTTTTTAAACAGCAACAGCACCTTGCCTGAACGGGACTTTAAAGAAATTAATATATTGAAAAAAACATATTTGAACCCTTATTTGATTACTTTAATTGTACCATTAAAACATTTGACTTAAATTATCAGACCATTCCAGTCAGTGTACTGTTCTGATTTCTCATTGTGTAGGCCAATTTGCCTGTCAGTGCGCATGTCTTGTTCGCTGGTCTTATAATTTTTGTGCAATAATTAAAGGCAAAGGACTAGATGCACTATTGTGTAGAGATTACACATGACTGTACCCTATTGCACTTAATCAAATAGTATGTGGGGATTTACAATCGCTTGCATTGTTTCACAAAATAAATGTCTCATGTCAAATACTAGATAAGCATCTAAGTCATTTCTACTTGATCCTGCTTAGATAATAGGAACAGAATAAACTGTGGTACAGAATAAACCTGGGCCCTCAGCTGCCAGTAGCAGCTTGTTTCTTGGGCCATCACTGGACCCGTCCTGTTGGAGGATCCAAAGTAGACCACACCCTGATACAAGGAAGGCGCTAATTATCCTCAATTCGTATTTTTTAAAGCCCTGCTTCTGGGGCTTCCCTGATGGCGCAGTGGTTGAGAGTCCACCTGCCGATGCAGGGGACACAGGTTCGTGCCCCGGCCCGGGAGGATCCCACATGCCGAGGAACGGTTAGGCCCGTGAGCCATGGCCGCTGAACCTGCGCTCCGCGACGGGAGAGGCCAATACAGTGAGAGGCCCATGTACCGCAAAAAAAAAAAAAACTCTGCTTCCGAGCTAGAGTTTTACACCAACTGCTTACTAACCCTGCTAACTTGGGGCCCCCTCCATTAAGTACCAGAGGGGCTAGACATGGCACTTGTGCATACCTGCCCTTCAACACGTGCTGCCTTGTACTCAGAAATAATGCACGTTACACCTAAATCCAGGAGGGATCGTTATCACCTAGGATGTGGATTACGAAGGAGTGATTGTGCATTTATTTAGGTGCCTATGTTGTGCCCCGCAATGCACAAAACCGTCATTGTGAGCTGTTTAAGCTATCTGGGGCATAAGCAGTTGACCCTAAACGGCGGTTTTTCTACGTGGTCCGCGAACACACCTCAGCCAGACGAGTTCAGCCTATGCAGCTCAGGACCGGTAACCAGTTCGTGTCAAGTGCACTACAGCCTTCACTCAAGCGGTTCAAGGCCACAGCCGGATTCTCATCTCCCCTCCCTGCAGACACCCTCCCCGCCGCGGTTACATGAACCTGCCCGTCTCACTGATTTCCACGGAGAGACCACTCGGACTCACAGGACAGGCACACGAATAAGCAGAGACTGCAGGACCTCCGACGCCTTCCCCAGCCCCCCACCCCGGCAGCCCAGTGCCGCAGTGTAGCTCGCGGTTAAAAGGGCCGCCGCCGCGGGGGCAAGACGGCCCCAGTTATGCGCAAGCGCATGTTGCTCTGGCGCCGCAGCCTGACCCCCGGCGCCACGCGCAGGCGCGGCGGGGGCTCAAAGGCAGCGCATCGCGACAAACAAAATGGACACCGTCGCTGACATCAAGCCATTTTATTGAGGGGCTTTGGGGGAGGGTCGAAAAGCAGAGAGGACAATGAGATCCGACGTCCTTCTCCTAGCCGAGACCTGCAAGAACGAGAGCGGTGGGTGAGGAGGTGGTATACCCGCAAACCCGTTTCCCACCCTCACGCCTCAGCGGCCCGGCTCAGACTCCAGTTCGCATCACCCGCGTCAGCAGTCTAACACGTGCTTTGATTCGCATGTCATCACCGCCAGCCGCCCACCCTCCACCCAGTTCCCAGGCCCCGAAAGAGGGAACAGACCTGCCCCAGCCCAGGACACACCCCACCCCAACTCACCTTCACCACTTAACAGTCGCTGAAAGGAAGGAGAACTAACCGGGCTTCTACTTAAAGAAGCAGACCGGAGGTGGTTGGGCGGGCTTTACCGCCATTAACCAATAGCAAGTCAAACTTCCAGCCACGTGCCTGTAAAGTGGCCTAATGATTGGCCCTGCTCACTGAGTCATCCAGAGTATAGAGCGGTTACACGCCAGCCGTAAAGATGGGCGTCAAGGAAAGACAAAGAGTCGCGCGGTGTCCTAAATTCTTCTGATTTTTTGCGCGGCGTAGGTCGTCGGCCTGTGAGTAGTGTGCGTTTCTCCATACTACACAAAACGAAACCTTACAAACGGCAGGGCGCAAGTAATGCCTAACCTGTTTAATATTCTGTGCCAGGAGCTAGGCTAGGAGCTGAGGTGACAAACTAGTCTTGTCCCTGAATTTAAAGTAACCTGTTCCGGTAGAAAGACCTTGTGTTTGAAAGTAGACTGATGTGCAACCAAATCCTGACTTTGTGATGAATTAGCCCTGTGACCTTGATCACTTAGCTTTTCTGAGCCTCAGTTTCTGAAAAATAGGGGAAAAAAAAGTGTTGTACGAGGCTTAAATAAGTTAATGTCAGTCACCTGGCACATTCTGTGTGGTAAACAAATATGTTTTTAAAGGACTGGTGTGACGTGGAAGACTTATGGATTGCAATACTTTAATAAATGCTAAAATAGAGCTATAAACAGCCTACACTGGAAGCCCAAAAGAGAGAAGATCTAACATTGGGAAAGCTGAGAGTACTTCTAGGTATTGAGCTCAAACTGTGAGCCAGGCGTATTCACAAGTGGTCAATATGTCCCTTCTCTCTGGGTTTGATTTACTGGAAGAGGGAACAGAAGACACACGGGCACAATATCTGGTTATCTTTACTTCCTTTATATGTTTTCCTTGGGAATTCTTTTCCTTTTTTCCTCCTAACTTAAAAGGAAAGTTTATTGTTTTTTGGTAATAATGAAAGCATTTCAGCCTGAGTTTGTAGTTGAATAGGACTCTTATTTTCATTATTTGCTACATAGTCTTTAGTTAAATTTTAAAATTCCTCTTTGATCCAAAACAGTAGTTATTTTGGCAAGTGTTTTGTAACGTCTATGTGATGTTGACTTTAAGAAAAACCAAAACACACAATGTAAGAGCTGTGAGTTGAGTTTATTCAGCGTCTTACTGAGGACTGTAGCCCAGGAGACAGTAGGAGAGCTATGAGAAAGTGTTCCCAAGAGGTAAGGGAGGAGCCAGGCCATATATGAATTTTTTTGCTGGGGAAAAAACATCTAGTCGAACATCAAAGATTACTGCTAATCACAAAGAACAGACATCTCAAGTTAACGATTTTAGTGCTTTTCTACGTATGGGAAGATGCAAGAATCTAGGAGATGTGGAAAATTTTCCTTAGATATGTATCTTAACTATCTAGGGGCAGTGTCTAAAGTACAGAATGCTTCCTGTTTTTCTCCATCCTGAAATCCCCATAGGCCCACTCTCAGTGGGTGACTTTAGTGACTAATGGCTTGATTTCCTTGTAGAACTGGAGTGGCAGACAACATTTTTTAAAAAATATTTATTTATTTATTTGGCTGCACCGGGTCTTAGTTGCAGCACGTGGGATCTTTCAGTTGTAGCATGCAGGCTCTTTTAGCTGTGGCACGTGGGATCTAGTTCCCTGGCCAGGGATTGAACCCGGGCCCCCTGCATTGGGAGCACAGAGTCTTAACCACTGGACCACAAGTGAAGTACCTACAACGATTATTTCTATTGCTGCTGAAACATTTTCTTAAAATATTTATTTATTTATTTGGCTGCGTTGGGTCTTAGTTGCGGCATGCCGGATCTTCGTTGCAGCACGAGTGCTTCTCTCTAGTCGTGGCGCACCCGGGTTCAGTTGCCCCACGGCATGTGGGATCTTACTTCCCCGACCAGGGATCAATCCTGTCACCCCTGCATTGGAAGGTGGATTCTTAACCACTGGACCACCAGGGAAGTCCCAAACATTTGTTTTTAAGTCAACATTTATTACACTGTCATACGGTTTCTACATTGGGAAATGAATTAAAGTGTTCTTTGTAGCCTAGAATATGATCTCCTTTTATAAATGTTCCACAGATTCCTGAAGTAGAGATGTTTTCACTATCATGTACAGATAATGACATGAAATATCGATTAATTTGGGGCTTCCCTGGTGGCGCAGTGGTTAAGAATCTGCCTGCCAATGCAGGGGACACGGGTTCGAGCCCTAGTCCAGGAAGTTCCCACATGCCGCAGAGCAACTAAGCCCGTGTGCCACAACTACTGAGCCTGCGCTCTAGAATCCGTGAGCCACAACTACTGAGCCCACGTGCCACAACTAATGAAGCCTGCGCGCCTAGAGCCTGTGCTCCGCAACAAGAGAAGCCACCGCAATGAGAGGCCTGCGCACCGCAAGGAGGAGTAGCCCCCGCTCGCCGCAACTAGAAAAAAGAAAGCCCACGCACAGCAACAAAGACCCAATGCAGCCAAAAATTAATTAATTAATTTTTTAAAATTATTAATTCAATCTTAGCTGTAATTATGTTGTCCAAATCTCTCTGTATTTTATACTTGATTGGGAGTGTATGTATTCTCATTGATTAATAGTGAAGTGTTAAGATCATGCTTCAAATATCAAATGCAGGCAGGGCTGCAAAGCAGCAAGAACTTTTCTTCATTACTGTGTGGGAATGCAAAATAGTACAACCATTTTCATAATCCCCTAAAACTGCAGTCACTCAAAAGCACTTCAGTGGGTAAGTGGTAAGCAACTGAGGTACATCCTTACAACTAAATGCTACTTGGCCATAAAATATTGCCAGAAATAGAATGAACTATCAACACATGTCACACATGGAAGAATCTCAGAGGTGTTATGCGGTGGGAAAGGAGCCAGACTCAAAAGATACTATAATTCCATTTACATGACATTATAGAAAAGACAAAACGATAAGGATGGAGAACAGATCAAAGAACTCTCAAGAGATTGGGGATGTGTGGAGCATTTGGCTGCAAAGGCAGCACAAAGGCATTTTTGAGGGTGATAGATTTTTTCTGTATCTTGATTGTGTTGGTGGTTGCAGGACTTTATGCATTTGTCAAAACTCAGAACTGGGGCTTCCCTGGTGGCTCAGTGGTTAAGAATCCGCCTGCCAATGCAGAGGACACGTGTTCGAGCCCTGGTCCGGGAAGATCCCACATGCCGCGGAGCAACTAAGCCTGTGCGCCACAAGTACTGAGCCTGCGCTCTAGAGCCCGCGAGCCACAAGTACTGAGCCCCCGTGTCACAACTACTGAAGCCCGCACGCCTAGAGCCCATGCTCCACAACAAGAGAAGCCACTACAATGAGAAGCCCACACACTGCAACGAAGAGTAACCCCCACTCGCCACAACTAGAGAAAGCCCAAGCACAGCAACGAAGACCCAACACAGCCAAAAATAAATAAATAAAATAAATTTTTTTAAAAAAACAAAAACTCAGAACTGTTCACCCAAAAGATTTAATTTTATTGTATAAAAATTTTAAACAAAAAATTAAAATAAAAAATATGCTTCCATCATTTTCCATGATTATTTCTATTGTTATTTGTTTGTACATTTTGAGGCTATGCTATTTATTCTCATTATGGTTTGTGGCTAATATTTCCATTGTGGATTACACATATCTGTATAAAATAACTAGGTTATTTATGTCTTTTGCCTTGAGTTCTAATTTATCTCACATTAGCATTATTACTTGTCTTTTTTTTGTTTTTCTAATATAAGTTTGCCCATCCGTTTATTTCTTACCTTTCCATGTTATTTTATTCTTACTGTGTCCTTTGTATGAGGCATATGGTTGGATGATAGTGTTTATCCCAATGTGACAATATTTGCCTTTAAAAAACTTATTTAAAGATACATGCACCCCATTGTTCATAGCAGCACAATTTACAATAGCCAAGACATGGAAACAACCCAAGTGCCCATCAACAGACAAATGATTTAGGAAGCTGTGGTATATATATACATATATATATATATATATATATATACACATACATACATACATATATACATACACACAGTGGAATATTACTCAGCCATAAAAAGGAATGAAATTGCCATTTGTGGCAGTGTGGATGGAACTAAGGAATATTATGCTTAGTGAAATAAGTCAGAGAAAGACAAAATGATATCACTTATATGTGGACTCTAAAAAA
Organism: Phocoena phocoena; assembly: GCF_963924675.1. NCBI lineage: Eukaryota > Metazoa > Chordata > Mammalia > Artiodactyla > Phocoenidae > Phocoena > Phocoena phocoena. The sequence continues at coordinate 14,358,946 of NC_089237.1, forward strand.
TAATACAAATGAATGTATATACAGAAACAGATTCAAAGACACAGAAGATAAATTTATGGTTATCAAAGGGGAGAGAGACAAATTAGGAGTATGGAATTAACAGATACAAACTTAGTATACATAAAATAGAAAAGCAACAAGAATTTACTGCCTAGGGACTTCCCTGGTGGCACAGTGGTTAAGAATCCACCTGCCAATGCAGGGGACATGGGTTTGATCCCTGATCCAGGAAGATCCCACACGGTGTGGAGCAACCAAGCCCCTGCGCCACAGCTACTGAGCCCGCGTGCTGCAACTACTGAAGCCCGTGCACCTAGAACCTGTGCTTGGGGACAAGAGAAGCCATCACAATGAGAAGCCCGCAAACCACAACAGAGTAGCCCCTGCTCGCCACAAGTAGAGAAGAGCCTGTGTGCAGCAATGAAGACCCAACACAGCCAAAAAATAAATAAATAAAAATAAATGAATGAGGGAAGGGGAGAGGCAGCATGTGGAAAGGAGGGCCTCCGGAGTGTGGAGTTCCGGAGTTTGGAGTGGCTGAGAATCTGCCTGCCAATGCAGGGGACACGAGCCTGCCAATGCAGGGGACACGAGTTCAAGCCCTGGTCCGGGAAGATCCCACATGCCGCGGAGCAACTAAACCTGTACGCCACAACTGCTGAGCCTGTGCTCTAGAGCCAGTGAGCCACAACTACTGAGCCTGCATGCCACAACTACTGAAGCCTGCGCACCTACAGCCCGTGCTCTGCAACAAGAGAAGCCAGCACACTACAATGAAGAGCAGCCCCTGCTCGCCTCAACTAAAGCAAGCCCAGGTGCAGCAACACATCCAAAAATTAATTAATTTAATTAATTTTTTAAAAGCCCATTTTTGAAACAGTGGTTTGAGATGCCACTTTTATCATGTACTAGGGTTCCACATTATTCGGGCTCTACTTTTTTTTTTTTTTTTTTTTTCCAGTATGCGGGCCTCTCACTGTCGTGGCCTCTCCCGTTGCGGAGCACAGGCTCCAGACGCGCAGGCTCAGCGGCCATGGCTCACGGGCCCAGACGCTCCACGGCATGTGGGATCCTCGCGGACCGGGTCACGAACCCGCGTCCCCTGCAATGGCAGGCGGACTCTCAACCACTGCGCCGCCAGGGAAGCCCCGGGCTCTACTTTTAATTTTATTCTATTTCACAGTCCTGTCTATTGTCACAGTACCACACATTGTGTCAATTTACATTAACACGTGATTTTATGCCTCATATATGAACGATTTTACCTTTTTTCACTGACCTCTGAAAATGTCTTTACTGAGTTTACTGCTATAAAATTATATCCAAAATTAAAAAAAATGAATACATGAATGTAAAGAAGGGTGCTTAAAAAAAAAAAGAATTTACTGCCTATCACAAGGAATTATACTTAGTATCTTGTAATAACCCATAACGGAATATAATCTGCAAAAAAAATCCCAAATCATTATGCTGTATACCTGAAGCCAACACAACATCATCAATCAACTATACTTCAATTTTTAAAAATTCATTTAAATTTTGATTTTGAAGTATCTCTGAATACAGAGAGTACATAAAAGTATATGTGTGATTTGGAGATATTAATAAATTGAACATTCAGTTACCACTTAGTTTAAGAGAAATGACATCATCAGTAACTTTGAAGCTCACTTTCGGCCCCTTCTGACTACTTCTCCCTCTCAGAGAAAACCACTGTCCTGAATTTTGAGTTTGTCTGGTTTTTGGTTATTTTAGACTTTTGCTTCATATATATATATATATATATATATATATATATATATTTTTTTTTTCAGTATGTGGGCCTCTCACTGTCGTGGCCTCTTCCGTTGTGGAGCACAGGCTTCGGACGCGCAGGCTCAGCGACCATGGCTCACAGTCCCAGCCACTCTGCAGCATGTGGGATCTTCCCAGACCGGGGCACGAACCCGTGTCCCCTGCATCGGCAGGCGGACTCTCAACCACTGTGCCAGCAGGGAAGCCCCGCTTCATATATTTGTTTATTATTTAGTTTTGCCTGACTTTGAGCTTTATAGAAATAGAATATACTGTATATATTCTTCTGTGACTTGCTCTTTTTATTGCTTAATATTGGTGACCTTCATGTTGTATGTAATGCAACCAGGAATTGTAGGAATGCGACCCGTTTCACTACTGTGTAGCATCCCAGTACACAGTTACACTGCAGTTTATACATCTCTCCTCTTTGGGTTAGATGTTTAAAATATCTTCCAGTTTTTAGTATGACAAACAAAGCTGCTCTGAATATTCTCGTGTGTGTGCAAAAGATTCTTTGGGGTATGCACATAGAAGCACAACTGCTAGGTAAGCCCATGTTTCCGACTTTCCAGGTAATAGCAACTTATTTTCCAAAGTGGAGGCTCTAATCTGCACTACCACATTGGCCTCCACCGTCACCAGCTCTTGATATTGTCACACCTTTTATACGTTTGCCAATATGGTGAGTGTGAAATGATGTCTTTAGTGTAGGTCATGGGCCAGGTGTAGTCATGTATATTGTTGATTTAGTCCTCTTAGAAATGTTGAGCTAGCACTTTAATCAGGGATTATTGGTTGTAAGTGATGGAAACCCAACTCAAACTAGCTGGGATAAATAGGGGAAGGTTTGTTTAAATAGGGGAAGAAGAGCTGTGCAGGCTGATGTCAAGCCAACTAGAATCAGAACTTAAGCTTGTCCAGGGCTCCTTGACTGCATCTGTGCTTCTCTTTACTTGTCAACTTTTTTCTTTTGTGTTGGCTTTCTTTACACGATGGAGGCAGCTCCTGGGCCTCACACCTCCCGGCCTTGCCAGTAAAAAGGAAACGAGTCTCTTTTCGTGCCTCTAGTTGGGGCCAGATTGGATACAAGCCTACCCATGGGTTAAGTAAAGTTGGTCAGACGGGCAGCTGTTTTGGTTAACTACTACTGCACAACAAACCACTACATAACTTAGTGGTTTAAAACAACAGCCATTTTTATTATCTCTCACAGATCTGTGAGTTAACTAGCCTTGTTAACTGAAAACAGGGTTTGCCTCTTGGTAGGTGTCAAGCCAAAAGACACAACCAAGCCAAAGACTGGGAGAAGGAAGGATTTGTTACTTGCAGCAAGTAAGGAGAACGCCGGGGAAATTTCGCAAAGCAGTGTCTCCCCAAGCAGCAAAACTGGGGAGATTTTAAGCTAAGGGTATATGCATATTCATGAAGAGGCTGGGGCAGTGTGTGCATATTCATGAAGGGCCTTGAGTAGAGGAGAATTAAGCACAGAATTGGGGCAAAGTTAAACAGAGTCCAAGCTTTAGTTGACTGAAGGCACAAAGGTCAGAAAAAGTTAATATCATTCCTTAGGTTCAGACCAGTCTGGGGTCTTAGCCATCCTCCACCTGGGTGGGGGCCTAAATTCCTGTAGAACAACTCAAAAGACCATACCAGATTGTTACGTATATCCATTGAGGAGGAACTAGGACGCTGTTTTATCACTGAACTATTTTTTCTTGACTGTGTTTCCTTTGCTCCTGCATTCCCTCACTTGCCTTAAGATCTTTAATTACTGAGACCTGTTCAAGGACAAGCATTGTGGCCAGGCTTAGAAGATCACAAAATAGCTTAGGCCAGTAATGGCTTCTCTTATGTCAAGAAGGCCATGCCTGAGGCACAGGGATATTAGCTCGGTGCTTTGTGACAGCCTGGAAGGGTGGGATGGGGAGAGTGGGAGGGAGGGAGACGCAAGAGGGAAGACATGGGAACATATGTATATGTATAGCTGATTCACTTTGTTATAAAGCAGAAACTAACACACCATTGTAAAGCAATTATACCCCAATAAAGATGTTTAAAAAAAAAAAAAAAAGAAGGCCATGCCTGGTTCTCTTTCTCTGGAGACCCCCTCCCCTCTCTGCTTACGGTCTCAGCCGAGAGGGACTTCTGTTCCATGTGGTCACCCTGGGGCCTGATTGGGCTGAAACATCCAAAATGGCTCACCTAGATGGCTGGCAGCTGGGAGCTGTTGATTAAAGCAACTCCCTTCTCCTCCATGTGGCCTGAGTGTGGCTTGGGCGTCTCCCAAGATGGCAGCTAGATTCCAAGAGGAAGGAAATGGAAGTTGCCTTCCCTTTTAAACTTGGGCTGGGAGGTCTCAGAATGTCACTTACGGTCAAAACCAGTCACGGGGACAGTCCAGATTCAAAGGGAAGGGAAATAGCTCTTACTTTTGATGGGAAGAGCAGCATGGCTTATAAGGAGGGAAAGTATTGTTTGGGGCCATCTTTGGAAACTTAGCTACCACAGTAGAGTAGAATGATTGGCCTCACCAGGGTAGGTGCCCACTAGGGCAGAGCCAGTACCACCTAGCATATCTGCCCTTTTTCCAAGGCGAGCCCTAATTCCTGTTCACTTGCTCCCTCCATGGTGAGAACAGCTGAAACTGAGCAGGACCTGGGAATTAGGGAAGTGAAGGAATGCAGAAGCAAAGGAAAATCAGTTAAACAGGAAAAGTAATGACAGCAGTAAAACAGTCCTAGTTCCTCCTCAGGGGAGGTATGTAATGATCTGACGGAAATTAGACCGCCCACCCAAGTGGAGGATGGTGACTATAAGCTGAGCAAAAGCAGGTAGACCCCAAACTGGTTGAAATCAGAAGGTTGATGATTAAGATTCCTGAAACATCACCCTATTACCTCACCACCAACCAATCAGAAGAAAGTCATGCACCCTGAAGCCCTCACCCCAAGTGTTGCCTTAAAAACCCATCCCTGAAAGCCAATAACAGGGAGTTTTGAGCATGAGCCACTCCCATACTCCTTGTTTGGCGAGCTGCAAATAAACACTATGCTTTCCTTCATCACAACCTGGTGTCAGTGAATTGGCTTTGCTTTGAGGCAGGCAAGTGGACCCAAGTTCAGTTTGGTAATACGGTCCCTTGAACATGGTAAACACTTGATAACGTTGAATTCCTTCTTCTGAGTCTTCTTGTTTGTTTAACTGCACCAGTCAAATATTTTCCATCCTGCTTTGGCAAGGTCTCTTGTATCAGCCCTGGTCCCCCCTTCCTTTTCTTGCTCTAGATTAAGGCCCAAATAACCCTTGTTAACCGGCTCCTGATGTCTCTCAAATGTCTGTCTTTTGCCCGAACTCTCCCCCCGAAGCGTACCTTCAGTCCCATCTCACTCTGCTGGCTTGCTAAGAAAGCCCAGCCTGACATTAACGCCCCCACCCACCGGCCCATCCTGCCTGCCCTGCCTCATCTCCCACTGCTCCTCTGGGTAGAAGTCGAGCACGAGCTCACTTGTTTTTAGTGTATGTGCTGTCGAAGCAAGCACACGAGCTCACTAATGAGGCAGCTGGGGCTTCCATGAAGCCACACAGTCCTTTCCCTTCTCCAGGCTTTTGTTCGGGTCCTCCTGTCCCCCTAGACTGTTCCTTTCCCCTATCAAATCTGACAAAAGGCCTAGCCCAGATACCACTTCTTCCATGAAGCCCTCCCTGCTCTGTCCATCCCACCTCCTTCCTTCTACCAGACCCATCTCTCTCTTGAACACCATAGTTCTGTTTCTGAGTTTATTCTCACCTTCTTGCACTTTTCACAGTTGGCCTTGTACGTTGTGCAAGTCCTATCACCTTTACCAACTTGCAAACTGTGATATTCCTTCATGGTACCAATCCTTTGAACTTAGAAGCCCTTGATGGTATTTGTTAAAAGAGTGAATGAATAAATGAATGAATGAGTGGTAACCGTCCGAGGACAAAGATGAGGTCATCTGCAAAATGAAGGTGACAAAATTATAGCTAAAGTTTCTTTCTACTCTAAAATTTGGTTATGGACTTCCCTGGTGACGCAGTGGTTAAGAATCTGCCTGCCAATGCAGGGGACACAGGTTCGATCCCTGGGAAGATCCCACATGCCATGGAGCAACTAAGCCCGTGCACTACAACTACTGAGCCTGCAAGCCGCAACTACTGAAGCCCGCACGCCTAGAGCCTGTGCTCCACAACAAGAGAAGCCACCGCAATGAGAAGCCCGCGCACCACAACGAAGAGTAGCCCCTGCTCACCGCAACTAGAGAAAGCCGGCGCACAGCAATGAAGACCCAACACAGCCAAAAAAGAAACAAATAAAAATTTTTTAAAACGAAAAAATATTTTTTAAAAAATTAAAAAAAATAAAATTTGGTTATGTCTGTGAATGAGCTCTTGTAGAAAGGAGAGAGAGAGAACAGGTAAGGTATATATCTTGAACCTTAAGAAACACAGTCTGCAAGGAGGAAAAAGAGCAGAGAGACAGGAGGAAAGCCAGAAAATGGTACTATCCAAGGAGGAAAAGTTCAAGAAAAAAGAACTGTTAACATACCTGAGGGAATTCCCTGGCAGTCCAGTGGTTAGGACTCTGCACTCTCACTGCCGAGGCCTCGGGTTCAATTCCTGGTCCGGGAACTAAGATCCCACAAGTCAGACGGCACGGCCAAAACAACCCAAAAACCAACCAAACAAAAACAACGTGAACTGAAGAGAGGCCCAGGGTAAAAAAGATAAAGCAAGACCACTGGGATTTTGCAGGAGGAAGAACATGAGCTGCTTGAGAGAAGTTTCCAGAGAGTTCTGTTGAAATAAGCTGGATCCCAGGGGATTAGGAGGGACTGACCAGTGAGGAAGAAGAGGTACTCTGAGAGGATGGCCGTTTCCACATTGGCACTGAGCTGGCCCTTTGAGAATATTAATATACGATACACTGGTACCACTATGGACACTTCACCATGGTGGCATATAGACTCAGCACAAATGGGTGTAAAATACAACAGCTCAGAGGCAAGTGAACAAATAATCAGCATTAGACTGAGCTCCCTCCCAGGGCAGAAACCCCAGAGGAAAGCTCACTCTTCTCTCCCAGGTGGCTGGTCGGTGCCTTTTGTGAGTTGTGCTTTTGCACAATCAACCCCCAGGTGAGATCAGGAGACTTACATGTTATTTGAGGCAATGCCCCTTATCACCAAATATTTGTACAAACTTCTGTTTGTTAATAGTATTCCAGGGACAAGGCAGTCTGGGCTCCTGCCTAACCACATTTACGGGCCACAGAATGGTACCTTGTCACTACGCTGGGGGAGGGGCAAGGATAACAACCAGCGATGGTGGAACAGGCTGCAGCATCTGTGGTTGTCTCAGTGAACTCCGAGGTTATGTAGACAGCTGAGTTCTTTTTTTTTTTTTTTTTTGACAGCTGAGTTCTAATCCAGGTTGTGCTGGGAATTCCCTGGTGGTCCAGTGGTTAGGACTCAGCACTTTCACTGCTGTGGACCCAGGTTCAATCCCTGCTCGGGGAACTAAGATCCCATGTGATGTGCGGTACAGCCAAAAAAAAAAAAAAAAAATCCATGTTGTGCTGCTTACTAGCTATGTGTTACCCACCTGGCTGTTAATCTTTTAAGATTCCAATGTATCATCTGTAAAATGGGGCTAAGAACACTACCTCATTGAACTGCTGTGCAGATAGCATGAGCTGGTCCTATAAAACATGTGTTTGCACATTTCCAAACAATAGCCCACAGCCAACCAATGTTAACTGTGATGAGAATCATCTTTGCGGTAGCAAAAAAGTGTACAGTAGATTGGATTCTGTGGTAAAGAGAAGTTCTCCGGAGTGAGTGGCACAATCTCTTCAAATCCAGTCATCCTGGAACAGGAAGAACCAAGGTTCTATTTACCTAAGAACCAAACTGCTCACAGTGACAGTGGCTTTTAAAGAATTTCCCTTAAAAAATTAGGACATGAAAGAGATAAACATTTAGCTTGCTACCAGAAACTCTTGCTTCATTGTTTTATTTATCCCTTAACTACCCCTCAACATGTGCTGTAAGTTCAAGTCTGTTTGGGAGCAGCGGCAGCGTGGAGATCACTCAAAATAGTCAAAGTGGATTTAGCCTGGTAAAGACACTGTTCCTTTGAGATGGTACTGAAGTTTTCAACCATGACCTCCCTTTCTGGTTTTACCAGCTTTTCCTTTCAAGTCTCCTTCAAAGGAAACTACTCTCTCGCTAAATAGCTATCTGCAAACCAACTTCATAATCATTTCTAAGTGAAATTTTGAAGGGTTTCAAACAGAATTGAGACAGGCACAAACATTTGAAGGCTGGATCATAACTTCCACTAGAGGGCGACATTTGCTAAAATAAAGAAAAGGGATTAAGGGCCACAGGGATTAACACTGGACGTTATGAGTGAGCCGGATTCCAGGACCTTGGCTGCCCCTATCACCTGCGGAAACTGGAAAACACACAGTCTCCACCCCCAGGAGATTCAGAATCAGTAGGGGGAAGAGGGCAGAAAAAGGTGTTGGGAATCTATTTAAAAAAAAAAACTCTTCAAGTTTGGGAGCCACTGATTTAGAGAAGTGAAAATAAGATTTTAGCTTACTTTCTCCCACCACTCCCTCCCCTCTATTGACATAGTCAGGTCCTGCCTGGGCCAGTCTTTGCTGAACATATATTTTAACCTTGGTGGAAAAAGAGGGCTTATCTTTACACTAAAACCATGACCTTTGCCTTGTTTAGTGGATGTTATTTAAAACAACTTCCAGAAAGGTCATTTTCAGTCCTTTTCTATGGGCAGGTCCACTTCAAAGGCACCCGGCAAAAATATTTCCATTTCTGTCTGTATTTATCAGCAATGCCAGCTTTTGCTTTATCAAAAGCAAAAAGCTGTCTAAAACAATACTTGACTATGGAACAAGATTGTGGGCAATGCTGCCGTAAATAAAACCAGAACTTATCAGTGTGAGTTGCTAATCAAATGGAGACAGGCACAAGACATGTGCCTGTCTGATTAAGCATAAGAGTAACCTAACTGGTGCATAAGAAATTCTGAGAACCTGTAACAGTGCAGTTATGGCCTGGAGATTTGGTCCAGCTGAGTACAAGATAAATATACCTACCTGGTCCAGTCTCCTTGGAACGGATTTTTTTTTCTTTATTGGATCTTTAAAATTGATTTATGAGTCAGATTGAGGTAAGCATTCCCCTTTGTGTTTTATCTGCTGTGCTTACAGGGTCACAGTGACATTTTGAATTGTAAAAGGGCTGCCAGAGTTCCAGCACAGAAAGTTCCCCTCCTAGAGTCACTCTGTCGGAGAAAAAGCACCAGAGAAGGCATGTGAAAGCATTTTCTGATCAGGCTTCTCTTTTAATTCAACCCTGTGGTCTTATAGATCCTGTTGTCAGCTTGCATGCCGGACAGATAATCATTAAAGAGCTCCTCCCACTTTCTGTGGGCGCCTCCCTGGACACCTGGCCACACTGGTCAGGAGTGATGGAGCTTGTGTTTCTGCACATCCCTCGCCAATCTCAGACCTCTCCGTTTGCATTTATACATGCAGATAACACTTTTCAAAATGTGTCTACTGCTTTCACAGTTGCCAAGATTTGTCCTACTCTTAAACTGGTGTGTTGGATTCTCCAGCAAGGGTTTAGTCCCTTGACTGTGATTCAGGGATATGAGGTTGGGAATGGGGAACTTTGTTGATGGGATTTGGTTTACCATGAGCATTTCTGTCTGCTCTAGTGGGATAGGATTGACTCACATGCACCCAGGTCAGACATCTGGTCAGTCTCCCACTACTTTTTTTTTTTAAATTATATTATTTTTTATTGAAGTATAGTTGATTTTACAATGTTGTGTTAGTTTCAGGTGTACAGAAAGTGATTCATATATATATATATACTTTTTCAGATTCTTTTCCCTTATAGGTGATTACAAGATTGAATACAGTCCCTACTTCTTTATTTCTCTAGCATTGCTTACTCCTTTCCCCCAAACCCTGAAAAATCTTAGGCTGTCATAGGAGCAAGTCAAGAAAAATTAGAGGGCTTCCCTGGTGGTGCAGTGGTTAAGAATCCACCTGTCAATGCAGGGCACCCGGGTTGGAGCCCTGGGCCAGGAAGATCCTACATGCCGTGGAGCAACTAAGCCCGTGGGCCACAACCACTGAGCCTGTGCTTTAGAGCCTGCGAGCCACAACTACTGAAGCCCATGTGCCTAGAGTCCGTGCTCCCGCAGCAAGAGAAGCCACTGCAATGAGAAGCCCGCGCACTGCAACGAAGAGTAGCCCCTGCTCACCACAACTAGAGAAAGCGTGCGGGCAGCGACAAAGACCCAAGGCAGCCAAAAATAAAATTAATTAATTTAAAAAAAATTAGAGAAGCTGCCATCCTTCTTTTCCTTTTCTCCTAGAATATGGAAATGTTGTGCTCTGAACCTTAGTTTATTCTGTCTTGTTACAAATGTCCTCTGGAGAGAGGCTTCCATCAAAGTGGAGGGCAGCATGAGACAGTGACCAAAGAGCTGCGGGGCTCTTTACATCAGGTTAATAGCCCACAACCTTCAAAAGGACCTTGTATGAGTCCTCAACAAACCCACTCCCTCCAGTGAGTTGGGACACATGTCAAGCTTCACGAGGTCACATCTACAAATGCCACGTAAATACACATGACACCAGCAGCTGAAATGGTTTCCTTCTTTGCTTGTAATTTTTGGCGAATGATTTGGCCGTGGTTATTCCAAAGGGAACTGTTGGCTGTGGACATGATTTGAGGGGAATTCCTGAGGACAAAGAAAGGGACGTTTGGACTAACTGAGGCGCAGCTGGAGGACCCCAGGGCTGCGAACTCGGCAATAGCCGCGCGCAGGGCAGAACCGCCGGGTTTCAGGAATCCCCTGCCAGCTGCCGACCCTCATTCCGGAGGTCGCTGACGATCCCACCACGGCGGGAAGACGGAGCGGGGACTCTGGACACTCGGCACCGGCTGTCTCCTGGCCTTTCCTGATCAAGTCTGACGCAGCGGATCTCTCAGCGGGATCACTGGGACCGCCTGGGGCAGGGAATGCGCCCGTGTGGCGGGGTTGCCGGTCTCCCCTTGCCCTCAGGCAAGCTCTTTGCCTCGATCACTCAGCGTCCCTAGATGCCCGACGCAGAAGCCTGGTGCTCTTCTCCTGCCGCCGCGGCCGGGGCACTCAAGGCCAGCCGGAGGCCCAAGCTGCCTTTGCCACCGCCTATAACCCCGCCCCTCCAGCGACAGCCCCGCCCAGGCCAACCCCAGCCCGCCCCCAAGCCTGGGCCCCGCCCAATCCCAGACCCGCCCCTAGGCCGGCCCCGCCTCCTGCCCCGCCCCGACCGGAAGAAGCGCCGGCGCCCGGCACTTATAGGGCCGGGAATGGGGGTGCCACCACCGCCTAGATAGCTCTGCGTCTGCGGAGTCCCGGCCGACGCCGCACTGTTGTCGCGGCGCCCCCGCCCCGTCCTCTGCACGCCCGCACCGCCCCCCTGGAGCCGGCCGGACCGGTCAGGAGCCAGGGCCGAGTCCTCGCCATGCCTGCCCGACTGCAGCTGCTGCTGCTGGCGTTGCTGCTGCCCAGCCCCCGGGTGAGTGACCGGGAAGGTTGGGGTGGGGAACGGCGCGGGACGGGCCGGGGTCCGAGCCGGGAGCGCGGCGGCGGCGGCCCCAGGCTCCGTGCGCCCGGGCGGAGACGGCGCCTGGCGGGGAGTGGCGGCCTCCTGACCGGCCGGAGTGGCGGCCACGGCCGGCCCCGCCGAGGCGTCCGCCCCCCAGGGGCCTCGCGGGCCAGCGCGGCTGTCACGAGCAGCGCCTACCCGGCCGTGTGCTGTCCGGCGCAACTTTGTGTCGTTCTAGAGGCACCTTGAGGTCTCCAGAAGGCCCCGGGCCCTTGGGAGGCCGCCCCACCTGCCGGACCCTTCCCGCCGGTGGGCGCCAACTCGGCCTGGCGGTGGCCGCGGAGGAAGGGCAGAAAGGGCCCTGTAACCAAGGGGAAGGGAATGTCTTGCGTTTGTAATCTTAGCTTGAACTTTTCAAAATGCGAGAACTTTGGGAAACGAATGCCACTGGAAGTGGGTAAGCGTTCTTACCCTAGAGCTTGATTCCGCTTACCTGCCTTGCAGGTTTCTTGGCATTGGAGACAGCGGGCTTCCTTTCGGGCAGCAAGACATCGTTAAGCAGGTTAAGCGGTGGGAATGGTACTCTTGTTTTCAAGACCCCATATGGGACGGCAGTGAAGCCGCTTCGAAACTTTAAACGAAAGACTGTCTCCTCACGGGAGAACACCGTGGGGCTGTCCAAAAAGTCTTTTCATCTTTTTCTGGAGAGAAGAGCCTGGTTTACATTTATTTAACTTTCAGGCCTTCACTCAGGCTGTGGATTCGGGCACCGTGGCTGGGAGGACATTTTGTGGACAGACTTGGCTTTTTTTCCCCTTCTGGTTGGAAGAACCTAAATTAGTGAGTGGTTTTTTTTAAAAAAAAAAAAAAAAAAAAAAAAAGAAAGAAAGAAAACGAACTGTTCGGGATGTGGGTATGGTGCTTTGGAGCAGGTTCTGTTTAATGACCTCCACTGTGTACTTTTTAATATGGTGTATCAGGTACCAGGTGTCCAGGTGGAGAATTGACATGTGTATACCTGAGTGCCACAGCATGAACTCTTTGGAGGTTATGCATTTCAGGTAAATAATAGTCCGTGCTCTTGGGGTAACAAGAATTTGGAAACAGCTGAAGTAATACGAGGCCACCTTTTTCAAATTCAGGGTTATTTATTTATTTATTTAAATTAATTTATTAATTTATTTTTGGCTGCTTTGGGTCTTTGCTCCTGCGCCCGGGCTCTCTCTAGTTGCAGCGATCGGGGGCTACTCCTTGTTGCAGTGCACAGGCTTCTCATTGGGGTGGCTTCTCTTTATTGCAGAGCACGGGCTCTAGGCGCCTGGGCTTCAGTAGTTGTGGCACGTGGGCTCAGTAGTTCTGGCTCGTGGGCTCTAGAGTGCAAGCTCAGTAGTTGTGGCGCATGGGCTTAGTTACTCCGCGGCATGTGGGATTTTCCTGGACCAGGGCTCGAACCCGTGTCCCCTCCATTGGCAGGCGGATTCTTAACCACTGTGCCACCAGGGAAATCCTGGGGTTTTTTTCAAAGGAAAATTTGTACACACTTCACAGTAAAACTCATGTCAGTTAAGTTTTCCTTCTGATTGAATTTTTTAAAAATCTACTTTCAAAACTGGGGTCAGGTTTTGAACTTGAACATTTCATCTTGGATTGGTTAACTGCTGCCTGGCATCTGTCCACAAATAAGAGTGTAAAGAGAGTGACCAAAATGTATGAAATGGAAATCAGTCATTTCATATCATCAGAGCCTTGTGCATATTGTTTTCTTTGCCACATCTCTTCGTGTGCTATTCTGTCACTGGAGTCTAGTGTTTTAGTTATTGAACAACTTTGGCTAAAGAACCAAAAATAACTATTTAGCCTTAGTTGGGACTATAGTTTTGGTTCATGTAAATATTTCCAAATTGTGTTTAGAAATCCAAACTTTTCAGAGTTCATGGTAAAAGAGTCCAACCTTTATCAAAAGGTTATGTTTTAGTGTAACTGCTTTTAAGGGCAAAGGTCAGAATTTCATTCCCAGAATTACCTACCAGTAGAAACTTCGATCCCCAAACATAGTGGGAAGTATTATTTTAAAATTCTAAATGAAATGCATTGCCGAGTTTGCAGTTAAACTAGTCAGCAGTGATGTTGTGCAGAATGTACTGGCTGTAAAATCAGACAAACCTGAGTTCTTTCTGGTCCCTTGGTAGCTGTGCCCTCAGAGTCTTAGAGACTCTGTTTCCTGATCTGTGAAATGGGGACAGCTAACACACTAACAGGTGTGAAGGGATCTGGCTCATCATAGGTAATGTAAATTCTCCTTGCCACCCCCCAAAGGTGTTTTTTACTCTAAGTCATCATTTTTCAATGTTATACTATGCCTGAGCAAGGAATGTTTTTTGATGCTGTTTCTTTTTGATTGATGAAGTAACTAGTGCAGAGGAGGCAGTATTGTGATTTTCCTTCAGTGTGTGTCTGAGCCAGACATTGACTCACCTGCAAGCTGAGACTCCAGGCTACCGGATCCAAAATGCAGTTATATCGCTGTTACTAAGCACTCAGGGCTGTGTCTTTTTTTAATCCAGAAGGTGCTTTTTCAGTCAGTGAGTTTTTCGCCTCCTTCCTAGACCTGGATCTTGTGCCTGATGTTGGTTTGTGTTGCATCATTGCTGGCCTGTGGTCCTCATTGTACAGTGTTTGGGTGTCACTTCTCTCAAGTACCAAAGAGATCTGTGGCACGTGAGGCAGGGTACTTTCTTCAGCAAGAGGATATGCGATTTCTTTTATTCGGCCGATGTTTTGGTTTTAGAGGGGGATAAACAACTTCACGGAGAATTGTAGATCACGTGTGCACAAAAACACACGGAGACATGAGTCTTAACTAGAAATGGCCTTGCTTATCATTTATTCTGATAGTTATCACCTGCATGAATTATCCTCATAGGAGGTATCGAGTATTAATACTGCTGCCATGAGGAGAGTGAGGAGGGTGTTTCATGAAGCTCGTGTTCTCAGGACTGCTGATCCTGAAATTAGACTGTAGTTGTGCACGTGAGTTTGTTTTGTTTCATTAACTTGCCTGCCCAGGAGGCTCTCCGCAGTCATGTGGCTTCTAAGAGCACAAGAGAAAACGTGTATGAGAGTGATTCTTGAGAACGTTCGACGGTAGACCATATTCCCGAATATAAAACCAGTGAGCTATGTAAAGGTTTCTTCATGTCTGAACAGAACAGTGCCATCTGCATGGGCCTGGGGGTTATAGTTATTTGCATGCCTCCGGTGGCGTCTCCATTCTTCAGGTTGAAGAATCATTGGGTAACTATTTCATTTTCATTGGAAACCTCTTTGGTTTGGGGAATCCACAGTAATCCTTAGGCTTAATATTGTGTATGTTTTATAATGATCAGATGTTCTCCCTAAAGAGATGATATAGGGGAGAAAAGCCTAATGTATCATTTTGATGGATTCTGTTTTTATTATGCACGCATAACTCGGGACCTGTAACCTAGCACTATGATTAGAGTATGAGGCTGGCTTAAAAAATAGGGACAGTGAATCATAGTCTGTGAATAATAAACATGCTGGTTGGCTATATTTCCCAGGGGCTGGGGATTTTTTTTTCCCTATCTTTATCTTTACCTATTTCCCATGTTTGGTTTCAGACTTTGCTGCCTCAGAGCAACACATGCTCAGAGATATTTAAATGAGTGAGTGCACCAGACCACATACGGACTGGGAAAAGTAGAACTTAAAATGCGCCCCCCCCACTAGATACCATACAAAAACAAACAAAAAATCCCAAGGTCCTTGCTTACATGACTTTTAAAAATTTTAAGTTCCTTTTACACAGTCTCTGCATCACTTCTGATTATCTTATGATCTTCATGCACAAAGGCACAGCAAGTCGAACAGTGTAAAAATGTGTTCTGTATATATTTTATTTATTTAATTATTTATTTAAAAAAATTTTTTGTCTGTGTTGGGTCCTCGTTGCTGTGTGCGGGCTTTCTCCAGTTGCGGGGAGCGGGGGCTACTCTTTGTTGCTGCACGCAGGCTTCTCACTGCGGTGGCTTCTCTTGTTGTGGAGCCCGGGCTCTAGGCGCGGTGGGCTTCAGTAGTTGTGGCACGCAGGCTTCAGTAGTTGTGGTACGTGGGCTCAGTAGCTGTGGCTCACGGGCTCAGTAGTTGTGGTGCACGGGGGCTTAGTTGCTGCGCGGCACATGGGATCTTCCCGGGCTAGGGCTCGAACCCATGTCCCCTGCATTGGCAGGCAGATTCTTAACCACTGCGCCACTAGGGAAGTCCCTGTGTTCTGTATTTTTGTTCCGTTTTTTTTTTTTTTCACAGAATGTCTCCTGTGACCTGTTAGGAAATGTTCTGAGTGCACCATTGCATTTGTCACTTTCAGTAGCACCTTAGTAAACCATCATCCACTCAGAAAGCATTTGAGCCTTCTGTGCCCAGCCCCAGGTTAGGGACTGGGGTCCTAGCTGAGCAGGGTTGATGTGGTAATAAGCCATGCTTTGCCTGGTGATCACCCTACTGGGGTCATATGGGTTCTTTCCAATTTTTCCACTATTATAAGAAAGGTGATTTCTTTTTCTTCAAATCTTTTGTGTGTTTGGTGCTTTCTGTATGATAACATGGGAAGATTTGAAAATAAATCTCTCAGAGTATTATCATATTTGTCGTAATAAAGAAAAAAGAAAGCATAGATGGTCTAAATTTTTTTAAAACGCACAACATATCTATAATTCTATTACCCAAACATTACCTCTATTAACATTTTAACAGCTTTATTGAGCTATAATTCACATAGCATACAATTCACCCATTTAAAATATACAGTTCAATGACTTTTAGTATATTCACAGAATTGTGCAACCACCACCACTATCAATTTTATGATATTTTCGTCATCCCCAAAAGAAGCTCCATACCCATTAGCTGTCACTCCCCATTTCCCACAAACCTCCCAGCCCCTGGTAACCACTGATCTACATTTGTCTCTGTAGATTTGCCTGTTCTGGACATTACATATAAATGGAATCATGCTACATGTGGTCTTCCGTGTCTGGCTTCTTTCACTTAGCGTAATGTTTTCAAGGTTCATCCATGTTGTAGCCTGTATCGGTGCTTTGTTCCTTTTTATTGATGAATAAATATTCCATTATGTGGATATACCACATTTTGTTCATCCGTTCTTCATTTGATGGACATTAGAGTTTCCCCTTTTTGGCTGTTATGAATAATGCTGCTGTGAACATTTGGGTACAGATTTTTGAATGGCCATGGATTTTCATTTTTCTTGGGTATATACCCAAGAGTGGGATTTCTGGGTCATGCGGTAACCCTCTGTCTAACCTTCTGAGGAACTAGCAAACTGTTTTCCAAAGCAGCTGCACTATTTTACATTCCCACCTGCAGTGTAGGAGGGTTCCAATTTCTCTGCATCCTCCCCAACACTTGATATATATATTTTTAAAGTCAAGTTAGTTTTATTGTCTTGTAACAGTCTAACATATAAATCTTAGCTCTGACATAAAGATGCCCAACACTTGATATTATCTGTCTTTTTTATTATAGTTATCCTAGTGGTGGTGAAGTTGTAACTCCTTAGTTTTGGTTTGCATTTCTCTGATGACTAGTCTACTCATATCTTTTTTTTTTTTTTTTTATTCTTGGCTGCGTTGGGTCTTCGTTGCTGCGCGCGGGCTTTCTCTAGTTGTGGCGATGGGGGGCTACTCTTCATTGCGGCGAGCGGGCTTCTTATTGCGGTGGCTTCTCTTGTTGCAGAACACGGGCGCTAGAGCACAGGCTCAGTAGTTGTGGCACAAGGGCTTAGTTGCTCCGCGGCATGTGGGATCTTCCCCGACCAGGGCTCAAACCCGTGTCCCCTGCATTGGCAGGTGGATTCTTAACCGCTGAGCCACCAGGGAAGCCCTCATATCTTGATATATGTCCTTCTAGACAATTTTTATGTGCACATATTTGCAGAGATAATGTTTTTCTTCCCCAGACTGGAATATAACATGGATCTTTCTGTGTCAGTAAATTTAATTCTACAACATTATTCTCACTGGTTGTGTGATACTTCCGTGAAAGAGTATACTGTAATTTGACCATTCAACCATTTAAATATTGAGGCTGTTTTTAATTTTCATTACTATAAACAATTGTGATAAACCTTACTGCTAAACTCTTGAGCCCATCTTAACTGCTTAATTATTTCCTTGGGATAAATTCCTAGAACTGGAATTTGCTTGTCATATGTACTCTTTTACAGTCCCCTCCTCCAGCCCCCAAGCAATATTAGATGTTTTAAAAAGCACAGAACTAACCTTAAATTGGTTTCATGATAGCCACTTTAAAGTAAGCTGTTTTCTTTTAGCAGGGTGGATTTTAAGTCTGAAAATGGAATGTTTAGGTTTTATTTTGCTTATATTTTGAAGACCTGAAAAACCACAACAGTTTCTTTATGACACCCTATGTACCTAAAAGCTATTGAGAAAATGTTTTATTCTGATTTGTTAATAGCTTGTTTGCATGCAGGGTCCTTTGGTCTGCAGTGGTTTCAGATCAGCTTTCTAGCAGATGTGGCTCCCATGAGCACTCTGAAATACCTTGGGATAATTCTGTGTTTGGTTTTAAGGGTAGCCCACCCCCTGCAGAAAAGATTAGTATTATTATTATTATTTTGGCCGTGCCACGCAGGTTGCAGGATCTTAGTTCCCTGACCAGGGGCTGAACCTGGACCACGGCAGTGAAAGCACTGAGTCCTGACCACTGGACTGCCAGGGAATTCCCAAGATTCTTTTGATAGTTGGTTATGAGGCCATTTAAAATTTTGACTCAAGACTGTTCATAAATCAAAAGTTGATGCATTGTTTGTCTCTTTTGGAAGCCATAGTTCTTAAAACATATAGCTTGTCCATACAGCTGTTTTTCCTAGCAAAATGAAAATACCACTTGACAATAAAGTAAAATATTTGTTGGCGTCTTGTTTTGTTTTTCCCACAAACGTACCTGGACTTACTCATCCAAAAGAATGTTGTCTCTTTCAAAATAATAACCCCTTCAGGGTCAATGTTCATGTCAGACAAATTAGTCTTTTTTTTTTTTTAACTTTTTTTTAAACTTCACTTAATAATTCAACTTTAAAATGAAAAAAAGAGCCCTAAAAAGGCAAATATTTACTATTAAGCCTATTATCCTTACACAATTCCTTCTGGTCTCTGCTTGAATGTAACTTTGACGTGGTCCACACTGAAGTCTTCATCAATACTGTTATTACCCAGCTTGATTGCACAATTTATCGAGGACACTTGGATTCTTGGTTGTTTCTAAAAACCAGTGAGAGACTTTCTACCACTTAGAGGATTCAAAAGTATGTTCTTTGAAGGTAATTTCCAAAACATTCCAGATGTATTGTGAGCAGTGGGAACATGTATGGATAAATGTTTAGCTTCCCGTCAGAGTACGTTAGACTTTTAGAAGGGATCTTGCTAGTTTAGACCAATAAGTCTTAATATTTGCCCCACCCCACCCCCACGTAAGGAATGGGATGCATGACCACAGTGCGAGCAGGTTAGAACCTTCAAAGGTGGTATTTTGGGGCACGTACCACCCTCACTCAGGCATCACCCTGCCCTCCCAAGTTGAACAGTCACTGCTCTGCTGTGTTCCCAGAGCACACACATGAGGAAGCTGAGGCCAGACAGGGCCGGTGACCTGTCCATGGTCATGCACCAGTGGCAGAACTGAGCCCTGAATCTGATCCTTCCGCTTCCCTTTGAAGAGCAGCCCCTGCAGTGCTTATGTCCTGGTACATCTGTTAGAACGAATAAGTCCAGATACCCGAGTCACACCTGAGGCGGTGGCCAAGCCATGTTACAGGGAGAGATGGGATCTAGAGAAGGACCAGAAGAGAAGGAAGTAGGCTTTCCTGTAAGCTTGGGGAAATGCTCAGACGAGCATTGTTCCTTCCAGGAGAGTCGCAGCCTCTTACCCTTTGTTTCAGTCAGAGAAAGATGCAGATTTGGGATGGAAATACTGCTTTACCCTGAGCATCTCCATCAGGGATATCAACTGAATCCGGCAGTCACGGGGAGAATGCAGGTTAAGAGGCCCTTACACCAGGTTCTCAGTTTAAGCTCTTTTCTTTGCTTGAGGTCTAATAATATCCAAGCAGGTGCATGTTTTTCAGTAAGATCTTGCCCCGAAATGTTTCTGGAATAGTAAAACCGAAAGTTCATGTCTTCGAAGCCTTTAACCAAAGTTTCTTTTCCATACTGCAGTCAACAGCCTTCGGCAAGGGATCCTGAAAAGGTAGAACTCTTTAATGATCAGGCCGGGTCTGGGGTGTTCGCCTTTGCAGAGGCCCCACCTCCCACCAAGTGCTGGCACCAGGAAGTGGGTATATGATGACAGGAGAGAGAGTAGCCTTGGCCCTTGGGCCACAATAGAGGGACCTCAGTTAGCTCAGGTGGGTCTCAGGAGAGGGTAGTGAGGGAGAGAGAAGGAGGCCAGGAAAGTGCCCTGCTTGGGGATGATGCACTTTTCTTGCTGGTTTGTCCTAGAGGGCAGGGACTGTGTTTTACTTACCTTTGCATCCTCTCTGGCATTTAGCACGGTGAGTCGGTCGTACCCCCTGTAGTGGGCACTCAGCAAGTATTGATTGAATTTCTCTTTGAGGCTCTTGAAGACCAATAAGACAAGGAGCTCTTTTATCATCAGGCGACGTGGGCTGTGGATTTGCGGGGGGATAAGGAAAATGTTGCTTTAGCTGTAATCTGTATTCTTTAGTGAGATCTTATCAACAGCATTTCTTTCTGCACAATGAGAGGGTTTCCAGGATACTTGCTTGGGTGGACATGACCCCCAGTGTGTGGTGCTCTCTTGATAGGCTCCTCATATCAATCATGAGATTAATTTTCCCACCGCCAAACCCCAGGAGAGAAATGGTCTGTGATTATTCCGAGTCAGCTTCATTTTGTACTCAGCCTGATGTTTCACTATTAGAAAATGAACCTTGATCCAGGGTTGTCCTCTTCTGTATTCAACATGATTTCCCTAGTTAGTAGACTAATTTATAATTATCATTCAAAACCACCCCTTCCCTCAGTGGATTATTTTCCCTCTCTATTTCAGATGAGGGAATCATTGTTTGTCCAGGCTGCGGGAATGTTTGTCATGGAAACCGGATTTTTTTCGTACATTATCTGAACAAATAGTGCCGTCAGATCCCTCGAACCTGACATTGTCATTGATCTCCGGTTGGGTCAGAGGACTTTGTTGACCAAACTAAGTCAGATCTCCTTCCTCTTAAAGCAAATGACCCGTGATTCCTGAGGGGCCTCCAGGAGAGAGAGAAACACCTGTCTGGGAGGCCACAGCTGCAACCGGGAATGTGTTACTTGAGGCGATGCTTCTCCACCCCGGCTGACTGAGTCACCTGGGGACCTTTTAAAATACCCTATGCCAAGGTCCCACCTCAGCTGAATGAAATCAGAATCTCTAGGAGTGGAGGTCGGCATCCTTTCTTTAAAAGAGAAAAAAATTTTTTTAAACCCCAGGTGTTTCTAACATGCAGCCAGGTTGAGGCCATCAAGTAAGTCCTATTCCTTTGTCCTGGACACAGCCATTGTGTCCACTTGTGCCCTGTGATGTCACAGAGCCCTGGACGAAACCAGAGCCAGCCTTTGGCTTTTTTTCTGGAGAAGTTAGGACGGATACATTCTTCTAGTTAGTGGCAGAACTAGAAATAGAGAACCTAGCATTATGTGTCTTCTAGTATACTATGTTGCCCAACTTTTAAAGAACAAGTAATTCCAGACAGATGGATATGTATGTGTTTTTGAGTACTAACTACTGAATTTGCTTTTTAAAAAAATCAGCCTTAACTGATAACTGACCTTAAATTCAAATACACTTAGTTACTGAATTATAAGATGTTTGGAATTATTTAAAGTTCCACTTACGCTTATTTATTATTTTTGCCTTCTCCATGCATTAGGAGGCCTAAGGAATCCAAACAATACTTTTTCCAGGTTCCTTCACATACCCTGGTGGGTCAAATCATCCTTCAAGTTTGCAAAGAGCCTTCTCTAGCCAGAGTGAAGTAGCTAAGGGGAGTGGGTATGGGAGAAATTTGTGGAAGGAGTAAGTTGGACAGTTAAAGTACAAGAACGAAGCATATAAACAAAAAGGGGATTTCTTATCAGGATGAGAATATGTACGTTGGAAGCAGGTCGCCGGAGGGTCCAGCTTGTGATGCTCTCCTTCCCCTTTCTGTGTGAGACCTGGGTATCTGGACGGTCCCTGGCCTCACAGCCTGAAGGGTTTTTACTGCAGGTGCACCGTTGGAAGGCTGCACCGCAGAAAGCCCTGCAGGAGACGGCCGGTCCCCGTCTCAGCCGCTGCACCTCGGTTATGACTCAAAGAATCCTAAGAGCTGGTTTACAAAAAAGAGGAAACTCACTTCTAAAACTCATGTGTACTGGGCTGGACCAGATCTAAACTCCGCTGGAACCATGTTGACAAAGGTCCGTAGAATTGGAAGGTCACCCTTTGAAGTCAGCCTCTTTCTTTGGCCGCCCCACACGGCTTGTGGGATCTTAGTTCCCCGACCAGGTATCAAACCCGCGTCCCCTGTATTGCAAGGCAGATTCTTAACCACTGGACTACCAGGGAAGTACTTATATACATATATATATATATATAATTTTTACAAACAAAATTAAATAGTTTTTTTCTATTGTGGAAGTATTTATAAGATCTCCAGATAAATTCAAATACTGCAAGAAAGGCATAAAGCCAGGTTTAGGGAATCTGACCTCGAAGGCACCACCTCCCTCTGAACAATCCAGTGACCCCATCCAGTCATTCTGTTAGAGTTCATTTTCCACTTGCTGTGGTCTGGTTTTGCGAAGAAGAAAACGGTTTTCTTTACACAGAGAGGTTAAGAACAAGTTTATCTGTAGTTTTGGTACTCGAACGGGGGACCAAACCACAGCTGCTTCTAAAACCAACCCTATGTCATCCTTATCGGATGGTTCAGTATTTGGAAGTCTCTGGGGCTTTTGGTGAGGGGGGTGGGGTGGGAGGAGTTCAATCACTTACCCGATTTGTGGTTTGGAGAAGAACAGAGATCTCCCTTTTGGTTTAGGAGGTGGTTGGCTTTAGAGTCTATGGCAAGTACATGTACTTGAGAGTCACCCACGTCCTCCTGAATAACATTAGTCGATTTCTATGGTGTTTCTTTTCCCCCACCCTGAACCTTAAAGTGAATCAGATTATTACTAATTTCCAGTGTTGCAATAGTTAAAGATAAGTGGGAACACTGGGATGTTGAAAGACCAGGATCAGGCATGACTGTGTTCAAAGGCATCAAGACTTCTAAACTCTCATTCTCATGTGGGTTTTGAGCATGCTTTGATTGGTTGGGGGCCGGAAGAATCAACAGTAAAGCGTGAGGAGAGGTGAGGGCCTGCTAAGCCATGGATCGTCATGCCTCTGAGCTACAGGGCACATCCAACCCAGTCTTCTTTTTTTTTTTTTAATAAATTTATTTATTTATATATTTTTGGCTGCATTGGGTCTTCATTGCTACGCACCAGCGTTCTCTAGTTGCGGCGAGCGTGGGCTACTCTTTGTTGCGGTGCCTGGGCTTCTCATCGCAGTGGCTTCTCTTGTTGTAGAGCACGGGCTTCTAGGCGCACGGGCTTCAGTAGCTGTGGCACGTGGGCTCAGTAGTTGTGGCTCACGGGCTCTAGAGCGCAGGCTCAGTAGTTGTGGCGCACGGGCTTAGCTGCTCCGCGGCATGTGGCATCTTCCTGGACCAGGGCTCGAACCCATGTCCCCTGCACTGGCAGGCGGATTCTTCACCACTGCGCCACCAGGGAAGTCCCTAACCCAGTCTTCTTACTTTATAGAATCAGAAGCTGATGCCCAGAGAAGTTTAATGACTTGCTCAGAGCCCAAACCAGGACACATATTCCTGTGGCCTGTCTCATTGTCTTTCAGCTTCCCTGGTCCAAAAAACATCTGTTGAGCATGTGCCAGGCTCGTGGGGATACCTTGGGGTTTTTTTACTTGGAGTCTAAGTTTGTTTGTTTTTTTTTTTGGCAGTGCCACGCAGCATGTGGGATTTTTAGTTCACCAACCAGGGAACAAACCCGCGCCCTCAATGGTGAAAGCACAGAGTCCTAACCACTGGACCTCCAGAGAATTCCCTTAACTTGGAGTTTAAAGGATGATTAGCAGGTTTTGGGGTTGCATGAACATAGGATAGGCCGAGGAGTGAGCAGAAGGCCTGAGCAGGGAAGTGCGGGCTCAGAATCTTAAGGAACTTCTCTGGGCACGGCCCGGGCTTGCTGCCAGGTCAGCTTCTGGAAGGCACAGTCATGGAACCTGCCGTCTTTCCCCTGGTATTACGCTGTTTCTCTGCTAGATGGTAAACTCCTTGAAGGCAGGAGTCTTATAGGCCTTGAGGCTCCAGCACCTCATGCAAAACAGGACCCTTCTTTCTGTGTATCTGTAGGAGAAAAGAGTCCAGTGTGGGGTGGGGTTGAAATAGGTGAACCAGCAAGTTAGTTGGATGTAGAAGAGTCAGTCAACAGGAAGAAGTGTGAACCAGGGAGTGCCTGGAAGAGACTGATAAATACTGCATGTCCTTGCCAACCTGCCTGAGGAACCTGTGATCCGGGACTAAACGTTGATCCCTGAGGTTAGTGCCCACTGGATTTCTGCCGCCTGTAGCAAAACTAGCCCTGGAAGTGACTGCAGGTACTGCAGAGAGGGAGCCCCCCAGAGAGGAAAAAGAGAGGAGGGGGCCTGCTTCACTCCTTCCGAGGGGACTTTGTGATCCCGTGCGTGGTGTCTGGACAGAGAAGTCGCTCAGAGTAGGGATCTCGAAAGCAAGAGACCTTGCGTTGGAGGTTGTTCTGTAGGCCACATTTCACCACAAAACCAGCATTGTTGGGCCTCCCTGGTGGCACAGTGGTTGAGACGCAGGGGACACGGGTTCGTGCCCCGGTCCAGGAAGATCCCACATGCCGTGGAGCGGTTAGGCCCATGAGCCATGGCCACTGAGCCTGTGCGTCCGGAGCCTGTGCTCCGTGACGGGAGAGGCCACAACAGTGAGAGGCCTGTGTACCGCAAAAAAAAAAACAACCCAGCATTGTTAAACTCCCCCACGAAGTGTCAGCGTGTTATGCTCCTGTTCAGCTGTAAACCGGCTAAGCAACACTAGTCTGACGTTAGTATCAATGAAAACACCAGAAAAGACTCACCTGGGGTGTGAACACAGACTGGTATATCTAACGCCTCGGCTTCGAGGAGCGTTTTTCCCTCTGGATCTGCTTTTACACCTGTATGAACAGCATGCCCTCCTGCTCTTTCTGTGAGCTGCATGGGAAACAAATAAAACATGGATTTTGTGGCCCACTCCATACAAGTACACACTCGGCCTTCTTTTTTTTTTTTTTTTTGCCACATGGTGCGGCTTTCAGTATCTTAGTTCCCTGACCGGGGAGCGAACCTGTGTCCCCTGTAGTGGAAGCACGAAGTCCTAACCACTGGACCGCCAGGGAATTCCACACACACTCGGCCTTCTGTCTGCTTCCCCAGCCCCTCCTTGTCCCATTCCCCGCTCTGCTTTCTCTCTCCAGCAGCACTGGTCTGATAGGTCCTCGAACACAGCAAATTATTTTCAGTCTCAGGGCTTTCACATAGGCTGTTTCCTCCGCCCAGGAAATTCTTCCCTTCCTTCTCCCATTCCTGTAGATCTTAACTCAGATGTTACTCCTTCAGAAAAACCGTTGACACTGTGATCCACACCCCCTCACATGAGACCAGATTGGCTTCTCCTTTTATTCTCTTATGGTCTCTTTCATAGCACTTACTGCAATTTGCTATTCTGTTTGTGTGACATTTTTACTGCTGTGATCCCTTATTAGAGTATAAGCTCCAAGAGGGCAAGAATCAGATCACTGTTGTGATTAGATCCTAGGGTCTTACACAGCCCTCGATTAATCAGCATCACAAGAACGGACACTTACGTGATGCTCACTGTACACTAAGAGCTTTACATATATTAACTCATTACGCATATTAACTCAGCACTCCTTTGAAGTCGGTATTATTGTTGTCCCCCATTTTACAGGTGAGAAAACCAAGGCACAGGGAGGTACGTGACTGCCCTTCTAGCAGCCACATTGCATTGCCCAGGCACTAAAAATGAAGCTTAACAAATATATGTTGAATTGTTCAGTATCTTCAGAAAATGAGGGCTACTACGTAAGTGAGTTTCCAGGTAATTCAAATACAGTCCTAGAACTTGTAACGTAGTACCATTTGGTGAAAACCCTTTCAGCAGTTATACTCTTCTTCCTTCTTAAGCACCTATTTGAAATAGGTGCTTAAGCACCTATTTTAACCTTGTGTTAATTATTCTAGATGGTCAGCACCAGCCAAACCTATTTTAACCTTGTGTTAATTATTCTAGATGGTCAGCACCAGCTCTTACATGGCCCCTGTCTGCCCACCAGAGTCAGAGATGGGGAACAGTTGAGGTCTGGGGCAGAGTGGATAATCAGGTTTTGAGTTTTGTTTACTTTCTGATGGTATCTTTGGCCAGCACCAATTTTTTTAATGAAATGATCTTCCCTAATATTTACATAACTCTTGTCTTTGACATTCTTAATATTTATTTTTCTTTCCAAGCATTCAAAGGGATATTGCTGTTCCTTAGTTTTCAAAAAAAAAAAAATGGAAGCTTAGCCATCTTGCCCCACAGTTCAGATACCCACGGAAGCCAGTCTTCTGGCCTGGAGAAGTTGGCATTGAGATTGGGTGACCTCCAGATGAGGCAGAAGACTGACAGGGACGGCGACTTTATGAAGAGAGGTCCCTGAGAGAATGGAGCCTGTTGGCGGTAGGGCATGTCCTGTTGAAGCCTGTCCCCTCCCCTCTCCTGGCCCTGGACAGCCGTTTTTCCTTTCTCCAGAGGGAGTTCTGTCCTCCTTGGTGTCTGGAAGGGATTCTTCCTTGAACCCAAAGGCGTGGTATCTCCTTGCTGGTAATTCTTTCCTGCTCCTGTTTCCCTCCTACCCTTGATGAGCTGGAGGAAGCAGCATCCTTCCATCTCAGCCACTTTCTCAGTCCTCAGTTTTCACACCACAACTCCATAGGTTTGGTTGTGCCAACAGTCTTCCAAGCAGTTTCTGACGCTTTCCTGTCTCTGTCCAAGTGTGTGAAAGTTGCATTGAGATGTTTACATTTGCCTCTCAGAGGAGCTTGGAAAATAGAAACCTATGCTGAGGGACTTCCCTGGTGGTGCAGTGGTTAAGAATCCGCCTGCCAATGCGGGGGACATGGGTTCGAGCCCTGGTCCGGGAAGATCCCACATGCCGCAGAGCAACTAAGCACGTGCGTCACAACTGCTGAAGCCTGCGTGTCTGGAGCCCGTGCTCCGCAACGAGAGAAGCCACCGCAATGAGAAGACTGCAGCAAAGAGTAGACCCTGCTCGCTGCAACTAGAGAAAGCCTGTGTGCAGCAGTGAAGACCCAATGCAGCCAAAAATAAATAAATTTATTAAAAAAAATAAGGAAACCTATGCTGAGATTATGGAAATCCTGTGGCATGAGATTTTATTTTTTATTATTTATTTATTCAAAATTTATTTTATTGAAGTATAGTTGATTTACGATGTTATGTTAGTTTCTACTGTACAGCAGAGTGATTCAGTTATATATATACTTTTTTCATATTCTTTTCCATTATGGTTTATCACAGGATATTGAGTATAGTTCCCTGTGCTATACAGTAGGATCTTGTTGTTTATAAGATTTTCTTTCCCATGAAAAAGTCAATAATCAGACCCATATTTCCTTCTTTTTTTTCGAGCATCTTATTCCTGCTAAGTGAAGCAGTCACAGCTCACTGCGTGAGGCTCATTGGTGTATGTATGTCATTAAAATGGTCCTTGCTGTTCAAAGGAGTTGTCCCATGCTAATCAGTAATGTGCGTTTCCTTGGCACTGGCATGAAAAGAATGACTCGCTTCATCAAAGGAGTGGGCAGTGGCCACTGTATCATCATCATCATCAAAGAGCACTTTTTTTAAGCCTCTAGAACTGGGCTGGATAAATGTATTGCAGGAATTTTTTTTTATGGTGGCTAAGTCTGTAACCTTTGACTTTCTGTGATGTTATCCCCGCCCACTTAGATCTACAGTGAGATCTCAGGAATTTTTATCCAGAGCATTTTTTTAAAGACCCCACCCTGTATAATTCGCAGTGCCTTTTGGCATATTGGGTGTCTATGTAGAATCTACAAATTACCAATTTGGTGTCTCATCCAAAAGATCCTACCCCCATATCAGAGGAGAGTGTGATCTCCATCTGCCCCCGCAGGATAGCTCAGCAGGGTTGAGCTCCAGGCCTCAAGTAATTGAAGCTTATGTTTCTCAGAGAACCATGATTTAAAGCAGTGAAATTATAGTGTGGTGTAGTGGGCAGAGGTCCAGAAGGGGAAGCGGAGACCGTGGCTCCAGTCCTGTGTCTAAAGTTAAGTGTCCGTGGTGCCTTGGGATAGTCACTTCACCTCTCTGGACCTTGACTTCCTCCTCTGTGAACTGAGAGGTTTGGGTAAGGTGATCTTCAGTTATTTTCATCTCTGAAGTTACGTATCCCAGAAGCTGTAAACAGCCCTTCCTGTTTGATCTGGGGCAGGTGGCGTGGTGGACTGGGCCAGCAGGGCAGTGGGTAATCTTCAGATGTGCTTCAGACAGTGGGGATTCTGGCTAGGGTGAGTCAGTCTGGCCAGGTAGCTCAACTTCAGCCGTATTTCATAGTGTTTGACTCCCATTATAAAGCTCGGCAGCATCTGGCAAGCATAGGTGGCAATTATGTCACAAATACCGTTGTTTGTAGATAATTTTTATTTAACTAGAGCATTTATCCACTTTCTACTCAACCCCTTCCATTCCCCATCCCCCCAAAAGAAATCTCTCACCAAGTGTAAAGAGCAAAATTGACAGTTTCAGATTAGTTGCTATTATCAGGACTGAAAAATTTGGTATCTAATTGAGTCTTTTTTTCTCCCCCTTGGGGTTTTTGTATGAAGACTTCCTAATAATAGGTTTAACTGCAGTTGAATATACATGCTCAAATGGATCAAATCTGGCTTTTTGTAAGGCAGGTAGTCCCTTTATGAATTTGCGTCTAAGTTAGACCTTTATTAGTTTAGTTTGTTTACGATGCTACTCCATTAAGGTAAGTGAGCCTAATAGGTTTCTCAGTTTTTACAAGGCCTGAATTGCTGCTGTTTCCCTGCAATGAAGACAACAAAATAATAGTGGCAAGACGTGCATTCTAAATCCCAACCTCAGGGCTTCCCTGGTGGTCCAGTGGTTAAGACTCCATGCTTCCACTGCAGGGGTCACAGGTTCAATCCCTGGTCAGGGAACTAAGATCCCACTTGCTGCATGGCATGGCCAAAAAAAAAAAAAAATTCAACCACTAAATGATGGTGAAACCTTGGGGTTTAGTTTTTTTAAATTATTATTAATTAATTAATTAATTTTATTTTTGGCTGTGTTGGATCTTCATTGCTGCACACAGGCTTTCTCTAGTTGTGGTGAGCAGGGGCTACCCCTCGTTGCTGTGCACGGGCTTCTTATTGTGGTGGCTTCTCTTGTTGTGGAGCACGGGCTCTAGACCCATGGGCTTCAGTAGTTGTGACATACAGGCTCAGTAGTTGTGGCTCATGGGTTCTAGAGCGCAGGCTCAGTAGTTGTGACTCACGGGCTTAGCTGCTCCGCAGCATGTGGGATCTTCCCGGACCAGGGCTCGAACCCGTGTCCCCTGCATTGGCAGGCGGATTCTTAACCACTGTGCCACCAGGGAAGTCCCTGGGTTTTAGTTTTAATATTATAAAATGCTTGAGGGGGCTTCCCTGGTGGCGCAGTGGTTGAGAGTCTGCCTGCCAATGCAGGGGACACGGGTTCGAGCCCTGGTCCGGGAAGATCCCACATGCCACGGAGCAACTAGGCCCGTGAGCCACGATTACTGAGCCTGTGCGTCTGGAGCCTGTGCTCCGCGACAAGAGAGGCCGCGATAGTGAGAGGCCCGCGCACCGCAATGAAGAGTGGCCCCCACTTGCCGCAAATGGAGAAAGCCCTCGCGCAGAAACGAAGACCCAACACAGCCATAAATAAATAAATAAATAAATTTAAAAATTAAAAAAATAATAATAATAAATAAAATAAAATGCTTGAGGACCTTAGGGATTTGATGCCACCCTAAGAACGAGGGCTTGGTTCCTTGTGGTGAAAGGTCTCCTGTAGCGCCTTTCATGCCCAAGTGTATTTCCTCCTCCCTTGGTGTCGATACAAGTTGATGGCAGAGAGACCGTGAAGACAAATGGAACTGCCAGCTGCTTGAACTTAGACTCTTAGCCTGGGGCCCCAGAACCAGTTGGGGAAAGTATCTTCACCTGTTGTGAAATTAGCATACCTTTGCTCTCAGGAAAAAAGTGGACTGTTTGAGGAACATTTTATCAGACCCATTAAAGGAGTAGCCTGAACCACTGAAGAATTGTTAGCTGTCTTGGGTGGTGGTGGATTACACCACATGCAAGAATTGCCACAAATACTAGTTTAACTCTTTCAGTTGCTTAGTTTGGAAACCACACAGTGCTGTTCAGTTAGGCCCTGACCTTTACTGCATCCCAACCAGATACCTGACTCCCATCCAAAGCAAATGTCATGGTTACCTTTATTGACCTAGTATCAGGAAACACAGCAGCCGATGGGCTGATTAAAAGGAACTATATGGTTGATAGATTATTGCTGACCTACACACAGGTAAACAAAGTGTAACAGGATTTGGAATGATTCTGTAATAGATTGAAATCGTTAAGACGTAGACACAATTAAGTCTCTTAATATCACCAGTGTTTTAATTCTGTTCTTAATCTTTAGTCTACTGAATTGGGATAAACCCAATGAGGTTTCTGTGTCACTCTGTACAGATGACTATACAGAAATCTCCACGTTTGGAGCGGAGTGCTTTACTCTTGGATCAGGCGTGTAAATGAGACGGGGAGTGGGGAGCAGGGTTTGATTAGAATAAAAATCTTTGTCTAATCAGGCCTTTACCTAAGATACCTTCAGAGGAAGGCCTTTGGGAGCTGCTAGTTTAGCCCGCTGTCCTGGTCATGAAGAGGCGTATACTCATGTAGGCTGTATTTTTCAACAAGGGCCCATTATGTAATGGGTGTGTGCTGGCATTTACTGGGTACGGGTTTCAATCTGACCCTGCTTTGGTGAATTCTTGGTAGTTTTTGGCCATCATTGAGCGCAGTCTTCTACCATGTGGCCACATGACGTTAGAATGCTTGGTAGTTTTGTGATGCAACCAGAATTGCAAATGGCCAGGTTTTGCTGGAGTTTATAGCCTGAAGTAGATGATATGGCTGCAAATAGAATTGTAGACACAGATGTCCTTTTTCTGAATGTCGTTTAGTGCCTCCCGAGGGACTGTGTTACGTAATACTATTTTGAGGAACTTCGTGCTGAATTGCAGAGGTTTCCTTTTTTTTATTTTTGGAGAGAAGCCCTTTAGGACTGGCATCCGTTATGGCACGCCAGGAAGTGTCTTACCCATACCTCTCAAAATCAGCTCACCCATCCTGCGGCTTTGAGCTGATTATAGCCAGCAGAAGGATCCAGTCTATTTGCCATTAGCCCTCACCTCTGCTTTCGTATCCATCAGAAACCTCCCTCACCACGTGCACACACGCACACGTGCAGTCTTACTTTCTCTCCCCCTTTAAGGTCCTTTGCCATTGGTACGTCCCCCGTCACCTCTGAGCATTATTGCTAAGGTTAATAATTATAAGCTCTGATTCCCTAGCACATTCTAATCCACTTGCAATTTATTACTCTACATTTCGTGACATGCAATTTTAATTGTTTTCAAGATTTTGCGTGTCCTAAGTAGCAAAACAAAATAGCTTGGAAATCTTTCTGATGTAATCCTTCCCTCACTTGCGTACCTGTTTTAAGTCTTACCTATGATACCATCATGTGTATTCATCAACCAACCAGAAGTCCCCTTACTTTCGCTTTACCTCTGTGACCCGCTGTCCGGTGGCTTTGAGCTGGGGCAGGGAGCCCCGCACTGCACAAGGCAGGCTGGTTGTTGGTGGCAGGTTGTAGGTTCCAGGGATTTAGGTGCACACTACGTTGTGTAAGGATCTTCTATTGGAAACATGCTAATATCCATGCTAGACTTACACGAGTATGGCATTTATAGTTTGGAGGAATGGTTTTCTTAACCTTAAGTAAATAAAACTGAAGTGAGGCTTATGCAGTATAACATT
This sequence comes from Phocoena phocoena, assembly GCF_963924675.1. Lineage (NCBI taxonomy): Eukaryota > Metazoa > Chordata > Mammalia > Artiodactyla > Phocoenidae > Phocoena > Phocoena phocoena. The sequence goes on from NC_089237.1 coordinate 14,390,768, forward strand.
GCATAATCCAATGAACACTGAAGAAAGATTAGTTAAAAAAATTAAAACAAAACACCAACAACCCCAAAACCCCCAGCCTCTCAGCTAATCCTGGAAATCAGTGTGGTACTCCTAAAAGAAAAAATACATATGTCATTTTGTTATTAGCCAGATTTTCGTATTCTAGTATTATTATAAATGTTTTGGTCTGTTGGAATGGAGGTAAGAAAGGGAGAAATTTCCCGGGAAAGATTTTTATTCTAATCATGTTTACTGTTTTTACGTCTACTCTGCTAGTGCTGCCATATAAATTGAACTTTTGGAGATGGACACTTGGGTTAGACCCGATCAGTTTGCACACCACCTGAGAAGTGCATGGCTCTCTTGTTCACAGTGTGGGTCTTCTCTGTGTGTGCACAGCTTTTGTGTGGGGGTAGAACACACTAGTTTGGGAAATAGAAACGATACTGCGGTACTCATCAAGTGTAGATCACTTTGGAAAGCTGGATATGAGACATGTGTGTGCGTGGCCCACTTTTTCCCCCTGACTCTGAGATGAAAGGTCTGTGCAAAGTTTATTAATCTTATTTCTGACCCTTGTTATTAGGTAGTCCGTTAACCTGTGGGCTGGTTCTTGAAATACCTATCTGAAATTTAAGAATTCCAATGTTTCTTTGGAAAATGCAGCCTTTTGGGAAACCTTGATGGGGAGCACAGTGCTGCCCTGTGTTCTGACTCTTAGAGCAGCATGCAGCCTGCTTCCTGCTGTTCTTCCTCAGGTGCCAGAGGGTGGGTGCAAGGGAGCAGCCGCTTCAGTGATAGCCTGGCAGCTGGAACCGAGCCCCGGCCTTGCTGACTCTTCTCCTGCAGCTGCTGGTGGTGAGCCACCTCTGGCCTGACCCACCCCAAGTACTAGTTCAGAAATTGGTGGGTTTGTGTTAGAGGCTTGTTTCATTTGTTTTTGTGCTACCTAAACACATATCTGTCCCTTGTGTCCATAGTGCTCTTTACTGAAGACTTTTTTCTAAACAAAGTTATCTCAGAACTTGTTTTAGAAGACTTTTTTTCTTACCTGAAATACAAGCAGTTGAGGTCATTAATGCAGGAGCAACTGACAATTAGCTGAGTTTAGAATATTAGAGAATGAAATTGTCGGCGACTACTACCTTTTAATCGTCTCTGTATGAGCAGTTGGTAGCTGCTTTCATGTCTTTGTGGGAAATGCAGAGCAAGTGGTGCATTTTATGCAGTGGTGTATCTGCTGGACTTTGGGAAATCTTGCTTCATAATCAGAACATTGAACATGAGGATCCAGCCCCGGAATTATGTTTTCACGGGAGGGAGTTCTGGCTGAGCAGGGCAGCAGTGAGGACTGTTTTTACCACGGAATCAACATAAGTGAAATAAGCTGGTTTTACAGACACCCACTTCCCTGGCATCATCTGGTCCGAATTGCCAGGCTCCATGGTCCTCAGACGGGGCATTTCCAGAATTGTTATGTCAGGGTCACCTCGTGTGAGAGGACGTATGTGGCCAGACTTCCATGAGGACCAATTAGCTAATGGATGTCTCGTTTTAGGCTGGACTAGATTCCCTGCCACTTACCTCTACAATGTCACTGCAATTACTTTTTTAGAAGTCACTGTCGAAGCCAGGAGTGTATAACCCACTTGTTTGAAAAATGAGTCAGATTCCAGGTAATCAACTTGAAACAGATCTGCAGGATCAGCCTTTTCTTTCTGCTTTCAGGCTCTCTGGAAACTAGTTTGCCTAACTCTAGGGCCTGCTGCTAATTCATCCATTGCAGGGGAAAGGGAGCACCGACAGGGTGAAGGTGATATGCAAGGTCATTATTGTGAAGCAGTGTTTTTAGATGTTTAGGTACAAATAGTTCTCAGCTGTGCTCAATATCGCACATTGCATCTAGAAGCTTATTGAAGTCACGTGAGTTATAGCAGCTATATCTGAAAGCAAACATTTTCATGCTTTAAAAAACGCTGGGGGAAAAAGGCAGAAATTTTGTAATATTAATTTGCCTGATGAGAGAATAATGCTGTTCAGAGTGGCTCGTTCTAATTTGAAAATGTCAAGACCTTCAAAGAAGAGAAAAATCTGTCGGGTTGATAGGGTTTGTGACGTGACTGCGGACATTGTGATTCATTCAGCGCTCTCAGTTGCTAAATTCAACTCCTAGCCAAACCTGGTCTTTTTGAGATTTTTTAGAAGACTGTATTAGTTATGTGATTAGTGTTTTATTTCGAGTCACCAACCAACCATAGACAATTGCTCTTCCTGTGGTTTCCAAGATGCTCAAACAAGGCAGGTGGCTTTTGTTTCCACACTGGTAGTGGAGCAGCGCTGATATGTTTTAGTAACTATTGGCCCCTTTTAATAATATCAGTACTGTGATAAGATGTATTGGAGGCATTTAGTTAATTATAGTTGTACTGTAGGCTTTAATAACAGCAAAACTTTTCTATTCTGGACACACACTCTCTGACTGGGAGACCTCTGTGTTTCTAAACTTTCGTCCCTTGTTGGGTGGATATCAATGATCAAAGGTGATCAGGTTGCCTAATATCCTGAGGTGGAAAGTGCTTCTGGAACTTAGGGGCTCGCTGAAGCTCCTTTAAATCCCAGCTTGTCTTCCACCTGCTAACTTGTCCATCTCCTTTATATTTTATGAAAACTTCATTGCATATTACATGATCATATTATAGAAAATTTAGAAAATAGAGGAGAAAAACTATGGCTTTAATTTTACAATATTTTCATCTTTTTTTTTCTGTCGATATATTAAAAAATAGCTGTGTGTGTGTGTGGTGGTGGGGGTGGTTAGGACTGTTTCAGTCTCAAGGGACAGAAACCTAGTCCCAATGAATTTAAGAGGGGAATTGATTGCAAGGATTAGGTGTCCATGGGCCCAAGGACAGGAGCTTGGCCAGGCCTGAGGAGCAGTGGAGGCCAGGGCCCCTCTCCCAGCCTTTGAGCCATGTTTCTTCTCAGGCCTCTTCCTTCCTCCCTCCCTCCCTCCCTCCTTCTCTCTCTCTCTCTCTCTTTCTTTCTTCCTTCCTTCCTTTCTTTCTCTCTCTTTCTCCCCTCCCTCCCCCCTTTCTTTCCCTTCCTTCCTCCCTTCCTCCCTCTCATCCAGCTTTTTCCACATGGCGGAAAACGTATCCGCAGAAATCTCCCAAGTTTAATCGCTTAGTGCTTCAGCCACCCAGATTGTTCAACCCAATTCTGGTGTGATTCCCAAGACCTTAAAAATGGTTGTTCCTAGGCTAACTATGTGACAGGTGGAGGGGATTTCCACCTGTTGGCACCCAGATATGCATACATCTTCCCTTTTCATTTATTCAGTCTTCCACTGCCCCCACCTGACTTCATGCGGTGCCCCACATCAAGCTGCAGACCATTCCCCTTTCTCAGTGAGAGGCAGCCTGCCCACCGCTCCAAGTCCCCTTTGGCTCCAGTCCTCAGTGATCGTCATAGGGTCACTGTTCTCCAGGCCAGGTGCTCCGGGTGATGTGTGTTCCTCTGGTTCAGGTATGAGCAGGTCCAGATGAGGCTTGTCACCATCAAGACCCTGTGAACGAAAATACTTTTAAAACCCCCGAAATAGTTGGTGTATAAGACCTTTGGATTCTGCCTAGGGCAGATGCTACCCTTGGGGCTTCCGTTTTCCTAGCCAGGTTGTACTGAGACTGATTTCCTCGTTGCAAAGGTGACGTTAAAAGCAGACTCTTCTTCTTCATCCTTAAGGCTTTACATGGAGAGTAGACTCAGCGGGTAGGGGTAAGGCTTGCTGTTGTTTCCCTCATTCCAGGTGAGGAGCCCTGGCCCTGGGCAAAGTGGAGGGCGGAGCTTCTTCCCCTCTAGGCCAGACACGTGCAAGAGGTGAGAGGAAGTTCTGGCAGCGGCTTCGCCCCCTTGTCAGGGGGTTTCCACTCTGCAAAAGGAATGCAAGGACTGGAGTGTTTGTCCTGCCACCTCCGGCTGCCCTGGAGAGAGCCATTAATTGAACTTTCCCTTTTGAAGGATTAACTAGTGTCATCCTGGCTTTTACCAAGAGTGACCAGGTATTTTGGGATCAGGCTTCCATGCAGAAGTAACCCTCCAGTCTCTATGTTCTGTGCTAAAAGCCAGCCATAGTCCTATATTTTAAAAATAGCATTTGTAACAAAATTCAAACTGTCGCAGTGTAAGCAAGTTGCATTGACCTATTTTTTTTTTTTTTTTTTTTGCGGTACGCGGGCCTCTCACTGCTGTGGCCTCTCCCGTTGAGGAGCACAGGCTCCGGACGCACAGGCTCAGCGGCCATGGCTCACGGGCCCAGCCGCTGCGCGGCATGTGGGATCTTCCCGGACCGGGGCATGAACCCGTGTCCCCTGCATCGGCAGGCGGACTCCCAACCACTGCGCCACCAGGGAAGCCCCACCTTGACCTATTTTTAATTCAAGACCTACAGGAACCAGCTGATTGGTGGGACAGTATAGTGACAAAGAAAGAGAAAATCTCATTACAAGGTAGCATTGCTGAGTGGGCCCAGACCTCAAAAGGGTGTTGTCCTAGGAAACCGTACCAGCTATCACCTGCTCATGTGTGTGTACACGCACACACACACACACACCCACAGCTGCTCCCATGGAAACCATGTGGATGAGTGTACTGTTCCTAGCAAAGCTAGAGGACGGGCAGGCAAAAAAAAAAAATCTGTCCAGTATAATTATAACCACAGTGCACATTAAATTTTGGATTCTATATTTTTCACATGATAACATATGCAGGCATTTTTCTATATTATAGATTCCTTCAAGTGCTATTTTAATAATTACATAATATTCCATTGACTTTGTCATAATTTGTTTCAACCATTTAGAAGTTCAGGTCTTAAAAAAAAAAAATTGAGGTCTTTCCTGTTTTTTGTGTTTTTAAATGGGCTATAATGAGTAACGTTGTGCAAAGAGCTTTTTCCACATCCAGAGTTATTTCTTTAGGATGTAGAAGTGGAACTACAGGATGAGAAATATGAGTACTTTTATGCTTTCCAGAAGGTTGCGCTAACTTATCATTTTCTTTGCCAGTCAACGATGGATGAGAAAGTGAATTTCACTACCTTTGGCCGTTTTCTGTAAAATATATTTTTTAATTCATTAAGCATAAGAACATTTTGATTTAAATTATATTTTGATTATAAGTAAAGAATAATTTGGATTATGTTTTTTATACATTGTCTTTTATAACATGTCTCTCTCAAAATCTTGATGTTTTATTATTATATAAACTCTTTATGAGTTTATGAGAACTGTTTTTCCTATTTTGCTTTAAATATTTCCCCCCAATTCCCTGCCTTTTAAAATTTCGTTAAGTGCGTGTGGGTGTGTGTAGGTGTGCTGGCGTTCTTGCAAGATGGAGTCTTGCAAGATAACCAGGTTTTAGAAGGTAAAGTATAACCAAGAGAAGGAAGTCAGTTTGAAAGCTAAGCATACTTTCTCTGTTTCAATGGAGGCTGGCCTTGGATTCTTTCAGAATCCCCATCCCTGACGTGTTAGGTCATAAGCCCGTGTGCAGGAAGGATTGCTGTTCAGATAGAATAAGGCACCCTGGTTCTAGTCCTGACCCAGCTGTTGTCCAAGATGTTGTCCGTCTTGTCAGTTCAGCAGCAAACCTTGATGGGAACTTAGGCTCGCCAGCCTCGGTTTCTTCATCTGTAAGGTGGTGGATTTTAGAAGGATAACTTTTGGGGTAAGGGAGGGGCCTGTCTGTGATTGTACATGCCCAAGGTGAGGACTCATATTGACCACGTAGATTCTTCTACCTCTCATTGCAGATTTTTGGAAGTCCCAGCACTGTGACACTTCCTGAAACCTTGTTGTTTGTATCAACCCTGGACGGAAGTTTGCATGCTGTCAGCAAGAGGACAGGCTCAATCAAATGGACTTTGAAAGAAGGTAATTTAGATTTAGTCCTTGGGTAACATGGACATTTGCTCAGCTGCTTCCAAGGAAACATTCCAGAAAAAGAAAAACGGTTATACATTATTTAATAAAATTAAAAAGGATAATGGAGTCAAGGAGAAGAGAGGGGTTGCACTCAAAGGGTGTGTTTACAGCTTGAGTTGTGACTATCCGCTAAGTGTATCCGTTGAGACAAGCTATATCTTTCTTCTTCTTCTTCTTATTTTGCTTCTATCTGGATTTCATGTCTAAATGGCTCTAGGCTTTTCTATTAATAGTTCTGGCTAGTTGGTCTTTAGGAAGACATGCTGCTTTAAATTTTTTTTGAGTTCTACTGATTAGAATCTTGTAATCATAACTACAAGAAGGTATCTTCTCTAACCTCAAATTACTGATTTGTTTTTATAGAGGCTGAAATAACTGAGGGCTGTGAGATTTGACATTCATCCAAGTTAGTCACTTTATTGGCTCTTTACATCAGGGGAAGTAGAGGACTAAGCTTGTCTCTCATTTAATCTACCGTGCTTCCATTTTATGATCTTGTCTTCCTGGTGATGGTTGGCAGCGTGGAGTCCCAACAGCTGGGAAATTGTATTCAATTCCCAAACTAATCCTCCCTGATAAAAGCCAGGCAAATCCCAGGATTGGGGGCTTCAGAGTCATCTCTATTATTCAGTCCTGTCGTAATTCTCCTTTGTCCCTAAATTCAGGTCTGACCGGTATGTTCTCTTTCGTCACTAATCTGTGACTCATTATTCTCATGAGCACAACAAGTGTTTTCCCTTCATTAATAAAATGTTCCAAAACAGTATTTTACATGGAAAAATATTGGTGTATATCAGAAGGTCACACATCATCTTGTCAATTCAGCAGCAAACGTTACCATCCATAGATGCTGGCAGCTGGGGTACCACAGACTGCCCTCCCTCACCTGCTGGGCCTGCTTGGATCAGCAAGGACTTTAAGTGACGGAAAGGACCAGGTCTCTCAGAAGTGAGGGGCCACAAGAAGATGGGAGAGCCCAGTTTTGGCAGTGCCTTACAGTCTCCCAGAATATTATCTGTGCTCTTTCTCCTCGTGTTTATGCAGAGTTCTTTATATTTCAGAATTTCTGACTTTGTCCAGAGATGAAAATCAACAAGTCACAAAAGGATTGAGATAAACATTTTCACTGGTAAATGGTAGGGCTGTTCCCTCAGTTTCAGTATTCCCAGGCAGGGCATTTTTGCCCCCAAGCCACTTCATTCTTCTGTTTTGCTTTCCCCTACATGTATTGTTTTAAATTGATCTCCAAGTCTTAATTTCTGCAAGTAGCCTCTGCTCTGTCCAACAAAACTGTGTCCTGCCTCGTTTGTTACTTAGCCAAACATAAGAATTAATCTGGGGACTTCCCTGGTGGCGTAGTGGTTAAGACTGCTTGCTCCCAGTGCAGGGAGCCCGGGTTCGATTCCTGGTCTGGGAACTAGATCCCACATGCATGCCACAACTAAGAGTTCACCTGCCACAACTAAGGAGCCCTCCTGCCTCAGCTAAGACCTAATGCAACCAAATAAATTTTAGAAATTGTTTTTAAAAATCAATCTGTTCTGTTCTGTAACTTAGAGCTTAAAGAATTTGCCTCCTTTTAAATTTAACACATGTTTAGAGAACTTAGTCTGTGAAAGATACTGTATGGGGCACAAAAAAGAAAGACAGCCCCTGCCCTCAGGGAGCCCATAGTCGGGAGGGAGAAATGACAAGTACATAGAATTTCAACCGGGAGCAGCCTTGTAACCGCCAAAGAGAGTGCTAGGAACTGCTGTGAGCCCGTGTCCAGCTGCGGGGGCAGGAAAGGCTCCAAGCATTGGAGCTGAGCCTTGGTGGATACATTGACTTTCAGTCAGGAGTGAGGCCTGGCAAGGAGCAAAGGAGGCACCAGGTCTGGGGTGTGGGCACTGGTCCGGTTTGGGAGGAGCTTAGGGATGGAGGTGGAGGGAGGGAGGCAGGGGGAATACTGAGCCCTGTGGTAGCTCTGAGCCATTTGTACTTGAGTGAACAGGAAGTTGGGAGCCATTGACGTGGCTGAGCGGGGGAGTGACTCAGCAGGTGCTCTGCTTCCAGATTAATCCAGCAGCAGTGCATGGGGTGACTAGAGACGTGAGACAGACCTGAGAAAGAGGGGCAGCGGGAAGGGAAGAGGTAGGGAGGATGAGAGGCGTGCCAGCAATAGAATCAGGAGAATCCAGCAACTGGTTAGGTAGGCAGAGCAAGGAGGAGATAAAAGACACTTAAAGGCAGAATTAGAGAAAGCCGATTAAGGCCTAGTAATTTCAAGTAATGAAATTCAATTCAGTGAAATTTCAATATGTTCTAAGTCTCACTGTTTTTCTGAGAATAAATTGGCTTATTTTAGCTAAATTCAGCCCCGGGTAGCCACTCTGTCTCTATTTCTATACAAAGATTAAAGATGGTAACATATATAGAGACCCTGAGTGTTCGATTTAATTTTAATCTTGCAATTATAACTGAAGATTTCAAAATTGGTATTTCTAAACCATTAATACGTAAGTAGATTATAAAGATATCCAGATACTGTTGTAGACCCTGAGGATACAGCAAAATACTTGCCCTCATAGAGCCTTCATTCTATGGGGCGAACAGATACAGAGATAAAGTACATAGTGGTAACTGACAAAGGATTAATCTCCAAAATATACAAGCAGCTCATGCAGCTCAATATAAAGAAAACAAATGACCCAATCCAAAAATGGGCAGAAGACCTAAATAGACATTTTTCCAAAGAAGATACACAGATTGCCAATAAACACATGAAAGGATGCTCAACATCACTGATCATTAGAGAAATGCAAATCAAAACTACAATGAGGTATCACCTCACACTGGTCAGAATGGCCATCATCAAGAGATCTACAAATAAATGCTAGGGAGGGTGTGGAAAAAAGGGAACCTTCTTGCACTGTTGGTGGGAATGTAAATTGATGCAGCCACTATGGAGAACAGTATGGAGGTTCCTTATAAAACTAAATATAGAACTACCATATGACCCAGCAATCCCACTGCTGGGCATATACCCCGAGAAAATCATAATTCAAAAAGTCATGTACCACAATGTTCACTGCTGCACTATTTACAATAGCCAGGACATGGAAGCAACCTAAGTGTCCATCGACAGGTGAATGGAGAAAGAAGATGTGGCCCATATATACAATGGAATATTACTCAGCTGTAAAAAGGAACAAAATTGAGTTATTTGTAGTGAGGTGGATGGACCTAGAGTCTGTCATACAGAGTGAAGTAAGTCAGAAAGAGAAAAACAGATACTGTACGCTAACACATATGTATGGAATCTTAAAAAAAAAGGTTCTGAAGAACCTAGGGGCAAGACAGGAGTAAAGACGTAGACAGAGAATGGACTTGAGGACAAGGGGAGGGGGAAGGGTAAGCTGGGACGAAGTGAGAGAGTGGCATGGACATATATACACTACCAAATGTCAGATAGCTAGTGGGAAGCAGCCGCATAGCACAGGGAGATCAGCTTGGTGCTTTGTGACCACCTAGAGGGGTAGGATAGGGAGGGAGGGTGGGAGGGAGACAAAGCAAGAGGGAGGAGATATGGGGATATATGTATACGTACAGCTGGTTCATTTTGTTATGCAGCAGAAGCTAACACACCATTGTAAAGCAGTTATACTCCAATAAAGATGTTTTAAAACAAAAGTACATAGTGGTGATAAGAGCTATGGAGGAAAGAAAAGCAGGGAAGTGGAACAGGGAGTGCCAGGTAGCTGGGCTGAGGTGGGGTGGGCGGGGATGTAGTTTAAAACTGGGACCCCCACTGAGAAGGTGCCATTGAGCAAGAACCCTAGGGGGCAGGGGAGTCTTTAGGCAGAAGGCATGGGTTTTGGGGGGCAAAGGTGGGTGCGGTTGGCAGGGAGAAGAAGGGCAGAGAAGTAGGAGTGGCTGGAATACAGTGAGGAGAGGAAGGAGAGAAGTAAGGGAGGAACTGGGAGGCCAGTCATGTTAGGGGTGCAGTGCTCCCTCAATGTGTGTGTGTGTGTGTGTGTGTGTGTGTGTGTGTGTGTGTGTGTGTGTGTATGAAGTACAGTTGACTTACAGTGTTGTGTTAGTTTCAGGTGTATTTGCAGATTATATTCCACTATAGGTTATTATAAGATACTGGGTATAATTCCCTGTGCTATACAGTATATCCTTGTTGCTTATCTATTTTATGTATAGTAGTTTGTATCTATTAATCCCATACTCCTAATTTGTCCCTCCCCCGGCCTACCTGTCCCCTCAGAATATTTATTGTCCCCACCACTGCCTGGACCACAATTTATAGACAATAACCTACATATGCACACAGTTTTAAAAAGAAATATATTACCCAACTGGTAATCTGAAATAATAAGAAAGTAGTTTTTAATTACATGTATGTAATTTAACACGTAAAGGCTCAGACACATACTGATACATACCGACACTCCCCCCGTGATTGAATGTTGTGCCTGTTAACACCGACTAAGAAAAATGCAGACTAGGATGGTGGCCAGATTACCAAGATGGTGAACGATTCTCATAATATTCCAAACAAAAGAAGTACATCCCTACTTGATTTATACAGTAGTCACATTTTGAGAAGATTCATTGTGTAAACTTGTGCAAAAAGTGCTTTTGTGCTCCTATATAAAGCCGTGTAGGTTGTACACCCAGGTAATTATTAAAGGTTTTTGGCCCACGTGAGTGTCTGGCAGGACATAAGAACAGCCTGCAGATATGGGGCAGTTTTCAGCTCTGCAGGGCTACCTAGGATTCCTGGTCTCCACCAGGAGGGCCCAGTCTCTGAGACCACCAAGAAATGCCCTCACAGATGTCCTGAGCACTGCCTGTCGAGCAGTGCCCTCCCCAAGGAGACCACAGCTATAGGGCCTGGTAGCGGGTGTTAAGGATGTTGTTTTTTTCAAAGCCATTGGAGGAATCTGAGCAGAAGAGTGATATACCCTGGTGTTATGGACTGAATGTTTGTGTCCTCCTCACATTCATATGTTGAAGCCTTAACCCCCCTCAATGTGATGGTATTTGGAGGTGGAGCCTTTGGGAGGTGATTGAGTTTAGATGAGGTCGTGAGGGTGGTGCCCCCATAATGAGATCAGTGCCCTTATAAGAAGAAGAAGAGACCAGAGCTCACTCTCCCTCCACCACATGAGGACACAGTGAGAAGACAGCTGTCTGCAAGCCAGGAAGAGGGCTCTCACCATAACTCAGCCATGCCGACACCCTGATCTTGGACTTGTAGCCTCCAGAGCTGTGAGAAATAAATGTCTGTTGTTGAAGCCACCCAGGCCATGGTATTTTGTTATGGCAGCCTGGGCTAAGACACCTGGCCTCTACTTTACAGGATCAGCAGGTGCTGTGTTGAGGCTGAACTGACAGGGCCAGGTGGAGGCTACTGCACTGGTCCAGGCAAGGGAGGACATGGGCTTGGCCCTGAGTGGCAGTGGGGAGTCAAACTCAAATGGAAGAAACTTGCCGATGCTAACAGACCCCTTTAAGTCATCAAACTAGGGTTCTGTAGAATATATACCTATTATTCCACTTCATGGTTTCCTAACTGTTTACTTTTTTCAGGGGCCAACAGACTGGGAGTGTTTTTTTTTCTTTCTACAGAGTGGTTTTGGCAGGTGCTTTTGTTCCTCAACCAAACATGTGTCGCTGTTCCCAGAAATGGAGATTTCTCACACCACAGCAGCAGACTACACTTAGTACAGAAAATGAGTTTTATTTGTTTTCAGAAACTAATTTGAGTCCTGGCATTTTACCTTAGGTGTGATCCTTGTAAGCTGTGATTTTGTAACTGTCTGTCTCTGAAATGTCACCAGTGAACATGGCTGAGTGTGTTTCATTGCTGCACTCCCAGCCCAAATACAAACTGAGAATGTTGCTGTCATGTTTTGTGTTAGATTCATTTTACAAAGCTTGCCTTGGCTTGGTGGAGTTAAAGGACTTTCTTCGGTATTGCCGCGGCCAGTTTAGGGCTTCTTACACTCCCCTTGGAATACTAGTTAATGCTAAGTTTGACTCTCAAATCTTCATCAAATTGCGGCTTATTCTGTAGCAACCCCACTCCCATTTCCTTCAATCTCCTTTCCAGTAATAGTAGGTATGGAGGACTGGGCCTAATTTGTTTAGTTAGTTATTTACTTACTTATTTTTTTGGCTGCGTCGCGTGGCATGTGGGATCTTAGTTCCCTGACCAGGGATCAAACCCGCGACCCCTGCATTGGAAACGCGGAATCTTAACCACTGGACGGCCAGGGAAGTCCTGGACTGGGTCTAATTTAGAACCATTCTTTACTAACTATAAAAATATGCTGCTCTCCCAACCAGACAGGTCTAGACTCCTGAGATGTCCCCTGAATGGTTAATATTGGAGATTTCTTATGAGGGAAGGATTAAAACAAAATTAGTTATTTGAAACTTGAAGAAAATCTTCCCACATGACTTTCTAAAACCATGTGCCTCTTTTCATAATTCCTACTTGTGCTGACAGTCATGGTGCACCCAGGCTAGAAAAGAGTGATGCTCTGTCCCTTGGTCACCATGTCCTGTCCCCTGGACTCAGGAAGGGTCTCCCAGATCTGACTACTTCTCCCTGTCCCCCTTGCCAGTGTCTCAGCCCCGCTCTCGACATCCACCTCCTGGATCCACGTAACAGTTTCCTGACCGCCATCCCTGCTGCCTGCCTTATGCTCCCATTCACCCAGCACGCAGCCCTTGGACGTACCCTCTAGAAAGATTACTTGGACCATGCTGCACCCCCTGCTGAAATGCGCTTGGTGTTGTCTGGAGCAGTGCTACTCCGTGTGTGGTCTTCCCACCCCTGTTCCTTGTCCACGAGAAGTACAAAAAGGGAGCGTTAGCCTCATCCATGGTGGGTTGGAATTTTCAACAGCTGGCCCTTCACCACAGTTAGTTTGCGAAGCACTGGACCCCGGGGTGGAGTCTGAGCTCCTTAGCACATGTGCGAGGCCCTTCCCAGTCGGGCTCTCACCCCCCTCTCCAGCCTCAGCTGCTTGTTGCAGCCACGATATCCTCTCCAGGTCTCGGAGACATCGGGCCTTTGCTTATGTCCCTTCCCTGCCAGCAGCCTGCAGTGTTGGGAAGGCCGCTGTTTATCCATTAAGACCCCCTTCACATCTTACCTCCTGGACTCCTGCGGGGTGAGAGCCTCCCTCATCGAGCTCCGGGGGCACTTCACTGAAGCCTCTCTTATGACACTTGCTGTTTGCTGTGAATTTTTTTTACATTTGTCTTCCTACTGGACTTCTGATTCCTTGAGGGTGGGGTCTCTGGACAGCGAGGGATGCTCTAGTAAACTTCTGAGACACCCAGCACTGACTCAGGTCCCAGGTAACCCGGAGAAACAGGTGAAGCTGGGCTTTGCCTCCTCAGGATGTACTGCCATGGAAGGTTCCAGTTCCTGATCTTGAGTTGCACATGGCTTGTTGTGACTTTCTGCAGTTGGTTTTCTGTCCTGTCCTTCAGGCGATGCGCACGTTCCCCTGAAGAGTCCAAGATGTGCCCTCAGAGGTGTGAGGGAAACATGAGAAGGGGAGGTTGTGAAAGGGATGACTTTTCATTAGTAGTTCTGTTTTCTCTTAAGGAATTTTCTAGGCTTAAGATATGCATCACTACCTTTCTCCCTCATTGCTTAAGCACAAAAAAGGTGTTTATTTGTTCTCCATTGTTTCAGAGGACTGAAAATTAAGTTTTCGAGAGGGGCTGTGAGGGAGGCCTGTCTCTGCGTTTGAGTCTCTTGAAAAAGTATTTTCTCTTTCTCTTTTTTGTGTTTCATATTTTATCACAAACGATTCTAAACATATACAAACATCGAGATAATTATATAATGAAACCTCTTGTGCCCATTACTCAGCTTCAGTAAGCTCCAGCTGGTACCCAGTCTCGTCTCTCTGTACCCCCATTCACGTCCCTCCCACACACCTGGGATTTGCTTCAGAATAATACGTCTCACCGCCCGGAGGGCCTTATAGATAGCAGTCATCACACACAGTAGCAAGGTTTCAGCTCCAGCGGGTGTTCTCTGCAGCATTGCTTGCAATGCATCGGAATACGGTTGTGAATGTTGAAGCACACAATAAAAGGCCAGTTTGGGCTGGGACTTAGTTACTGTTCTCTTGCTCATCTTTGGATGAACACTCCCATGGCTCAAGAATGAATTCTGTGAAGTTAGTGACATCCTGAGAGGCACTGGGGCCTAGTCCCAAGCATTAAATGGTCTTATCCTCCTTCACGCTTGGTTAGAGTTTTAATTCCTTCACAGCTGGTTATAGCATGCAGTGTGCTTTTTTAGGTCTGAGTTACTTCTGCTGAGGTGAGGATGAGTAAGACCATAGAGTTCGACAGCCTTTGGTTAGGGTGGTTTTTCAGATGACGTTGGTATTTCCACAGGATCGTCTTTGTCACACATGACATTTGGTGACTTACAGAGATTACCCTGCAAGAAAACTCATAGTATCTTCCCCCAGTTCTGATGGGATTTTAGGAACTTCTGATTAGATGTCCATTTTATTTTATTTATTTTTGTTACATAAATTAACCTATGCATCATAGGCTAGCAACATTTCAAATGGTGGCGCTTCTACTGGTCCTTCAATTCCGTCAGTCTTCTGATGACAGACCTTACTGTGATGGCAGGTGGTATTGTAGGTCCAGGCACCGCCAGCTACCGTTTTCATGCAGGAACCACAGTGCCAAATGCCCACAGCTCGTCTCTTCATCTTGGTTTTGCCACGGAAGGAACAAGTGTACTTGGCGTGCTGGCTGATTTCAATTTTCTTTACCATTTTCCTGGGGGAGGCCCCGTAAGGGGTCCCATATTTACCCACGATTCTGACCTTCTTGGTGCTTTTAGCCATGTCGCCATAACCTAGGTCCAAGCCCAGAGAGCTAGATGTCTTATTTTAAAATGCTGTCCTCAAGAAAGCTGAACTTCGAGGAACATTTGAGACTTGCCACCTTTCAACTTGGACCTAACAACTTTAAGGGGAGTTCAAGGCGCAGGTAACCAAAGTTCCTTCCCTCTGGAGGGAGGAAATGAGGATTCCCTGATTGGTTCACTTGAGTGCATGAACCATATTGGGGAGACTTAAGTTTTGAGTTAAGGGTGTGTGTGTGTGTGTGTGTGCGTGTGAATGGCCTTGTTTCTACCAATAAATTTTATAAGAAAACAGTATTCGACCCTTAAGCATTTTCTTGAGGAAGTGGCAGCTTTTGCCTTCAGACTAACCGATCTAGTTTCACCATCAGCTAGGGTCAAAATCTCCATGTCCTCGTTAACTCATTCCTTTCCTGCACTTCATTTTTCTGATCAGGACAAAGTCCTGTTGACATTCTTCTTCCCCTCCTGTTTGGTTCCTGACCACCACCCTCCCTGCCCACCCTCCCCTGCCCCCACTGGCTCAGACCTTCTTACTGGGGTTATGGCATTGCTTTCCTCACTACCCTTGTGATTGCTTCTTCTTCTCTGTCTCATCTACTGTGTCCCCTGGTGCCTGCCTGTCTCACCTTCCTTCAGAGACTTGTACCACGTTTCTCTTCTTCTCAGAAGCCTCCAGCTGCTCCCTCCTTAGTGCCCACCACACCACCTCCCAAAGTTTCCACCCCTTTCTTCTCCAAGGTCTCACCCCCTACCATGCAACCACCTTTCTTGTTTTGCTCGCAGAAGGAACGAGCCTCTCAAATATTTGGCGTACGGGGATGCTTAAAGGGAGCATAAAAGCAGTTGGGACTTCATTTGTGGTCTTTTGGTCCTTAAATACCTTTCAGGAGGGCCAACCCAAAACATTTCTGGTCGCTGCTGGAGGTGCACTTAGAAGGATCTGGTTTGCAGAGTTTCTAGCTGTGTCACGACATCTTACTCGTACCTGGAGAGGCCTCCCAGTCAGGGAGGGAGCTGGTTTTAAATGCCAGGTGTGTCGGGGCCAGCTGGGCGGTTGTGCTTTAGAAAGAAGAGGTTAGGAGGAGCAGAGCGGTAAAGCCAGTGCCCATCTAGATTCCTCCGGAGGAGCAGTGTGTTCCAGAAATATCGATGCTCATCTAGGGAAGGGCAGAGAATGACCTCGTAGGGCTCCTTGAGCTCCAGTCAGATGGGCAGCCTGTTCTGGCAGCTTCTGTAATCAAAGCGATCTTACCCCTTCCTACGTGAAAGTAAGTCTGCCCAGTCTCCTCCAGAGAGGGGCTGTCGGTCCCAAATTGCGCTTTGAGACAATTATTTAAATTGTGGTTGACTTCATCAGAGGCATTTTTCTGTGTTTAGGGAAGCCTGAAACAGTGCTGACCGGGTCCTTCTTGCTCGTCCCCTGGGTTTCTCTTCTCTCTTCCAACCCTGTGACATTGTAGGATCAGGCTCTCAAGATTTATACTACAGCTGAGGGCGGGCAGGAAGAACAGGCCTCTCTTTTCAACCCCCTGCAAAGGTATTCCTTAAATAGCTTCTTTTTTTTTTTAGCTTCTCTTCTTAAAATTTTTTTTTCATTTTAGAAAAACTTCAACACACACAAAAGTAAAGAGAATAGGAAGAAAGCCGCATGCACCCAGCCACCCAGCTTCAGTGATGGTCCACACATGACGTCCCCCTCCCCCTCCTCCATCATTTTGAAGCAAATGCCGTATCTTTTTTTCCCATAAATTTAAGTAATTTTTAAATGTGAGTGAACAAACAGAGCTACACCTGGGCAGTTCTTTTTAGCTTTTATCATGTAGGTTTCTGTGTGGAAAAGTCCTTCTCGTTAGGATAAACTTATCAGAATGATTGTATCCCACGTGCAGTATTGGATATCTTAAATTATCGACTTCCTTTCATTCTGCAGACAGGATTACCTGCTAAGTATGAGGGGAGCAAAGACCCGGGCAGCAGTTACACAGGAGTTCACGCTGTGATTATTCACTGAACTGTCATAAGCCCCAGGCACTTGCCTGTGTGTATTTCACAAGAAACAAAATAGATAGTCCCTGCCCTACAAAGTGCTTAAAATTCAATCCAGCCCCCAGATTTTTGAGAACCAGAGAGGCCACATGCAATTAAGTGCCTGTCACCTGAGAAATGTGGTAAGTGCATCATAAGAACTTACCAAGGGAATTAATTCCCTGGCGGTCCAGTAGTTAGGACTCCACACTTCCCCTGCAGGAGGCCCAGGTTTGATCCCTGGTCGGGGAACTGAGATCCCACAAAGCGGCGTGGCAGCCAAAAGAAAAAGAGAACATACCAAGTGCAGTAGGCGTTCAGTTTCTGATTTCCTGGAGAAAGGGGCATTTGAAGGACAAGCAGAGGTAGATGGATGGAGTTACGGCAGGTCATGGTGAGCACAGAGACTGACATGACAGCATGGGCTGAGTTTGGGGAAGAGATGTGATGAAGAAGAATTGGGCCCAGGTTTTACAGAGCCTTGAATGCCTAAGGCCTGTGGTTCCTTTGTGTGCTGAGGGGCCCTGGGAGCCCCAGCAAGCTCTCGAGG
Organism: Phocoena phocoena; assembly: GCF_963924675.1. Classification (NCBI taxonomy): domain Eukaryota; kingdom Metazoa; phylum Chordata; class Mammalia; order Artiodactyla; family Phocoenidae; genus Phocoena; species Phocoena phocoena. The sequence goes on from NC_089237.1 coordinate 14,408,238, forward strand.
CACTGCAGCTAGTTTTAAACTTTTAAGAGAAATACAGCAGCGCTCCACAGTGTCAAACACCACGCCTGAGGTAGTTAGTACTTTCAGTATTAGATCGCGCTACTTGCCTTTCAAGGATGTGTCTTTGCACAGCTGAGTTTTGGGCTGTCACTGTGATACAACTCAAATACCACATGAAAATCAACATGGCATGGTAATGAGAGTGGCTGTGTCTAACAAGAGTATAAGATTTGGAATATGTGCAGCGCCCAACAGGTACACACACCCCACTAGTGAGTAATTATAGTTAAGAATGAAATAAACATTTCTCTTTCAGTTTATGTGTAGTATTATTTTTTTCCACGTGGCCTCTAAGTTGCGAGGCCCTAAATACTTAAGTCGTTTGGACCTAACCACTGAATAAATGGAACCGTTAGATATTTCTTTTGGCCTCGGGCCTTGTGAAGAAATTACCGAGACACTAAGGGTGCTGTGAACCCAGAAAGTTTGGGAACCTCTGACCTGAGCCACAGAGATGGAAGGTATTCAGTCGGCAGAGGGGAGCCGTTGTAGGATTTTATGTGGAGGAAAGACAAGAAAAGATTTGCCTTTGTCAGCCCTCGGGCGGTGGGTGGAGTGCATGTCTGAAGGGCAGAGATCCGAGACAGGGAGCTTGGTTAGGAAGCTGCTGTAGAGCCAGTGGGAAGTGGTGACTGCCACATTTTGGTGAAGGAGAGGAAAATGAGGACATAGATTTTTGAGAAACGTTTGGTGGGTCTAATCTTATAAAACTCAGGATCTAATTGAATGGGAGAGGGTTAGAATTAAGAGAAGGTGGGGGGAGTCAGGAGAACTCAGAGGTTCCAGATTGTGTGACCGGGTGGAAGTGGGGTCAACGAACCCATCTGGGGTATGCAAAAGGAGGAGCAGGTTCAGGATGGATGACGGGTTCTGGGGCTGAGAGACTCCGTAAGCAGTTGGAAGTGGGACTGGGTCAGGGGCTCTACTGGAGAATGTTGCCAGATGTCACGTGGGAGAAGGATTTGTCAGTGTTTATTAGACTCAGCCACTGGAACTTGACACTGGCAGTTTTGACCTTATCCTTAGGGTAGGGGCCAGAGAGCAGTGCCTTGAGAAAGGTATGGAAAGTGAGAGGGTGAAACAGAGGATCCGGAGCATTAGTTTCCCAGTATGGCTCAGCGTCAGAATTACCTCACATGTGTTAAAAATTCACATTCCCTGGCTCTACCTACAGAATCAACTTCCTGGGAGAAAGACCTAGGAATCAACATTTTTAAAACTATAGGCAAAAAAAAAAAGTGGTTCTGAAGAACCTAGGGGCAGGACGGAAATAAAGACGCAGACGTAGAGAATGGACTTGAGGACACGGGGACTGGGAAGGGTAAGCTGGGATGGACGAAGAGAGTGTCATGGACACATATACACTACCAAATGTAAAACAGATAGGTAGTGGGAAGCAGCCGCATAGCACAGGGAGATCAGCTCGGTGCTTTGTGACCACCTAGAGGGGTGGGTTAGGGAGGGTAAGAGGGAGGAGATATGGGGATATATGTATATGTATAGCTGATTCACTTTGTTATACAGCAGAAACTAATACACCATTGTAAAGCGATCATACTCCAATAAAGATGTTTGAAAAAAAATCTTTCTGGAATTTTGGTAGGAATTGCATTATACTTGTATATCAGTTTGGTATCTTTTCTATGTTGAATCTTCTATACTCTGAACATGGTATGTCTCTGCATTTTAGATCTTTTATTTCTCTCATCAGCATTTTGAAGTTTTCAACATGTAAGTCTTGTCTCTCTTTTGTTTGATTTACATCTAAGTATTTTTTTAAGAACTGTATATGATCATGTGTTTTTAATTTTGATGTCAACGTGTTTATCAATTGATTTTTGTGTGTTAAAAAATTTTTTTTAAAGATAAAAAACTCTAGACAACGTACACATTGCTGGCGGGAATGCAAAATCGTACGGCCCCTTTGGAGGTCTCGTCAAGTCAGATGTAAACAGTATGGCTCAGTCATTCTACTCCCAGGTATTTTCCCAAGAGAGATGAAAATACAGGTCCAAAGACGTGTACACAAATGTTCCTAGCAGCTTTATTCACGTTTTTCCAGCCCCAAATTGGAAATAACCCAAACATCCATCCACAGATAAACAACTGATGGTACGCCCATACAGTGGAGTACTATTCAGCACCAAAAAAAGAACAAACTGATACACTCAGCATTCTGGGTGAATTTTAGAAACATGATGCAGAGAGAAAGAAGCCAGACAGAAAAGAGAACCTCCTGTATGAATTCCATTTGTGAAATTTTAGAACAAACATAACGGATCTGTCAGTGGTGTCTGGGGTGGGGGTTAGGGTATTGAATCTAAGGGAATTAGGGAAGATGTTTCAGGGTGATGGAAATATCCTGTATCTTGATCGTGAGGGTAGCTACGTGGATGTGCATGTTTTTCAAGACTCATCGAGGGAATTCCCTGGTGGTCCAGTAGTTAGGACTCTGTGCCCTCACTGCCGAGGGCCCAGGTTCGATTACTGGTCGGGGAACTAAAATCCCACAAGCCGTGCAGCATGGCCAAAAAAAGACTCATCAAACTGTACACTTAAAGTGGATGCCTTTAGGAGAGAACGGGGAGCATGTACAAAGGAGGCAAGGGGACCCCAGAGGTTTGGCGTGTTTGTAGGCAGAGGGGAAGGAGTTAGCCAGAAGGATTTGAAGATCCTTGGAGACAGGATACCGTCTGGGGGCTTTAGATGTGTGAGTGTGAAATATCTGTGAACACGAAGGTGAAAACGTCCCTTTATAGAGATGTGAAGGGAAGGGTGGGGTTGGGCAAACCTGGAGGGTGAGGGGTAGGGAGTTTCTGAGAACCCGCTCTGCCCCCCTCACTTCCCCTGTGCCACAGAGGGGAGTCATGTGCGGAGAGGAAAGAGCCTTGAGGCAAGGGGTGAAGGTCTGAAACACCAGCTGTGAGGAACGGGGAACAGAGGCCAACCAGGAAATAGATAAACATATCTCCTATGACATGGGGCCCAGCTGGCCATACATGTATTTTGGTATCACACACGTGATTATAGTGTTTTCTTCGGCAGTGCCCAGAAGCCTGGGCAGAAGAAAGGGGATTGCTAGGTGGATTCTGGGTTGAGGGTTGATGGAGCATAGCTGCTGGATTGCAGAAGTGATCAGCAATGGATATCCAGGCAGGGCAGGAGTGGAAGTGGGAAGGAAACTAACATTTATCGATTGCCCCATTCAGTAAATATACCGAGCAGCTCCTGTGCGCCAGGCACTGTTTTAGATGTTGAGGGTATAGCAGGCAGCGAAAGATAAATCCCAGCCCCCTTGGATCTTCCAGTGGCCCGAGTCAGACGTTAAAAAAATAAGCAAAATACACAGTACTTTGGAGGTGGTCAGTGTCATGGAGAAAAATTAAGCAGGGAAGAGGGGTAGGAAATCCTGGGGGGTAGGAGATGGTGGTGGAAGACCTCTCTGAGATGGTGACATCTGATCGAAGACCTCGGCACAGGGAACAGTAAATGCAAAGGCCCCGAGACAGGGGCAGGCTTGGCAGTACTCGAGGAATACCCTGTATTCCAGCATGGCATTCCAGCATTCCTCCTCACCAGAATAGAGTGAGGAGGAGATAATCGGAGAGTGCCAGGGTGGGTGTGGGAGGGTGGGATTGTGTGGGATTTGTAGGCCACTGTGTGAACATTGGCCTCTACTGAGTGAGATGGGACCCATCAAAGGATTGTGAGTGGCAGGGAAGCATAATCTGATTTGCGTCTTTAGAAGGATCACTCTTCTCTCTCAAGGCACTGACTTACAGTCTTAACACATATTTAACCTTCTTTAGTCCACACGGAGATGCTGCATGGGTTTGGTGTTATTATCTCTCTTTCTTTTTTTCTCTTCACTGATGAGGAAGTTGAGGCTCAGAGAGATTTGGCAGAGTAAGATTTAAGCATAGGTCTTTCTGATCCCAAAGGGCACACAGACTAGGAGAAAAGGGAGCGCTTGAAAGACAAGGGGTTCCAATGATGCTGAAGGGATGCTGTGAGTAGGAAACAGGATAATGGAATAGACCACGGAGTTTGGCTTCTGATGGCAGGTGCTGGCGGAGAAATGAGCGTCAACAGAACGGTTTGAGGCTTGCCCGCCTTCTAGGAGAATGGCGTTAACAAAATCGGGTAGTCAGACCAGTCTGGAGAGAAAGATGGAGGGTGTGATTTGGACAAGTGATGGTCAAGGTGTTGGCAGGAGATAGTGGAAATGTCCAGTCAGTCCAGAAAGAAGAGCTCGAGAGATGGAGACCTAGAATTTCCCCACTGTGGTTATGGTTGAAGCTACAGAGGTGGATGTGCTCTCGGAGAGAACTGAGGGGAGAACCTAGAAAAGTTCCTCCCTGTTGGAGTAGGGAGTGGGGAGGAGAGGGGAGAGGAGTGGGTGGGAGAGAGAGAGAGGGAGAGGTGAGTGAAAAATCAGTGCAGTGCAAGGGCCACAGAGGCCAGGAGGTGGAGAGTCTCAAGGAGGGGAGGGATGAAGCCCGTGGGCTGGGGCAGCAGGCACGTGGGATAGCCCGCGGGGTGAAGGGTAGAGCTGTTGTTGCTGATGGACTGAGAGCTCAAGAAGGGAGCAGAGTGAAGAGTGCGGTTGGGGTCCAGCACAGAGGGAGAAGGTGTGAGGTTTGAGAGAGGATGGGATCGAGGATGAAGGCGAGAAAGGTATTCTTGGAAAGACGAAAACTCACTTCTTTTGTAGATACAGGATGTTTACATTTATTTTAAGTCATTTCTGCCTCAGATTGAAAAGGAGGATTCGATCCGCACAAAACAGGAGCCCTGAGTGTCACCTGACCTCACCCAGGTTTCTCCAAGAGTAAAGGTTGTGCCGTTTCAGGTCTGAGCTGGATGGACCCTGGAGGGGAACCGAGTACAATAGCTGCTCCCAGGGGAGCAGTGGGCAGATCTGTTTCTGTCTTAATCTTGGAGACCAAATACTGATTTCAGCTTTATTTTCCTCTTCTGATATCTTTACCTTTACCTTGAATAACACCCATTTTTATACTTGTAAAGTAACCCTTTTTTTTTATTCCTTCTGAAAGTAAAGCAGCTTTGTGAGATGGCTTTTATCCTTATCAGTCCCCTATAGGTAGAGAGGCTTATTTTGTACCAGTGTTTGTTTATAGCCTTAGGGTTAGGCCACTGTTCCTTTTCACATGGGTGATTTTTTTAAGAGCAAGAATCTTGCCTGATACCAGTTCTCATTATTAAATCCAAAACAACTCCTTTTTCGTGTTAGGCTTTCAGTGCACGTTTTCAGATGGTGCCTTTTGCTGGCTTTTCAAATATTTTTATCTTTTAACCTTTTCTGTTATGGAAAATTTCAAGCATATGTAGAGAGAAGAGTAAAAGGACAGGCCAGTGTTGTCAATTCTATCTTTGAACATTTGTCAACAGGCTGCCGTTTTTTGTCTTATCTGCCCCCTTCCCATATGATGTTTCTTTTTTCCTGTAGTATTTTAAAGCAAAGTTCAGGTTCAAATGATTCTTTAAGGGAAAGACATGAGTGGAATAGGTCACAGTTACGCATTTGCTGGCCTGTATCGGAGCTGTGTTAACAGTCATGCTGTGACGTGGCCTGCAGCTCGGCTGATGTTTATTCCAGGGGCCCTATATTATGAATGGATGAGAAGGTACCCCTGCTGGAGTTCATGTCCCCTTAAGCCTAGGAGGAAGCATGGCTCTTCAACACCCATGTAGGTGTCTACCCATCCTTCTCTGGCTTCCACTGGTGGCCTGTGTCTTAACTGGAACCTTTCTGGTGCAGGGCACACTTTGGGACCTGAGGCCTCCGTGTCAGGTGAGCAGTGAATAAGCTCTAGAAAACCAGGAAAGTCTGCGCCAGAGGACGAGACCCTGAGAGTGAGCAAACACTGTCCAGCAAAGATAAGCTCAGGAACAGGAGTCGAAATCCCGTTGGTCTCCACGGCTTGTTTCTGGTGAATGGCTGGGATTCGGTAGTGTCCTCCTCATCTGGGTTGATCTGCGATACCTTTAAGTGGCTGAAGTGAGCAAAACCGACGCCCTCTTGCCTGCTGTGTTTGCTTTGGAATATGCCTTCTTGCTGTCCCTGGCGTGCACGGCTTCAGGGCTGCGCTGGAGGAGCTGGGTTATAATTGCTCCCTGACTGTTTCAGTAGGGTGAGTGCTGTGTGCCCTCGTTTCCTGTCTCTTGCATCAGTCTGTTTGTGAGAGTATACCGAGAGGTGATTAGTGGGAACAATAAACATGTGCTTTCTGACTGAAAGTTCCTCCTGTTTCCCGAAATGCTTTTGGTTTTAATGAATTGTTTGTTCGCTGCCCACAGACCACACGTGGTGCCTGCGCTTCTGTTGTTGTGAACACCCATATGCCTTTGTGTCAGAGCCGGGCTTGTAAAGCAAAATCAACAGCTGATAAGGCTTGAAAGAGTTTTCCTTCATCTGAGAATCCAGGCTGACCCAGGGAATTAGACAGCTGCCTGTCACCATCGGCAGAGCCGGTGTCCAAAATCATATCACAGTATTTGCCGTCCTCGCCCCCAGCTTTGAACTTGTGGGCAGCGTGGCCTATAGCCTGTGGGGTCTTGATGGCTGGAAATGCCTCATTGCTGTGCGGTCTTGTGCCTGGGGATTTAGCTCTGTTACAGCAGTGTCAGTGGCCTCTCTCTCCCACCTCCATCCACCCCATGGAACCGGGAGCATCCTCTTGATTTGTGCCCAGGAGAATCTAGGGAGGGAGAAATTCTGCCACTTAGACTATTGCAAATATTAAAACTGACTTGGAGAAAAAACTTTTTTTCTGATTTCAAAAGGAATGCCTACTTTATTAGAAATTTGGGGCAATATAGAAAAGGTGGGGGAGTCATTTCTATTTCCAACAAAGATAACTTATAGTTCCCACTCTTTTTTTTGGCCTTTCCATGTAGGTTTTTTTTTTTTAATGCATATTGAAGGTTTTTCTCCTCAGCTGCATTAATACTCTAGGTACAGTGTTATCTTTTCTCCTGAACATAACAGTATAAAGATTTATACAGTTTTTTAAACTTTATAAGCCCTTTCAGAAGTCTTAATTTTCTACCAAGTGGACAGTCCATAATTTAACCATATCACTAAATAGTTAGGTCATTTGTGATGCTGCTGTGAGGATCTTTGTACTGAAAGCATTTTCCACGTTTTGTGTTGTTTTAAAACTAGATTTTCTAGAAATGGAATTAATGGATCGAAGGGAATCAAGAAGAATGAACACTCACGGCTCTATAATTGTCATATTCCTGCCCCAAAGGCGTGTACTTACCATTTACCATCCAGTCAAATTCTCATCAACAGCCAAATTGCTTCTTAAGTCACAGTTTTGCTTTTCCCAGTGGGAGTATCTAGCAGCAGGACAGGCATCTGACCAAGGGATGATTTAGGTTTTAGAAGTCCTTGACGTGTCAGATAGTGACATTGTGACCCACTGTCCACTGCGGGTTGTCACCAGTGTTTCCTTCTACGCCCGTCCCCCAAGTTAGAGGCACGTTTCCTGACAGCAGTTCCCTTCTGCTCTCAGGCCTCTCTCCAATCTCGGCGACAGTTGTAAGAGCTTACATTTGTGTTTCTGTGTGTGAGTTTTCTAAAGTGCCTTCACGTACGTTATGTAGATAAATCTATCGGTCCGTCTTGTGAGCTAGTCCTGGGAACTCTAGGAATCTTGATATTTTAGAGTCTGTCTGACGATGCCTTTGTTGTTGTTCTTTTGCACAGATCCAGTCCTGCAGGTTCCAACACACGTGGAAGAGTAAGTTTTCTGATTTGCTGCAGCACTTCCCTTTAATTCATTTTCTATTTTATTCAATCAGTGTTTATGAAGCTAGTTGCTGGAGTACACGTATGCATAAATTTAAGGTAGAATGAGAGTGACTGAGACATAGGAAGTCTTACAGGTGCTTTGAAAGAAAGAAGCTTGTGTTGGGGAGAGGATGGTCAGTTCCCTGGGAGGCGGGGTGGGAAGGCAATGGTATTAAAAAGGCTTATTTGAGATGTAACTTAAGTCGAGTTTTGATCTTAAGCTTCCCAAGTCCTCAGGAGGGCCCAGGGGTCTTTAGATCTCTCCCTCTTCACTGTGCTTAACCGTGGAGAGGAGACAGGAACGTGACCTGCTACTAGAGTGTGTGTTTTGGAGTAAAAGTTGGATAGCACCTCCAAGAGCCTCAAATGATGCTATAAACACATTAGAGGAAAGATTCAGCAAGGGGTTTCTGAGTGACTGCATCGTAGTTCTGTCGTTAGCAGGTTAACTTTACAAAAGAGCACCTTGAACCTGCTTCCTGGGAAGCTACTGATGAAACCTTGACCCATCCCCTTGGCAGGTTCTTTCTCATGTCAAGCTTTCAGAGTCTGCTTTTACTGCCTCCTAAAAATGAATGTTTGTGGAACACCAAAGGCAGATTTGTTCTCCCTGTTTACGTACCATGCCATGCTGTTAAATATTAATTGTTGAAGTTCTATATGCAGCTGACTGGGAAACTGAAAAGCAGACTTGCTGGGTCCTTTTCACTTACTTTACCTTCATCCAGGACGCTTTGACGGAATGATGATTTAGTCTTCTGTGGTTTTGTACTGGTTTTCCTTTGTAGGTTGCTTTTCTTTCACTCTAGTATAGTACAGAGCACCAGAAGGATATTTTATTATCTGCGGGTGAAATGAAAGAGCAGTGGATGGAATTGTTTTACACACACACACACACACACACACACCCCACTCCCCCCACCTCACCAATCATGGCTTTGCATGGCTTTGGTATTTTACTCTGTGCCCTGGTCTATAATCTTTCACGGATACTTATTGCTTAACTTCTAGGCCTGCATTCCTCCCAGATCCCAACGATGGCAGCCTGTATACGCTTGGGGGCAAGAATAATGAAGGCCTGACGGTGAGTGTATTTAGCTGCTTTCTACTCCGAAGGCTCTAGACCACTGACCTTCAATTTAGCTGTGCGTTGAGATCACCTGAGAGCTTAAAAAAAAATTTCTGGGGATTCTGAATCAGGTGGTCTGGATTGGGGCCTGGGCATCAGTATCTTTTCACAGCTTCCTCAGTGAGCTTTTAAATGTACAGCTCAGAGTTCAGAAACGTTGATCTGGACCAGCAGGTTCTCATGGCTCAGCCAGCACTCAGGAGGTACTCAGCAGACACCACCAGGCTCCAGACTGGAAACCTTGCAACGACTTTCTGACCCTCAGAAACATCTGGGGGAAACCCAGTCATTACTGCCTCTCCGTGGCATTTTTCCTTTGCTAAGGCTTAGTTTAAACATCGGGATGATGGGGAAATCCACATTATTGGTTATTTAAAGTTCTGTTTACTAAAGCTCAAGAGAAATCTTTGCTTTCTTGGAGAGAAAGGTGACAGCATCGTAGAAGCAGGTATCTGTGGAACGGTTTCAAGAACACAGAATGTTCCAAAAATAAAGTATTCTGAAACAAACGTTAACCAAAAGAACTTGTCAGATGTCAGCTGTAGACTCAGAAGAATCGGTTTTATGATGAAATGCAGTTGAAACATGTGGATTGCTCTGAGTTTCTTTTCCTGGCACCTACCATAACTTCCTTTTAATACCAAAAGACCCAATTCTCTTCTGTTTTTCAGTAGAGAATTATTTGCTAGAGAAAACACCAGAACTTCTTTTCCTGCCTCAAACTCCTGTGTTGCCCATGAGTGATGACTTCTCCTTTCCCTCGAGGCTTCAGCTGGGCACCGAGGCTGCTTCTCTTCAGAATAGTCTCAGGGCTCACTCCCTCTCTGAGGAGCATTTTCTAGTCAGTCAAGCCGGCTCTGGGACAATTTTCCAAGACAGGACAATTCTTCCTGCCCGCCCCCCTTAGAATTTCAAAGATTGGTGTCATCCCCAGGAGCGCTCTGGACAAGAGACTTTGAGGGGCTTGTCAAGTAAAAGAATTCTTGTTCATAATGCCCAGAACCTGGGAGCTGAGGGCTTGTCCAAAGTGGATAGGGGAGCCTGGGGTGCCCCTTCTCCCTGGTTTCCAGTTAGGAAAACTCCCATCTACCATCAACAGTGCTCCTCCCTTTTAGCAGAATTGGGTAACAGAAACTGTGCAGTGAAATTGTAATAATTGCACAAGACTTGGTTAACTTTTTTTTTCTCTTTTCCTTTTTTTTTTTTTTTAAGAAACTTCCCTTTACGATCCCAGAGTTGGTGCAGGCATCCCCGTGCCGGAGTTCGGATGGAATTCTCTACATGGGTAAGGGTTCCTGAAACTTTGATCCCTTTTGGAAATGAACCCCAGAATCTGGGAAAGTGGCGTGTCTGAGAGAGAGGTGTAGAGTCACTCCCCCACTGGCCCTTCTGGGAAAGGTCTTTCTTGCCTCTGTTGTGCTGGTTCACGCCAGGATCAGCTGACCTATTAAGAAAGGGTTCCCCCCACTTGGGAGCAGACTTGACACCATTAGGTTACTCATTTAACAAGCTTTTAGCTGCTGTGTTGACCTACCCTTGCGATTTACAGATTGCAACTTGCAACGTACCCAGAAGCAACTGGATGAAATTTAAAGTGAATACCATCGTCTGAGCCAAGAAAGGGAAGCCAGGCTCTGCCTATTAATTATAGGGCTTTCTTAGTATTTCCTGCTATCAGAATATTGGATTAAAAACAGCACATAACAGCTTGCTTAGATAAGCTGCCTTCATACCTACAGGGGTCACATCTTCAAAGCATCAGATCAGCTGCTTTTCTTTTACCATGTTACTGCCAAAATGTCAATAAAAATGCATTTGTAACACAAATGAGAGCTGTGTTTGTCTTGAAAGCGTAGTAGTAATAATATCCTGTATTTATAAAGCAGCTTTCTCTCTGAGGAACTTAGAGTGCTTATTGCCTATTCATGCCTCGGGAGCTTTATGTGTGTTTGTGGGCCTCGAGCGCAGGCCCAAGCTGGATTTTAAGTTTTTGTCTAAGGAGACCGGGGCTCTTGCTTCCTTGCACACCTTCAGAATGAGGAAGCCCCCAGCCTGGGGATTCAGAGGAAGTGATCGGCACAGGCTTCCTCTGTCTTCTGGGCCATGCCCCGGGCCCCTCTGAACATCTTCTCACCCTCTGTGTCACTGTTTTCTGCCTGGTCTTCCAGCTCTGACCAGCAGTTCATCACTTAGGGTGCATTTAAAGTTGTGGCAGTTGGCCGATCCATCCACGAAAGTGGTAGCTGAGTTATGCAGGCTGTGATGGTCCTTGAAGTAACCCGAAGGGTGCCAAGCCAGATGGAAAGGGATCCTGGTCACAGCTGTTTGGTGATGTTTTCTCTCTGTCTTCAGATCTTTTTCATATTAAGATTTGTCTTTGAGAACGGGAAGTTGCGATCCACAGACAAGTTTCGGACGTGTGCTACCTCTGTTAGAACTAAGTGTAGCTTTAGCAATGTCTGATGCCCTGTGATCTTCCTGGCATCTTGGTACTGTGCTTCCAAGAGTCCCTTGAAATAGGAAACTTGGCTAATAAGGTAGGAAGACGCAAGAGACAAGGCTTGTCTTACAAAGCAAGCCTTACAAAACAGAGACGTGCGCATCACGGTGAAGGCATTGACCTTCAGGTGGGAGCTGTATTTATCTTGAAATCGCCGTGGTAATAATATCCTGTATTTATAAAGCAGCTTTCTCAGGAACTTACTAGGATGGTCTGGTGTATATAACCATAGGTATTGATACATATGCTTTGAGCTTTCCTCATCGTGTTGTTTGGCTATGCTGTCCCCCTGTTTAATCAGCTGAATGAGGGGAGGAGTATAGCGTGTGGCTGGGGAGTCACTTACTGGCTGGGGTCACGGTCGAGATAACTTTGGCCTCATTAGCACCAGGTTGCCACCAACTCTACTGCCCAGTCACAGGTACCAGCTAATTAGAGTTACAAACAGTAACTGTAGATCCTCTTTACATGAGGGCTCATTAGTAGGGACATTGAGATATATGAATGATGGTTACCAGGGAGACAAACCCCTGGGTACATTTCTGGATTTATATAGATCCTAGTCTATGGGAAAAGGATTGCCTTTCCAGGCCAGATTTTTCATATTTAAAGCCACTCATCAGAGCAATAAAATCTGTGAGTTATTACATTATTAGGCCTGGAGAAACTTTTATACCATGACTAGGTTATTAAGTTGTTATAAGACCCAGTGGTCCAAGAAGTTTTATTATCTCCACATTACCACTAACCTTGCCACCCTTGGAGCAACAGAGAAATGTGTTTGACATCATAAGAATTTCAGGCCTGTCCGTCAGTGCAGAGAACATCGTGGGCTGCTAGTTTGGCAAGGATGTTTTTTTTTTCCACACTGGGCGAGTGTAAATCGCAGTGTATCCTTGTGACCTTGCAGGTAAAAAGCAGGACATCTGGTACGTCATTGACCTCCTGACCGGGGAGAAACAGCAGACTTTGTCATCGGCCTTTGCGGATAGTCTCTGCCCATCAACCTCTCTTCTGTATCTTGGGCGAACAGGTAAGAAGGAACCTTTTGTCATGTACAACCTGCCTGTCTGCAAAAAAAGGACCTGAAGTAGCCTCCCCGTGGGTCTCTGCCTCCGGGCTTCATTCCCTAGAAGCTGGCCAGAACTGTCTAGTCCACACGCAGATTTACCATGTCACCCCCTTCATGAGAGCCGCCCCCCAGCCCGCTGGCTCCGCGGTGCCTGAGGGTTCCAGTCTAAACCGCACTGTAGCCCGCAAAGCCCCCTTGCTGCCGCCGCTACCTCTTTTGCCTCTTCCCCCGCCGCATCTCCCTCACTTAAACATTTCCAAGCAGGTCCCAGAATAAGCGGTGCTATTTTTTTAAACTTGGAGTAGTGGGGTCCGTCTCTACCAGGTACACACGTTCTTGCCTGTGTGGCCGGCGTCCATTCTTCCTTCCCAGCGCTGCTCAGAAGGCTCCCTCTCCGTGAAGCCTTTCCCCGCCTCGCAGCTCCCCCACTGCCCGGGGACCACGGCTCTCCGTGCTCGGCACGCACAGCCGTTCACACCGCCCACCGGTGGCCCTTTCCAGGCATCGGCAGCGCCCTCCTCCTTGGCACCACTTCCCACCTCCTCCCTCCAGAGCCCCTTCCTTCTCAACACTCATCACGACATGTTTCTAAATCATATGTGCGTATTTCCTGCCTCCCCTGCTAGACTGTCGGCTTCCTGAGGGCAGGACTTGGTTTTGTTCGCCTGCCGAGTCTCCACACCTGGCGTGTTGCTGGCACGTAGCAGGTGTTCAGAGGCTGCAGCGAGTGAATGGGTGGGGGCCTTTTCCTCCAGGGATCTGCCTTACTCATTTCACGTGTGCAGCCCCTGACCTATACCACTACTCCATAAAAACTGTGGCATGGACGGCTAAAATAGAGCTAAAAGGGGAAGCAAGCAAGAAAACATTTAGAATGGAAAGATTATACCCAAAACCTAAGATGCAGTCATTACAACTGAGCACTAAACTTAGGTCTAAGCATTCAGGTAGCCAAGGCCTTAAAAAAAAGAGAGAACCTTCCTTCAGGTGCTGTGGAAAACAGTGCTTTTCTAAAAATGAGTGAGACTAATAATCTTGGGCCCTAGAGGCTGGCTGAGCTCTCCTGTAATCACAGGGGAGGGTCTCTGTGAAACTGCAGGACTCTCCACTCACCCCCAACCCCCATAACTATCAAGTATTCCAACTGTAGTGGCCACTTAGGGTTTGTTGGTTGGTTTACTGTGTCCATCAAGTAAAGCCTTACAGTGGTCCCACCTTCACCCAGGAATAAACATTGCTTGGTTCTCAGGTAGAATTGCGGTGTCTGAGGGAATCGGGCTATTCTCTGGCGTCCGGTGGCGTGTGTGTGTGTGTGTGTGTGTGTGTGTGTGTGTGTGGGCGTGTAATGCTATCTGTTGTTTCCATTATCTGTCTCTGCATAACAGACCACCCTAACTTAGCGGCTTCCAACACCAACATTTTACTGCTCACAAGTCCATGGGCTCAGCAGGGATGGATGGCCTCCACTCCACAGGCTATTGGCTGGGCTCACTCAGATGTCTGGGACCTTGGTTCAGCTCCATGCAGATAGCCTGGACTTCTTTACATGGCAGCTGGGTTCTCCTCTTGAGTAAAAGTGGACGTTGCAGGAATTCCCTGGCGGTCCAGTGGTTAGGACTCTGCGCTTTCACTGCTGAGGGCCTGGGTTCAATCCCTGGTCTGGGAACTAAGATCTCATAAGCGGTGAGGCACGGCCAAAAAAAAAAAGTGGACGTTACAATACCTCTAAGGTCTGGGCTCAGAAGTCCTGGAATTTCACTTCCACTGCAGCCTGTTGGTCAAAGCAAGTCACGGGGCCAGCCCAGAACCAAGGGGTAGGGAAATAGACTCAGCCTCACAGTGGGAAGACTGTCACATAAGGTACAGGGATGGGGGAGCATTGATGGTGGTGATCTTTTCAGACCTTCCACCACAGGCTTCCCTCTGGTTGCAATAATTCACAACCCTCCTACATGCAGAATATACTCACCCCTTCCCAAGACTCCCCAAGTCCAGCCACAGCATGGGGCTCAAAATCCAGCAGCTTGTGATCTGTATCTGGTTTGGAAGTGGGCGAGGCTTCTGATCTGGAGACCTGTGAATCAAAGGAGACACATTATCTCCCCTCCCACATAGACACAGATAGGAGAGTTGCACTGGATACTCCCCTTCAACAAGGGAGGGAAGGATAGACACACAGCCGTCACTGGTGCTTAGTGACTCTGGAATCCAGCCGGGCACATGTTTTCAGGTTCCCCTACTCTGAAGGCAGGGAAGATTCCTTGATTAGGGCCCACTCTTGCCCTCTGGAATTGGTTCCCCAATACATTGTTCTCAGCAGCCTGGTCCTTCCCTCTGAGAAGTCCTTTCTTTTCCTTAAGAAACAGTGAGGGTTTTGTAGCTTTCTCAATCTGTTCCTTGTCCATTGAAAGTTGGGGATAAAGAGGACTTTTTTTTTTCCCCCATTTTTGACTGTCTCTGTTTTTTTGGGTCCATGCTGGTATCACTCCCTTAAAAATCTTCGTGGGCTTCCCATGTGTCAAATTATAGTCTACTCCATTAGATATAAAGCCATACCCACAAATCTCTCTACTTTGAGGTATGGGACAGCACTCTCACGGTTCTTAGAACCCTCTTACCTAGCAGAGGGTCTATGTAGGACCACCTTAAATCTTTCTGAGGCCTCAAAGGAGGGCCTTACAGCCTCATCTTTGATTTGATCTTGACCCCAGAGCCATTTTTTATTGGTAGCACCTGAACCTGATCTTTGCCCTAAGGCCATTTTTCACATTGAGAATCTTTTCCAGCTAGGGCATCAGTCCTGGACCCTGTATAGTTCCTCTAGATTCAGCTTGAGAACTGAATGGTTTCTTCTTTAGCTTATCTGCCTTGCGTCGTCCCATACGCAGTTAAGAGAAACCACTTGGTGGGTTCTGCATTCCGCCTGGAAATCTCCTTAGACAGATCCACGAGTTTATTAGGTACTTTCCTTCTGTTTTCCAAGTTACTGCAAGAAGTACTTCTACTAATTGTGTCGCCACTACCTAACCTGGACCATCGTTTTCAGCTTCCAGCAGCAGTTTCCTTACTGCTCTTCTAGCCTCCATCTGCCACCCGGTCCCAAGGTCAATGCTACACGTTATAGGTTTTTGTTACGGCACCATCCCACATCTGGGTAACAATTTCTAATCTCAGCTGTCTATTGCTATACTGTATAATAAACCACCCGAAAACTTAAGTGGCTTAAAACAACACCAAGACATCGCTCGTGATCCTGTGAGTCTCGAGTTCAAGGGCACAGCGTGGGCGGCCTGCCTGTGCTCCACCTGCTGTCAGCCAGGTTCGCTCCTGCGTCTGGGACTCCAGTCTTCCTCCACGTGGCCCGTCTCTCTCCACATGGATGGCCTGGGTTTTCTTACACACCATTTAGGGAGGATTCGTCTGTTATAATTTAGATGAGGTCAGCACCCCCGCAGGTGCCGTGGCCCCTCCAGGTAACGGGCTGGTGTGTGTTCCCCAGAGTACACCATCACCATGTACGACACCAAAACCCGCGAGCTCCGGTGGAACGCCACCTACTTCGACTACGCAGCTGCTCTGCCCGAGGACGACGTGGAATATAGTAAGTTCCCCCAGCACCTCGGTGGCTTGGTGAGGTCGGGCGGGTATTTGTGACCTGTGGGGAAACGAGGGCTCCAGAAAGCTGCATTTTCTTTTTAGACACTCTTGGTCACCAGGTTCTGGACTTCCGTGAACTCGTAGTAAATACTTCAGTAGTCAGTGTTGAAGGCAGGGGCCTGGGCGAGAAGTGTGGAGGGAACCCAGATAAAATGGTGGCGAGTTTAGCCCGAGAGGAGGGAGGGCACACTTTGTTGAGTCCCTCCGTGTCCCAGAAGGAAGTAACTACAAGCCCATGGGCAGCAGAAGCAGAATTAAACATCAGCTTGTGACATAAAAGCCAGTTTTCCCATCTTAACACTGGTACCCGAAAATCTGACAGACCTCCTCTGCGGTCACACGTGGGCAGTGGCAGTGGTCAGCCCGGACTTTCAGCTTGCTCGGTAGTTTGAAATGATTGCTGTCAGATGCCAGATTCATAGGCTCTCCATTGCTTCCTTTCTTCTCAGCAGTTGAATCCCACTAATTGAATCGAATGCTATTACCAAGTGAAGAAAGAACATTACCACGTGAGAGAGTGACCCTGTCTTATATTTATAAACCCGGCAGCTCTCAGTGTCTTGCTATCGTAGGGCCTGAGAGAGTTCGCTGGAAGCCAGTGGAGCTGTCTGGAGGCGATCTGAGAACACTCCAGAAGGCTTGTTTCCTCTAGCTGAGTGGCTGCAGCTTGCCAGGGGAGTGGAGGATGTGGTCACAAGCTGGTGAGACTCGACACGCTATGTTTATCTGATCTGTACAGAAATGTCCCACTTTGTGTCCAATGGCGATGGGCTGGTGGTGACCGTGGACAGCGAATCTGGGGACGTCCTGTGGATCCAAAACTACGCTTCCCCCGTGGTGGCTTTTTACATCTGGCAGCGGGAGGGCCTGCGGAAGGTGGTACACATCAACGTCGCTGTGGAGACCCTGCGCTACCTGACCTTCATGTCGGGGGAGGTGGGGCGCATCACCAAGTGGAAGTACCCGTTCCCCAAGGAGACGGAGGCCAAGAGCAAGCTGATGTGAGTCGGGGACTCAGGGCAGAAGGGGGCGGCTGTGGCCCTGGTGTTCTGGTGCTGTAGCAGCGGTGAGCCGTACCGTGACCTGAGGACCGGGGCTCGGGGCCGGCGTCCCTGAAGCCGTGAGGAACATAAAGAGGCAAGAACGGCTTGTTCTGAAACCTCAGAATCTAAGAACTGGACACCCCTGGATGCTTCAGATTCTCCAATAGTAAATAAATTAAAATTATGGGTGGGAATAGGAGAGAGACTGCCTTGTCTACCTGTAGTACAATCTGGATCTATCTCAGGTGGTGGGAATATGAGAGACGTATTTATTTTTTAACTCTCTGTTATTTTCTAAAAATTTACTGTAAGTCGTGTTTGCTTTAAAAATCAAGACCAAAGTGTTAGGGGGTGTGTCTAAGACTCAGCAGGCTCGTGTTCTCCATCCCCACCTGTGAATAGCCTGTAACTCGGTCACTTAGCCTTGCTGGGCCTCAGCTGCCCACTTTGCCGAGCCGTGGAGGAGATCGGGTGAGTGTGAAATGTTCTCTGAATTTACGGCACCGTTCAAATGTAAGGTGGTTTGCAGAGAGAGGTTTAGAGAATTCAGCAGGTGACCCAGCCCAGACTGGCTACTGATAGTAACCAGCAGGGTCTGGATGTGCAGCCTCGCGTTGACAACCACGGACAAAGCCAGATCCCCTCCCCTCCTCGAAGCCCCTACCAGGAACCCGCTGGAAGTCTCGCCGGGTTTGGGATTTCCTGTGCGTCCCCTGGATAAGAGCAGTTGACGCTCTCAGGGCTTCTGTAAAACCTCTAGAATCTTTAGGAACCACAGGACACTACAGTGGGGATTCTGGTGGCAGCTCAGTTATCAAAGCACCCTGGTCGGGCCGTCTTGGAGGCTGTGCCATGGTTACAAGCCTCCAGTCTCTCCCGGGTGATCGTTGCTCGTGGTCCTTTCCTCAGGCTGTCGCGGGAGTGAGCTAGCGCAGCCCCGCCATTTGCAGATGAGGAAACCCCGGCTGGCAGGCAGGTGGCCTGTGCACGCTTCGAAGGCATCAGTGACAGCGGGCCCCGCAGTCCCGCTATCCTGGTTCCCAGGGCAGTACCCTGTCTTTACACCCCCATGGCCCAGAGATCCTCAGGGGTTAATGTGCTTCCTCCTAGGAGTGGGATTCAGGGCTGTGATTCTTCTCTCCAAAGAGCCCCCTTTTGTGGGGTCCAGAAATTCAATGACAGTGGAATGCATGTATCTGTTTGTCTCCTAGGCCCACCCTGTATGTGGGGAAATACTCTACCAGCCTCTACGCTTCCCCCTCAATGGTACACGAGGGGGTCGCCGTTGTGGTGAGTCCACTGTGTGGGGCGGGGGGCTCATAAATGCAGCCTCCGAAACAGTCCTGTGCCATTTTAGCAACGAACGAATGAATTACATATGAACATCCTGTGAGCTGAGGATGCAGGATGCAGATCTTAACACCCTCAGAAACAGTTCCTACGTGTACCACGTCTGTCAGTACCTCATGAGAAGAGATGCACCTGACTAAAGCAGCCTCCTAAGCCTAGGAAGCCCCGGTTACTCCCCTTGGCTTTCAGGTTCAAGTCTAGACTCCCCAGCTGGGGTTCACGCTCCCCTCAGCCAGCCCCGCAACACCCATCCACTGCCACACGGCTAGTGTCCCTGTGGGGCTGCACTGTCCATCCTCTCCCTGAGTTCCGAGAGTTCCCTTGTTCAAGCTGCGCCTCACACCTCAGAAGCTCTCCCGTGTTCCTTTTTTCCTCTTCAAATCCTGTCCATCCTTTCGTGACCGGTCCAGCCTCCTGGGACCTCGCCAGGTTGCCTCAGGCGCTCAGTCTCTGAGTGTCTGAGGCATCACAGTCCCGGCCGCCATTTTGGTCCTTATGACGTTTGAACTGATTGGTTGGCATCTCCTGTCTTCACAGTGAGTCAGTCCTCTGCTCCCGTGTAAGGGCAGCGCCTGCCTGGGTCCAGCGGTGCCCGAGCCAGCACCGGGCTCATGGCTGGAGCTTTCCCACCCTGGTCACTTGGATCATGTGTAACTCCTTCACTTATATCTGCTTCTCACAGTAGCCTCTTGGAATTCCACACACACCCTTCCTGATTCCCAGTTCCCACATTTAAAGAGATGTCCACGTTTAAAAAGACGTCCGAGGGACTTCCCTGGTGGTCCAGTGGTTAGGACTCCGCACTTCCACTGCAAGGGGCACAGGTTCAATCCCTGGTCGGGAAACTAAGATCCTGCGTGCTGCGCGGTGTGGCCAAAATAAATACATAAATAAGAGACATCGGAATTTTATTTTATTTATGTATTTATTTTTTAAAATATTTATTTATTTATTTGGCTGTGCCAGGTCTTAGTTGCAGCATGCGAGATCTACTTCCCTGACCAGGGATCGAACCTAAGCCCCCTGCATTGGGAGCTCGGAGTCTTAACCACTGGACCACCAGGGAAGTACCCCGAATTTTCAGTTCAGCGTTGTCACGTCCTGAGGGAGGGGCTGCTCCTGCCCAGTCTTGGGGCCTTGGAGTCCTGCTCTGCCTTCCTGACCAGGCCCACAGTAGGACCGCGTGCTTAGGACAGTTGCAGGCACACTGCTGTCCACATGGGCACCCCCAGCCTCACTCCAGTCTGTCTTCCCAGCCCCGAGGCAGCACCCTTCCTTTGCTGGAAGGACCCCAGACCGACGGTGTCACCATCGGGGACAAAGGGGAGTGTGTGATCACACCCAGCACGGACCTGAAGTTCGACCCTGGGCTCAAGGGGAAGAGCAAGCTCAACTACCTGCACAACTACTGGCTGCTCATCGGTAAGAGCTGGCTCCTCGTGGCCGTGGTGCCGCCGTGCTGCCTCCTGGTGGCCAAGAGCCGACATTGCTAGTTAACAGTCCTCAGCTCTGTGCTCAGTTCATGTCCAAGTTGGTCTTTCAGACCTTGGAATATTTCACCCCCAAGGAAAATAAACAGGCTAGCTGTGTTACCAAGTCAGTTCTCAAAAATCATTTGTCTAATGTACCAAAACTCCAGTACTAAATAGTGTAAACTTTGTGCAGTGACCTGACACATGTTGGATGTCTGGGGCGTGCCGGGCACTGGCAGTCAGCATTCTAGGATATTTCCTTATTTCTCACAGTGACCCTGTGCAAGGTCAGCACCCTTGGTATATCCACGTAGAGTTAAGAAAACAGGCAGTTTCTGTGGAAGGAGTCACTTGGGAGTTGGTGTGGGCGTGGGCAGGAGGGGCTGGGGAAGGAAAGGGTGGAAGACCCAGGACGGATTGAGGGTGGTGAAGGGTTGGAGGCTGGACTTGGGTGCAGAAGTCCCGGGTGTGTGGGGTGGTCCCTTTTTTTTTTTTTTAATATTTATTTATTTATTTGGCTGTGCTGGGTCTTACTTTCGGCACGTGGGATCTTAGTTGTGGCATGTGAACTCTTAGTTGCGGCATGCATGTGGGATCTGGTTCCCTGACCAGGGATTGAACCTGTGCCCCCTGCATTGGGTGTGTGGAGTCTTATCCACTGGACCAGCAGGGGAGTCCCCTGGGGTGGTCCCTTTTTCCTTCTCTTCCGTTTCTGCCACCATCAGTGATAAGAAGTTGAGACGACACCGGAAGGCAGCGAGTGTGACCGATGCAGGCAGAGGTGACAGGAGCTGTGTGTCTGGCAAGTGTCCCCAGTAATTAGAGCAGGACGGAGTTTTCTTGACCGGATTTGCCTTTCCAGTGCGGCAGCCCCCTCCCCAATTCTGCCGTCTCCCAGCGCCAGAGGTGGGGAGAGGTGGGGATGCAGCCCCGAGGTGCTGCTGGAGCACGCAGGCGCTAATGAGCTTTGTCCTCCCCATTCTCTCCCGGTGCGGTGGTGCTCGGTGGTGTTCCGTGGTGCTTGGTGGTTGCTCGGCGCTCGTGTCGACTGGGACCAGGGCAGAGAGAGGTCAGGCCTGGGGGCGCCGGGAAAGGGGTGTGGAGCCGCCTGGGAGACTGTAGGGCCAGGAGGCAGCCAGGCGGTGGCATCTGGATGGGGGTGTGTAACTGGGCATCACAGGGAGGAAGGAAACTGGATGTCCTGGAGCCCCGATCGATCGCTTTGTAGTCGTCCAGGCCTTGTTGTCTTTTGTTCATCCTGACTCCTTACAGCTGTTTTTCTTCTGGTTATTATTTTTACCAAATAATGGGCAGAGGAGGTAACAAAATACTTCTACCCTTTTTTGAACAGAATTAGTTCGGAAAGTGTGGGTGAATGGGCCCAAAGTGGAGGAAAAAAAGAACTGATGGGCAGAGGCCATTAAAATCACAGGGCCGCTTAGTTTTACAAAGCAGTTAAGGGATACATTGTCTACCAGTGATTACGAAGTGAAAAAATTTTGGAAACTAAGGAAATGTGTGAGACCAAAAAAAATCCAGAAAAAGTCTTCATGGCTCAGTTGCAAAATGATATCCTTTTATTTTATTTATTTATTTTGGCTGCACCTTGCGGCATGCAGGATCTTTCGTTCCCCAACCAGGAACTGAACCTGTGCCCCCTGCAGTGGAAGCGCAGAGTCTTAACCACTCATTTGCCAGGGAAGTCCCGAAATGAAATCCTTTTAAAATGGAAAGGTTTTCCAAGTAAGAAAACTGAGAAACCCGACAAGGTATAAAGAAGTAATTAGGGATGTACCCCACAGTTCGGAAAGCCCTTTTGAGAAACTTCACAGCTGGTCATTTCTAAATAAGGTAGTGGGACTGAGTGATAATTTTGTGTAGACTGAGGGCCACGGGTAAAAGGATATGTCCTCTGATTTGGTGATTGTGGACGACATTAAGGATATCCTCACATTCGCCTTAATCTTGAAAATAAGACGAGTTCTCCAGGCTTGAGTGGTGTGGTCTATGGGTTACCCCAGAGCAGTGGCCCTAACCTGGGGTGCTCTTGGCTCCACCTGGGACCTACGTCAGATAGACACGCATGACCCCTGGAGCTCCTGATCCAGGAGGTTCACGGCAGGGCCTGTGCTTTCAGCTCTGGAGCCTGGACATTATTGGATGGTGATAGATACATCACTAAGACCAGGTTCTGTTTGTACAGAAGTGTTTCAGGAGCTCATGATTACATTTATAGCACAGCCGGTTCAGGGTGCGCTCCAAGATATTGCTAAAGGCCCCACTACAGGGGAGGCCTGCTTACAAAGACTACAGGACGAAGAGGGGATTCGGGCTAACCCCTTCTGGTGCAGTGTGTTGGGAGGTGCCCTGCCAAGGGGTGGGACTTGGAGCTCTTAGAGCAGCAGGCGCTGCAGTGCAAGGTGGTGTGTGGAGGGGACCCCTCATTGCTCTTAGCGAGACGGTCTCCTGTTAGTGAGCCTCAGAGGTACCTGGAGAGACTCCTGGTCAGATCCCTGGGCCCCACCAGCAAGTGCGATTCAGAGGTGTGAAGCGGGCAACCAGTTCAGGATATCCCGCCGTCTCAGCATTCCTTGGAAGACAAGGGGAACTTGGTGGTGGCTCAAAACAAACTTAGGCTTCCGTTAGCGAACAGTGTTATGGTACAGATAGAGAACTGACCCAGAGAGAGAGAGTTCAGGGGGCTTTCTCCAGATGAGAAATGTATGTAGCTCGGACTAGTTCTTGTTTGTTTTTGTCTTGGAAATACATACCATACGATCTTTGATAGGTTTGGGAGAACAGAGGACAGAGGTGAGACTGGAATTGAGGGGAGATCTGATTGCTGTGAGAGAACAGAGAAGAAAGCAGTCAGGGTGCCGAGAGCCCAGCTTGAGAGAGTGACTGGCTCTTCTGGGCGGTGTGTGGAGTCGTTTAACTTCAGAACTAAAGAGATCGTCCAGCCGTATCAAATATCGTTGCTTTTATTTTATTTAGCTCTGTCCCTCGCACACAGTAGATGCTCAATAAACGTGTAATGAATGACTGCTAGGCAGCCTTAGAAATAGTTGTGTGGGGAACAGTGAAGGAACAAACAGGGACCCGGGATCCCCAATCCATCCAGCAAACGTGCTGTCTTCTGAATAATTCACTTCCCAGGAGGGAAGCTCGTGTTTAGGTAGTGGGACTAGAACTCCACCTGTGCGATTTAAACACCAAGATGGGGACTTGGTACCCTTAGTGGAGTGATGTGACAGGGGTCAGCGTTGAAGGGACAACTCCTTGAGCTTTTTTTTGGGGGGGGGCAATATCTTTTTTGATAAATTTATTTTATTTATTTTTTTTTGGCTGCGTTGGGTCTTTGTTGCTGCATGCAGGCTTTCTCTAGTTGCAGTGAGCGTGGGCTACTCTTCGTTGCGGTGCACGGGTTTCTCACTGCGGTGGCTTCTCTTGTGGAGCACGGGCTCTAGGCACATGGACTTCAGTAGTTGTGGCATGAGGACTCAGTCGTTGTGGCACACAGGCTTAGTTTCCCCGCGGCATGTGGGATCTTCCCGGACCAGGGCTTGAACCCGTGTCCCCGGCATTGGCAGGCGGATTCTTAACCACTGTGCCACCAGGGAAGCCCCTCCTTGAGCTTTTGATGAAGCTTCATAGTGCCTCACAGTGTACGGCCTTGATTAGGGATTATCCACACGAGCCTTGCTCTGAACGTGTCCTGGACATCCCGATCCCTCTCGTGACAAGGACACTTCTTTGCTCCTTGTTGTGAGATTCAGAATACTGCACTAATGCCATTGAGGAATAAAAGTTCTGTCTTGACGGAATTTCTCTTGTCACTGCCTCCCGCTCTTTCTCACTTTACAAATGTGAGCGTCTGCATCGTGGGCCCCTCACTGGGGAGTGATGGTTGCTTAAGCTTAGTGGGTCAAGCGCAACCACTGTGTGGAGAAACTGTTCTCATGAGAGGTTGTGCTTCCTCTCACAGGACACCACGAGACCCCACTGTCTGCATCTACCAAGATGCTGGAGCGATTCCCCAACAATCTGCCCAAACACCGGGAAAATGTGATTCCTGCTGACTCAGAGAAAAAGAGCTTTGAGGAGGTGAGTGGGGAAGTGGACAGTCAATTGGTGGCCCCTCGTGTCAGGTGCTGGGGGATAAGGCATTTGTCCTGCCTTTATAAATTTATTTATTATTTATTAATTTATTTTTGGCTGCGTTGGGTCTTTGTTGCTGTGCGCGGGCTTTCTCTAGTTGCGGCGAGTAGGGGCTACTCTTCGTTGCGGTGTGCGGGCTTCTCATTGCGGTGGCTTCTCTTGTTGTGGAGCACGGGCTCTAGGCATGCAGGCTTCAGTAGTTGTGGCTCGCGGGCTCTAGAGCGCAGGCTCAGTAGTTGTGGCGCACGGGCTTCGTTGCTCCGTGGCATGTGGGATCTTCCCGGACCAGGGCTCGAACCTATGTCCCCTGCATTGGCAGATGGATTCTTAACCACTGACCACCAGGGAAGCCCTGTCCTGCCTTTAGAGCCTGCAGTCCACTCAGGAGGGGAGAGTGGTACACGGGAATCCACAGCAAACAAAGTGCTGAGGACTGACAGGGAGGAAGGGGGCTTCCGGGAGGCTGTGGGAGAGGCAGGGGGCACTGGAGGGGAGCATGCAGAGGTAAAGGCCTGGAGGGGGGCTAACCCTGCATGTCCAGCTCTGGGGCTGAGGAGACAGCCTGACTGCATCCAAGGATGTCCAGTGGGGAATGGGGGGCAGGGGATGGGATCACATGGCTACAGAGGAACCGTATTCCAAGCTGGGCAGCAAGCGAAGAGCTGACAAAGAGAGCAGGTGGGGAGACTGAGGTTTTCTGAAGCCAGGCATGGCCTGTTGAAAGTGGCCTGCTTGGCGGGGACCCAGGGCACCCACAGAATGGGTGTGGAGTAGCGGGGAGGCCCTGGCCCAGGCCGCCCTCCTAAGCCCCGGGAGATAGCCTGCTGTCAGGGTCTCAGCTGGAGGCAGACGGCCAGCCAGGCTAGCATGATTCGAGGGGAGTTTTCGTTCACACTGTGGGCAGTTCTGGGGTTCTCGGAGCGTACTTGGGCCTGAAGCGTGTGGGGAGGGAGTGGATCGGGCCCCAGACCAGGAACCTGGAGCTTCAGATGAGACGCGCGGCAGCCCCACAGAACTCCAGCTCTGTCTCATCTGCTGGTGTCCTTGCCGGAAACTGGGGGCAGGGAGCCCATCGCTTTGCCCAGGTGGGCAGCCTTCTGGGGCACGGAGCAGGTGGGGAGGCTGGAGGGTGGCTGTGGGAGCCGGGCTGGGGGTCCGGCCATTCGGGCTTGGCGGCTCCTGCAGCCCTGCTGTGTGGTCCCGGCCTGAGAAGGGGCCGTGGGCAGGGTCAGAGGAGCAGGGGAGCGGCTGGCTGATGTGAGGGCTGTGATGGCGTCAGATTCGCATTAGAGATTTAGATTTTATCCAGAGAGAAAGGAGAAGAAAATCACATGGATGTTTAAGATTCCCAGGTGCGCTGAGTTGTCCCTCATCTCTGGAGGGAGCCAGGTTGGAGATAGCACTGGCGCCCTAAAATCTTGATCTGATTTTGATCTGATTAAAGCCAAGCATATTTGTTATTGAACACTTAGAAGATAATAAAAGTTTAAAGAAGAAAATTAAACAATACCCGTAACCGAACACCCAGAGATGGCTGTAGTTGAGATTTTCCTGTTTAATCGTTTAATCCTTTAAAAGTCCGTGAAAATACTCTGAGGTGCATTTATCTGGTAATAAGACTAACTTTTTAAAACAAACACACGTGAGCAAATGTAACTAAATGAGTGTTGTCTCTGGTCACGTGCTCAGCAAACATTCCTCAGCTGCCACCAGCCACGGGAGCCCCCCCCCCCTGCCACGCCCTGTGGGAGGGGCTGCAGGAGAGGGAGGCAGGGCACTGCGTTAGTCTGGGCCGTGAGAATTGTGAGCGTGTGGGATGCCAAGGAGGCTGTGTGTCCATTTCACCAGGCAAGTGATAATGGCACACCTGGAACAGTAGATGTTTGAGAACAAATCAATGCATTTTTCTTGAAGCCCTAGAGATTCTGAGGCACTTCGGCAGAAGCTCCACTTTACCTGAGTTAATTTTGGGCTCTAACAGAGGGTTCTGATGCTTTTTAAAAACTTTGAAAAATAGTGGACTGTTTGAATATGTGATTTTGTGTTTGGAGTTGCACTGAAAGTTTACAAACAACATAAGAAAGCTGCTTTATTACTTTATAGCTGTGTGTGCGCGCATGTGTGTGTGTGTGTGTGTGTGCGGTTTTCCTTTTTAATGTGAAATGCTGTTACCAAATTGACTACCAACCTTCCGCCAGACTTGTTACCTATGATTTCAGAGTTCCCCCAAACATCAGATCTACCATGAAAGGATGTTTTTGCCTTTAATAAGGATTTTCAAAAGAATATAGTATCTGAAGGCACTTTCAGAAGTGTTTCTCTAAAAACCGTTTTTGAGTAATGATACTATCACTGCAAGAGTGCATAGCCTCCCAAGGCAGTTGCTTTGAAAAAGGCAACAATTATCTGGTTTTGTGGTCTTTGGGTGGGCTTTAAAAAAGTCCAGCATGTTTCACAGCATAGTCATTCCTCGTAAATAGTCATGGTAAATGACTCGTAAATAGTCATTGCCTCTCTTTGTTGTTTGGCTCATTTATATCTGACTAGAAATTTTGCAGTGATGTCGCCACTCTCTCCCTTGCAAGGTTATCGACCTGGTTGACCAGACTTCAGAAAACGCACCCACCACAGTTTCTCCAGATGTGGAAGAGAAGTTCGCTCATGTCCCACCCAGGCCCGAGGCCCCCGTGGACTCCATGCTCAAGGACATGGCCACCATCATCCTGAGCACCTTCCTGCTCATTGGCTGGGTGGCCTTCATCATCACCTACCCCCTGGTAAAGCTCCACTCCTTCCCTTTCCCCTCCCACGTGTTTCTGAACCTTTGCCCATCACCCGATGTTAGTGAGGTCCAGACAAAGGCGGCAAAGAAGCAAATACATTTCTTTTCCCACTTAAAAGTCAATATTGGCTTATCTTCAAAAACATTGTAATTAAAGAGACACTCACTTCTCAGGAAAGGACAGTTTTGTACCTACATCTTATAGTTTGACTGTAAAAACTGATTTGGAAACCTTGCTTGCAAATCATTTTAAAAACTGTATTTTCTTTTTTTAAGACTACGCATAATACATGAAAATCTGTTATTAAACTTTCCTCCCTTAAAAACCGTCTGTTTAGGGACTTCCCTGGCGGTCCAGTGGTTAAGACTTTGCCTTCCAGTGCAGGGGGTGAGGGTTTGATCCATGGTCAGGGAGCTAAGATCCCACATGCCTCACAGCCAAAAAAACCGAAACATAAAACAAAAGCAATATAGTAACAAATTCAATAAAGACTTTAAAAATGGTCCACATTAAAAATTTTAAAAATCTTAAAAAAAAAAAAAAGAAACCTGCCTGTTAGAGACATCAGATAGAGTGAGAAAGGCAGCACGGTTATTCCTTCAACTTTCTAGTTGGAAATAAGTGGCTAAAATTACATAGTTGAGTAGGTTGTGGGTTGGATAAAATATTCTGGAGGAATAGTCTTTCTTTCTTTCTTTCTTTTTTTGCCTCACCACACAGCTAAAGCTAACAGTATCTTAGTTCCCCGACCAGGGATTGAACCTGGGTCCTCGGCAGTGAGAGCACAGAGTCCTAGCCACCGCACCACCAGGGAATTCCCTGGAGAAACATTCTTTCATCAAGATGCTTGGAGCATTGAAACCTTACCACCT
This sequence comes from Phocoena phocoena, assembly GCF_963924675.1. Taxonomy (NCBI): domain Eukaryota; kingdom Metazoa; phylum Chordata; class Mammalia; order Artiodactyla; family Phocoenidae; genus Phocoena; species Phocoena phocoena. The sequence goes on from NC_089237.1 coordinate 14,436,156, forward strand.
CAGAACACAAGTGCTCCAAAAGCTCACATCCCCGTGGAGGAATGAGGATGACAAGCCCTTTGTGGCATTTTCCATTTGTCAAAATGTGTCCACCTGCATTGTTTTTTTTTTTTTAGCCTCACCCAGTTCTTATTCTTATCTATCCCCTACCCACAAATAAAGAAACTTGACTCTGGGAAGTTAAATAACTTTCCCAAGGTAACTCAGCTAGTAGATGGAATTTCCAGGATTACAACCCAAGTTGAAAGAAAGAGAGCGAGATCTCTAGAAAATTCCCAGGCGGGTGTTGGCTACACACCCATCCCTGCAGCCACCTTCCCACGCATGGGGTAGTAATTAATAATCACAGGTCGCTGCCACTTCAAAGTATGATGGAATGAATTGTACAGACTAAATGAGAAGAGTGTGGGGTGTGGGGAAGGCAGCATGATGAAATGGGAGTGGGACCTCGGCCAGGCTCCCTGTGTTTCAGCCCCGCTCTGCCACATCCTGGCTGTGCAGCTGTGGGCAGATGGCCAGGTGGCCCCGAGCCCCAGTGGCGTCCCCGCCTCTGCACTGCTGGTGATCTGTGCACCAACCTCTGTCATGTGCACGGCCATGGTAGACAGCAGGCCTGGGTCTTCCCTGTGTCCACCACACTCTCAGCCACCTGGTACCCATTCTTCCTGTTTGGTTTCACTCTTCCAACAATTCCCAGACTTTTGTGGATTTTTTTTTTTTTTGGCCGCACCTTGGGGCATGCAGGGTCTTAGCTCCCCGACCAGGGGTTGAACCCGCACCCTCGGCAGTGAAAGTGTGGAGTCCTAACCACTTGACCGCCAGGGAAGTCCCCCACACTTTCATAAAAGTCCCAGAATTGTAGAGTTGACTGGAACCCCCTCCATCTGGCCCAGCCCTCCACCTCCAGTGGAATCCCTCCTCTGCTGCCCCTGAAGGGCCCCTCCAGCTGGGGGATGGGCTGTACTGGGAAGTCTAACTGGCAGGAAGAGCTCCGATCGCTCTGCCCCCCCGCGGCCTTCTCACTGGTCTCATCCTGCCCCGTGGGGTCACCTCAAGCGTCCCCTCTTCCTCCGCCGCAGGAGCCTGCCCCGTCCCGCCCGCTTGCGCGCTGGGCGCCGGGCTGCACTGGCCGGGGTGTGGGTTTCTCTTCCCAGAGCAGACGTCAGCAGCGGCAGCTCCAGCACCAGCGGTTTCAGAAGGAACTGGAGAAGATCCAGCTCCTGCAACAGCAGCAACTGCCCTTCCACCCACCTGGAGACGTCGCAGCCCAGGACACCGACCTCCTGGACTCGTGCGGACAGTACTCGGAGAGCTCGGCCACCAGCAGCCCCAGCACGTCCCCCAGAGTCTCCAACCACTCGCTCCACTCCAGCGGCTCCACCTCCAGGGCCGCCACCGGCCCCTTCCCGGAGCAGGATGACGAGGGTAAAGCGAGTTGCCATTTTGGTGCCGCCTTCTCTTTCGCGGGAGCACGACCTGAGGACCGTAAAGCCCCATGCCCTTCCTGGGGGTCTCCACGGGATTACGAAGTGCTGTTCCCAAGGGTTCACCGAGGTCTCACCTCCCCTCCCCCCCCCACTCCGGGGGCGGGGCTTCTGACCCATCCCGAGGCCTCTGCCCCGCAGAGGGAGCCACCGTGGCCCTCCCTCCATCTTGCTGCACAGAGGGCTGAGAGTCGCTGCTGACCAGAGGTGCACTGGCCCTCTGGTTCGAGAGCACCCCTGAGGCCGGCCGGTGGCCACGTGCAAAGGTGCAGCTGTTGGTCTGCTTTCATGCGGGAGGGGGGCTCAGGCCGGTGGTCAGGGCCGATAGTCTGAGGGGATTGATGTGGAACCAGTGCAGGAGACCTCAGAGTCCTGAGTCTCAGGCTGGACACTCTGCTACTGGTCTCTCCATCTCACGCATCCCCCGGCACTACCTGCATGTTTCCGGTGCAGACCTTTGGGTGGATCTGTAGAGAAAACCTGTCTTCAGGCTTCTGTCCTCACAGTAGTGAAAGTAAAAGCTGGAACAGAGAGCAGGGGCAGGGGCAGGCGAGGAGTCGGCCCTGGGCGTGACTGGGGAGGGGGCCCAGCAGCTCCTGCTCTCCAGGGCCCCTCAGTCTGAGCTCAGGAAGCTTGTAGCCACTGTAGCCTCAAGGTTGTTAGGTTATGTTTGTCCTTTTTTCTGTTCTGTCCCAGATGAGGAAACCAGCATGGTGATAGTTGGGAAAATCTCATTCTGTCCGAAGGACGTCCTGGGCCACGGAGCCGAGGGCACAATTGTGTACCGGTGAGTGGCCTGGAGAGCCCTGAGCCTTCACCACCTCACGTGCAAGCTCCCATCGGCTCCAGGGGCACAGTGGGGTCATCACAGTGACCAGATGGAAGAGTTCCCCACAGAGGGAAGTGATGGCTGCGGGGCCGCTGGGCAGTTGGTCAGGGCCCCCCAGGCTGTGAGGCCTTCGAGGCAGACGCTGCATCAGGTGGAAGGAGTCCCGCAGGCCCAGGGTTCTCCTGGCGTTTCCACAGCCAACCCCGCTCCTCGTCCTGCAGTGGCATGTTTGACAACCGCGACGTGGCCGTCAAGAGGATCCTCCCCGAGTGTTTTAGTTTCGCAGACCGTGAGGTCCAGCTGCTGCGAGAGTCAGACGAGCACCCAAACGTGATCCGTTACTTCTGCACCGAGAGGGACCGGCAGTTCCAGTACATCGCCATCGAGCTGTGCGCGGCCACCCTGCAGGAGGTGGGTGGCCCCAGGTCACCGACGGCTCTGCCAGCGCCATGGTCGGCTCCCTTCTCCCGGCAGCTCGGGTGCAGTTTTAGGGACTGCCAGTTTACTTATTTTTTAAATTTCTTTTTAGTAACTTTATTGAGGTTACAATACAACGTATTCATTTTCAATGTATGGCTTGATGCATGCTGACAAGGGTATGTACCCATTTTAACCGCCAACAGTGGAAATGTAGAGCACTTCCCTCTCCCCAGATTTAGTTGTGTGGTCCCCTTGGCTGCCCGGGGCAGTCTGTGCTTTTGCAGTTGGTACCTCTCTCCCTCTTGGCCTCCAGGAAACCTGGTCGATCCTTCCTCCCATCGCCGGTCAGGGCTGGTGTGGGCTAGGGGGATGCTAATTGATGACTTGAGTCATTAAGATAATCCATTGAACCCCTTTTGCGCAGTTTCCAGGCTGTGCAACTGTGATATTTCAGTATCATTTGGCTTCATTGCAGGCTTACCTGTAGGAGGCAATGAACTTGGGTTTCTTACCCTCTTGTCATCTCATTATAAACTAGTAAGCTGGAGCTTTGTTTGTTTGCTTGTTTTAAGTCAGTCTTTCAGGGGAAAAGAAAGTCTGCTGGAAAATACGGATTTGAACGGAGAATATTGTCAGTAAAACTTCCCATTTGTTTGTTAAAATATGATCAAAGAAAACGAGCTGACCCAATACCAAATGTTTATTAAAGCAAAAACCTTCGGGCCGAATTTTTCTAAATAAAATTGAATCACTTAAAAAAAGAGAGAGAGGGCTTCCCTGCTGGCGCAGTGGTTGAGAGTCCGCCTGCCGATGTAGGGGACACGGGTTCGTGCCCCGGTCCAGGAGGATCCCACATGCTGCGCAGTGGCTAGGCCCGTGGGCCATCGCCACTGGGCCTGAGTGTCTGGAGCCTGTGCTCTGCAACGGGAGAGGCCACAACAGTGAGAGGCCCGCGTACCGCAAAAAAAAAAAAAAAAAAAAAAGAGAGAGAGAGAGAGAAGGTATGCTGAGGAGCGAAGTCCTGAGGGCGCTGTGCCGTGACCCAGCCTTCGTGTCTCTTGCAGTACGTGGAGCAGAAAGACTTTGCCCACCTCGGCCTGGAGCCCATCACCTTGCTGCAGCAGACCACCTCGGGCCTGGCCCACCTGCACTCCCTCAACATCGGTGAGAAGCCTCCCCTTATCAGGCGGGGGAACAACTTGCTCAGGTGGGCCTTGCCTCTGTCGAAGCTCTTTGCTGCCTCACCGGGACCCTGTTGTTGAAGAAAGAGAGGACTTAACACATTTAAGAGCCAGAACCTTTACAGGCAGCAGCGGGTCTGTTGAGAATCTGAGGAGGGCCCATCCCCATCGCAGAAGGAGTCCAAGCACGGCACTAACCTGGAGTTTTGTGTTAGTTCACAGAGACCTGAAGCCACACAACATCCTCCTCTCCATGCCCAGCGCACACGGCAGGATCAAGGCCATGATCTCCGACTTCGGCCTCTGTAAGAAGCTGGCGGTGGGCAGACACAGCTTCAGCCGCCGCTCAGGGGTGCCCGGCACAGAAGGCTGGATCGCCCCGGAGATGCTGAGCGAAGACTGCAAGGAGAACCCCGTGAGTGTAGGCGTGGCTCTGTGAAAACTGCGGAAGCAGCCTCTTGTTCCCGGGGGATTCAGAGCCTCCAGGCCCAGGGGGGTGGGCTGGAGCGCTCACTGCCAGAGAGGGACATTTCTGTAGCGGAGAGCTTCTCCCCCAGCAGCACTCTGCCGGCACTCTAACACTGTCTCCTGTCCAGAGGAATGAAAGGGGTGAATGTAGGCAGTTGTCTGTTTTTTTCCCCCGTACTCTTCCAATCCTTTCCCCCCCTATTTTGGGCAACTGGAAAATCAGGACTTGCATAAGGTGAACAAACTTCCAGTTTTCATTCTGTTTTTAATTTGTTTTTGTTTTTCCAGCTTTCTATTTTGAGAATTTTTAGACATACAGAAAATTGAGAGCAGTGAATACCTCTGTACCTCTACCCAGATTCAACATTCGTCCGTATTTTTCACTTTCTGTCTGTTCCTGCAACCATTCGAATACGAGTGGCAGGCCTCCCAGCCCTTTACCTTAAACAACTCAGCACACGTCTCCCAAGGACAGGTACATTCTACCTCCTGGCCACCTACCCGTGCTCACGCCTCAGCCGTTAATACTGTTTCCACTGATACCTAGTGTTCAATGCATATCCAAGTCTCCCCAGTTGTTCACCAAATGTCTCTTATAGAGCTGGTTTCTGTAAAGCAGGACCCAGTTAGGTGTGTATGTTACATGGCGCTTCAACTATCTCCTTTCCTCTACACAGTTCTCCCAGCTTTCTTGTCCCACGACGGTGGCTCTTTGCAGAGTCGGGGCACTTCTCTGTGGAATGCCTCACTCGGGATTCGCTCACTCATTTCCTCTTGGTGGTATTTAACTTGCCTGTTCCTTGTATTCCTGTGAACTAGACATAGGTCTAAGGGCTTGACTAGATTCAAGTTAAGTGTTTTTGGTAAGAACAGTCCCAGTCGGGTTGTACCATTACTGCATCCCTAATGGTGATGCCGAGTTGAAGCAGCTGGTGCAGGCGGTGACACTGGCATCTCCCCTTTGTTAGGACTGTGTGGGGCGATGCTCTGGCAGAGCGTGAATATCGCATTACCAACAGTCACTCACCTGATGGTTCAGCATCCATGGGCAATCCTTGCCTGAATCACTGCATTCAGTAGAAAGTCTACATTTATTAGCTGACATTTTTCTGTAAAGAAGAACTTTATTTATATTCCTTTTCTCTCTCTCTCTCTGTGGACTCATGGATTTTTAAAAAATAGCAGTATAGTCCATTGTAGTCCTTATTCATTTTTGTTTGTTTTGTTCCTATTCCTTTTGGTACTCAAATTGTTCCAGTTTGGCCAACAGGAGCCCCTTCGCGCTGGCTCCTGCATCCTTTTGCTGAGAGCCCAGTCGTGTCTGAGCACCTTGCTTTCTAGCCCGGCAAGACATTGGAGGATTATCTGGCGCTCCCCGACCAGACCTGGATGGGATCAGCCATCCTAAAATAGATTAGATTCAGTGGAGCCTCTTATCCTACTCACTGGGGACCGCAGCTGGTCAGTTAATCAAAAAGGTCAGTTACGATGAAAAAGCATAAGGAAATACATACACACCTTAAACATTTTATTTTAACTTAAAGTAAGTAATGTGACTCTTTAAGGAAGTCTTTGATGTAAGACGAGATCTTTTTTTTGACTTGGGTCCAACTGAATGGACTTGTTCGTTTCCTCGCTTGCGGGCAGCACATTCACATGCCTTCGGTGACTTCTCGATCGAGACTCAGACATTTCAGACGCCTCCTAAGCGATTTGGAAGCAGAATCCCAGCTTTCAGCTATTTATGTCCTGTCGCTTACAGTTGAGTCTCCCACATCTAATTCCACAGCAGTTTTTGTAGCAACTCCCTCGCATTGAGTCTTTCCAAAGATTCAGCTTACCTCAAACTTGGCGGCCCGTGTATTCTATCAGCTTATGGAGTATTTAAACTACAAGGACAAGTGGCAGAAATGAGTTTGGGAAAGAACATAACTGAGCCTAGAGATGAGCCCATAGAGTTGGGGGCAGAGGGGCCCAGCATGTGGGACGCAAGCCCCCAGGGGGCAGCATGAGTGGTAAGGATGCTGGGGAGTCAGGCAGCCTGGGCTGCAGAAAACGGAACACGGAGAGCATTAACGACACAGTCAGTAGGTGAGAAGTGGCCACCAGGTGAGCGCTTCAGTGGTGGTGGACTTGTTCCTCCTGTCCTGAATCTGTCACCCACCTAAGGAACATTCTGGTGAAGTAGAACAAAGATGACTGGGCTCAGGAATAAGACCTGCATCTTGTCCTGGTTTGTCGCTATCCAGCAGTGACCCTGGGCTTGTCATTGAGCCTTTCTGTCCGTGTCTTCATCTGGGGATGGTGACATTCGCTCTGCTCACCTCACAGGGCTCTTGTGAAGGGTGTGTTTTCTCCAGTGAGGAAGGTGACGAGCTCCTGGCTTTCTCTCGCTAGAGCCTCACGTTGTCTGGTGGAGAATCCGAGTGGTGGGGTCTGACGTGAGGGACACACGCCGTGCTTGGGAGCCATCCCAGTGTAACACCCCATGTAGACATGCTAGGCGTCATACACACACATTTCATCTGTAGGCATGGAATGGTTTCACGGGATAAGTGAGACGTGTTATTAGATAACATCAAAGTGAGCTCACTGGAAATTTGTTAACTAATCTTTTTCTGGGACTGTTTTGGGGTTTTTTTTGTCTATTTTATTTTATTTATTTATTTTTTAACATCTCTATTGGGGTATAATTGCTTTACAATGGTGTGTTAGTTTCTGCTGTATAACAAAGTGAATCAGTTATACGTATACATATGTTCTCTGGGACTGTTTTTGAACCAAAAACTCTTTTTTTTTTTTTTTTGGCCACGCCACGTGGCTTGCGGGATCTTAGTTCCCTGACCAGGGATCAAACCCGCGCCCTCGGCAGTGAAAGTGCGAAGTCCTAACCACTGGACCACCAAGGTATTCCCACCAAAAACTGGTTTTATTTCATTTATTAACCCAGTGTTAAGACCTGTCATATGTGGGCACCTTGGAAGTCCCTGGGGGTACAACAGGGAAGCAAACGCACAGAAATTCCTGCCCACGAGGAGTTGCATGCTGGTTGGGTGAGGAATAACTACCCGCAGGGAGAGAGCGTCCTGTGGGCCGAACACTGGTTTGAGCCACCGTTTCCACACTTAACGTGTGCGTCTAATCTTCACAACAGCCCCATGGGGTCATCCTCGTTTCATGGTCATGGATGCTGAGGCGCAGAGTGGCCAAGGGGCTTCCGAGGGCCAGTGGCAGAGCCAGCAGGCATCACAGGCATTGGGTCCAGAGCCCAGTTCTCCACTGGGACCTCCAGCACTCGTGTGGGACCTGCGGGGCACCCAGCACCGCTCTGAGGCCATCAGAACTTTCAGCCGGCTCTCCTAAGGCACCTTCTAGGTGGAAGAATCAGCAGCAACACCCCCTCCTCTGCTGCTGACTTAGAATGAGAATTCTCCCCTGAAGCCCTCTGATGCCCCGAGTTTCTTTTCAGACCTACACGGTGGACATCTTCTCTGCGGGCTGCGTCTTTTACTACGTGATATCTGAGGGCAGCCACCCTTTTGGCAAGTCCCTGCAGCGGCAGGCCAACATCCTCCTGGGCGCCTGCAGCCTGGACTGCCTGCACCCTGAGAAGCACGGTGAGCGGGTGGCAGAGCTGGGGGCCCTCGGGAGCGGCCCCTGCAGGCGGGGGTGGGGCCGGCTCTGACTCCCCAGAGGCCCTTCTTTCCAGCTGCTCGCCCTGTGGGCCTCAGTGAACTGACGACTGGGTCCAGAGCTGGTGGAGGGCTGGGTAGGGTGTCCTCGAAGCGCCACCTTCTAAAGCCAAGCAGCTCCCAGGTTCCTTCAGGTCACACGATGACCTGTGTGACCTGGGTAAGGCCCCCTTGGGGGACCTCTGTTTTCCAGCTTGTGACTCTTGAGGGTTAAATAATCTGAGGTCCCTTCCTGCCCTGACGTCTGGGGAGACGGAAAGGCCATGCTGCATACACTGGGCTCTCGTGTGTGGGCCAGTGGTCAGCGCGTGCGGCCTGGGCTGAGGACAGACGGGCTGGGTCCTCGCTCTCCAGGCACGCAGGTGACAAGTCTTCCTGCCTGACTTCAGGGTTTCCCGCATTATAATTGGCCCGTGACACCCCACTGTTGCCTTTTGAAAGAATTTAAACCATCTCACTGTTTTGCCCATGGATTAATTTTCCTTATTCCCTGGAGACAAAACAGATTAGCATAAAGGCTAGAATCCCATTATACAGTGATGAATGACTGCTACTAATACCTTTGTATCTATTATTCTGATCATCTATCTAGACATGTATGCATATTTTTATAAAAATGGGGTTAAATAGTGCATAGTATTTTGCAGCACGCTCGTTTTTAAACTTCATCTTGACTCTCTCTGCGTCTGTCCGCATTCAGCCAGCACGTCATCCTGGTGGCCCGCAGTCCAGCGCATGGAGGCACAATGGTGTCACCCGAGCCTCTGATATCAAGCATTTCCAATCACTCTTTTTCACTAACCGCGCAGTGAGGACTCTCCTTAGCTGAAGTCTTGTGCAAGCTCTTATGTTATTGGATTGAGTTCCTGTCCGTAGAACCTTGAGTCACAGGGCATGCAGACTGTCAGGGTTTTTGGTAATAACGAGTCGCATGTTTATTTTCCTCCTTTGTAGAAGACGTTATTGCCCGGGAGTTAATAGAGAAGATGATTGCAATGGATCCTCAGAAGCGCCCGTCAGCGAAGCATGTGCTGAAACACCCGTTCTTCTGGAGCCTAGAAAAGCAGCTCCAGTTCTTCCAGGTGGAGACATTTGTTTCCTTTATCAAAAATTTTCATGTAACCTTTCCAGTTTTTTTTCCAGAAACTACAGCAAAGGACAAAGAATAAAACAAATGACCCCGTAATTCCATAACCGAGAGATAACCACAGTTGACATTTTAATATATTTTCTCCATACGGGCAGACCGGGTTTGGCTCCAGACCACCCTGATAAAGCAGATATCGCAATAACGTGAGCCACATGAACGTTTTGGTTTCCCGGTGCATATAAGAATTCATGTTTACACTATACTGTACTCTAAGTGTGCGATAACATTACGTCTGAGGTCAGGTGTCTTCCAGGGACCTTCACACTAGCCAGGTCACTTTGTTGTATGTGTGGTTTTTTTAAATATTATTAACATTTTTTGATTAATGTCCTTCTTTTTATTTATTTATTTATTTGGCTGCACCAGGGCTTAGTTTGGCACGCGGGTTCCCTAGTCTTAGCATGTGGGTTCTTTAGTTGCGGCATGTGAACTCTTAGTTCCGGCATGCATGTGGGATCTAGTTCCCCGACCAGGGATCGAACCCGGGCCTCCTGCATTGGGAGCGCAGAGTCTTAGCCACTGGACCACCAGGGAGGTCCCTATCCAGGTCACTTTGATGATCACAAGATATAGAGCAGGAATGAAGCTCACACAAAGGGACCTTCACCCCACCAGGGTTAGGATGTAAACTCTCAGTATCTCCAAGTCACGTGTCTTGCGAACACCCCCAGCTTCCGTCCGCGTCACTAGCTGTACCAACTTTGCAGCTCAGCACCATGTGCCCCCCGTGTACCCGAGTTGACCATCAATCCCCCCCCCACCAAGGCTTTCTTCCTGCAACTGCAAGTTAGACGGTCAGCCAGTCTGACTTCATCTTCATCAAAGAAAGAAAAGCCAGGGCTTCCCTGGTGGCGCAGTGGTTGAGAGTCCGCCTGCCAATGCGGGGGATGCGGGTTCGTGCCCTGGTCCGGGAAGATCCCACGTGCTGCAGAGTGGCTGGGCCCGTGAGCCCCATGAGGCTGCTTGGTGGACCTGTCTCACTGGCCGGGGCTCAGAGAGGCCCGTGCTCAGGTGCATACCTCGGACCCCGAGCAGGATTTAGATGCAGGGCCGGGGCCTCCAGAGCCCACACTCTTGTCACCAGCTTTTTTCCTCTGAAAGAAGTCTTGGCTTCGTCTGTCTTTCCTAATTGTTTGAATGAGGAGTGACAAGCCTGCATCAGTCATGGCTCTGAGCATGTCCTGTTCCAGTGGGTACACAAAAGTCACAGGTTGAGAATCAAAATGGACCTTTTTTTTTTTTTTTGGTTCATCGATGAATACGGATTGCACACGTGGCCCTGTGTGGCATGTATGTGTGAAACACGGGCGAGGCACTGCAGGTCTCAGGTGGAGATGGTCCGTGTCGGCCTCTCCACAGCGAGTGGCAGACGGGGCTGCTCCTGGGGAAGAGGTGATGGACAGGGGAGAAGGCAGGACGCTTGCTGCCCGGCTCTGGGCTGAGGCTCAGGCAGGGGTGGCCGTCCCGGCACTCAGAGTGTCCGTCCTCTGGCTCTCAGAGCCTCTGCACACTGTTACCTGTTGCCCTGTCTCCCTCCCAGGACGTGAGTGACCGGATAGAGAAGGAGTCCCTAGACGGCCCGATAGTGAAGCAGCTGGAGCGCGGCGGGCGGGCTGTGGTGAAGATGGACTGGAGGGAGAACATCACTGTCCCCCTCCAGACAGGTGACCTCACGGTGCCCCCGGGGTCAGTGTTGGTGGAAGCGGTGCAAAAACAGCAGCTGTTTCTGTGAAGCAGACGTGGAAACGGCAACTCCAGGCCGTTTGGGGCTCCAAATACTGCTTCTGGGATTGAGGTTTCCTGTGGTTTGGATACAGGTCACACCATTGCTCTGACGTGTGTCCCAGTTGTCTCTCAGAGTGACAGGTCAGTGACAGGTGTCATGCCCTCGGCGGTCATTTCTGATCGCAGGTGAGAAAGGGAGGTGGAATTCAGACTAACACTGCCGCCCTGGGGTTCAGTCTGGGGAAGTGCGCCTGTCAGTGACAAGAATGGAGTTAGGTCATGATTTGGTCCGATTGCTTGATCCCCAGGAGCCCCAGGAATTGTTTTCTTTCGATATCTGTTTGTCTGTTACATTGCCTTCCTTGTTTTTTCCCTAGATCTGCGTAAATTCAGAACCTATAAAGGCGGCTCTGTCCGAGATCTCCTCCGGGCCATGAGAAATAAGGTGAGGGCTATGAGCACACGGCGGTCCGGGCGGGGCCGCAGCGCAGCCCCCGCTGCTCATTCATATCCCTTCTCTGGAGGTCCTCCAGCCCCTCTGGATGAGGACCTCACAGAGGCTGGGAGGCCTTGGCTGTACAGGAGACACTAGAGGCTGCTTCTTCCCCTGAATGAACTTTCTCTCCAGGGATGTTGAGGCGGGGATACAGGTCACAGTGCAGCCTCTGCTAGAAGCGGGCTCCCGGGTGCTGCATCCTTTGCTGACTTGTTCGGTGCCTGGATGTGCACAGAAAAACTCCTTCTGACGCGGGCCCTTCCCGCCCCGGGGCGGGCCCCGCCCTCCCCGCCCTCCCCGCCCTCCCCGCCCTCCCCGCGCAGGCCTCGCTCGGCTCCGAGGCCTCCCCGGAAGGAGGGGAAGCGGCGCCAGGAGCTGGTGGGTGGTTCCTTTACGCGGCCTAACGGTCGGTGTTTCTTGAGCGGGGGTCTTGCCGGGTCCCGCGGGCTCCTCTCTGCTGACCGTGGGTCTGTGTCGCCCCCTCCCGTCTACAGAAGCACCACTACCGGGAGCTGCCTGAGGAGGTGCGGGAGACGCTAGGCCCCCTTCCCGACGGCTTCGTGCGCTACTTCACCTCGCGCTTCCCCCACCTCCTCTCCCACACCTACCGTGCCATGGAGCTGTGCCGCCGCGAGAGGCCCTTCCAGCCCTACTACCACGAGCCCCCCGAGCCCCGGCCCCCAGTGACTCCAGACGCCCTCTGAGCCAGGCGGCCTCCGTGCCGGCGGCCCCGCTGGGACCAAGGGCCTGGTCTCTACAAGCCACAGCCTGGCGTCTCCTGCCGAGCAGGGAGACCAGGCTGCAAAGCCAAGTGCCTCGAGCTGCCTGCTCTGCAGCCGGCAGGGGAGGATGCTGACCCCGGGAAGTGGGAGGCGTGACCCCGCCCCCCCTCCCGACCCACGAGGGAGCTGGGAAGACATTGGCCGTGAAAGCTTGACCATCGGGGGACGGCTGCGAAGGAGGGCCATTCCCAGAGGCAGAGGGGAGCAGCACCCTCTGCCTTCTCCTGGATGAACTCGCTTCAGACTTCCGTTTCTTTTAAAACTTCCTGTGAGATGCCACTGTGTGGGCCCTTAAGGAAGAGAGCTGAGGGAACCCTCAGTGGTGCCTACGTGCTGGGACCGGGAGCATCTCTCTCTTGGACCAGCCGGGCCGAGGTGCACTAAGTGCAGCCTCCCCTAGAAGCAGGGCTCCGGAGGAGAGGGTGCCCAGGAGGAGGAGGACCTTCAGAGGGCGCCATCCCCAGGGATCGGAGGTGCCTCACTGATCACAGACGCGCCCACAGGTTCCCAGGTCACTGTAACCAGTGTTTCCTCGGGGGTGGCGAGAGCCTTGAGGGTGGGGACACGGTGTGGGGAGAAGCCAGCCTGGAACTCTGGAAGGTGAGTCTGTGTCTGCGGGTCTCTCAGAAACAAAGAGGATGCTGCGTTCTGAGACAGCTGTGGCCCAGGGCACCGGTGACCTGAATGGTGGGCTTTGGTGGAGTCGTGCCCTGGGGTGCTTGGGGATGTTTAGGAGCATTTGGGGGCAGGAGGTGATAAGTCCCCTGGCTATGAAGGAAAGCAGCTCCAACCCAGGCAGGGACAGGCCTTTGGGACCAGAGGGGAGCAGGCCAAATGGGACACTCATGGCCACCCGGGGAGAGCCCTGGCCAGCAGGTAGGCGATGAGGCTGCTCTGTCCCTGGGGCTGGCAGGACGGGCCAGGGGTTAGAGGGCCAAGGCCAGGGTCACCACACACTTTCGGGCAGGCTTTTATGTTTCTCTTGGCAGATTTTAATAGCTTTATATTTTGATCATACTGTAGAATGCTACGTTAGCGTGAGCTGAACTTAACTTGAAGCTTGTGAGGAAGTAATGCAAGATATAGAATACATCTTCTATTTTGTAAGGTACCCAAAGTCCCATCCCTTCCAGAAAGAGTGTTCATATGTTGAACATTCTCTAATGCTGAAGAGTAAAACGTTATAGCAACACTATATACATGTATGAAAGTAATATTCTCTAAATTATGTCAATACCATGGGGTTTTTTCCCCCTAAAATTAATATAATTTTTAACTTTAGTTTTAGTCAAAAACTTCTCTGTCTTTTCTCTACCGAGAGCCTTAGAGGTTAAATGCAGTCAGGGTACCACGTAAGAAAGCGTTTTGCGTGTGCTTTCTCCAGCCAGGGGAATGGATCGTTGCAGTTCGGTCCTAGTGAACCCAGAGACTCCTCTCAGGAGGAAGAATGTTACTGTCTAGTTTTACTAACTAACAGAGAAATCGCTGTTTCTTCTCCTTGTAAGACGTTTTCTGGTGGTGAATTTGAATGAGGGCCACTCATCAAAAGCGCTCATTCTGCCTTTAGAGAATTCAGTTCCCTTCCTTTCCTAATGCCTAATGTCACTTTTTTTCTTTTCTCCTTTTAATATTATCCTACATCTTTAAACCTCATCAGTTACCTCATTTAGACCTGGGAACCCCGGCATCCTTGGTCAGCATCGTGGTGTCTTGTACCACGCCGTCCGTTTTTCAGGAACACAGCCGGACGGTTTTCTTCTCCCCGCTCTGATGCTCCTGAGCCAGCGCCCTCCCGCGCTGTCCTGTGGCAGCTCTGCAGGTCGCTTTGCCGCCGGGCCTGATGGTGAGACAGTACGAAGTGGAGAAGGTGCCATGAGCGATTTTAAGGACCGTCAGCTTCCTGTGTTGGGGGCAGTGGCGGGGGGGTGGGGGGGCTGTTGGCGAGGTAGCTGCCTTGCCTCGTGGTCGCTGCTGAATGTTCTCTCTGGGGAGTAGCCAGGTCATTCACAGCAGCCCAGGGTTTATGTCATCTCTCTATTTTGGCCCAGCTTGCCTCCAGGACAGCTTTTTTTAAAATTCCTTTTCTGCTTGCAATACTAGTTTTTAACTACCCAACTTTCTCAAACTCATTTATTCAGTGTATTTTATTTGAGCACTTACTGTATGAGCTGGGCAGGATATCGCATGCTAGGGACACAGGTGAACAAAATAGGCAAAACCTTGGCTTTCATATGAGCCAGTGATAGACGGCAGTGAGTAAATATCAGTGCTGCAAAGAAGATGCGGGCGTGGGGAAGGGCGTGTGTTTGGGGTTTTCACCCATCAGATCCGGGGTCAGATTGCCTTCTGTCCATCTTCTCTCCATCACCTTTGGGAACCCAGTCACCCGTCAGTCCTCCAGGCCGCTTGAAAAGGTCTCTTGTGGGCACCATCTGGTTTATCCCATCCTGGTCCCTAGAATTCTGGTTTCCTGTTGTGCTCGGCGCAGCGGGAAGGTGTCTTCCTTTCTCGAAAAGAGGGTTCTGCACCTGCCGCGTGTCCTGTCACTGCTGAGCTGTTTGATCTTTAGTACGATTCTTTGAAGGCTGTTTGACTTTTTACAAGTACACCATCTTCATCGTTAAGACAGAATTTATTTGCATCTGTTAGGGATCCCAAGGACACCATAATCTATTTAAATCTTGTGTTGACCTTTGTATCGAATCTGTCTTTGGCACACCTGCCAGAATTCTCATGTTGCTTATTGAGTCCTTTTAACTTCAATTTTTAGAGAGCTCCACCTGTCACTGGGCACCAGAGCGTCTGCAGTCTTGGGAATCATTGGTGTTACATGATAAGTCACTAAACCACCTGGTGGCTGATGTATAAAATCCCAGATGCAAAGGTCCCCTCCCATCTCCCCCTCACTCAGTGCAAGAGTCGTCATAGGCTCTTCCCAGGGAGACGTTATTCCGACCCATTACGTGTATTTCAGTGGAAGAGCCACAGGTTAGTGGGTCCAGCAAAGTGCTTCCTTCCCACCAACTGGAGAAGAAGGGTCCTTATCAGAGCTCGCCCTGATGCTTTGGGGGAGGTTTTGTGTGAACGCGATTCATTTATCACCGCGGTGAAAGAGATGAACTGGTGGTTGATCTGACCTCGAAGGTGTGGGGGGGCCTTTGGGTTGCAGGGCTTTGTCCTCTTGGCCACTTTCTTCTCTGAAGTTAGACTGTGGCCAGGCTTGGATTTCCCGGGACTGTTCTCACTGTGCATCTCTGTTCATCGGATCCTCAGCCTTGAAGTCCTCCAGGAAGGTGGGCTGGTTCCGTTTTCACAGCCTTCTGTGCTGGAAGACAGAGCACAGCACACCTGTAAGGAGCCTCTTTAAATTCTCTTTAGCTTTCTCTCTGCTCATTTAGCTTCTGAAATCCCTCTTCCTCGTATTTTTAGGTGTTTCTTTTCCTTGGCCACCCTTCACCATCCCGGAGTAGTTGTTTCAGTTAACTGTGCTCTGGCGCGTTGGCCTTGCCTGGAAGAAAGTTGCCAGGTGTCCTGTACAGATGAGCCAGAATTCCGCCTTCCAGTGTTGGACCCAGTATCCTTTAAACCAAAGTGTCTACTCTTCCTTGTACTTGGTTTTCTTTATGAAACAGTGATTTCCACGAGTAACAGGTTCTGATTTTTTTATCGACACTTAAATCCTCTCTGTATTCATTGGAAAACCACAAAGACAGCATCTGCGATGAGCCTCCCCCCTAGAGCAGCCTTAACCAACACTTCCAGCCAAAGTCCCCACCCCACCCGCCTCACCCCGTGCTCTTGAGTGTCTGGCGGGTACAGTATTCCTTTTCAGTGTCCCAGAAGCTGTGACGGGGGAGTCCCCGCTTACCTAGAAAGCATTACCGGTCAACTCTGCAGCATTCTCAGATGCAAACCTTAGGTAGTGTTCTTTTTGCAATGACCTATTTATTTAACCTATTTATATTTATTTAATTTTTACTCTGAAGTGTATCCAGTGACAATTGCACTTGCTTAAAGCACATCAGATTTGCTTTGGACAACACCCCTGACCATTTTAAAACTGGAAACAGAAAAGTTATACTGTATCCTTCCACAGGATGGACGCCTTATAGTAGTTTTGTCATTAAAGGATAAATAATTTGGTTGGGGTAAAAATGTTAATTTTTAAGTGATTTTTTTTTTTTTTTAATTCTGTGCCATTGTGTCTTCTCTGTGGACAGTTAATTGTTGGATGGGGCTGTGTTAATTGTGTGATACAATCCTCTGTGGAACCTAAAATCCTCTTTTTAGCTTTGTATTTTATAAACTGCCAGGTTGTACAGTTTTTATGTGTATTTTTAAAGCTTGATGACGTGAGGGTATCTCAGTTAACGGCCTATTTTTGTACCTCCCGTACAGTTTTATAATTCTGCTGATTGATAATGGCACCTTATGTTGAACCAACCACAAATAAAAGTAGTTTTAGATTTGGAAGCCAGCTCCATCTTCTTAGAGACTTGACCACCACTCTCAGACCAGGGGTCATTCTTGGCTGTCTTCCTGGGTAGGAGTCTGGCTGGTGGAGCTGGAGCAGTGGGCTTAGCGGGTGGGAGGATGGACGGGAGAGGTGTGTTTGTTTACTTGCTGGTGTTCATGGCAGGGTCCGGGGGCTGGAGAGTCCTCCTTAGTTTCTGTGGGCAAAGCTTCCTTGAAACACTGCAGGAAGTCCCCCAAAGTATTGATTTGGGCTGAATTCCCGGAAGGTGGCCATGTTGGGACAGACATGCCTCCTGATGAGGCAGGGTTTGGGGCAGGTGTAAATAGGTTATAGGACCAGGAAATCCACAAGGGGAAAAACACCAGGAAGGTAACTCAGCCAGCACAGCTATGGGAAAGCCACGACCTGTGCGTGTCAGAAGCACATAAGACATCTGCCCAGACGCCAAGGAATGAGCTCAGCAGCCGGTCTGTTGGATTTTAGGATCCTGGCAACATGCTTTCACCTTCTCTTACCCCATCCGCTCTGGTGAAATCAGAGGAGGCTCTGCTTTCTCTTGCACCACCAGGAAGGAGCTGCTCACAGGAGGACCCCGAGGGCCCACCGGCCCCAGGACAGCGTAGCAGAGGCTCTGCGTGGAGGCTGGCTCCCTCTGGTCTGCCACCAGCGTCCCATACCCCCATTCCCCACCCCCACCCAGTGGGCACCAGGAGTGCACCTGAGAGCCATGGACACACCCTCTGTCCAAAGCACTGGTCCTTGGATGCAGCCAAATCCAAGGGAGCACGCGGGGCTTCAAGACCCTGTTGGCACCTGCTGGCTGCTTCCTGTTGCTTGGGTTCCCCGCAGAGCTGTTAAGCCAGGGCTGGGATCGTGTCCTGGACTGGCTGGTAGCACCCTCAGCTGCCGCTGAGAACAGGGAGAGGTGTGGGCCCTCAGGAGGGAGGCCAGCAGGTGGTCAGGCCAGGGCCACAGTCTCAGGGCACTGAGGTAGGGTGTGTCGCTTTCATGCTGAGTCAGGGTAGGGCTGGGAAGAGGATTTTTTTTTCTGAGTGTTTTTGTTATTAAATATATGTGCAGATATACCCAACTGTATTCCATCAGTGAATGCACCTGTTTGACTATCTTTCTATGTTTGTCCCATCTCTCTCGTGTGTGCTAGACCCATGCCATAGCTTCACGAGACCGTAAGAGCCAACATCACAGCCCAGCCTGCTTGCCCTTCCCGCAGGGCTGGGCACTGCACTGGGGCGTCTGTGCCCCAGTGGCTGGTGGGCCTCACTCTCTTCTCCCTGCAGACCAGTATTTCCCCAAGATCAAGAACATTTAAATGAAATTAGAGCATTCTTTAACACCATACACAAAAAACAAGCTCAAAATGGATTGAAGACCTAAATGTAAGGCCAGATACTGTAAAACTCACAGAGGAAAACATGGGCAGAACACTCCCTGACATAAATCACAGCAAGATCTTTTTCAGTCCATTACTCTGGGAGATACTAGATAAAAACAAAAATAAACAGATGGGACCTAATGAAACTGAAAAGCTTTTGCACAGCAAAGGAAACCATAAACAAAACGAAACGACAACCCACAGATTGGGAGAAAATACTTGAAAATGATGCGACCGACAAGGGATTAGTCTCCAAAATTTACAAACGGCTCATGCGGTTTAATATCATCAAAACAAAGAACATTTAACATCCTTCACTTTGGTGAGAGGCTGCCTAGACCCTTCGCCAAGGCCATAAATCAGGTCATGAGCCCGTGTCTGGGCCAATGAATTGTGGGCAGAGGAGCAGGGCTGGTGAGACCATGGCAGCCCCTGGGAAACCATGTTGGAAGACAGCAGAGGTTCCCGGGGGAAGTTTCCTGAAACAGGAGGGGCAGGGCGGGCAAGAGAGCAACTGTGTAAATAAACTTGGCCTCTGAGAGGGCTGGCAGGTGAGCCCAATAAGTACTCTTCCCTGCCCCCTCCTCCCTGAGCCTCTCCAAATCCACCTTCCCCTGCCCAGCCCACCTCAGAGCCACAGAAGCCACAGCAAGTTTGCTAGCAGGCAACGCAAAGCTAGAAAGAGTAACTAATCACCAAGACGATACATGACCCAGTTAGGAGTCCAGAAGATATCGGGAAACCGGAATGCTGAGCCCAAAGAAAGGTGATGGGAAATGCGTCAGACCTTGCCATTGATGATGGGGCTGGGGGTGGAGGGCAGGCCGTGAGGGGCCTGGAAACTGTTGCGGACTTTTTTTTTTTTAAAGATTTTTTTGACGTGGACCATTTTCAAGTCTTTATTGAATTTGTTAAGAGTATTGCTTCTGTTTGTTTTTTGTTTTTTTAAATGTTTTCGTTTTTTGGCCCCGAGGCATGTGGGAGCTTAGTTCCCCTACCAGTAATCGAACCCGCACCCCCTGCATTGGAAGGCGAAGTCTTAACCTCTGGACCGACAGGGAAGTCCCTGTCACAGACATTTGAAGACACAGGAGTTTGGCCGAGAGAGACGTGGGGGCAGCTGGTGGGCGCTCGGATGTCTGTCGTGTGATGAGCAGGCTTTGTTGTCTTGCTCCAGGGAGTCTGAGCTGGAAGAGGGGGAGCAGGGTCCCCGACAGCAGATCCCGGCTCCCGGAGAGAGAGCTGCCTAACAGCTTGAGCCGCCCAGCAGGGCCAAAGGAGGATTGCAAGTGAGCGGGTGGAGGAATCCGACAGAGGGGAAGGGCCTCACCCTGAACAGACGAGGGAAATTCTTCTTTGGGTCAGAGGTTGAACTCGGGTCTCTTCCAAATAAGCATCTGTGCCTGAGGCCCACCCCTCCCTTTTATGAGTTCCTGGAAAAGGGCTGCACAGTGGATGTGAATCACAGGAAGTGGGGAGGGGAAGCGCCCAGAAAGAACTGTTCACGATGGGGTGGGGTGGGGTGGGGTAGCCATGCTCCAGGATTCTCCAGGGGCGTCCCCTGCTCCAGACGAGGTGCACCGAGAGGTGGCTGGTACCAGGTGAGAGAACCAAGGGCCACAGCTGACGCATCGAGGACAATTTCCCAAAGCTTGTAGCTTAGAATACTAGTTCCAACGGAGATTAAACTTAGAAAAAAAGGGCTCAATGACCAAATAAGTTCAGGAAATGCTGAATTAAATAGATTCCCTATTCTCTGTAATACCATTCAGAGGCCTTTTACACGCTAACGGGATATTCTCCTAGAGGGAAGATACCCTTATCTCCAATTTTTGCCTTTAATTAAAAAAATAAAAAGAAAAGAAAAGGAGGGGTATTTGGAGTGACAGAAATAATGCTATATTTTCATCAGATCTTATTTTCCTCTTTCCGGATACCCAGGAAGACAGCAGTCCCAGACTCCCCTTGAAGTTAGCTTAGGACATTTGACTAATTCCGGCCACTGGTCCATTTAAGAGCCAGCACGACACTCCAGTGCTCTCCGTTCGACTCAGTGATGGGCCATCATGGAGGCACAAAACGGAAGCCACATGAATCACAGAGTCACCTGACTCAGAACAGACTTCTCATCAGCGAAACAAGAAACCCTTGCACTCGGCCACAGAAATGTCTGGGTTCATCACCGCGGCTGAGCTGAGCCCTCCTGACTCAGACAGTAGGTACAGGTCCAGGGAAAAGGCCACTACATATGCCCAGGAAATGTGAGGCCGATGCTGGACTGTCTGCCTTTAGCAGGATCGAAAGCTGGTGCTCTCAGATGACGCAAGGGCACGGAGAAGAGGGATTCTCTACCTGCTGCTCTGACTTTCCCCACCAACAAATAACATGTTTGGCCCTGATGGTTACCTGGACTGGCTTACCTGGATGGTTACCGTGCTGGGGCAACACCTGATGCGATGTAGGCTGAACGCAACTAGGGGAGGTGGGTGGGGCAGGGAAGAGCGCATCCCCCAGTGCCCTTCCTTGGCACAAGGCTGCAGGGTTTGTTGTGGTCTTTTCCCAGGGGCTGGGATGGCCAGGTTGGAAGGGAGGGGGTGGAGGGTGAAGATGGAGAGGAGATACCTTCTCCTCAGCACCCAGAACAATTTTAGGGGGAGCAAAGGGGGGACAAAGGGTCAGAAGGTGGGTAACTTACCCTCGGCCCCACGAAGTGTGGAGTTGAGGTCTGACTTCCGTTCTGGGAGGCTCAGAAGCCCACCTTCTTTCTCTCGTGCTGCAGAAGGAAGAAACAGGAAAAGCACAATAAAACCACAATGCTGAAAAACACAATAAAACCACAGCTGTTGCTTAGCAAAGCTGCTCTTCCCCTGGCAGCCTGTGAGCCATGGTGTGTCACTCCAGGTGGCTGGTGGCTGTCACAGGGGCTGGGAGGGCAGGCAGAGAGTGGAGAAAGTGTTGGTTGAAAAGGAAGCCCTCTTATGTTGGATTTGCTGTAACCAGATCTTGACAAAGCCCAGTGTCGTTTTTCAACTGTTCAAACGTTTTTAGGTAAGCCGGTGGTTTTCAAACTTGGACGGTATCAGAGCCATGGTCTGAGGAACTTGGTAAACATACACATGCCCAGGCCCTATCCTGCTTCAACAAGCCAGGGCCTCTGCATTCTTTAACCTCCCCGTGATGCTTATTATAGAAAGAAGTTTCACAAGATGATCATCTTTAATGCTGTGGTGTGACTTTCACCTGTTAAAAATGAATATATATCAGTTTTAAGGTTCCAATTTGAATGATATTGGATATACTTTTTTAAAAAATCCTGGTTTCCACAAGCCAGTGCCGGGGACTGAGAGGTAGCTGGTCATCCAGTTCCACGGCGGGGTGAGTTGTCTTACTGAAGCAGGGGCGGAGTGCCGGCTCACCTGGTTTGAAAGAATGAGGCCGAGGCCTCAGTCAGGGACCCCCCAGGACCCACCCCCAGCCCCCTGCCGTGTCAGCAGGTGTGATCCGTGGAAACCTTTGCGACGGTCTCCTGATGCTTGTTTGCACTGAAGTCTGGGTGCGGGGCACGGGGGGAGCCCTTTTAACCTAAAGGCTTGTGTGCTTCCCCTAAGAAAAACGTGCTTCTGTATTTTTTAAACAGTCGTCTCCCCTCCATTTTCTCTGTTTTTATTTTCTGGAACTTTTAACAGTAGAATGTTGGGACTCTGGGTTTAACCCTCCATGTCACTTATCTTTTATTTCTTATATTCCATTTGTTGATTTTTGTGCCTCTTGGAAATTTTCCAAGTTTTCTGTGACGCTTTTGTTAGTTTCAACAATCCTTTTTTTTTTTTTTAACGACCCCCCCAGACTGCGTGATCTTCGTTCCCCGACCAGGGATTGAACCCAGGGCCACGGCAGTGACAGCACCGAGTCCTAACCACTGGACCACCAGGGAAATCCCTCAGCCATCTTTTTTTTTTTTAATAAGAGTTTTAATCTATTTATTTATTTATTTTTGGCTGCGTTGGGTCTTTGTTGCTGTGTGCGGGCTTTCTCTAGTTGCGGCAAGCGGGGGCTACTCTTTGTTGCAGTGCAAGGGCTTCTCATTGCAGTGGCTTCTCGTTACAGAGCACGGGATCTAGGCACACGGGCTTCAGTAGTTGTGGCACGCAGGCTCAGTAGTTGTGGCTCGTGGGCTCTAGAGCACGGGCTCAGTAGTTGTGGCATGCGGGCTCAGTAGTTGTGGCATGCGGGCTTAGGTGCTCTGCGGCATGTGGGATCTTCCCCGACCAGGGCTCGAACCCGTGTCCCCTGCGTTGGCAGGTGGATTCTTAACCACCGGGGAAGTCCCTCAGCAATCATTTTTAATCTCCAAGGGTTCTTGATCCCTGTCCCTTTCTTACGGGGAAATTAGTATTTGAGTAAAACAAATAGACTTTTTGTGTGTGTTTTTCAGTTCCCTGTATTATCTCTGTATCCTTTGAGATCATTTTTGTTTATCTTGATCTTTCCCAAGTTGCAGATTTTCTTAAAGGTCTGGTGATCCTTGATAGGTTACACACACTTAAAAATGAGGCCATGAAAAGGTGATTGAGGCCCCATGTTGGTGGGTAGACCTTGTCAACTGATGAGCTCTGTTTTTAGGTAACCATATGGGAACCCTTAAATGCCAGCTTGCAGAGGTCTTTGCTCTGGGGTTCTTAAGTGTCTTTGGAGAAGAATCTTCTCATCGTTGGCCTCGGGATTGGCTACTGCTGTCTGCCCCTCTACATCAGGGGTAGGGAGGAAGGGTCAAATGTTCTATGAACCAACTTCTGGTTAAATCCAGTTCCCACATGTCACTCCCAACCTCCACCCTCCTTCCCTGAGTCTCCAAGTTGAAGCCTCTCTCTGGTTCCATTGGGTAAATCTGCCCTCCTTAGCTACATCTCACTCATGCATAACTGTAGGTGGAGGCAACCTTGGCTAGAGCTGCAGCCTGCAGAGGAAACCTTGTCTGTTTGGGGATGGGGGATACCATATGGGCACAGCAGGAGCAAAGAGGGGACACTGGGGGCGTGGATGGGAGAGTGGTTGGCCTTGGGGTCCAGACTGATGGAGGAAGACAGGGATGTGGTCGGAGAAGATTCTGGAGGTGAAGAATATGGAGGGAAGCAGTATTGCATGGTGACAAAGTAAGATGTGACTGAAGGGGTGGGTGGTAGGATGGAGGTAAAGACTTGCAGTTGAGGAACGAAGCAGATGTTGGTGCTCAGGTGGGCCTTCTGGTAGACACAGTGGTTGCCCAGGGTGACAGCAGGAGTCAGGGGTGGGGGAGGTAGGGGGAAACAGGAAGAGCCAACGTCCTCCATGAACCCCAGGTAGGAGGAACAGCTATGAACTCCAGGTAGGGGAAATGGCCTTGAGATGCAGAACTGGCACATGAGGGAGGGCTTGCTTCCAGAACGCTGAAGCCATGTGGGGCCAGCCAGTACCCAATGCCCGCCCAGTCCCGAGATACGAGGAATGGGGGAAGAGGCATCCTTACAGGGGGCCCGGCTCCAGTCAGGGCAAGAAAACAAAGGGAGGGTCTGTGCAGGGGTGGGATGTGGGCAAATTTCTCTCCAGTAAAACACATTTCAGGGGGCAAATGGGGAGACTTTGAGGGAAGGGGAGCACTGATCTGGAAATGGGTGAAAGTTCAGGAGCTGGTGGGAACCCAGCAGCTTATACCTGAGGAGGCCCAGGACTCTGCACGTGGGTGGATTAACCCACCCTCCGGTTCTGATTGGATCATTATGGGAAGTGGCTCAGAAGCCCCACGAGGTTGCTGGGCCCTTGACCCCACCAATGCCTGAAGCCCTTTTATTTACAAGAGGAACCGAGGTGGTTCTCTGTTGTTGTGACAGCACCTGACTGTGGCTGGGTGGCCTCATTACAGCTGCAGAGCTTACCCAGAGCTGGGGGAAAGGGAGGCCAGGTTCAAGCCCCTGAACTAGCCCAACAAGGTCCCATTGCTGCCACTGGGCCCAGACCCCATGGCTGTCACCCCTGACCCTGGACACATACTCTAATGGTTAAAAACCATAAACACCTGGTAATATCTAATTGATTTTTTTAACTAAAAATTTTTTAATTGAAGTATAGTTGATTTACAATATCTTTTTTGTTTCAGGTGTACATCAGTGATTCAGTTTTATATATATATATGTATATATTTGTATATATACATATTTATGTATATATACATATATATTCTTTATCAGATTCTTTTCCCTAATAGGTTATTACAAAATATTGAATATAGTTCCCTGTGCTCTAATTGATTTTTCTTTCTTTTTTTTTTTGTTTTTTTTGCGGTATGTGGGCCTCTCACTGCTGTGGCCTCTCCCGTTGCGGAGCACAGGCTCCGGACGCGCAGGCTCAGCAGCCATGGCTCACGGGCCCAGCCTCTCCGCGTCATGTGGGATCTTCCCGGACCAGGGCACGAACCTGTGTGCCCTGCATGGGCAGGCAGACTCTCAACCACTGCGCCACCAGGGAAGCCCTGTAATTGATTTTTTAAAAGTGATCTTTGACTATACTCAAATATTTTTTAAGCTAATACTCAGTCCCCAAAAGAAAACAGCCTCACAGTAAAAAAACAAGAGTATGTCTCTTGGATTTTTGCCTTTGCTCTCTCTAACAAGCCAAGGACCTGTCTTTGGCATATTTCCTAAGGAAAGCATTCAGTTTCCCATCTGAGTTCCTAGTAAAGCATCTCAGTTTATTCTCCCCCTTGTAGTTACGGTTAAAGGAAGAAAAGGGCAGCTGGCTACCCTGACATCCATGCTTTCCAGAGAGAAGGTTCTCTCCCTTCTATGAGAGACCCTCTCAGGCTTGCCCTCCCTCAGCTCTTTGGCTGTTTGATGTTTATGGGTAAACTTGCTGCATCTACATAGATCACCCCCTTTAAAAATATTCTCTCAGGATCCCAGCTCATTTCAGACCTCCCTGTGATTGTAGAGGAATATCACTTACAGCTGATCTAATGGTCAGACATTTTAGACTGGGTGGCAGGACACTTGCTCACTGTGGGCACTAGATGGCGTCATATGCAGTCACTGTTCCTCCTGGCACCCCAGCATCTTAGTTCAGCAGGTCACCTGCCAGGGCTACTGGCTCCTCCTTCCCACTCTGCAGGGGGGGGGGGGGGGGGCACTCCAAAAAGAAGACCAGAGGGCCTGGCTTTATAAACAACTCAAGTCCTTCATGAGCCAGTAGGTTTCTAAGTAATACATATTCACAAACTTTTCTCACTCGAGGACTAAACGTAACCTGTATAACATAACATCATATGTCGGACCCCTCCCTGTATGGGGGTGATCTTGGGATCTGACACTCTGTAGACCCATGCAGTAGTCAAGCCACGTACTAGGCTGTCCTTGAGCATAGCCTATAAGGACAGAGAAAAGTACGTGTCCAGGCACCAGCTGTAACAACCACCACAATCTTGGTTGAGTGCTCACCGTGTGCCAGGCTCTGACCCAATGTTTTGTAAATCATTATAAAAGCCTTTGAAGGGGGCTGTGAGGTGGGCAAGAGGGCCTTAGAGCTTGGTTGTGAGATCCCAATGGCCTGGACTTGAATCTCTTGCTGCTGAATGCCTACTCAATTACCATGCGTAGTATGCATACATAAGAAAAATGACCCCATTTTACAGATGAGCAAACTGAAGCTCAGAGAAGTTAAGCAACTTGCCCAAGGTCACACAGCCAGCATGGGCTGAGCAGAGATTCATGCACGGTTCCTTGTAACTCCACTCTGCTAGACTGACCCCGCAATCTCCGTCATTCAGTCTACAGGCCAGTGAGCCTACGGCCTGCTCTAGGAAGCACTGGCCTTCCGTGGCCCTGGCCAGCATTTCTACTCCAAATCTCTAGTTTCTACTTGTAGTTGTGATTACCTTGACTTTATTTAAATTGAGAACACCTTTTCATTCTTACAAAAACAGTGTGGTCCCAGGACCAGAACCAGCAGCATCACCTGGGAACTTGTCAGGAATGCAAATTCTCAAGCCTCACCCCGAAGAAAATCTCTGGGGCTGGGGCCCTGCAGTGATGCTGATATAAGCTAAAGTTTGAGGACATTTGCTGTGAAACATGTCTCTCATAAAACCAAGCCACTAGCTTAAGTCCAATTAACATTTTTTGTACCTGTTCTTGGTGGTTCAAAGGGGAAGGCACCAGAAACTTAGCAGAGAAGGGAAGGATGTAAACAGACGTGAAAAGTGATTTGCTTAGAAGCCACAAAGTGGGTAGAGGAGGAGAGGGGAGTTGAGGAGGGGGTACTGGCCCAAATGATGCAGCAGAACTATCTGTAGCTTTTTTTTTTTCTTTTGCTACACCACGCAGCATGTGGGATCTCAGTTCCCCGACCAGGGATCGAACCCACGCCCCCTACATTGGAAACGCAGAGCCTTAACCACTGGACCACGAGGGAAGTCCCTGTATAGCTTTTAAAGCGGGCACATGGGGTTATAGTTGGACGGTTCTGGGGTGGACCCAGAAGCTGCACTGCGAAAAGCTGCATAGGTGGTTCTGCTCTGCTGTCAAGAATGGGAACCCTGCCCTAATGGAAAGAGCTTCGGGGGCTTCACAGCCCGGCTTCTATCAGGCTTCGGCGTCCAGGGGGAGTATAACACTGTTTGTAACATGAAAGACAACACCTTCCCTTCTGAAGATGGACCCCCCCCCCCGCCAGTGTTTCCCTCCCGCACACTGAGTGTCGGGGGTTTGCTGGTGTCTACTGCCCCTCGTGTGCCCTCTGTGCCCTCTGCCCTCTAACCCCTGTCATCCCCAACACCAAAGCGGTCCACACCTCCGTGCCGCCCCCAGGTTCCTGTGTGAGATCTCACCCAGCTGTCTGCTCTTCCACCCTAACTGCTGGTTCCCAGCACTGTGCACATTGGAATCACCTGGAGAGCTTAGGAAACCAACATATACACATACATACATATACATGTGTACGTCTGTACACACGCAGTATGTAACCCTTGCAATGTACAATATTTGAGACATACTAAAAATTACTTATCTGAAATTTTTTATTTAACTGGGTGCCCTGTATTTTAGCAGAGTCAGAAATGGTGATGGTGACTACTGGGTCTAGAGCCCTCGGACAGGGGACTGGTCAGTGAGATCCACTGGGAGTCCAGGCTCAAGCCCACTTCCTGGGCCCTTTCGCTCTTTGTGCCCCCATCTCCAAAGGCAGGATGTGCTTAGCCAGCAGGGAGGTCTCACGGGCCTCCCCCCAACCCCCCGCTCCAGGTTATTACAGACCCAGCTCTGATTAGTGGTTATGGGACCTGATGCCAAGTGAGCTGCTGGGGGGCTCTGTCGGGGCTCCTGCCACGTGGCCTCAAGCACCCACAATCTCTTTCCAGGCGGTTATCTCTCTACTCCCCTGGACCGAGGAGTGCCCAAGTGCAGCGAGATGCTATCTCTGACAAAACAAAGTCTGAGATTGGGATTGACATATATACACTAATACGTATAGAATAGATAACTTATTTAAAAATGGAGATAAAATTTAAATAATGGCTTAGCATTTCAGCTCTGAGAATAAAAAATATTTATAAGAAGTTCTAATAAAATGTATTCATTTCTTTATTTAAAAAACCCCGAAGTCTGAATTGTGAAGGAGCAGTGCGTCAGGCACAGCAATCTGCGGTGAACTACGTACACATTTGTATTCATATTTTCCTCATTGCTCTGCAGTTTGGCTTTCAACAACTAAGAATTAAAATGCTGTTGTCAGGGCTTCCCTGGTGGCGCAGTGGTTTAGAGTCCCCCTGCCGATGCAGGGGACGCGGGTTCGTGCCCCGGTCCGGGAAGATCCCACGTGCCGCGGAGAGGCTGGGCCCGTGAGCCATGGCCGCTGAGCCTGCGCGTCTGGAGCCTGTGCTCCGCAACGGGAGAGGCCACAACAATGAGAGGCCCGTGTACCGCAAAAAAACAAAACAAAATCAAGGGAAGACCTGAAGGTTGGGTACCATTATGCCAACCTCGGAAATCATTTGACCAGGAAGGTGGGATGAAGTAGGAAGACAGAAGTGCCCCAGAAAACCTGTCAAAAATAGAGAAAGGAGGGCTTCCCCTGAAAAAAAGATAAGTCCAGACATAACTCCTGGGGAAAAGATGAATGAGACACGCACCCTAATTTGTGTCTACGACAGATGCTATCCAAACTGTAAAGTCACAAGGGCCCCTCAAAGCCTTGCCATGACGTCCCCACCCAGCGTTCTACGTTGGCTTTGTTTGACCAGCAGTATGACAGGAATATTTCAAAAGAACTTCCATGAAGAAATCAAGGCACAAACGTACCAAGAGGGGTCGCTTCAAAGCCAGCAGACCTTCAGCGTTCGTGGCCTCGACTGTCCTGTTGGTCTCTGACGTGATCTAATTTGTGTTTTTGCTGAGCCGGGAGTTTCAGTGGTAGTTATGAGGGGTGGAGCTGTGGGAGCAAGACCTCTGCTTGTGGGTGAGCCCAGCACCCACCTGTGCTCCCAGCTTTGATACTTTTTGCCTGTTGGTACGAAGCTACTCTGCCAGGGTAGGTTTGTAAATTGCTAGGCGAGGCGGCCGGTGTGAAAAGATCTGAGAACACGATAGTTCTTGGTTGTTAAGAAGATGTTTTTGGTGGCAGGGCACATCAAATACAAGGAAGACCCAGCTCTGTGATGTTGACAAGCCTCCTGCAGGGGTTCAGAGGGCAACTCATCCTGGAACTGTCTCATTCATCAAAGGCTCCCAGGAGTGCAGAAACCACACATCAGAAGAGAGACTGGAGAGGGACTTCCCTGGTGGTCCCGTGGTTAGGACTTGGCACTTGCACTGCCGTGGCCCAGGTTCAATCCCTGGTCGGGGAACTAAGATCCTGCAAGCCAAAAGAAAAAAAAATTCAACGTAGAACTACCATATGATCCAGCAATTCCAATTCTGGATATTTGCCTCCAAGAGTTTGAGTTGCCTCAAAGCAGGGACTCAAAGGCATGTTTGTACACCCATGATCACAGCAGAATTATTCACAAGAGCCAAAAGGAGGAAGCATCCCACGTGTCTGTTGACTGATAACTGGATAAACAAAATGGAGTGTATTCGTACAAGGTGGTGTTATTCAGCCTTAAAAAGGAAGGAAATTTTTTTTCATAAATTTATTTATTTATTTTTGGCTGCGTTGGGTCTTCATTGCTGCACGCGGGCTTTCTCTAGTTGCGATGAGCGGGGGCTACTGTTCGTTGCGGTGTGCGGGCTCCTCATTGCAGTGGCTTCTCTTGTTGCGGAGCACAGGCTCTAGGCACACAGGCGTCATTAGTTGTGGCTCGCGGGCTCTAGAGCGCAAGCTCAGTAGTTGTGGTGCACGGGCTTAGCTGCTCCGCAGCATGTGGGATCTTCCCGGACCAGGGCTCGAACCCGTGTCCCCTGCGCTGGCAGGCAGATTCTTAACCACTGCGCCACCAGGGAAGCCCCGAGGAAGGAAATTCTAACACATGCTATGACATGGATGAGCCTTGAGGACATCATGCCCAGTGAAATAAGCCAGTCACAAAAAGACAAATACCGTGTGATTCCACTCATGTGAGGTCCCTAGAGCAGTCCAGCTGAGAAACAGAAAGTAGAACAGTGGCTGCCAGGGGCTGGGGGGAGGGGGAGTCAGTGCTGAAAAGAGAGGGGTTTCAGTTTGGGATGAAGGTGAGGGACGGTGGTTCTGGAGAAGGGTGGTGGTGGTGATAGCTACACAGCAGTGTGAGTGGACTTAATGCCACAGAGCTGGACACTAAAGATGGTTAAAATGGTCAATTTTACAGGGTGTATATTTTAACAGTTTAAAACAAGAGGTAACGGACTGAAAGCGAGGTTAGTCTGGAGTCACAGCTGGGACAGGAAGCACGTGACTCCTGAGAGGGGAGTTTGGGCCAAAGCCTGATTATACTTGCTGAACGGGTGGCAGCCCTGCCACAAGCGGCATCTGGAAGCTGGACCCCTGGCCACCCTCCTTCCCCGTCGCAGCCACGCCCTTTAGCAGATGACAGGTAAGTTCACATTCCTTGCTCCTCCTCGTTTCCCTCGTGGCAGAGTGGAAAGGGCTTGGGATGGACTGTCAATCAAGACTTGAGTTCTTGTCCTTTCCCCCCCTGGGCCTCCCCACCCCTCCTCGGCCTCCCTCAAGCCCAGAGGCTGGAGACACACAGAGCTCCCTGCAGTCAGACGGTCCCTGCTCTGCGGAGCTCACGTCTGCGTCTCTCTCGGTCCATTGTGGGCCTATGGTTTTCGCGGTTGTTTCCTGTTTTTGTCCTTTCTCTTCCCTCCCCTGCTCTGTCAACCACACAACCAACTTAGAGTTGTGGGGCTGCCTCCCTGCCATGGGCCACGTGGGCCCGGCCATCCAGGAAGTTTCCTTCTAGTTTGCTAAGAGCTTTTGTCATGAAAGATGTTGAATATCATCATTTTTTTTTCTAGATCTACTAAAATGATCATAGTTTTTTTTTCTTCTGAAATCTATTAATGTAAGTTTTTAGTTTGGGCTCCTTCAAAAATACAGCCTGGAACAAGGACCTCAGTTCGGGTAGATTATTTGAGAGGTGATGCCAGGAAGCAGGGAGTGAAGGAGCAAAGAGACTGAAACAGGGAAGGAGAAAAAGCCAATTAACGATGCATAGTTGCTGTTGCAGCTGTAGGCAAAGGAAGTTCAAATCTGTGGGGACCTCTGATAAGTCTACAGGATGCTGCCCAGAATTGCCTTCCCCAAAAGAAGGAGACTGGAGCATGTATCCACCAGCTCCTGTTTCATCTTAGGGATGAAAGGGTTTCATCTTAGAGAAATTAACTCTTCTATGCTTCTGGGAAACACTAGCAGGCAAATAAGTGACTCCTAAAGCCGTTGAAGAAGACCCTGAGGCAAAACGCAAAAAGCGACATGATATAAGCTTGAGGTGAGACACTAGAGCATAAGGTGAGTCTAAGCTTGCAGGAAATTATGTGCTGTAAATACAGTGGATGTCAGAGGAGGCCAGAAGTAATGTGACATAGAGCACCGAAGTTTACTATTACCAACAATAATAAATGACATATGTAGATTTCTCTTCTGTTGTTAGACTACCTTTGCATAGCTGAGATAAGCCCAACTTGGATATGATGTCTAGTATTTTTAATATACTGCTAGATTTGGTTTGTTTGTATTTTTTTACTGTTGCATTTATATTCATGAGTGAGACTGGCTTCTAATTTTCCTTTTTCATCCTATTCTTGTCTCATTTTGGTATTAAGGTTACACTGGCCTCATAGAAAGAGTTAAGAGTGTGTTCCTGCGATTTGCATTCTCAGAAAGAGTTTTTATAAAATTAGAATTATCTCTACTTAAACTTCTGGAACACTATCTAGACTTGGTATTTCCTTTGTGGGAAGATTTCAAATTATGGCTTTAATTTTGTTTTTAGTTTGTTTTTAATATTCTACATATGAATTAAATCATATGGTATTTGTCTTTTTCCATCTGACTTATTTCACTTAGCGTAATGCCCCCAAGGTCCATCCATGTTGTCAAAAATGGCAAGATTTCATCTTTTTAAAAAAATATATTTATTTATTTATTTATTTGGCTGCATCGGGGCTTAGTTGCAGCATGCGTTGCGGCATGCGTTGCGGCACGTGGGATCTTTCGTGGGCTCTACTTTGTGGTGTGCGGGCTTCCTCTAGCTGTGGCATGGATTTAATTTCTTTAATAGCTGTAGAACCATTCAGGCTTTTTATTTCTTCTTAAATCAAGTTAGGTAAGTTCTATTTTTTCTAAGATTTGGTCTACTTTGTTTCATATTTCTTGACATAAATGATTTATAGTCTTTTTAATTTTAACTTTATTGAAGTATAGTTGATTTATAATGTTGTATTAATAAAATTTTCAATTATGGTAAAATACACATAACATAAAATTCACCATTTAACTGGTTTTAAATGTACTGTTTTAAAGATGGTTGTGTTACATTTACAGTGTTTTGCAACAAATCTCGAAAACTTTTCATCTTGCAAAACTGAAACTCTATACCCATTAAACAAACAACTCACCATTTCCCCCTGCCCCCAGGCCCTGGCAACCACAGTCCTACTTTGTTTCTATGAATTTTTTTTTTTTTCTTTTTTTTTGTGGTACGGAGCACAGGCTCTGGACGCGCAGGCTCAGCGGCCATGGCTCACGGGCCCAGCCGCTCCACGGCATGTGGGATCTTCCCGGACCAGGGCACGAACGTGTCCCCTGCATCGGCAGGCGGACTCTCAACCGCTGCGCCACCAGGGAAGCCCTGTTTCTATGAATTTGTATAGGCTTCTTCTTTTTTGAATTATAAGATAACATTATTTTAATTTTTTAAATTGAAGTATAATGTACAATATTATGTAAGCTTCAGGTGTTCTACGTAGTGGTTTGGCATTTGCATACATTATGAAATAATCACGATAAGTCTGTTAATCATCTGTCCCCATATGGAGTTATTACAATATTATTGGCCATATTCCTTGTAGTGTGTGTTATATCCCTGTGGCTCATTTTATAACTGGAGTTTTGTACCTCTTAATCCCATTCACCTATTTTGTACCCCTCTCCACCCCTTTCTCTCTGGTAACCACCCATTTGTTCTCTGTATCTATGAACCTGTTTTTTGTTTGGTTTTATTTGTTTTGTTTTTTATTTTATTTTTAAATTTTTTAATAGATCTTTATTGGAGTATAATTGCTTCACAATACCGTGTTAGTTTCTGTTGCACAATGAAGTGAATCAGCCATATGCATACACATGTCCCCATATCCCCTCCCTTTTGAGCCTCCCTCCCATCCTCCCTATCCCACCCCTCCAGGTGGTCGCAGAGCACCAAGCTGATCTCCTTGTGCTATGCTGCTGCTTCCCACCAGCCAACTATTTTATATTCGGTAGCGTATATATGTCGATGCTACTCTCACTTCACCCCAGCTTTGCCCTCCCACCCCATGTCATCAAGTCCATTCTCTATGTCTACCTCTTTATTCCTGCCCTGCAACTAGGTTCATCAGTACCATTTTTTTAGATTCCATATATATGCATTACCATACAGTATTTGTTTTTCTCCTTCTGACTTACTTCACTCTGTATGACAGACTCTAGGTCCATCCACCTCACTACAAATAACTCAGTTTCGTTTCTTTGTATGGCTGAGTAATATTCCATTGTATATATGTGCCACATCTTCTTCATCCATTCATCTGTTGATGGACATCTAGGTTGGATCCATGTCCTGGCTATTGTAAATAATGCTGCAATGAACACTGTGGTGCATGTCTCTTTCTGAATTATGGTTTTCTCAGGGTATATGCCCAGTAGTGGGATTGCTGGGTCATATGGTAGTTCTATTTTAAGTTTTTTAAGGAACCTCCATACTGTTTTGCATAGTGGTTGTATCAATTTACATTCCCACCAACAGTGTAGGAGGGTTCCCTTTTCACCCCACCCTTTCCAGTATTTATTGTTTTTAGCTTTTTTGATAATGGCCGTTCTGACCGGCGTGAGGTGATACCTCATTGTAGTTTTGATTTGCATTGCTCTAATAATTAGTGATGTAGAGCATCTTTTCATGTGCCTCTTGGCCATCTGTATGTCTTCCTCAGTGAAATGTCTATTTAGGTCTTCTGCCCATTTTTTAACTGGATTGTTTGTGCTTTTGATATTGAGCTCTATGAGCTGTTTGTATATTTTGGAGATTAATCCTTTGTCTGTTGTTTCATTTGCAAATATTTTCTCCCATTCTGAGAGTTGTCTTTTTGTCTTGTTTATGGTTTCCTTTGCTTTTTGCTTAAAAGCAAAACTTTTTAAGTTTAATTAAGTCCCATTTGTTTATTTTTGTTTTTATTTCTGTTCCTCTAGGAGGTGGGTCAAAAAAGATCTTGTGGTTTATGTCAAAGAGTGTCTTTCCTATGTTTTCCTTTAAAAGTTTTACAGTGTCTGGTCTTACATTTAAGTCTTTAATCCATTTGGAGTTTATTTTTGTGTAGAGTGTTAAGTAGTGTTCTAATTTCATTCTTTTACATGTAGCTGTCCAGTTTTCCCAGCACCACTTATTAAAGAGGCTGTCTTTTCTCCATTGTATGTTCTTGCCTCCTTTGTCGTAAATTAGGTGCCCATAGGTGTGTGGGTTTATCTCTGCGCATTCTATCCTGTACCATTGATCTATATTTCTGTTTTTGTGCCAGTACCATACTGTCTTGATTACTGTAGCTTTGTGGTATAGTTTGGAGTCAGGGAGTCTGATTCCTCCAACTCCGTTTTTCTTTCTCAAGATTGTTTTGGCTATTCGGGGTCTTTTGTGTTTCCATACAAATTTTAAGATTTTTTGTTCTAATTCTGTGAAGAATGCCATTGGTAGTTTGAAAGGGATTGCATTGAATCTGTAGATTGCTTTGTGTAGTATAGTCATTTTCACAATATTGATTCTTCCAATCCAAGAACATGGTATATTTCTCCATCTGTTTATGTCATCTTTGATTTCTTTCATCAGTGTTTTATAGTTTTCTGAGTATAAGTGTTTCGCCTCCTTAGGCAAGTTTATTCCTAGGTATTTTATTCTTTTTGTTGCAGTGGTAAATGGGAGTGTTTCCTTAATTTCTCTTTCTGATATTTCGTTGTTGGTGTATAGGAATGCCAGAGATTTCTGTTCATTAATTTTGTATCCTGCAACCTTACCAAACTCATTGATTAGTTCTAGTAGTTTTCTGGTGGCATCTTTAGGATTTTCTATGTATAGTATCATGTCATCTGCAAAGAGTGACAGTTTTACTTCTTCTTTTCCAATTTGTATTCCTTTTATTTCTTTTCTTCTCTGATTGCTGTGGCTAGGACTTCCAAAACTATGTTGAATAAGAGTTGCAAGAGTGGACGTCCTTGTCTTGTTCCTGATCCTAGTGGAAATGCTTTCAGTTTTTCACCATTGAGTATGATGCTTGCTGTGGGTTTGTCATATATGGCCTTTATTATGTTGATGTAATTTTTGTTTTTTATTTGCCATGCCACGCAGCTTGCAGGATCTTAGTTCCCCGACCAGGGACTGAACCCACACCCTCGGCAGTGAAAGCTCAGAACCCTAACCACTGGACTGCCAGGGAGTTTCCATTTGGTTTTTTTTTAGATTCCACGTATAAGTGAGATCATACAGTATTTGTCTTTCTCTGTCTGACTCACTTCATTTAGCATAATACCCTCCAGATCCATCCATGTTGTTGCTAATGGCAAGATTTCATTTTTTATGGCTGAATAATACTCCATTGTATAGATATACCAACCACATCTTTATCCATGCATCTATCAGTGAACACCACCAACAGTACACAAGAGTTCCCTTTTCTCCATATCCTTGCCAGTGCTTTTTATTTGTTGTCTTTTTTTTTTTTAACAATTTTATTTTATTATTTTTGGCTGCGTTGGGTCTTCATTGCTGCGCACAGGCTTTCTCTAGTTGCAACGAATGGGGGCTACTTTTTGTCGCGGTGTGTGGGCTTCTCATTGCGGTGGCTTCTCGTTGCCAAGCATGGGCTCTAGGCGCGCGGGCTGCGGTAGTGGTGGCACGTGGGCTCAGTAGTTGTGGCGCACAGGCTTAGTTGCTCTGTGGCATGTGGGATCTTCCCAGACCAGGGCTTGAACCCGTGTCCCCTATGTTGGCAGGCAGATTCCTAACCACTGCGCCACCAGGGAAGCCCTATTTGTTGTCTTTTTGATGACAGCCATTCTGACAGGTGTGAGGTGATATCTCATTGTGTTTTTGATTTGCATTTCCCTGATGATTAGTGATGTTGAGCATCTTTTCATGTCTGTTGGCCATCTGTATATCTTCTTTGGAAAAATGTCTCTTCAGGTTCTCTGCCCTTTTTTTTTTTAATTAATTAATTTATTTGGTTGCGCCAGGTCACAGTTGCGGCATGCAGGATCTTTAGTTGTGGCATGTGGGATCTAGTTCCCTGATCAGGGATTGAACCTGGGCCCCCTGCATTGGGAGTGTGGAGTCTCAACCACTGGACCACCAGGGAAGTCCCCTCTGCCCATTTTTTAATAGGGTTTTTTTTTTTATGTTGAGTTGTATGATTCTTTGTATATTTTGGCTATTAACCCCTAATTGGATATAACATCTGCAAGTATCTTCTCCCATTTAGCAGGCTGCCTTTTTGTTTTGTTGATAGTTTCCTTCATTGTGCAAAAAGCTTTTTAGTCTGATGTATTTGTTTATTTTTGCTTCCCTTGCCTGAGGAGACATATCCAAAAATTATTGCTAAGACCGATGTCAAAGAGCATGCCGCCTATGTTTTCTTCTAGGAATTTTATGGTTTTGTTTATTGGGATTTAAAAAATTATTATTACTGGTTCAGTTACATTACTGGTAATAAGTCTGTTCATATTTTCTATTTCTTCCTGATTCAGTCTTGGGAGATTGAACGTTTCTAGGAATTTATCCATTTCTTCTAGGTTGTCCATTGTATTGGTTTATAATTGTTCACAGTAATCTTTTATGACCCTTTTTATGTCTGTGGTGTTTTTGTAACTTCTGTTTTGGTTCTGATGAGTTTGGCTAAAGGTTTATCAATTTTGTTTATCTTTTTGAAGAACCAGCTCTTAGTTTCACTGATCTTTCCTATTGTTTTTTGTTTGTTTGTTTGCTTTTAGTCTCTATTTCATTTATTTCTACTCTGATCTTTATTATTTCTTACCTTCTATTAACTTTGGGTTTTGTTCTTCTTTTTCTAGTTCCTTTAGCTGTAAGGTTAGATTGTTCATTTGTACAGTCTTCTTTTTAATCTTGTAGTTATGTAGTTATTTTTATTCCTAATAATGTTTATTTGTGCTTTCCTTTGTTTATAAGTAAATTTCAGCAGAGATTTGCCTGTTCTACTGGTTTTCTCAAGGAACTAACTTTTGGTTTTATTGATCCTGTCTACCATATCTTTGTTTTCTATTTTATTGATTTCTGTTCTTTATTATTCTCTTCTGAGTTTACTTTTGGGTTTACTTTGTTGTTCTTTTTACAGCTTCTTGACTTCTTACTTAAATTGGATACTTATTTCATACACTTTTCTAATACGAGCATTCAAGACTATAAATTTCCCTTTAAGTACCACTTTTGATGCATCCAACAAATTGCAATCTATGATATTTTCATTATCGCTCAAATCTAAGAATTTTAAAATGTGTCATTTATGATTTTTTCTTTGACCCATGGATGAGTATGTTTTTAAATTACCAAATATATAGGGGTCTTAAAACTTATCTTTTTGATGAATTTGTATTCTCTATAGGTGCAGATCAGGCTTTTACATTGTATGTTTCAGCTCTTCCATTCATTTATTGATTTTTTTGTCTGCTTCATTATTCATAATTGAGAGACATTGTATTAAAATTTCTTGCTATGATGATGGTTTTATCTCTTTGTAATTCCTTCAAACTAAGTGCTTACAAGTTTAGAACTATTATAATTTCCTGATGAATTGACCCTTTAATCTAGGTACTCACTCTATCCCTAATAAATATCAATATTTTTGTCTTAAAAGTCCTCTTTGTCTGATATGAATAGACCTTTTCTGGCTTTCTTTTGGTTAGCTTTTGCCTGGTATATCTTTTTCCATTCTTTGACTTTCAACCATTCCATACTCTTAATCATTACATGTGTCTTGTAAACAATGTGGAACTGGGTTTTCTGTTTAAATAGTTTTAAAATTGAATCTGAGATGAGAATTTAGGAATGACTGAGTATATGACTTCCACTAAACCCTGCTAAGAACTGAGTTTAAGAGCCTGCATTTTCAACAACAATGCATAGTCGGTAAGAACTCTAACCCAGAAGGTTGCCTTCAAGGTAGTGTGTTTGAGCTGCTTTTTTTTTTTTTTTTTTGTAGACTTTTTTTTTTTCCTAAGAGCAGTTTTAGGTTCACAGCAAAACTTAGGGGAAGGTAGAGATTTCCCACAAACCTCCTGTCCCCACGCACACACAGCCTCCCCCATGACCAACGCCCCCCCACCCCCCCACCAGAGTGGGACATTTGTCATGACTGGACACGTCATTATCGCCCACAGTCCATAGTTTACATTAGGGTTCACACTTGGTGTTGTACACTCTATGGGTTTGGACAGATGTATAATGACACACATGTACCACTGTAGTATCATACAGAGCAGTTTCCCTGTCCTAAAGGTCCTCTGTGCTCTGCCTGTTCATCCCTCCCTCCCTTCAATCCCTGACAACCACTGATCATCCAACCAACTACTCATCATTCCTAAATTCTCACCTCAGTTCTATCACCTAATTCACCTGAGCCCCAATTTCCTCAGATGCACAATCAAAATTTGTAGATTTGGTGTGATAATTAAATGAGATAGTGTCTTAAAACCTTAACTTAGTCCCTAGAAAAGAATAGGTGTCAGTTAAATGCTAGTTTCCTTTTCCTTCCTCCTTCTCTTAGTAATCTGAAATCACGTTTAGCTGAGAAAAAAAAAGAGGAGAAAGTGCCCAGGGACAGGGGAGGGTAGGGGGCAGAGGAAGGAGGTGAACATCCATCTATTGCCTCCCAAACCCTATTTCCAACTTGGAAAATCCCTACGCAGAGGGGACTCCCACAGTGTGTCCTGTGGGATTTGGGGCTCCCCAGATCTGAGGCTTGTAGGCAGCGCTGTCCTACGTGTACACACGGCGCACGGGAATCCCGTGTGCACACACATCACTCACACACACGTGTGCCCCCGGCGCTCCCCCCATCTGCCTGGCTTATCAGCTGCTTCCCAGCTTCCTCTGCTTGACTTCTTACAGACCTGGGACCCTGGGAGCCGGCCTTCCACGTGGCCTCCCCAAGACCACTCAGATAACGAGAGGAAATGTGGTCATCAGCTCACAGAAGGCTGGGGGTTCCGGCTGCGGCTCCAGGCCCCCACTCCCTGACCTCCTCCCTCCCTCTCTCTCCAGGCGGCTCTCGGCTGTTCCCTGTGAGCCGTGGACGCCACTCGAGCCACCACTCCCTGACCTCCTCCCTCCCTCTCTCTCCGGGCGGCTCTCGGCTGTTCCCTGTGAGCCGTGGACGCCACTCGAGATGTCCCCTTTTGATGGCTGGGGACCGCTCTCGGCCTTCCTCGCCCTGCTCTGCTGTACAGGTGAGCCTGGGGTTCCTGACGGGGCGCGTGCCAGCCAGGACCCCCTCCCCTTCAGGCAGGGAAGGGGGTCCCGGTCCTGAAGTCGCTGAGGCTTTGAACACAGAGGCCGTCCGCCACGGGTACAGGATGCTGTGCCAGCCTGGCTTCCCCATGACCCTGGGCAGCGGTTAGGGGTCCTGGCCTTTTGGGAACCAGACCCCATAACTTCATGGTGTATGGATGTGGCAGGCTGTGGAGACTAGATGGAGAGGTGAAGGGAGGCTGGGGTTCAAGGGCAGGTGAGGGCACGC
The DNA here is from genome assembly GCF_963924675.1 of Phocoena phocoena. Classification (NCBI taxonomy): domain Eukaryota; kingdom Metazoa; phylum Chordata; class Mammalia; order Artiodactyla; family Phocoenidae; genus Phocoena; species Phocoena phocoena. Next base: position 14,475,684 of record NC_089237.1, read on the forward strand.
CCCAGCTAGTCTTCAGAGGTGGCCCAGGGGTCAGCAGAGGGCAGCAGAGGGCATCACCTTGTGGCGACCATGAAAGTGAAAACGAAGCCCCTTCCAGGAGGTCCAGGGGACCATGAAGGAAAATGCCTCCGTGTGCTGAGCACTCTGTTTTGGACAACCTGCCAGGTGCTTTCACGACAACCCTGCAGGAAAGGGATTACTAGCCCATTTGACAGATGGAGAAACTGGGGCTCAGAGAGAGAAAGCACTTTGCCCAAGGCCACACAGCTGGTACCTGGCAAACTCAGGTTTCAAATCCAGCTCTCTCTCCCTGCAAAGCCCCTCTTTTGCCCCTTCATTATATGCCACTAGCTGAGGGCTAAGTGGGGGGGTCTATGGGTGTGGCAGGAGCACAGGACACAGGACGGGCCCAGCTGGCTGGGATCAAGGACCTTCTGGTCTTCACCGAGTGGGAGGTGAGCGTGGAAGGCCTGAAATGCTTCCTGCCTGAAACACTTCTTGGCTCTGCGCCACACACAGGGTATTGTGCTGAGTACAAAGGGAAACATGCGAAATCTGGGCCTTGCCTCCTAGAAGCTCCAGAATGTCCAAGGGAGAGTCAGCATGAATATGAGTCATTTGCAAGGTGGTCCCATTACCTTCCTGACCTCGCCTCCCCCTCCTTCCTCCTCGCTGAGCTCCAGCCATCTGGTCTCCTCCCCACCCAGGGTCTCTGCGATGGTGGTTCCCTCCCCCCACAGATACCTGCCTGCCGGGCTCCCCACCACCACCACCCCGACCTCCTTCATTCTTTGCTCAAATGTCGGTGTTTCCGTGAGGCCTGTGCTGACTGCACTGTTTAACACGGCAACCCCACCCCACTCCCTATTTCCTTTCCTAGGCATTTACCACCAACTGACAAGCTGGCTAGTTCACTTTTTATTATTGTCTGTCTCCTTCGCTACAATGTGAGCGCCGCAAGGGCAGGGTTTGGTCTGCTTTGGTCCCTGCTGGATCCCCAGAGCCTAGAACAGTGCCTGGCACACAGCCAGTGTTCAAAAAGGATTTGCAAAGAAGAGAGGAAAGGAGGGAGGGAAGAGTCGAACCCATGGCCATGGGGGCTCAGAGGACACAGTCCACCTCCATTTCAGAGAGGCCTTCGTGAAGGAGGGGACATTTGGGCTGGGCCTCGTAGGTCGAATAAGATCCCTCTCCATGGAGATAGAAGACGTGCATGAGAAAGACTAACCTGGAGGCAACGAGCTGGAGGAACAGCAACCAGAGGCAGGGAGACAGCTGCAGGGGGGTCACAGTCTCTGTGGTCTAGACCCAAGGCGATAAGGTCTGAACAAGGGGAGAGGAGCAGAGGGGACCTCTACCCCTTATCAGACTGCCCGCTGCAGGCAGCTCCACTGGGCAGGGCAGCAGGGACTTCTCCTGCCTAGTGTTTCTGGTCTTCCAGGGTCTGGCGAGGAGGCCTTCGAGGTACGCATGTGGCCAGAGCAGCTGATGGTGGAGTCCGGGGAGTCTCGGGTGATTAACTGTAGTACCACCTGTACCCAGCCCAACACCGGTGGTCTGGAGACCACCCTACACAAGACTCTCCTGGAGGAACAGGGTCAGTGGAAGCTGTATGAGGTCTTCAACATCTCCCAGGACACAGATGTCATTTGCCATTTCACCTGCTCCGGGAAGCAGGAGTCCACGAGTCTGAACATCAGTGTGTTCCGTGAGTGCGGCACCGCGGGGCCCTGCTCCCCTAGGCCAGGGCCTGTGTCTACCGAACGCACGCAGAGCTGCTCTGTTACTGCTGCTGGGTGCCCTTGTTATGGCCCCCACTTCCCTGGGCTCCTGGGCTCAGAATCTTCTCACACCCTCCCCTGGCCTCCTTGAGCCTGTTGGCAACCCTGGTTTTGAGGTTTGCTCAGAGGAGGACAATTCAAGCAAGGTTTAGACAAATCTAAAAGCTGTTTCCCATGCCGTGCTACAGTCTCCTCCTAGCTTGGTAGCACCCCATCACCCGAACACCCTGCACCCCATGACAAGCAGTGGGGGCCCCATCAGGTGGGCTGGTACACTCTGCAGTAGCCCACTGGCCTCCCGGAGAGAAGGCTGAGGCGTGGTTTTATCTCCCCCTGAGGGCCCTTGGTAAATGTGTGACCATCACACACATACCTGCCCAGAGGCCATGGAGACCATGGGATTCTCTCAACAGCTTGGCACCAAGGGTATCGCTCGAAACTGTCATCAGTGGATCAGATGAATAGAAAGATGTCCTGTATCTAACATATTATCCTGGGGTAATGGGGGCAAGGCATTCCAGTTCAAAAAGGAACCCAGGGTACCACCGAGTTTAATAGCTAAGGGCTAGAGGTAGCTCAGAACCCGATCCTGAAGAACCAAGGCAGGTCTGACTCCGGCCTCCACCTCTGAAGTGAAGAATCTCACAACTCATGATCCAGTTCCAATGAGTACTCCCTTCTAAGTCTCTCTCAGCATAATTATCCAACCATTTAATTTTTGAAATTTGTATTTAATTTTTGGAGAGGAAGGAGACAGGTCTAAAACTTTTATATCTTTCTAGTTGACTATACAGATTCTGGACCTTTTCTTTGTAGACACCAGGCTACCTCCATTCTTGTCCATTCCAGAATTCATGTCCATAAAACAACCACCCAGTACATCCTTCACCCTGAACTGCTTCCTCCTTCCTCTTTTTACACTTTAGAGCAGCCAGGCCCCAGCCCACTTCCTGAGAACACTGTGGTGATGGGGATGGTCCTGGCTGGGTGGAGCCTGCTGGAACTGCACCCCCATCCTGACCAGACCTTGCTTCCTTCTTTCCTTCAGACCCTCCAAAGCAAGTGCTGCTGAAGTTATGGCCCACTTTAGTGGCTGTAGGGAGATCATTCACCATCCAGTGCAGGGTGCCCTCTGTGGCACCCCTCGAAGGTCTCACTGTCACCCTGCTCCATGGCAGTGAGATCGTATACAGCCAGACCTTTGTGGGGACAACACTTTCCCCCCAAGAGGCCATGGTCACCCACAACACCACGGCTCACAGGGAAGACGACCGCCACAACTTCTCCTGCCGGGCCGAGATGGACCTGCGCTCTCGTGGCGGGGACCTCGTTCACAGCGTCTCAGATCCCCAGGCGCTCGACGTCTATGGTGAGGGGGAGCCCCCGGAGGAGGAGGGAAGGAGAGGGCATTCACTTTCAGCCCCTCGTGGGAGGAAAACGCCTCTGCCCCACTCTCTGCCAGCTCAGGGGGAGGCACCCAGGAGCTTGATCCCAGGAGATCCCTGGAGCTCTCTCCAAGTTGCCAGCTTGGACCCCAGCTAGCTGCTTGGCCATTAACAAGCTGGGTGACCTTAACCAAGTCAAGCTCCTCTCTCTGGCCTTGGCCCCTCTCTGCAATGACAAATGTAGCCTGACTGACCCTTAAGATCCCCTGGAGCCCTGCTGTTCTGTGGCTCTAGATGACCTAGATGTTCTCTGTCTTCTGAGAGTTTGGTAGAAGCTCCCTCAGCTCTGCCCAAGGAGGGGCTCGGCCTGGACCACGCCACTGTCCAGGCTGTGGTGTCCAGCAACCACGCGCTGGTGCCAGGAGCTGGCGGCAGGGGGACATCCGCCCTTACGGTCTCACAGAGGCCCAGCTGGTGGCCTGGACCCCGGCCCCCCTTCCCTCTAGTTGATATACCAGTTGCCACTCACCTCTGCAACACAGGGTGACTGCAGAATGACGAGGGGTGGGTGGGTGGGTGATGGATGGACCTCTACTCCCCCTCTGGCCCTGGTACCTGGGGCCAGAGGACTTCTAAGACCACTGCCCTCTCCCTCCCCAGAGCCCGCACAAGACAGCCAGGTGGTGGCCATCATCACGGTCGTGTCAGTGCTACTCTTCTTGTTTGTGACATCTGTCCTGCTGTGCTTTGTCTTTGGGCAGCAGTGGCACCAGAGGCGGACAGGTACCTACGGGGTGCAAGCTGCTTGGAGGAGGCTGAGGTGGGCCTACCGGGCATAGCCTACGTGAGCGGCGTGGCCACCAGCACGGCGGCCACTGGGACTCAGCATGGCTCCTTAGGGCTGTGGTTCAGCCCTGGCTGAAGGACCACGACAAGCAGCAGAGGATGTCAGGGACCCTCCCTTTCCTAGTCTGAATACAAACACCTGGACTTAACCCTGTGCCTCCTCCTGGGAATGGTCAGGAAGGGGAGCCACCAGGCCCGGCTGGACTTCGGTCTCCAAATGTCCCCTCAGCCTCCCTCCACCCTCTCCTTCACGGGGGACTTCCAGAGCCCCGGGGAGCCCAGGCCCTGGGGCACCCCCATGCTGACCAGCCCAGGCACCAGACGCCCACCCTCATCGGACACTGAGCGACTCATTCCTACTGAGGGTGGGTGGGGAGATGCACCATGGCCCAGAGGGGCAGAGAGACACTCTGTTCCCACGTGGCCCTCTGGGACCGCAGGCCCTCTGTGTCAGAGCAGGGCATGGCTCTGACCTTTACTTTCTGTCAACAGAGCCAGCTTCCAGGGGTAAGCATGGGGGCCCCAAGGGCTCAGCTTCAGGATCTCCTCAGCCAGGCCTCCCCCATCACTCTGGGCCTGCAGAGAGCCACGGACAACAAAAGCTGTCCTCGCCTCTTACCTCCTGCTCGGTTGTTGGGCCAACCCGAGACGCCGCAGCGCTGGCCATCCCTCGGGTGGGGGGTGAGGGAGGGCTCTGGTTCCCAGGCCTCTGCCAGCCCAGGCAGCAATCACTGGGACAGGGTTGGGCTGTTATGTGACCGCCAGGGCCTGGACACTGCTCTAAGGGGCTCTCACCCTGAAGCAGAGATCAGGCTGGTGCAAGGTCTCCGTGGGGTAGAGAGGGGACTGACTGACCTCGGGGAGAGGGCCTAGTTGGGGCTGAGGGGGTAAGAAGGGCTGCCAGGCATAGGTTCAGGGTTAGAAAAGCACTAGCGGGGCACACAGGGGCTCCAGGGCTATTTCCAGCTCTGCGATGAAGCTGGCATGGGTCCTGGGGCTGATGTCTGTCCTCACGGTAGGCTCTCGGCATCATAGTAGTCTGGGGGGAGACAGCACCCTCATTGTGACTCCCTCCTGCCTCAGTGGAGCCCAAGGAGGAAACTGGAACAGGATAGGCCGGTTGTCTGCGGCCATGACAGTAGGGGCCCTCAGCCCCACAGGGTGCATGGCCTTCCTGGCCTTCTGATCCACCGCCAGGCCTGGGCCCCACTGCCCACCCACCTGGTCCCTACCTGAAGCTGGGGGTACATCCACACCCACAGTCCCTGTGGCGCTGGGGGGTGGAGGCGGGGGCACGGCTCTCCTGGGACAGGGAGAGAAAAGAAAGAGCCCCGTCAGAGGCCCCAGGCTAGCCTCTGGAATTTCACCCACAAGTTTCCCCACTCCAGCCTGACCCCTGGCCAGCTCTTCCAGCCCAGCCCCAGGGCAGGGCCCAGGCAGCACCCAGCCCCCTGGCCTCACTTACGTCCCCCTTTTCCCAGAGGTAGAAGGGTAGTGCTGAACCCTGGCCAAGTGCTGCAAGCAGGGCTGAGGTAGGGGAGGGGAAAGGAGAGGGGCCGGCCAGGAGAGCACGGGGCCCAGAGCAGGCATCAGGCAGGGCAGGTAGTGGTGGTGGAACACCAAAGGCCCCTCCTCCTGGGCTTCGGTCTCCTCTTCCTCTTCATACGCTGCCTCCTGTTGACCCTCCAGGTAGACCTGGGGATTGTACAAGAGGGGAGGGGAGATGATACAGGATCACGCTCTCCCTGCCACCACTCCTCCATTCCTCTAAATTATTTCTCCAGATACCCAGCACAAAATAGCTACTGTTTATTGGGCATTTACTACACACAAGCAAGGCTCTTTGGAGACATTTATTCCTTATTTTGCGGATGGGAAAAACTGAGGCTTGGAGGTTAAGTAACTTTTCTAAGGTTACCCAGCTAATAAGGCCAAGCAGGGACTGGAGGAATCCAGGTATGACTCCAGAGCTGGGGCCAGGAGTCCAGCAAGCTGCCCCTTGCCTAGGATACAGGGTTACGGACAGGGTTCTTGGACTCTTTCATCAATAGAAATTGATAAGAAGCCAGCCAAGGAATTCAGGCTGGGAATTCACTGGGACTCACGCTGCAGGAGGCAGTGAGAACAAGAGAGAGGTGCCCCCGCTCGCTCCCCAAGGAGAGTGGGCTGGTTCCTTAAATGGGGAGAGGGGCGGGGCTGATCAGTGGGCTGGGCGGGAGGGGAGGCTTAGGTGGCCCGCCCACCCTCTTGGTGGTGCTGTGTGCAGGAATCACGCTCAGTACCGTACTTCTGCACCTCAGAAATGGCAGCTGATTGGTGGCCTTTTTGTATCTTATTGTTCATAATTGCCCCACCTGCGCATGCGTGCCATTATTTTTAGTCTCATTTCCTTTGTATTCTGCGGCTCGAAGAGACGTTTGTCCAGGTGCAAGCACTGCAGCACTGCAGCCAAGGGTCCCAGGTCCCAGCCTGTCTCAAGCCCCAGTCCCTGGACCCACTTGTGCCCCACTTGTTGAGGTAGGGCGCTCCTCCCAAGGGCCCCCCGAGGGCCTGGGGGTGAAGGGGTGGCAGCAGCTCCTCAGGGTCTCCCTCTGCCTCGACTCCTCTGAGCGGCCCCTCCGTGAATCTCTGTCCGCTCCCTCCAAGCTGACAGGCATCCTCTCACCACCCGGCTGTCACCCCTCCAGACCTCTCAGGCTGCCCACCGCTGGCTAAATAAGGCTCAGCCTCAGAGCTCCTCCCCTCCCATGCACCCATCCCCTCCCCCCTCCACCCCTCCCCCCACATATACACAGGGTTTCCTCCATTCTGTCTCCTGATTCTGCCCCTGCCCACCTAGATGGTGGACACACCCCTCACCTCCTCCAAACATCAGAATCCTGCCTGGCTTTCAAGGGCTGGTTCTAAGGCCACTTGCCCCTCCAAGGAGATGCTCCCCATGCCCCAACCAGGTGGCCCTCACACTTTGTGGCAGTCACAGCCAAAGTTGCCTTGTATTCATAGTCATTCATTTATTCATTCACTTGTTCAACAAATAGCCATTGAACCCCTAATAAGTATCAGGCACACTGCAGGCCCAGGGTACGATGGTGCCTGCCCTCCTGGGTCTGCAGTCCAATGGGGGAGTCACTGCAGGGAAACCTTGAAAACAAGACCTGAGTGGTCTGGATTTGGGGACCCGTTACCTCCACTCCATGGAGGCTGACACGGGGCCCCGGCACATAACGGATGCCAAACAGACCTAGCCAGATAGATGAGGGCTGGCTTCTGGCTCCCCTGTTGCCTGATCCTTTTTCTCAAGGCGGGGGGAACCCTAAATGGATGCCCGCCTCTGGCCCTGCAGGTGGGCAGCCCTGGTAGCCCACCCCCACTCCGCCACCTCCAGCCCACGCACCTGCGGGCCGGAGCAGGCAAGCCCCTGGTTGAGCGCCGCGGCCACCTGGCCGCTCAGAAGCAGCTGGTGCACCTGCGCGTTCTGCAGCAGCATCAGCTCCAGCAGGCCTGGGGGACGGGAGTTCAGCAGGCCCGCGCCGGAACCCCCCTGCTCTTGCCCCGACCCCAGGGCCTTTTCCCCAACTCCAGCTTCGCGGGGGAGGGCGGGGGAAGGAGGGGTGCAGCAAGGACGCCCAGAGAATGTGCCGGGCAGAGTGGGGTACAAAGTGGGGAGATCCCGGAGTCTCACCTTCCTTCACGCGGCCCGGCCGTGGGGACGGAGGTGGGATGGCCCACAGGAGGGGCTGCGGAATGGTCACCCAGGGCTGGGGGGAGGGGGAGACTCAGTCAGACTAGGTGGGGAAGGGATGGGGACCCCCTCGCTCCCCACGCCGTTGAGTCGCTTCCCTAACCTCGCAGGAGCTTCTCCCCTCCGCGTCCCCATGGCCTCCCTGTCAAGTCTCTTCCTCTCTGGCTGGGGTCGCTCTCCTCACCCACCCCCACTCCTCCAGGGTTCGGACCCTCCAGGGACAGCTCCCCAAGTCAGCCCACCCCTCCACCCTGCCCCCAAGGCCTTCCAGGTAAAGGCAGGCTCTGGTCCCCGACTCAGCCTTCACCGTCGGGGCTGCAGTCTGTGCTGGGTGATGACCCCAGCTCCCTCCAGTCCCCGAGGCCATGGCCAGCTGCAGCGGATCAGGGTTACCTTGACGACGCTGGGCGACGCCAAAGTCTCCTCCTACGCATGCGCAGGTCCCGCCAGCGTTCCGGTGCCTGGGGCGTTCGCCCTTTGTCGCCGCCTCCTGCTCTTCTCTCTCCACCTCTAGGGACGACGGGTCCCGAGGACCCTCACCCCCACCCCCGGAGGCCCAACTCTCTCCCAGATGTCCACATCCAAACCCCCGCGCCGTGGCTGCCTGGGCATCGCGGCTCATCCCTCGCTGTACCTCGCACCCTTGGGCATCCCCGGCACGGAGCCTGGGGGGCCGAGTTTGTTGAGTGAATGCGTGAGTGGCTGGGGAGGCCCGCCCCAACTCGGACACTTGGTTTTTGGGGCCCAGTGCCCAACGGACTAGGGTGATGAGTTAGGAGTAGAGAATTCTGTTGGAGCAGGCTTGGGGGCAAGGGGCTGGTGAGTGAGGAGGGCAAAGGATTTGCTCCCTGTCGCTCTGAATCAGAGGGCTGTCCTGCGGGCCAAGAGTGGTTTCTGGAGGCCACCAAGGAAGGAAACGCCAACCAAGTTCACGGAAAAGGCTGGCCCCTGTTTGCTCCCTGGTTCCTGGTCAAGGGGAGCCACTGCTCCAAAGAGGTGGCAAAGTCTGGGGAGTTTAACGTCAGTGCCCTTCATCCCGGAAAAATTACCAACGCTTGCGTTCTTTCAACAGGAAGTTATCGAGGTCTTCTTTGCTTAAGAACAGGTGAAGGGAGAGATCTATTTCGGCAGCTGTGACCATCCTAAGATAGGCCCTGAGCAGCCGTCGAAGAAAATCCAGACAGGAAGCTGGGATTAGCACCCCAGAGTTGCCTTCCCCCACCCTCCACTCCTGTTCAGCTCCCCTTCCCAGAAGTCCTGGTGTCTAGAGCCAGAAAGACGATTCCCACCTCCTCCTTTGTACCTTCACCCCTGTCTCCAGGAGATGGGGACTGTGGGCATTAGCTGTCCCCGTGGGTCTTATGGCCTTGACAGCCGTCATCAAGCTGAGATCGGGCACCGTGGTCACAGGCCGGCAGTGAGCGGGAAGGACACAGAGGCACGTCTTTCCATCTCCACCCTCATTCCAGGGAGAAAGATGAAACCAACCCTTATGCTCTCCATCAGCAAACTTTGACCCAGGAGGTGCCTGTGTGTGCGAGGTGCCCTTCTGAGCACTGTAGACACAATAGTGTATCCTCGCTGGTTCCAGCGTTGTTGGGGAAGTGAAAAACTCCCCTGAAAGGAGAGCAAAGATTCAAGACTGTGCAAAGTGCCCTCTGAGTGAACCATACAAGAAGGGATCATGAAAAAGAGAAAACTCGGTCACTGAAGGGTGGAGTTCTGAAGGAGGTAGAGATCCTTGGGATGGGGCCAAGCAGTGTGAGAGGGAGAGGGCAGCCCAGGCTGGGAACACAGCCAGAGCAAAGGTGCAGATGCGGGAATGGACAGGGCCTGTAGAGATCCAGTGGCTCAAACTGCCTGGCTAGGGTAGGGGATCTGGGCCGAGGGAAGTTCCAGGCAGACACAGGACAGACTCAAAGGCCAAGTTATAGAAGTGAGGCTTTGCCATGGGGGTACTGGGAAGCTCTTGGTGGGTTTTGAGCAGGAGAGAAATAAGGGGACGATGTGTGCACAGCCACATTTTGGAAAGATTTATCTTGGTTGTCATATCTTTGTTTATGTCAACCAGAATTAGAAAGAACAAATGTCTGATGGGATGTGTCCTCCCAATGGAATACTATTCCACCATTGACAATTTTGGTATAGAACAAATCTGCTGATGTGGAATGATGTCCAAGAGAGCCAAGCAAAACAATCAGAAAGCATAGTAACATCTTATTTTTGTCTTAAAAATTATATATATTTATGTGCATCTCTGGGGGGCGGGGGAGAAAGAGAGGGAAGGAGGGAGGGAGGGAGGGAGAGAGAGGGGCAATTATAGAGAAGCTGTCAGGGCTGCCCATACCCGCCAGCCTCCCCACTTCTTCTCCACACCTTCACAGTGCTTCCTGGGATCTCCTGCCAAATAAACTTCTTGCTGCCAAATCCTTGTCTCAGGCTCTACTTTTGGGGGAATCCAAACTTAAGACACTAGTCTCCCACTTTCACCATTTCTGCTGCCCAGGCTGCTGCTAACTCCTGGGAAAAGCTATTCTAGCAGCTCTCTGATAAATTTGTGTTCAATGACATGAAATACCAAAGTCGACATTGAAGTACATTCTCCTGGGAGTATAATGGTCCATGGATTGAACTGAGGCAAAGCTGGAGGCAGGGAGGCCAGCAAAGAGGCCACCTTCCTTCCCTGTAAAGGAAGCTCAGAGCAGGCTGGAGGTGGCTGTAGAAAAGAGGCAGGAAGAGGTGATCATTTCAATAACTCAGATATAAGATTGCATGTTAATCTTACATGAGACTTACTTGTATTTTGGAAGGCAGGGTTGAGATAAAAACTACCTGGTACCCAATTAGAGGTGTCAAAGGAAATTGAAGCATTTGTCCTTTGAATAATGAGAAAACCACACACGTATCTGGCAGCGCTATTTTGCTTACGGATCTAGCTTCAGTCCAACAGTGGAGGACGTGCCTTTCTGGCTACTTGTCCTGCCTATTATTATTTTCTTTGGGGTGTTGAACACTCCACCTAATCTCTTTCCATTCTTCTCAGTGGGGACTCATTTGCATCTTCAATTTTTTGTTTTGGGTTTTTTGTTTGTTTTAGTGTCCCAAAACAATATGTACCGAAAATCCTCCCTGTTGCCTTGGTAAATCTATTCCTGGAAATAAACTAGACATGGGAAAAGATTTCTACTCGTATGTGTTCGTTCCAGTGTTACTTTTAAGAGTTGAAAGCTGAACGTTACCCAATGTCCCATAATAGGGAAATGGTTATGTAAATGGAAGTAATTCACTCCAAGGAAGAGTTTGCAGACATTAAAAACCATGGAAGGGGAAAAAGGGCTCCCTCCTCTCCTCCTTAGATGGAAATGCAGAGAAAAGTGTCCTTCTAAGAATTCAAGGGGAGGGACTTCCCTGGTGGTCCAGCGGTTAAGACTCCACGCTCCCAGTGCAGGGAGCCTGGGTTCGATCCCTGGTCAGGGAACTAGAGCCCGCATGCCACAACTAAGAACCTGCATGCCACAACTAAAGATTCAACTAAAAGATCCCACATGACACAACGAAAGATCCTGCTTGCTGCAACTAAGAGCCAGCACAGCCAAATAAATAAGTAGTTAAAAAAAAAAAAAAAAAGAATTCAGGGGAAATGTCTGTGTGGTACAGATGAGGAAGTGCTGAGCAGAGAGAGACTGACCCAGTAGCAGTCTCTTTTTTTTGACCCATTTCCTAAAAAGGCACAAATTGGAAGGAGTTAGAATATGAGGGTTGAAAGAGAGGCGCTAAATACTGCTTTGCAGAATTTCATGACTAACTGGATTTGTGGGGAGAATCCTTGAAATTATAACAATAAAGAAATTCCATTTTTCTGCTTGGAGGCTCTGACTATACTGTTTCTACAAATCATGGTTATCCTTGTGAGATGTGTGTGTGGAGTTTTATCCAAAAGGCCCCTGGTGGTACTTTGGGGACTTATAAACACATAGATCACACCAATGGGATGCCCTGTGGTGGGGACCCAGTTTCAAGGTCCCACCCCATCAGAATGGAGCTATGGGATGGAGTCCAGAACCCTCCCCTCCTGGCTGAAGCTCCCAGAAAGTCACCCTGGACTGAATGACTCAGGGAAGAAACTGACTGCTCAGGCCAGCGGGTGGGGCTGGGACAGGCCAATTCCTGTGGGTCAGGATGAGATTTTCTGAAATGTGATTTTATTTTGCAGGATTCTTTGGCTTGTGGGTGACCAATATTCAACCTAAACCAGCTTAAAGAAAAGGGACTTTTGGGGGAAGAGAGGACAGTGATGGAGTTGGTTTATAGTTTAACTGACTCAGGTGTCTTCAGGTCTCTCTCTCTCCATCCTTCTCTCCCTCTCCTTCATCTCCCCCTCTCTGCATGGTGTTCCCTCTTCCTACAGACAGACTTTTCCACTCATGGGAGACACACAGCAGGCACCTTCAGATGTACTTCAGTTACTCTAGACAAACTTAGAGAATCCCACAGAGAGAGAGATGATCTTTCTTTTGAATCAATACATAGAAATCCCCAGGAAGGACAATGATTGGCCCCACTTGAGTCACATATCCAGCTTTTGGACCAACCACTGTGGCCAAGAGGATTGGCCAGACCTAGGTGACAATGGCCATCTCCATGGCTGGGGCAAGGTGGCTGTCCTGTAATCAGGAGCCCCACCAGAATCACATATTTGGAGTAGGGAAGCAGTTCCCCAAAGCAAGGAGGAATATCGTTATCAAGAGAGAGATATTCATTCCACTCGGGTTGTGGTTAAAAGTCGTATTTAACACACAGCTTTTGTTTTCCCATCATCCCCATCCTTAATCCAAATGGCACCTTGTGCAAATTAGAAAAATTAGCCCCTTCCTCTAGATAATTTGCTACCCTCTGCTAGAAAATTATCATCTTAAATATACTAATCTACAATGACTGCAAATGGGATTGGTGCCCAGAATTGTGCAGTGCACAACTCATACAACCAAATGCAGCAGCCCTGCCCCCTCATATACTATAATTCCCTTCAATAACTTCAATTCCTCATTAAAGAAAGTCTTACTCCATAGAGCTTTGGGCAGGGGCAAGGCAGTGACTGAAAGGGCAGAGCCATAATTGGGAATGACAGCTGCATCCCACCGTCTCCCCTCCAGTGCCCACAGACAGGGAGCCGTGTGCTATCCAGGGAACACTGACCAGGAATTCCAGACAGTGGCCAGTGTAAGGCCAACTGGCCCGAGGCAGGGGAACACAATCAGATTCACAGGTTGCATCAGACCGAAATTCTCCAGACCACCCAGTTCCAGAAACTGCCATGGAGACATTCCGGACCACCCAGTTCCAGGAACTGACCTGGGGACTTTGAACCCAGTCCAGCCTTCCCGCCTTTCGAGGGGCGGGACTAACGGTCCCCCAGGATACCCGAAAAGACCACCAAATAAGGAATATATAATACTCTGCGCCCTCCCAGATTCACCACACCCGTTTCCCTTCTTCCCCTATAAAATCTTGCCCAACCCTCGCCCGGGTGCGACTTCTCTGGCCCCTTTCTCTCGGACCAGTGAACCTCGCCCGGGAGCGCTCCCTAATAAAGCTCACTTGAAGCTTTCCTCTGTTTCGCGGTGCCGTTTGTTAAGATCCGACCTTACAGCCAGCAGCAAAGCAAACTGGAGCTGCAGCAGGGCTGGGAGTGATGAGAGGGACCCTGGGGAACAGCTTTAGGGAGACAACTTGGGAAGGATATGAGATAAAAGGCTTGCTTTTCTCTGAATGCCAGAAGAAGCAAAGAAGAGACAGGGGCCAGCAGACACTGGATTACATTAGCAATACAACTACGTGGAAAATGTCTGTCAGGTCAGTGAGCAAAGCAGGATAAAGAACCTTGCAGAGAAAACACCAAGGCTCCCACTTTGGTCTAGAAGACATGCCTCTGAGGGTGTAAGTGATTCACTGGGTGGAGATGGGCGAAGTCCGGGCACAGCAGGAACTTCTCAGACCACAGCCAGGCCTGGCCCACAAGGAAGGGCTCGACAATGCTGAGGCTGGATCCACAGAGAGCTACTGGGAGGAGAGGCGCCATCGGGCCCACTCCCAGGATGGAGGGTGACCACTCCCCAGGGCTTCCCTGTGCCCCTCTCAGAGGTCACTCCGGGCTGGGCTCGGCTCAGACAGAGCTCTGGCTGCCAGAAAAGATGGTGGCAGTGATGGGTATGGGAGACTGGGGGAATCTTTGGGGGACAGTTACTCTGGATTCACCCAGGGATTCTCTCGTCTGCCGGGCAGGGGCAGGCGCTGGTGAGCGAGCAGAGATGGGTCATTTCTCAACACCTCCACTAGGGGTCACCCCAGTCCCAGAGTGGAAGGTGGGGGAGGGGGGCTAAATAACCTCATCTCTCCCCCTACCACACCCCCTTCCCCAGCCTCTGAGGGACAGATGTCTAGCCAGAGGGGTGGGGGAGTGGTGGTGGAGAAATGACCCTCAAGACTGCTGTGTGGTACAGCTGAACAGCTGTGTGTGTGGGGGGATGGGAGTGTGTGTGTGAGATGTGGGTGTGGGTATATAGGTAGGCATCTACTTGATAAAAATCTAGTGACCATAGGTACATATAGGTGGCCCTGTGTACGTGTGAATGGAAGCATGTTACATGGGCACAGACAACCGCATGGATGCAAGTAACAAGCATGAAATGCAAGAATGCATGGGCGTGACTGGTGTGTGTACACACTTGATACAAGTATAATGTCTGTGATACGCGGCATCTGTGCTCATCTGGGCAGGAGAGCGCGTATGGCTATATGCGTGTAATAATACACACGTGCACGAGCCTGACGTGAGCGTGGGAGCGAGTCTGTACGTGTGAGCCGCAGGCCTGTGTGTGAATGGGTGTGACACGCAGTGGAAGCGTTTGTGTGACTGTATGAAGGGTGGTGGTGGTTTACATGTATGGCTGAGCGTGTGTGAGTGTGACGGGGGAGCGCAGCCATGAGTGTGCAGAGTGTGTGAGTGTGCTAGCCAGCCTGTCTCCCGGGAGTGCTTCTGGGAACGAGCGTGAAAGGAGATTCACGTGTGAGAATGAGCCTGCGTTAGTACGTCAAGGGAGGGAGAGAACCGCGTGTGCGGGCTCAGACGCGTGCCCCAGTGAGCGTGCGCGTGCGTGTGCGTGTGGGTGGGCGAGCGTGCCGCGTGCGTCCCACTCCGGGTCAGCGGGGCCCCCGGCCCAGGCGGTCCCGGCCGGGCCTAGCACACCCCCGTGAGGGAAGCGCGGCCCAGGCTCCCACCTGAAGATTGGCCCAGTCCTCAGGTTTCACTCATGACCCTGTGACATCAGCGGCAGCAGCTGTCCCCGCCGGCCCGGCCCCCCGGCCAAGTCCCCCAGAGTCCCAGCCCCAGCCCGAGGTGGGCACGCCGCTCCGCGCTCGGCAGCGAGCACTCCGCTCCCGTCCAACAGTGAGTACTGCGCCCCTCCACGCCCCGCCCGGGCCGGGCGCCCCGAGGGCAGGCCACCCGTAGGGGCCGGGCACCCTGGCCCCCAGCCCGGCCTGGCTCCGAGGAAGTCACCACTTTGCTCCGGGCACCGCTGTCCTCCTGCCCACACCGGGCCCTGCTCCGAGGCTGTCCCTGCCCAAGCTCCTCGGGCCGTGACCCTCAGTCCCCACGCTTGCCTCTCGCTGCCCCGTCACCTGCTCCCTGTGCCCCTGCCCGGGTGCCGTCCCTGCCCTCAGCAGGGGTCCTCACCCTGGTCACCAGTGGCCCAGGGGTTAAGGCTCGACTCCTTGGAGTGACCCGAGGGACAGAGACTGGGCTGGTGTCTTCAGGAGAGGAGGGTGAAAGAGCCAGAACAGCGACTTGCTGGGCCCGGGTGCGGTGGCCTAGAAGGCAGGGGTGCGGGGGGAGGGGAGCAGGAGGCCGGGGCGGCGGGGCGGGGGGGGGGGGGGGGGGGGGGGGCGGGCGGCTCCTTTGCTCTGCTGAGACAGGAATCTGCGAGATGCCAGCAGAGGACACATCTCAGGCTACGAGGCCAGCCGGACTCTGCCCTCCGCCCCCCCGCCCCGGCCTCTCCCCGCCCGGGGCGCCCTCGGGCTCATTTCCTGGAGAAGCCCCTCGTGGTGGAGGGGGTGTGGGAACAGGGAGCCAGACAGTCTGGTGTGAGGGGGGCCACTGCACCGAGGGGGCTCTGGGGGACTCAGAAGGAGCCTCAGGGCCGGGGTGAGGGGGCAGGGGTGCGGTGCCAGGGCAGAGTGCAGCCCCCTGCCCGCTCCCTGCAGGCAGAGCAGGGAGCCCAGACACTGGGAGGGAGGGCGGGCAGTGGCTAGCGGAGAAGGCCAAATGGGCCCAGCAGAGACAGAGAAGGTATTTTGGCGGCGTGTGGGGCTGGAGGGAGGTGTGCTTTCAGGGGTGTGTGTGTGTGTGTGTGTGTGTCAGGGGAATTTGTTCAAAAGATTTGGGATGCCCCGTCTAGAAGGCTCGGACGGGGGCCGGGGGGTCTGCTCAAGGCTTTCCAAAAATGCACTGATGGGGGAGGGAGGGCCTGAGCCCCTTCCCACTCCACCCAGTTAAGTACTGTGTCCTGCTGCCCCTCACCCTGCTCAGTGCATGGGGTCAGGGCAGGGGGCCAGGTCATGATGAGAGCTCGTGGCACCCCACTGTGGGGAGGCAGCCCTCCAAGTAGAGACTAGACAGGTCCCCCTCCCATCCACACCGCCTGCCGCGGGGGCCTGCCCAGAAATCAGTCACTCCAGAGCCCCGAAGGTTAGAGCCCAAGGGATCCTTGAAGGCTGTTTAATTCAGCCCCTGAGCATGAACCAGCTGGGGGAGAGTAGCTAGAGACAAGTTTGGGTGTCTGGCTAGTCTGGAGAGGGGAGGGGGCTGACAGAGAAGTGGGGCGGAGCCACGGGTGAGCACTGTTGTCACTCAGCTGTGACCCCACGGGTGGCATTGACTGAACCCAACCCAGGGCTGGGGTTGGGGGCACAGAGGGCTGGTTCTCTCAGGACCCTCCAGATTTTCCCGGGGTCATCCCCAGTGCCCTGCCCGTGGCCAGCGGTGTGGACAGCTGTGGCCATTGCACTAGTATTTGGAGGCTTGTCACCTGTGCAGGACGACGCAGGGGCCCAGACATAACCCAAGGGTCCACCCGCATCTCCATCCCAGGCATCTCTCAACGGATTGGCTGGGATTTTCACAGGGTTTGGGAAAGGTGCTTAGGGGTCCTTCCTAGGTGGTCCCATCCCAGCCTGGCCTTCCCTGACATTTCTGGTTGGGCACCTGTACAGGGTGGGAGCTCAGGACTCAAGGTCACCTCCAGCTCTAAGCTGGCCTGAGTGTCAAGGTCTGCCCAGCCGGCTTCCCTGCCCCGACCCCAGACCCAGACCACGGGGAAGCCCTGAGGTTGAAGCCAAAGGCATTGAACTCCTGGCCAGATGTTGGGGGTAGTCCTGACGAAGTCCCTGCCTTTGGGGGCAACTCTGGCCACCAGAACAGAGAAAAGTGTAATGGCAGGGACGGGTGGGGTTTAGAGAAGGCTCCTGGGAGAGGCAGAGCTAGAGAGGAGAGAAGGGATTGGACCTTACAGAGAGGAGTGGGAAGGCTCTCTCTCTCCAGGTGACAGAAGAGAGATGCATGGAAGAGAAATAAAATATCTGAGCCCAGGGGCCTCAGAGATCAGGGAAGGGGAAGGAGGTCAACAACCCCAGTCCAGGTTACACAAACCTTCTGTCCCTTGACTCCTTTTACAGGGAAGGCTCAGGCTCAGCGGGTCCTGTCACCCAGGTCACACGGCTGATGAGGGGCCAGGGCTCTGTCCACAGTGGCCAAGGCCCCCGCTCGCTGGGAAGGAACTCACGCCGGTGCAGGGCTGGGTCATGGGGCAGAGTTCGCTCCTGGGACACAGGGAGCAGTGGGTTCCCGCGGGCAGCCCTAGGGGTCTCCAGCTCTGCAGTGGCAGAAACAGGCCTGGGCTCCCCAGGGCTCCATCAGAAGGTGCTCATGGGGCTGGGGAATCGCAGGGTCCGTCCACCTCCACCACCCCTACCCGGGCCTTCCGTGTGCTCTGGCCCCCATTCTGCCCCATCAGCAGCGGCTATTTTTAGTCCCTGCAGTTTTCAGTCAACAGCCCTTGTGTGTGTGGGGGGGGGGGGATGAGGCAGCAGGAGGAATGGGAGGGGCTCGAGGAGCCCACAGGAAGCGGGGGTGGCAGGGAAGCTGCTGTGCCCCTCAAAGGACGGGCTGCCCCCCACCAAGGCCTCCCTGTCCTCTGCCAGGAGCCCTAGCATAAACGGACAGTGCAAAACCACAAGAGTTACCAGACCCCACTGCTTCTGAACTGGTTTGTGAAACCAGGTGCCTGTCTACCCCTCCCCTGCCCCACAGGTGCTACAAGGTCACCGTCCAGTTTAGACTGGGGCGATGATACCTTAGTGGTTAAAAGCCAAGGTCTCTTTCGAGAGCAGGGCTTCCAGCCTCAGTTTACTACATAAATAACACTTGGCAACTTCCTTACCTTCTCTGTGCCTCCGTTTCCTCATCTGTCAAATGGAGTGATAACAATAGGATCACGGTAAGGATTACATGAGCTCTTGACATGTGAGGTGCCCAGGACAGTGCTTGGCAAGCACTTAAGTGTTAACTAGTAATTCATTTTTATGCTTGTTAGCAGGCTGTGCCTCCGAAATGAATGTCTCCTTGGCGGGGGCGGGGGCGGTGACAGAAGGGGAGAAGGAGCTATAAGGTGGGGAAGCAGGACAGAAGGTAGGAAAACCCTATCCAGCTCTGGGTACCCTGCATAGCTGGGAGGGGGGCGTGGATTTCCTATTGGGAGATCCTTTTATCATATGGACAGCAGAGCCCATTTTATAAGGGTCTGTGGTTTGCAAATGTTGCCTTAAGGGCTGTGAAAGCACTAAGCAGAGCCCCCCACCCCGGGCTCACATTTTAGTAAGAGCTGCAAGTGACTCGTCTTTTTTGAGGCTTTTTAAGTTCTTGATTGGCCTAGTTTTGGAGAAGGATCTTCCACCAGGGTAGTTGGTGAGAAAACATCACTGGAGCAGTTTCTGGGGTTGAACAAAGTTCTCGGAGCGAGTGGCAAAGCCAAGCTGGCTGCGGGGCGGGAGAGTCCATCAGCCTTTCATCAACCCCCTTTGGGGGTTTCAGGTTATAGGCTTGGGTCCTGCAGTCCGCTCATCCTACCGCCTTGTGCAACTCCCAGGGCCCGACAGGGGCCTGAGGCCCGAGTGGGAAGGGCTCAAAACTCACCCTACCCAAATGGTTAGAGATTGATGGAGGGAATGGGGAGCGAGGTCGGCCTTGGAATTCTCCAGGCTCAGGATCAGTTTTGAACGGTCCTCTTCTTGCCCTCTGGGTGGACCTCAGGCAGGAAAAAGGCCTGTCAGCCATGGTCTGGGAGTGGGGAGGGTGCGTGGTAGAGAGAAGCCAACAGAGGCCGGCAGCTCCAGGGGGAGATCTTACGTAGAAGCAGGCAGGGTGAGGGGAAGCAGCCCTGCGGGCAGGGGGTGGGTCTGCCTGAGGGTGGGTGAAGTGGGCCTAGAAATGTGTGTATACGAGGGGGTGTGTACACAAGTTGGAGGGGAGCATCCATGAAGCCCTGGTCACCATGTTTGAGGTACCTTCGAAAGAGCCAAGCCAGCGGAGGGCAGGAAGCCCCAGGCCTGGGTGGAACTAATCAGCCTCCCCACCCCTTGGAGCAGCTGGGAAATGACTCATAGAAGCAAGAGTGAGGGAGAGAGAGAGAGTGTGTGTGTGTGTGTGTGTGTGTGTGTGTGTGTGTGTGTAGGAGTGAGCTGCAGAGGGGTTGGGGGGTATATGAGGGTCGATTGGTGCAAGTGAAAAACCAAACCTCAACAAAGGCTCTTTACCAAACTGCAGGTGGGGACCTCTAGTCCCCACCACTCACAACTCCCAACACGAGGCCCCAGGAAGCCTGAGCCCTGGGCCTGCCAAGGCCTGCCAGACGCCCACCACAGCCCATGCCTTTCAGGGACTTGGCCCAAGGACTCTGGTCTGTCCTTTGAAGAGGACAGACAGGTGAGGATCAGGCCAGCCCAGCGGGCAACTGGATGGGACCTCAACCTGGGCGTGTCCCGTGCTGGGGGAGGGCAGCCATGCCCAGCCCTATTCCCCACTGGGCGGGCGAGAGGGAGGCCGTAGTAAGAGGCATGTGGATTTGGCATCAGAGAGCTGCATTCGAATCCTGGCTCTGCCACTTGTTAGCTGGGATGATGAATGCAAAGCAGTTGGAGTGGTGCCTGGCACGCGGTAAACATCCAATGAACATACAGACGACTGCGGCATCAAGAAATAATTCTTACGCCTTCACCTCTCGGGCCCACACACATCGGGATGACAGGCGAATGCACTGAGGTTTGGGGAACAGAGGAACCAACACCCCCCCGCTCCAAATAGACTCTTTCCTGAGCTGACGCTGACCGAGGCCTGGAATTCTACATCTTGAGATGAGATAAACTCCTTTGATTTAAGGCTCAGTCTTGGGAGGAGAAACCCACTCTCTGGCCTTTGCTTCTGGGGAGAAAAGGCTTCCAGGGCCGACTGATGAGCTGGGAGGGTTTAGCGGGAAGGGGCGCGGTTCACAAAACCCAACACAGCCCATTTGTGGGTTTTTATTTCATCAGGCCCCTAGCTGACCAGAAGCGCTCTGGGTGGAGGAAAAGAGTCAGCTTTGGGCGGAGGAGGCAGGCTGTGGAAAAACTAGAGGATGTTCTTAGAGAGCCTTTGGGGATTGGCAGAGCCAGAGATGATTGAGGGGAGAGGGGCAGACAAAATACCCTGAACAGGAAGCTAACCTTGCCATACAGTAAGGGCAAAATAAATGTGGCCTCTACAATCACGCATTCTTTCCCCATAGGGAGGACAGATCATCAGGCTGGTTGAATCAGGTGCCTGAAAAAAGGAGGCTTGTTTTGACCCAGTGAACCCCACCTGGAAAATGCAGTCAGCACCAGCCCAGCCCTTGCGCAGGGTACCCCACCCCCACCCCCGCCGTGTGACCCTGATGGTCTCCAGAACTCTCAGAGTTCCTGAGTGCCCGGAGGTTTCTGCACTGGGCTCCAGGCTGCCCTCCAAGACCTCTTGGAGCAGATTTCCTCTGCAGAGAGTGTTAGACCAGGAGGGGAGGGCCACCTGGGGTGACCTCCTCCAGGCCCCTGGCCTGCCAAGGCCGGGGTCCTAAGTACTGGGAGAGAAACAACACAGCTACCCCCTTCCCATGCCTACCCTTCAGCCTGTCCCAGCTTAGAAAAAGCTGTGACTTGAGATTTACAGCTAGGGAGACATAGGGCTCCATTTTGCATTCTTGGAGCTGGGCCACAGTGGAAATGCAGGAAGCTGGGAAGTAGGCCGCCAGGATGTACGGTGCTATCCTTGGCCAGGGCAGAAAAAGTTTGATCTGTTTCCATCTCTCAGAAAGTTCTGAGTCTGAGCCCTCACTGCAGGTGAAGCTTGAGGAGGGGCCGCCACTGGCTGGCTGCAGCTCTGGGTAATTTTGCTCCTAATCCACAGAGAAAAACAGCCTGAGCCTGGACTGCAGCTTTACCGGAGAGGAAGGGTATGCTTGGTTGGCAAGAGGGATGGTGACTGGAGCCTGAGCAAGGCCAGCAAGCTATCCACCATCTCTGCATCCTGGGGCATGTGCCCTAGAGTGAACGGGAAGGCTGTGAGGGGAAGGTCACATCCATTCTCAATCTTCTGGGAGTTTCTCACAGCAGCTTTTATATCTCAGGCTGGCAGGGCATGGCTGAGGCTCCTGGGGGTGGGGGGTAGTGGGAGGGGAAGGCAGGGGAGGGTTTCAAGCCAATGAAGTGCAGCTAGGTGGGTTGAAGGACCTTCCCTGAAAGCTTGGTGTCCCAGGGAGAGAAGGTTCTAGAAGCATATAGTGGCAAGAGGTGGTGGTGGTGGGGCGTCTGTCCTGAGCCTTGTTTGGCCAATAATTTGGGACAATCTGGATCACAGACACTCAGCTGTGAGGGACTGGCCTTGAACGGAGAGGCAGAATCAAGATTCAACAAACCTTCACAAAAGACTGCAGGTGAAGAGGTGCAATGAATGAGGGGAATTTAAGTAGAAGTAGATGGAAAATCCTACACCTGGATTTATATTAACCTTGCCTCCTAGCTATGATCGTTACTAGTTCCAGGAGGGGGTTTTTTGGTTGACTCTTTTGGACTTTGTACAAAGGCAATCATGTCATCTGTGAACGAAGACAATTTCGTTTTTTCCTTCCCAATCTGTATACGTTTTCTTTTCTTTTATTGTCTTATTGCATTAGCTAGGACTTCCAGTATGATATTGAGAAGGAGTGGAGAGAGGCAACATCCTTGCCTTTTTTCTGAACTTAGTGGGAAAACTTCTAGTTTCTCACCGTCAAGTACTATGTTAGCTATAGCATCTTTTTAAATGTTCTCTATCAGGTTGAGGAAGTTCCCCTCTATTCCTAGTTTGCTGAGAGTTTTTATCATGAATGGGTTGGATTTTGTCAAATCCATTTTCTGCATTCATTGATATGATCAGATGATTTTTCTTCAGCCTGTTGATGTGACAGATTAACATTAAGTGATTTCTAATATTGAACCTGCCTTGCATACCTGGAATAAATCCCATTTGGTTGTATAGTTCTTTTCATATACTCTTGGGTTTGATTTGCTAATATTTTGTTGAGGTCCACCTGTATTTAAAAGAGAAAAACCAACTGCACAATTATAGGACAGGGAAGATCTAATATGGCCATAGCTCATGACGAAAAGCTCCAGGGGTGACTGTAGAGTCACCTTGTAAGTGGGCTGCTGAAAAAGTAAATGCCATCTTGGGATCAATGAATTCAATGGGCGTCTAGGCCAAGGAAAAAAGGCCTGTCTCTGTGGTCAGACTATATCTGGAATTGGGTGTTCCGATCTGGCAGCCTCACAGAGGGAGACAATGCAGGGCTGGACCTGCTCCAGAGAAGAGCCGCCTCACCCTCCAGTGTCCTCCCCCTCGGCTCCCTGCCTGTGGACAGCTGGCCCCAGCCTGGCTCCCTGACTCCAGACGCTTCCTTTCCCACCCCTTGCCTCTAGGCCCCCAAGACTTTACCCACCACTTCTGCCCAAACTTCCGTTTTGACGCAGTTTCCGATGGAGCTTCTCACTTACTAAATGGGCCCTGGCACCCAGGGAGCAGTGTTTTAGTCCTGGCTCAACTTTTCATTTATCATTCTCTAAAATTATCTTATTTGCTTCCCTATTTATTATCTGCCTCCTCTCTCGGGAATGCAAGCTCAGTGAGGACAGGGACTTTGCTACTCCTGTATCCCTGGCTCCCAAAACAGAGCCCGGCATAGAACAGATGCTCAGGAGATGTTTGTTGAATGAATAAATGTGTGATCTGGGGGAGTCACTACTCTTCTCTGGGCCTTAGTTTCCTCATCTATAAAATGAGGGTGTTGGACTCGATCTCTTGGGTCCTTGCAACGCTAACATTCTTTTATTCTCTGTTTGTTTGTTTTTTTGCTGTACGCGGGCCTCTCACTGTTGTGGCCTCTCCCGTTGCGGAGCACAGGCTCCGGACGCGCAGGCTCAGCGGCCACGGCTCACAAGCCCAGCCGCTCCGCGGCACGCGGGATCCTCCCGGACCGGGACACGAACCCGTATCCCCTGCATCAGCAGGCAGACTCTCAACCACCGCGCCACCAGGGAAGCCCTATTCTCTGTTTTTTTATTGAAGTGTAGTTGATTTACAATGTTGTGGCAATCTCTGCTGTACAGCAAAGTGACTCAGTTATACACATAGAGACATTCTTTTTTTATGTTCTTTTCCGGTTTATCCCAGGAGACTGGACATAGTTCCCTGTGCTATACAGTAGGACCTTGTTGTTTATCCATCCTAAATGTAGTAGTTTGGGGACTTCCCTGGTGGTCCAGTGAGTAGGACTCCACGCTCCCAATGCAGGAGGCCCAGGTTCGATCCCTGGTCGGGGAACTAGATCCCGCAAACGTGCTGCAACTAAGAAGCCCACATGCCGCAACTAAGAAGACTGCGTGCCACAACTAAAGATCCTGCATGCAGCAACAAAGACCCGGTGCAGCCTAAATAAATAAAATAAAATAAAATAAAAATAAATGTAATAGTTTGCATCTACTAACCCCAGACTCCCAGTCCATGCCTCTCCCTCCTCCCCTCCCTCTTGGCAACCACAAGTCTGTTCTCTATGACTGTGAGTCTTTTTTTATTTTGTAGATAGGTTCATTTGTGCCATACTTTAGAGTCCACATATAAGTGATATCATATCGTATTTGTCTTTCTCTTTCTGACGTACTTCAATTAGTGTGATAATCTCTAGTTGCATCCATGTTGCTGCAAATGGCATCATTTCATTCTTTTTTATGGCTGAATAGTATTCCATTATATATATATACCACATCTTCTTTATCCATTCATCTGTTGATGGACATTTAAGTTGTTTCCATGTCTTGGCTATTGTGAATAGTGCTGCTATGAACGTAAGGGTGCATGTATCAATATCTTTTTGAATTATAGTTTTGTCTGGGTATATGCCCAGGAGTGGGATTGCTGGATCATATGGTAGTTCTATTTTTAGTTTTCTGAGGAACCTCCATACTGTTTTCCATAGTGACTACACCAACTTACATTCCCACCAACAGTGTAGGAGGGTTCTCTTTTCTCCACACCCTCTCCAGCATTTGTTATTTGTATCTAACATTCTTAAATTCAGTGGGAAGAGGTTCCCTCAGGCCCTCAGCCACCACATCTCAGGAACAGGCTGGGGTGGAGGCCAGAGACTGATCTGTGGCTGGTGGAAGGAGGGGTCAAGCTGTCACGTGGCTCTCTTTACTCTGGGTTGTAACTTGAGGGGCCACGTGGAGATCTGCCAGCAAGTCACCCAGCCAGTTACATGGGGCATTATCAGTGCTTGTCTCTGCCAGAAAGTCACCATGCATACACCCCAGATGTCCTTTCATTTTCCACTGGTGCCACTGCAAACAACACAGTTTGTCCCTCTATTCTAGACACATTGTAAGGGTGAGCAGGAAGCATATACATGCTGGCCAATGTGGCCCCACCCAGGCCCACCACCCCTGGGAGGGGCTCTCCAAAGCTGCAGGATGAAATCCAGACCCCCAGACATGGTCTTCAAGGCTCTGGCCTAGCTGCCCAACCCACCTCCCCCAAAACCCTAAACAGATTCCATGCCCCCCAAAGACTGACACAGTGTAGTTCCCTGTGTCCTGAATCTGCCTTTGCTCGGGCTGTTCCCTTTCCCTGGAGTGTCCTTCCTCTCCATTTCCCTGTGCTCACAACTTACTGATCCTTTGAGACCCAACTGAAAAGACACATCTTTCCTGCCCCCAGCCTGGAAGTCACCACTCATCCACCTGAACTCCCACAGCACAATCAACTCCCTTCTTTAGGGAGGGCAATTCTTTTTCCTTGTACCATAGCTTCGTGTGCCCATGTCCACCCTCTCCCCAGCTATCAGCTGTTGGAAGGCAGGATGCCCAGCAGATGCATCTTTGTTACCTACTCAGGGCTAGCTCAGGTTCTGACTTATGAACAGAATGAATGGATGGGTGGATGGATGGATGAATGAATGAATGAATGAATGGGTGAAATGTATCAGAATCCATTCTATTCCCAGAAAGATCTGTATCCAAGGCCTCATCCACTCACTGAGTGTCTGCTGTGTGCTCAGCACTGGGATTGGCCATGGTGACCTAGACAAGACATGGTTCCTGCTCTCTTGGCATTTCCGTCTGGTGGAGGAGACAGAAGAATGAATTAGGCCAATAGACAAGCGATTACAAACTATGATAAATGATGTCAAGGAAAATACAAGGGACTGTAATAGAGAGTTGAGGAGGAGAAATCCTCTTGGAGAAGGGACATTAGAGCCTAGACCGGGGAGTAATGTCTAGGACATTAGAGCCTAGACCATGTGAAGAGCGGGGAGACAAGAGCTCCAGGGAGAGCAAAGGCCCAAAGGCAGGCATGAGTCTGGTGGTCAAGGAGCTGGAAGGAGGCCAGGAGGCCAGATCAGCAGACAGAGGCGAAGAGGTAGATCGGGACTGGATCACCAGGGCCTTAGGTTTTATTCTAAGTGCAACAGGATGTGACTAGAGAAATTTAAGCAGGAGAAACAACATGATGAGTTTCTTGTTTTTATTTTTATTTTATTTATTTATGGCTGCATTGGGTCTTCATTGCTGTGCGTGGGTTTTCTCTAGTTATGTCAAACGGGGGCTTTTCTTGCTGCGGAGCACAGGCTCTAAGCGCACAGGCTTCAGTAGTTGTGGCACACGGGCTTAGTTGCTCCACGGAATGTGGGATCTTCCCTGATCAGGGCTGGAACCCGTGTCTCCTGCATTGGCAGGTGGATTCTTAACCAGTGTGCCACCAGGGAAGTCCCTAGTTTCTTGTTTTTAAAACAGCACCTGCTGCTTCCTCGAACTGGTTTGGAGAGGCCAGGGGCAAAAGCAGGTAGCTATTGTAAGAAATTGTTGTGAAATGGACCAGGGGAAAAAGGAGAGGTTAGGTATGTTTTGGAGATGGTATTAACAGAACTTTGGACAGGCTGAATGTAGAGGTGAGGGAAAAGGAGAATTCACAAAGACACCTCCTTTTTGAAAATAAATTTATTTTATTTATTTTATTTTTCGCTGCGTTGGGTCTTCGTTGCTGCGAGCGGGCTTTCTCTAGTTGCGAGGAGCAGGGGCTACTCTTCATTGTGGTGCGCAGGCTTCTCATTATGATGGCTTCTCTTGTTGCAGAGCACAGGCTCTAGGCATGTGGGCTTCAGTAGTTGTGGCACGTGGGCTCAGTAGTTGTGGCTCGCGGCCTCTAGAGCGCAGACTCAGTAGTTGTGGCGCACTGGCGTAGTTGCTCCGTGGCCTGTGGGATCTTCCTGGATCAGGGCTCGAACCCGTGTCCCCTGCACGGGCAGGCGGATTCTTAACCACTGGGCTACCAGAGAAGCCCGACACCTCCGTTTTTGACTTGAGCAAATTTGGACTTGGCTGGATGGTGGTACCATTTCCTGGATTGAGGAAGACGGTGGGTAAGACAGTGGTATTGAGGACCCCTGACCTTGCAACTGATACCAGAAATGAGAGCGGTCTTGGGTGGACTGTGTCCTCAAGCTTCATAGTTGGCTGTAACCCTTTATGGGAGCAGAGCCTGTTCTCCATAATAGTTGTACCAATTTACATTCCCACCAACAGTGTAGGAGGGTTCCTTTTTCCTCACACTCTCTCCAGCATTTATTATCTGTAGACTTTTTGATGATGGCCATTCTGACCAGAGTAAGGTGAGACTTCTTTGTCATTTTGATTTGCATTTCTCTAATAATTAGCGATGTGGTGCACTTTTTCATGTACCTGTTGGCCATCTGTGTGTCTTCTTTGGAGAAATGTCTGTTTAGATCTTCTGCCCATTTTTTGATTGGGTTGTTTGCTTTTTGAGAATATATTTCTTTTTTTTTTACTTTTTATTTTATATTGGAGTATAGTTGATTAACAATGTTGTGTTAGTTTCAGGTGTACAGCAAAGTGATTCAGTTATACATATACATGCATCTATTCTTTTTCAAATTCTTTTCCTATTTAGGTTGTTACATAATATTGAGCACAGTTTCCTGTGCTATATGATAGGTCCTTGACAAATGTTTCATTCCAGATGCTGTCGATTGGATGCCTGTTAGCTATCCACATGGTGGGGTCCAGTAGCCAGTTAAATATATCGGTCTGGAGTTCAGAGGAGGGGTTTAACATACTCCTATAACACTACTTACAGTCATAGGAATGATGCCACCCAGACCCAGACAGAGCCCTGAGATTGAGAAGGAACAGCCGGAGAGGCAGGAGGTAAACTATGGGTGAGCTGTCGTGGAGGCTGAGAGGAGAGAGCCTGTCCAGAAGGGGACTGCAGCCAACTGGATTGAATGTTTCTATGAGGTTGAGGGAAGTGAAGACAGAAACGTGTTCAGCAGACTTGGCAGCAGGGAGGGTGCTAGTGACTTGACAAAAGCCACTTCCGTGGAGTGGGGGGAATGTACGCCAGGTTGGAATGGGTTGGAGAGGGAGCAAAGGTAAGGAAAAACAGCTGGTGTAGACACTTTCCAAGAAGTGTGTCCATGAAGAGGAACAGAAAATTAGAGTAAGCGTGAAGGGAGGCATGGGGCCGGGAGGGTGTTTTTTGTCACCACTGCCATAATTCTGAAGATGGCAGCACCTGGTCATAGAAGGGGAGGGGCTGGTGGTGGGAGAGAGAGAAGGTAAGTAGAGAAGGAGGTCCTCGGGAAGGCAGGCGGGGTCAGGGGCCTGAGACCAAGTGGAAGTCCTGGTCTTGAGTCTTCTTTTGTTATCAGGACAGAGGAGGAAGGGGCGGGCAGTGGGGATAGTTCTGTTGGTTTGTGTGTGACGGATCCTGTTTTCTCAGTGAAGACTGAGACAGAGTCACCAGCTGGGCGCATCATGGGGAAGACTATGGGGGTGTTGAGGAAAGAAGAGAAGGCACGAAATAGTTGTTCTCAAAAAGTGGAAAAGCGAGACTCACAGAGAAACCTACACTTAGAGGGTGGCACTGAGGGCAAACCCGGAGTTTATAACCACAGAGACAGCGTGAACCCAGCGAAGTCCTGCCTTGGCTGCAACAGCATCCAGCAGCTCAGGGCTGCCTCGGGAAGAGCACAGCCAGGCCAGGCAGGCTGAGGTTTCCCCAGGTGAGGGGGGTGGAAGGAGAGAGAAGGCTGCAGTTAAGCGTATTTTCGAGGGATGGATTATGATGATGGATCTGGTAACGGAGGCTGGAAGAGGAGGGAGGTGAAGTCTGAGGGGCTGACGGAGAGGGAGAAATCTCAGGGTCAAGGACTGAGTGTAAGAAGAAGCCCAAGGATTACACAACAGGGCCCTTGAGCTAAGCAGTAGGAGGTGGGGGAGGGGAATGTGTGAGTGGCGATATCAGAGATCCAGTTTCTGGTTATGATTTAAGTTCAGGGTGGGCTCAAAGGAGAAACGGGCTAAGGTGGAAGGGTCCTCTCATCCATTCATTCATTTGATAACCTTTTATCCACTGTTAGGCACACTGGTGGTACAAAGGAGCAATCCGCTCAGCCAGGGTGCCCAGGGAGGGCTTCCTGGAGGTGGTGGTTCTTGTGTAGGTTGAGTCTGGAAGGACGAATTAAAGCTCTCCGGGATGCCAAAAAGAAGGAGTGCTCCAAGAGGCAAGCAGACCATAAGCAAAGGCATGGGCTTCGGTGGAAAACAGTTTGGCCCTTTTGTGAAAATGGAGGTAGCATGGCCAGAGGGTGGGTGTGTGTGGTGAAGTGATGGGCCATGAGGCAGGGATCGGATCGTGCAGGGCCTTGGGACCCACGTGGAGGAGTGTGGACACATTATTAAGCAGTGGGAAGCCACCGAAGGATTAAGCAGAAGGTGACATGATCAGATTTGTGATTTTAGAAATGGGGATGGTGGCTTGGAGGGGAACCAGGCAGGAGGTAGGGATGCAGGTGGGAGGCTATTTGAATAGAGCAGGTGAGGGGTGACGAAGCAGCAGTAGCCTGGAGGATGGAGAGACATGTGGGTGCTGGGAAGGAGCCTCAGCATGGCTTGGGAACTGACCAGATGTGCCACCAGGGTGCTTTCAGCCACCAGCAACCAAAACCATTGCCTCAACTGGCCTAGCCAAGGAGGGCATTTACCCACTCACATAACAAGACATCCAGATGTGAAGTGGCTTCAGGGCTGGTGAAGAGGGTAGGAGGAGAGGAATTTACAGTGAAGTGCAGATTTCAAAGGGAGAGATGAGGAGTCCATTGGAGGCCCGCTGGGGGCCAGCAGGAGGAGGTGCCAGGCTGGTTGTGCCATCTGGTGCTCCCATGCCAATGTGCCAGGCACTGGTTCAGGGGTGACCCCAAGCCCAGGCCTGTGAGGAGTCTGGTGGGGGGAGACAGACCACAGATAATCGCACAAGGAGGGCGTGAATCACCATTGACCTGAGAGCTGCCAATGTTGTGGCTGCACGTGAAGGGGAGCCGTGACTTGACGGGTCTGGGGCCGTCAGGGAAGTGGGAACAGAAACCACGGAAAGGAGGCGGATGGTGGTTATTCCCGTGGCAGAGGAGGGCACGGGAGAGGTGCCTGCTGTGAAAGGCAAACAGGGCTGCAGACCAGGCCCTGGAGAAGCAGCGTCTTCCAGGGGCAGGAAGGAGGGGGCTCACAGAGCAGATGTAGAGAGAGTGGCCAGACGGGGAGGCCACGCTCTCCTCCTGAGAAGAGAGGCCGTGGCCGTGAGATGTGCGAGGGAGGGTCGGCTGCACAGAAACCACTGGGTCTGACTGATCGGGGCCTCTGGTGCCTCTGGTGAGCGCAGTTTCCATGGGTGCTGGGGCCCGAGCCAGACTGTTCATCTCTGGTGATCTGTGGTTCCACTTGGGCGCCTGCGAGGGAGAGAGGGGGCAGCATCAGGCCAGAGGATTGTTGCCAAGCGGGGCAAGTGAACTGGGAGGCCGCCGAGTGGCCGTGGTCCCGCCAGGGCCGCCTGGCACGTCAGTGTCTTCTGTTTGGGCATGTACGTGAGGCCAGTGGTGGGGAAGAAGAAGCAAAGGTATGTGGCAAGTGGTAGGTGCAACTGTGAGGTCAGCGTGAGGGGTGGTTTCAGGCTGGGCGTGTGCTCTCGTGTGTCTGCGCTCGTGTGTACACGTGTGTGTTCGTGCACACACACTCCCACGCACACAGTGGGGCCAATGAGCAGCTGAGGGACGGGGTCAGCAGGAATGAGCAGAGTCATCCCCGTGGAAACACGACTCCCCGGGAGGGAGCAGCTGGGCAGCCAGGCAGGGGGCGTGGCCAGCTCTGCCCAATGGCTCCGGCCACTCCCTGGGCCGCCCTCCCCACCTGTTGACCAAGTCTGAGGAAGTGCCTGCACTGGCCAGGGCAGGGGCACTGCTCAGGCTTCTGGGCCCGCTGTGACAGGGCTACCCTCCAGTGTAGCCCTGGGTGTCTCTGGGGGCTCTGTCTGAGGCCCTTTGGTGGAGGGGTGGTTCCGGGGCATCTGTCCGTGCGGGCCTAGTGATGGCTGTGTGTGTGACCAGGCTGCTGTGGTGTCCCTGTGCCCGCCTGCTGATGCGGGTCATTCCCCAGGGCCTTTGCCATAAGTGACCTACCACCTTGCTTCCACAGGGAACAGGCTCAGGAGGGCTGCGCAGCTCTCACAGGCCTCTGCAGCTCCTGGTGGGGACCCCTCTATCAGCCCAGTTCATACAGGGACCACCAGCCAAAAGCAGTCCCTGGGAGCTCTAGCCCTGCCCCCACCATTGAAACTGTCCGTCTCCTTGTCTCCAGGACCTTTCCTGTGTGTCCTTCTCTTCCACGTTAGCATCCTCAGGCTCTCCTGACATGACCCCCCACACACACACCCTGCATTTTCCCACTCCAGCTCCCCCTGCCTGCCCATGGGTTAGGTCCCATGGGTCCTGGGGGAGGGAGCTGGTGGGATCCTTGGCAGTGCCCGGGAACCTTGCTTCTTCCCTCTCCCCGACCAACATCACACCTCCCCAAAGCTCAGGACAGGGCACTCCACATTCCCACATCTTCCTTTTCTCTTCCCTCCAGGCCAGATACGGTGAGTACAGGCAGGTGTACCACATTCTCCTTTCTCATGCCCCTGGCAGACATCACTAATCAATCACAGCAGTCTTTTTGCACTGAGTCTGGCTGCAATCTTTTTTTTTTTTTTTTTCAGGCTGCAATCTTGATAGTCTGCCCACATCTCCAATGCAGCCAATAGCAGCTGATCCAAGTCAGCCCTCAAGATGTAATCCATTTGCCATTCCTGCTTTAGGCTGACCCCATCAGGCCTCTCACCTCGGCCCATCCTCAATCCACCCTCACATTTCACATCTGATTCCTTTCTGCCTCACTGCTGGATAGAGGTCACATGGGCATAGCCAGCTGTGGTTTTCTCTGTCCCCATAGGCTGAAGCCACACAGTCCCCAGAACTTGGGACCAGGAGGCGGTTGAAGGCACTGGGGCATTGGCCCCAAGTCTCGAAGGCGGAAGAGGATCTGGTTGGCTTGCTGTCAGTCCAGAGTGTAGCCGAGCCCTTGCTGGGGAGAGTGTGGTGCGGGGCTTGGGGGTGATGCTCTTGTGTCCAGCACCTGTGCAGCAGCACCTGGGCCCGGCAGGCACATCCCCCAGCCCCCAAAGGGCCTGCACGCCGACCTCCCCGCCCCGGCCCCTGGTCAGGCCGGAGGTGAGTAGCGGACAGCAGGCCCAGGGCGGGGTGGCCGCCCAGCACCCCGGGGGCTGCACGCTGCAGCCGTCCCAGCTGCCTGCCGCCCTGCTGGCCCCTGAGCCCAGGATGCGAGGATGGCCACCTCATCTCTGCCCACGGTGGTGCCTCTGGGCCCTGAGAGCCTGCGCCCCTTCACCCGGGAGTCCCAGGCAGCCATAGAACGGCGGGTGATGGAGGAGGAGGCCCGGCAGCAGCGGAACAAGCAGATGGAGATTGAGGAGCCCGAGCAGAAGCCGTGCAGTGACCTGGAGGCTGGCAAGAGCCTGCCCCTTATCTATGGGGACCCCCCACCGGAGGTCATTGGCATCCCCCTGGAGGAACTGGATCCCTACTACAGTGACAAGAAGGTCCGGGCCTGGGAGGCTTCCCTCCACCCGTCTGTCCACTGTCAAGCTGTCTGCCTGTCCCAGGCCTCACAGCTCTCTCCCCGCCGCAGACCTTCATCGTGCTCAACAAGGGCAAGGCCATCTTCCGCTTCTCTGCCACACCTGCTCTCTACGTGCTGAGCCCCTTTAGCACCCTCAGACGCTGCGCCATCAAGGTGCTCATCCACTCATATCCTGCCCGAGTGGGGCGGGCGCAGGGGCGGGGAAAGGCAGGGAGGGCTCGGGGGTGGGCGGGAGGCCCTCTTTCCACCTCCCCTCCCACCTGCTCCCTCACTTTCCTTGACTCTCTCCCCAACGCTGTTCAGCATGTTCATCATGGTCACCATCTTGACCAACTGCGTGTTCATGACCATGAGCGACCCGCCTTCCTGGTCTAAGCATGTGGAGTAAGTCTCCCCCTCCCCCGGCCCCCCGGTCCCAGGTGTCTGCCGGTCCCAGGTGTGCACTCCGAGGATGCCCAGAGTGAAGCTGCTCTTGTCTTCCAGGGAGACAAACACTGTCACTGCCCCCCCCCATCCACAAACACCTTAAGTCCCCGGAATGGCACACACTGTCACTCTCACCAATGTCCTCAGCCCCTGGGTGGCATATGTCACTTCTGTGCCCTCCTTCCCAGGAGGTCCATCACTGCCACCCACACCCCGGCCCCGGCGTGACATGGCTGGCCCTGGCCGGCCCTCTCCCTGCCAGGTACACCTTCACGGGGATCTACACCTTTGAGTCCCTCATCAAGATCCTGGCCCGAGGCTTTTGCATCGAAGACTTCACATTCCTCCGGGACCCCTGGAACTGGCTGGACTTCAGCGTCATCATGATGGCGTGAGCAGGGCCCCGAGGGCGTCCTGAGGCTGATGAGGGGGAGGGGAGGGGGCCAGGCCTCAGAGGGTGGACCGCAGGGCTGTGGGTCCAGCTTGCAGATGGCAGGCTGCACAGTTCTAGGAGCTGCCATTCCCGGGGTCTGGCTGGGAGTCTGTCCCGCTGCCCCTACACATAGCACATATGACCACACACAGAAGCCCTGAGCCCTAGTCCCACGGGTCCCCACCCGGGACAGCTGGGCTACCCTTGCTAACCCCACTCCTCAGCAAAGCTGCTGCGCTGTCTTCCCCACCTCTCAGGCCCCGAAAGGAAACTTGCTGTGCCTGACCTGTCCCCCCGCAACTCCACGGTAACCCCAACTACAAGGATTCCTTGGGAATCCTCCTTCTGGGCCTGGAGAACCTGTGACTTCTGCCCTACCGCCCACCCCCGGCTCTGACACAGCCCTCGCCCCAACCTCCCCACCCAGGTACCTGACGGAGTTTGTGGACTTGGGCAACATCTCGGCCCTGAGAACCTTCCGGGTGCTGCGGGCCCTGAAGACCATCACAGTCATCCCAGGTACTGGGGAGGAGCGGGGACCCTCTGCCCAGGCCATCAGGCCTCCCCCCTCACCCAGGCCTGGAACCAGGCACTCAAGTTCTGTGACTCAGGGTCACAGCCCTCCCAGGTGGTGTAGGACCCACACCAAAGCCTGGACACAGAGGGGCCCCTGTGGCCAGAGGGGAGAAGGGGCCCCGGGTGGGAGGATGAGTTTTAAGAGGCAGCCTAGCAAGGTGGTTAGAGCACAGATTCTGGAGCCTGGGTTCAATTCCCACCTCCACCACTTCCTAATTTTGACCTTGGGTAAGTGGCTTCCCTGTCTGCCTCAATTTCCGTATCTGTGAAATGTGGATAATAACAGTACCACTCATCCGGTTGTTATGAGAATTCAAAGCCTTGATAGCAATAAGGTGCTTAGAACAATGCCTGACACAGGGTATGTGTATTCAATAAAATAAACAGACTGGGCAGAGCAGAGACCTCCCCCTGAGAGAGACACAGAGAATCAGTGATAGAAAGTCCCAGCCCTGTGGGCTCAATAATGAACACCCCACATACCCACTGAGCAATCAGGCCAGGGCAATTCCAAAGTAATGCATCAAGAAGCATGAAATAACTAGAATCTGGATCATCCGGACCCTCAAAAAAGCATGTGGAGAAACTGGAGAAGGTTCATTAAAGGAGAGAAAGATGATCTGAAAAGGCATGGAGAACAGACTCTGGGAGGAGGGGAAATTGTGAAGTCATAGTGCTAGAAAATACGTTAGTTCTCCTCTAGTCCAAAGCCCTCGTGAATTGCAGTTGAGGAAGGAGGGACCCCGGGAGGGAAGAGCTTACTGAAGGCCACACGGCACGTTGGCCCCTGAGTCAAGGCCACAATACCTTCCCTCGGTGCCATGCTTCCAGCATCCTCAGAGCTCAGAGGGCTTTTATAAGGAGGTTGCTGAGCATCTGTTTTCCTACCAGGATAAGAAAAAGAAATAAACTCACACTGAAGCAAGAGACACACTGATTAGGCCCAAAGAAGAAGTTATGGCTCTTCTATAAACGACGGAATCTGAGCCTGGAATTCCATACGATTTGGCTATGCCTTTGACAGTCCAGAGGAGTGGAATGCGATATTGCAAAGTCAGCCTAGAGCTTCTCAGAGTGAACCCTGCTGTTCCTTGGGTGTTAACAGTCACTAAAAGAGAAAGGGGGCTTCCCTGGTGGCGCAGTGGTTGAGAATCCACCTGCCAGTGCAGGGGACACGAGTTCGTGCCCTGGTCCGGGAAGATCCCACATGCCGCGGAGCAACGAAGCCCGTGCGCCACAACTACTGAGCCTGAGCTCTACAGTCTGCGAGCCACAACTACTGAAGCCCGCGCACCTAGAGCCCGTGCTCCGCAACAAGAGAAGCTGCCGCCGTGAGAAGGCCTCAAGCCCGCGCGTAGCAGCGAAGACCCAATGGAGCCAAAAATAAATAAATTTATTAAAGAAAAAAAAAGAGAGAGAGAAAGGGTTCTGTGTCAAATAAGGTGAAACGTGGCATTAAAGTTTTTGTTCCTGTAGGACTTTTCCGAGCCTTTGATAGGCTAATCTACACAAGGACCCTCCAAGAGGGCGCTCCAGAGCTCAGCCTTCCCCAAACATGATTGAACCCCTTTTGTTAAGGGCACAGCTTGCGAGATGAGCGTTCTAAGGAACACACTTCAGGAGTGCTGACTTAGCGACATGTATTAAGCTCCACTGTGTGACTGGGTGTCGCTCCCCGAGTTGGGGCAACACACTGTGAAGTCTTCGTAGTCCCTTGTCTAGTGGCTGAGATTCGGTGGCCATTCAAGGCTCCAGATGGAGGTTGTAACCAGAGAAGGATGGGGCTAATTTGGGAAGGCTTCGGGCAAGCAGTGCCCCAAGTAAGTCAGGGCTTGAAGGAGGTGGAGTAGGCAGAGGCCTGGAGGGGCTGAGTGGGTGAGTTACCCCCTGCCCTGCCCCAACTCTCACCCTCCCTGTGATCAGGGCTGAAGACCATTGTGGGAGCCCTGATCCAGTCGGTGAAAAAGCTGTCAGATGTGATGATACTCACCGTCTTCTGCCTGAGTGTCTTTGCCCTGGTGGGGCTGCAGCTCTTCATGGGAAACCTGCGGCAGAAGTGTGTGCGCTGGCCCCCGCCCTTCAATGACACCAACACCACGTGGTACGGCAACGACACCTGGGATGGCCAGGAGAGCTGGGCCAGCAACTCTACCTTTGACTGGGATGCCTACATCAATGACGAAGGTAAGAACGGAGGGTCGGGAGGCCAGTGGGGTCTTTCCCAGCCCCAATGGCAGCCTCTTGTGAGACAAAGAGCATGGAGAAGACCTGAGTGTCAATCCATCACTTACCAGCTGGGGTAACCTCTGACAAGTCACTTCATCTCCTCCTCCCTCAGAATCTTTACCTATAAGATGGAGACAACAATACCTTTCTCAAAGGGTTTGTGTGACAACAAATGCCAAATTGCTTTGAAAATCCTAAAACTTTGGCTATAAAAAACAGCAGTGCATAGTCCCTAACCTACGTACTCCTTGTTCTCCATCACACCACATACTCGCACCCTGGCAGGGCCACCACCAGGCCCCTGCATCCTATTCACATCCCCAGACTTCATAGCCTCACATGCACCAGGCAACATTCTCACAAAGCCACTATTACTTCACACTGTGCCTCCTGACAGCTGAGAAAGTGGTACCCCTTCTTCAACCCGGCATCCTGGATTCTAGCCGCATCCCCCCCTTCAGTTGAGGGTCCTGCACAGGCACATGGTAGCCCCATCTACACACATGCATGTCCCCCACCCCGTATCCCTCTGTGCCCCTGCGGCACCCCACACTAGGCACTGAGCTGACAGCAAAATGTATCTACCCAGAGACCTTGGAACTTGGAGCTGCCCTTAAAGGAGAGAGAAGGGGCACCCAGAGAGCATCCATTTGGTGCGTGTGGTCCACACAGATGTGTCCACAGGTGCACAGTGGGTACTGTGCCCACAGTGTCCATGTGGTGACATGTTTCCTTTGTGGCCTCTGACTCCCAAAGGGAACTTCTATTTCCTGGAAGGCTCCAATGACGCCCTGCTCTGTGGGAACAGCAGCGACGCTGGGTGAGTGACACTGGTGGGGGGGTGGGGGGGTGGAGGGCAGATGTCCCAGGGTTGTCAGAAGATGGGGGATGATTAGGGATGAGAACCTGGGGTGGATGGAAACCTAAAGAAAATTCATGGGCACGGGGGGAACACTTTCCATTTTGGGGGATGCAGACAAGACAGAAGGATAGTTTTCTCTTGGGATCCCCCATCTATCTCCCAGATGGAGCTCTCCTTTCTCCCTAAAGCCAGCCCCCATCCTATCCCCAGGCGCTGCCCTGAGGGTTATGAGTGCATCAAGGCCGGACGGAACCCCAACTATGGCTACACCAGCTATGACACCTTCAGCTGGGCCTTCCTGGCTCTCTTCCGCCTCATGACACAGGACTATTGGGAGAACCTCTTCCAGCTGGTACAGCGGCCCCCCGCCCTGCCCCTCAGCCCCATGGCTGCCTCCCTCCATCTCCACGGCCTCCTCCAGGCTTGGTGGGGCCCCTAACAAGGCTGTCCCCTCCGTTGTACCCCCTAAATGCCCCTACATACGGGTTCTCAGAGCCCTCTGACGCTAGGTACGTGCCCAGATCTGAGCCTCAGCCCCTTCTTCCTTTTCCTCATTTGCCTTAAGAGCTGAGATCTGAGCCGGGCACAGACTCCCAGGCCTCACAGTAACCAGTAGGGCAGCTTAGACTCCAACTCTGCCCATACACAATTATTTACCTTCCACTGTTTGCAGGTGGGCAGGTTGGGTCTGGAGCAACAGTGCCTGCTGGTTCCTGGTGATGTTTCTAACATGATGATGTTAATAATAATATTTAGTAATAATAATAATAATAATAATAGCTACTATTTGCTGAACTCTTACTAGATGCCAGGCACTATGGGAAAGCTAGGACTCAAGCTGATCCCAAAGCCCACGTTCACCAATTTTTAGCCTGGTTCTCTGATCTCAAGATGTCTGGCTGAGGTCCTCTGGGCTTTCTGAGCCAGGAGACCAGGAAGGTCTGGGTCCTGAGTATATATTTTGAAGCACCCCAGGATGTGGCTTAGCCTGCCAAGGGTGGCTATACCTTGCCTCAAAAGCCCTCAAACTGCCTGGCTCTGTGAAGGACCCTCTCTGTTTACCTATCTGGGCGATGGATGTATGGAGATGGGTGTGGGTGAAAGCAGGCGGGTGCCATGTGACGCTTTCTCTCCCTCCCCCACTCCCAGACCCTTCGAGCAGCGGGCAAGACCTACATGATCTTCTTCGTGGTCATCATTTTCCTGGGCTCCTTCTACCTCATCAACCTGATCCTGGCGGTGGTGGCCATGGCATACGCTGAGCAGAACGAGGCCACCTTGGCCGAGAATCAGGAGAAAGAAGAAGAGTTTCAGCAGATGCTGGAGAAATTCAAAAAGCAGCAGGAAGAGCTGGGGAAGGTCTGGACTCAGGGAGAGGAGGCCAAGGACCCAGGGATCTCCCTGCCCCTCAGCCTGGGTGCTCCTGGGCAGGCTGAGGGGGGTCGGGGGAGGCATGGGGTAGGGCCTGCGAGGCAGAGGATGGGGAACAGAAGGCCCAGGCTGGAGCTTTGGTGGGGTGGGAGGCATGCAAGCAGTAGAAAGAGTATTTCTCAGCTCAGCGCCTCAGTTTCCCCATATATAACAAGGAATCTGGAGTAGTTAAACCTGACGTAGCCTTCCAGCTCAAATTCCTACGGTTTTATGATTCTTTATGGGCAGCGTACAGGTCCAGGCTGAGGGAGAGGTGGGTCCTGATGAGGCCCCAGGGAGCAGCTGTACATTTACCCATCATCTCATGAAGTGCAGGGTCAGTCAAGGCTTCAGAGAGTGAAGGGTCTTCAGGATGTGTGTCCTCAGTCACTTTGGTCCCTACCCTGTCACCCCACCACCACCGAGATTGCCGCCCCTGCCCACAGTAAGCTGGGTGCAGGCCAAAAAGAGGGGCCCCCAGCCTGAAAGACTCAGGAAGAAGCTCTGAGCGTCCATTAGTCCATCCCCATGGCTCAGCAATGGACTTTATGTCCATCACCCTTGCTGGTCCACAGGCCAAGGCCGCTCAGGCGCTGGAAGGCAGGGAGGCAGACGAGGACCCAGCCCACGGCAAAGACTGCAACGGCAGCCTGGACACATCGGCGGGGGAGAAGGGGCCCCCAAGACCCAGCTGCAGCGCAGACAGCGGCATCTCAGATGCTATGGAAGGTGAGTGCCTGGCATCCCCATACCCACCCTACTCTACCTGTCCTGTCCATCAGGCCACTTGGGCTCCCGGGGTGGGGGCCGGGAGGGCCTGGCTGGGCCCAGCTTCAGGACAGTAACTTAATATTGGCATCGAAGAAATGGCTGTGATAAATATAGTCCTGGCTTACCCTGGCCCAATTCTGGCTGCAAGGCCAGGCTGTGGCGGGAACTGGGGGCTTCCGGGAGGCCTTGGGGGCTGCCAAGGCAATGGGGAAGGACAGGATAATAATACGAACCAGGAAGGCCCAATGTTCCGGAAACTGGAGATCCTGTTCCTCAAATATCTTCTGGGTAAAAGTTAAACATCAAAGGTCCCTCTGCCCAGATAGAGTCACAGACTCCCCCAAATCCCTGTGCTGCCCCCCAGGCCTCAGTGGGACACAAGGATTAGGTAACGAGGAGAGGGTGGATAGACATACAGACGGATGGATGGATGGATGGATGGTTGGGTGGGTGGGCTGAAAGATTAATGAATGGGAAAAGACATAGGTGTGTGGATGGATGAGAGGGAGGGAGGGAGGAGGAGGAAAGGGGGAAGCAAGGGAGGGAGATGCAAGGAAATCTGACATAGAAGGGATCGGGCCCCTCCCCAGGTGTCTCGCCTTGTGCCAGGAAGGACTTGGAGGACTTTGCAAACCTCTAGAGGGCCCCATCCCAGCTGACCTTGTGTGATGGGCATCCAGGTGTCTGTGTGCCCTGCCAGAGAATGCCCCAGGGAACGCTGGGCAGGGCTGGCCGAGGAGGTCACTCAACGCCGTCCTTGCTGGGACTGTGGTGGGAAGTTTGGGGCTTCAGACACAGTTTGGGGCACCTGCAGTAGCACCCGGGTTGGGGGTAGGGGTGTTGCTGCCAGAGCAGAATCTGCAGCCTGGTTTACTAATTCTTGGGTGGGGGTGCGGCTCAGCAGCCCCCAAACTCTGGGGTGTCCCAATCACGCACTCAAACCCAGGTGTCTATGGGGTTGCCCTGGGAGTCCTCTTTCCTCATCTATGACGTGGGGGCACTAATATACTTACCTCATCCATTTCCGGTGGTAATTAAATGAGAGCACGCCCAGGCTGAGAACCCCCATGGGCAGCAGAGGCCTGGAAGACCAGGAGGAGAAGCAGCGTCACCCATGGGCCTTATGGAGCCCCAGGGGTTTAGAGCTGGAGTGGCAAGAACAGGGGCTGTTTCCAGAAAGCTACCCTGGTGGGAAAGGAAGGACTGGCTGGGGACAGTCTGGAGGGGCCGGCATACTGGCAGTGAGAGGGAGAGCCCTTGGGGGGAACCATGGTTTGCTCCTGAGTGGTGCTGGCCAGCAGCAGGTGGAACTGGGACCCAACCCCCTGCAGTGGCCTCCCGCCTCTCCCTGGGGGCCCTCGGGCCCCTCCCCAGCCGAGATCGCAGCCCTGGGCCATAGGCAGAGGATGGGAGTCACCCCATCGCGTTGGGGGGTGGGGAGCTCCAGGAAGGCAGAGCTGAAGTAGAACACTGGGAGAGAGGAGCTAGGGGTAAGGCTGCTGAGGCTGTGGCTTTTTGAGGGTCAGCTAAGAGACAGCGTGTTGGGGGGCGGGGCACTGAGGGGTGGGGCCATGTGGGCGGCGTCTAGAGGGATGGATCTTGAGGGTGACCCACTGAGAGGCGGGGCTTGGAGTAGGCCTCCCTGAGGGGGCGGGGCTTG
Organism: Phocoena phocoena; assembly: GCF_963924675.1. Classification (NCBI taxonomy): domain Eukaryota; kingdom Metazoa; phylum Chordata; class Mammalia; order Artiodactyla; family Phocoenidae; genus Phocoena; species Phocoena phocoena. The sequence goes on from NC_089237.1 coordinate 14,516,504, forward strand.
AGGTGTGATGCTCCGGGGGCGGGGCTTGGAAGGTGGGACCAAAGACCTAGGTGGAGGAAGGAGCACGTGAGGGAGGATCCTCATCGGGTATCTGTTTCCACCCTACTCCCAGAGCTGGAAGAGGCCCACCAAAAGTGCCCACCATGGTGGTACAAGTGTTCCCAGAAAGTGCTCATATGGAACTGCTGCACCCCGTGGATGAAGTTCAAGAACATCGTCCACTTGATCGTCATGGACCCCTTCGTGGACCTGGGCATCACCATCTGCATTGTGCTCAACACCCTCTTCATGGCCATGGAGCATTACCCCATGACGGAGCAATTTGACAGGGTGCTCAACGTGGGCAACCTGGTAGGGAGCGGACGAGGGAGAGGCTGTCCTTCTGTGCAGGACAGGAGAGGGGCCACAGGGCCCGACGGGCTGTGTGGAAATATGGGGCACGATTAGGGGGCATCAGGGGACAGGCTGGGGTTATTTTCCCAGCATATGGGTATATGGGGGCATGAGTTGATTTACCAGGGATGTACCTGGGGTGATCCATGGGACGTGGAATTTGGGTTTTAGGGTACTTGGGGGCAGATAGAATGGGGATGAGGTGCTTGACCTCTTATGATCAGGATTTCAGGGGCTTTGGGGTCCAGGCCATGCCCTGGAGGCAGAGATGGGGGAGTGAGAGCACAGAGGTATGGGGGTGGCTGGATGGCAAGTCTCTCCACTTTCGGAGGTTGTTGTGGGCCTAAGAGGGACCAAGGGACCTGGAAGTGGGGGTATAGGGCCATGGGCACCCAGGCTCAAGAGGCCCCAGCTCACCCTGGAGGCCCCAGGGCATAGTCCCCCAGCCCTGAGCCCCGCTGCCCGCTGGCTGCCATTTCCCCGGCATGGCCAGGCCGGCTCCCCTCTCCAGCCCTTTCTGCCCTGCTATTGTTGACACACACTGATCCCCCTGCTTATCCCTGCCCATTAGAAGCATTATCACCTCGTTGCCAGCCCCTGTGGAGCCTGACAAAGGGAAAAAGCTGCCTCCTTCTCCAGTCCAGCCCCACCCTTCCCAATTGCCTTTGCAACCTTCCCAGGATGGCGAATGGGCAAGATGCTCCCCCTCTCCTGAGGCGTGGGGAGCCCAGGAAGAGTCAGATTTGGGGCCTGGGGCAGGACGAGGACTGGGTGGGCGGCACAGGAATCAGACCCTGGACTCCCCAGCCCGCGAGGCAGGCACGTCCACCCCACGGAGATGCCCGAGGCGGCCGTGGCCAGGCCGGGCTGGAGGAGCAAGGGTGTGCTCTGGACCCGCGGTGCAGCTGCTGGGGTGTGTGTGTGATGGGCCCGGCCCGCCACCTGCCCACCCCCTGCCCACGCTCTGCTGCTGTCTGGGCACCTGCTACGGGCAGGGACAGCTCCTGGGCGGGGCTCAGCGTGTGCCCGGGCAGGCTGTGGACCTGGGGCAGCTGGTGCCCGGCAGGAGGGGGACCGTGCCCAGGGAGCTTTTAGAGGTTCTGCAGCTCTCAGACAAGTCCAGGGCTCTGGGGGCTCAGCTCTGGCTTCTCACTGATCCTCTGCTTCATCCTCTTTGGGGCCCTGCCTTAGACTTCCAAAGCCACCAAGATTTTCTGGGTCCTGGGACCCCAGCCAACCAGGGTAGAGAGGCTGTAGGGTGTAGGGATAGGAGACCGGACTAAGCGCCCCGAGACCTGGTTTGAGACATGCTTCTATGTGGGCAGTGTGACCGGCAGCCTACTGCTGACCTCTCTGAGCCTCAATTTCTCATTTCTGGGATGAGCGCGGTATTCCTCAGAACCTCACAGAGGCTGGGATACCGATAAGGTCATAACGTGAGCGACAGCATGCTCTGTGAGTGTTGAATATTATTATGATGGGCTGAGGCCCCAGGAAGTCACGTGACAGGCCAACAGTCACAAGGCCAGGAATGGACAGGCCCCGGTGTCTGAGTGGTTCCCACGCTGCCCTGTGGCACGGTCGTTCCGCTCCTCGCTCACTCACGTACACACACCTGTGGGCCGTGGGTACCTCTGCCTGCGCCCCCAGGACTCTGTCACCCTCCCCTCGAGCCCTGGAGGTGGGAGTGGGGTTGGAGACTCCCGAGGTCCTGTGCCCCTGAGGCTCTGTGACGGGGGCTGCACCCCACCCTGCAGGTCTTCACGGGCATCTTCACAGCAGAGATGGTGCTGAAGCTCATCGCCATGGACCCCTATGAGTACTTCCAGCAGGGCTGGAACATCTTCGACAGTATCATCGTCACCCTCAGCCTGGTGGAACTGGGCCTGGCCAACGTGCAGGGGCTGTCGGTGCTCCGCTCCTTCCGTCTGGTGCGTGAGGCCCTGGCACCCGGGCTGGGGAAGGTGTGGTGAGGATGGCTGGGGGAAAGGAGGAGAAGCTGCCAGGAAGCCAGAGGGCTGGAAGTAAGGCCCCCTCTGCCCTTTGGTCACCACTCTGCCTCTTAGAACCCTTCTTACTGGAAAAAAGGAGAAAGGTGCCCTCCCCCTTATCACACAGAGCTGCTGGGGGACCAAAATGACAGCCCAGGAGCTGACATTTGGGCTTGACTCCTAAGTGACCTTGGGTGGCAGTGGGGTGGGGATTTCAACCCATATTGCAGAGCTGGAAGCTGAGGCTCAGGAAGTACATCAGTAGTGGAATTGGGACTCCGACTTAGCATCCTTTCCACTACCCCATAGGGACCTCTCATGCATCCACAGAAGTATAGAGAAGGTGAGCCACACCTCTGTGTACCTTTCACCCAGCTCCAACAGCTGTCAACATTCTATAGTTCTTGTTTTATCTGTCCCCCCAATTTTTCTGTGGGGAGTATCTTAAAGCAAATCCCGAGATTTCATTTCACTTGCAGATACTTTAGCCTGTATATTTAAGAGATAAGGACTCTTTATTTTGATCACTCGAAGAGGATTAGGTGGTAGGATGTGAGCATTCCCATTTCATAGAGAGGTAAACTGAGGCCTTGCATCCCTCAGTGGGTGGGAGTTGAGCTGTTCAAAAGAGTTCTTTCTGGGAATTCCCTGGTGGTCCAGTGGTTAGGACTCTACACTCTCGCTGCGGAGGGCCTGGGTTCAATCCCTGGTCAGGGAACTACTCTTTCTCCTATAAGGATGGGGCTCTCTTGGGGCTGGGCCAGGGGTCCCCAGGCCTCACCGGCCCCTGCCCTCCCCCTGGCCGGCAGCTGCGGGTCTTCAAGCTGGCCAAGTCGTGGCCAACGTTGAACATGCTCATCAAGATCATTGGCAACTCGGTGGGGGCGCTGGGCAACCTGACGCTGGTGCTGGCCATCATCGTGTTCATCTTCGCCGTGGTGGGCATGCAGCTGTTCGGCAAGAGCTACAAGGAGTGCGTGTGCAAGATCGCCGCGGACTGCAGCCTGCCCCGGTGGCACATGCACGACTTCTTCCACTCCTTCCTCATCGTCTTCCGCATCCTGTGCGGGGAGTGGATCGAGACCATGTGGGACTGCATGGAGGTGGCCGGCCAGGCCATGTGCCTCACCGTCTTCCTCATGGTCATGGTCATCGGCAACCTGGTGGTGAGTGAGGTCGGCTGGGTGGCTCCCCCACGCTCGCCCAGGACATCCAAGTGTCCAACAAGGTCCACGCCTTTATTTCCTTTAAATCAGGCTGTCGCTGAAGGGCCCTCTTCCCATGAGGTTACACTGTGTGACACCGCCGATGCTTGCTTTCTACCTAACCCCAGCCCCAAATGGCAGTTTCGGATGGTTTAACTCAGTGGCTCTCAAATTTTAACCTGCTTAGGGATCACCTGGGAGTTTCTCAAAACGTAGATTCCTGGCCCCATGCCCCAGAGTCAGATGCAGCAGCTCTGAGCCGTGGCCCAGGAACCGGCATTTCTAATGAGCTCTGGGTGATGTCACTGCCTCTGGTACAGGGACCACACTGCGAGTAGTACTGTTGAGACCTAGTGTTTTGGGTAAAGTAACATGATAACTGGAGTCAGACTGACCCATGTTGCAGTCCCGGCTCCTCCGTTGTCTATGTGACCTTGAACGAATCACTGCTCTCTGGTTGGCTGAGTTCTCTAACTTCACGTGGAAGAAAAATAGTAGGCCCCTCAGGGGGTGGCCGGGAGGATTGACTGTGACCGAAGAAGGCACAGTGTGGGGTTGGTACCAGGAACTCCTGGCCCTTTTGTCCTCCTACCCTCTCACCCTCTGTTCCCAGGAACTAGGCCATGGACATTGGGAGGATCTGGAGATGGCATGGGCTGCATCCATCCTGCCACTTTCTGTATGCGGGGCTGGTGCAGGGAAGGAGGTGCAGGGGCCCATGAGAAACGGGGTGTGAGGCCATGGCCAGCTAACCAGAATTTCTGTGGCTGGGGCCGGGGGAGGCATCTGCTCTCACCCTGCTGACTCTGCTCCTCCCCTTCTTGGGGTGGGGTCACTCCTGCAAGGAGAGCTGTGCCCAGCTGCCCCCTGTGGTGGCCAACTCTGCCCCGGGCAACAGGGGGTGGGAAGACGCACGTCCCCATGTTCCGCAAAGGCCTGTGGAATCCTTGAGCTGCTGGGTCAGCGCTTCTCAGATACGGCTGAGCTCTGGCTGGGGGCAGGGACGGACTGGCGGTGGGGGATGTCACCTTGACTGAGGAGGGGACCGTGGGAGGGGGTCCCAAGCCCCCAGGGACAGCCAGACAGCAGAACCCAGGCTGGTGGCTCCTGGGAGGGGGGTCTTAGGGAGTGGGGAGAGTGAGGGAAGATGGAGAGTGAGGGCAGATGTCCCAGCAGAACTTTGGGGCAGGATTCGGGATGGGTGCGTGGGAGCAGGCTCTCAGTAGAAGTTTGTGAGGGCAAGTTTAAGGACCTGGAGGTGACTAAAAGGGTCTGCAGGGGGTTTCTGTCTGTGTGTGTGTAAACTCAAAAACATTTCAGGCCCCTACTTTGCCACCTGATGACTGGGAAACCTTGAGCAAGTTATTTCTCTCTGGCCTCAGTTTTTCTCAACTGGAAAATGGGGATGATGGGAGTGGTGACCTACTCCACTGGGTGGTCGTAAGGATGACATGACACATGTCAAGAGGCCAGGGGAGTCCAAATGTTACAGGCGTCGGGGGAGCAGTGGCGGATACAGTACCTATCACCAAGCAGCATCACACTCCTCGTTGGGCTCTGCCACGTGCCAGTTCCTGTGCCAGGGGCTTTACGTGTATTATCCCTAATGCTCTTGACGACCCTGCACGGCAGGTAATGTTGGCTCTGTGCATCCAGGAGGCACAGCCCAGAACCACACAGCTAGTGTGAAACGGAGCCTGGACTAGAACCTGGGTCTGTGTAACTCCAACAGCAATAGCGTCGATACCAGCAGCAATGGTACCAATGATGAGGTTAGCATCAGCAGTACCAGCGATGGCAGCTTGACGGCTACTCATGTTTCTTCAGCATTCTGAGCACTTTCCTGGTATTGATCTCTTAATGCTCACCACCCCCTATGAGGGCCGTGCCGTTTTATCGAGCAAAGTCTCAGGGAGGTTGATTAGTAACCTGTGCGGGATTTGAACCCAAGCAGTCTTGCCCCAGAGTCTGGAACCACTGCAATGCACTGCCTCTGGGTGTGTGCCACCCGCACCCTCCCATCACACACACATGCACACGCGTGCACACACACACAGACACACACACCTACCCACCCTGATGCCCTTCTCCGGCCCAGCTCTGTGGCTCTCCCACTTTGCTCAGAGGAAGCGGAGTGACCAAGGGGGGCGGCACTGCCAGCTCCTTGGGCACTGTCCCTGCCCACCACCCTCCCAGGCCTCATGGAAGCAAGTGTCTGCCAGAGGGCACCGGAGCACCCCACCAGGGTGTGTGGGGACCCAGGTCCCCTGCGTCCATGGCACTCAGGCACTTCCTCGGGGCTACTGTGAAGAAGAGGAAATGACCAGGACATGGGGAACCCCCCCCTCAGAGCCCCCCAGGGGAACTTGCTGTCAGTCCCCCTTCCCTCCAACCCACCCCCCATGCCTTGCCTGAGGTAGCTATTTCTGTCCCAGGCAGGAGCCGTGTGCAAACCCTGCTGACCCAGAGAGCAGCTAATTCCCATCTCAGATGTGCTTCTGGCAACTGGACACCTCCCGCCAAAGAGGGAAAGAAAAACCAGTAAATTTGGGTGGGGGGGCAAAGGCAGAAAAGTAGCTAGAAGGCATGGCAGTGGAGACAAATACCCCCAGCACATTCTCCCAGAGAGAAGATATACAATATACTATATATATATTTTTTAAGACCACATTTAAAAAAAAAATTTATTTATTTTTATTTTTGGCTGCGTTGGGTCTTGGTTGCTGTGTGCAGGCTTTCTCTGGTTGCGCCGAGCGGGAGATACTCTTCATTGCGGTGTATGGGCTTCTCATTGCAGTGACTTCTCTTGTTGTGGAGCACGGGCTCTAGGCATGTGGGCTTTGGTAGTTGTGACTCGTGGGCTCTAGAGCGCAGGCTCGGTAGTTGTGGTGCACGGGCTTAGTTGCTCCACGGCATGTGGGATCTTCCCAGGCCAGGGCTCGAAACTGTGTCCCCTGCATTGACAGGCGGATTTTTAACCACTGCGTCACCAGGGATGTGCATATATATATATATATATATATTTTTTTTTTTTTTTTTTTTTTTTGCCGTACGCAGGCATCTCACCGCTGTGGCCTCTCCCGTTGCAGAGCACAGGCTCCAGACACGCAGGCCCAGCAGCCACGGCCCACGGGCCCAGCCGCTCCGCGGCATGTGGGATCTTCCCGGACCGGGGCACGAACCCGCGCCCCTGCATCGGCAGGCGGACTCCCAACCACTGCGCCGCCAGGGAAGCTCCTAGATTTGAAAGATATTATGTCAACATGATAGTTAAGACAATGACAAAAAGACTTTGGAGGACACTGGTGAAGGCCAGACAGTGAGATGCATGGAGAAGATGGCCAAGGGTGGGAGATTCACATTACAGTCCTCCCTTGGTATCTCAGGGGCTCGGTTCCAGGACACCCTGCAGATTCCAAAATCTGAGGCTACTCAAGTCCTGTAGAAAATGGTGTGGTACAGTTGGCCCTACTTCCTCATGTCCGCTCATACAGCCCCACCCTGAGACCCCCAGAGTAATACCTGCCTCTGGCTGACAGGAGACAGGACCCCCACCCCAGCCAGGCTGTACCTTCCTCCTCACTGCCCTGGGGTGGGAGTAAGCTGGTGGAAGTCAGGGCCACTGCATTGTGTAGCCTCTGGGGTGTCCATGCACACTGTAGTCCAAATAAAGGATGTCCTCTGAAGTTGTACAATGATTGGAAACCGGGTTCTAGTTCTGACCGTGCTGTTTGTCCTCAGGCAAGTCACTCCACCTCTCTGGGACTGTTTCCTCAGTCATAAAATGCTTAGCTGGCCTCAGAGTTAATCACACTCCTCCCTGTACCTTGCAGAGTCTTCTATTATCACACACGTAACAGCCAACAAGTTTTGAGTGCCTACTGTGTGCTCTACTTGTATTGACCTTTTAATCCTCACAACAACGTGAGGAGGTAGGTGTTGGAACCATCGCCATTGTACAGATGAGGAAACTGAGGCACAGAGCAGTGATAGGACTTGCCTCAGGACACACGGCTAGTAAACTGGGGTTCAAAGCCAAGCAGCGTGGTTTCAAAACCCGTGCCCCCCAGTCTCTGCTTGTGCATACCCACTGCATTGTATTTGTCTGATCAAGTGTCTGTCTCTAGGCGGAGGGCAAACTGAGACCTCTTGATTCTACACACAGTGGGAGGGGCTCAGTAAATGTCTGTCCACTGGAAAATAAAGTTGACGGGGATAGACCAGTAGCCTCTGAAGTCCCTTTCAGTGGGGCTAAGAGAAGAGAACCAGGTGGAGCAGGGAACCCCAAAGGAAGAAAAGGCAGTGAACAGTGGTAGGTGAGATGCCCCTTCTACAGCAACAGGGGACATGCATCTGGGTATCTGGAGCACAGGGTCTATTAAAAGTCCCATTTAGGGCTTCCCTGGTGGCGCAGTGGTTGAGAGTCCGCCTGCCGATGCAGGGGACACAGGTTCGTGCCCCGGTCCAGGAAGATCCCACATGCCGCGGAGCGGCTGGGCCCGTGAGCCATGGCCGCTGAGCCTGCGCGTCCGGAGCCTGTGCTCCGCAACGGGAGAGGCCACAACAGTGAGAGGCCCGCGTACCGCAAAAAAAAAAAGTCCCATTTACCAGACAAGAGAAGAAGGCTCAAAAGATTCAGCCTACCAAGAAGTCCTGGAAGCTTGGAGACATGAGTCCTGTTTTTTGTTCCACATCCCCTGGCAGTGGAGGTGGAGGACAGAGTCATAGAAAGAGTCCCTGTCACTCAGTGGGCCTCCCCGAACCCTGCCTCTGCCTTGGTCAGCAGAGTCCTATCATGTGCGTAAGACTCAGTTTCCCTATCTGTAAAGTGGGCGTGACAGTAGCACTTCTCACCTTCACAAGCAGTTGTGAGGGTTCCGTAAGGTGGCGTCCTCTTAACAGCCCACCATGAGGTGGGTCTGATCTGGAGACCCGAGGCCCCTCGTGCTGGCTGAAGGTGGCACCCTCAGGGGCCTAGAGGCTGAGCTCAGGCTCCCCCACCCCCTGCTTCCCAGGTCCTGAACCTCTTCTTGGCCCTGCTGCTCAGCTCCTTCAGCGCCGACAGCCTGGCGGCCTCGGACGAGGATGGCGAGATGAACAACCTGCAGATCGCCGTCACGCGCATCAAGTGGGGTGTCGGCTTCGCCAAAGCCTTCCTCGTGGGGCTGCTGCATGGCAAGATCCTGAGCCCCAAGGTTATCATGCTCAGCCTCGGGGGGACTGGGGAGGCTGGCGAGGCCGGCGAGGCTGGGGAAAGTGTCTCAGAAGATGAGAAGAAGGAGCTACCGCCCGAGGAGGATGAAAACAAGGACCTCAAGAAGGACAATCATATCCTGAACCACATGGGCCTGGCTGACGGCCCTCCCCGCAGCATTGAGCTGGACCACCTCAACTTCATCAACAACCCCTACCTGACCATCCACGTGCCCATCGCCTCCGAGGAGTCTGACCTGGAGATGCCCACAGAGGAGGAAACGGACACCTTCTCGGAGCCTGAGGATGGCAAGGTGAGCCTGTCGCAGAGCCTGGATCGAGGGACCGGGAGTCAGACAGACATGACTCTACATTTTTGTGTGACCTTGAACATGGCACAAATCCTCTCCAAGCCTCAGTTTCTCCATCTATAAAATGGGGTAATGGTACCTACCTTGTGGTATTACTGTGAGCATTAGATGAGATGCTGTGTGCAAAGCACAGTCAGCTCTCTGTGAACGGTGACTGTTATTACTGTTAATACAATTATTATGGCATGCCCTGCCTGTCCTAATACCCTAGGCCATTCCCTTCACCCCTGCCCCACAACTCCACCTGGGTCCCCTCTCCCCAGCAGGTGGCGCTCTGAGACAGCATGTTCTCACCTGAGGCACCCTAGCTCCAGGGCCGGAATCCAAGAGGCCTCTCTTAAACCCCCTCTGGGTTTGAAGCTCCTGCCAAGTCCTTGCCATTATCATCTGTTTCTGTTTAGACCCCACCTGGAGGGCTGGTCCCAACCTCCGAGTGTGGGCCAAAGTGCCAGGTCTGGGCTGAGGAGAGGGGTCAGGGGCCCAGTAGGGTTGGGTTCAAGGGGAACAGAGAGCCGGGAGCTGGAGCCGCTACACCCCCTCTCCCCCATGCAGGGGCCCTGCTGCTGGGTTGAGGTTCCCCTCCCCTGCGAGGGTGGGGGAGGCCCTGGTGGTCGCCCCCAGAAGCTCAGGATGAGCCCCCTCGCCCACCCTGCAGCTCGGGCGGGGCCCCCTGCCCGTCCCAACCCTATCGACGTGGGCCCTGCTGGCACCGGAGCCTGAATAAACTTTGCCCTGAAAGCTCTTGACTCCTTGTTTCCCCCAAATACGTGGCACATTGACTTACCAGGGAGCTGAGCGCCTGCCAAGCTATAAATACCCAGGGAAATGTGGCAGTAACTTCGCTATGAGGAGAGCGGGTGGAGGAGGGCTGGACAGTAGCCGGGGCCAAGGCTCTGGGGACTCTCACGGGGAAACAAGTACGGCTCCTGGGGGGCTGTGAGAGTTGGGGTGCACGGGCAGGGCAAGTGGCTCATTGGGTGTCGTGCCCAACCTAACGCCCGGTGCCTCGGTTTCCCTTTCTGTCGACTGGGCACAAGGCCCTCCCTGGTTTTCTGGCCACTGTCCTGACAGCCGCCCCCTGCCCCTCCAGGTTACCCTCTCCATCTTCCTCTTCAAGGGCCTCACCCCCAGCCATGAAGGGGGCCCCTTGAGGAGTGGAGGCTGGGGGCAGGAGGCCGGCCTAGATGCAGCACCGGGAGGAGGTGGGAGAGGCCTGGCCAGGCTGGAGCACCAGCCGTCCCACCCGACCCACTCCCAGTTAGGTTCCCTTGGCCCCAGGCTGGAGCTTTGGCTGCAGAAAAATTTCCATCCTTTTTGGATTTCTCAGCCAAACAGACCCCGAGGATAGGAAGGCTCGGACTTTGCTCCATGCTCATCCCCTTCCTTCCCCGGGCCTCATCCCTGTCCCACTCCAAGGGCAGGACCAAGGCCTGTCGTTCTTCTGCATAGGCCCCAGGGGTGGCTGCATAATCCAGGGCTGAATGAATGAATGAATGAGTCTGCTCCTCCCTCTCTTTCCCTTCTCCCTTCTGGTCTCCCATCTTGACCTCCCCCGCCCCACCTTGTGGGAGGGCCCGGGGTCACGTGACCCTGTGGCCTCTGCAGAAGCCGCTGCAGCCCCTCGACGGAAACTCCTCCGTCTGCAGCACTGCCGACTACAAGCCCCCCGAGGAGGACCCCGAGGAACAGGCCGAGGAGAGCCCTGAGGGGGAGCAGCCTGAGGAGTGCTTCACCGAGGGTGAGGGCCAGCCCGCGTGTGTGACCCCACCTCTCCTGGGTGCCTCCCCCAGCCCGGCAGACCCCGTAAGGGGCCCGAGGCCGGCAGCAGCCCCAGCCCATTGCCCCCTTGGGGACATCTCGGGGACACACGCATCACCAAAAGCAGGCAGGGCCTTCTTCCTCTGATGCTCTCCTGCCCTGCCCTGAGGCACCCCAGGAGAATAGAATGCTGGGAAGGGGTGTCAGAGCTGGGGATGCCTCCCAGTCCCTGAGCCTCTGACCCCTGCAGTGTCGACGGTAGGTGACAGTAGCATCAGCCCGAGGGCTGCTGTGCAGAATCCCCACAGAGCCCCGAGTGTGGCTGGCACCGCACGAAGCAGGCGCTCAGCTGTGGCTGCTCTAAGACTGTCCTCCTCCTCAGCTTCGGCCGCCAGAGAGAGGCCTGCCTCGCCCCTCGGGAACATTTTTGCCCGGAGGGCCTGGGCTGTGGCAGAGTGAAGGCTGCCTGGGCGAGGTGGGGGAGGATGGGGACAGCCTGACGGCTGTACAACCTGTGCTGGCTGCCTGCACCCCTGTGCTCTGGAATGTCTCTGCATGCGGTTGTGTGTGTGTAGGGGGTGGGGGCGGATCCTGGGAAGGTGGCGGGACTGTGCCTCCTCAGGTGGCCCCCAGGCCCGTGACCGGTGCCCCTGCCGCCGTCCCTCCCCAGCCTGTGTGCAGCGCTTTCCCTGCCTCTACGTGGACATCTCCCAGGGCCGAGGGAAGATGTGGTGGACCCTGCGCAGGGCCTGCTTCAAGATCGTTGAGCACAACTGGTTTGAGACCTTCATCGTCTTCATGATCCTGCTCAGCAGTGGAGCCTTGGTAGGCGCTGCCCTGGGGACCGGGCACTGGGCAGAGGCAGGGGCCAGACCTGGGCAGCCCCGAACCCAGAGAATCCTAAAGAACTCACCAGTGCTTCCAGATGTGTTGTGGACTGTGTTAATTTTCTTAAAGAGACAGATGGGCTCTGAATCCCTGTGCATCCTTAGCTGACAGGTCCCAGCCGGGGATCAGGTGGGGAAGGCCTTGGGAATTGGGGGTTGGGAGGGCAGGATGTGTCAAGGTGAACCCCTCGACAGACCAGTGAGGGTTACTGTTATTAGGCCTGGGGAAGGGGAGCTGAGGGGCTTCTCCCCACCGGGAACTCACTGGCTCACCCACATGATGGGCACGGGGAGTCTGCCCCCGCCTGGCCCCGGTGCCAGAACCCTGGGAACCAGCAGCCTTAGGCAGGTAGGTAGCAGGACGTGGCTGCTGCCCTGGCCTCCTTTGGGCCCTGACCACCCCGCCCTGCTGGTGCCCCCAGGCCTTCGAGGACATCTACATCGAGCAGCGGAGAGTCATCCGGACCATCCTGGAATACGCAGACAAGGTCTTCACCTACATCTTCATCATGGAGATGCTGCTCAAGTGGGTGGCCTATGGCTTCAAGGTGTACTTCACCAACGCCTGGTGCTGGCTCGACTTCCTCATCGTGGATGTGAGTCTGCCCCACCCCCGGCCCCGCAGTCGGATCCCAGGTGGTCCTTGTGGCTGAGGCCCTGCTCTCCCTGACCACCCTCCCCTCCCATTACAGGTCTCCATCATCAGCCTGGTGGCCAACTGGCTGGGCTACTCGGAGCTGGGACCCATCAAATCCCTGCGGACACTCAGGGCTCTGCGTCCCCTGAGGGCACTGTCTCGATTCGAGGGCATGAGGGTGGGTGCCGAGGGGGACTCTGAGTAGGGCTAAGGACTGGGGGAGCAGCCGCAGCTTGGAAGGGGGCTGGGGGTGTCTGTACTCCGGCCACCACCAGGGGTCCAGGTCTGGAGGTCCCCAGGCATCCTCCCACACCAGCCCAAGTGCCCATTCCCGCCCTCAGCCCCCTCCTTCGCTCATCTCTTCCACCACTGGGGGCAGCAGAGGCTGTAGCAGCTCCCAGGAGGGGCCTGAGGGCACCGAGGCAGGAGGAGAGGAAGGAAAGCAGGTCTGTGGGTTTATAGGTGTCCCTCCCCAGCCTCAGACTGGGGCCCCCCAGGACTCCAAGCCTGCCCACCCTTCCCTCAGGCCCTTGAGGGCGGAAGTGACAGGTAAATACAGGGTTTGGGCAAGACCAATGGGACTTCCCCAGGCAAGGGGCGGGGGTGGGGGGTTGGGGTGTCTGTTAGGAGCAAAACCCACGCTAGAGGGATGAACTTCCATGAAGCAGCTGATTGCAGGTCAGCGGTGCACAGAGCCTGGGGCTCCCTCCTGGTCATGCAGGAGGCCAGCCAGCACCGGGCCGTCCTACCCCTGGAGCCGGGGCCCCTCCCCACCAGAGTGAAAGTGACCAGGCAGCTGGTTGGTGCCCCAGCCAGGAGTGGAGCTCCCCTGGGCATCACCGGGCTTGCGCCACCCACTTTGTCTGGAGGTCATGGAACGGTTTCTCCTTGAAAACAGATAATTCTCAGCTTCAGTTCAGCCTGAAATCATGAGGTCGGCCTGGGTGGCCACCGCTGGCAGTACACAGGAGTCCAGTCCCAAGGGTCCTGCTGCTTCAAAGACTCTGTTGGCTTCTTTTCTGGGTCTGTGTCTCTAATCCTGTGAGAAGATGAGCAGGGGAACAGGTCACGGGGACTGAGTTTCCTATGGGGGCCAAGGAAAGAGTGTTTGTCTCCTACCCGGTGACCCGTGGCCGGGCTGCTTCCAGAGAAGCCCAGCCTCCACTCTGGGCTGATGGCTCCAGCCAAGCGGAGAGCCCTCTTCAGCCACCAGGCCGGCAACCCACTACCCCTACTCCTTGCTTACCATCCCCCCGCCCCCAAGTAAAGCCCAGCAGACTTCTCCCCCAGGCCTGGCTCAGATGGGCCCTCCTCCAGGAAGCCTTCCCTGCGCAACAAGGCCCAACTGTGCCTGGTCCCCTGGTTACTGTGGGTGGGAACCCTCTCCCAGAGGAGACTGGGTGTCCCCGCCTGCCTGGGAGAGGATCTGGACGTGACCCCCTCCCTGGCCCCCAGGTGGTGGTGAATGCCCTCCTGGGCGCCATCCCCTCCATCATGAACGTGCTGCTTGTCTGCCTGATCTTCTGGCTCATCTTCAGCATCATGGGCGTCAACCTGTTTGCCGGCAAGTTCTACTACTGCGTGAACACCACCACCGCCGGGAGGTTCGCCATCTCCGAGGTCAACAACAAGTCCGAGTGCGAGAGCCTGATGCACACGGGCCAGGTCCGCTGGCTCAACGTCAAGGTCAACTACGACAACGTGGGTCTGGGCTACCTCTCCCTCCTGCAGGTGGTGAGTGTGACCCGCTGCCCCTGCCCGAGGCTGGGATGGAGGTGCCCCCACATTCTCATTGTACCTGAGTGCCCTGCCGCCCCTTGTTAGGGGGCCGCCCACCCTGCTTCTAGGGCTGTGGGACCCAGAGGTAGTGTCTATACCTCTCCGGTCTCCATTGGATGCCTCCCCAGGGGAGCTCAGGGCAGGCAGCCTCTGGGGAGGACCAGGCAGGGGCAGGGAGGGAAACTCAAGGATGATGGAAGCAGGGGGCAGCCCCCTCCCCTCACACCCAACCACACTCTCTCAGGCCACCTTCAAGGGCTGGATGGACATCATGTATGCAGCCGTGGACTCCCGGGAGGTGAGTGGGGGTCCTCGAGATGTGGCTGGTGAGTGAGCCAGGGGAGAGGACTCAGATCCATCCCCACCCCATGCTGCCTCCTCAGGAGCCCCCGAGACCCCACAGCCTGGGGGTGGATGGGCCCACGGTGAGATGGGGAACAGGGAGCAGGCAGCATGTGCCCCCAGCCCACCCAGCCCAGCCCAGCCCATCCTGTGGCCCCTGCAGAAGGAGGAACAGCCCCAGTACGAGGTGAACATCTACATGTACCTCTATTTCGTCATCTTCATCATCTTCGGCTCCTTCTTCACCCTCAACCTCTTCATTGGCGTCATCATCGACAACTTCAACCAGCAGAAGAAGAAGATAAGTATCCAGCCCGACCTTCCCCGGGCCCTCCCCTCCCCGGGCTCCCTCCTCCCTCCGTCCGTCCACTCCTTCCTTCATATGTTCACAAATGCTGCCTCTGCACCTGCTGTGCTCTCGCTGGCTGGCGGCATGATTCAGCAAGGCTGGGTTCACATCCCACCAGACGACCTTGGACGAGTGAGATGTGGCCACCTCGAACCTTGGTTTCCTTATGTACAGAGTGAGGTTTGTGCCGCCTGCCATGCCGGCTCATTCTGAGGACCCAACGAGACATTGATGGAAGGTGGCCCAAAGCGGGCAGTGAGGCTGCGCTGACCCCTCGCCTCTGTCGGTCACCCAGTCCCCTCCCCTCCCTTCTCTGGGCCCCTGAGTCCCCCTTCCCCTGCCTCCCTCGACCCCCATCTCTGGCTGCTCCAGGCAGGTCCCACCGGCTCCCCTGCTGGGGTGCGGGTGGCTTTAAGGGTGGTGCCTGAGAAGGTGAGAAGGGGGAGGTCCTGGAAAGTGAGAAGGAGGACACCCCCCACTGCAACCTTACGGGCCCCATCCCACTATACTTTGGAGGGAAAGACCTCTTCATGACGGAGGAACAGAAGAAATACTATAACGCCATGAAGAAGCTTGGCTCCAAGAAGCCTCAGAAGCCAATTCCCCGGCCCCAGGTACCAGCCTTCGGGGCCCCTCCCCCTGCAGCCTGTATGAGGCTCCTGCCTAAGGGGGCCATGGCGGGCAGGGGGCAAAATGCAGCCTGCGCTCTGCCCACCAGGCTATGTCCCTGGCATGAGGCTGGGTCCACCTGCCGGGAGGGGCGCCAGCAGCTGCCTGATGAACTCCGGTCATTGGTTTACCCTTTGCCTGGGCCTGCACAGCTCCCCAGTGTCCAGTCAGCTCTTCAGCTGGTGGCCTCTGGGGCAAGGGCCCCTGGAACGGGGAGGAAGAGGATGTCCAGAAAGCCCCCCAGTGAGCACTGACTTCAGGAGAAGGATGAGGGGCTGCTGGGGGACCTTGATGGGAGGAAGGGTCCCAGAGTGAGGAAGGATGCCCGCGGACCCCACAGATTGGCCTGTTCTGATGGGGGGGTTTCGCCGCCCCTGCCCTGGCCGACTCTGCCACAAGATCTGACACCTCCTCTCTCTCTGTCTCTCTCCCTGTCATGCTGTCGTGTCCTCCTGCATCTTCTGCCGGTCCACGTCCTGCCCTGACCACTGCCCCCCACACCCCTCGGCGTGCATCCCCGCGCTCGCATCCCTGCTGCAGAACAAGATCCAGGGCATGGTGTACGACTTGGTGACGCAGCAGGCGTTCGACATCACGATTATGATCCTCATCTGCCTCAACATGGTCACCATGATGGTAGAGACGGATGACCAGAGCCAGCTCAAAGTGGACATCCTCTACAACGTCAACATGGTCTTCATCATCATCTTCACGGGCGAGTGCACGCTCAAGATGTTGGCCCTGCGCCAGTACTACTTCACCATCGGCTGGAACATCTTCGACTTTGTGGTCGTCATCCTGTCCATTGTGGGTGAGCAGGACCGGGCTGGGCTGAGTCATTCAGGGAGGCCTGGCGCTCCCATCCTCGTGTGCACACACAGACCTGCTCACGCACCTGCCGTGCTCACACTCACACATACACACACGCGTGTGCACCTGGTGTCTACACTTAATGCGCAAAAGCACGTACAGTGGGCTCCCAGGCAACCTGTCACCTTCACATGCATGACCACACCTGAGAAACATTTACTTGTCCAGTGGTGCCCGTGTGCTTCGAGAAAAACATAAGAGGGTTCCAGTGTCCTTCACACAGGAGAGCTGTGTGTCATTGTGATAGTAACTAGCTATCGTTTATCAATCATATACTATTTGCCTGACACTGTGCTACGCACGTCACAGGCATTAGCTCACTGATTGTTCCCAACAAATGGCCTGAGGCTGGTACTGTTGTCACCTCCATTTTACAGGCGAGGAAACTGAGTCACAAACCAATTAGGTGACATGCCTGAAGTCACACACCCAGAGCTGTCCTCCCCCGCCCTCTCATCCATGGCATCTGCAAACAGCCTTAGCGATAGGCCTACCATCGTTTGCTTTGACACGTCCCACCTCCATGCAGCTGTGTCAGGGCAAAGATGGAGCCCAGGCCCCAAGACCCCTGGGAGAGCCTAATGGGTCAGGCCATTCGGGCTGTGCTCTGAGCGGTGAGCTTCTACTGCTCCTTTCTGGGGAAGAGCCCAGCGGGCTGGGCCCCCCTGAGCCGCGCATGCCCCCTGCTCCCCGACCCAGCCGCCCACCCTGAGGGCAGCAGTCCTCACCGCTTCCTCCCTGCAGGCCTCGCACTCTCTGACCTGATCCAGAAATACTTCGTGTCACCCACGCTGTTCCGTGTCATCCGCCTGGCACGGATCGGGCGCGTCCTACGGCTGATCCGAGGGGCCAAGGGCATCAGGACGCTGCTCTTTGCTCTCATGATGTCACTGCCCGCCCTCTTCAACATCGGCCTCCTCCTCTTCCTGGTCATGTTCATCTACTCCATCTTCGGCATGTCCAACTTCGCTTACGTCAAGAAGGAGTCGGGCATCGACGACATGTTTAACTTCGAGACCTTCGGCAACAGTATCATCTGCCTCTTTGAGATCACCACGTCAGCCGGCTGGGAC
Organism: Phocoena phocoena; assembly: GCF_963924675.1. NCBI lineage: Eukaryota > Metazoa > Chordata > Mammalia > Artiodactyla > Phocoenidae > Phocoena > Phocoena phocoena. The sequence continues at coordinate 14,534,021 of NC_089237.1, forward strand.
GGGCTTCTCAGCCCCATCCTCAACAGCGGGCCCCCCGACTGTGACCCCGCGCTGGAGAACCCGGGCACCAGCGTCAGGGGCGACTGCGGCAACCCCTCCATCGGCATCTGCTTCTTCTGCAGCTACATCATCATCTCCTTCCTCATCGTGGTCAACATGTACATCGCCATCATCCTGGAGAACTTCAACGTGGCCACGGAGGAGAGCAGCGAGCCTCTCGGGGAGGATGACTTCGAGATGTTCTACGAGACGTGGGAGAAGTTTGACCCCGACGCCACGCAGTTCATCGACTACAGCCGCCTCTCCGACTTCGTGGACACCCTGCAGGAGCCGCTGAGGCTCGCCAAGCCCAACAAGATCAAGCTCATCACACTGGACCTGCCCATGGTGCCAGGGGACAAGATCCACTGCCTGGACATCCTCTTTGCCCTGACCAAAGAGGTCCTGGGAGACTCTGGGGAGATGGATGCCCTCAAGGAGACCATGGAGGAGAAGTTCATGGCTGCCAACCCATCCAAGGTCTCCTACGAGCCCATCACAACCACCCTCAAGAGGAAGCACGAGGAAGTGTGCGCTGTCAAGATCCAGAGGGCCTACCGCCGGCACCTGCTGCAGCGCTCCGTGAAGCAGGCTTCCTACATGTACCGCCACCGTCGGGACAGCAGCGGGGACGCAGCACCCGAGAAGGAGGGGCTGATTGCTGACACCATGAGCAAGATGTATGGCCCTGAGAACGGGAACAGCGGTTTGCAGAGCAAGGGGGAGTGGAGGGGCTCGACATGGGACCCCAGACCTGCCCTGGGGCTCCTGTCCATCAGACCCACAGACACAGCCCTCCCTCCCGCCCCACCCCCGGGGCAGACGGTGCGCCCAGGGGTCAAAGAGTCTCTTGTCTAGCAGGTGGCGGTGAGGTGGCACAGCCCCAAAGCTCCCCCGTGGCGCCTGCCCCTGAGGGAGCTAGGGCTTTGCGTCTGGGACTGATCCAGCTCCCTGTCGGGGACAGGATTTGGCCGTGCTGGGCTGTCAGCCAGGCCATGGCAAGCGGGAATTGTACCTGAAGTCTCCACTCTGAGCCCGAGGCTGCTGCCTCCGTGATTTCACCTTCAAGTTGCTCTCACCTCCTCGGGGGCCCTGCTGCCCTCCCCATGGCCCCGGGGGAGGTTGGAACATCAGAATCTCTGCTCCCCACTTGGGGAGGAGCCGGCCTGTGATGGAAGGATTGGCCGCCCTCCTGCCACCAGAGTCTTAAGGGCCACTGACCTCTCCCCAGGAAGTGGCTCAGGCCCCCCCAGCTCCCTCCAGGACAAGGAAGTCTTAACTTCAGTGAGAGCAGACGCCTGACCCCAGGGCCCGCCAGCCCTCCCCTGACTCTGGGTGCAGCATCACCTGCCAGCTTAGGAATTCTCTGGAAAAGGAAAGCATCACTGGTCCAGAAATGGCTCCACAAACCTGATGGGCCACTGGATCCTGACTCATTGGGCCGGTGTGACCCCTGACACCCTTTCCAGATTTGTCCATTGCCCAGGCCCCTGGCTCCCTGGCTGGCCCCTGGGAGAAGAGCAGAAGGGAGGATTCCATTTGGGAATCGTCTTTTTCTAGAAAGCACGGATGGGTAGCACAGGTTGGATCCCACCAGCATATCGCTGCACTGGGGGCTTTCTTGGCCGGAGCACCCAGATCTCGGGTGGTGTCGGGGACCCTGGTGCTCAGGAAGAAGGTTCCCTTCCCTCCCTCCTTCCCTCCCTCCTGCATCAGCACCACTGGGGCTCCTGGCAGCCGCCCCAACCCCAGAGGTTTCCTCCCCATCCTCCACCACAACTCATCCTTTTCCCCGCCTCAAAGTGATCCTAAGAATGTTCTAGCTGAGCCCACGTTCGAGATTTCCACACTGGGGCAGGCACTGCTCACCTGGCTCAGACCCAACCTTGCAACTTCCTGCCGCCCAGAAAGCCAGGCGGCACTTCTGCTGGCACCACTGGCCTGGGCATGGCGGTGCCGGTCCTCCGCCGGCTGCCAAGAACAGACAGAGGCTGAGCTCGGAGGAGGGGGTGAGACGCAGGCTTAGGGGTCACTGGATTTACTCATCGGTGTGTGTGTGCCTGTGTGCCAGCGTTATACCTCTGTGTATAGCTCTGTTTGTGTGTGTGTGTGTGTGTGAACCACCGTGTCCCTCAGAGCCTGTATACGCATGTGTGTATGGGTATATTTGTGTACATGTGTGTCAGTTTGCCCCGCAGTGTCTGGCTAGGGTGTGTGTGTGTGTGTATGTGTGTCTTCTCTGTAGGTCTGTCTGTGTGAGTGTCCCTGTGCTGTGGGTATGTGAGTGTGAACACAGGTGGTAAGGTTTGCACATCGAGTCCCCCGTTGCCCTTAGTTCCTCTTCTTTTTCTTGTTTCTCGTGAACAGTTTGATTAAAACTCAGGAAGCAGCAAAACCTCCAAAACAACCTCTGTGTGAGTGTGCGTGTGTGAGTGTGCGTGCACGCGTGTGCGTGTGTCCGTGTGTGCGTGTGTGTTTACGTCTGTGCTCGCCCGGAGGCCGGAGCCTTCCCTTCCGTCTGCCGCGCTCACTGGCCCCCTCACCACCCTGCCTGGGCATCCCTCTCTCTCAGCCCCGTGAGTCTACTCTTCTGCCCTCCTCCACTTCTCTTCCTCACACCCACTGCCCAGCCCTGCTCCCCGGCCCCCGCCTGGGTCCTCTCTGGAATGAGGCCCCTGCTCCTTCCATCTCTTCCTGCAGCAGTTCTGGCTCTTTCTTCAGAAGTTCATCCTGTAGGGGTCAGCCTCCTCTCTGACCAGCACTCCGCCCACTGCCTTTCCCTCCTCCTTGGGGCTCTGACTAGTGAGGCCCCAAGAGCCTCTGCTGGACTGAACTCTCCACGGGACCGTGTGCAGATTGCAGAGCCAGCGTGGCTGAGCGGGGTCCAGGCCTCCCCCTGCCTGCAGCCTCCTCCCCTGCAGACCCACACCCATTGCACCTTGTCCGGGTGGGAACAGGCCCAAGCCAGGCCAGTAGACAGGCCCCTTTGTACAGTTCTTATAATAAACCTCCCCGGTGCCTCTGACGTGTGGGCTCTCTCCTTCTGTGCTTCTGCGTACGGACATCGATGGGAGCTGAGGGCAGCAAGAAGGGCTGGTGGGGATTGAGCCAAGTGGGGAAGACTTGGGGAGCTGCCAGGGATTGGGGAAGCCCCAGCTCCCTCCTCTGGCTCCGTCTGGCCGTGTCTCCTGCCCCCTCCAGAAGGAGACTGGGACTCCAGCCTCACAGCTGGAGTCCCAGAGGCCAGATGAGGTCGAGTTGTGCCCCGCTCCCTTCACTCCCCTAACAGACAGCACCACACTGCGTCTCCCTGCCCACGACAGCACCCAGGAAACGGGTGTTGGGACCCGTGTCCCCAGCGCCTCCTCTCCAGAAGCCCCCATAACTTCCCTGCCCCTCAGAGGCCCTAAGGTGCCTATGGGTACACAGTGTGGCCCCTCCCTCTCCCCAGAGGTACAATTCCCCCAGGATGCTGCCTCTGACCCCTGACCCCAGAAAACCCAGGGTCCCATGGACCTACGACAAAGAGTAATGTTATGTAGTGAGCTCAGGCCACAATCCCAGTGGATGAAATGTAATTTCAGATTTAATTTTGTTTTCTGACAGCCAAGACTGTATTCCTCCAAACTAGTGAGTATTCGTCCCTTTCAGGATTTCTGTATCCCCTTTTCCTGGGTCCTGAGGTTACATGGCACCCTTGGGGGCTGGGGAGGGGAACCCCCAGGCCACCCCGACATCCCTCAGCCATGTCCTTGAGCCCCTTCCCACAGTGTGGTTGTCTTTGCCTGCAGGGGAGGGGTCTGACATCCCCGCAGGGCTCCCTGAGCCCCCCACCAGGGTGCTGACCTCCCTCCCAGAGGTCGGAGAGGGGCTCCTTCTCACATGAAAGTTCTCCAAACCTCGCCCGGGTCCCTCTCTGGCCCCAAGGACAGGAGAACTTGAGGGTGCCCTGACCCACCCTTCCCCTGAGCCTTGAATGGTAAAAGAAAAAAGACAAAATCCTGGGTGAGAAACATAGATAACCAAAGTTCCTATTTCAGAATCAAGACCCTCCCCCAGTTATCAGTCATACGTACCACCTGCCTGAGGGTGAACCTGAGTCCCTTCAAGGCTCACGACCGCCCTACGAAGAAGATATTATTACAATTATTTCTGTTTTACCCAAATGAGGAAACTTGGTCTCTGAAAGGTTAAGCACGGGTGTTGCTTAACAGGGGTGCAGTTGACATGTGAGACAAGGAAATTCTGCTGTGTGGGGGGTTGCCCCTCCCACGGCAGGGTCTTCACTGCCCCCTGGCCCATGAATGCCAGAGGTGTCCGTTGGTCATTTGACCTTGGCAATGGTCCTGGAGCATTTGTGGGGCAGGACCACCCTTCATTGAGAAGCCCCAGGTGACTTGAGGCGGCTTCCCGGTCTCCTGCAGGGTCAGGATCCACACCCGAATCCTTCTGAGCCTGCAGGTCTCCCCTGGTAACAACAAGCCAAGTAGAGTCAGTAGGCGAGGGCTGGGGGGAGGGGCAGAGGTCAGAGCCCTTCTTTCCAAACTGAGGTTCTGTCCTCTCCCACCACCCTCCCAGGGTTACTGGGGGTCCCTGTCCTCTTGTTCCCCAAACCCTCAAGCTCCATGTCCCTTCTCCCTACACCCCCATCTCTTATTTTGATGCTGCCTTCCTGGAAAGGTGGGGTGAGGGCTGCCTGATGTCGGGGTGCACAGCCCAGGGCAGCCGGGGGCAGAGGCAGGAGTGGGCTTACGAGGCCTCCTGTTCCAGGAAAGAAAAGGCGTCACAAGCCCCGAACAGAGCTCAGTACTGTTGTCACTGGGGAGGGAACAGCATGGCCCCAACTGTGACAAATAACCCTGCAGGCGGTGGGGCCCCCATTGCCCCCACCCACTCCTGGCATGAATGGGAATGAAGTCCAAAGGACACATCTGCATCCCTGCCCACGGGAGACGCAGATGGATGTGTGCTTGGAGGACACCTACTGCGTCCCCAACCTCCATGCCCCCTAGAGTCACCCTGGGCCGCAGGACCAGCTCCTGAGCAGCCCCACACCACACAGCCCGGGAGCACACCCATGTCAGCAGCTACATGCACACACACACACGTGTGTATCCCAAGCCTTCTCCATCTTCCTCCCAACTTTGGGGGATGCTAGCCCCAAAGCTAACCAAGGCTTCCATCACCAGGGGGTACTTTGCTAAAGGAAGAGACCCCTGGATTTTCCCCCATTCCTCTGGGGGAGTCTCGAACCTCCCCCACCAGGGGCCCATGGTCCCCAAGCTGACCTCAGGTGATGTTTATATTCCTGGGCTGTTTGTTCTGTGAACTGAACATCTGACACCTTTTCAGAGAAATGTGTTTTTTTTTTTTTCATTTGGAACATCTGGAAACAACAAGAACATCTGGGACTGCCAGGAACGAGCTGTTCCTTGGAGGGAAACTTAACCCTCCTGTCCCCGCTTTCCATAGCTCCAGTCCTGGCCCGTACTCCTTGGGGGTGGGGGTGGGGGGGTGGACCCCACCATCCCAGGTGAGGCTTATGCTCAGGACTGAGGGGGCAGCACCCAGACCTCTGTCTTCCTCACCACCAACCCTGGCCTAGGAGGTGGGTCCATGTCTCCCTGAACCCAAACAGACCTGCCAGCAGCACAGGCCGCTTGAAAACTGGCAGGTGGTAAGGAGAATATGTAGGCAGAGGACACAGGATTTGCATCTTCCTTCCCCTCCTGGCAGTTGGAAGAAGACAGAGAGTGAGGGGCCAAGAGAGAGTAAAGAAGCTTCCATAAAACATAAAATTCAAGAGTGGGCTCAGCTGTGGGGCTGAGGGATGCAAGCCTGCCATGTGCAGCTGTGCAGGTTGTGCACTGCACAAGGGCACCTCCCCCACCCCGAGCCCCCAAGGGATGAAGGTTGTGTCTGATCCAGGGGCAGGGGCACAAAGTTGAACTTAGACAAGCTCCTAGACTTATGGTTCCATCCACCACTCTGCTGACTGGTGAGACAAAGCCAGAGATCCTTTTTGTTTCAGAACCTGAAGACTCCCCCATACTAGCCTCCTGTCCTCTGCCCGAGACCCCTGGAGCTGTGGATAACACTTCAGTGCCCTGAGAGTCCCCTGACTGCTGAGTGGTGGGTTTTCTCTAAGCTGTCAACATCTAAGTCCACCTTCTCTGGCAGCTCCCAGAAAACTCTCCCACCAAGTGAGGGAGGGGCCCTCTCGCCAGGTCCTGGACCAAATCTCCCAAGCGGCTGTTACTCTTGGCCTGTTTTTGCTCAAGAACCACTGTGGTTCCTTTCCTCCCCAGGGTCAAATCTCCATCAGCCCCCAACATGGCCACCTGCACTCCAGCCAAGAGGCTGTGCTCTGGGCCCATAGCTGCCCGCCAGCACCCCTGCCTCATCCTTTCTGGGTGCCCCTCTTCCCACAGGGTGTAGGCTGGTCCAGGGTGGAGAGGCCACACTCGCGTTCATCCACAGGACCCATGTGTATTCAGCTAAGTGTGAGGTGGGAGGCTAGGGGGCCCCAGGGCACGGGGATGGGGTGGGGACACAGAGGCCGCCGCCACCCGGGGCGTCCACCGCGGACCCTGCTGTAGTGCCCGAGCTGGGCTGACCCTTGAGCCTTAGCAGCACAGCTGACAAAAGAGCCTGCCCTCCCCCAGGGTCCCCGGAGAGCTGGTGCCTCCCCTGGGTCCCAATTTGCATGGCAGGAAGGGGCCTGGTGGGGAAGAGGCGGGGAGGAGACAGGCTGCAGCCTGGGCAGTTACACGTTTTCCCCCCAGGAGCCTCCGCTGTCACGGGCTTGGGGCAGGAGACGGAGGGGTGAGCATGGCGGGGCCGGCGCTGTGTCCCGGGCTCAGCGGCTGGTTGGTGCCTCTGCTGCTGCTCCTTTCAGGTACGGCCTGAGCCGAGAGGCCTGCTGGTTCCGCTGTTTCCACTGGTTCTGTCTCCTGCTCTCTCATCCTCCTCCTTCTGTCTCTCACACTTTTCTGCCTCCTGTCTCCCTCTGACAGCCCTGGGGACCAGGTCTGTGGGTATCAGCCATGCTGATGGCTCAGGGCTCCGCGGCCCCAGCCCCTCTCCCGCCCGGAGGGTGTCAGGCTGAGCTGGGCCTGAGGCTCTGACGGCAGAAGACCTAGGCCCAGGAGAGAGAAAGAAGAGTGTGGTTCACCCCCAGGCCGTGGAGGGCACTGCGTGGGGGGCGGGCAGTGGAGAGCTGCCCCCAAGCAGACCTGGGACAAGCATGTCCCAGAAGTGGTGCCCCGGTCTGGAAGGCGGTGGAGCCCTCCAGCTGTAACTTCCCTCCCGTCTCATCCAGGCACAGCTCAAGGTCAAGGGCACAAGGGGGGCTGGGAGTCGGATCTTCTGGTGACCCCACCCTGCTCTAGTCTCTCCAGAGCAGGGCTGGGGGAGAGTTGAGGGGTCTTGATGCTGATGTCCTGGGCAGGGAGGAAGTGGGTCTGGGAACGCAGGGGTGGGACAACCAAGTCCCAGTGACCGGCCCGCCCACTTCCTCCCACCCAGCAGGTGAGACGGTGCTGGAGGTCAAAACAGATGCGCTCTACCGGGATCCCAAAGGTCAGCAACTTCCCCCGCCCATTCTGGGGACAAGTATGTCTGTGTCCAAAGCCGGTCACTGTCCTGTGTGCTGTCTCATGGTTGTCCTTGTGCCCTTGTGCCCCATGGGTCTCCCCACCCAGGACTCCCATCCCCAGGCCTCCTTAGGGTTGGCCTCCCTCTGTAAGACCTGGCTCTGAAGTACCTCCAGTCCCCGCTCCTCCGCTGTCATCCTCATTAAACATCAGTGCTCCAGTCCCAGTGATCTGGGGCAGCGCCAAGCCCAGGGCTGGAGTGGGGGCTAGTGGGAACCCCACTGAGGACTCAGGCCCGTTCTCCCTGGCTGGGGAGTTGGGCTTAGCCCCGGCAGGAGACCGTAACCTCAGGGACCCCGACAGGTCGCAGGGGTTCCTAGGGGACCACTGACTGGGAGCCAGGCAGGAGGGAGGTTTCTTGGAGCAGGTGGGCGGGGACATCATGGCAAACTGAAGAAAGAAGGCTTAGGAATAAAAAGAGGAGCAGGTCCACACGGAAGGGGGGAGGGAGGTGAAGGAGGAGAGATGGCCAGGGGATTGATGTGGGAGGCCTTGACTGCCAGGCTAAGGATTTGCGGGGTGCCCCTGAGGATTTCGGGCTGGTGTGGGTAGCCCAGGGCAGGGAGAGGTGAGAGCACCAGGCCAGGCCGGAGGCTGTGCTATGGGCCTTCTGGCCTCATGGGGTGAGGCCGGCATCGGGCTACTGTAATGGATGTGGAAAGGAATCAGAAGGTTCCAGGCCCTTCTAAAGGAAAATCAGGCGGGAAGGGTGGGCCATCAGGAAGGGGCGGGGTCCGGCGGCTTGGCCTGTGGCTTCTCACGTGGCTCTGGCTCTCCCACACCTCTGCCTCATGTCTGACCCACATCCCGAGAAGCAAGGACAGACAAGGGGGCTGAGCCGGGGGTCAGTGCTGCCCAGGACGGGGGCCCACGGCTGAGGGCCTGAGTTCGGGCCGACGGTCAAGAAGAAGGAGCGGGATTTTAATCCCAGCCTTGGCGCCCACAGGAAGCTCGTGTTCCCGGATCTGGCAGCACCCACGTTTCGTGGCCAAGAAACGGGGCTCCATGGTGGAAATCAAGTGCCACCTGGGGGACTCTGGCAACGTGAGCTGGCTCTGGAAGCAGGAGACGGACTCGGAGGCCAAGTTATTTCTCCCCGAAAAGGGCCGCATCCTCCAGACCCACAACAGCACCGAGGCCACACTCATCATCCAAGACATCCAGTTTCCGGACAACGGCATCTACTTCTGCAAGCAGGAGTGCTCGCAGAGTCCCCCGAGGACAGAGCGCGGCTGTGGCACCGAGCTTCGGGTCATGGGTGCGTGCGGGGCCCGCCCCCCAGCCAGGGAGGAGAGCGGGTGTGCTCGTGGAGCGGTCCACACCCACCCCACCCCAGCCCGGACCAGTAGGGGGGCCACAGCGTGGCGGCGACTGTGGCCCTCGAGCACCTGGGAGAGCCGCTGAGAAGCAGGTCCTGAGGGGCGCAGGCCCAAAGGGGGGGCCCCAGCCTCACCGCCCCCGCCCCACCTCCCCCCAGGGTTCAGCACCTTGGCGCAGCTGAAGCGGCGGAACACGCTGAAAGATGGCATCATCATGATCCAGACCCTGCTTATCATCCTGTTCATCATCGTGCCCGTCTTCCTGCTGCTGGACAAGGTGACCCTGGGGGCCGGGGACGCAGCCACGGGGCAGGCCGGACACGGGCAGGGTCTCCATCTCCCCAGCCCCAGAGCCTGCCCGTCGATTGACCGATTCAATCACTCCTTTATTCATCAGCTGTTCTCGCAGAGTGCGCCTCACCCCTGACCCCTGACCCCTAGCCCCTGACCCCTCACCCCGGGCCAATCTCCCTGGCCCTCCCCAGCCTGGCCCAGCAGTGGATGGGGTGGGGGAAGCTAACACTCTGCTCTCCGTCCCTCACCCGCCAGGATGACAGCAAGGCCGGGATGGAGGAAGATCACACCTATGAGGTAAGGAGTGGGGTGGACCCCGCAGCTCCCGGGGCCGTGGGGGGCAGAGGGGGCGCTCAGAGGCCCCATCTGTGTGCGCTCAGGGAGTGGCCAAGGCCTGAGCTCCGCTCTGTGTCCCCAGGGCCTGGACATTGACCAGACAGCCACTTACGAGGATATAGTGACGCTGCGGACAGGAGAGGTGAAGTGGTCGGTGGGTGAACACCCAGGCCAGGAGTGAGAGGCCGGCCCTCCCCAAGCCCCTGGGCATAGCCCGCTGGGCCCTCACTGACTGCTTCAGAGCCACCCGGCTCCCAGCCCATCCCCTTTACCCTGAACCCCCTGTCCGCCTCCAAAGCTGGCCCACCAGGTCCGCCTGCCCCTCCAGCCCTTGGTCCCCATCTCTTGCCAAAGGGACTGGAGCGGAAGGGCCACAGGGCAGTGATTTGGAGCAGGGAGTTCTCTGGGGCTAGACTGGACCCAGCCTTCTGGGGGTGCTATGTGGGGATCCATCCCCTATTCAGGACGGGGAAGGCAGAGACTTGTCTGGAACCTGCAAATGGACTCAGAACAGCCCGGCTTCCTGTAGAGCCCGGGAAGGGCCCTGGCCCACCCGCATGTGGCTGCCGCTGGGCCACCGAGAGCTTCATCCCTCTCCCATCCTCTCCTGCTCTCTCCTGCCCTCCCCCACGCCAGGGGGCTGCTGGCCTTGAGCCCTTTCTCCCACGGAATAAACAATGTGTCTTGAGAAATGACACACAGGCTTGTGACATCTATGGTTATGGGGTGGATGAGAGTACCTGTTTGGGCGCAAATCTTTGGGCACCCATGGACCCATGGGGTGTGAGGAGGGACAGCTGCCATGGGGCTCAGAGCCCTCTCCAGGTCTCACTCACTGCTTCTCTCTGACGGCCCAGTTGGGACCTGTGGCCATGTCTCCCGTTCTTCCCCTGCTCTCTGACCCTAGTGGGGCCCCGAGCAGTGGAGAAGGGCTGAATGGACTGGCCCTTCTTCTCGGCGGGGATACCCTCACCCTGCATTCCCTTCAGCCGACAAGCAGCACTTGAGTCCTGCTCTGTAGGGCAGAGGTCTTAGCCCTAGAAGAGTTTGCCCTCCCCCACCCGCCCCAATCCTCTTGTCCTTTAAGGCCCTCCACCTACAGGAAGCCCTCCCAGAGTGCCCAGTCCCTGCCTAATCTCTGTTTGGACCCTGGCCTCTCCAGCTCTGGCGTAGCTACTACCTTGTGCTGCCCATACCGGCCTTGTTCTCGTTAAATTAGAAGCTCCCTGAGGGCAGGGTTTCCCCTGATTCCATCACACACACCCTTGTCCCCTACCAAGCCTGGATATTTTTAAAAATTTGACCCAGAGCTATGCAAGAGAGATTCCTAAAGTGGGAAGCTCTGTGGTGGTGAAATCTGGGCATCCTTAGGTAACCCCTTCAGGCTTTCCCAGCGCAAAATCAGAGGCAAAATGGTCCCCAACCTGCCAGCTGCGGGAGCGACAGAGAGCAGCTCAGGGCTGGGAGCTGAAGTGAAATTAACCTCTGTGTGCAGAGCCAGGCTGAGCTCCACTTCCTGTTGACCTTGGGGGGACCCCAGAACACCTCTTTGCCATGCATGCTCTGGATTCAGATGGGAGAAATCCCTGCCCTCAGGGAGCTGCCAGTTTAACTGGAGAACCAAGGCCAGCATGGGGGGACCAATGAGAGCAGCTCCCCCTGGCATTCCAGGTGGGGCAGGTGGCCAAGGCCCCCAAGCCTGGGGTTTCAGGTCCATCTCTGCGTCGCTCAGCGGTGCCCACTCAGAGCCAGGCAGGGCCAAGCCGGGGCGGGCCTCCTCCCTCCCTGGTGTCCGGGCTGCCAGAGGAAACTGGCTTGTTTTGGCATCTGTCTCCACTGAGCTGCAGCCCTTCCTCTCCTGCTGCTTTGCATAGTGGCGCTAATTCTGGCCTCGACCTCCACCAGGGACCCTGGGCAGCCGGCTGGGGGTGGGACGGAGCCTTCACTTCTCCCCCCGCACAGCAGGGTCTTCCCCCTGCTTGGGGCTGCCCTGAATGTGGGGAGGCCTTGGCTTTTTTGAAAGACAACTTAATATCCTTGAATAACTGAGTTTCTCTAATGCTTTGAAGTACTGTTGGCAGAGAATCATCTGAGCAGGGAGGCCTGCCTCGACCACCAGACACTCACCCCGCAAGGGCACTGCCTTCATGGTTACGATGTAGAAGCACTCCCTGGTCCGTTCTTCTGTCTTAGAGGCTTACACTACCGGTGTCCCCATGTCCAACTGATGGGTCCCTGGCCCCCAGAACTGACAGGCAGCGGAAACAAAGCTGGGTGATGCTGGTGGGGGGCGATGAACGTCTCAGATCTCGGTTGCTTTATCTACAAAACGGGAATCATAAATCTTATCCAAAGGAGCTGAACCAGATGCTGGTTTTTAGAAAATTACCCTACAGTAAAATTGACTTCGTTTTCTTTGCATGAATTTTAGATTTACAGCTTTGTATAACCACCACCACAACCAAGTTACAGAATGTGAATCAGACTCTTTTGCTGGGTCCCCCAAATATTTATATATTGAGAATCTCTTAACTGCCAGTAAGATTTTCTTGAACACCTCCATATTCATTTACATGAGCTTGTCCCACCGTGACCCTGGAAGGGGGACAGCTGCATCCCAACTTTAAAAATGTGGAAATCGAGGCCCAGGGAGGTGATTACCATCATTGGCCCAAAGCCACACACAGATCTTCTGACTCCAAACTCAGCATTCTTTCTACTACATCACAGCTGCCTCCCTCGAAGGACGCTGAGCCAGAGCAGGAGGAGAGCCATAGGGAGAGAATCCTGGGACGGCTCTGCCATCTCCCTTGTTCACAAGTCGCAAAGCCCTGAAGGCCCCACTCCTTCCTGACAGGCCAGGATATTGAGTCACTGGGCCATCCTTCCAGGAGTCCAGCTCTGGGCCCCTCTTCCTTTAGAATGCAGCCCCGAGGGCCCTCGGTGGGCACATGCCCTGCTGCCCACTGGGGGAATCCAGCCCTGTCCCCCGGGGCCTGGGGTAAGCGCAGGCTTGTTCCTCCTCCGTTCTAGCTTGACTTCCGGCCCCCTGGCTGCAGGTGTTGCTAGGCCGGGGGTGCTCTGACCCAAGGGTTTGGGTGTTTTTCCAGCAGAATTGGAGATTAGAGAAAAACAAAACAAAACTCGGAAAGCTGCTGCTGTTTGGGTGTCACTGGACCCCCAGCAGGTGTGCAGCCTGGCCGGATCTTCTGCAAAGGGCCTCAAAGGCCATCCAGCCGGGGGACCAGGGACTCTGGTCCGCACATGCTCTGCTCTCTGCAGGCAGCCTCAGCAGCTGGATTCAGAGCCCACATCTGTGAAATTTCTGGATTTGTGTCTGCTCTCCAGGCTGCACCTAGTTACGGTGTCCCCGGGAACTGCTCTTGACTCAGGAACAAACAAAACCCAAAACCAACAAACCTGCCACTTGGGGACACCTCAGCGGCCATCTCCCACCCCAAAGCCTTTACTTGGAAACTTAGGTGACTCCACAGAAAACAAAAATTAACAAAACTGAAACCCTGAATTCAGAGTGTAGTTTGTTTAAACACATTTAGACAGATCCTAATGCACAGATCAAATTAATTAAAAAAAAAAAAAAAGACATCGTTCTCTCGGCCCTAAGACCACTTTCTCACATGGCAGGAGTGGGCGGGCCAGATGCCTCGTGAGGTCCTGTTTGGGGCTCAGGTTCTGCAAGTTGTGGGTCTGTGTGAACATCTGTGTGTGCTCACCCTCAGCATATGCATGCCGCCCTGTCTCCTTTTTGCATTTAAATTTGTTCAGGTATGTATTGCTGTTCGTGGCAAGAGCCCGTATTATCATTTTTTCTGTACTTGCTATGTTAAATTCATTCTACTACGAGGAGAACATCGAGACAAGTGATGGGGTGCCTTGCCATTTCTGGCCGGGGGGCGGGGAATATTTGAGTTCTTTCCTTGGCACTGTCCTTGCATCCATTCAACCCACTTAGCAGATGCTTGGTGAGTTGCTAGGCCTGGGATGGTGCCAGCTGCCAGGTCCCCCCACTCCCCAGAGCTACGCTCTCACCTCTATACCTTAGCTATTTCTTTCATGGTAGTTTTCACAATGTGAAATTTCTGTATAAATTTTATCATTCTGTATTTATTTGTTCGCTGTTGTCTCTCCTGTAGACTGTAAACTCCAGCAGAGAAAAGATTGTGTCCTTTGTTCATGTAGGTATAATGAACTGGTACAATACCTGGCACATGGAAGGTACAACAACTGCTTATTGAATCAGTTAATGCAGGAAAAAGAGAATGAGTGAAGAGACGAAAGGCGTGAACCCAGCCTCAAAGAGCTTACATTCCCTTAAGGGGAATAAGATGTTCACAAACAACCACAGAATAAGGTAGGAGGAGGCAGAAGTTATTTCCAGCTGACAGCACCAATCAGGAAAGCACCTCAGACTTCCCACAGCTGCTGGACACACCCCGGTATTATTATATTTCTTTATCAATGGGCTTGTCTCCCTGGGGAATAAGCCCCCACGTGGAAATTGCTTAGTAGGTCCCATGATGTAGGTTGTTTTGCTCTTCTAGATTGTTCAGAGATCCTCACCTACTGTAAACAACATCCCCATCAACCCACAGGAGTGCCTGCCCCCATCCTGCCCCCCCACCCCAGAGCCCTCCAAGGCCCTTCCTCCATGCTTGAGCCCTCTGGCAAACTCAAGGGTCCGATGAGATAAAGGAAGTGAAAACGTGATGTACACTGAAATGTGCAACACAAATGGGAAGGATGATGCGACTTGGTTCATTAAATCGGGCTCCATCGAGTTGTTTTTTTACTGCCTCTTTTCTTGGTGTCTGTGGACCTCACTCTGGGCTGAAGCTCCTTGCATTCAATTCCCCCCAAGCTTCATTGAACATCTTCTGAATGGGGACTTGATCCGGCCCTGCTAGCTTTGCAGTAAGGATAGCGCTTCCACGCCCAGCGGCGCCACTGTCTTTCCTACGTGAGGATTCTAAAGAGCTCGTTGTGGTGGGAAGACTGGGGCCTTGGGCTGCCATCTTTTAGGAGCTGAGAGACACCTGGCAAACTACTTATCTCTTTGAGCCTGAATGTCCTTGTATGAATGCACCTCACCCTCTCCGCATCACTCAATACAGTGCCTGGCACATGGAAGGCACTCAGAAATGTTGGTCTCCTTTTCCACCTCCCCCTGGAGAAGCCCTTGGGAATCCCCACATAATATTCTCTAAAAACATTGACCCAATGAGCTGTGATCAACGCGGTCATCAGACTCATGCTGGAATCAAAGACAAAGTGGAGCATATCCTGGGGGCAATCCCAACCTCTGGCCTCAAGGAAAGCAGGACAGAGCTAGAGGTGGGAAGCATGGACCTCAAGTGACCAGGGGAGAATGGAAAGGGCTGCCCCCAGTCCCTCTGTGGCTCTCCCTAAGACCAGGGCAATCACGACTCTAAACAATGAGATGGCCCCGAGACGCGTGGACTTGAACCTCAGAAGTGCTCCTGAAGCCTGAAAGAGGCCACTTTCGGATCAAGAGTAGATCTTTGAATTTCCACAATAGGTACAGAGAACCCCAGAGACAGTCAAATCTGAAAATACGAAGGGCTTCCAAACACACTGAAATTCATGGATTCCAAGATAATGGGGGATTCATCCCGAACCCTTTGAGGATGACCCCGGAGATGCTGATCACAGCCTCTCCTCACTGGCCACCATGCAGAGGCCATTGTGGGGCAGCCTCTGAATCTGGAGAAGCCAAGGGTCTGGCCCCAGGTCGTGCCCCAAGGAGGGGTGAGTGACTCCCTAGCAAGAGCACGAAAGTCCCAAGTCTAATTCAAAGTTTATCTTTTACTAGCAATGAATTATGTATGTGTCTCCATCACTAAAGACCCTGAAAAAGACCTTTTCTAGACTAGAGAGAAGGGTCACCAGTATCCACCCCCCATCTTCCAGTTCTTCCCTCTTTGGGTCCGATGGCTGCCACCGTGGTCACCTTTAATAAAGGTGTATCCCGGGGGTCCCCAGAATCCTGTGGGCCAACCGGAAGTGGGTTGCTGAGAGGAGACTCTCCCCTGCTCTGGCTGGTCCCACCTGTTCTTGGCAGTAACATGCCTGGCAGGGAGCCTCAGCCACACCTCACCTGTGCCCACCTTGTGTGGCTCTCGAGTGGTCCCCAAGTCGGGCTCCTGTACCCTCAGTCCTAGGGGAGGCCTGAGCTTCTCCTGTGGTCCACAGTTCACATACTAGTCCCCCCAGTATTAGCTAGAAGTCTGTCACGAGAGGTTCCACTTCAGTGTCCCTTCCCCCAGGTGACCTAGAAGGAAGAAGTGGCGGAGGACACAGGAGGCTGTGTGGGGCTTAGAGACCCTCCTCCACTTCCTGCCCAGCTCCTCCCCTTTGGTGGCTCTGGAAGGAGAGGAAAGGGGTGTCCTCACCTTTCCTGTGTCCCCATCTTCCTCAGAGACTGTTTCTTTAATGACACTCCCTTCTAGTCCTCCTATGGTCATGCCTGGGGACAATTCCCACAGGTCCCAGTGCCCTCCGTAGCAGATAAAGAATCAGGGGCATGGTCGGGCGATGGTTCAGGAGCGATGAGAGAGAAGAGAGCTCTATCTTCTGGTCTTAAAGGGGGAGATGGCAAGGCACAAGCACTCAGGTTCTGGACCATGGGGGTGTGACTTTTCAGCATTGGTTGGCAACACTATAAGCAACCACCTCTAGAAAGTTTTGCTCATTCGTTCGTTTGTTTCCCCACAGGGTCAAGTGCTAAATGTTCTTAGACTCAAGGGATGGAAGGTTTAAACGGAGGGCAATATGTTCTTTCCTGCTCTTATCTTGGGGGACTATTTGATGCTGGTGACCTCCAGATGCTGAAATAGCCCCAACTCTGGGCACCAGGAGGGGGCAAGCCTGCAGCCCTAGCCTTCCTGACCCTGGCCTTGCCCTGCTATGTGGTCTCCGCCACGCACCCCATGTCTCTGGGCCAGTCTCACCTGGAAAATGACGGACAACAAGCTGACTCTTAAGGGAAGACAAAATGAGGCAAAGGGACTCTTGTGATTAGGGGCAGGACGCTTGTGATCAGAGGGATTTAAAAGTTAAAAAACAGAGTGGCGTCCACCCAGTCCGCTTTGAAGAAAGGGCTTGGGATGCTGCAACGTGGGAAGAGCAAGGATTTGGAGATCTGCTGCCTTGGCTGAGGTAGCTCATGTAAGTAAGCCTCTCTGAGCCTTGGTCTCCTCCTCTGTAAAATGGGGTGATAATACTTCCTTCACAAGATGGTCCTGAGGGTCTAATGTGAGGTTGCATGGGCTTGCTCTTCACAACCTGATAAGCTCTATACAAATATTAAAAGGAGGAGAAGAAAGACGGGGAGGAGACTGCAATGACTGGAGAGGGCATCTTTCTGTGTGCTGTGCCCAGAGCTCCAGTGCTGGGGGTGGGACTCAAGTCCTCAAGGGCTCTTCCAAATTTGAGATTCACTGACGGTGACAGGGCTATGGGAGGAAGCAGTTGTAAGCAGTGTCTGTTCCCGGGATCTCTGTGGCACATCCAAGGAGCAGGGAAAATGCCTCAAGTTTTGGTCCTTTGCCCTATCCACCTGGGGGAGTCCCTATGCTCCGGCAAAGGGGAGGGAAATGTGTGGGGCTGGAGCCCTCTAGCGGTCAGGGTTAGCCCTGCATCCAGCTACCTCAGGCTGGATCAGGCGGCAGGAGGATGGTGATGGGGCAAAGGTGGAACCTGTGCCCAGGAACCCCAGAATCTATTGCTATCCTTGGCCCCCTTCTCCCAAACACACATTCTCTCTGGTGGATGGAGGGGAGCTGTTCAGGGAGGAGGAAAGAGGTAGAGAGTGAGGAAGCATCCACATAGCTCTCAGGGTACATCCATCCTGACATAGCCCCCCTTTAGGGGACCAGCTTGGGCCCTCCTCACCCTGGGGGACAACCCCACAATGACACCCTGCCACAGTGTGCCTGGACTCGGGCTACTCCCTTCTGCTACCTCCCCCTTAAAAAGAGGACGGATTGGGTGGTCTCTCAAGCTGAGACTCTGTGCGTACAGCCCTCAGGACAGGTGACAGTGGAGAGGGGAAGATGACAAGCCTGGGGGACATGACCCCAGAGGAGGAGCGGTAACAGGATGAGTGGGTGGGGGTTCTAAATTATCCATTAGCCCAGGCCCGCCGGTGGCCTGTGCATAAATGTATAAAGAAAATAGGTGGGGGCAGAGGGAGAGAGAGAAGAGGCCAGCGTATAAAAACGGCCCACAAGGGACCAATTCCAGGACCCCAGGACCCATCTCCCCAGACAGCTCAGGGTCCTGTGGACAGCTCACCAGCTGTGATGGCTGCAGGTAAGCACCCCTAAAATCCCCTCGGGCTCGGTGTGTACTGAAGGGTGATGGGAGGGCCCTGCAGATGGACGGGGGCACTATCCTCAGGCTTTGGGGCTTCTGGATGTGAGCACAGATATCTACCCCCAGACAAGTGACCAGGTTTGAAATGTTCTCATTTCCCGGGGGGGAGGGAAGGTGGAGGACTGGCAGGGGAACCAGGCCTCGAGTTCTCTGGACCCCTCCCTCTCCGGCCCTCCTTGTCTCTCTCTAGGCCCTCGGACCTCCATGCTCCTGGCTTTCGCCCTGCTCTGCCTGCCCTGGACTCAGGAGGTGGGCGCCTTCCCAGCCATGCCCTTGTCCAGCCTGTTTGCCAACGCTGTGCTCCGGGCCCAGCACCTGCACCAACTGGCGGCTGACACCTACAAAGAGTTTGTAAGCTCCCCAGGGACGCGTACTAGTGGCGGGAGGCAGGAAGGGCAGAATCCGTGCCCCCTCCACGTAGTGGGAGGAAACTAAGGAGTTCAGAGGTATTTTATCAGAGTGAAGATGCTGTCATAAACGGAGGGGGGTTCCTAATAAAGCAGTGAGGAGAACCGCGCAGCAACCTAGACCCGAGCGTGTGTTCCTTCTCCCAGGAGCGCGCCTACATCCCGGAGGGACAGAGATACTCCATCCAGAACACCCAGGCTGCCTTCTGCTTCTCGGAGACCATCCCGGCCCCCACAGGCAAGGACGAGGCCCAGCAGAGATCGGTGAGTGGCCATCGCGGACCGAGGAGCAGGGGCCTCCCTCATCCTAAGAAGGCTGCTCCATCTCTCGGCATCGGGCCTTGGGCTGTCTTCTCCCCGAGGAGGTGCAGGGTGGTGGCTGGTGGCGGAAGGTGACGGATGGCGGAGGGAGGCCCGCGGCTGCCCCCCTCCCCCGCCCCCGCCACCTACCTCACGGCGCCCACCGCCCACCACCCACCCATCTGCCCGCAGGACGTGGAGCTGCTCCGCTTCTCGCTGCTGCTCATCCAGTCGTGGCTCGGGCCCGTGCAGTTCCTCAGCAGGGTCTTCACCAACAGCCTGGTGTTTGGCACCTCGGACCGCGTCTATGAGAAGCTGAAGGACCTGGAGGAGGGCATCCAGGCCCTGATGCAGGTGGGGATGGCGTAGTGGGTCTCCCAAGCTGGGCCCATGCCCGCCCTCTCCTGGCTTAGCCGAGGGATGGGGGGCTCCCGTGGGCTGGGGGAGAGAGGTGCCTGCTCTCTCTGTGGCAGTCCAGCCTTGACCCAGGAGAAATCTTCTCCCCGTTTCCCCTTGTGAGTCCTCCCTCCACACCCTTCTCCAAGCCTGGAGGGGAGGGTGGCAAATGGAGGGGACGGGAGGCAGCCGCTCCCAAGGGCTCCCTGTCTGTCTCTCCCTCCCTTTTGCAGGAGCTGGAAGATGGCAGCCCCCGGGCTGGGCAGATCCTCAAGCAGACCTACGACAAATTTGACACAAACATGCGCAGTGATGATGCCCTGCTCAAGAACTACGGGCTGCTCTCCTGCTTCAAGAAGGACCTGCACAAGGCTGAGACGTACCTGCGGGTCATGAAGTGTCGCCGCTTCGTGGAGAGCAGCTGTGCCTTCTAGTTGCCGGGCATCTCTGTTACCCCTCCCCAGTGCCTCCCCGGACCCTGGAAAGTGCCACTCCAGTGCCCACCGTCCTTTCCTAATAAAACGAGGTTGCATCACATTGTCTGAGTAGGTGTCATTCTGTTATGGGGTGGAGCAGGGCAGTACAGCAAGGGGAGGGTTGGAAAGACAAACTGCAGGGATCCTCTGGGCCCTATGGGAACCCAGATGCTGAACGATAATTGACCCAGTTCTTCCTGGGCTAGAAAGAAGCAGACACATCCCCTTCTCTCTGTGACACACCTAGTCCATTCCCCAGGTCCGTAGTCCCAGTTTGCTGGGGACTCATAGGTCAGGACCACTCCCCTCACCCCACCCCCAAAGTACCTGGAGACGTTTCTCTCTCCCCCACCAGAACCACAAGACCAAACCTAGCCCCCAAGGGTGGGAAGAAATAAAAGCAAGACAGGCTATTAAGTACGGAAGTCCAGAAAACGCCTCCCACATGTGAGGAAATCATAGAACTACCTGTGTGCAGAAATTTTAAGGTGAATACACGTTCAGCCCAACTACCCTTGGGAAATGGGAACAATGCAAAAATGGCTTTGGGACAAACAGAACCAGAACATTTGGGATCTGAATTGGGGCAAGGGATGTGGAAGAGAGATTCTAAATTGAGGGTTGCAAATTCAGTGCCAACAGGTGCCAGGTAGGTACATACATAAGTAATAAGGGCTGCATGTAAAGGTAGAAATAGCAACTAGCTCTCAGCCTGCTTGTGAGGGATACAGCGCAGAGGGGTGAGGGCCAGAGCAACCTAAAGAACTCAGGCCCCAGCTAAGGATGGGGCCCATCGGCCTTGTCAAGACTGCAGGAGCAGTGCTGCCAGACCTTCTGATTCTTCAAGACAAACAGGACATCCAGCCTTTCATGTAAAATCTAACGTTTAAACATTGGCAACTAGTTCTTATTGAAAACACTTTAAGGGCAAAAGTTAACCCAAACACATGTGGTCTTCAAGCTGTCAGTGGACAATTTGTTCTTAGAGGAGTGGATTGGGATAACTTGGTATAAGGGAAAGAATCAGAAAGACTTGGACTTAAACTCATGTTCGGGAAGAAATTACTTAACCTCCCTGAGACCCAGCTTCCTCACCGATAAAATGGAGATAATAGTGTGTCGCCTTACAAGGCGTATGTGAGGATTAGACAAAGTGAGGCTTCTGAAGCGATTGACACAGTACAGCACTCGAGAAGTTGCAGCTGGTTTTGCAGTGAATTGTGGGGTGGTCTGTGTTTTCCAAGGGAATGTTTAAGTACTTGTTATCGAATCACATTCTGTTTTCCTAATGGCACCTCAGATGTTTCTTTCTGTTTTATTTCCAAGTGAACTTAAAAGGGCAGCTTTAGAGTTAAGTTTTTAGTCACCCAAGCACCTTGGCTAAGTAACTAGTGATCTGTAAATTAATAGTTAGAAGCTCAAAGTAACTCTATCATCCAAACATGATTTTACAAAGTCAATAATTCTTTCACAATGCAAATAATCAATAAATCTTCCTGAAAAGCCCAAAGTTTTACAGGCCATAATGAATTTTCTTCAAAATGGGACTCACGTGTATTCATTTTGGATATTTTACGTCAAGTAACTAATGTAAATGTAAACTTGGGGAGTGGTTGAAAGTTGGAATAATCAGAACCCTGGAGCTCCATTTCTTAACTCAGAAACCATTCCTCTGCCTTAGGTCATTTTTGTCTGACTTTTAAATCATGGAGTTTTGGAGTTAGAAGGGCCTCACAGGTCATCCTAATTCCTTCTAATTTAGGATTCTTACCCTATAGCCTCCCTCACAGATGGTACTCACTTGTGTAGCACTGGTGTCAAGGGAATTACTATTTCCCAAGGTAATTAAACCCCTTTGATTTCAGCAAAGTATTTCTTACATTCAGCTGAAATCAATGTCCCTGTAATATCCCTCATTTGACCTTAGAATTATTTGCATACCTCATGGTCTTTTAGAAGTTGATGTATTAAGCACAAATATTATTATCTATTGGCTTGAATAAGTGTTTTAAAAGGAAAGTGAGGGGACTTCCCTGGCGGTCCAGCGGTTAAGATTCCATGCTTCCACTGCAGGGGACAAGGGTTCAATCCCTGGTCGGGGAACTAAGATTCCACATGCGTGTGGTGTGGCAAAAAAGAAAGAAAAGTGAGCCATCTTAAGAAGTACGTGTTGAATGAATGTGGCAGGAGAGGGGTGCCTGCAGAGAGGGGTGTTATAGCCACTAATAAGAGGGTTCTAAAGTGGGGTTGTCATGCCAGCAGTAGACTGCAGAGGGAGCCACACTCCAGAGAGCTTCCACTCAGCTCCTTCCGGGCGGGCACAGCTGAATCAACTCAACCACTGCTGGTTGAGAATTACGAAGACGCTAGTGGATTTTGCAAAATTTTTGAATTTAAAAAGACCTTAAAGACCATCTACCCTAAACTCTTTGATTTGCCAACTGTTAATCTCCCTTTCAGCTCTCCAGTTAGGCGTTGGATGGCAAACTCGGCTGTAAATTAGAAATGCCGGGGATGTTTGCCGTAGCCTTCACGCCCTGAGATTCTGACTTTAATGGATCTGGGACGGGATCCGGACAAGAGAATTTTAAAAACTCCCCAGGTGAGAAGGCTGAGAATCACTGAGTTGGGACCACAAAGATGAAATGCACGTGTCCACAGGTATTGTACTGGTAAAAGGGGGCAAAAGGAGATGAGAGACCTGGGCCAGTTTCGACACTTTCTGTTTCCAGTTCTAACCAGTCAATTTAAAAAATTCTAATAAGCCAGTAGCAAAAAGACAAATACTGGATGATTCCTCCCATGTGAAGTACTTTGAGTAGTCAAATTCATAGAGACAGAAAGTAGAATGCTGGTTACCAGGGGCTGGGGTGAAGGGGAATGGGGAGTTGTTTAACGGGTAGACTTTTAGTTTTGCAAAATGAAAATGAGTTTCTGTTGTGAATTACACAATTGTTGTGTAATTCACAACAATGTGAATGTAGGCTTTTTTTTTTTGTTTTTTGTTTTTTTTTGCTGTACGTGGGCCTCTCACTGTTGTGGCCTCTCCCGTTGCAGAGCACAGGCTCCGGACACGCAGGCCCAGCGGCCATGGCCCACAGGCCCAGCCACTCCGCGGCATGTGGGATCTTTCCGGAACGGGGCACGAACCCGTGTCCCCTGCATCGGCAGGCAGACTCTCAACCACTGTGCCACCAGGGAAGCCCCACAACAATGTGAATGTAGTTATTATTGAACTGTGCGTTTAAAGTGGTAAATTTTGTTACGAATATTTTACTGCAATTTAAATTTTTAAATTGAGGTATAATTGGCATAAAACATTAGTTTCAGGTATACAACATAATGATTTGATATTTGTATATATTGCGAAATGAGCATCTCAGTAAGTCTAGTTAATATCCATCGGCATACATAGTTATAAAAATTTTTTTCTTGTGATGAGAACTTTTAAGATCTATTCTCTTAGCAACTTTCAAATATGCAGTACAGTGTTAACTATAGTCACCATGTTGTATATTACATCTGAATGCATAATTTCAAATGTTTAAAAATTATTTTCTAGTGAAAAAATCTTCCCCAAGGTTAAGATTAGTGAGATTTGCAGAAGAAAGGGCTCAACAGGCAGAGATCCAGTAATCCTAGACACCTTGGAATAATGTTTTTCTGATGCCATGTAATCTTTTAAATTTAACCTGAAATGATCAATCTGAATTCCTCCCATCATTATTGCTGAAACACATATAGTGAGTTTTGTCCTTTTATACACATTTGAGAGGACTTACACTTTGCCCTTGCTTCACAAGTCCTCAGAATTACAGGACCTGGGCTTCTGGGATAAGCAAAAATGATACTGCTTTGTGACTTCTTTAATTCGGGCCCCGGCAAAGCTGAGAAACACTCGGAGTGATACCAGTATTAGGGTGACCAGTTCGTGCCAGTTTGCATGAGACTTTCTCAATTTTAGTGCCAAAAGTCCCATGTTTTAGGAACCTCTCTGCTCAATGCAAACTGGGACAATTGGTCCTCCTACTAGTAGTCCCAAATCTTAGGGAACAACAACAACAACAAAAAAACAAACGGGAAAGTAGAGGAAGGAAAAGGAAATGGAATAGAAAAAGAGGAAGAAAGAACACAATGGAAAAAGAGAAAGGAAGTATCAGTGGTGTATATGACTTTTGATGGCCCTCAGTCGTTGCCATGGATTTCTGACTCTTTTTTTTTTTTAGTATTAGGGGTTTTTTTGTTTGTTTGTTTGTTTTTTAGGGGTTTTTTTTGAATTTTATTTTATTTATTTTTTTATACAGCAGGTTCTCATTAGTCACCAATTTTATACACATCATTGTATACATGTCAATCCCAATTGCCCAATTCAGCACACTACCATACCCCCCCACTCTGCCCCTGCGGCTTTCTCCCCTTGGTGTCCATACGTTTGTTCTCTACATCTGTGTCTCAACTTCTGCCCTGCAAACCGGTTCATCTGTACCATTTTTCTAGGTTCCACATACATGTGTTAATATATGATATTCATTTTTCTCTTTCTGACTTACTTCACTCTGTATGACAGTCTCTAGATCCATCCACGTCTCAACAAATGACTCATTTTCGTTCCTTTTTATGGCTGAGTAATATTCCATTGTATATATGTACCACATCTTCTTTATCCATTCGTCTGTTGTTGGGCATTTAGGTTGCTTCCATGACCTGGCTATTGTAAATAGTGCTGCAATGAACATTGGGGTGCATGTGTCTTTTTGAATTATGGTTTTCTCTGGGTATATGTCCAGTAGTGGGATTGCTGTATCATATGGTAATTCTATTTTTAGTTTTTTAAGGACCCTCCATACTGTTCTCCATAGTGGCTGTATCAATTTACATTCTCACCAACAGTGCAAGAGGGTTCCCTTTTCTCCACACCCTCTCCAGCATTTGTTGTTTGTAGATTTTCTGATGATGCCCATTCTAACGGGTGTGAGGCGATACCTCACTGTAGTTTTGATTTGCATTTCTCTAATAATTAGTGATGTTGAGCAGCTTTTCATGTGCTTCTTGGCCATCTGTATGTCTTATTTGGAGAAATGTCTGTTTAGGTCTTCTGCCCATTTTTGGATTGGGTTGTTTGTTTCTTTAATATTGAGCTGCATGAGCTGTTTATATATTTTGGAGATTAATCCTTTGTCTGGTGATTTGTTTGCAAATATTTTCTCCCATTCTGAGGGTTGTCTTTTTGTCTTGTTTATGGTTTCCTTTGCTGTGCAAAAGCTTTGAAGTCTCATTAGGTCCCATTTGTTTATTTTTGTTTTTATTTCCATTCCTCTAGGAGGTGGATCAAAAAAGATCTTGCTGTGATTTATGTCAAAGAGTGTTCTTCCTATGTTTTCCTCTAAGAGTTTTATACTGTCTGGTCTTACATTTAGGTCTCGAATCCATTTTGAGTTTATTTTTGTGTATGGTGTTAGGGAATGTTCTAATTTCATTCTTTTACATGTAGCTGTCCAGTTTCCCCAGCACCACTTATTGAAGAGATTGTCTTTCCTCCATTGCATATCCTTGCCTCCTTTTCATAGATTAGTTGACCATAGGTGCATGGGTTTATCTCTGGGCTTTCTATCTTGTTCCATTGATCTATGTTTCTGTTTTTGTGCCAGTATCATATTGTCTTGATTACTGTAGCTTTGTAGTATAGTCTGAAGTCAGGGAGTCTGATTCCTCCAGCTCCGTTTTTTTCCCTCAAGACTGCTTTGGCTATTCAGGGTCTTTTGTGTCTCCATACAAATTTTAAGATTTTTTGTTCTAGTTCCATAAAAAATGCCATTGGTAATTTGACAGGGATTGCATTGAATCTGTATATTGCTTTGGGTAGTATAGACATTTTCACAATATTGAGTCTTCCAATCCAAGAACATGGTATATCTCTCCATCTGTTGGTATCATCTTTAATTTCTTTCATCAGTGTCTTATAGTTTTCTGCATACAGGTCTTTCGTCTCCCTAGGTAGGTTTATTCCTAGGTATTTTATTTGTTTTGTTGCAGTGGTAAATGGGAGTGTTTCATTAATTTCTCTTTCAGATTTTTCACCATTAGTGTATAGGAATGCAAGAGATTTCTGTGTGTTAATTTTGTATCCTGCAACTTTACCAAATTCATTGATTAGCTCTAGTAGTTTTCTGGTGGCATCTTTAGGATTCTCTATGTATAGTATCATGTCACCTGCAAACAGTGACAGTTTTACTTCTTCTTTTCCAATTTGTATTCCTTTTATTTCTTTTTCTTCTCTGATTGCTGTGGCTAGGACCTCCAAAACTATGTTGAATAATAGTGGTGAGAGTGGACATCCTTGTCTTGTTCTTGATCTTCGAGGAAGTGCATTCAGTTTTTTACCATTGAGGATGATGTTTGCTGTGGGTTTGTCATATATGGCCTTTATTATGTTGAGGTAGTTTCCCTCTGTGCTCACTTTCTGGAGAGTTTTTATCATAAATCGGTGTTGAATTTTTTCAAAAGCTTTTTCTGCATCTATTGAGATGATCATATGGTTTTTATTCTTCAGTTTGTTAATATGGTGTATCACATTGGTTGATTTGCACATATTGAAGAATCCTTGCACCCTTGGGATAAAGCCCACTTGATCATGGTGTATGATCCTTTTAAAGTGTTGTTGGACTCTGTTTGCTAGTATTTTGTTGAGGATTTTTGCATCTATATTTATCAGTGATATTGGTCTGTAATTTTCTTTTTTTGTAGTATCTTTGTCTGGTTTTGGTAGCAGGGTGATGGTGGCCTCATAGAAAGAGTTTGGGAGTGTTCCTTCCTCTGAAATTTTTTGGAAGAGTTTGAGAAGGATGGGTGTTAGCTCTTCTCTAAATGTTTGATAGAATTCACCCGTGAAGCCATCTGGTCCTGGACTTTTGTTTGTTGGAAGATTTTTAATCACAGTTTCAATTTCATTACTTGTGATTGGTCTGTTCATATTTTCTATTTCTTCCTGGTTCAGTCTTGGAAGGTTATACCTTTCTAAGAATTTGTCCATTTCTTCCAGGTTATCCATTTTGTTGGCATAGAGTTGCTTGTAGTAGTCTCTTAGGATGCTTTGTATTTCTGCTGTATCTGTTGTAACTTCTCCTTTTTCATTTCTAATTTTATTGATCTGAGTCCTCTCCCTCTTTTTCTTGATGAGTCTGGCTAATGGTTTATCAATTTTGTTTATCTTCTCAAAGAACCAGCTTTTAGTTTTATTGATCTTTGCTATTGTTTTCTTTGTTTCTATTTCATTTATTTCTGCTCTGATCTTTATGATTTCTTTCCTTCTGCTAACTTTGGGTTTTGTTTGTTCTTCTCTCTCTAGTTCCTTTAGGTGTAAGGTTAGATTGTTTATTTGAGATTTTTCTTGTTTCTCGAGGTAGGCTTGTATAGCTATAAACTTCCCTCTTAGAACTGCTTTTGCTGCATGCCATAGGTTTTGGATCATCGTGTTTTTATTGTCATTTGTCTCTAGGTATTTTTTGATTTCCTCTTTGATTTCTTCAGTGATCTCTTGGTTATTTAGTAACGTATTGTTTAGCCTCCATGTGTTTGTGCTTTTTATGTTTTTTTCCCTGTAGTTCATTTCTAATCTCATAGCATTGTAGTCAGAAAAGATGCTTGATGGGCTTCCCTGGTGATGCAGTGGTTAAGAATCCTCCTGCCAATGCAGGGGACACGGGTTTGAGCCCTAGTCCGGGAAGATCCCACATGCCGCGGAGCAACTAAGCCCTTGCACCACAACTACTGAGCCTGCGATCTAGAGCCTGAGAGCCACAACTACTGAGCCCTCGTGCCGCAACTACTGAAGCCCATGTGCCTAGAGCCCATGCTCTGCAACAAGAGAAGCCACTGCAATGAGAAGCCCACACACCACAACAAAGAGTAGTCCCCACTTGCCGCAACTAGAGAAGGGCTGTGTGCAGCAACAAAGACCCAAGGCAGCCAAAAGTAAATAAATAAAATAAATAAATTTATTTTAAAAAAAGAAAAGAAAAGATGCTTGATATGATTTCAATTTTCTTAAATTTACTGAGGCTTGATTTGTGATCTATCCTGGAGAATGTTCCATGTGCACTTGAGAAGAAAGTGTAATCTGCTATTTTTGGATGGAATGTCCTATAAATATCAATTAAATCTATCTGGTCTATTGTGTCATTTAAAGCTTCTGTTTCCTTATTTATTTTCATTTTGGATGATCTGTCCATTGGTGTAAGTGAGGTGTTAAAGTCCCCCACTGTTACTGTGTTACTGTCGATTTCCTCTTTTATAGCTGTTAGCAGTTGCCTTATGTATTGAGGTGCTCCTATGTTGGGTGCATATATATTTATAATTGTTATATCTTCTTCTTGGATTGATCCCTTGATCATTATGTAGTGTCCTTCCTTGTCTCTTGTAACATTCTTTATTTTGAAGTCTATTTTATCTGATATGAGTATTGCTACTCCATCTTTCTTTTGATTTCCATTTGCATGGAATATCTTTTTCCATCCCCTCACTTTCAGTCTGTATGTGTCCCTAGGTCTGAAGTGGGTCTCTTGTAGACAGCATATGGATGGGTCATGTTTTTGTATCCATTCAGCAAGCCTGTGTCTTTTGGTTGGAGCATTTAATCCATTCACGTTTAAGGTAATTATTGATATGTATGTTCCTATGACCATTTTCTTAATTGTTTTGGGTTTGTTTTTGTAGGCCCTTTTCTTCTCTTGTGTTTCGCACTTAGAGAAGTTCCTTTAGCATTTGTTGTAGAGCTGGTTTGGTGGTGCTGAATTCTCTTAGCTTTTGAGTGTCTGTTAAGCTTTTGATTTCTCCATTGAATCTGAATGAGATCCTTGCCGGGTAAAGTTATCTTGGTTGTAGGTTCTCCCCTTTCATCACTTTAAGTATATCATGCTTTTGGCTTGTAGAGTTTCTGCTGAGAAATCAGCTGTTAACCTTATGGGAGTTCCTTTGTATGTTATTTGTCGTTTTTCCCTTGCTGCTTTCAATAATTTTTCTTTGGTTTTAATTTTTGCCAATTTGATTACTGTGTGTCTCGGTGTGTTTCTCCTTGGGTTTATCCTGTATGGGACTCTCTGTGCTTCCTGGACTTGGGTGGCTATTTCCTTTCCCATGTTAGGGAAGTTTTCGACTATAATCTCTTCAAATGTTTTCTCTGGTTCTTTCTCTCTCTCTTCTCCTTCTGGGACCCCTATAATGCAAATGTTGTTGCGTTTAATGTTGTTCCAGAGGTCTCTTGGGCTGTCTTCATTTCTTTTCATTCTTTTTTCTTTATTCTGTTCCACAGCACTGAATTCCACCATTCTGTCTTCCAGGTCACTTATCTGTTCTTCTGCCTCAGTTATTCTGCTATTGACTCCTTCTAATGTAGTTTTCATTTCAGTTTTTGTATTGTTCATCTCTGTTTCTTTCTAGGTCTTTGTTAAACATTTCTTGCATCTTCTCAATCTTTGCCTCCATTCTTTTTCTGAGGTCCTGAATCATCTTCACTATCATTATTCTGAATTCTTTTTCTGGAAGGTTGCCTATCTCCACTTTAGTTGTTTTTCTGGGGTTTTATCTTGTTCCTTCATCTGGTACAGAGCCCTCTGCCTTTTCATCTTGTCTGTCTCTGTGAATGTGGTTTTTGTTCCACAGGCTGCAGGATTGTTGTTCTTCTTGCTTCTGCTGTCTGCCCTCTCGTGGATGAGGCTATCTAAGAGGCTTGTGTAAGTTTCCTGATGGGAGGGACTGGTGGTGGGTAGAGCTCAGATTTCTGTCTCTTGCTTTCAGTTTATTATGGGTGTGATTACCACCAGCATTATATAGTAAAAACTAATACTTGTAAATACATGTATATGACACTATGCTAGTGTTTTTACCAGTACTATGTCATTTCTTTTCAAATATAATTATGTAATAGATAAATGCTGTTATTATCATCCCTATAGTAAGAAGCTTCACTGAAGATTCTTGTTTTCTCAGGTCTAAAAGAAAGTCACCTTGACTTTCCTAAGAGGTTAAATTTTGGAGTATTAAACGTTGCTCTCTTCACCTGGAGATAATCAGGGTAGCTGCTGTTAAGTGTGAGCTGGTTACTCTATTTTCAGAAAAGGAGTGTGATCAAAACCTTTTAGGGGGTGGGGCCCCCAGGAGACACTGAAGGCAGCTACCCTTAGAAGGGTGAGCAGTGGCCAGCTGTATTATTCTGGAAAAAAGATGTAATGAGATCCTTTGTGCTTTAAGAATTGACTAGGAGGGGCCACCTGACCCCTGGTTGTGTGGATCCCTGGGGAGAGAAAGGAAGCAGAGGTTCCAAATCTACGAGGGCAAGAGCCTACCCAAATCTGAGAAGCCTTGGAGGACAGCTAATCCAAAGTATCCAGCTCTAAGAACTGTAACCCTGGAAATCCATGCAAGGCATCACCGAAGCCGGACCAAGCCCTGGGAAGCCGATTGTCCTCCCTGGAAGATCCTTTGCAGCCCACCCGGGAACCTGGATTTGTAGTACTGCAAGGTTTGATGGACTGTGTAGGATGCTGTCAACAGTGACACCATGTGGCAGTGAGAAGCAAAGGCAGGATCAGGCTAAGCCTCCAGGGTCTCCACGGTGGACCAAGAAGTCCGAATGACCCCCTTCCTCCCTCCTGTTTAGGATTCACTGTTCCACAGAGCACTGGGGCCATGAGGTGGGGTTTGCAGATATGAGACAGCTACAGACCTGATCCCAAGACACTGAAATGACTGAAGATTCCCAGATGAGGCAACTCCATACTCTTCTTTCTAACTTATTTCCCCAAGTGCTCAATTCAGAAAAGTGAATAATTTCTATTACTCACATGATGAGAGAGCAGTGGCTAGTATATTTAGTAGAAAAATTGAAGCAGAGAAGGTCATTTTGGAGGGCTGCTGTTTTGCAAAATCAAACGGGGTATTTCCAAGCTCCCGCCGGGAAGCCTTCCTTGATCCTGAGTTAGGTGTTCTCCTAAGGGCCTGTGCTTCCCCATTCATAGCATTTAAGGTGCAGTTGTGCTTTCCTGTTGACATGCTCTAGCTTGTAGCAGCAGGGACAGTATTTTGTTCACCATTGTATCCCTGCTGCTTTGTATGTGTTGAAACCAAAGGATTATTTTATAGCTAATCCATAACCCAGACTCAGGAAAGGTCTGGCAAGAATGAGACAGTTTTTTCACTTTGATGCCTGATGCTGTGTCCTTTCTATCTGGTGTCTTCAATTTGGAAGGCTGTGGACCTGTATCTGGAAGTCTGGACTTTAGTTTTGAAGGCAAGTCAGAAAGGCTGCTTCCTGAACTAACGCACCACCTGCCCTGGGCTGTTTGGTTATGCTACCAACTTGATATTCTTTTCATAGAGATTGTTCTCAAAGTGCAACTATGTGACTTAATAAAAACTTTCAGCAGTGACACAGAAGAGAAATACTTTCAGAGGTCATAAAATCACTTTTACTTTTTATCATTTCCAACATTTCAGTGACCCATACATGACTGATTTTGGAGAAGAGACCTGGTTTTACAATTCTTCATGTCTTCTCTAGGGGGTGAATATAATCTTTCCAAAGAACAGAGAAGGAAGCTCAATCATATAGTGAACATTGTCACAAGAGGAGTCCTCCTGAAGCTTAAAGGGAAGTTTGCAGACATATAAAAATATATACTTCTTTATGTAAAAGGAGAATAAACATTGGAACTCTAACCTAAGAGCTTATACAGGTAAAAAAAAATTAATATGTTTAATGTGAACTCACAGATGATTTACTCTATAATGGATTATGAAAAGGAATTCAGAGATGTTTGGAGCTCAATTTCATGGAAGAACTCTACCTTCCATTGCAGGGACAGAACACTGGGCTAGAAAAGCTGCTTGTCTGACCCAGCGTGGAATTTCTTATGATTTGTATACTCCTCTATGGCACACAATAGATGGTTAGTGAGTTGAAGCCTAACCAGACACTGAGCCTTAATGATGTCATCAAGCTCAGCTCTGGGAGCCAGCATTCCAGAACCCCAGGCTAGGGGAGCACAGGAATGTGTAGGCGAGATTCGGGTTCTGACTCCTAGCCCTTTGTTTGGTATTGACTCCCTTCAAACTCCAGTCCCCAGACTAAGAAATTGGTTCCCACTTAGTCATGAGGAAACCATGAGAAATGAGTTGTATTTCAGAGATATTTCTGGCTATCTCTTCAGTCTGATGTTTGGGAGCAAAGGGCAGTGGGAATGGGGGTGACAAGGCACAGGCAGGATCTTCTTTTCTGAATCTGAGAGTGGACGGATAAATCACACAGCAAGGAGCAAGAGGCCCTCTCACCAGTTAACACTGAGACTGAATTCCTACTCAGAGGAGTTGAGCTTGTGGGTGGATTGGATCCACAGGACATGAGGGCCTGAAACACTGTTTTATGGGACCATAGAACACAAAGGATAATGTCTCTTCCTTTCTCTTCTACTCCCTCCTCCCTCCCTCAGGAAACCCCAGTAGTAGAGGGTGCCTTCAACCAAATAGCTGTTTCTAACTAACAGTTCTGTGCATTGTGCTTTTCTGCTTGTTGAACAGCAAACTGGCTTTCCTCCTCTTTGTTCTTCTCCTTCTGCCTATAGGGCAAGTTCCTCCTCTCTATCTTGCAGGGCCGATAGTTCAAATACAGTGCTATGATGATTACGCCCACTCCAAGGATGACAATAATAATGACAAAGATGGTGGAACTGACTCCTTCATCCAGTCCTGCCCAAGCACAGAAGACAGAGAATTGGGAGTGATAGAGGGCAGGAGAATCGCCCCACCCCAGCCCACAAGGCCCATTTGTCAGTCTCACCCTCCCCAGCCCACCGAAATCTTTCTTCTTTCCATGTTTGTTTAAGAATCCCAACCGCTGGGGGATTTCCATTCTGGGTCTGGCAGCAGGGGAGCTGCAGTCACCTTGAACAATGACAGCAATGTCTTTGCTGACAGAGCCCAGCTGGTTAGTGGCTGTGCAGCAGTAGGTTCTAGAGTGGTCCTGGGTTGCCTTCTGTGGCACTTCAAGGTCAAAGATCGTTCCATTCCAGGTACACAACAAGATTGGTGTCGGGTTTCCCTTTGGGACACAGGCAAGCATCTGCTCCATCCCTTCCAACCAGGTCTGGTTGCCAGGGCAACCAGATTCCTCTAATTGTGGCTTGTCTGGAAAAACAGGTCCCCAGAGGGGCCAGCTCAGGGCACCACATTCCCTTGTCTCCATCACGCTAGGCTCCCTGTCCCTCCCCTAATCCAGACGCTGTGTCTCCTCCACCCAATAGCTTTCTTTCCCAAGGGGAGGACCATCAGTTCCCTGCTTTGAGCTACTCTTTTTCCTCCTTGGACGAGACTGAGATGCAGCACAGGGCATTTTAATGGATTGAGACTAAATGATCTGAACTGCTTTGTCAATGATGGCCCTGGGGTCCCTGCTTCCCATCTTTGCTTCTCAGTGAGTGAGAACATGGGTAGGGGTGAACCCAGAGACAACGATTTTTCTACTTTTCAAAATACAAGTTTTTATGAGGAAATTTCCCTCCTCAGCATAGGCTCCAACTATCACCTCCTATGTTCTCAGCCTTTGGCCCTCAACTAATACTGCCTGATCACTTTGACCACTTTTTCTTTTCTCTTCCTGGTTTCCCCCTAGGGTTCTCCCTACTCACTTTCCTAGGGGTAAGGTAAGCTTGAAGAGCTTTAATTTTATTTTCTCCTTTTTTTTTTTAAATGAGAAAAATGTGGCAACTCTAATAATGAAGCTGCTGGCCAAGATCTCTGGAAATGGAACACTAATAATCCTTGTTTTGACAAGAAAGATCAGGCTTCTACTCACATAAGACATGGAGTTGGATCACAGTGGTTTTGCTCAGCCACTGACCCTGGACCTCCAAAGAGGCCTCACAGGAGAAATTTCGGCCATCATCTTCCTCCCTGGTGGTAAGTAAAAGCCAGGCAGGCTCCCCAGGGGCAGGGAGATCTGGGGCTCCCTGAAGCCGACAAGTAGGGCTGGGTGATGTTAATACATGCCCTGAGCAGGTCACGTTAATTTCTGTCCCTGCCAATGGTATAATTCTTCTACCTCCAGGATTGGCAGAGGGAAGCCTATAAAGAAAGGAAAAAGAGAATGAAACATATTTCTCAAAACTGACAGCCACCTCTGTACTCTTGCTGCTGGTGGCACCCCTCGGGCAGGCGGAGAGCAGGGGAAAGACTCTGGATACCATTACTGCTTCTGTGCTGACTGGCGGGAGCGACGAGATGCTGTGGAAATTTGCGAGCTTCTCCTGTAACAAGTGCCGCATGCACATGTCTGGCTATGCCTCTGCTGCAAGGATAGCGAGATGTCTTTCCATCTTACACATTTCCTCCTCACTTCAAATCATTGTTCCTAGGAATAAGTTCAAGCATTCAGAATCACTCTGTAAGTATTATGGCCTAAGGAAACAGGGTGAAGGCTAGATAGAACTACTGCCTCAGCGCATCCCTGCGCTTAGAGAAAGATGAAAACTAATGTTCACTTTGGAGTATACCTAGCAAAGATTAGTAGGGAAATTTGCAGTTGAATCACCAAGCCTTTACTATGGACATTTTCAATGGCAGAGAACTGTCAAGGGAAGGGAAGAGGCAGGTCACTTACTACAGACATGCACTGGCTCTCTTGTTTTGTGTTCCATTGGACCCAGAGATACAAGGCAAGACAGCTCCTGATCACCAGTCTCCATGGCCCGAACACTGGCATTGGCCCATACTGTGTCTCCCTCCCAGGAGAGGAAGGACCTAAGCT
The DNA here is from genome assembly GCF_963924675.1 of Phocoena phocoena. Taxonomy (NCBI): domain Eukaryota; kingdom Metazoa; phylum Chordata; class Mammalia; order Artiodactyla; family Phocoenidae; genus Phocoena; species Phocoena phocoena. The sequence continues at coordinate 14,568,452 of NC_089237.1, forward strand.
CCTGGTCTCCCCGGAACATGTGGATCATTACCTCTTCAGCTGGGAACACCCTAGCCACCTCACAGCTCATGGTCTCTGCCATCCCAACTTCCAGAAGTGAAGAGACCCAGATTTGGGGGCTCTGAGAGAATTCTGCCAAGAAATGAGGAAAAGGAAAGAAAGGAGAAAAGCCATGATAAATCACATGTCATATAGGACCCCACAATGTAGGGAGTAGGGCTAGAAGCTCTCTGTCCCCCACAGTGAGTTTAAAACTCAAGTAAAGGTGGAGCTCAATTACCCTTACACCCTCATCCTAAACACTATGGGAAATGAGGGCCAAAGGCCAAGGTAAGCTGAGGAAACTGAGCCCCAGGATTCCCTCCACACCTGGGCTCTGACTCACCAAAGATTCGGAGCGCCTTGATGGCTGAGCTGCTGCAAAAGAGCCCTCCACCATGTGAACTCAGGTCCAGTTCTGCATGGCAGGAGAAATTGCACCTGTCATCCTCCCTTTGGGCTTTGACACTGATGGTGACCTCAGCTCTTTGGGAGGCCACAGCCAAGCTCCTAAAATTCTTTCTATGTAGTTCTTGGTTATCCTGGAGAAGGGTAAGGGTGGGGTTTTCCAGGGGTGTGACACTGGGCACGTGGCATGTCACTGTAAAGGCGTCATCCACAGTCACCCATTCAGGCTGCAGCTCCATGATCACTTGCTCTGCTGGCTCTTTAAGACAAAAAGGTGGGCTTGATGAGAGAAAGATACTCAACTCTCCAGAAAGAAATGGTATAGGACAGGAAGCCTGTGACAGAAGGTGACCACTACTCTTAAGCCATCTGATGAACAGTGTCAGCTTTCTGCCCTAGATGAGATGAGTTAGCCTTCTTCGTCCCATCAAAGGTGGCTAAAGCCAAGAAATGTTAACTGTTGAGGGGCCCCCTGCTTTGATAGTTGCTGCCATTCTGGAGAGCTTTTCTCTCTTACCAGAGGTGCTTCAGAGGCATGAGCAACTTCTGAGGAGCTTCTTACTGTCACACGAAAACGACACCCTAGCTAACCAAGCTCTGACACCCCAGAGATCACACTTATTCTTATGGCTACATCTTTGCCAATGCTATTTGCCTACCTGAAAGAGGCTCCTCGCCCATTCCCATCACTTCAAAACTTAGCCACTTGCAGGAATGAAGCTCAAGAGCCTCCTTTTCCGTGGAGACTTCTCCAGCTACCCCAGCCTACAAAGACCCCGCTTTCCCTAATCCCTGTTTATTCTAAAAATTTGTGACAAATAATTCAACAATGATTTTATACTTTTTTGATAATTTATAAATTAGCATCATTAGCAAATGCCTCCTGTATTTGAACATATTCTCAAAAGCACAGATGTCTGGATGCACTCTATGGTCTGCTCCTAATTTAAAGGCCTACACCAAAGGGAAAGAGAAATAATTGGCTCTGGAATCCCTACAGGAGGACAGAAATCTTTATTAAGGGCCACAATTCTCTCCCCTAAAATAAGTCTCTTTCTAATTATTCCCTAAAGAAGGCACAGTCATGTTCCCCCACTCTTCCCTTCCTCCCCAGCCCTCAGCCCCACTCACGGTACACAGTGATGCCAAGGCTTATGTCCTTTTGGATCCCTGCACAAGAGAAGAAGCACTGCAGGATGGAATTCTGTGTGACATATTCCAGGAGAAACTCCTTCCACTGAGGCCCTTTGCCCACCTGGGTTTTCTTTAATAAGTCTCAATTCCACTGGGTCCCGGGTCTGGACAGGTGGTGCTGCAGTTGACCATTAGGGACTGCCCATACTTTACAAGGGCCTGATGTGGCGGGCCTGATGTGGCCAAACAGAAACCTCAAATAGGTCTTCTGCAGCCCCTGAAAAGGTCAACCACATATGCCAAAGACTCTGGTGAGGACCACAAGACCCAAGAAAGAAAATACAGAGCCTATTCTATCTAGTTACAGGTTAGAGAATAGGAAACCTACCCTGAATAAAAAGGTACAGGGGACAGACAAGAAAAAGACCCTTAAGGAACAAGTTAGAATCCTGACTCTACCACCATTCCCTCCTCTCATCATCTTTCTTGGGATCTCGATTTCTCTAATAGTGTCACCATGGAAACTATGGCGTTGCTAAAAATCATGCCCAGGAAACCATTCTCTTCCTAAACTTCCAGAAATCTTGGAAACTTCCAGAATTGGCTGCTGAGGGCCCTCATGGGGTAAGTAGACCCCTGAAAAAAAAGAGCTTTGTTACTTATACCTCAAAGCAGTGTTTCTCAAATTCTGGTCTAAGAATTGCCTTCACCAGAATTATGCTGGGATGCTTGTAGATTGCAGATTCCAGCTCCACCTCAGACTGAATGATTAAGAATTTGTGAAGGCAGGACCTGGAAATACTCAAGGGAACAAAACAAGCACTCCTGGTGACCTTTGTGCACACCAAATTATGGGAACCACTGGTATAAACGTGACTCCCAGGGTCACTCATTTCCATGGAACTTTTCACCTCTTCTTCTCAAAGTGAGACTATTCCATTTTGCTTTGGTGCTAAGGCAATAGATGTTTTTGGATGCTTAAGAGTTTACTCTGTTAGGGAACTCTTCTCAGGAACAGTGAGAGAGACATCAGGTAAGTTTTAAATGTCTGATACAGATGAGGGGCACAGTGTCCTGAAAACTTCCCTTACCGGTCCCCTTTAGCTATTCCATGTCTACCATCTACTTCATCTCCCAAATACTAGTCCTTTCTGGGAATACACAACTCTTGCATCAATGTTACCCACTAAGGCTCCAGTTCCTTTCTTGCCATCTGGAGAACTCGCTCTTCACAACTGCACTATGGGCCCTGTCCTATCGAGATCCTATTGTAGCTCATCGTGACATAAAAGATGGCAACAAAGAAGTAAAAATATTCCCGAAAGCAGAATAGGACAGTCCAGGGGCAGCAGGGAGCCAAGCAGAGAAGGTATATTTCTTAGAGAGGGTTTTTTCTGATGGTCTATTATCCTGTCCCTTAATGTGGGTTTTCCCAGTTACAAGCCAGAAACACCTAGGATTCTGTGTCCTAGATCCAAGAAATAGGACTCTCTCCCAAGGGTCCAGATGAGTGAATACAAAAGTGTCACCCCACTCAGGATTTTCTATCCTCTTTCTCATTGACCTGTGCCCTGGCACATACTAGCTAAAGAAACTTTCCCAAAAAGCGTCACCTGGGCAAGGAATCAGGGCCAGCAGGGCCCAGACACCAAACAGTAGCATTTCCATCCTTATGAGAAGGGCCAAAAGCTGGAGAGGAAGAAAGGAGACAGCAATGCTGGAGAAAGTGACAAAAAAAGAGAAAAAGGATATAGGAAATTCTTTCTTTGATACTGTTCAAAGTTAGCTCCTTCCCTAAAAGCTTGCATGGTCTGGAGAAATTGTAGCAAGAGTATCAGTGGTATGGAGGTACGAAAAGAAATTCTTGCATCTATTTCAGTTTGGTTTATGTGCATAGCAAAAAGACATAGGAAAATATGAGAAATAATGAAGGGGCTATGAAAGTAAGTGAGATTCCTATATAAGCTTGTATTGCACTTACCTGTTTACATGTTTGGCTCTGTTTGAGTCAATAGAAGATGGCTGTTAGCATAGACATATGAAAAGTGAGGTTTAGAGAGATGAAATTTGGCAGTGTTTATCTGGCAGTCCAGTGGAAAGTGACCCTGAATCTAGAAAACATGTTCACTCAAGTCCTGTTCTCTTATGGGAGAAATATTTCTTCAGGACTCTCTCTTCATGACCTCTATGAAATATCCCTCAAGATAATCCATCTCTTTCTGATCTGCCTCCAGGTTCACCAAGCAACATTTGGATTACTACTTTGGCTTAGTTAAATCTTAAGTGTCCACTTCTTTTCTCTGCCAATCCATACCAAGTTTTTCTTTCAAAACCCCATTCAAGCAAATTTCTTCTAAGAAAGGACTTTCTTGACTAATCCTATCCCACTTCATAATCCCTCACTTATTACACATTATCTGTACCTCACTTTATGCCAAACACGATTTCTGAAGCTATGTATATTAAAATGTAATTCACCTCAGTGCATTATTTTAATGATGTAATCATTACTGTACTAGGAATTCTTTAAGAACAAGAGATAATACTTTCATCATCTTGCATCTCCAGCACCTAGCACAGTGCCTAGCATATTATGGATATTCCATAAATGAGTGACTATCCTCTAATTCTCCATTTTAATTTTCATACACTGGGTTGTGTACAAGTCTACCTTTACTTGTATGCTGGTCTGAAAGAGGGTTGTTTTTTTTTTTTTGGTCTTTTTTATATACGCATAAAACAATAGGCATATCAAAATTTACACTCCCAAGTAAATGCTACCATTCAAAACAATCACTTTGGGAGGCTATAAATTTAATCCAGTGATGACACTATTATTCAAAACATTTTTGGGAAGTGATTTAGAACTGGCTTTTAAGCTACATAAGAAATATCAGTCTCTTTATTAAGCTATTCTGTTGGGTTGGCCAAAAAGTACCTTTGGTTTTTAAGTAAAAATAAAAGACACATTTTTCATTTTTACCAAGAACCTTGTTGAACAATGTATTCACTCTTTTGTTCCAATACTTTCTGCCATTTTTCAGGCAACTTCATAATTCCATCTCCCCAAAACTTTTTATCTTTTTGAGCAAAGAACTGTTCCAGGTGCCTTTTACAGTCTTCCAGGGAATTGAATTTTCTTCAATTAAGAGAATTTTGTAAAGACCAAAATAAATAGAAATCCGAAGGTGCAATGTCTGGTGAATATGGCAGATGAATCAGAACTTCCCAGCCAAGCTGTAACGGTTTTTGCCTGGTCATCAAAGAAACATGCAGTCTTGCCTTATCCTGATGGAAGATTATGCATTTTCTGTTGACTAATTCTGGACGCTTTTCGTCGAGTGCGGCTTTCAGTTGGTCTAACTGGGATGGAATTAATCATTTGGTTTTCCAGAAGGAGCTCATAATAGAGGACTCCCTCCCAATCCCACCGTATACACAACATCACCTTCTTTAGATGAAGACCGGACTTTAGTGTGGTTGGTGGTGGTTCATTTCGCCTGCCCCACGATCTCTTCTGTTCCACATTATCGTACAGTATCCACTTTTCATCTCCTCTCACAACTTGTTTTAAAAACAGAACATTTTCATTACGTTTAAGTAGAGAATTGCATGCATAAATATGGTCAAGAAGGTTTTTTTCACTTATGTGGAACCCAAACATCAAAGCGATTCACATAACCAAGCTGGTGCAAATGATTTTCAACCCTGATTTGGATATTTTGAGTATGTGGGCTATCTCCTGCATGGTTTAACGTTGATTGTTCTCAATTAATGTCTCGATTTGATCGCTATCAACTTCATCTGGTCTACCTGACCATGGAGCAGCGTCCAGCGAGAAATCTCCAGCACGACACTTTGGAAACCACTTTTGACACTTTCAATCGGTCTCAGTACGTTCTCCATACACTGCCCAAATCTTTTCTTGCATTTCGGTTGCGTTTTTACTTTTCTTGAAATAATAAAGCATAATATGCCAAAAATGTTGCTTTTTTCTTCCATCTTCAATACTAAAAGGCTACACAAAAATTCACCAACTTTGATAAGTCTTTTTTTAAATGCACACTGATATGACAGCTGTCACATACAATCTAACATAATTGTTTCCAATGAAGTTAAAGACAACTAAGTGCTACTAGAGCCATCTTACGGTAAAAAAACCAACGAACCTTTTGGCCAACCCAATATTATTCTTTGGACAAAAGTGATATTACTCAGTCACCTTATTCCCCAAACTTAGCTCTGAGTAACTTACATCTCTTTCAAAGGAAGACCTCCTAACAGTGAAGAGATTCTAAATAACGTAACCTCAGACTCTGAAGGGCATTTCAAAACAAGTGTTTTGAGTAACAACAGCTCTGCTGAAAAGAGTACAAAAGTCCCAATTGGGACTACTTATATTCATACATTCTTTCAGCAAACAATTATCGAGCCAGGCTTGTAGTAAGGTGTTGAAGTTACCAAGATTTATCCTATGACATAGGAATTCCTGGTAGTTGGAGGGAAAGACAAATGTAAATACAAATAACAATATACTGTGCCGAATGTTATCATAAATATTGAGAGGGAGTAAAATGAGAATTAAATGAGTTAATTCAAGTGTTCAGTCCAACTATTGGCACCTAAGTCTTCAATAAATGTGATGATGGTGATGGTGCTGTTCTTTGATGCTGCTGATAATGATAAGCAAATTGATCAGGGAGCATTGAGGAGGGAATCATTACTTCTCTCTGAAGGAGTTGAGACGGTCTCTCAGAAAGGTCCCCTTTGAGCTGCATTTTCTATTATGTGCAGAAGTCTGTTAAAGCATGAAGTGATATGGAGAAGAGGTCAGGCCAGGCTTATTTGAGAAAATTAGAGAAGTTCATCCTCGTTTTCCCTGTGGCATGTTACGATCAGGTACTGAAACATGAAATTTTTTTTTTTTTTTGGCGGTACGCGGGCCTCTCACAGCTGTGGCCTCTCCCGTTGTGGAGCACAGGCTCCGGACGCGCAGGCTCAGCGGCCATGGCTCACAGGCCCAGCCGCTCTGCGGCATGTGGGATCTTCCCGGACCGGGGCACGAACCCGTGTCCCCTGCATCGGCAGGCGGACTCTCAACCACTGCGCCACCAGGGAAGCCCTGAAACATGAAATTTTATATTCATTTTCTTAATGAAAAAGAAAGCGGCATCCCTAATGGGAAAGTTTTTAAATCTTGAAATCCCTTTTGCTCACTCTGTAGACTATACCCTAAATTAAAGGTTTAAACTGTCGGCTATTCTAGGCCTGTACTCCAGCCACTAAAGGGTTGCAGGGAGAGTGGTGGGCAATGAGGGGAGGGTGGCAAACATGCATGTGCTGTTGGATGGCTTTGGCTGTGTAGCCAAACTGGACTTCCTGTCAGAGTTTGGGATGCTCACCATCCATTTACATCCCAGGGGTTCTTGCAGTTTCTTACACAGACCTGAGTCACATCCCACCCTTTGAACACTGTCTCTTCGCTATGCCTGGAATTTGCTTCCTCCTTCCTGAACACTCTTTCACCCAGTTCAATGTGTCTTTTCAACGAAGCCCACTGTAAGCAGCACTTTTCAACCCGGGGTGCTCAGGCCGCATCCCAGCACACCCTCGGTCGATGCTGCTGCTTTCTTTTCCCCCGGCAGCACCACCTTCTACCACACTCCCCCTGACCCCTCAGGCCTGGGAGTCTGGTCTACTTCCGGCCTGGACTGTAAGCCCCGTGAGGGCAGGGCCTTTTTCACTGATGGATCCCAAGCACCCAAAATGGCTGTAGGTGTTCAACGACTATAAACGAATGAATTAATGAACTAGATAAATTATTTGCAAATATTTGAGTGAGGGGCTGCGCCCACCCCTCGGATACAGAGCCCAGTCAGTTGTGGCTCGGAAGGAGTTTCCCATGCAGTGTGTACACAACGTGGCTCTGAGCCCAACAGGCCATGAAGCCTTTTAAAGGTGGATGGTATTTTACATTTTTTAACTATGTGGGGGAAATACTTCAATGAGTGATCCTCAAAAATTCCAGAGTGTGAGGAGGTGAAGCCCACCAGGAGGCCAGACCCCCACAGATTTGACAGGAAAGCTGGGAGAAGCCCCCAGCATGAATCTAAGCAAAGAAAACAAGACCCAAGTTCTCACTGAGGGCCGCTCCTTGCTGCCCCAGCCGCTCCTCGCCTCGCCCGCTTCGCTCTCAGGCGCCCGCCACGCGCTCCGACCGTTTGGTAGGCACAGCCGGGCGGGGGCGCACGAAGACGCTCCTGGCCGGAGGATTTGCCTGATCTGCCTAGAAACTCGTGACGTCTACGCAGGAGCTTAGCGAGAGTTGGCTGAGACAGGCGGGGCGGGCCGGAAGCTAGGACGACAGGAGGGGGTAACGGGGAAGATGAGAGTAGGGAAGCCTGTATCCTGCTTGGCAGAGAGCACATATTTGACTCAAGGTAATGGCTACTACATAAAAAAAAACGGGAAAACAAAATAGAAATGGTGGTTGTGCAAATAATGGCTCTGTAAGGAAAACAAGGGGTTGTCGGCACCCCCCTGCCTGTTCGTCTGGTGGTGCGTCCTGAACACGTGAGGCTCCCGCGCGGGAGTGGGCTGCGCGCGCAGCCTCCTTCTCGCCTTGGCCCTCTGAACAGGCTCGTCTGTGGACTTCGGCTAGGCCCTCGCACAAAATCCTGTTGGGACTCCACCAAGCTCTTCCTGGGTGGGCTGGGAAAGGGGTTCGGAGGCACGCCTTGCCACTGTCTGAAAAGTCTTTTCGGCGCCGCGCCCCCCGTTTCTATACCCCGCTCTCCACATAGAAGTAACACGCTTGAGGGAACTAGCGGTTCGGGCCTCGCTTCCTACCAAAGGTGCCTGCGCCCTTGCTCCCGCCCAGGGCTTATCAATAAGCTATAAAAATTAAGGTGAGCTTGTAAATCCTCCTTTGTTGCCTCTCTTCACCCCGGGTCCCTTTTCCTTAGCTTCCACGTCTAACGTCTCCCGAGGGTCGTGTCTCAGAAACCTTTCCCTGAGCCCAGATAGGGCCGTTCACATCGGCACCTTTTTGCGGCTTTGGATCTCCCGTAATCGTTGGTCTGACCGTGAGGCATGGGCTGAGTTTCTTGGTGAAATGAAATTTGAAGATTTGGGAGGTTTTTTTTAGGAGGGCAGTTATTAGGTGCATCCACTAATCTCGTTTAATAGAACTCCTTTCCAGCGAGGAGGCAGTCCTTTTAACCCGATTTCGTGAATGAGGAAACAGACTTGGAGAGGCCTCACTAATCTTTGTATGGGGGAGGCAGGCCGGGAAATTATTAATGTTGACAGTTTTGGTGACCAGTATAAGTCTTTTTTTTTTTTTTAATTTATTTTTGGCTGCGTTTGGTCTTAGTTGCTGCCTGTGGGCTTTCTCTAGTTGCGGCGACCGGGGGCCACTCTTCGTTTCGGTGCGTGGGCTTCTCATCGCGGTGGCCTCTCTTCTTGCGAAACATGGGCTCTAGGCACGCGGGCTGAGCAGTTATGGCGCAGGGGCTTAGTTGCTCTGCGGTATGTGGGATCTTCCCGGATCAGGGCTCAAACCCGTGTCCCCTGCATTGGCAGGCAGCTTCCTAACCACTGCACCACCAGGGAAGTCTTAAGAACCTTTTTTTTTTCAGCTGCCTGTCTTGTGTCCTAGTACCACTGCCTCCTCTCCTTCCATACTGACAGTTTGAGGGAGAGTGTTGGATAGAATAGAAGCTTGGGGGCTAAACAAGCCAATGAATCCCTCGAAAATGTCGTACTAGCTTTAAGACTATGGGAAATTTACGTAACTTACAGTTTTCTTATCTGTCAACAGGAATGGCATTTAGTTTATTTATATGAAAGTGCCTACCATTGTTTTCTGACACTAAAAATAAGTGTGCAGTAAATGGGCATCTGTATTTTCCTCTTCCAATCTCAGAAGGGCCTTTTCTGACTACTCTGTAAAACTGCCAGGCTTTGTTTTTCTTTATAGCACTTATCACTACCTGACTTTAAGGTAAATATCCAGTGGTGTTCTGGAGCAACTCGAATGGGCAAGCCGTTCTCTTCCCAGCTCTGCATTTAATGATGTAGGTTGGTTACCTGAAGACCATGGTAGAAGTTTAAAAAAAAATTTAGCTGAAGTGTAGTTGATTTACAATGTTGTGTTAGTTTCTGGTATACAGCAAAGTGATTCAGTCATATATGTATATTCTTTTTCATGTTCTTTTCCATTATTGTTTACTACAGTGGTGGAAGTATTTATATCACTGAAATTGTCAGAGATTACAAATCAGGGTTTGATTTTGTTTTTCTGAGAACTGGTTGGTAAATATTTACCGGTACAGCACTGTATATTTCTATTTGTTTATGTTTATTGTTTTCTCTCTAGAATCTAAGTGTCAGGAGGGCATGATTTTCATGTGTCTTATTTATTGCTGTCACCTTAACACCTAGAACAATGGCTCATATAGTATGCACTCAATAAATATTTAGTAATTGAGTGAGCTGAGAGTCTGTGAAGAGTGGTGATTTCACACCTTAATTTTCTTTAGGGGAGGCATGGCATAACTCCCTCAGAGGACTCTTAGCTTTGTGACACCAACCTCCTTTGACTGCTTTTCATTTTCCTTCTGCTTCTCCATCCCTTGTCCCCAAAGGTAGTGGTGAGGATGAGAATTTGGATCTGTCTAGAGAAGACATTACCACTACCCTCTTCCAGGCAACAAGCTTCCAGGCAACAAGCTCAACCCCACCCCTGAAAACCTCTATCAGTGGGAGAGAGTGGAGGAACTATGCTTGTCAGAGACAATGCCCTCAACTTATCCCAGCCCCAGACAACTCAAAAGGCCAAAATGGAGATGATCCCTAATACCATTTTTCCAAAAAAATGTTTCTCATACCTCGTCATAAAGTTCCCAGCAATTACTATTTTATGGGCTAGTTTTAAAAGGTTTCAGAGATTTCTGGGAAGTTCTAATTGACAGGTTTTTATTTTATTTTCATGGTAATATTTTCAGGAATATTTAATTTGAAGTCAGAGTAATTTAAAGACTTTATGGAAATAGCGTATATATCAAAATTTATCAAGCATGTAGTTGACTGTCAGTCATATTTCAATAAAGCTGTTTTTTAAGTCTATAGAAATATTTAATCATAGAAATATTCATATTTAATAATATTAAATATTAAACATTCATATTTAATATTCTTTTTTTTTCAGTATCAGTAACCAAATTTCAGTTTCATGATAGAATGTTACCATTTTCAGGAATTGTTTTGCCAATTTCTAACTTTGCATATCACTTTAGTATGTTATTTCTAGCAAAATGTATTTGTGATGTGGTTGCTTCTGTTGCTTTACCTGATTTTTAGCATGTTCACTGTTTTTTGTTTGTTTTTTTCTTTTTGGTCCTTTACAAATTCATGTTCCTGGTTAATGCATATCAAATCTGAGGCTAGTTCATAAGCTCTATCATAGTAACCCCTTTAAGCTGCCTTCCTTTCTCTTTTGTGGCTTTGAATGGTTTTGCTCATTTATGTTAACTCTTTCTGTAAAGTGCTACCAAATCAACATCCTAATCACTCCTTGTTAGAAATCAAAATTTCTGCACTTATACTTGGCAGGATTTTTTCAGCTGCTTATTTGTTTTTTCAGGTACTGTTAATGTCATTTTCTATTTTGTCATATGCTTACATTTTTATTATCCTTTTTCCAGTTCCTCAATGGCATATCAGCCTTAAATTTCATTTCTTCAATTAAAATTTTAACCTTCAAAATCTTTAAGGCTGTTAATATAATTCCATGTAATAAAAATAGCTATATCATGTAAAAATAGTTTTTTAAAAGTTCTGGTAATTTTATAAAATGGTCACTTAGTGAATGGAATTTTAGCAAATAAGCTTGCTCCAGCTGTCCCATTTCTTTATGTGAATGGTGCTTTCCTAGAGAAGTGGAGAAGGCATTCCTTCAAATGGATAATTGCTTTGGCCCAGGTGGTTCATGATTGTGGGACTGGCTTATAGAGGCAGCAGGTTTGAACCTGACAAAAGCCGGAGAAACCCCAGCTGGAGAGCTGTCCTCTTCTGAAGGTGCATCTCTCATTTGACTGCTTTTTATACTTGGTTTCTTGGCTCCCCAAATCTGCTGCCTCCCTGATCCCTCAAGACTCTCTTTCTCCTTTACCTGCTCTTTATTTGTGGGGCTGGCAATGCCTAACTCAGGGCAACTTGTTTATAGAGGCTAAATGGCTAGTTAGGATCAGTATAGTCTTAACCAGAATCAGAAGGGCGTATAGATTATGGGTTAAACATCAGGAGTTAGTACTAAGGGAATCAACCTTGGTAGCCCATCAGAGTCAAGGTGAGGATAAGATCTGAGCTAGGGAGTAAACAAAGAAAAATCCAGGAATCCAGGTGGAAGGTCACAAGTCAGCATGTTCAAGAGAGTGAGAGTGTAAAGCTCAAGAAAGATTTGGGAGTCAAAGTTAACTACTATGATTAAACTGGTTTTAACCTTCTGCCCTGATGGGTTAACTCCTGATTGGGACCAACTTGGAACAGAGTTCTAGGGTGAGGAAGCAGAGGTAACTTTTATCAGAGTTATTTCCTGTGCAGGCATTTTTTTGTGCACTGTCCTGGAGTTCACACTGCAGGGGTGCGTGGTTGGAGAGCCCCAAACAAAAGCCATAGCACAATATGATGAGTACTCTTACACAGATTTAGACTGGGTGCTATGGAAAACAGAAAAGAGAACAACAAATTGACAATGGCAGTTGGAGGGTGGGGATAGGAAATCACGGAAAATTCCAGAGGCAGTGGTATTTGAGTTGGCCTTGAAGAATAAACAGACTTTTGCATAGCAGAGAACTGGGGAAGAACACTTACTCATTTAATAAATATGTATTGAGTACTTAACTTTGTGCCAGGTATAGTTCCAGGCAGTGGGGACACAGCAGCGAACAAAGTCCCAGCCTTAAAGGAGCTTACATTCTAGTGACAGCATAGGCAGAAGAACCACAGCATGAAAGGTATGTTCAGGGAAGGGCAAGTTCAGTGTGGCTTGATAGTAGAATACATGGGATGGTGGTGGAAAATAAAGCTAGAGAGGTAGGAGGAGGACAGAGAATAAAGAGCCAATTATGCCATGTTTAGATATAGACTCTTCTGGAAGCCATTGGCTTTTAACATTTTAGAAACCCTTTAGGAACCCTTTCTGCCAAAGAAATCATGCAAGGTCACTCAACATAAAAAGCAAAAAACAGTAGAGCTCCTTGTCTGAAGCAGGGATATGGAAGGTGGGGTGCGGGGAGGTCAAGCAAGGGAGGAACTCCTAGTTCTGCCCTCTCACCTCATTCTCAGCTCTCCACAAGAGCTCTGAGAAACCCAAAGGACCACAGTGGGTTTAATGCCCACTGGTGAAGGTGATGGAGGGCACACGAATATGAGAAAATGGAGAGATGTGATCAGATTTGCTATCTTGAGATAAAATTGGCAGGGGGAATGGGGTAGAATGGCCTATTAGCAGAGAAACCATGGCAGAGGGAGGTTATGGAAGAGGTGCTGAGGTCCTGACCTAAGATGGGTAGGGTGGATCCAAGAGAGATTTAGGAGGTAAAACCAATAGAACTTGGTGACTAAGACTGAGCAGGAGTAAGAGGGAAGAGGAGAAGATGATTTCAAGAATGAAGATCCTTAAGGCTTCCTCTATTCTCTTTGCTTTTGGTTGCAGGCACCCTGGGCATCTGTTTGGGTCACTCCACCTTCTTTGGCTCTCAGCTGCCTACAAGACCAGTTTGAATGTCTCAGCAAGGCAGCGTTGGCCCTTCGCCATGTTTTCATGCCCTTAATCAAGATAGATACAGGGGAGGATACCGAGAGGGAGGACAATGAGATACTGATTTTGGACAGATGGGTTTAAATGACCTAGGGAGCATCCAGCAGGGAGTTGGAGATATGGATCTGAAGGTCAGGAGAGAGGTGGGAGTTGGAGTTAGAGATTTAGGGTCATCAGAAAATAGACAGTAATTGAAGGGATGGGAGTAGATGAGTATGTCTGGGTAGGTCATGTATAAAAGAGCTAAAGATAGAATGTCAGAGGACAAGCACATTTAGGGACCAGAAGAAGAGTGAGGATAAGTCAGAGATCCCAGGGGAGACCCTTATCTTTCCTCTGTTTTAGTGGTCTGTTTTTCCATTCTACCAGCAGCTTTGGGGCCAAATTCCAGAGCTAGGAGGTCACCTCTGGGAGGGTCTGAGAAGTGACCAGGAAGAGGACTCTGAGACCACAATGCCACATAGGTCTCTGAATGCATCATAACCCTCTACCTTGCATGGGGAGAGAACAAATGGTAGAATCAAGCCCCAGACCTTGGCTCCAGAGAGTACAGGAGTGTCACCTGGGCTGTAGGCCTAAAGCCCACTTCTTGAATCCTGGTATCTGCTCCCACTATTGGAAGTCTGTGCTTCAGGAGTTTTACCTGCTAGACTGTGTTGACTGTGAAAATATGTGTACTGAGAACCATGACCTCAATTGGGCACACAGAAGAGGAGCTTTCTGACTTACACTTGATAATCCAGCAAAATTGATTCTGATTCTCTTCACCCTGTACTGCTTCATGCCCTTGAGTCTTACACTGTTTTCTTTAGCTAACTCATTCATAACCTCTTTTGCATAACCTCCTCCAAGAAGTCTTTACTAATCCCTTTCCCCCACTAAAGGCCTCCTCTGTTTTCCCAGGGTACCTTATGAATACCTTTATCTTAGCAGTTGTCACATGGAGAAATGATCTATTTATGCATTTATCTTCTTTGCTAGAATATGTCAGGGACTGGCACATGGAAGGTGTTCAATAAAGTCTTCTCAAATGGCAAATACAGCATCTGCTGCTTTACTATGCAGCCCTTTTGCTGCTCTGACTGGGCAGTGCCCCAGGCCTGCCTCCCCACCACATCCACATGGGAGATGGATGCGTCAGCTGCCTGGACGCTCCAGCGGGGACAGACTCCTCGTACAGCCCCAGAATGCTGCCATCATGATAAATTTTTCCCACCATGACCTGACTACCACATTGTTTCTCCTGTAATTCCAACCTCCTGAGGGCCACCACACTGAGGAGTGATCCTTTGCCTGCTTGCTCTAGGGCCATCTTGCTCCAAGGGCCTTTCTCTTGTGAACTCTTTTGGGGCTATTTTGCCCACCAGACAGCTGGGCAAGGAACATTAGAGCCCATGCTGGGGATTATCCCTTTGGCTCTGGTTGTATTAAATACTTTACTATTAAACACTTTAATACATTAAATACTTTAGTTCCATTCAGTCTCTGGGCATCTGTAGATACAACAGGGTCCAGAGGTTATTGGAAAGTCCCTCTTCTGAGACCATAGAAGGTCTCAGAATGAAATTCTGAAAAGTGGTCACTGAGCAGAATAAGTATCAAGGGAAGAAGGGAGGAAGAGAAAAAGGCATTACAAGTTGAAATAACAAAGGCATGGGAATGCTGCCTCCATGACTGCAAGTCATGTAAATTGGCTGCACCATTAGGTCCTACGAGGGTGGCAGTGGAAATGGCCTCCCCTCCCCACATCTCTATCGTTTCTTCAGTGTTAACTTAGTGCTCTCTTTTCACAAGGTTCTGAATTGTCTCAAAGTGAGAGATCCATTTGTCTACTGGGTGACCACCAATTGTATCTCCTTCTTCAGATCAGAGTGCTCCAGGAAACATTTTCTGATTAATCAGGCCCTACCAATCAACCTCCCTCTGAGTCCCTGTGGCACTTGCTTTTCAGTTTGAACAGTTTCTTTGCAAGTAATAACAGACCAGAGGTAATAGAGAAATAACAGTTACCAACAAGAAGTCATATGTAGTGGGTAAGTGCCTGGATTGTGGATTCTCAAGCCAGATCAGAACCAGGTTTGAATCCCAGCACCATCATAGTAAGAGCAGGCAAGTAACTGAATCTCTCTGCCTTGATTTCTAAAATAGAGGTAAAAGTAGTATTTACCTTATATGCATTGTGAGGATTAAATGAGATAATATGTGTAGTAAATGCTTAATAAATGTTAGCTCTTCTCTGCCTGCTGTCTAGGAAATCTTCTTTAACCTCTACCATGTCTTAGGTATCTGTTTTCCCCCTAACACCTTGAGGATATTATTTCATTGCAATTAGCTCATTGCTGACATTGTTTATCATTTTATCTCACTACACTTAAAGATCATTCATTTGTTTACACATACAAGGAGGGTTGTGTCAGAATTACCTGGGAGGTCTTTTTTTAAATGCAACACTGAGAGCCAATGGTTTGTGTGTGTGTGTGTGTGTGTGTGTGTGTGTATGTAGGGGGGTGGTTTGGCAGGGATACTTTGGAATAGCTCCCCAGGAGATTCACACTTACTACTTCCTCTGGAACTACTGTTGCTCTAGCAGCTTGAAAGTCCTGAAATGGACATTAACTGCATTGTCAAGAATTCTTTACCCACTTTGCAGTGGTGGGGAGGGGCCTTGATTCAATGACTGGAACAATTCCAGTGGTCTGTTTTCAGACTGGCAGGTAACCCACTTTTAGGGAGAAAGGGGAGAGGGATCTCTGAGAAGACCAAGAGGCAGGAAAGCAGCAGCAGCAGCAGCAATAGCAGGGTTTATCACTGGAGGATAAAGATACCAGGAAGTACAGATGAGCAGAACTAACTAAAAAGGGTTGCACTGTAAACAGGATCTGGGGTGCTATGGTGCAAGACTTGGTTGGGGATGAAAACATAAAGCAGAGAATTTGTATAATGAAGAAGTCAATCTTGGATAGTCAAAAGTGTAGTCTGAGTAACAAGAGCATTGCTTGGGAGCTCGTTAGGAATGCAGAATCTTGATCCCTACCGCAGAACCCAGGCCTACTGGATCATAATCTGTATTTTAAACAAAAGCCCCAGGTGTTTCTTATGCTCCTTAGAGTTGAAGAAGCACTGGTCTATCATGGGGAGAAAAATCACAGAACACCTGGCACAGCTAAAGCACTTTATTCTGAGTACCTCTGACACAGGGCTGATTTCTGAAAAGGTACTGAATTTTTGAAAAGTGCTATAAATCCTGGAGAAGGATCTTATTTAACTCAGGGAGGCTTCTCATAATGCAAAATTCCTTTGCCTAGAAACATTTCCTGTGGAGTAAAAGTACTAGGCTTCCTTAAAGTGAGGCAGAGGCACATTCAAAATATGCGATAAGAACTCGGCGCTTGGCCAATTCAGCCCTTCACACAGCTGGATCCGGTCTGGGGCAGCCAAGTCCCTTGGCAGCTCTGCGCCACCCGGATGGGCTTTTTTTTTTTTTGGCTGTGTTGGGTCTTCGTTGCTGCGCGCAGGCTTTCTCTAATTGCAGCGAGCAGGAGCTGTTCTTTGTTGCGGTGCACGGGCTTCTCATTGCGGTGGCTTCTCTTGTTGCGGAGCATGGGCTCCAGGTGCACAGGCTTCAGTAGTTGTGGCACATGGGCTCAGAACTTGTGGCACGAGGGCTCTACAGCGCAGGCTCAGTAGTTGTGGTGCACGGGCTTAGTTGCTTCGCGGCATGTGGGATCTTCCCGGATCAGGGCTCGAACCCGTGTCCCCTGCATTGGCGGGCAGATTCTTAATCACTGCGCCCCCAGGGAAGTCCCCAGGATGGGCTTTTAAAGAAAGTCAAGTTGGCAGCTGTTCTGCTGGATAGGGCAGCTGTAAGTTGTCTTTAATGCTGAAAACGTAGAAAGGATGTCTGATAGAAGTATTTTCAGAAGTATTTTCAGGGAGCGTGGCCGTGTACCCCAGTGAGTCGGCTGCACGAAGGAGAAAGCAGCAACTACTCTTTCACTGTAGAAGCCCTCCTGACCTTTGACCTCTGACCCCGCCCCGCTTTTCCGTGCGCAGCTTCCGCCCCCGCCCCTCCGATGGAGGGCCGGCCCAAGGGGTGTGGGCGGGGCTCCTGGGGGGCCGGCGGTTAGGGGTGGTGCCTGTTGGGGGCGGGTCTCGCGAGGGGCGGGATTTGAGGAGGCATCCTCGCACTGGGCGGCTGGGTATAGGCGGGGCTTAGTGGTGGGCTGGATTAGGCGGGGCAGGGGGTTAGTTGCCGCCTCTGCGTAACTGGACACTGGCGGCCAAACCTCCGGAGGCCGGGGGAGGCAAGCGGGCCCGTAGCACATCCCGGATCCGGAATTTCCCGGGCAGGACCGGAATCAGGATCGGCCCTGCCCCAAACTGGGTTTGTGAGGAACTCGCGAACTTGGATTAGGAAATCCCGGAATCCGGATCAACAAACCCTAGAACCCGGAATTTAGAGCGGAAAGTCCCGGAGCGCGGAGCGCGGAGCGAACTCAGCGCGAAGCCCGGAGTCCGGATCGAGACACCGCCGGACGGGACGGAGCGATGTCGGGCCGTGGCGCGGGCGGGTTCCCGCTGCCTCCGCTGAGCCCTGGCGGCGGCGCCGTTGCCGCGGCCCTGGGAGCTCCGCCTCCGCCAGCAGGACCCGGCATGCTGCCCGGACCGGCGCTCAGGGGGCCCGGGCCGGCTGGAGGCGTGGGGGGCCCTGGGGCCGCCGCCTTCCGCCCCATGGGCCCCGCGGGCCCTGCGGCGCAGTTCCAGGTGAGGAGGGCGGATGGGCGGGTGGCGCCGCTAGCACGCCCGGGGCAGGGGGCGAAGGGGGCCTCGAGTGAGGGCCCTGGGGCAGCCTCCTGGACAGATGGTACAGGGGCTCTGCATGCGGATTTCACGGGGCACGGTGGGGGGCAAGGCCAGGGACCCTCAGGCTCGGCTAGGTGGTGGTGGAGGAGTTGGGGGAGAAGGTAAGAGCTACTCTGGGGTGTAGGGTTTGAAGCAGTTAGGAGGGTCGGGGTTCTTCCTTAGAACAGGGATTCTGAGCAACTGAGAGATGGAGGCGTTGTTGGAGCTAGTGAGTTGTGGGCGGGTGGGATGAGAAGTGTAAGTGTAGATTATCGGGTAAGGGGTCCTGGGAAGTGATGAGAAAGTTTTGGAAAAGGACCCTCACTGAGAAAGCAGGTTACCCTGCATTGGTCTTGGTCCTACTCCAAGTCTGCTCTGTTTTTTTTTCTACTTGGGAACTGGCAGAGTTCTAGCGTGTCTGAGATGGCTCCCAGCTGCTAAGGAGGAGGAAGAAGGGCCTGGCTTCCCACGGCCACCGGAGGCAGAAGATAAGGGATTCCAGCCTGTGCAGGGGTAGTCTACTCCTGGGTCAGGCCAAGGGGCCTTCACACAGGGATGACTCTGGGTTAGACCAGAGAGGGTGGTGGACAAGCCTGAGGAAGGAGGAAAGCCCAGCCCATTCTGGACAGACTTTATTTATGGCTTTCTGCCTGGTGTCATAGTGTCCAGGAGTTGATCAGTCTGGAGGAGCAGAGAGTCTCCACTGAGCACCGCTGGTCTGCGGCTGGAGGAGCCTGCAGAGAGTTGTTTCAAAGGGTTCTGTCTTTTTTGGCTTTGCAGAGGGGCTTCTCGGGTTGCAGCTTCAAAGGCCATTGAGAGGCAGAGACTCGTTCTTGGGGTCAGTGTGTGAGGAACTCAGCCTGACACTGGGGGGGCGGGGCTTATCAGTCCCCAAGTCCATTGTTTCTGGTCGCCCCCAGAATGCTTGGGAATTGCGCCCATCCTTTTTCCCGCCACCCTCTCCACTTTTTTTTTTTTTTTTTGGCTGTGTTGCATCTTCATTGCTGTTTGCAGGCTTTCTCTAGTTGTGGCGAGAGGGGTCTACTCTTCGTTGCGGTGCGCGGGCTTCTCACTGCGTTGGCTTCTCTTGTTGCGGAGCGTGGGCTCTAGTGCAGGCTTCAGTAGTTGTGGCACGCGGGCTCAGTAGTTGTGGTGCACGGGCTTAGTTGCTCCGCGGCATGTGGGATCCTCCCGGACCAGGGCTTGAACCCGTGTCCCTTGCATTGGCAGGCGGATTCCCAACCACTGCGCCACCAGGGAAGTCCCCCCCCCCATTTTTAATTAGTCTTTAGGTTCTAACAATGCCATATCCCAATCCATGTGCCCCAGCATTTGACACTGGCTTCTTGCTAATCTCTCAGGGCAGCTGGGAGATTTTCATGTCTCCTCTACCTCACTTGCCAGGTAGAGGTCCCCCAAATGGATCCTCATAGAGTAGGGTACACATATCCCCCAGGAGCCCTGGGCCCTCACTTTGTAAAGAGATGCTTCATTTGGGGGCAGTGATTTTTCCCTCTTACCCCTCATTCTCCATCCTCCCTGTAAAGAAAACTAAGGTCTGAGTATTGACAGGGACAGATCTGGTCCCAAAGGCTCCAGCTGGGATTCATCTTTCCCATCTTGCTCTCCCCCTTGGGGATTCATGGGCCAGGGTGTCACTGAGGGATCCCTGCATCTGTCATTCTGGCTCTTGGGCGAGTTAGCTGAGGAGCCTCCCTGTGGACCATTGGCCTGGGAAGGATCTAAGGACCTGATAGGAGCCTCTCTAGTTTCCTCAGCTTGCAGACCTTGGGAAATGTGGCCTGGGGAAAGCCCCTGAGAGGATGGATTCCACAGTGATTTGTAGGGAGTGGCCTTGGGCCGGTGGCAAGGCTGAGCTGGCTGGCTGGGTAGCCCAGGCTTCTAGGAGTGGGGACCTTGGGGAAGGCACTGAGCCTCTGCTTGCCATCCAGCTGCTCAGGGTCTCCTCCTCCTCTCCCCAGGGCCGGGGTTGGGGGGGCCGGCAGTAGAGGTAGGTGCCGGGGGCGGTTCACTTTGGCTGAGTTTGAGGAGGATCCTGCTTGGCCTCTTTCCAAGTCCAGTTATGTGACTTCCGGGAGAAGGGATCTGAGATCTGAGGAGCGGGGGTGCCTCTCTATTGGGGTGCCTGCGGTGAGCTGGAGGGGCAAGGCTCTCAGGCCCAAGTGGGGCGAATAGGGGAGCCTATTGATACAAGGGAAGTGCCGACCCACCTTCTTATAGTGTCACAGTGTACTAAGGAGCTTAAAGAAAACAAAAAATGAAAAAAAAAAACCCAAAAAGCACAGAGTGCTGGGTTCATGCCGGAGAGTTCAGGATATTTTCCATGTATGCAGGGGTATACGCTCTTCTCCTCGGTCCTTAGGCCCAGCCACCAGGAGCCCCAGGGCCCCAGGCGCCGAGCCGGGCGAGCGTGCTCTCTGGAGGCGCAGCATCAGGCCTGGCCTCCCGCCCCTGCTGTCCCCGGTGGTGGAGCCAGAGTCCAGCTGAGGACGTGGGCTGCTGCCGGGCTGAGGGAGAGGAGGTTACTGCCCGCTCCTGAGGCTCAGGGCACTGAGCCAGGCCTCCCTAGCTAGCCCTGCTGCAGGAAGGGGCTCAGGGAGCCCAAGCGTTCGGGGCTCTGTTCTTTTCTTTAACTCTTGGGTTGTTTTTTTAGAAGAGAAGGAGTTACTGGTGCTTCAGAGCCCAGGTGTGGAGCTTGGCCAGGCCGAGCTGGGACTTCATGAACTGTAAGCAGCCTTTCCCTGGGCCCCTTCCCCCTCGGGAGAAGCCTGGGGCCCTGGGCGAGCTGGGGGCTCTCACCCGGGAAGAGTCTGGAGCAGCGTCTGGGAGGGGCCTCTTCCAGGCCCTGCCTGTGCCGCCTGGTCTGGGGACTTCCTGTTCCGGGAGCACCTGCCTCAGCGGGGTGGGTGTTGCTCAGGAGGTTTTGTGGGCGCCCTAGTGAAGAGGCCCTGGCTCCCACTCTGCAGGCCCCCGCCTCACTTGTTCCTCCCCTTCAGCTCGGGCACTGGTGGGAAAAACTCGAATCTAGGGTGCGTGGGGCTGGGCTCTCAGCTGTGGCCACCCTGAGTTTTTTCTGTCATCTCTAGCTGTGGCTTATTAAGGCAGAGAAGCAGGCTGTCTGCCTCTCAACAGCTCCGATGACTCCCTTACTGATGAGGAGAGACTTGTGGCAGGACTCCAGAGGTCCCAGACAGAGCCCCCCACGTTGAACTCCATCCTCCCAAACGCTTCCTTCGCGCCTCACTCCTTTCCCCTCCCCCCCCACCCCCCCCACACACACTCTGGGTCATGTTTCTGTCCGTCTCTGCATCTGGTCAAGAATCTGACCCTCCTTGGAGAGAACATGGGTTGAGTGCTGGCTGAAGAGGTGGAGCAGGAATCTCCCGGTGCTGGGGGGGTGGGCAGGGGTCCTTTGATTTGGTGTGACTCCCCACCCAGCCTGGCTTGGTTGGCTGGTCCTGGCGGTTGCATAATCTGGGCCCTGGGGCCAGCCCTGTGAAGCTGCCAGGGACAGTGTGTACGAGGCAGAGCTGCCAAACAAGCCTTGCAGGCAGCAGCCTCTGGGAAGGGGCGGGGGTTACTCCCTGAGGGGCTCCACAGAGATGCTGGGGAGCCTGACCTCGGTGGGAAATCCTTCTGCAGGCTTCTAAAGAAGCCACCTCTCATTCAGATTCCTCTGCTGATTCTAAGACTTCGATCCTTGCATCCCCTGATAATCTTATCTCCCTTCTCCAGTTTGGGATTGCCAAGCCAGCCCTAGCCTCCAGGCGGTGCGTGGACCACGCGCAGAGGCCAGGTGCCAGCTGCTCTCTCTCCCACAGGAGCCACGGCTTCCCCTTCGGGGTCTTCTGACGTAGGGGTTGGGGGCTGGGCAGTGGGGAGGTGAGAGAAGGGTCCAGTTGTGGGTGGTGAGTAGGGGCCATATGGCAGCCAGATGGTCTCTGTACTCCGCCTGAGGCCCCCCACCGGCTGGGACAGGCTCCACGCCATCCCGCTGCGGCTTGCTCACCTGGGCTTCCACTGCCTGATGGGCTCGCCAGCCTGTCGGACTGCCTTTCTCCTCTTAGTCACACCACCAGGCTGGCGATGGGATGGGTGTTGCGGCTGTGACCGTCAGCCTGCTCCTCTCACACTGCACCCAGCCACCTGGCCACGATACTGCCCCCAGGCTTCTCCCTCAAGTTGGGGGAAGGAGCAGATGGGAGTGCTTGCTGGGACCATCTGAGAGCCTCAGGAATGCCTTGAAGCTGGCTGGTCCCAGGGAGCAGGGGCATAGTGTGCTAGGGCTGGAAGGTGGCTGGAAGTGGCGATGGGCGCTGAAGAACTCCCCCAGGTCCTTCTCTCTGCAGGCAGGATTCTCCTCCCACCCCTGGGCTCTGCAGGCCTCATTCGCTGGCACGGCTGCCAGGGCGGTTGAAGGGGGTGGGGCAGGTGTGGTTTACACTTCTGCTCTCAGGCGCTTGCTCCCCTTTGTTCTTGGCACTCCTGCCCGCGCTCTGCGGGCTCTGCCGTGTGCTGCTCAGGGCTGGACCTGGCTGAGCAGAGGGATGGAGGGAATGGGTTACGGGCCCCATAGGTCCCCACCGCTGACCTGTGCATCTCCGTTGGCTCACTTCCCCCAGAGGCCTGGCATGTCACCAGGGAGCCGGATGCCCATGGCTGGCTTGCAGGTGGGACCCCCTGCCGGCTCCCCATTTGGCTCAGCTGCTCCACTTCGACCTGGCATGCCACCCACCATGATGGACCCATTCCGAAAACGCCTGCTTGTGCCCCAGGCCCAGCCCCCGATGCCTGCCCAGCGCCGGGGGTAAGACCATCCTGTTTCTCCCGCCCCATCTAGTGCAGCTCTAGTGGTAACAAACGGTTTCCTTCTGTCCTAAGAGCTTCGATGATTGAGGAAGACTCCCAGGTCTCCTGGGGGAAGGTCCTGGGGACTGGAGAGGTAGATGGCGAGTGGGGGAGGTACGTTGGACCATTGACCTCTTAAGTGGGTTTCTGTCCTCCCAGGTTAAAGAGGAGGAAGATGGCAGATAAAGTTCTACCTCAGCGAGTGAGTATGTTGCGGGGAGGCCTAGGAGGCTCACCCAAGGGCTGGTTGGCTGAGGGTGGAGTGAGTCTCCCCTAACCCTGGGGTGAGGGAGAAATGGAGGAAGGAACCAGAGCTGCAGCTGAAACAAGCTGATGAACCCCTTCTCCCTTCCTCCAGATTCGGGAGCTTGTCCCAGAGTCTCAGGCGTACATGGATCTCTTGGCTTTTGAGCGGAAGCTGGACCAGACCATTGCTCGAAAGCGGATGGAGATCCAGGAGGCCATCAAAAAGCCTCTGACGGTGTGTGCAGCCCCGGCTACTTCTGGGCCTTGCCAGGCTTCTCTGCCTCTCCCTGGCCTTGTTTTCCAGGGGCCAAGCGAGGGTCTGTGATGGGCTAGAGCAGGATTTTTCACATTGTAGGATACAGCCCATTGAGCATGAACTCAATTTAGTGTGGTGGGGCCAGCACGTTCTCAATGAAATATAACAGCAGAAATTATAATAATTCTTCACAGTAGTAAAGGACTTAACGACATTTTTATCTCATGTATTTATGTGTGTAGATCCTGGATCATGATTTAAAATGTAAATATTGTAGATCGTGGTCAGAAGTTTGAAAGGCAAAACTACAGGGTAGATGAGGGTAGTTCCTGTCTTCTTCCCCATCCCTAGAGAAGCTTTATCTAGAACAGCCTCTTGAATGGTGAAGGCTTTCCAGGAGATGATATTCTGGGACCATAATGGGTGTTTGAGTTTCATTTAAAGTAGGAGCCAGAGGCTTCTGGTTTGCCTGATAGCACCCCCTATGTACCCCTGTCACACCACTGATCCCCCTGTGTTGGAATTTTTGGTAGTGCATCTGTCTCCCCTATGAAATTGTGAGTCCTTTGAAGGCCAGGACTGAAATTTCCTCCCCTGATTCCCAGTGCCTAACCAGGGGCCTGGCCCACAGTCACTGCTCTGTATTGATGTTGAATGAGTTCAGATGGGAAGATTGGGTAGCAGTGTTTTCCAACACACTGGTCCCCCTCTAGCTAACCGGTCTTTTTTCTCTCTTTAGCAAAAACGAAAGCTGCGGATCTATATTTCTAATACGTTCAGTCCCAGCAAGGCAGAAGGTGATAGTGCAGGAACCGCAGGGACCCCTGGGGGAAACCCCGCAGGGGACAAGGTGGCTTCCTGGGAACTCCGAGTAGAGGGAAAACTGCTGGATGATGTGAGTTGGGGAAGGAGGTGTCTGGAAGGGAGGTGGCCTGTGTGGGCCAGACACTTGGGCACTTCTGGGGACGTCCTGCATGAGGGAGAGGGCACTGCTCACAGTTCATGCTTTGCACAGCTCTGAGCCAGTACGAGGTAGGAGATTTGTATGGTTATTACAACAGTTTTCCTGCAGATGGCAGTAAAGTGTCCTGAGGAAGGGGTGCCCCTTTCTAATTGGCTGACAGTGGGGCTGCATAGAGCCCCTTCCCTGTCTCAAGTCTCTCACTTTTCCTGGCTTCCTTCAGGGCCCAAGAATCTTCAGTACCCTGAGCTTCAGGGCTGAAACAATATTCCTCTGTTTGGGGCTTAGTATAGCTTAGGCTTGAGCGCTTATCAGCACCCCTATGTCACACCCCTTTGCATCCCCAGCCTAGTAAACAGAAGAGGAAGTTTTCTTCATTCTTTAAGAGCCTCGTCATTGAGCTGGACAAGGAACTGTACGGGCCTGACAACCACCTGGTGGAGGTGAGAGTGGGCCTGGGGTTCAGGAACACAGGGTTACGTGCCAGGTGGCCAGAGAAATGGCCTTAGTCCCCTTGCAGGGCCAGGTGTGTATGTTCATGCCCACCCCCTTGGTGATGAGCTCTGCTCCCCTCCCCGCTGCCAGTGGCACCGGATGCCCACCACCCAGGAGACAGATGGCTTCCAGGTGAAACGGCCCGG
Organism: Phocoena phocoena; assembly: GCF_963924675.1. Classification (NCBI taxonomy): domain Eukaryota; kingdom Metazoa; phylum Chordata; class Mammalia; order Artiodactyla; family Phocoenidae; genus Phocoena; species Phocoena phocoena. Next base: position 14,593,672 of record NC_089237.1, read on the forward strand.
AGACCTCAACGTCAAGTGCACCCTCCTGCTCATGCTGGATCATCAGGTGACAAGTGCCCTTGGGCCATGTTTGGGGTCACAGGGACTCTCGTCTGGGGCATTGGGGCAGGTCCCTATTGTAAAGCCTGTCCCTGTCCCTGTCCTATTCTTTTTTTTCCACAAGAACCCCTTCTCTGACTCCCCTCTGCCCATCCCAGCCTCCCCAGTACAAGTTGGACCCCCGACTGGCGAGGCTGCTGGGGGTGCACACACAGACGAGGGCTGCCATCATGCAGGCCCTGTGGCTCTACATCAAACACAACCAGCTGCAGGACGGCCACGAGCGGGAGTACATCAACTGCAACCGGTACTTCCGCCAGGTTAGCTGGGACACCGTCCCCCCTCTAGTCTCGCAGCCCCTGTCTTGCCTGTGGCTCCAGAGCCCCACTGGGCTAGTTCTCAACCACGTTCTTCACACTGCCCCTGGGATGGTCCACTTCGCCGTGTGCCCACAAAGGCATCACCAACCCTCTGGTGCTCTCTCTAGATCTTCAGTTGTGGCCGACTCCGTTTCTCTGAGATTCCCATGAAGCTAGCCGGGTTGCTGCAGCATCCAGACCCCATTGTCATCAACCATGTCATTAGGTAAATGGGAAGAGGGGGAGGAAGGCTCCTCTAAGAGCAGTTTACCTTTGGCTTGAATTAAAGCCAGAGAGAAGCAGCAGGTTTGGTTTCCTGCTCCCCGAGCGTGTGCAGTTTGGCCCAGGTGGGTGGGGTGGAGCTGTGTGCTCACGCTTTCCCTCCCCTGTGCTGTGTGTAGCGTGGACCCTAACGACCAGAAGAAGACAGCCTGTTACGACATTGATGTGGAGGTGGATGACCCGCTTAAGGCCCAGATGAGCAATTTTCTGGCCTCCACCACCAATCAGCAGGAGATCGCCTCTCTTGATGTCAAGGTGGGCCCCTACCCTCACAGCCTCCTCTGGGGCCCACAGCGAGGCCAGGCAGGCTCTCAGGCATTTCCATACATGTGGCACTTTGGGATGGGATCCGAGTCCTCTGGGGTTAGGGCTGGAAACAGCCAGTCTGACACATGTACCCCTTTTCCCAGATCCATGAGACCATTGAGTCCATCAACCAGCTGAAGACCCAGAGGGACTTCATGCTCAGTTTTAGCACTGACCCCCAGGACTTCATCCAGGAATGGCTCCGTTCCCAGCGCCGGGACCTCAAGGTGTGCTCCTCTTTCCTGAGGTTGATCCTATGTTAAGCTCTGGGTGGTTGTGCCCCCGTCACTATTCTTCCGGTTCCAGGGGCAGGTAGATCAGGGGTGGGAATCAATTTCAGCTTTCCTCCTGGCTCTCTGCAGATCATCACTGATGTGATTGGGAACCCTGAGGAGGAGAGACGAGCTGCTTTCTACCACCAGCCCTGGGCCCAGGAAGCAGTGGGGAGGCACATCTTTGCCAAGGTGAGGCGGCTGCGCCCCATCTGCCCGCCTGTGGTTGAGCGGGACTGCACACCAGAGGGGAGGGCGAGCCGCTCACAAGCGCGGGCGGTCAGACAGGCCTGAGCCACCCGTCTCTCCCTCCTCCAGGTGCAGCAGCGAAGGCAGGAACTGGAACAGGTGCTGGGAATCCGCCTGACCTAACTGCTCAGGGATCCCTTACTTTCTTCCCAGCCCTGGAGCCACCCCTTCCTCAGCCTGGAAGGGGACCGCCCTCTGGGGCACAGACATGTAGGATAAGGAGGGGGGGAGGGGTGTCTCCTGTCACCCTCTGCTCCCCAGCTTTAGTTTCTTAAGTGTAGTGATAGGATTCCTTGTTGCTTGGTCCCAAAGCCTTATTACTTACACGTTGGCTTTAATTGAATTCACAGCAGAGGCCTCCTCTGCCCCCTGCAGGCAGGCCCAAGTAGGACCTGGAGGCTGTGCTTTGACATGGTAACCGAGACCTTTCAGAACCAAAGGCCCCTGGCTTTGCTTGTTTACAGACCCCCTTGGGGCGAGTGTCAGCGCTGGCTCTGGGGAGCTGGGCGAGGAAGAGGGGCACAGCTCACACTCTTCCTAGCCTTTCCAAACCAAAGTTCTTTGCCATTCCTACCAGCCCAGCCTTGCTGCTGGTTTTTTTTCCTTTCTTGGGTATTTGCACTATTCGTGGAGCAGGTTTTTCTATGCGGGAGCCACTTTTTTTTGTACAGGGGTAAGCTGGGGTTTTTCAGGGAGCCCTACTTGGTGTCTCCTTCCTTATTTTCTTTTCTCAATCTATGCAAGCGGCTCTGGCCGCCATCATCTCCTGAGAGGCCAGAGGGCTGCCACCCCAGCTCTTGGGCCCGGGGGGTAACGCCTCCTAGAGGGAGGGCACACTAGTTCTCTGGCGTGGCCTGAGGCATGGGTGTGTGTGGGCAGGGGTAGGTGCAGGGGCGAGATGGCGAGGACTATTGTCCTTTGGAGCTTGTTAAGGAGGGTGGGCCTAGGGCTTGGCAAGTGCCACTTCTGGCAGGTTTGGAAATTTCCAAATAAATCTTTGTTTATTGGTGGTGCCCAGACCTGGTGACTGAACAGTGCGGCCACTCATTAACAGACTCAAATCCTCAAGGTCTTGTCCTGCAGAGCTTTATTTGAGGGACCCACACAAAGGACATCCGCCTCACTTCCACAGCTTCTTGATGGACATGTTTTTCTCACTGTCCTTTTGCATGACCTGGAGAGACAGAGCGAGCATTTAAGTTAGAGACTGGGTGAACACGTGCCCCATCCCCACTGCTCCAGAGCCACCATCAGCAAAGGCGGAAAGACGGAGGCCCGTACCTTGGCTACTGCCATCTCAAAGTCCTCCTGGGTGACGTGGACTCGCCGCTCCCGCAGTGCGTACATGCCGGCTTCAGTGCACACGCCCTGAGCAGGGAAAGGAAGACAGGCGCTGGGGCTGTGCCCTGGAACCTGGAGCTTCCTGCCGCTGCCCCCATTTCCTTGGGCCCTCCAATTACCTTCACTTCAGCCCCTGATGCTCCTGGCATGAGCTCAGCAATTTTTCTCAGGTTGATCCCCCGGGTCAGGTTCATTTTCCGAGAATGGATCTTCAAAATGTCCAGCCGGGCCTAGCGATGGGAGAGGAAAAGGCTGAGCCCACGGCCTGCCCTCACAGCCGGAGCCACTGCCAGCGCTGCCCATCACAAACCTCCTCATTGGGGGGTGGGAATTCAATTTTTCTGTCAATGCGCCCTGGGCGGAGCAGTGCTGAGTCCAGGATGTCAATCCTGTTGGTGGCCATGATGACCTGAGTAGACAAAGCAGGTGGCGTCAGCTAAGCCCTTCCTGAGGCTGCAGCCTCACCCGGGGCCTTCCCATAGCTCCTCCCACAGCCGACCCCACTGCACCTTGATGTTCTTGGTGGCCTCGAAGCCATCCAGCTGGTTGAGCAGCTCCAGCATCGTGCGCTGGACTTCACTGTCCCCTCCGGAGCCTCCCTCCAGCCGGGAGGAGCCGATGGAGTCGATTTCGTCCATGAAAATGATAGATGGAGCGTGTTCTCGGGCCATGACAAACAGTTCCCTCACCATTCTTGCCCCTGCACAGAGGCCAAGCTGGCGTTAAGCTGATGGGCCCCCCAGCCCCCGCCGCCTTATAGTTTTCTTGTTTCTGGCCACAGTTACCTTCCCCGATGAATTTCTGCACCAATTCAGAGCCAGAGACACGAATGAAAGTACAGTCTGTATGATGAGCCACAGCCCGGGCCAACAGTGTCTTCCCAGTGCCTGGGGGTCCGTACAGCAGCACTCCCTAGAGAACAACAGGACTCAGGGCAAAAAGCTGGCCTCCACGTTTCATTCAATGAACATTTATCGAGTGTGTGCACTGTGCTAGATCCTGTATTAGATGCTAGAGGTAAAAAAGTGACTGTCAAGGCCCCTTCTGGAGCTTATAACCAAACCACTTGGGTGGCCTGGTGGCATCTCTCCCCCAGCCCCTCGGCATGGGGAGGGCCAGCGTGAGCAGGCTCCCGTCTATGCAGCCGGGGGCAGGACATGTGCAGTAGCAGCACGGTCCTCCCACAGAAGCCCTGCTCACCTTGGGCTGCGCGATGCCCAGCGCTTCAAAGAGCTCAGGATGCTTAACGGGCAGCTCAATCACTTCTTTGATCTCCTTGATCTGCTTGTCCAGGCCACCAATCATCTCGTAAGTTGAATCTGGCACCTTCTCCACCATCATCAGTGACACCAATGGGTCTACCTTGTTGGGCAGGATCTTGTGCAGAGTGTAGCTGTCATTTCTGAGGGCCACACGGCAATTGGGTGTCACCTGAGTGAGGAGAGAGAGGTTCAGGAAGTGGTGTGGTGAGAGCTGACCCCCCACCTCCCACCTCCCCAGCTGCACTCACATCATTGATGTCGATGTTCTTATCTACGTCTACGACAAACTTGCCCTCAGGATGTACCTAGAGAAACAACGGCTCATGACCTTCCTCCCCCGACAGCCACCAAATCACCGACCTCGCCCAGGAAGACACATGAGTCTTACAGTAACGTGAGAACAGTGTCCTCACTACACACAAAGGTATGGGAATGCAGTGGGCAACGGGCTGGTCCCTGGGGTCATGTTGCCTTTACCTTAACCAACACTTTCTTCTTATCCATGGCCCGGACTACTTCCCCCACATAGGAGCCCTGTTCCTGCAGCAGCTGTAGCTCTTCCCGCAACAGGCGAACTAGATGCGAAACAGACACAATGGCCACCCAGATTCTTTGGTGTCCCCCACCTATGACTTGATTCAACATGCATGAACTAAGCACCGCTGTAAAATTTTGAAGGGAAGGCCTCAAAAAAAAAAAAAGTCAAAGTTCATGTCTTTAAGGAGATTACGATGGGGCTCAGGAGAGAGATGTGCATGTAAACAGAGCATCACCTTGGACTGGGAAAAGCAACAGCCACCAATGTAAAGACTCACTTCAAACTGCCCACACACAGCCTTCCCATCCTTCCCCCTCACCTTTTGCATTAAGCTCATTCCTCTGTGCCTGCAGCCTCCGGAGATTTTGGCTCTTATCATTCACAATCAGCTGTGGAGGACAAGAAGCAAAGGGTGGAAAACGGTAGGCGGTTAAGATCTTGGCCGAAACCCTCATAGGCTGATATGAGCTAAGCGAGGAAGGAGCACAAGGCACCTGCATTCTCCATTCAGATTCTCCAATATGATTCTAACGACCCTATCCTGTCCTCCAAGAGTCCCTCTGGAGTGTAGGACAACCACAGGAAAAAAAGGTTGCTTGTCTAATACTGGTCCAGGAATAACAAACCATAGTGGAGAAGAATTAACAGCTGGCTCACATAGTCAGTTTCTTGCAGACTGGTAACATGGTAGAGTGGGAAGACCTCTGAGTCAGAAGCCTAAGTTCTAGCCCCATTGCTGGCAATAACAGTTGGGTAAAGCCAATGGAAGCTATGTAAAAGGTCTAGATCTGTTACCCAACTGCAAGCATCACCTATCCTGCCTCTTTTCAGGACTAACGTGAGGAACAAATGAAAGCACACGTAATGCATTTCAAAAATGACAAACCGGACTTCCTTGGTGGTGCAGTGGTTAAGAATCCGCCTGCCAATGCAGGGGACACAGGTTCGAGCCCTGCTCTGGGAGGATCCCACATGCCACGGAGCAGCTAAGCCTGTGCACCACAACTACTGAGCCTGCGCTCAACGGCCTGCGAGCCACAACTACTGAAGCCCGTGCTCCGCAACGAGAAGCCACCGCAATGAGAAGCCCGCGCACCGTAACGAAGAGTAGCCCCACTCGCCGCAACGAGAGAGCCCGCGTGCAGCAACGAAGACCCAACAGACAAAAATAAAAATAAATTAAAAAAAATATATATATATATCATAGTCTCTTCTAAAAAAAAAGTGACAAACCAAATATGATACCTACAAATGTACCTGGAGTTCAGAATTTTTCCTTGTGGCTCTCCTCCATCCAACTGACATTATTTTCCTTATTTCTGTAGTCCCTGCTCCCTGTTTAGGCTAGAGCACTGGGTTGTCCAGTTCCTTTTCATTCAGTCCTACGGAATCAGCATTGTCCAGACTCCTCAATTCTGTCTTCCCTCACTCTGCCCCAACCCTTCCTCTGATAAATCTCATCTTCTGATCCTATGTCTTCTCTTTTATAAGAAACCCTCTCATTCAGGCTTCTTCTAAGAAGAATGACTTTTGGCTGGGGGTACCTTTTACGTTAAAATTTGACTTTTAAAGATGTTTAATGAACTGTGAATACTACCTTCAAAATGATGGGACTTGAGAGGAACAAGAGGCTGTTAACTTCATATACTTTATACCGTTGGCTTGTTACTTCTTCCACTGCGCCCCCAGTGGAATTATATGGATTTGCAGAAATCCGTTCCATCAATCCCTCATCCCCCTTCTAGCTCCCTCTGGACCTTTGGAGTCCGTTCTCACCTGGAGTTCTTCAATCTTGGACAGATAATACTGGCGGAGTCCACTGCCTGCCTTCCCCTCTTCCAGCTCCATCTGAAGACACAGTGTAATTAGTTACCAGCAGGTTAAACATCCAAGGGATAAAGCTACTTCCAGCTTGGATTTCGGAGATTTAAGATTTGGGTTCTAAGCCCTCACTCCATCTCTTCGGAACCATTTCCCGTGACTAAACTAAAACAGAATGAGAACGGTGCCTACCTCTTAAGACTTTCAGGAGGATCAAGAGACGACACACCCGGGAACGCTACACAAACCCCAGGTGTTATTACTACAGGAGGAGCCAGTAGGAAGGACGTGTCCTCCGACTCCCTCGACTCGCAGAAGGATGGGTTCCCGCTCCCACCGCTCCTCTCACTTACTCGGCTTCCACCGGGTCTTCCACTCCCGGCCCTGCCTTGACCCGCCGGGGGCGGCGCTGACACAGCAGATCCGGTCCCAGGTAGGGCCCAGTCTAGACTGGCCCACCCACCCCCACTCCCCCCACCCTCTTGCCCCGACCGGCTGCCCACCTCGGATCACACCTGTTTCGCATCCAGCCCCAGTCCCCGCCCGACCACCGCCGCCATACCTGCTCTGGTCCGTCAAGCGCCATCTTCCCTCTTCCGCGGCCGGCATCAGAGCCGCCTTGGCGCGCAGGCGCAGAAACAGGGGCTTGGGGACCGAAAACCAAGGCAGAGAACAGTTCCGGGTCAATGGGCGGGGTGTGAGGACACACGGTAACTTAAACAGGGGCCATGAGGGGAGGGGCGGCGGTACGCGAGATCAGGAGCTTTGAAAAGGGTTAGCAGAACTCCTAAATATTACTCTCCAGAAATTCGGTTTTGGTTAAAGTAACCATTTCTCCTGGTGCCAGCTTCCAACGTATAAAACCTGGGGACAGAAAATTTTTGTGGCCACGCTCAAAATGGCGGAAAACTTGGAGCCGGGGACGCGAGCGACGCAAGCGGAAGCGGAAATACGTTTGCTACCCACACGTGCCGCTTCACGGGTGGTAGAAATGGTGCTGGGTCGCGGTGAGTAGTGTGGGCTGAGGCTCCGAGTGTGTGTGCGACGGCGAGTGGGAAACGAAGAGCGGAATCTAGTGCTCCGGGAAGAGACGTCCCAATTTCTGCTTTCTCTCCGTATTGAGTGGCGCTCCCACGTTCCACCATGGGCAAAAAGGGCAAAGTCGGGAAGAGCCGGCGAGACAAGTTCTATCACTTGGCAAAGGAGACGGGTGAGTCAGGGTTCGCGCCGTCTGCGAGCGGGCGTGCCACCAACCTTGGTCGGTTCGCCCCCTTTCCGAATATTGAGTTTTTCTTCCGTAGAAAGGGTGGTGGGTCGTAAGGCCGCAGAAATCCCGCTGGGAAAGCGCTTCACGGGCCTTACTACAGTACTTTGTCGCCGCCTCCAGGTTACCGTTCCCGCTCTGCTTTCAAGCTGATCCAGCTGAATCGACGCTTTCAATTTCTGCAGAAAGCCCGAGCCTTGCTGGACCTGTGCGCTGCACCAGGTGGATGGTGTGTAACACCCGGCACCTGACGCTCCTTATGGAAGCGTTCTGGATTCCAGCCCTGGATGATTGAGAGTTGCATTTGGGGTGGGAGGGAAACAGTAATACCAACCTCAGATTTCTCTACTCCCCAGAACGTAAACTGCAGGGGGAAAGACTTGGACCGTGTACTTATGATATGATTGGCTGATACCGACCAGGGTCCTTGGTTTTCCCCAATCAATAGGAATTGACTAGAGGCCAGACAAGAAATTCAGGCAAGGTTTTCTTGGGGACCCTGCTGCAGCAGGGAGGAGCGAAAACAAGTAGCAGGTTCCCTTGCTAGCCAGCTCCCCAAGGAGGGGGCTGGCTGGTTCCTTATATAGCATGAAGGTGGGGGTGTGTCGGGGGTCCGGCCTGAGGGGCAGCTTAGGGGGTTTGCCCACCCCTTTGGTGGAGCTGAGTGCTGGGGGGCATGTGCAGTGCCCTGCTGCCTACACCCTGTTTTTGCTCCCAGCTCTTCAGAAGTGACAGTGGGTGGTGTTTTTTGTGTGTGCGTCCATAATTTTTGTCTTCTTGTCCATAATTCACCCCAACTGGGTATGCATGCAGTGTTTAGTCCCTTATAGTTTCTTTGTATTCTGTTGCTCGAGGAGTTTTGTCCAGGTGCAAGCATTGCAGCAAAGGGTCCGAGGTCACAGCCTGTCTCATTTCCACTGCACTTAGCAGGGACCCCTAACACCGGGGATGAGAGATCACATTGCCGAGGGAGGGGAAGGGACAGTCCAGGTGCTTTAATCTTTACTTCTCTTTTATAGGCTGCAGGTGGCCACCAAGTTTATGCCTGTATCCAGCCTTATTGTGGGTGAGTGACAGGTGGTGCTCCTGGATGTTCCAGGGGGTGGGAGTGTGAGACCCTGTGTTCTGCATTTCCTTTCTCCCTGCTTGAGACAACCTTTTGGAATACTCTGCCCTAATTTCTTCTAGGAGTGGATCTGGTTCCAATCAAGCCTCTTCCCAATGTGGTGACACTCCAGGAGGACATCACAACAGAACGCTGTAGGCAGGTAATAGGAATTTCTCTTTTCCTGTTCCCTTTATATGTAGACATCCACATTCATTCCTCTTCCCACCCTGATCCCCTAAAGGCACGTTTTTCCTGTTAACCATGCCTTGAGCAGTGCCTGCATGTTGTCTATATAACAAGGCCCATAATATTGTGTGTCCGCCCAGCCTTTATTTATTCAGGAAAGAGGCCTTTGGAGTTGGAGGAAGTGCAGAGATTTCAGTGAAATCCTTTCCAGCGAATTCACTAGTAGACTCTAAGCTCCACGAAAACAAACGTGTTATTTTTGCTATTGTTGTATCCCCCCGTCCATGGCACAGGATTTGGCCGTGGTGGGCACTCAACAGAGGGCTGAATGAAGGGCTCCATTCGTAGCCATTTCTGTATTTCTGTTGCTGTGGTTTCTCTCCTTCTCTGTAGGCCCTGAGGAAGGAGCTGAAAACCTGGAAAGTTGATGTTGTGCTCAATGACGGGGCCCCCAATGTCGGGGCTAGCTGGGTCCATGATGCTTACTCACAAGGTGCCGGGATCAGGGGGCATGGAGCTGAGGGTGGAGGTGGGCATGCCCTCTCCGGCTGCAGAGGTCCTCAGCTAACTGTCTCCCCCCCACAGCCCATTTGACACTGATGGCTCTGCGTTTGGCTTGTGATTTTCTGAGCCGTGGTGGCTGCTTCATCACAAAGGTCTTCCGTTCCCGTGACTATCAGCCCTTACTATGGATCTTCCAGCAGCTCTTCCGCCGTGTCCAGGCCACCAAGCCCCAAGCCTCTCGTCATGAATCTGCAGAGATCTTTGTAGTCTGCCAGGGTGGGCATAACTTCCCTTGTTCTGTTGATTTAGTCTCCCACCTACCAAAGCACACTTTCTTATATATCCTATTACCTTAGGATTCCTGGCTCCCGACAAGGTCGACAGTAAATTCTTTGACCCCAAATTTGCCTTCAAGGAGGTTGAAGTTCAGGCCAAGACTGTTACTGAATTGGTGACTAAGAAGAAGCCAAAGGTGCGTTTGGCGAGTGGGGGCCACCCTCAGGTCCTGGGACTCGGGAGGTTGGGCCTGGTCAGTCCTACAGACACCCCAGAAGGGACTGCTCAACATTCATTATTTCCCTTCCTAAGGCTGAAGGCTATGCTGAGGGTGACCTCACACTCTATCACCGAACTTCAGTCACCGACTTCCTCCGAGCTGCCAACCCTGTTGACTTCCTTTCCAAAGCCAGTGAAGTGAGTCCCCAGACTCGAGGGGTACGAGGGAGCCCCAGAAACATGGCCTGAACATCTCCCCTCTTTTCCCTCCTCCCAAACAGATCTCGCTAGACGATGAAGAGTTGGCACGGCATCCAGCTACCACTGAGGACATCCGGGCGTGCTGTCAGGATATCAGGGTGCTGGGGCGTAAGGAGCTCAGGTTTGCACTGGGGGTGGGCATAGGTGCCGTGAGCCCCGAAGGCAGGGGACAGCCCTTGAAGGACGTGACGCTGGATCTCTGGGAACAGGATGCTGCTGTGTTAGAGGTTTGGGGCGGGGGCCTGAACCTTAGGACTTCTGTGGCTCAAACGTGAAATTCGGGGTATGGGCCCAAAACGAGGAGGTGAGGACCAAAGGGAGACAGCAAGGTCAGGAATGGTATTTCTGGGGCAGGTCCCTACTGAACTGGAGAACGAAGCTTCGGCGGTATGTGGCCAAGAAGCTGAAAGAACAAGCAAAGGCACTGGACATCAGGTGAGGAGGGAGCTAAACCAGGGCAGTTGTTGACTGGGTGTTGAGGGGAAGCATCTGGGAAAATAACCGACTCCTGCAACTACTCTGTCAGCCTCAGCTCAGGGGAGGAAGAGGAAGGTGAAGAGGAGGAGTCCGCAGCTGGGATGGGGCCGCAGCCCTCGGAGGAGGAGGAGCTGGACCGGACCCTGGCAGAGATGAAGGCCCAGGAGGTGGCAGAGTTAAAGAGGTGAGGGGAGCTGGGGAGGAGCTTGGGGAACCGCAAGGCAGAGTCCCTCGGTGGGTGAAGATGGGGAGAGAGGGTGAAGGCACGGATGGATATCTTCAGAGCTGGGCAGCTTTAATTCCTCAAACCACACCCTCAGGAAGAAAAAGAAGCTGCTGCGTGAGCAGAGGAAGCAGCGGGAACGTGTGGAGCTGAAGATGGATCTTCCCGGGGTTTCCATCGCAGACGAGGGGGAGACTGGCATGTTCTCCCTGCGCACCATCCGGGGTCACCAGGTGAGGCGGGGTCTGGGGCCCGCTGAGGGGACAGGAGGATGTTTGGGTATTTGGAGTTGGGGCATTGGATGTCTTTTTGGTAAGTGTGCTGAAAGATCATGGCTCATGGTTGCTGTCTTCACCCGTAAATGACGTGATATGGGAGACTTGGGAAAAAACAAGAGCCTTGTGTCTCAAAGGCCAGGAAAGAACACACCCCTAAAATAATGAAAGTAGGGAGATTTGTGAGTGTGGCGTAGATTTATCCTTGTAGAACTAGAATATCAGAACCAAGCGGCCCTCGTTGCAGGAAGCTCAGGTTACAGGCGATGCAGCCAGGGTGCCTGGGTTACGAGCACGTGTGATGGAGGAAACGTTCCCTCAAGAGGGGAACAGCGTTCTTCAGTTCACTGAGACCAAGTTAGCACCTTGCTGCACCAGGCTGCTGGATGGTGCTTTCTGCTGAATACTGGGGAGTCTGCTTTTCCTGGTAAAAGCAGCATCACAAACAAAATGAGCTTTCGTGGCTCTCGTGTGGGAAGGTAGTAACCAGCTCGTATTGTTTAGGGGGCAGTAGAGCACAGTGGTCCTGGAGCAGACTACCACTTATGTGCTCTCTCCCTCAGTTTCCTCACCTGTAAAAGAAAATGATAGACCTACCTACTAGCGTTTTTGGAAGGAATAAAAAAAAGATGGTGTAATTCCTGGTATGTGATTCAAGAAATAGCAGCTATAGTTGCCACGAGGAAAACAGATCTTGGAGTTGACAGCTGGTTTATCAGTGAAACAGTGCTTCCTGTTAGATGTATATGGCATGGGCTCCTTTATTCAGTGGAAACAAGAGTTGTAGATGTTATTCACTGGTGATAAGGTGCCTTCTGAAAGTAATTTTTTAAAAAGCAGTGTTTTAGAACATTTAAAAATCAGACGCTAATTAGACCGTGGGGTACTTTTCCATAAACCTGTTTCTGCTACCACTGAAGAAGACACAGCTGAATGATCTGGCCTAGAGTGGGATGTTTTAAATGGTTAATCCTATCACTTCCCTGTCTGTAAAAGAAGATATTATGTACTTGACACAGTGTGTTTTCTAGTGTTGCTGCGGATAAACTAAGGTGATGAATATGGAGGAAAATAGCAGTATGTACCTTGTTAGTGCCCGGCCTGACCTCTGTTTCTCTGTCAAACCTCAGTTGTTAGAGGAGGTAACACAGGGGGACATGAGTGCTGCAGACACGTTTTTGTCTGATCTGCCAAGAGATGACATCTACATATCAGATGTTGAGGAGGATGATACATCTCTGGAAAGTGACCTGGATCCAGAGGAGCTGGCAGGAGTCAGAGAACCTCAGAGTCTAAAGGACCAAAAGTGGTAAGGAGTGGGGGAGGGGTGTGGGGAGGTGTCTGCAGGGCACCCTCAGCTCAAGTCTGAAGCAGAGCTGGTGGCAGGGCTTGCCAGTTGGAGTGTGGGCAGCAGCAAGCCCTCCAGGGCACTGACCCTCCACCCACTTTCCTTGGGTCTACAGTGTACGGTTTGCTGAAGTGCAAGATGGTAAAGAGGAGGAAGAAGAAGAGAATCCACTGCTGGTACCATTGGAGGAAAAGGCACTACTGCAGGAAGAACAGGCCAGCCTGTGGTTCTCAAAGGTAAGCAGAGGCTGGTGGCCAAGACAGACAGGGACTGGCATTCCCTGGGCAAAGGGTGCCTGACGATTTCCCCATCACAGGATGGCTTCAGCGGGATTGGGGATGATGCCGACGAGGCCCTGGAGATCAGCCAGGCCCAGCTGTTGTACGAGAGCCGTCACAAGGGGCAGCAGCTGCCACCGCCGCCTTCCGGTGTGAAGATGGAGAACAAACCTCCCCCGTGCCAGGATGAGGCCCCTGAGAGGGCAGAGGCTCCTTCAGGGACAGAGGCTGCCACTGGTCCTGGCGGGGAAGAGAGAGATGACAGTTCTGACAGTGACAGCAGTAGCAGTGAGGGTGAAGAGAGGTGAGTGGTTGCAGCTGATGGGAGAAGAGCTGAAGAGGAAGCAGTGATTGTGACCAGTACTCTGTAATTGGCAGTTTGCAGCTCTGACTGCAGATAGAGAACTTTAAACGCTGATGATTCTAACTTGAGTGGTCTGCAGTACAGCCTGGGTGGCAAGATTTCTGGAAGTTCCCCAAGCATTTTTAACTAAGAACCAGGGGTGAGGTGAGTAGGAGTGGGCCCGAGTGGTGTGGCTAACGGTGGGACATGCGTGCACGGTCCTCCTCCCTCCCACAGCTGGAAACCACGCGGCAGGAAGAAGCGAAGCCGTGGGCCTAAGTCAGATGACGATGATGTTGGGTTTGAGGTCGTGCCTATCAAGGACCCAGGCGAGAACTCTGCACCTACTAGAATGGGAGGCAACATGGAGGGGTCAGTGTTGGGGACTGAGCTTTGACTTCCTTCCTTCTCCCCTCTCTAGTGAAACATCGGATACTGGACCCCGAAGGCCTTGCTCTAGGTGCTATTATTGCTTCTTCCAAAAAAGCCAAGAGGGACCTCATAGATGACTCCTTCAGCCGGTAGGGGGCAGAAAGTCCCGAGAAGGGATGGGGTGAGGAAGAGGGGAGGAATGATTTCTTTGAAAGCCTAGATTGGTGCCCTCTCCACCAAGGTACACATTTAACGAGGATGAGGATGAGCTTCCAGACTGGTTTGTGCAGGAGGAAAAGCAGCACAGGATACGACAACTGCCTATTGATAAGAAGGAGGTGGAGCATTACCGGAAACGCTGGCGGGAAATCAATGCACGTCCCATCAAGAAAGTGGCTGAGGCCAAGGCCAGGAAGAAACGGAGGGTAAGCAGTGGGGCTGCCTGAGATTCTGGGTGGGTGGGGCAGGGGTAGGAAAAGAGGTCAACCTGACCGAGGTTCCCCCGCCCACACACAGATGCTGAAGAAGCTGGAGCAAACCAAGAAGAAGGCAGAAGCTGTGGTCAACACAGTGGACATCTCAGAACGGGAGAAAGCGGCACAGCTTCGGAGGTGAGGGGCAGGAGGGTCACCCACAAAGGTACACGGGGGTGAAGGAGTGGCGGAAAGTCTCTAACCTGTGTCTTCCATTTACAGTCTCTATAAGAAAGCTGGGCTTGGAAAGGAGAAACGCCAAGTCACCTATGTTGTAGCCAAAAAAGGTGTGGGCCGCAAAGTGGGCCGGCCAGCTGGGGTCAGAGGTCACTTCAAGGTGGTGGACTCGAGAATGAAGAAGGACCAAAGAGCACAGCAACGGAAGGAGCAGAAGAAAAAGCACAAGCGGAAGTGAGCGGAGCCCCCAAAACCTCTGAGGGACTGACTGTAAGGACGAGGAGCGATTCCGTGCGGCTTCTGGCCTCCTTCGTACCAGCCCTACCCACCCTTGTCTGCACGGCAGTCGTCTGAAGAGACAGATTTGAGGTACCTGAACTCGTGGTGGCCCTGGGCAGTGAGGGGGACATCTTCCTGGCTGGAAGAAAGGGCTCCCGTTAAAGCCCCGCTAAAATGTCTTGTCGGTGCTGTCAGAGCCCACAACCCTTCTGTGGTGCTGGGCGAGAAGTCACACCATTTTTAGATCCTAAGGCGAAGTTCAGTGGTGCAGTGGCATTCACTGTAGTCTGTTCTTGGGCAAGTGGGCCTTTCAAGTCTTCCCCCATTATCATCTGAATAAAACCAGGATGAGTGATTGATAGATGTCTGACAACAGTTTAGTTCCTGGTAACTTGATAACTCAAAAAACATCTGGGTGTTCACACCATGTACACTGTTCTAAATCATATTTAATATGTCCCGACTCATGGTGACGTAGAAATGACAAGCAATCCACAGGTCCCAGTAGTAAAACATTTACTAGAGCAAGCAGAAAGGAATGCACATCTTAAAGAAACCTTCACAAAGTCACAAAATTGATGTATGTGTATTCTTTTCCTTTTATAAACAAGATAGAACAAAAATCATCAAAATCATTTCAGCAAAAGAGTTTCCTACCATTATGGCAAGTTAAAAAAAATACAATGAAATAGGAGAAGACAATTTAAAAGCTGTTGTCAGGTTTTTGTTTAAATTTAGCAACACTTCAGACCCAGAGCAGTCCTGTTTCCAGGACCCTCTCTCCCCCCTCAGCTGTAGGGACTCTGGATCTGGCAGGCTGCTGCTTCATGTCTCAGGACTGGACACAAACCTGGCTGGAAACCTGAGCATCAACTCTCACTTAGACTCAGACCCTCCCTAACCTGCAGGTGCTTGGGAAGCACTTTGCTGCACGTCCCTAACCTCCATGGACGAGGCTGCAGAAGCCTGTCTCAAGTGGGGCCTGACTAGCCACAGAAAAAGAATTTTATTTGTAGGTGCTTTTAAGGTGACATTGAGTAAAAAATAGGTACTACATATAAACCTAGAGTGAGTTTTGTGCCCTATAAGGCCCTTCCTTCCAAGGTATCCTCAACTGACCTTCGTGACACTCACCCAGAGCCAAAAGAAGCTGCCTTTGGTCCTCTGCTTCTAAGGACCAAAGCAGCTTCCCAAGAAAACATCTGGGAAATTATCCAGATGAAGGGGTAATGTCTCCAAGCTCCAGCTATCCACTAAGGGCAGGGGGGTCCTTACACCTTGTGCCCCAACCCAGCCCTGAGACACCTAGTTACCAAAAGTCTTTCTAAAAATAAAATTAAAAGACAATTGATTTCACGCTTTCAGCACATACCCTCTAACTGTCCCATCGACTTTTCTTGCGCTTGGGTGGCTCGGGGGACAGCAAAGCCATCAGTAGTCTTATCTGTCTTGCTGTCCATCTTGTCCATCTTGGTGCTGGTCCACCTTGGGTCATCTTGCTTTGATTTCACGATTAATCTTTCCTGCTTTCACCATTCCGACCATCACTTGCACCTCGGCTCTCTCCATGTCTGCCTCCACCTCCTCCATGCCTGTTCTCTCCATGAGGATGGCCATCAGCATGACGGCGCCCATCAGCATGACGGCTGCTGCTTTCTGGGTAGCGGTATCCCTCTCCATGGCGACCACCGTCTCCATGACGTGGGCTATCGCCATGCCGATTCCCACTCTCTCCGTGACTATGACGGCTTCCACCCCGGTTCTCAGTATATCTCTCTCTTTCCCATTGCCACCCCCAATCCCTTCTCGGCTGTTATTCCCTGAAGCTGCGTTGTTGACTCCCTGGGCTCCGGCAGAAGGATAGGTCACTGGGGCACTGCTGAGGTTCCCAGTACTGCCAAAGCCTGGGATGCCCTTGGTGGCACTGGCAATGGGGCTGTCAGGACTGTTATGGCCCTGTTGGGCTGAATTAGTTGGAACTGAATTCAAGCTCCCTGCACTAGTCCATCCACTCGCCCCAGCAGCAGAGCTTCCAGCCTTCTGGTTGCTTAAACTGGCAGCAACAAAGTGACTCTTGTACTGTGACTAAAAGAGA